>NC_133659.1:240012789-241273067 GCF_037893015.1 Macrotis lagotis
AACTGTAAAGATTCAAGAATAGAATTTTAGTCAGATAAAAGTGACTTGGTAATCTCACCAAAAGAGGGTATCCATTGCCTGCCATATCCTGCTGCTCCTAGATTCAGATGGTGGAGGGAGCAGAAAGTTGCTGAATAGCCTGAATGCATTGTGAAGAAATAGAGTGAATCCCAGCAGCTAGAACAAAACCCAAATATTCCACCTATGGGAGACACCACTGTACCTTTGACTTGGGATCTCTCTGATGAAGCTCCAGCAATAGAAAGTGACTGTCTTCCTGGAAAATTTCTGCTTCTGATGTTTCTAGAAGTAAATCTCCTACTTATTGAACTAGGGTGGCATCTTTAAAAGTGGAAGCTAATTCCCACTGCAGAATCTGAGAAAATAAAGTCAGATTTTCTACATACTCTTGAATCAAGCAAGTCCATGTCCATTGTATACACTTCCATGTAAAGGCAAACAAATGTTGCAAGTTTAGATTATGGGTACTGTTAAAAATGCAGAATAAATGTCTACCCCCATGAAACACATGGCTTCACAGGGACTGAGAAAATGATAGTGTCAGGGTTTGGTACCATCTAGGAATGACATAAGAATTACTTGTACACAGATCTGCAGGTCTTGAACAAAACAATAAAAAGTTTGTCATCTGGCCCTGATTTAGGTTTTTTAACAGGGGAAAATAGATATATTGCAAGGTGAGTTGCATAGAATAGTAATATCTTGAGCTATTAAAATATCAATTTATAGGTGAAATTCCTTCAGTAGCTTCCTTCACCTCCCATTGTGGAATAGATGGGAGACAGGTTGCCCTTAATAGTAACAGGAACAGCAGATTTAAAGATTCCCACACTGGAAGATAAAGAAGCTCAAAGGGAGTCAGGAATATCAGAGAAAATTTCAAATGTATTCCCTACAAATTTTGGGAATAAATGAAGGGAGTGCTTTCCCCCTTCTGGGGCAACATAACCCAATCATGCCAAGATAAATTTGCAGGAGAGTTAAACATGAGGAGAAATGAATGTCCTACTGAGAGAGTATGCATTGAGACCATATAAGTAGATAATTTAGGAACAAACTGAGACTTTCCTGAAAGCCTCAATTACATTTAAAGTCCCAAAAGAAGTATATTTAGAATCAATCTTGTTTATTAGGACTGATTTTGAAACTCCAGTATCTAGTAAACAGTCCTTATAAGTGTCCCTGTCAGGGTGGCTAGGCGGTGCAGTGGATAGAGCACTGGCCTTGGAGTCAGGAGTACCTGAGTTCAAATCCGACCTCAGACACTTAATAATTACCTAGCTGTGTGGCCCTGGGCAAGCCATTTAACCCCATTTCCCTTGCAAAAACCCTAAAAAAAAATGTCCCTATCCTTAAGGGTTACATGGCATTCATTACTTCATGTCTTGGAATGGACCAGGATAACTGAAGTTGGGCTTTCAGGGTCTGGAAAAGCAGAGTCATCATCTTCAGATTTTGCATTCCTCCCCCTTCTCCCATCCCTTCAGGAATCATTATTCCTTGGAGCATTGCTAAAGTTATCTCAGTTTCTTTAGGAGTCCCTGAAAGCTATCAAATCTACTATTCATAAAGTAATTTTTTCTGCTTATAAGAGGTTCTCTGTCACCAATACTAGAGTTTTAGATATCTTCTGTAAGGGAGCCAATATGTTTTGGATTGAGGCTGCTTATAGAAGAGTTTTGATGTCAGTCTTTTTCTTGCTTCTCTTCTTCTTGCTTAAGTTTTTCTTGTATATCTCTCTCGCTTTTCATCATCTTTTTCTATCCTTTTCTTTCTTTTCTTTTTCTATCCACCCTTTCTCCCCTTTTATTCCCTTCATAAACATAAAAAAATAATATCTTTTAACTACTCATTGCACATAGTATGCCAAACCAGACAACTTTTGTGAAAATGCTTCTTTATCTCTGATGATGATTGATTAACAAAAGGAGTGAAGATGATACAATCATCTTTAGGGTTAAATGGATCTAATCCAGCATACTGTCTAATATTTTTAAATAGTCTATCTTTCTTTTCCTGAAAAGTATTTTGGAACTTATATCAATTTTCTGACCTAGACAAACATGCTTCCATTCCTTTGAGTAAGATTTCCCTACCTTATTGTAGTTTATTGTAATTCTCAAGAATATTTGGATTCTAATATGCATCTTCTATGGGTCAAAACTGAACTGACTTACTTGGATAATCTAGTCTGTTTTCTGCTTCTATAATGGCTTATCTTAAAGAAAATATATGTTAGGGATTGTTGTGTATGGGAGCATTGTAAACTATCATTACCTGGTGTCCCTGAGCACCAAAGTCTTATCTTACTAAGTGCCACTGGAGTGGGAGTAGATTAGAGACTGGAAAGGTATTTAAGCACTGGTGTTTTTAGTAAATAAACAGAGCACTTGGAGATCTTGATGGAGTACTTCTCTCCTTTATCATCCTTATCTCCCCCACTCCAATGCTCACCTGGGGAAGATTGAGGGAGTCCAGAAGTGGGACTCAACATGCTTCCATTCCTTTGAGTAAGATTTCCCTACCTTATTGTACTTTATTGTAATAAGGAGTAATTTATGTGTGCCATGGATTATATTAGTCCAGAAATTGCAGTTTTGAAGAGGGGAAAGTCTGTTTTTCCCCTATTCCTAGCATGGAAAAAAATGGTCATTCATTTTTTTATTTTTGCAAGGTAATGGGGTTAAGTGACTTTCCTATTGTGAGGAACGGCCTTCATCAAATTTTCCTCATAAAAAATAAACAAAAAACCCCCAAAACATTCTTATCACTGAGAAAGTAAAAAAACTGTCTGGTTTCCATAGTTATTCATGATTCTTGGAAAATGAGGTAATTTTAAGAATTGGACCGACTCTCATTCTGATTAGATATCTCCAAATTTGGTCAGAGGGAATGCAAAATGAGATTTTGTAAAACATAACTTTTAATAGGGTATAGATTAGCTATGAATAATTATGGTAATAAGAGATTGAAAACTGAAACTTTCTAATAGGATAGAAATTAGTTATGTATAATTAGGATAGTGAAGATTGAATTTACTTTGCTCCAGTTGGATAGTATTAGTAACAAGATAATGAGCTTGTGGGATAAAACAGAATTTAGAGGTAAGATTATTATTATTATTATTATTATTATTATAAAAGGAGGCCTGTGAGCTTCTATCTTGGACACTCTCTGGCTGATGCTATTTTGCAACAGGAACTGTGTTCTTTCCTCATGAGGAAATAAAGACCTTTTCTGCTCTCTGACTCAGACTCCAAACTCTTGATTCCAGTTGTCATTATCCCACACACTAAGGTAACACAGGTAAGTACTATGTGTATGAGGTCACATTTGAACTCAGGTCCTCCTGACTCCAGCCAGTACTTTATTCATTGTACTACCTAGCTGCCACTGGCCATTCATTTTAAAATTTTGCCTCTGGCAATCATGTTGCACAGATTCTCTTATCTCATTCACTTGGAGTATGTCTTTTTCCTTCTCCTCTCTATGGGAAGGCAAAGTTTGCTTTAATAAAATGGGACTCAAGGGGTGTCTAGGTGCATAAAGCACCAGCCCTGGAGTCAGGAGGACCTGGGTTCAAATGTGGCCTCAGACACTTAATAATTACCTAACTGTGTGGTCTTGGGCAAGCCACTTAACCCCATTACCTTAAAGTTTAAAAAGTTGGTTATAGGGGCAGCTAGGTGGAACAATGGATAGAGTATTGACCACAGGGTCAATTAAATATATATATATTAAATTAAGGATTTTTTTTTAAGGTTTTTGCAAGGCAATGGGGTTAAGTGGCTTGCCCAAGGCCACACAGCTAGGTAATTATTAAGTGTCTTAGGCCGGATTTGAACTCAAGTACTCCTGACTCCAGGGCCGGTGCTCTATTTACTGCACCACCTAGCCACCCCAAGAAATTTTTTAAGTTTTTAAAATGCATAATTGTGATCATGGTGTTCTGAGTATCCTAAATGTTGAAATATTAAGGAATATTGGTAAATGTAACAGAATTATTAGTAAAAAAAGATTCTCCCATAAACTAAACATTTGAGAATTTAAAATTGTGTTGTTAATCACAAACAGAATAAATCTCTTTTGGAGTACTTAGGTACTTAGCTTACTGTAACTCCATTATATCTAAAATAATAACTGTATCTAACTCTAAATTTGTGACTTTTTTGGGTTTCTCCAACTGTCTTGATCTCAAAGGAATTTAAACCATAGATGTCTAATTCCTCAGGGAGGTCAGAAATGCCACTTGTGTATTTCTACAGTAGCACAGGGCACTACATGTCCCCTAGAAGTTTTTATAATTACTGAAAATGGGGAGCTGAGGGGGGGCTAGGTGGCGCAGTGGATAAAGCACCAGCCCTGGAGTCAGGAGTACCTGGGTTCAAATCCGTTCTCAGAACTTAATAATTACCTAGCTGTGTGGCCTTGGGCAAGCCACTTAACCCCATTTGCCTTGCAAAAAAAAAAAAAAGAAAAGAAAAGAAAATGGGGAGCTGAGAGATCTGGAACTCTCTGAGAGAAAAATTCCCCAGGTTTTGATAGGTATTAAAATTTAGGTTGGACCAAAATGCCTATCAGACCAACAACACTTTGAGGTTCAGACATGGATATTGTAGGTGACAGTTTCCTTGCAAAAGGTTGAGAAAGCAATTGTTCAACAAGTTCTGAGCTTGAACTTTCTTAACTTGCTTTTCCAAAACTTCACATTTGAAATGTCTTATCTGGCAGATTTAAAGTCTGACTCAAGGTATACCTGTTTGGAAATTAACATCTAAATAAATAAGACAATTTCCCCTGGTCTTTAAAGCAAAATTCTGTAATCATGTGAGGTGAAATTTATGACATTTTTGCTGACAACTATCTAATTCTAATGATGATGTTTGTCCTTTATTCTCAACTTCATATATACATGTGTGTGTGTGTGTGTGTGTGTGTGTGTGTGTGTGTATTAGGCTTTTTGCAAGGAAAATGGGGTTAAGTGGCTTGCCCAAGGCCACACAGCTAGGTAATTATTAAGTGTCTGAGAGACCGGATTTGAACCCAGGTACTCCTGACTCCAGGGCCGGTGCTTTATCCACTGCGCCACCTAGCCACCCCTTGTCCTTTATTCTCAAAGAAGACCATGACATCAGGAAGGTGATGCCATGATAAGCACATGAATTGGATTTGAGTGAGGGGGTTGCTGAGCTATGCCACCAGTCTCACTTTCTCTTCCAGAGCCATTTGAATCCAGTGATGAGATTTGTATCAGGATGACTGGAGATGGCCCTGATTATGACACAAATAAGGGTAAAGTGACTTGCCCAAGGTTACACAGCTAGTAAGTGTCAAGTGTCTGAGACTGGATTAGAACTCCTGGATTAGACTACAAAGCCAGTGTTTCTGTCCATTGCACCACTTAGCTACCCTTTTTCTTCCCCAAATTCTAATAGTCAACTAGGTAAGTATATAGTCTTGTCATCCGTAATCAGCTACATGTTCCTCTGGGAATTAAGATCCTTGTAGCTTTTCAAATTGCTCAGGGGATGTTTAAGTAATTATAATAAAGATTTTTGTGGCAGCAAAATAATATTCTCTATAATAACTATCTCAAGTTCTGTTTTAATAAAAGAAATATTAGTCAACTAAGTATATATCAGAAGAAGCATGACCATTGGTCTATTTTTAAAATTTTTGTTTAGAGAAATTCATTTTCAAATAAGAGTTTTTGATTCTTTTTAAACATTTGGGGAAAAAGTTAAAATTATTTTATTGGTAAATCATTTACTGTATATACACTATTCTAAAATGATTCTAAAATGTATATGTTATAAACTCAAGTTAATTTGACAATCTTTAATGAAATCACTTCTGTAATAGAATCCCTTTTCTATTTGTAATCAAATTCTCCATATAACAATTGGTAAATCAAATTGTATTCCATTATCTAAGAAATTCTAAATATCATGTTTCTTTAATGGAAAAATAAGATTTGATATGATAAAATTTGTTAAGATTTTTTTTTATCAGAAAGGAAGATATCCATAAGTAAACTGAATTTTATATGGGAAAACCCTGGAATTCAGAGATACAGAAGTACATTAGCTGTTTCCAGAAGAATAGAAATGGACCAGAATTGTATGCTATTGTTTACTTTCTCTCCTTTGTACTTGCTATTTGTATGTTGTTTAATCCAAAGGAACTGCCCCCTTTTGATCTCTGTAAAGTTACCTTGTGACTCTAAAAGTGTCATAGACCTTATGTTGCTTAATACATATCCTAGCAACCTTAGATCTCCATGATATGTTATTTCCTCATCCAAGATGCCCCTCATTTCTTTTTTCCATAATTAATTTATAGATGACCTAATGATTTCATCTTCGATCAAAATGGGAGAATGTCAAAGTATGATTTTGTCAAAACTATATTGTAAAAATGAAAGGTTATCCTTTAAATTTAGAAAGGAATGCTTGTCTTGCTCTCCTTGTACTTTAATCTAGGAAAGAATGCTTCCTCCCTTAGAAAAGATAGCATTGTATAAGAATGATGAGATTTTGAACACCCTGGAGAATGGTCTCCAAGGTAGGCTAAATGTTTCTCTACTGTTTATGTATGAATCCTTTCTTAGGTAAAGAAATCCTAAGTGAGATACAAAGAACTTGATGATAATAGTAAGGAACTAGGAAGTCAAATAAATGCCCTGAATAACAGCAAATTTTCTGTCTTTCTGAGGAATTGTTTTCATTTATATAGAAACATTCTCTTCCCACAGTTAGCTTAAGAGGTAGGCTCCTATTCATTACACTGAGACCAATGAAACATTGGGGTATTTGAGAATTACCCTAAAAGTCAAATAACAGTCAAATGAAAAAGTATTAGAGCTCTGTCAACAAGATCCCTATGGGGGGGGAGAGCCAAGATGGCAACAAGAAAGGATCCTGTCCTAGGCGCTCTCTCATAAATTAAGGACTCTAACTAAACTTTTGAGAGACAGAACCCACAGAGGGACCCAGTGAGGCAGTTCTCCTACTCAAGGTAACCTGGAAAAGAGCAGAAAGGCTCTGCTGCCTAGGGTTGGAGGGGCAGCCCACCAGAACGAAAGAACTTCAGCCTCCCGGAGGCAACCCCAGGGCTCTGGGGGCCACAGCTCCCAGCAGCAGGGAGTCTCCTGAGTTATGCCCCCGAGGAGCACTGGGCACAAAGTGGGGGAACATCCAGAGTGAGCATGTGGAGCCCAGCCCTCAGGGCACACAGTAAGCAGGAACCCCCAGGGCATGAGCCCATTGAACCCAGGGAAGGGAGTGAAGAGAGAGAGACTGCAGAGCTCTGTCCTCTGCCCCTGGAACAGGACTCTGGGGCTCTGACCACATTCAGATCCTGATTACAGTCTAGACCCCCCCATAGAACAATAGGGTCCCCCCACCTCAGCCCCGTGGTAGAGGGGGGCGCATATGGTCATTCACAGACCAGGAGGGAGGACAGAGCCTCACACACTGAGACCCTTATGGGAGTGTCCCAAAAGCTCAGGAAGCACCCCAAAACCAGGCTCAGGCTGGGAAAATGAGCAAGCAAAGAAATAAGAGGAACACCATTGAGAAATATTTTGCAAATGAGCCCAAGAAGGATCAAAATGCTCAGTCTGAAGATGAGGAAGCACAAGCTCCTGCATCTAAAGACTCCAAGAAAAACAGAAATTGGGCTCAGGATATGACAGAGCTCAAAAAAAGACTTTGAAAATCAGATGAGGGAGTTAGAAGAAAAACTGGGAAAAGAAATGAGAGAGATGCAGGAAAAACATGAAAATGAAGTCAGCAGCTTAGTCAAGGAAATCCAAAAAAAATGCTGAAGAAAATAGCATGCTAAAAACCAGCTTAGGTCAAATGGATAAAACAGTACAAAAAGTTACTGAGGAGAAGAATGCTTTAAAAAGCAAAATTGGCCAGATGGAAAGAGATAAGAAAACTCTCTGAGGAGAACAACTCCTTCAGACAAAGAATAGAATTCAGGGAGATTGATGAATTTACCAGAAATCAGGAATCAATACTTCAAAACCAAAAAAATGAAAAATTAGAAGAAAATGTGAAATATCTCATTGAAAAAACAAATGATATGGAAATCAGACTTCAGAAAGATAATTTAAAAATTATTGGAATACCTGAAAGTCATGATCGGGAAAAGAGCCTTGACATCATTTTCAAAGAATTACTACAGGAAAATTGCCCTGATATTCTAGAAGCAGAAGGCAAAATAGAAATGGAGAGAATCCACTGATCCTCCCAAAAAAGAGATCCCCAAAAACCAACCCCTAGGAATATTAGAGCCAAGTTCCAGAACTCCCAAGTCAAAGAGAAAATATTACAAGCAGCCAGAAGGACACAGTTCAAATATCGTGGAGCTGCAGTCAGGATCACACAGGATTTAGCAACAACTACATTGTAAGCTCATAGGGCTTGGACTATAATATACTGGAAGGCAAAAGAGCTTAGATGCAACCGAGAATCAACTACCCAGCAAGGCTGAATGTCCTCTTCCAGGGAAAAAGATGGACTTTCAATGAACCAGAGGAATTTCAAATGTTCCTTTTAGAATAGCCAGAGCTGAACAGAAGGTTTGATCTTCATATACAGGACTCAGGTGAAGCATGGAGATTGGAGGAGAGGGGTAAAATATGAAGGATTTAATGATGATGAACTGCATGTATTCCTGCATAGAAACATGACACTGATAATACTTATATGAACTTTCTCAGTTAATAGAGCAGGTAGAGGGAGCTTTTATAGTTGAAGCACAGGAGAAAGCTGAATTCGAAGATAAAATATGGTGTAAAAATGGAGTCAATAGAAAAAAGGGAAATGGAATGGGAGAAAGAAAAAGGAGAGGGGGAATAGGCCAAGATATTTCATATAATAAGATTTTTTTATTACAATGAGCTATTGCAATGATATGGAAGGGGGAAAGGCAAGGGGGAATGAGGGAATCTTTGCTCTCATCCGAGGTGGCTAGGAGAGGAAACAGCATATATACTCAATGGGGTATAAACATCTGGAGTAAGAAGGAGGGGGGAGCAGGGGGGGAAGGGGTGGGGATGTGAATGAAGGAGGAGAGGATGGACCATGGGGGGAGAGTGATCAGATATAACACATTTTCTTTGTTACTTCTTGCAAGGGGCTGGGATTGGATTGCCTGTCTGGGACCATTGGGCCAGGTGGATGCTAGGCCTAAGGGGTGGTAGGGGAGCTCGTGGCCTCTTGGCCCCAGGGCCAGGGATCTGTCTGCTGCACCACTCAGCTACCCTACAGCAGAATCAGAGTGAAAGGAGAGAGAAAATAAAGTACATGGTAGTGGAGAAATGCGAAAGGAGGGAGGTGGGATCAGCAATGTCAATGGTGGAAAAATATGGAAGTAACTTTTGCGATGGACTTACCATAAAGAATGTGATCCACCCACGACAGAGTTGTTAGTGTTGGAACAAAGACTGAAGCACATTTTTTATTATTATTATTTGGGGGAGGGTGCAGGGCAAATGGGGCTGGGTGGCCTGCCTGGGGCTGCATAGCAGGGTGATCGTTGGTTATCTGAGGCCAGATTTGGACCCGGGTGCTCCTGACTCAAGGGCCAATACTCTGTCTGCCACCCAGCCACCCCTACTATTATTACTATTTTATTTTATTTTGGGTCTTTCTTTTCTTTTTTTTTTTTTTTTTTGGTTTTTGCAGGGCAGTGGGGTTCGGGTGGCTTGCATGTCACATGGCTGGATGATTTTTGGGTATACGGGGCCAGATGTGGTCCCGGGTGCTCGTGGCTCCAGGGCTGGTGCTCCGTCCATTGCGCCAGCTGGCCATACCTACAATTATTACTATTATTTTTTTAATTTTAATTTTTTTCTCTCCCCTTTACTTTATTGTTCAAGCAAGTCTATATTTATGGAGGGTAGGGGTTATTTCATTTACTCTTAAACAAGAATATTTTATTAATGTAAAAAAACATCTGTACAAAATGAGAATAAATATTTTTTAAAAAGGCAAAAAAACCAAGATCCCTATGTATTCTACTGGAAACAAATAAAGACTTCAGTGCCTTACTCTTCCTTGAAAAAGGGATTTTTGTTATAATCCTCATAGTTTTGCACATATTGCTTGTGATTCACATGTATTCAATGGATTTTTTTTATATAAGAACAAGTATATATTAACAAGGGGGTTCAAGGATCTCTACATAATAGAAACATAACAAATCTAACCCTTTTTGCTCATGAAAACATTGTTGGAATGGATAAACTGATGATATTCAAGCTAAAATAAAATAATTAGGACTTAAAATTCAATGGTTTCATTTCCACTGAAATAAGTAATTTCAGTCATAAGGATAAGACTAGTCTTACAGGTAAGTATGAGATGGGGCATGTCTTGTTTTGTTAAAGTATCTTTACAACTTGTCCTGATTAAGCAATATATATATACATATTGTGGATACAAAGGGAAACAAACCATTTCTAATAAGATAAGTCATTTGATGGGCAATTTTTTATTTCATCAAGAATTTTTTTTATTGATGTACATTACAATAAGCAGAGACCATTTCAGTTTTGAGTATTTGGTGTCCAATGTATACTTTTCTCTTTTTCTCAATTGATAGGAAGGATTTCCATTTATAAAACATCTACTGAAAGAACCCTTTCTTAAACAAAGAAATGGTAATGGAATCTTATTTTGTATTTAAGTTTAAAATTTTTTAAAATACATTTAAAAAGATCAACAAGGTCCATATGTAATCTACTGGAAGAAAGCAATAGCTTCAGTGCCTTGAAATATTCCTTGACAGAAGAACATTTTTTCTCTAATCCTCATGGTTCAATATATGTTGTTTGAGATTACCCTCTATTCAATGGATTGTAGTCCTTTTATAAAAACTAAGCATATCTTAACAAGGAAGTTAATTACCTTTTCACAATAGAACATAATAAAAGGATAAACCTAACTAATTACTAACATAATTAATCTGAAACTTAATGTTTCATTTCCATTGAAATAAATAACTTCAGGCAGCTAGGTGGCACAATGGATAGAGCATCAGTCTTGCAGTCAGGAGTACTTGAGTTCAAATCTGAACTAAGACCCTTAATTCTTACTTAATTGTGTGATCCTGGACAAGTCACTTAATCCCAGTGCCTTGCAAACCCGCCCCCCCCCCAAAAAAGTAACTTAAACTGCAAGGACATGATTAATACTAGAGAGGGGTGGCTAAGTGGCTAGGTGGCACTGTGGATAGAGCACCAGCCCTGGAGTCAGGAGTACCTGAGTTCAAATCTGGCCTCAGACACTTAATAATTACCTAGTTGTGTGGCCAAACCCTATTTGCCTTGCAAAAACCTAAAAAAAAAAAGATTAATACTAGAGGGAAGGATGGAATGGGGCACTTCCTGATATGTTGGCTTACTTTTTCAATCTGTCTTTATTAAGCAATGAATAGCTATTTTGGATATAAGACCAAACTATTTCTTTTATTTTTTGAATTTTTATTTTCCAATTACATGCAAAGATAGTTTTCAACATTTATCCATTTGCAAGGTTATAAATTCCACATTTTTCTACCACCATTCCCTTCTCTTCCCTTCTTCCCATGGCAGTGAACAATCTGGTAAAAGTTATACAACAATTATGTTTAACATATTTCCATATTAGTCATTTTGTGAAAGAAGAATTAGAATTAAGGAGAGAAAGAACTATGAGTAAGAAAGAAAAAACAAATTTTAAGTTAATATAGTATGCTTTGCTCTGGATGTGGATGGAATTTTCCAGTTTCCAAGCAGATCTGCACAAATCACAGTTGATTATCTCACAATACTCTTGTCAATGTGAACAACATTCTCTTGGTTCTGCTCACTTCACTCAATCTCAGTTCATGCAAATCTTTCCAGGCTTTTTTGAAGTCTGGCTTCTTATGATTTCTTGCAGAATAGTACTCCATAATATTCATACACCATAACTTGCTCAGCCCAATTGATGGGCATCCCCTTAATTTCCAATTCTTTGCCACTCCAAAAAGAACTGCTATAAATATTTTATAAAACTTTCTTTTGAGGGGCAGCTAGGTGGCGCAGTGGATAGAACACTGGCCTTGGAGTCAGGAGTACCTGGGTTCAAATCCAACCTCAGACACTTAATATTTACCTAGCTGTGTGGCCTTGGGCAAGCCACTTAACCCCATTGCCTTGAAAAATCTAAAAAACACAAAACAAAACAAAAAAAACAACTTTCTTTTGAGACAAGTCATTTAATGGACAAGATTGTATTTCATTAAGACAACTTCTTTGGTGGAATGTAATAGTCTTGTCCATATAGTTCAAATTCATTATTTCAATGGAAATGAAGTCATTAAGTTCCATGTCAATTACTTTATTCTAGTCTGAATGAGCTTATTCTTTTAGAAGCTGTCTTCTTCATTATTATAAGTGGCTCATGAATATTTAGTCCAAATGGTTAAAATCTTAATAAATGGTACACCTCTCTCAAGGGGAGAAGGGCACTGAAATTCAGAACTGCTAGGTGTTATATGCACTTTGTTCCTGCCCCCTCATGCCAATCATTGGCTGGGGTCACAAATCTAATTGATACTTTCGTCCCCATGTGTTTTCCTCACCCTGCTCATTATACTGAGCAAGAACAGCCACATCTTTGAACATGTACAAAGGAGAAGGACTCAGAACTAGGTGGGGAAGACCTGACCTAATCTCATTTTTGATCTTAACTCACATACCTGCCCATTAGGCAACAATACAGGCAGACCCCAGTCTTTGTAATGTAAACTAACAATTCTCTCTTCACACTCTTTATGGAACCCAAACACCCCCATATTCCTCATAATTCCCCCCTTTTTAATAAGAATTTGGGTTCCACACCTTATTAATGATTTCTTTCTTAAATCACAATCCTTGTTATTGACATGACTGACTCTTTTTCTATCAAGATTTTTTATATCCTCATTATCAGAGACATGGACCAGTCCTATATTCCAGGTTTGTTGCAGGAGCACATGCCAACTTTCTGATGTCTTTTACTACCTGCCTGTTTTCAGCCTGTTGTCAATCTATTTTTAGGCAGCAACTTGATAGACTCAATTTACCACAAACTCCTCCTTCTCCAACCAACAGATTGTCTAATACAACTCTATGTTGAACAACTCTCTCTCTTGTTTGCATAGTCCAGCAAGTCCAGGGCCCTAACTATCTAATTGTAATTGTTTCCATTACAGCTTAGAATCTAATCAGGATATAAATTGGGATTCCATAGCCCTAAATCCCATCCTGTGTCCAGGCAGCAGACCCATAAGTCTGGATAACAACTCCCTGACCAGTATATGCAATGGTAATCACAACTTTCTTTATCTTAATGTATCCTGACAAGGGATCCAGGTACCATCATTACATCTCACATGAGTCTCAGTCCACCTATTTCTATAAGATGTACAGTCCAGAATATGTCCACAGACATCAGTCCACAGTCATTTGCTACTCCCCTGGGAAATATCCTGGCTGGACTGGTATAAACTATAGTCACCCTGAACTAACTCAGTAATATGCCACTGGTGTTTCTCTCCTCTGGACCAGAATCCTGTGCCACAGTGGATCTCTAACCAGTAACTGAGAATCTAGGCTGGCCCTAGGGGGAATGGCACCCAAGGCCATTTCTCAAACTTTTGTGGACCACATGTCCAAAAGTTAGCCACACCACAAGACTGGGCAATGACTTCTGTCAGCTAGATTCTCCTCCCACCATTACTAGTACCCTGTTCTCTAAATCAGAGATAGATAGGGTATACAGACTCATGTAGGATATAATCATTCCACCCAATAATCTTGACCTCCTTTTCTCTTAATAGAGAACATCTTCACCCTACCTCTCCTCCTTTTCATCAAAACCTTAATTATCTATATGGACAGGGAAAGGGTGTCATACTTACAGAATCAAGGGGAAGTTATAGGTATCAAAAGGGACCCTGACTAAATGATGTACACATTGTGTGGAGATAAATTGGTTCAGTGTCTCTCCTCTCTTCTCTTCTCTCCTAGAGACATCCTATGTCCTTCTGCATCTTCTGAATCTGTTCCAAAAGTCTTACCACCTTAGGTGACTTGTTGAGACCTTGCCTTCTGGTAAAGAAACTGCTTAACATGTAACTCAGATCAAAACACATATTTTCATCACAAGAGAATGAGATTCTGGAGCTTATTACAATTTACATTTTGCCTTAATCACTGTCATATGCCATACATACTTCACTTTAGCTTCCAAAAGTGTTTTGCTACATGAGTAAACTCCACTGAGAAATACCACATTAACTTAAGCTTATAACAGACTTAACCTTTTGTTCTCATTACAATAATGACTCAAACATCCTTAACCAAAATGAATTTTTTTCCCAAAATATTCCCAAATATACCGTAGATTTTCCTTTTCCTGATGTACTTTATCTGACTCACCTTCCTTTCCTTGATCACAGATAGGACACATCCCTTTGTCTAAAATCATATCTACTCTTTCTCTATATAAAGATGGTATATCAGGTTCCCCTTGGTCAGAGACCCCTCCTTATATATAGCCTGTTGTATTTTACAACAAATAAACACCTCCTTTGGCCAGGAGATTGCCTATCATTTCCTTAATTCTCATATAACAATTAAACTAAATATTGTCAGAGAAAAATCTCAAATTATCTTTCTTGTCTTTATCTTTCTCATATTTCATAAGTGCTTTTACTTCAAAGCAAATAATCACTGCTTTGGAAAATGTGTATTATATATATATATATGTGTGTGTGTGTGTGTGTGTGTGTACATACATACATATGTATGTATGTATGTATGTATATATGTATGCATCTATACCCAAATAGTCCCAGTTTACATATTTAACTGGAAAATTTCTATACCTAAACTTGTTTAACTATTAGCCATCCTTAACATATAAATCATTACTTTCAGAGTTCTTTCAAACATTAGAACAAGTTGACTTTAAATTTCCCAACTTGTATTATTAGTTCCAATATAACAAAACAGCAGTAATTACTAGAATGAATTACTAGATTACCACATGAATTACTAGATATCTTTGCATTATTACATTATATGAACCCACAGATCTAACCCAGAAGAAGTCATAATTTTTTATGTTTCCTTTATTACCCCTTCAAAGCAATCACATATTTATTCCAGGCTTTAACATTATAGTATTCAAATATCTTATATGCTCACAAGAAGTAATCAAATAATTTTTTTTATCAATAAGTTATCTTACAGTGAGACCACACAATTGCTATTTATTCAATCATCAGTCAGAGCCCCCCACATCCATTATATCTAGATCTTCCAAGAATCTAATCACATATGTTCGATACATTTAAAACCCTAATGCAGGGGCAACTAGGTGGCACAGTGAATAGAGCACCTGCTTTGAAGTCAGGGGAACCTGAGTTCAAATCCAGTCTCAGACACTTACTAATTATCTAGCTGTGTGACCTTGGGCAAGTCACTTAACCCCATTGCCTTGCCAAAACCTAAAAAAGAACCCCAATATAACTCTTATTTATGCCTTGGTTAATCCAATAGCAAAGGACTAATCATTAGATGAAACCTCAGTTCATCTATTTTGCAATCAACTATACAACTAAACTTCCCAACAATTTAGTTTGATAAAAGTTTTAGAGTACCTTTACAGAGAATCCAGCACTCACATTCCAAAAACTCCATCCAAAATAAAAATATGGGGGTGGCTAGGTGGCGTAGTGGATAAAGCACCAGCCCTGGAGTCAGGAGTACCTGGGTTCAAAACCAGTCTCAGACACTTACTTAATAATTACCTAGCTGTGTGGCCTTGGGCAAGCCACTTAACCCCATTTGCCTTGCAAAAACCTAAAAAAAAAAAAATAATTAAATAAAAATACAATTGTTTATCATTATTAGGCTTAACATTAAAACAAGTTAGAGCTTTTTCCCAAAAGAAATCAGTAAATATCCCTGCTAACAAAAATTATATAACACATTACCACTTTCCTTTAATTCAAAGGTGTTTCAATAGAGTTTAAAATCCCAAAGCCACAATCTAGCTTATTTAATTTCTCCCATTTTGTACAAATTTTGTCAGAATGTAACAACCCTAATTCCTCTCTTTTAAAAACCTCAGAGTGATTCCCAAAACTCTAGTTCAGAAAGGGGTCAACCTTAAAAACAGAGTGAGAAGTCAGGAATACAGCACTTTTAGGCCATGTGGCCAAAGCAGAGGCATTCTTTAAACATGATTTCCTTTTAATAAACATGCCTCCCAAGCCCTGGTTTTTATACTTTCTTCCTTTCACCTCACCTGTGGCTGGGTCTTTCCCTTTAAGGCTTAAGCACTTGAAGCCTCCCCCCTCTCCTTCTTTGAGCAGGGCTCTCAGACAACTCAGTTTAGAGTTCAAGTGTTAACAAGATGGTGGATGGGATCTAGACTACTATGTGTCTAGCCCATCCCCGCCTTCCCTCAACCCAGGGAGAAAACATGGGATCTTTCCCAGGCATAAGAATAAGAAATCTTCCCTCCTATATCTTCTCAATCTTTCCCTTAAAAATTCTTTCTCTCTTAAACTCTTCCTGAAGCACAGTTTTTTCTCTTTAAGAGTTCCCCACCCCTTCTCTCTCTCTCTCTCTAGGCACACTAGCATCAGGCTGGCCAGTGAGAGAGGAGCTGAGTTCCAAGAGGAGGATGCAGCAGACTTCCTTCCTCCTCGCCCACCTTCTGAAACTCCTTGACCCAACTCCCGGGTACCCCAGTTTAAAACTTAGATGGAGTCCCCTGACCCAGAAATACCTAACCCAGACTACTTGTACAAGATAGGACATAGAACGTAACAAAACACACAAGACACACACACACACACACACACAGCGTGAGAACATTCAAACTCATTCATACACCAAACTGGATCCAATCAAGCTTTTTTCCTTACAGCTTCTGACTACCAGCCATGAGTCTCCCTTGCCCCCAAGTCTGCCAGCAGCCATCCCCATGGTGGCCTTTTTTTTTTTTAAAGATTTTTACAAGGCAATGGGATTAAGTGGCTTGCCCAAGGCCACACAGCTAGGTAATTATTAAGAGTCTGAGGCTGGATTTGAACTCAAGTATTCCTGACTCCAAGGCCCGTGCTCTATCCACTGCACCACCTAGCCACCCCTCCCATGGTGGGCTTTAAGATTTGGGGGAAATTCCTGAAGACGGAACCCCAAATCCCCCTCTCTCCTTTTGGGCATTCTATTATCCACTGGCTTCTCCTTCGGGATAGCTCTCCCACATGGAGGACTTCTCAACCAGCCAGGGTAGTTCTGGTCACCAATCTAACACCCTGGAAATCACCCATTACTACAGTTTTTACTCTCAGATATTTTAATCACTCTTGGTCAGTCTTCCCAGGGATCTCTGAGCTATTTCTCCCACAGAGAACACCAAGAATATGTACTTGAAATTAAGCCATTTGGGAGCATTGTCTTGTGGTCTCCCAGGAAAATATCAAAAAGATTTACATTATATCTTGAGAGAGCCCCAAAATTATTATAAATGACTCATAAATACTTAATCCAGAATGACTAATTAATTAGGACATCTTAATAAATGGCACACCTCTCTCAAGGGGAGAGGAGCACAGAAATCCAGAACTGCTAGGTGTAATATGCACTTTGAAAGGCTTTGATCCTGCCCCTTCATTGGCTGGGGTCACAAATCTAATTGATACTTTCGTCCCCATATGTTTTCCCTGCCCTGCTCATTATACTAATGAACAAGAACAACTACATCCTTGAGCATGCACAAAGGAGAAGGACTCGGTCCCTAGGTTAATTTAAAACTAGTTGGGGCAGACTTGACCTAATCTCAGTTTTGATCAGATTGAAGCTAAATCTTTTGTTTTAATCCACAGACCCGTGAATAGACAACAATACAAGCAGACCCCAGTCTTTGTAATGTAAACTAACAATTCTCCCTTCACTTTCTTGAGGAACTGAAACACCCCCATATTCCTTACATTCATTAAGAGCAGATAATTTGGTTCTATTAAGCAAAGAATCTTAAATGCTCATGTTAAGATCTCCTTTGCTTCTTGTGTAATGATGAAAATTTATTGAATAGAAGTGAATCACAAGCAATATATACTTAATCTTGAGAATTATAGTAAAAATTCCTTTATCAGGGAATATTCCAAGAAACTGAAGCCATTACTTGATTCCAGTAGATTACATAAAAAAATTTTGTTGAATGACTTCCAACATTGTTCTAATAGGATGCTATTTGATGTCTAAGGTAAGATTTAAATGTCCCAATGTTGCATCAATCTCAATGTAAATGAATATTTCAATATCTTGCTTTTCTCTAAATTAGGACAGGGATTTTCAGGAAAAAAAAGTTTCTCTACAAATGAAAATGACTCAACAGTATGAAAGAATGTCTGCTGTCATTCAGATCATTTATTTGACTTCCAAGATCCTTCCTTCTATCAGCAATGCATCGAGTCTATTAAGGTTCCATTATCATTTCTTTTCCCAAGAAGGATTCTTCTTCAGTAAAATTTTGATGAAATTCACTCTTGTCCATTCAATGACTCATCTCTTAACAAATTGTTTCCCTTTATATATATAAAAAAAGGATATTCATTGTTTAATCAGGACAAATTGAAAAGTTACTCCAACAAATCAGGAATTGCATCATACCATCCATAAACATTAGTCTTTTGTAGCTAAAGTTCCCAATTTCAATAGAAAAGAAATCATTGATTTCTACGTCATTTACTTTATTCTAGTCTAAATGTGCTTATCATTTTCTAATAATGCATTCAGATATATATTTGTTATGGCTCTATTGGATAAAGAATCTTGAATGTGCAAGTTAAAATCTGCTTGCCACCTAGGTAATGACCATAGTGCACTGAATAGAGGTAAATCACAAGCAATAGGTATTGAACCATGAGGATTAGATCAAAAGTTCCTTTATCAAGGAATAATCCAAGACACAAAAACCACTGACTGATTCCAGTAGATTGTTCTTATTAACTGATATTGGACATCCAGGCTGACTCAAATGAAACAGTGTTACATAGACTTCAAAGTAAATTCATATGAGTTCAGTATTTTGCTCTCCTCTAAAACAAGATTAGGCATTTACAGAGAAATTATATTTATGTAATAAAGAAATGATTCCTCAGAAAGAGAGAAAATCTGCTGTCATTCAGGGTATTTATTTGATTTATTAGATCCTTATTATTTTTATCAATACATCAAACCCATTTTTTTGGCACAAGCAAAGGGTTCTTTCTTTTCAGTAAATGTTATATAAAAGGAACTTTTTTTTCTGACCAGTTAAGGAAAAAGAGAAAATTCTTAATACTCAAAATTGGAAAAGTCTCAATCTAATGAAATGTATTGAATTCAACTAAAGAAAACAAGTTTTCATGGAATACAATCTTGCCCCAAAAACTATGTCAGGATTCCTATGACAAGACCACCCACTCTCAATTTATGCCTCTCTTTTTACTATTTGGAGGCCTCTTGTTTCTTAGAGCTAAGGCTCAGCAAGCAAGTTATACCTTGAACTTTGGCATAACAATAATTCTTTGGGCTCAGCATCTGATTGAATTCAACCACAACAAAATTCCATAATTGTTTTATACCAACATCAAGTTACTGAGCTTGGACAAGGACTTTTATAGTACCCATGTTCCAGTCATGAAGTCCTGCTATGACACAAACTTGTCTCATTATTGCTGTTATCTCTCACTGTCATAGCTACAGCTCACTGTGTAGCCACTAGTACATATATACAGCAAGATTTTCCTCAACTAAAGTGGGTCTCCTACCAAAGGGGAGCCTTGACATATGTCCCTGGTTTCCCTCCTCCAATGGAAGGGAAAACTTTTGCTTATGACTATTGTTATCTCTTTGGTTTTATTTTTTCTTTTCTTTTTCAGAGTTAACTGCAGTTATGATAACCCATTTGAGTTTTTATATTTTTAGAGTTAATAGTGGTTGCATAAGCTCTGTGACTTTTTGGTCATTTGTTTTCATGATTTATAATGACTTATAAGAATAAATTTCTCCTTTATGTTCATAATAGATATTCTTTTCTTAATCAGGGTAAATTAAAAAGGTACTTCAACAAAACAGGAAGTGTCCCATGCCATTATTCTTCTTAGCATCTTTTCTTGTCAAGTCCTGTTCTCGTAGTTGAAGATTTGGGTTTCAATTGGAATAAAACCATTCAGTTCCATGCCAATGGCCTTATGCCAGTTTTGAATATGCTTATGTTGTTAAAGAATGTGTTCTTCAGTAAAAACAGATGTTTGTGGTTCTGCTGGGTAAAGAATCTTATCTCTCTGCTTTCTATATAATTAGAATAGAACAGAAGTAAATTGCAAGCAATGGGTATTGAACTATGAAGATTATAGCAAAAGTCCCTTTATCAAGGAATATTCCAAAACACTCAAATGATTTCTTGAATTCAGGAGATTACATAGGAATCTTGAAAGGGTTCCAACATTGTTTTTCCCCCCCATTTAATTAATTAATTTATTTTGACATTACTGCAATACTCTTGTAAAAGTAAACATAAACCCTCCTCCCTCCACAAAAACAGAAAAAACTCAAGAAAAAATACAATGAGAGAAAAAAGTGTACTTCTGACTATGTTCAGATATTGGCTCTGTCTTTGAGATGGATGGCATTCTTTTTTTTTTAATATTTTTTTTAAATTTTATTTACTTAAGGCAATGAATCACATTCTTTATCATAAATCCATCAGAAGGGGAAGTTAGGTGGCATAGTGGATAGAGCACCAGCCCTGGACTCAGGAGGACCTGAGTTCAAATCCAGCCTCAGACCCTTAATAATCACCTAACTGTTGTGACCTTGGGCAACCCCATTAACCCCATTGCCTTAAATTTAAAAAAAAAAGTTCATCAGAGAAGTTGCTTCAATATTTTTTCCCACAGTTGTTATTGCTAACCAATTTCCCTCCATCCTATTCCTCCCCACTCCCCTTCATTCTATTCTCTCTCCTTTCACCCTGTCCCTCCTCAAAAGTATATTGTATCTGACTATCCTCTCCCATGATCTTCCCTCTCTTCAATCAACTACACCCCCTTCCCCCATCCCTTTTCTCCCATCCTGTTCTCTCTTTTTTCCTCTAGGGTAAGATAGCTTTCTGTATCCTATTGAATGTTATTTCTTCTCTGAGCCACTTCCAATGAGAATGAAGGCTCACTCATTTCCCTTCACCTTGCCCCCTTCCATTCCATTGCAAAAGTTTTTTCTTGCCTCTTTTTCATGAAATATCTTAGCCTATTCTACCTCTCCTTTCCCTTTCTTCCAGTACATTCCTGTCTTTCCCATTGACTCCATCTTTATAATATATTATACCTCATATTCAGCTCCCTCCTATGCCTTGTCTATATATATATATTCCTTCTAATTTTTCTAATGAATGAGAAGGTTCATATGAATTATCAGTATCATCTTCCCATGCAGGAATACAAGAAGTTGAAGATCATTAAATCCTTCATAATTTGCTTACCCTCTCTGTGCATCACCTGAATCCTGTACTTGAAGATCAAACATTCTGTTCAAAGAAAGTTCCCTGTTTCACTGAATCTTTTCCCCTGAAAGAGGATGTTAAGTTTTGCTGGGTAGCTGATTCTTGGTTGTAATCCAAGCCCTTTTGCATTTTGAAATATCATATCCTAAACCCTATAAGCCCTCAAAGCAGATATTGATAAATCCTGTATAATCCTGACTGTGGCTCCATGATTTTTGTATTGCTTCTTTCTGTCTGCTTGCAATTTTTCTTCTTAACTTGGAAGTTCTAGAATTTGGCTATAATATTCCTGGAAGGTGATTGGTGAATTTGGAAGTTTGGGACTTTGGCTATAATATTCCTTTCAGGAGGTGATTGGTGGATTTCCTCAATTTCTATTTTACCTTTTGCTTCTAAGATATCAGGGCAATTTTCTTAGAGAATTTCTTTAAAAATGAAGTCTAGACTCTTTTTCTTGTCATGAATTTCAGATAGCCTAATATTTTTTAAGTTATTTCTTCTGAATCTGTTTTCTAGGTCAAGTTGTTTTTCCAGTGAGATATTTCAATTTTCTTCTAGGTTTTTATTCTTTTGGTTTTGTTTTATTGTTTCTTATGATGACTCATAAAATCAGCAGCTTTCCTTACCTCCATTCTTCATTTGAAGAAGTTATATTATACAGGGATCTTTTTTTATCTCCTTTTCCATCTGACCAATTTTGCTTTTTAGAAAGATTTTATTTATTTTGAATTTTACAATTTCCCCCCTAATCTTGCTTCCCTCCCCCACCCCCACACAGAAGGCAGTCTTTACATTGTTTCCATGGTTTACATTGATCTAAGCTGAATGTGATGAGAAAGAAATCATATCCTTAAGGAAGAAAAATAAAGTATAAGAGACATCAGAACTACATAATAAGATAATTTTTTTTTATTATTATTAAAGGTCTTTGGTCTTTGTTCAAATTCCACAATTCTTTCTCTGGATACAGATGGTATTCTAAATCACAGAAACCTCAATATTGTGCCTGATTGTTACCCTTGATGGAATGAGAAAGCCCATTAAGGATGACCATCACCCCCATGTTGCTGTTAGGGTGTGCAATGTTTTTCTGGTTCTGCTCATCTCACTCAGCATCAGTTCATGCAAATCCCTCCAGGCTTTCCTGAATTCCCATCCCTCCTGGTTTCTAATAGAACAATAGTGTTCCATCACATACACATACCACAGTTTGTTAAGCCATACCCCAACTGAAGGACATTCGCTTAATTTCTAATTCTTTGCCATCACAAACAGGGCTGCTATGAATATTTTTATACAAGTGATGTTTTTTACCCTTTTTCATAATCTCTTCAGGATATAGATCCAGTAGTGGTATTACTGGATCAAAGGGTATGTACATTTTTATTGCCCTTTGGGCATTATTCCAACCAAATTTGGTTTTTAAGCTAGTCTTCTCTTCATTGACCTTTTGGACCACTTTTTCCATTTGACTTAAACTGATTTTAAGATATTATTTTCTTCAGTGTTCTTTCATATCTCCTTCACCAAGCTGCTGACTTGGTTTTCATGATTTTCCTGCATTGCACTCATTTCTCTTTTTTAAGTTTTCCTCTACCTCCCTTACTTGATTTTCTTTTTTTATATACTTTTTTTTAAGGTTTTTTTGCAAGCCAATGTGGTTAAGTGGCTTGTCCAAGGCCACACAGTTAGGTAATTATTAAGTGTCTGAGGGTGGATTTGAACTCAGGTACTCCTGACTCCAGGGCACGTGCTCTATCTACTTTGCTACCTAACTGCCCCTCCCTTACTTGATTTTCAATTCTTTTTTTGAATTTTTCCATAACCTGAGACCAATTCCTATTTTTCTTGGAGGGCCTTAGATACAGCTTTGATTTTTGTCATCTTCTGAGTGTGTATTTTGTTCCTCCATGGGACCAATGTAATTGTCTATGGTCAGATTCTTTTTCTTCTGTTGTTTGCTCATTTCTCCATCCTATGATCTGATTTTAACTCTTTGCTAAGGTGGGTTCTGCTCCCAGGGTGGAGGACACACTTTCCTAAGCTTTTGAGAGTTTTTGGGACACCCCTCCCCAGGGACTTCAATTCTTTCAAGGTCTTATGAGGTACTCGACTGCTCTCCTAGCCTGTGCTCTGGTCTGTGGTTGATCACATGCACTCCCCTCTGCCCTGGAACTGTTAGGAGGATCCATTATGGCAGTATGACCAAGACCGGCTCTAAGTATGGGCAAAGCAATAGAGTCCTGTCCCAGGATATCAGAGAGACCTCTGCAGTCTTCCCCAACCCCTTACCATCCATAGGCTGAACATTCTGGAAGCAGCTACTGAATGGCTCCACAGGTACCAGGCAGGAGCTACATTGAGGCCTGAACTGACCTGAGCTCCAAGAGCACTCTGATGCAGCAGTTTCCCTGTTGACTTTCCAAACTGTTCTGGACAATCCCTGGGCTGAGAGGTCTGGAAATCACCCCTGATGCCATGAACCCAAGAACCCCCAGGGACTAAGGCTGGAGCTGGTTTGCTCTGGTTCTGAGCTATAACCCTTTCCAACCTCAGTGGAACAGACCTTTCCCAATGATTTTCCAAGTTGCCTTGGGCTAGAAAATTGTTTCACTCAGTCTTTTGGTGTGTTCTGCCACTCTAGAATTTAGTAAGAGTCATAATTTTAAGGCATTTGGAGTGATTTGGGAAAGAGTATCTGGTAATTCCTGCCTCTACTCTACCATCTCGGTTCTGCTCCCTCACCATTGTTCTTATAGGCTGTTCTTTGACATCTAGGCTAAGACTCAAATGCTTGTTACATTATTGCATTGTACATAAAGTAAAGGAATGGGAATTCAGTATCTTACTTTCTTCTAAAAGTAAAAGTTTCCTTATGAATTAAAACAATGCAGCAGAAAGACCCCAAATCTATTGTCATTCAGGATATTTGACTTCTAAATCCTCATCTATTCAGTAAGTCCATTAAAGTTATATTGTAGGGGCAGTTAGGTGGTGCAGTGAATTGAGCACTAGCCCTGGAGACAGGAGGCTCTGAGTTAAATACAGCCTCAGTCAGTTAATAATTGCCTAGGTGTGTGACCTTAGACAAGTCACTTAACCCCATTGCCTTAAATAAATTTTAAAAAATTTTAAAGGTTATATTATAGTTTCTTTGGCCAAGATTTTTCTCTTTCATTAAATGAAATCTTTCCTTCCAGTTGCTGTTTGCTGCTTGTCCTTTGTTTGCAAGTGAATTGGATTTAAGCTGGCTTCTGCTAAGTGACCAGTCTTACTCTCTTCTCTGAAGTCATCTAGATCAGGATGACTGGAGTTGGCCCTGGATACAGTGGAAGACTTTTGGCTTTTTTAAGCTATTCTTTCCCAAGTCTCTGCCTGTGGTAACACTCATTCAATGATAAGACCTCTGCAGTCTTCCCCAACCCCTTACCAGAAATAAGAAATAAGGCAAAGAATGACCTCTTTTTACCTAGTCAAAAAAAAAAATCAATCTGGGAGGGAAGATCCTCAGAGTTTCTGACCAAAACAGAAACAATTGTTATTTACACTCACTCTGAACCATCAATGAAAGCCAGAGAGATTTGGTTTAAGGTTAGTTACTTAAGAAAGAAATCTAGTCCTTAAACCCCAAGATATCTTGCCAGATTTCAGCAATCAAAATTTAAAGAAAGACAGAAGAAAAGGAAAGAGGGAGAAGAGGGAGGGAAAGAGGAAGTGTTAAAATATGATAATTACTATAAATTTTTCTATTTTCCTAGTTAAAAGTTGATGTTTTCTTAACTAAATTGTGAGAAATAGAGTGTGTCCTCCTTAGACCTTGAAAGAATGACTAGTTCTGCTCTCCTTAATTCAGAAAAGAATGTGTCCTCCTTAAACTTTGAAAGAAGACTTGTCCTGCACACTTTACAATTTGAAAGACCACCTTTAGACTTCAAATACAAGTGTTCACCCTGCCCTCCTGGTACTTAAACTCAGAAGAAAAAAAATATTACCACCCTCAAGGAAAATAGCATTGTAGAAGGATGGTTCTCCATGATCAAATAATAGAATGGTCTCCAGGCAAGTTTAAACTTTTGTCTACTTTTGTTATGTATATTGTTTCCCCTCCTCTTGTTGCTGCATAAATTTTCTTATGTCCTCAGCTCAGGATGTTCATTCTGAGACTGGTCTATATTATCTAATGGTACTGGCTAATTACCAGAGAAATAAAACTTCCTGTCTAATCTATTTTTCTTTATTATTGTTGTTATGTTATTTTAATTCTATTTTAAGGTTCTTAATTTTAGGTTAACAGAAGGAAGCAAAAGGTCAAAAGATGAACTCTCAATAAAAAAGGAAGATGACACTATAAATGGAAGTAAATGCAACTTGTTTATTGAAGGAAAGTATAGTGGGCTGGATTTGAGCAGACTCCAACAGTGGGTAGTGGGGAGAGCAAGTCTTTTTATAGCTTATTGGCTATAGGAGGCAGGGTGGTATGGTTTCTAAGGGAGGTATACTTGCAGAGGTCAAGGACTCTAGGTAAACTCTGATAGAGCAGGTCTGATTAACTCCTCACAGGGAGTCATCAAAGTGAGATTGGGCAATTTTTGAAGTTTCTATGGAGGGTGGGATTTGTGTCCTAAGGAAAGGATAATAAATGGGGCTTTACTGGGCAAGAATGAAACCCAGGCCAGGATTCATCATTCCAATCATTTTGTTTTAATTTACTGAAGTGGATTGGGTTTAGAGGTCTGTTCTTCTGGAGCTGCTTCTTGCTGGGTGGGGGGGGTGATGATGTCATCAGGTAAGCAAAGGGTAAAGGGTGGAACCTTGAGCACCTAAGAAAAGTGTCAAAAAGGCCATAATTAGTGGGGTTAATATGGAAAAGAGCCAAGGGAATTATATGAGAAGAGTGAAACTAACTGGTCTAGGTGCCAGTTGATTTTTCCCCTAATATGTGAGACAGTTTTTTAGCAGCATCCCAAACCAATCCAAACTGAATAACATAGAAACAGTATTCTTCAACCCAGAACAAAGAGAAGCCTCCCTTCTCAGTGGTCAGTAGGTCCAGGCCCCATCTGTTTTGTAAGATCACAAGGTGAGGGAATCCAGTTGATCTTGAATTTGTAGGAGACTTTTGGCTATTTCATCAAGACTTTCCTGAAGGTCTTGTGATAGTTGCTGAAAGTAATACAGAGAAATTGCAGTGCCTCCTACCCCTATGCCCACTCCAGAAAGGATGCCTATAGCTACTAAGAAAGGAATGAGAGCAGGAGCTTTAGTCTGCCCAATTACTGTAGCATACTAGTAGACATTGGAACCAAAATTCTTTTGACTAAACTTGAGGTAGAACTACTCCCTTTACAACCCATGACAAGGCCTAGCCCTCACAAGTTCTCTCTCACTTTGGCTCAGGGAGAGGAATGAGCTTGTTCACCTCTTCTCTCTACACCTTGGTTTATGCTTGAGAGTATGTGGGACGAATGCCACTTAAATAAATTTTGGAGATCTCTCAAGAAGAGAAAGTTTTATTCATTTCTCAAGGAATGAGCTCCAGTCAATTAGAGAGAGACTGAGGCAAAAGCAAAAGACCCAAGAATCACATTTATCCTAACATGATTCCCCCCTCCAACTGACCCACCCTCATTAATGAGGAATGTGGTTTTCATAATCTAGATGCATAAATTAATCTAAGGAAAAGAGTATGTAATTCAAAGGAAACCAGAATATCCCTTCAGCCCCAGGAATTGAATGGACTTCAACAGATAACATGGGGTCAGTTGACTCTTCACCAATATCCCAGAAGTTGTTTATCAGAAGAAGAGGGGCAGAAGAGACACAGTTCTAATCTATAATATTCTACTGAAGAAATCTCAGACTTTATCCCACTCAAGAGGATATGGGATTATCTTCCTTTGTAGAAACACTGCATACCTATGTCTTCCCACCAACTGGATAGGTATTTGTTCCCTGGTCTACCTTTCCCTCCACACTAAGATCACCCTCAAGATACATGCAAAGAATGAAAAGCTCCTGCTCTCATTCCTCATGCCAAAAATTCCTAATTTGTAAATATGTTTATCAAAATATGTATGTAAAATGCTAACCTGACTGTTCCCTGATGAGAAGAGTGTGGTGGGAAGGGAGGGTGGGGGGAAATTTGTAACTTGGAAATACACATGGATGAAAATAAATATGGATGAAAATAAATTTAAAAAAAACTCAAACAATGCCCAATCTCACCTTGGTGACTCCCCAAATAAAACATCCTCCATGGAGACCTGCAACACCTCCCAGGCCCCTTAGAAACCATACCACCCAATCTCCTATATCCTATACTCTATATAAAGACTTGCTTTTCTCACTACCCAATGCTGGGTCTGCTCAGAACCAGCCCACTATACTTTCCTTCAAAAAACAGTTTGTATTTACTTCTATTTATAGCACCATCTTCCTTTTTACTGAGGGTTCACCTTTTGACCATCCATCACCCTCTGCAAATGGTCTGTTTATCCATCCCTTTCAATTCACAGCTCTCTATCTCTGGCAGCTTCTAACTCTGATTTTACTACTCAATATTACAGTAACCAACCAAGGAGTGACTCTGAACCTGGCCTCTTGGCTCCCATCCACAACCTCTTCAACATTGATCATCTTCCCCTTTTCTCATCTGGTTTACTCTAATAGGTTTGACATGATACCTCATTGTTGTTTTAATTTTCATTTCTCTGAATTTAATGCAATTCTCTATATATTTTAGAAATGAGACTTTTATCAGAACTCCTGGTTGTGAAGATTATTTCCCAGCTTTCTGCTTTTCTTCTAATTTTAGTAGTATTGATTTTATTAGTGCAAAACATTTTTAATTTAATATAGTCAAAATCATTCATTTTGCAGTTTATAGTGTGCTCTATTTCTTGTTTAGTTAAAATTTATCCCTTTTCCATAGATCAAATAGAGTATTTTTTGGTGTATTAATTTATCTATTGTATCGCATTTTATGGCTAAATCCTATATCTATTTTGACCATATTTTCATATAGGGTATGAGATGTGGATCTATGACTAGTTTTTGCCCTACTATTTTCAAACTTTCCCAACAATTTTTCTTAGATAGTGAGTTCTTATTCCAAAGGCTGATGTCTTTGGGTCTGTCAAATAGTAGATTGCTGTAGTCATTTACTGTAGTTTCTTTTGAACCTATCCTAATCCATTGATCCATTACTCTTATTTCTTAAACCAGGCAGTTTTGATGACTGCTGCTTTTTGTATAGTTTGAGATCTGGTAGAGCTGGGCCACCTTCCTTTACATTTTTTTTTATCAGTTCCCTTGCTATTTTTGCCCTTTTGTTGCTCCAGATGAATTTTGTTACTATTTTTTTTAGCTTGGTAAAGTAGTTATTTGGTAGTTTGATTGGTATGGTACTGAATAAGTAATTTAAGTTGGGTAGAATTGTCATTTTGATTATATTAACTCTACCTAACCATGAGCATTTGACATTTTTCCAATTATTTAGATCTGACTTTATGTGGGTAAGAAGTGCTTCATAACTGTCTCTCATACAGTTTTTGGATTTGTCTTTGGAGGTAGATTTCTAAGTATTTAATATTATCTACAATTATTTTAAATGGAATTTCTCTATCTCTTGTTCTTGGGCTTTGTTGTTTATAATATAGAAATGCTGATAATTTATGTGGGTTTATTTTATATCCTGCTACTTTGCTGAATTTGTTGTTTCAAGGAGGTTGTTTTGATTTGTTTTTTTTTTAGGTTTTTGCAAGGCAAATGGGGTTAAGTGGCCTGCCCAAGGCCACACAGCTAGGTATTTATTAAGTGTCTGAGACCAGATTTGAACCCAGGTACTCTTGACTCCAGGGCTGGTGGTTTATCCACTGAGCCACCTAGCCACCCTTTCAAAGAGGTTTTAAGATGATCTTCTCAGGTTCTCTAGGTATACCATCATATCATGTGCAAAAAGTGGAAGCTATTGCTTCCTCATTGCCAATTCTGATTCCTTCGATTTCTTTTTCTTCTCTTATTGCTACTGCTAGCATTTCTAATACTATATTAAATAGTAATGGTGATAATCATCATCTTTTTTCACCCCTGATTTTAGTGGAAATGCTCAGAGTTTATTCCAATTACATATATTTATTGATGGTTTTAGATAGATACTATTTATTACTCTAAGGAAAACTATTTATTTCTAAACTTTCTAGTGTTTTTAATAGGAATGTTGTATTTTATTAAAGGTTTTTTCAGCATCTATTGAGATCATATGATTTCTGTTGATTTTGTTATTGATAAGTTTAATTATGTTGAGTGTTTTCCTAATGCTGAACCATCCCTGCCTATGTGGTAATAAATTGAACCTGATCATGGTGTATTATCCTAGTAATAACTTGCTGTTGTCTCATTGCTAAAATTTTATTTAAGATTTTTGCATCAATATTCATTAGGGAAATCGGTCTATAATTTTCTTTGTTTGTTTTGGTTCTTCCTGGTTTAAATATCAGCACCATGTTGTTGTCATAAAAGTAGTCTTCAGAACTCCTTCCTGTCCTAATGTTTTTTAACAGTTTATGTAGAATAGGAATTAATTGTTCCTTAAATGTTTGGTAGAATTCACTTGTAAATCCCATCTGGACCTGGAGACTTTTCCTTAGGAGTTTATTTATGATTTCTTCAATTTATTTCTTTTGAAATGGGGTTATTTAAGTAATTAATTTCTTGTATTAATCTGGGCAGGTTATCCAATTTATTGGCATACAGTTCAGCAAAGTAACTCTAAATTAGATCTTTAATTTCCTCCACATTGGTGATTAGTTCATGCCTTTCATTTTTGACTCTGGTAATTTGGTTATCTCCTTTCTTTTTTAAAATCAGATTAACCAAAGGTTTGTCTATTTCATTCACTTTTTCATAAAACCAATTCTTAGTTTTATTTATGAGATCAATTGATTTCTACTTTATTAATCTCTCCCTTGATTTTCAGAATTTTTAAATTGGTCTTTAATTGGAGATGTTTAATTTGTTCTTTCTCTAGCTTTTTTAATTGCATACCCAATTCATTGATCTCCTCTTTCTCTATTTTATTCATACAGGCATTTAGAGATATAAAGTTTCTCCTCAAAGCTGCCTTGGCTGCATCCCATAAATTTTGGTATGATGTCTTATTATCATTTTCTTGTTTATAATTATTGTTTCTGGGGTGGCTAGGTGGCATAGTGGATAAAGCATGGGCCTTGGAGTCAGGAGTACCTGGGTTCAAATCCGGTCTCAGGCACTTAAAAATTACCTAGCTGTGTGGCCTTGGGCAAGCCACTTAATCCCATTTGCCTTGCTAAAAAAAAAGCCCTATAATTATTGTTTCTATTATTTGCTGATTGATTCACCCATTGTTTAAGATAAAGTTATTTAATTTCCAACTGGTTCTTGGTTTATATTTCCCTAACCTTTTATCACATGTAATTTTTATTGGATCATGGTCTGAGAAGTGTGTATTTATTATTTGTGCCTTTCTGTGTTTGATTATAAGGTTTTGGTGCCCTAGTACATGGCTAGTTTTGGTGAAGGTATCATGCACTGCTGAGCAAAAGGTATATTCTTTTCTATCCCCATTAAGTTTTCTCCAGAGGTCTATCATATCTAAGTTTTCCAAGATTTCATTCACCTTCTTAACTTCCTTCATGTTTATTTTGTTGTTAGATTTTATCTAGTTCTGAGAGAGGGAGATTGAGGTCTCCTATTATTAAAGTTTTGCTGTCTATGTCTCCCTGTAATTCACTCAGCTTTTCCTGTAGGAATTTGGATGCTATACCACTAGGTACATACATGTTTAGTAATGATATAGCTTCATTTCCAATGGTACCTTTTAAGAAGATGTCCCTTTTAATGAGATTTTTGCTTTTACTTTGTCTGAGATTAGGACCGTTACACCAGATTTTTTTTCTTCAGCTGAGGCATAATATATCTTGCTCCAACCTTTTACCTTTCCCCTGTGTGTATCTCTCTGCCTCAAATGTGTTTCTTGTAAACATATTGTAGGATTCTGTTTTTTTAATCCATTCTGCAAACCACTTCTGTTTTATGGGACAGTTTATCGTATTCACATTTACAGTTAAGATTACTAATTCTTTATTTCCCTCCATGCTATCTTTCTCCATTTATATTTTTCTCTTTCCTTTTCTCTTATTTCCCCTCACCAAAATTTTACTACCTTTCCCCTTTGACTTTTCTTTTAAAAATTTAAGTTTATTTTCACTTATACCTTCCCTTCCCTCTTATCAGTGCCTTCTTCCCTTATCTTTCCCTTTGCCAGTCCCCCCCCTTCCCTATAGATTAAGTTAGATAAATAAATCCAAGTAGGAATGTATCTTATTCCCTCACTAGGCTAAATCTATTGTATAGAATTTACTCAGTATTCACATTGTCCCTTCTTTCCCTTTAAAATTATAAATCTTTGTGCCTCTTCCCTTGGTGTCATTTATTGTCCTATTATTACTCTGATATCATCAATCACAATTTGATTGCTTGATAAACTCATATTATTATTAAGATATCATCCTAAATTGTTTACTTGATTGCTTGATAAGCAGCATTGACTCAAATTGCATCAAATTATAATCATTTTTTACCTTACCCCCTTTTCAAGTATCTTTGAAGTACACACAGGCCTTCTCAGGAGACAAAGTATCATCCAAAACCATGTCATTTCTTGAACTATTTGTGCCCTCTCCCAGGCCTATTTTTCTTTCACACTTTACCCCCCCCCCCCCAGGTTAAGTCAAACTCTGATCCAAGTAAAGGTAAGAATCTTAAAAATCTCTAAGTCCTGGGAAGCTCTGAGAACTTTACAAATGATTATAAATTATAGAGACACTGACTCGGGTCCTCCCAGTTTATGATGCTTAAATGGCTCTAAGTACTGGGAGGTTCTGGAGGTCTCACCTGAGAACTTTAAAAATGATGGTAAGTTACAGAGAAACTGGCTCAGGTCCCTGCAGTTTATGATGCTTCATTAGACAAGGTGCTAAGCATCCTGTGATTTAAGTGAGCCAAAGTATAATGAGACACTTAAGTTTAAAGTTAACACTCCCGCTTTTCTTCAGGGCTTTTTGTCTCAAACAGAGTGATGTCACCTTGGACCTCTTTAATTGAAAGATAAGGGCCAATTATACCCATATCCTTGAGGTTCATTCTCTTTGATTATATTCTATCCTTAAATTATCCTAAGAGAAATAAATTTCTAAAGAATTAGAAGTGTTATATTTTCCTTTTTAGGGTTGTATACAATCTGATAGTTTTGACCAACATTTGTTTTGTTTTATTTTGTTTTTTCCTTCCCTCTTTCATTTTCCTTTTTTTATGCAACTCTTGAGTTGTATATTTGGTTTATTGTATCTGTTCAGTTCTGGTCTTTGTGTCAGGAAATTCTGGAAGTCCTCTATTTTGTTGAACATCCATCTGTTTCCCTAATAGTATATGGTGAATTTTGCAGGGTAATACATTCTGGGTTGTAATCCCAGGTCCTTTGCTTTCCAAAATATGCTATTCTAGGTCTTCTAATCCTTCAATATTGAGACTGATAGGTCCTGTGTGAGTTTGATTCTGTTTCCTTTATATTTGAGTTGTTTTCTTTTTTGCTGCTTGCAATATTCTCCCCTTCATTTGAGAGGTCTGGAATTTGGCTATTACATCCCTTGGGTCTCTTTCTGGAGAGGTTCTATGGATTCTTTCAATGGTTATAGTTATCTTGTTCTTGTAGATTTCCCTTATAATTTCCTGCATGATGTTTTCCAGGTTCTTTTTGTTTATCTAGGCTTTCTGGTAGTCTGATATTTGTAGATTGTCTCTCCTGGATCTATTTTCCCGGTCATTCATATTCTCTAAAAGTTACATTTTCTACAATTTTTTTCAGCCTTTTTATTTTGTTTGATATAATCTTGTGGGCTTGTAAATTCATTGGTTTCTATTTGTTCAATTCTAATATTGGGGGTTTTATTTTCTACAATTAGCTTTTGTTTCTCCTTTTCCATTTGGTTAATTTTTACTTTGGACAATTTTTCTTAATTTTCCTGTATGACTCTCATTTCTTTTTTCCATTTTTTCTTCTTCTCTTTTCTTTGATTTTTAAATTCTTTTTTAAACTTTTTGATGAGCTTTTGTATTTGAGTCCAATTTATACTGTTTTGATACTTCCCCTGTGAGTGATTTCTCACTGCTTCATGGCATTGCTGTCATCTTTGTCTGTAGTTTTCTATAATGAGCACTCTTTTTAGTTTTTTTGTTCATTTTTTGCTGTTTTAGCTCTGCTCCTAGGGATCTGTAGTTTGAATGTCAGAGTAGAGGCTTCATTTATCTTTGGGAGGGAAAAGCTCCAGGAATAAGTTGGAGCTTCACACCACCATCTTGTCTCCACCCTGGAAGTGTTTTCCGTTTCTATGGAGGTTAGGATTTGTGTCCTTAGGACAGGATAATAAATAGGACTCTACTGGGCAAAAATGAAACTCAGGCCTGGATCCAACAGGAAGGAAGGAAGGAAGGAAGGAAGGAAGGAAGGAAGGAAGGAAGGAAGGAAGGAAGGAAGGAAGGAAGGAAGGAGTTGCATTGTGCAACTAGAAATGGTCCTCAGTGGGGCAAGCTCCTACCCCTCACAGGTTGTTGTTTATCCTTTTTTTTAAGTTTTTTTTCCATGGCAATGGGGTTAAATGGCTTGCCCAAGGCCATACAACTAGGTAATTATTAAGTGTCTAAGGCCAGATTTGAACTCAGGTACTCCTGACTCCAGGGCTGGTGCTCTATACACTGCGCCACCTAGCTGTCCCTTATCCTTCCTTCTTGAAGAGGATCATGACATCAGGAAAGTGATACCAAGATTTGCAAGGGAATTAGATTTAAAAGAGGGCTGTGCAAAGTCAACAGCTTTACGCCGTCTCAGGAGTCATCTCGGTTCAGTAGCAAGACAAAGATCAGAACAACTGAAGATGGCCCTGGATGCAATGTTCTTATAGGCTATTTTTTGACATTTAGATTGAAGTTCAAATTTCCCCATGTTGGCATTTACCTCATTGAAATTGAATGGGGGGGGGGGGCGCAACTAGGTGGTGCAGTGGTTAGAGCACTGGTCCTGGAGTCAGGAGGACCTGAGTTCAAGTCTGACATCAGACACCTAATATTACTTAGCTGTGTGACCTTGAGCAAGTCATTTAACTCCATTGTCTTACAAAAACCAAAAGAAGAAAAAAGAAAATGACTGAAATTTCAGTATCTTACCTGGGTCTAAAACTGGACCAGAGATTTATAAGGAGAAATTTCTTTTTTGGAATAGAAATGATTCCACAGAAAACAGAAAGTCTGCTGTCATTCAGGGCATCTATTTGACTTCCTAGATTCACACTACTATATCAAGTCCTTTAAGGTTCACTAGGGTTTTTTTTTTTTGCCCAAGAAAAGGTTCTTCCTTTTAATTAAATGTTTCACAAAATGAAATCTTTCCTGCCAATTAAGGGAAAGAGAAAAGTTTCCTTTCTCTTATTTATTGAAGTGTTCATATTTATTAAGTTCAGTCAAGAAAATGAATACTTAAAACAGAAAGGTCAAGATAAACTAATATTCACTACGACCTTTTCACTACAACTTTTTTATTGGAATTAATTTATTTTATCATTTTCTCTTTTTTTTAAGGAGGAATACTGGAACAGTTTAGATGTAATGTTTGGATTTTATAAAATAAAATGAGTCTTGACTGAATTTATCAATCTTGTCTAATAAGACTCATCTCCTAATAAATGGTTTCCCCTTATATCAGAAATAAATACTCATGACTTCATTAAAACAAATTGAAAAGTACTCCAATAAAAGCAGGACAGTTTTTTTTTTCATAACATTAGTATTGTCTTCTTGATTGAAGTGCCTATATCTCTTCCAGTTTGCTCTTCACTAAAAACAGATTTGTTATGGTTATTTTGGGTAAAGAATCTTGAAGATTCATTTTAAGATCTCCTTGCTTTCTATGTAATGACCTCAGTCCCAGTCCATAGAGCACAGATGAAACACAAGCAAAATGTACATAGCAGAACATAGTTTATTTAATTATGAAAACATACATTTTATCTCAGATTGTTTCCTTTTTTAAAAAACTATGTAATAAATATTTCACATTTTTTCAAAACTATTCAACTTCCTTTCTTTTGTTCTCTATGTACTTTTTTAGTTTTTATGGTGACAAGTAAGCTCAAAACACAAACTCAGAAGACTACAAAGTCAAAACTGCTTTATAAAAAGCCTCAAAACGGAATCAGAAGAACATTGTACATACCACAGCACTGTGTGATAGTCAACTATGATGAACTTACTCAATTCAGAAGTACAATAATCAAGAGAATTCTAAAAGATTTGAGATGGAAAATACTATCCATATCCAGAGAATAAATATAGAGGTTAAAATTCAGATCAAAGTTTATTAACTTCAATTTTTAAAAGTGTGTGTATATATACAGACACACACACAGACACTTTTAAGGTTCATTAGGGTTTCTTTGCCCAAGAAAAGTATATATAAAACATATATATTATGTTTTTTCCCTCTAATGTTTTTCCCTTTTTTGATTTGATTAATCTTTCACAATATGATTGTGAAAGTTATACATCACCGCCTGTGATAACTCTGGTGTTAGTCTGGACATTAAAGGAGAGTCAGGTCCAGTAGAGATGTACACACACACACACACACACACACACACACACACACACACACATGCAAGGTTGTGATGAAAGAATCTGCTATATTTATTTTTGGAAACTCAGACTTTTTATAACAAAAACTTATCTCAGGAATGACCAGTTAAAGGAGACACAGTTTCACAATTTCCTGGGTAAATTTACAATATTTGTTCTTAGAAATCTGCTTACTTCTCTATCAGAAAAGCCTTTACAATTGCCTCTGGAGCCACAGATTTTCCCAAGTCAGGGTTTACTGGAGAGGTAACAAATCCATATGAGAAATAATACATACATATCTCTGATGGACAGGGTCACCAAAGATATGTGTAAATCACTCCCAGGAGCTGGCCCTCAACAATACATGTATAACCTATATTAGATTGCTTTCTGTCAAGGGGAGAGGGGAAGGAGAGAAAAAAGAAAAAGAGAAAAATGTGAAACTTAAAAACCTTACCAAAAAAAGTTTGTTGCAAATTATCTTTGAATGTATTTGGAAAAATAATTTTTTAAAGTCTCAAAGAAAACATTAATTGAAAGAGTTCAAAAAGAATTTTTAAAATCAATGAGAAAGATAGAGGAAAATCTGGCAGAGGGGACTGAGAATGATGCAAGAAAATCATAACAAAAAGTTAACAGCTTGGTAAAGGAAGCAAAAGAAAATACTAAAGAATATAATGCCTTAAAAAACAGTAAGGGAGGGGCAGCTAGGTGGCTGTAGTGGATAAAGCACCAAACTGGAGTCAGGAGTACCTGGGTTCAAATCCAGTCTCAGACACTTAATAATTACCTAGCTGTGTGGCCTTGGGCAAGCCACTTAACCCCGTTTGCCTTGCAAAAAAAAAAAATTGATAAATAAAAAACAGTATGGGCCATATAGCAAAAGAGGCACAAAAATCCAATGGAAAGAAGAATGGCTTGAAAAGAAATGGCCAAATAAAAAAAGAGGGGGAAAAATTAACTGAAGAAAAGAACTCCTTAAAAAGCAGAAGTGGTGAAATGGGTACAAAAGCTCACTGAAGAAAATAATTCCTTTATGAGATAGCAAGAAACCATAAAACAAAATCCAAAGAATGAAAATAAAGGAGGAAATGTGAAATATCTCAAAAAAAAATGGAAAATTGATCTGAGAGAAATAATTTAAGAATTTAAGTTGTGATCAAAAAATATCTTAGATATCATCTTTTAAGAAGTTTTTTTTGTTTTGGGGTTTTTTTTAAGTTTTTGCAAGGCAAATGGGGTTAAGTAGCTTGCCCAAGGCCACACAGCTAGGTAATTAAAGTGTCTGAGACTGGATTTGAACCCAGGTACTCCTGACTCCAGGGCCAGTACTTTATCCACTGCACCACCTAGCTGCCCCTTAAGAAAATTTCAAAGAAAACTGACCTAATATCTAGAGCCAGAGGGTAAAATAAAACTTGAAAGAATCCACCAATCTCCTCCTGAAAGAGACCACAAAATGAAAACTCCCAGGAATGTTATAGTCACATTCCAGAGCTCTATATCAAGGAGAAAATATTGCATGTAGCCAAAAAGAAACAATTCAAATATTGTGGAGCCACAGTCAGAATAAAACAAGATTTAGCAGTTTCTATATTAAAGGATCTGAGGGTTTGGAATATTATATTCTAGAAGGCTAGCAGTATAACCAAGAATCACCTACTTAGGAAAAGTGAATATAATCCTTCAGGGAAAAAATGAATATTCATTGAAATAGTGGACTTTCAAACTTTCCTAATGAAAAAACCAGAGCTGAATAGAAAATTTAACCTTTCAAATACAAGACTCAAGAGAAGTTTAAAAAAAGGTAAGCAGGAAAGTAAAATCATAAGGCATTCAATAAGGTTAAACATTTAATTTTCCTACATGGGAAAATGATACTTGAACTTTTAAACATTTTTTCATTATTAGAACAGTTAGAATACATAGAAGACATGGGTGTGAATTAAATATTAGAAGAAAATTATATTAAAAATTAAATTAGTGGATGCGAAAGAGGAATGCACTGGAAGTAAGGAAAGGGGAGAGGTAGAACAAGGTAAATTCTCTAACATGAAAGAGGCAAAGAAGAGCTTTTACAATGCAGGTGAAGAGGGGAGAGGTAAGGTGAGCATTTGAACATTAATCTCACTGGAATTGACTCAAAGCCAGAATAATATACACACTAAATTGTATATAGAAATTGCTCAAAGGAAAATAGGTGGAAGGGAATAACAGGAGGTTGGTTGATAGAAAGCCAGGTAGACTAGGGAGGTAATGTCTGAGGCAAAATCCTTTTGAAAAAAGACAGGTTGAAAGGAAAACTGCATTGATGTCCTAGAACCAGATAGTAAAATAAAAATTTAAAGAATCCACCAATCACCTCTTGAAAAAGATTCTAACTCCCAGAAATATTATAGCCAAATTCCAAAGCTCTCAGGTCAAAAAGAAAAATTACAAGCATAGACAGACACACAGAGACAGAGAAGGATAAACAAGGGTAACATAGAATAGAGTGAAATACATAGTAATCAACTATAAAAAGAAATTTCCAGAGTTGCTCCAAGTAAAGTCTCAATTCTCAAATATGAGTCAAATTTATAGAAATAAGAGCCATTCCTCAGTTAAAAAATGGTCAAACAGGCAATTTTTAGATAATCAAAACTATCTATAGTCATATTTTTAAAAAAACGCTCTAGAACCAGGAGAACATTGTACTCATTAACAACAACATTGTGTGATCAACTATGATGGACTTAGCTCCTCTAAGAAATTCAACAATCAAGAACAATTCTAAAAAACTTGTGAAGGAAAATGCCCTCCACATCCAGAGAAAAACTATGAAGTCTGAATGTAGAGAAAAACATACTATATTCATTTTTTAAAACTTCTTTTTGCTAGAGCACTGATCTTGGAGTCAGTAGGACAGGAGTTCCAATCCAGCCTCAGACACTCTTTCTAGCTGTGACACCTTGGGCAAGTCACTTAACCCTGTTTGCCTAACATCCAGGGCCATCTCCAGTCATATGTGATTCATATCTGGCCACTGGACCCAGATGACTCTGGAGGAGAAAGTGAGGCTGGTGACTTTGCATGCACACCCCCCACCCACTCAAATCCAACTCATGTGCTTGTCGTGGTATCACCTCCCTGATATTGTGTTGTTTGAAAATGAAGGACACACTCTCCAGGCATCCTTGTGTGAGTGACATTGTCTTTAAACCCCCGAGTGGCAATCTCCGAAGCATCTTTGAGATGCCCAGGGAAGACAGGGCTACCTGGAAATCCAATTATTTCCTCAAGATCATCCAGTTTTTGGATGATTATCCAAAATGCTTCATTGTGGGAGCAGACAATGTGGGTTCTAAGCAGATGCAGCAGATTCAGATGTCCCTCCATGGGAAGGCTGTAGTGCTGATGGGAATAAACACTATGATGCGCCATTCATGGTCATCTGGAGAATAACCCTGCCCCTGGAGAAACTGCTGCCTCATATCCGGGGCTTTGTGCTTACCAGAGAAGTTCTGACTGAGATTAAGGATATGCTTCTGGACAATAAGGTGCCAGCCACTGCCTGTGCTAGGGCCATTGCCCCATTTGTCATGGTGCCAGCCCAGAACACTGGTCTGGATCCTGAGAAGACTTCCTTCTTCTAGGCTCTGGGTATCACCACCAAGATTTCTAGGGGCACTATTGAAATTTTGGGTGATGTGCGGTTAAGACCAGAGACAGGAGGCAGCTAGGAGCACAGTGGATAGAGTACCAGGTCCTAGACTCGGGAGGACCTGAATTCAAATCTGGACTCAGACAATAATTGCCTAGCTGTGTGACCTTGGGCAAGTCACTTAACTTCATTGCCTTAAATAAATAAAATTTTTAAAAGACTGGAGACAAGGTGGGATCCAGCAAGGCCACCTTGTTGAATATGCTGAATATCTCCCCGTTCTCCTTTGGACTGATCATTCAGCAGGTATTTGACAATGGCAGTATCTATAACCCCTAAGTACTAGACATCACAGAGGAGACCTTGCACCTTCTCTTCTTAGAGGGTGTCTGTAACGCTGGCAGCATCTGTCTGCAGACTGGCTACCCAACTGTTGCATCAGTGCCCCACTCAATCATCAATGGGTACAAGCAGGCCTTGGCTGTAGCTGTGGAGACTGAGTACAGTTTCCCATTTGCTGAAAAGGTGAAGGCCTTCATGATCCACCCTTTAGCCTTTGCAGTGGCTGCTGCAGCTCCAGTCAAGATGGAAGCCAAGGAAGAGTCTGAGGAATCTGATGAAGATATGAATTTGGTCTGTTTGATTAACCCACAGGAACAACTATTTTGCCAGTTTATTTGTGAAAAAAAAGTAATAAAAATGCTCATATCTCTGAAAATCTGAGATAAAAGAGAAAAAATGTGCACAAAATTATTTATAGTTTTTTTTTTTAATGCTGGCAAATATTTGGAAATTGAGAGGATATCCAACAACTATGGTGAACAAGTTGTTGTATATAATTGTGATGGAATACAATTGTACTGTCAGAAAGGACAAGCAGAATGCTCTTAGAAAAACCTGGACTTACATGAACTGATGCAAGTGAAATATACAGAACAGGAGAACACTGTATACTATAACTCAGCAATACAATGATTGATCCAAGACAATTCTGAAGAACTTAGGATGAAAAATGCTATCCATCTCCATAAGAACTGGTAGAGTTTGAATATAGATCAAAGAATATCTTTACTTTCTTTTTTTTTTCTTATTTTATTTGTCTGCTTTCCTTTATAACATGACTAGCATGTAAATACATTTGCTTTTCTTCTAAATAAGGGGAAAGAGAGTGGCAGAGAATTAGAAATTCAAGTTTTTAAAAAATAAATGTTAAAATGTGTTTTTACCTATTATTGGGGAAAAATAAAATTTTAAATTAAAAAAATAAAGTGTATTTCAAAGGTACTCCCACCCCTCCCCCAAAGAAGATATAGATACTGATCTATGCCCAATTTCTGCCAAACTGCTTTCCCAATAATTTTTACCAAGTGAATTCTTAACCCCAAAACTTAAATCTTTATATTTATCAGATACAAGATTACTATAATCCTTTACTACTGTCTATGTCTATTCTGTTTCACTGATCTATCCCTTTATTTCTTTTTTTTTTAGATTTTTTTTTTGCAAGGCAAATGGGGTTACGTGGCTTGCCCAAGGCCACACAGCTAGATAATTATTAAGTATCTGAGACCGGATTTGAACCCAGGTACTCCTGACTCCAGGGCTGGTGCTTTATCCACTGTGCCACCTAGCCACGCCCCCATTTATTTCTTAATCAGATATTTTTCTGCCTTATAGCTTGAAGTTAAGTATAACTAAATCTCCTGTATTTATATTTTTCTTCATTTGTTTCTTTGAAATGTTTGAGCATTTTTTCTTCCAAATGAACTTTGTTGTTTTTTCTAACTCAGTAAAGTAATTTTTAAGTAATTTAATAGGTATGGCAACGAAAGATTAGTTAGGTAAAATTGACATTTTTTCTATTGGTTTTGACTATCCATGAACCATTAATATTTCTCCATTTATTTACAATTATGTTCACATAGTTCCTAGGGTTTTTTTTTACAGGACTTTATACTGTCTACAATTATTTTAAATGGGGTATTTCTTGCTACTTCTTGACAAAATATAAAAAAATGCTGATGATTGATATGGGCTTATTTTATAATTCAACTGCTTTGCTAGAATTATTGTAAATTATTAATTTAATTATTAACAAACTATTTTAGTTGAATTGTTAGGACAAATATATCATGTCCTCTTTAAAAAGATAACTTATTATGTCATTTAATACTGAGTCCTATCTCTTTTCTTCTCTTATTACTATTTCTAATTTAGAAAATATTTAGAAAATAGTGCAGAATAATATTGGTGACACAATGTAGTTTCTCTCTTTTAATTAAATCATTTTATCTTTTATGAAAGTTTTTACAATTCTTTTTAGGTTAAGTGACTTGCCCAAGGTCACACATCTAGGCAATTATTATGTGTCTGAACTCAAATTTGAACTCAGGTCCTACTGACTCCAGGGCTGGTGCTCTATCCACTGCACCACCTAGCTGCCCAAAAGTTATTATATTGAGACCCTGATTACTACTCTTCTTTATTTACATCTGCTGAAACATAAAAGAATTTATACCTTATAAAGGAATTGGACCACAAATCCTCCATATCCTCAAAACTAAAACAATATGAGCCTATTTTACTATATTGAATTCAATGAATGAAATCATTGGTTCCAGCATATTAAAGCTTTTGAAAGATTTCCAACATTGTTGTTCTAAATGCATCTAGGATAAGACTCATTTACCTCAGTGTTGAGATTTGTCTCAATATACACAATCAGAACTCTAAAGTTAGATTTACAGGGAAAGAACATTTCCTTAAAAATGGAAACAATTCCACTGGAAGAAAGAAAAACTGCTGTCATTCAGGGTATTTATTTTATTTCCTAGATACTATTATCATCAATGCATCAAGTCCTTTGTGGTGGTCCCATTAGAGTTTCTTTGTCCAATTAAAGACTCTTCTCTTTCAGTAAATGTTCTACAAACAAATTAAGGGAATTTCCAATTAAGGGAAAGAAAAAAGCCTTAATTGGATCCAAAATCTCAAAATTTGAAGTTCTGATTAAAAACAATCTTGCCCATTAAAAATGGCTTATCTCGATGGTTTTACCTTATATCCACCATACATATTCATTGATTAATCCAGGCAAACTGAAAAAGTACTGCAACAAACATATATATTGTGCGAGGAAAGATGAAATATCTCATGTAAGGAGAAAAACAGAAAGGCCAGTTTCAAGTACATGGAGTAAAGCATAAAAATAATGCAAAGATAGAAAAAGGCCTATTAAGAAGGCAAACTGAAAACTCTATATTTGATCCTGGAAGTAATATGGAATTATTTAAATTTAATAATTGGAGCAAGGTCACCTGAACTTTAAGAAGATTACTTACACAATTGAATGGTGGATAAGCTGGAATAGGGAAAAGATTTGAGGCAGGTTATTGCAGTGGGTGCAGATGTGATGATTATGATCATGTTTGTCCTTTGTTCTCAGAGACTACCATGACATCAAGGAGATGATGCCACAACCTGCAGGTAATTTGGATTTGAGCGGGGGGTGGAGAGCTATATGCTAAGTCATCAGCCTCACATTCTCCTCCAGTGCCATTTGGGTCCAGTGGCCAGGTATGGATCAGAAAAAGTGGAGATGGCCCTGAAATGTGAGGTAATCAGACTTGCCCCAGCTAGTGTTAAGTGTCATAGAGACTAGATTTGAACTTAGGTCCTCCTGACTCCAGGACAGAGGTAAGATTATGAAAATCTGCAACAAGATGGGTGATTAAGTGTGAGAGGAAACAAAAGTGCATATTAAACAAGTTATGAAAGTAACAGCAGGAGTTGGTAACTGAATAGATATGAAGTAGTGTTAGATAAAGTAGTTGAGGAGTACATGTAAATGAGCCTAGGTGATAGGAGTATGATGATTAAATGGAGTTAAATGGAGTTGGTATGGAGATACATTTCTAAATGGGATCAGGGAGATAGTTTAATTTGACATATGTTGAGTTTAAAATGTCTGTAACATATCCAGATATTTATTATCCAATAAACAGTTGAACATGCAAGACTGAATGTCAAAAGAGAAGTTAGGACTAAATAAGGAGATTTGATAATTATCTTCATAAAGTTGATCATGATGATGTCACAAAGTGACAGTATAAAGGCAGAAAAGAGAGACAAGGTACAATAGGGAGGTAGATAATAGGAGTGTTAGAGGAATAAATGACTGTGGGGATGGGTTGCAGCAATTAATGAGTTCAAAACTAAGGAAGACAAACCAATCACTTCTATTACAACTTAGACTTTATATGTTATCTTCCAAAAGATTTGATACTCATGGGGTCTCACCAGGGTCTAGACCATCCTTCTACTCAGGGAAGCAGATAGGAAATAGCCTACAACACTCAGGGTTCAATTCTAGTTTATGTAGGAAAAAGTTGGAGAAAGAACTGGAAAATAGCAGACTTAAACATCATTAGCATCATCATAAGGAGGGTGAATTGAAAGTACTTGGATTAGTGAAGTCAGAGTTTGAATTTAAGGAGAAGAGATTTGGCAAAATTCAAAGGAAATTAAGGAAAATTTGACTATAAGTACAATGAATTTAGAAAAATATTATTTGGGATTCATAGGAGACAAGATCCAAGGAAAGAGTCAGTAGGAAATTTCATGGTTGGTTGGTTCTTGTCCTTTGTTATCAAAGAAAACAAAAAATGACATCATTATATTTGAGACAAACATTTGATCAGTCCATTATGAGCTCTGAATGCTCTACCACAGATTGGGCACAAATTTTCCAAGTGGATATCTGGGATGGGTACTCTAAACTTAAGTCAGTTTCTTTTGAGCTGCTTCAATTCAGCCTTCCTCATAGAGTTCAATACCTTTACTGATGAGGGCACGCCATGCTGGGTGGTTCTGTGTTAAGTGTCTCCCATGTTGTACAATCAATTCTAAAGTTCCTGAGAGAGATTTTTAGGGTGTCCCAGTATCACATCTTCTGACCCCCTTGTGAGCTCTTGCCCTGAGTGAGTTCTCCATAAAACAGTCTTTTTGGCAAGCGCACTTCTGGCATTCTAACAACATGCCCAGCCCATCATAATTGCACTCTTTGTAGTAATGTTGGGATGTTAAACTAGGCAGATGGGCTAAACTAGGTTGAGGGTAACCAAGGGAGTCTCAAACTCATCGGTGAGTTGTGGGGGGTGTCTTTCCCAAGCATATGAAATATTCCACTGCTGGAATGGGCAGATGAGAACACTTTGTTCCAACAGCCTTGAAGGCAGTTGTGAAGCACTTAGAGCTTAGTTAGACATTGAAGAAACCAAGATCATCCACTGCATCTAGAGCCATCACCAATTGTCTTGACTATTTTTTGTTTTGTTTTTGTTTTGTGTTGTTTTTGCCAGGCAATGGGGTTAAGTGACTTGCAAGGTCAAACAGCTACATAATTATTTCATGATGACTTTGTTTTTTTGTGTTTTTGTTTTTTAGGTTTTTGCAAGGCAAATGGGGTTAAGTGGCTTGCCCAAGGCCACACAGCTAGGTAATTATTAAGTGTCTGAGATGGGATTTGAACTCAGGTACTCCTGACTCCAAGGCCAGTGCTTTATCCACTATGCCACCTAGCCGCCCCTTCATGATGACTTTGAAAGCAAGAATGAAGCAGATGATTTCATGCTCTACCTCACTTAAATCCAACTTATGCACGCATCAGAAGATATCACTCATACTTTACCATTTCTCAAAGTCCTATGGCAACAGGCAAGTGATGAAGCAGCAGGTGCAGATACACTGGGAACTGTAGTTACAACCCTGTACACAGGTGGACCAGGTCATAGGGTTGCTTCCCTACTGAAAGCAGCAGTGAAATTTGAAGCCCCTGGGTGACTGAGCAACCCTTTCAAGGATTGCACTGCACACCACCTGATGTGAGGAAGGGGCTAGAAAATTGTCTGATTACCCAATCCTGGCCTGATTACTGCAGCAGGCAGTAATGGTATGGTTGAGACACAGAAAATCTTCAGAAACTTCTTTAAAGAAGATTCCACTCACCATCAGTGCATGGAACATGTGCACATTCATAGACAACAGAAGATCCAATAGACCTGAAAGATGAACAGCTCTTGCTGCAAGAGAACCCAGCAAGTATCATATCCAAATAGCAGCCCTGAATGAAACAAGGCTGGTAAATGAAGGCCAGTTTACTGAGGTTGGAGCTGGATACACATTTTTCTGAAGTAACTGCAATGAAGGGGAATATGGTGAAGCTAGGGTAGGTTTTGCAATCAGAACTAATCTAGCCAATATTCTTGAATGCCTAAAAGGAGTGAATGATAGGCTCATGACAATGAGATTTCCATTTTCAGGAAAACACCACACCACCATCATCAGTGATTATGCACCTACCATGAAGTCAAAATTAAAGAAAAATTTTATGAAGACCTGGAAACCCTTATCATCAATATACCAAAAGAGGATGAACTTATAATTCTGGGTGACTTTAATGCTAGAGAAAGATTAGATTACCAAACAAGGCATGGAGTCCTTGAGAGGAACAGAGTTGGAAACACGGTAATGGTCACCTACTGCTAAAGACTTCAACATCTCTTGGCCTTCTCATCACAAGCACTGTTTTCCATTTACCTAAAGGCAATAAAACTTCCAGGATGCACCCTCTTAACAAACATTAGCATCTAATTGACTATGTGAATGTAAGGAGAAGAGATACTTAGGATGTGAGTGACAAAGGCAATATATGGTGCAGAGTACTGGACTAATTAATCACAGACTCATCCTCTCCAAGCTAAATATTTACATTCAACTAAAGCCCTAAGGCAAAATAACTACTAAAAGAATTAATGTCGGGGTGGCTAGGTGGCACAGTGAATAGAGCACTGGCCTTGGAGTCAGGAGTACCTGGGTTCAAATCCGACCTCAGACAATTACCTAGTTGTGTGGCCTTGGGCAAGCCACTTAACCCCATTGCCTTGAAAAATCTAAAAAAAAAAAAAATAATGTCAAAAACTAGAGTGTCTCTCTGAGCAGAGAGTTTGTTGCTAACTTGAAGTGAAAACTGAGCCAGCACCAATGACAACAGGAGAACAGAAAAAGAGTGGGCAGTTTTCAGAGATCTGTGTTCAGCACTGCATTTGCTTATCTGAGTAAAAAACCTCCAAAGCATCAAGACTGGTTTGATGAAAATGATGGAGAAATACAGAGGTTGCTAAATGGAAAAATGAGAACTCCACAGGGTTTACCAGCAGGATAGTTCATCCATTTCTAAGAAGGTAACATTTAATTCCATCAAAAGTAAAGTACAATCAAAGCTTAGAGAGATGCAGGACTCTTCACTCAGTAAGAAGGCAGATGAAATTCAATTTTATGCAGATAGCAACAAGCCAAAATGCTTTTATGATGCCCTTAAGGTTATTTATGGACCAAAGACCTATGATATATATCATCTGCTCAGTACTGATGGATTCACATTGATTAACAATAGGGGCAAGATCTTAGCAAGTCTTCTTCAATCAATGCAGAAGCCATTGAATGTTTACCTCAAGTTGAAGTCAGTCTCTAGCTGGAGTTCTAACGGAAGAGGTGGTTTTGAATGCCATTAGGCTCCTTTCAAGTGGCAAAGCATTTGATGTTGATTCTTTCCCAACTGAGATCTACAAGTTGGGAGGGTCATTGCTCAACCAAAAGGTAATTGAAATTTTCCAGGTTACGTGGCATTGAGAGGTTATCCCCCCAAAATTCAAGGATACCTCTATCATCCATCTCTATAAAGGTCAAGGGAATAGATTGTCCTGTGATAATCATAAGGGTATTTCTCTTTTAATCATTGGTAAGATTCTTGCCAGAGTCTTTCTCAATAGGTGGATCCTTTACTTGGAAGATGGTCACCTTCCTGAGAGCCAGTGTAGCTTCAGAAAGAGTCGAGGAATAGTTGATATGGTGTTTGCCACCCAACAATGCTAGAAAAAATACCAGGAAGTCTATATACAACTTTTGTAGATCTGATCCTGATTACAGGGCCAGTGCTCTATCCACTCCTCTAATTTGCTGCCCCAGCATTTGAAGATCTGACCCCATTGTGAGGGTTTAATGGGAAATTGTATGTCAAAATGTGGTTTCCGAGAGAAGTTCATTAGTATCTTACATCAATTTCATGTTGGCATGCTTCCCCTGGTTCTAGATAATGGATGATGCTCTCAAGATTTCCCAGTCACCAATGGAGTGAAACAAGGCTGTGTCCAAGCTCCCATGCTTTTAGCATAATGTTTTCAGCCATGTCAGTCTCCAGAATGGCAGAGGGTAGTGATGAGAAGGGGTACCAAGGCTTATGAATTCTTAAAAGGATAACAGAATTATTCTAATAATGAGCTTTCTGGAGCAGGACAGTGAAGAACCAATAAAGGAAGTAGTTTGCGGTTTTTTGCTTGTTTATATTTATAATAGAAGAACATACATCTGAATGTATATTCAGATTGTATTGTGTAGGGTGGGGGAGTTTGAACAAAAACCAAAGAATATTACCTTTAATTTTTAAAAAAATTTGTCTTATTATGTAATTCTGCTATATCTCATACTATATGTTTCTTCCTTAAGGATATGATTTCTCTCTCATCACATTCAACTTAGATCAATGTATACCATGCAAACAATGTAAAGACTAACAGACTGCATTCTGTGGGGGTGGGGGTGGGGGTGGGGGAGGGAAGCAAGATTAGGGGAAAAATATTAAAACTCAAAATAAACAAAATCTTTCTTAAAAGATGTTATTGCTGAGGAAGATCAGTAATAGTTGAAAGATCACAGAGAACAAGAGAAACAGCATAAGATTGGAGAAGGGCAATAGTTCTTATTTGGGGGTGGGAGAAGAGGAAAACAGGGTTTGCAACTTTAAGCCAGTGAACTTCTCATTCCTGGGAAAATTTTAGAACCATTCATTAATTGGTTGGCAAAAATTTAGACAAGTGATTACAAAGAACCATGATTTTATCAAACACAGGTCATGGCTAGAAAACTATCTTCTTTTGGACAAAATTTTTTTTTTTTATTTTGGCAAGGCAAGGGGGTTAAGTGACTTGCCCCAGGTTACACAGCTAGGTAATTAAGCATCTGAAATCAAATTTGAACTCAGGTCTTCCTGACTCCAGAGCCGGTACTCTAGCTGCACCTCAACAAATTAAAACTAGTACACGTAAGGACTGCTATGGGTATAGTTTAGCTAGAACAGAATAAAGCTCTTGATAGTTTCTCTTATTATTCTTATGAAATATAGTTTATAAATAATACATTCAGATGATAGTGCATTCAGAACTGCCAGATTCAAAGGGTTGCATTTAATAGTACTATGCCAATATGGCAGGATATCTTCACTGACACAACCCTGAAAAACCATTTGGTCCTCTGCTGGTTAGTAGTTTTATAACTTAGATATAGGCATCAGTATAGGCCAGAGATTTGCAGGTGATACAAGGCTGAGAAGAGTAAGATAGATGCTATGAAAATGTTAGCTATTATTAGCATTATTAGCCCTGATAGTTTGGATGCCAGAGTAAGGATCCAAAAAGTTCAACAGACTAGAGTATCAGGTTAGAGATAGTATGATGAATTTCAACAAGTATTGATTGAAAAGCTCATACTTGAGTATACGAAAATCACCTTCACAAATGTGATGTCAAGAAAAAAAAGCTAATGTAATCTTGTATTGAATAGAGACAGCTTCCAGAAATAGAGTTAATAGTTCCACTGCAATCTGCCCTTGTTGGGCCTCATCTGGAGTCTTATACTCATTTCTGGGTGTCTTAGTTAAAGGACACTGATAAACCAAGATGATGAAGAGGGTCTTGTTGTCATGTGATCATTTGAAAATTGGCTGGAGGAATTAGAGTGTTTACCCTAGAGAAAACTAGAGTGTGGGGGGAAAGAATAGGAGAAGGGTGGGGCAGAGCCAAGATGGCATCATGAAGGCAGCATTTCTTGGGAACTCCTACCCCCCCCAAACTCCAAAGAATCGAAAAAATGAGGGCTCTAGCTAAAATTTAGAGAGCCAGAACCCACAGAAAGACTGAGTGATACATTTTCCTAGTCCAAGCTAACTTAGAAGTTTCACGGGAAAGGTCCTGTTTCACCAGGACCAGGGGTTGCAAAAAAAGTCGTGGACACAATGTAGCACAGTGCAGCCCAGCCCAGAGCTCCCCAGCAACAACTTGAAGAGGTGGTGAGAGAACTCTGCTCCACCAGAATGAGTGCGGAGTGAGGAACATCAGCCACAGAATCTGGAGTGAGAATCTGGAGAAAGCAGCCTGCACCCGCAGAGACAGTAAAGGAAGTCTGCCGAAATTTCACTGGTCTCCCTGCAGTAGGACTCTACTGTTTGCCTACACTCAGATATTGCAGTTTGGTCTTCCATACTAAATAACCAAGCTGGATCCTTCCTTATAACCAGAGGGAAGAGGGCAGTGGGTGGGTGGCGGTTGCATCTACATATCAAAGCACAAGTTAGAGAACATAAGACCTTGGAGGAATAAAGGTCCCAGTGGGGTATCCCCAAAAAAACAACCCCAAAGCCTTGGAAGTGCTGTAAATTAGTCTTGGACTGAGGAAATGAGTAAACAACAGAAAAAGAAGAATCTGACCATAGAAAATTTCTTTAGTACCATGGAAGATCAAAACACATACTCAGATGACCGACAAAGTTGAAGCTTTCATATCTAAAACCTCCAAGAGAAATAGAAAATGGGCTCAGACTGTGGATGAGCTCAAAAAAGACTTTGAAAAGCAAATAAGGGAGGTGGAGTAAAGACTGAGAGGAGAAATGAAAGCAATGCTTAAAAATCATGAAAACCAAATCAAAAGCTTGGTGAAAGATATACAAAAATAATACTGACAAAAATAATGTTAAAAACCAATTTAGACCCAATGGAAAAAGCAAAACAAAAGGCAAATGAGAAGAATGCCTTAAAAAGCAGAATTGGCTAGCTGGAAAAGGAGATAAAAAAAGCTCTCTGAAGAAAATAACTCCTTCAAATGCAGAATGGAACTAAAGAAAGCTGATGACTTTGCAAGAAATCAGGAAGAAATAAAACTCTTCCAAAAAAACCCCCAAAATTAGAAGAAAATGTGAAATATCTCATTGGAAACACAACCAACCTTGAAAACAGATCCAGGAGAAATAATTCAAACATTATTGGGCTATTTGAAAGCCACGACTAGAAGAACCTAGACTTCATTTTTCAAGAAATAATACAGCAAAATTGCCCTGAGATCCTAGAAGCTGAGGGTAAAATAGAAATCAATAGAATTCACTGGTTACCTCCTAAAAGAGATCCCAAAAGAAAAACTTCCAGGAATATTATAGCCAAATCCCCAAACTCCTAAATCAAAAAGAAAATTCTAAAAGCTGCCAGAACAAACAATTCAACTACCGAGGCTCCATAGTCAGGATTACATAGGATCTGGCAGCATCTACATTAAGGGCTGTAGGGATTTGAATATGATATTATGGAAGGCAAAAGATCTTGGTTTACAACTGAGAATCAACTACCCAGAAAAACGGAACATCCTCTTTCAGGGGAAAAGATTGTCTTTCAATGAAACAGTTCTTTCAAACTTTCCTAATGAGAAAGTTTGATCTCCAAGTACAGGACTCTGGTGAACCATAGAGGGAGTGGAAGAGAGGGACTAACTATGAGGAATTTGATGATGTTGAACTGGTGGATTCCTGCATGGGAAGAAGATATTGATAACTCATGTGAACTTTCTCATTTATAAGAGCCATTGGAAGGAGAATATATAGACAGGACATAGGAAGGAGTGGAATATAATGGTATGATGTGGTAAAGTAGTCAAGAAAAAGCTTTTTCAATGCGGGGGTGGGGCAAGGGGGAATGAGTGAGCCTTCATTCTCATTGGAAATGGCTCTGGAAGGAAATGACATGCACACTCAATAGGAAATCTATCTTGCCCTGGAGAAGGATGGAAGGAAAGGGACAGGATGAGGGGTAATGAGGGGGAGTGAAGGGGGGGAAATAGGTGATAGGAGAGGGAAGATCAAGGGGGAGGGTACTCAGATTCAACACACTTTTGGACAGGGCCACAGGTGAAAGGAGAGAGAAAATAGAATAAATGAGAGTGGAGAGAAATAGAGTGGAGGTACAGCTAATAATAGCAACTGAGGGAAAATTATTGAAGCAACTTCTCTGGTGGACTTATGATAAAGAAAGCAACTCACCCCAGAGACAGAGCCATTGAAATCTGAACATAGACTGAAGTACAATTTTTTTTCCCTCTCTCTATTCTTGAGGTTTCTCATCTTCTTGAGGTGGGGAGGTTTATGTTTATTCTTATATTTACTCTTATAGCACATTCAATTTACATCAATGTATGGCATGGAAACAATGTAGAGACTATCTGACACCCTTCTGTGGGTGGGGGAGGGAAGAGAGGGTGGGAGAAAAATTGTAGAATTCAGAGCCTTGTAAAAAATGATGGGTACATATTACTATTGTATATAATTGGAAAACAAATAAAATGTTAAAATGTCAAAGAAAAAAAGAATAGGAGCAGGATAGTGGTATTCAACTATCTGAAGGTCTATCAAGTGGTCTTCCAAATGGAGGAGAAATTAGACTTGTTCTGTTTGACCTCAGGGGCAGAACCAGAGGTATTTTGAGTGGAAATTGCAAGAGGCAAATTTTGACTAGACGTCAGGGGAAACTTCCAAACATCACAGTTGTCCAAAGGTGGAATGTGCTGTCTTTGTAGATGGTAAGTTCTCCTTCTGGCTGGATAATCAATTTTGTGTTAATGTGGGAGGTGGAGGTGGGGGTGTGAAGAAGGGTATCCTTTTGTATACGAGTTGGGCTAGATGAGGTTTTTTACTTTCACATTCTGCAATTGTGGGTTAAGTCTTAGCCCCTGCCCTCTCACTGGTCAAGATTAAAATAGCAACTGACCTATTTTCAGAGCTCAGATAGATCTTCGTTCTTTTAGGATTTATATTTAGACACTCAAGGCCCCTTCCCAATTAATCTTAAGAGATCTCAGAAGAGCACCACTCCTTTTATTGGCCGTAACCTGCTCCTATTTCTCCACCTCTTCCAACCTTGCTACAATATTCCCATAACTTGGTGGGTCTCTTTTTTGAGACCAAGTCCCATGGTTTTAATTCAAAGTTTCATTCTAAGTAGGGTTACTAACTCAAGTTCTCTAGCTTCTCAGCCTCCACACAAAGATGCAAGCATACACTGACTTCTCTGGGATGGAACCCAGAGTGTCCTCCCCTCCAAAAATAGTCAAATTCCCTCTGTTCTAGTGTTCATTTCTGTTCCATGGGCTATGATCCCTTTCAACTTCTCTACCTCATGCACAGACTTCCTGGTGTATCCACTAAACCTACTCAGTTTCTCAGTCCTTCATTTCTACCCTCATCACATTCTCTTCACTAAAAAAGCAGGGGAGATGAAGTGGGAGAGAAACAAAGAAAGAGACACTGCCTCCACCCCACCCCCTCCACCCCAACCCCCTCAACACATGGCAGAGGCAGACAGAGACTAGGAGAGACAGAGATGCAGCGGGAACTTCTAGGGCTCTCTGAAGGATTTAAAACATCAGCTGCTGAAGAATTTCTGCCCTATACCAGCAGAAAACGACTAAAAGGGGTGAGGATATTGGGAAGAGAGGAGTCTGAAGGAAAAGTGAAAGATACCTCAGCTTGCCCCTCCAATCCAAATATGCAGTCGTTATAAAGGCTGCTGGGGGTTGTAGTTTTCAGAAATCTCAGCTGCAGTCACTAGAGCTGGATTTAAGAAACTTTTTAGCATAAAGGGGTGAAGTTGGGTTAGGGAAAGATCCCCACTGTAGAGCAAGCCCCTCTTCTTTGGTGACTCATATACCCCTTTTGCCCCACCCTAAGACCACTGTTTATATCACCACTCCCACCTTATTAGGGAAAAGAGCAGCAGCTCTGACAGGCCCTCGACCTCATCCTTCTCTACCTGGGCCCTCACCTTGACAAGATGCAACTCCAGGGTTCCTCCTACTCCTGCCCAGTGGGGCCCTTCCACAAAACCTTGGTTAGACTCTCTGAAACAATGTCTCATTAAATTAAGGACACTATTTAATTTGAATATATATTGTGAAGTACTATCTATCTCCCATCCCAAGGGATCTGCAGGACTCCTGACCAGTCCTGGACTTCCTCACTAGAGGAAAAGAAATCGAAGAACTCTGCTCATGCCCCAACCCGGTTCTGCTGCCCTGATCCTCCAGTCAAGGGCCTATCAGGCCACCCATTCACAGGAGTTAGAGGGTCCACAAAAGGAGGGGGGTTTCCTGAGGGAATGGGGTCCCCTAAAGGGGACTATAGGCATCCTGTTTTGAGCCTTGAGCTGATGAGGTACAGGTTGGAGGTGGGGAATGCCGCTGCCTCCGTCTTTCCTGCCGTCGGACTAGCTCCTGGATCTGCTCCCTCATTGTGCAAAGCACCATATGGAGGTCCCTCAGCATCTCTGTCTCTTTCGAATCCACATAGTGTGGAAGCCCCAGTGAAGAAGGCTGTGAAGTAGTAGTCTGTACAGGAGAAAGACAAGGGGAGAAGGAATGCAGTACAACCTGGGAAGAAACAACTATTGTTAATAGCAAACGTTTATAAAGTGCTTAACTATGTGTACTGTGCAATGATTCTCGTTTGATCCTCAAAACAATTCTTGAAGGTAGGTGCTATTATTCTCATTTTGCAGAGGAGGAAACTGAGATAAAAAGATTAATCACATAACTAGTAATCAATTTGAGGCTGGATTTGAACTTATTTCTTCCTGACTCCAGGCCCTGGCTCTGGCTCTGTATTACCCAGTTATCTTGATATAGGGAGGGGAAATAGCTAATTAGAATAAGAAAATTGTTATATTCATATTTGAGTTGGGGAAAAAGTGGATGACTTTCCTGGACTGTGTAAACTAAGATTGACTTGCCCAGGTCATATATGACAGGATCCCCTCATCAATACCAAGAAAAGTACCCACAAATACACCCAAGGGGATGGAGAAAAGGATACTGACCTTTCCCATGCTGAACTTCCTGCCAAAATGCAGGAAGGATTCCATGAAACTGGTGACATTATATATAGCTGTCTGGGGCATCTGAAGCAGAGTTCTTGACTGGGCCTTCACATTCTCCTTTACCACCCTCTTTGACGCTCCCATGGGTTTTAATACTTTTTCTTTGGAGCCAGGGATCACCAGGGTAGAAAGCTGGAGTGTGGGTCTTGTCCAGTGAAAGAACTAAGAATTTGGGCACAGGTTAGGATGATAAGAATGGAAAGTGAGACAGACATAGCAGCAATCAAAAAAGAAAGAACAAAGGATAAAGATGGAAGGGCAGAGAGAGCTTCACATAATCTTTTTCAGGCCCATTTCTATAGGTTTCCTACTCCCACCACACCACCTATTCTCCCCCCTCAACTTTTCTCTCTTGTAAGAGGGAAGGTGCCCACCTACAAGAGATCTTGTAGTCAGTCAAGGTGTCAAGGGATACTGAGAAACTCTGAAATCATGGAACACAGAGAGCAGCCTGACTCTCAAGGCAGTAAAAAAGGATGCTCAAAACTCACCAGTAGCTTAAATTCCTCCCAAAGATGGTATAGCCAGGACAAACACATGTCCAGTCCTCTTGAGTACAGGACCCAGGAGAAGAGAGGGGTTGACAGAGCCAGCAGCTGGTATGGGGAAAGGACACTGGCACTTTGCCAGTGGCCTCTGCCCTAGTCAGGACCAGAAGAGTTAGAAAGGTGAGAGGAACACCAGTAGGAAAAAAAAAATAGGGAATTTCAGAGCATAACCCTCCCCTCAGCTTTTATTCCCTTCTTCCTCCCCCCCTCCCCCTTGCGGGAGAGGAGTCAGAGTGGATAGTGGAGGGAGGGCTACCTTAGAACCCCAAAGATGGGGTAGTTCTAAGCCCATTGTGAGAACCTGCCTGGAACTTAGGTATCTGGTCTTCAACCTCCACTTCTCACTTCTAGACCTGGTTTCTCTCCAGGACCAAGACAGCCCATTTCTTAGGTGTCCCTCCTTGTCTCTATTCCCAGTCATTACATTTGGGCCCTTATCTTTGTCCCAGTTTCCTGGTCCCATGTCCCTCATATCTACTCTACTTTTCTCTGTGTCCCCTTTTAAATCTCCACCCTATTCCTCAAACCCATTTCTGAGGCTAGGTACAGAAATTGAGTGCAGGACTCAAATTCTAGGCTCAAACCAATGAAATCTGCTAGCTTTCAACTACCTAGTCCCCTTCCCCTAACTCTTCTTCCAGAACCCAGAGGAATCACCCGCTCTGTAGCCCCTGATTCATCCCTGCTCTCACCTTGGGATCCTTTTGTTTAGCTTTCTGGTTCTTGACTCTCTCCAAAAACACTTGGAAACGTAGGCACCCCATTTTCCCCTTAAACAATATCTCCTCTCCCAGTAGTCTCAGGGGCAAGGGACAATTCCTCAAGGGGGCAGATCTTAGGACAGTGGATAAGGCTGGTAACTAGTAGGAACAGGGAGCAAGGGGTCTGAACCCAGTTGGGATTGGGGTAGGGGAGGGGAAGGGGAGAAGCTGAGGCTTTCTGTCAAGCCTGGCACAGGCTCTCTGTGCTCCAGGAGCCTGGCCTGAACCCAGCACAAAGACAAGGGGCCCATTCACCCCCCACTCCCATAGCTGCCCCAACTCAGCAGGGAACACGCTGGGAAGTTGGGGGGTGGATATGGCATAATCGCCAAAGGCTTCATTGTTTCCCACCACTCCCATAGCACGTGGGCTTCCCCCCCCTCCTCTCTCCTTCCCTCCCCCCCCACCCCCATGAGGCACTCCTCCACCCAAGGAAAGTCTTCACAGTCCCTTTCCAGGACCCATTTCTGATTTTGTCTCTATGTATCAATTTCTTTTCATATCTGACATTGTCTCATATCTCATTTTTCTTCATATTGTCTCTATTTTAATCCTGACCAGTACTGAGGGGCTCCCAGGGACACTGTAAAGACAGTACAGAGAATGTCTGGACACATGAAACCCATAGCCCTGGCCCAGGCAAAGAGAATTCAGCCCCCACACCCAAGTTTCTTCTGATTTTTTATTATATTTTAATAACAACCTGAATCCCAGAACTTTGGGACATTGCCTATACCCCCTCTCTCTTGGCCGAACCCAATGGAGGGACTTTGGGAGATAGAGAAGTGGTCTTTGCCTGGAAGTACCCAGCTCCCTCTGAGTCCTTCTAATTTGGGGGGGGGGAGGTTCAAGATACTTAGAGAACTGAGGAGGGAGAATGCTGCTTACCACCCAGAGCAAGGGAAAAGTTGACTGGGAGCCCAATCTTACAGATAGGAAGCTCCATCTTGTACCTCAACCCTGAAACCCTACCCCATCCAGGCCTATGTATATTCTGGCCCTGCCCCTCATCTATGGGAAAAATTGGCCCAGATCCTTGGGACTGATGAAAGGTCGGGAGATGGAAGTCAAATCTGTACTCAACCTTGAATACTCTATCACCGTTTCTCATAATATTAAAGCTGCATAGAAAGAGAAGGCAAAAAAGGCCTGGGAATCTAGAACACTGAGGTCTCCATCCCAGTGACAGCCCTTAAAGGCACATTGTGAGGAAAGGGAGGCTCATGAGGAGGGTCCATTTGGGGCAAGGGGTCCAGAGTGAGGGGTCCCAGAGACAGGAAGTTGGGCCAACTGTTCAGGGCTGGCCAGAGCCCGGAGCAATCCATTCTCTTGCTCCAGGGCTGCATTTCGTTCAGCTAGTTCTCGGATCTGCTCCTTAAGGACCTCCACCTCCTCACGAACTGCAAACATGAGGTGAGACTTCACCAAGTCCTACAAAGATTAGAGGAAGATTGGACCGGGAGGAATGAAACAAAGATATAGAAAGACGCAAAAGGGTAGTCAGAGTCAACTATTGGAATATTTATGCTGAATGTGTGTGGAGTTGGAGTTTGTACAAGTTGTGAATGGAAGTGCCTACTGTGGTTCCTCACTACCTGCCCCATACTCTAGCCTATTCCATAATACAGATGTACAATTACTTATCTATCATGATTCTCACTGGCCTGGACCTAGATGGTACTGAGATCAGTTCTATCTGGGCCCCAAGTTTGATATAGGTGGAGGTAAGGGGCAGGGAGGACTGGTTTTTTCTTTCCCTGGTCCAAGATAGGGAGCCATACAGGAAAATGGGGTACATTAATGCCTGGTCCTGAGAGAAAGAGCAAGAACTCTAGTATCATGGGTTCCAGAAATGGGACCAGGGATAGAGATCTAAGATCAAGGACAGCAACAGGGGGCTGGGAACAAGAAAGGAAGAAAAAGATAGACAAAAAGACAGTCTGATATTAGAAACAGGAACAATTAGGAATCGAAATTAGGAATAGATACTGGAGCTAGGGACAGGGAATAGGGTCTGAACTAAGAACAATGAACAGGGAACAGAGCAGGAAACAAGGAGCTAAGGAACAGATGAACTATGATACTCCTCAAAATAAAATTAATGCCCTTACCATGGCTTGTTCAATCTTGTTGTCAATGGCAACCATGCTTCCAGAACCACTAGAGAGAGACCAGAGAGATAGTAAGGTGGGAAGTAAGAAAAGGAAATGAAACACCCTGAATCCAGGTGTTGAGGCTCCTTAGCAATTGGCTTTCCCCACTTAGTAATGAAGTAACCAAACCTCTTAACCCTAAGCATCATCCCCCCTCTACCCTCTTCTCCACTGCACAGTCCTTTCTTAGGACCAAAAAAAAAAAAAACAGACTCTGGTTTTCTCCATCCAGTTCCATTGCCTTCCCAACATTCAAGCACTCCAGCTCTCAAGGCTATGTTCTTACCTTTTGACCCTCCTAGGATCCAAGAGTTCAGGATATTAACTGCTAATTCCCATATCTATCCCAATTCCATGTTCTAGCCTCTCCCTGCTCCCCTACCCACCCCCACCCCCAGTCCCCAGATACCTGTGACAGTAGAGAATCAGAGAGAGAAGTGTTTTATCCAACCCCATTCGAGGTGAAGGCCGATGCCCAGGTCCCCCTAAGCCCCGATGGGGTGGAGGTCCAGGGGCACAGCGGATGGGGGATGCCCCCCGAGGGGAGCAAGGGGAGGAAACACAGCCCCTTCTCTGGGGAAGGCAGGGGCTCACCCTCCCTACTCGAGTCTCAAAGGATGATACCAGAGACTTAACAGACACTCCTGGATGGGCCATCTCTGGAGGAAAATGAGAGCGCCAAGCCCCACTGAGAGGGAGAGGGCTGTATCAGTAGTGCCTGGGGGGCATGAGAGCCCCCCAGGCAAATCCAGGTCTGTCTGGTACCAGGCAAGCGGAAAGGAGAAGGGAGTCTTTGGGGATGAACTGAAGATATACACCTCCCCCCCCCAAGAGTAGGCCCAGCTGCTATTGGCTCCTTAGAGACACGAGGATCTCCCCTCCTTCTCCTAAAGCTTCACAGTGGGCGGGCCTCATCTCCCAGGGCCAGACCCAACTGGGGGTGGGAATTCCCAGATGCTGGACAATACCAGTGTCCCCTGCTCACCCTGGCACTGATCCCAGAAGCTGGAAGATAGGTGGGTGGAGCTAGGGAAAAGTCAGACCCCTTGCCTGAGTACCAAGAGCCTGGGTCCCTGAAAGAAGATTGAAGGCTGTGGGGACAAGATGACTGGATTCTCTCCTCACCGTCAGTGACATCCTATTACTCTAATCAGGAAACTGTCCCTTTCTTGTCTCACAATGCTTTAAAATCCCTTATGGTTCTGAAGAATTCAGAGGACAAAATCCCCAAGGTTAAGACAGGAGGGAGTGATAGAGAATTGGGAAAAGCCTCAGGAATAGAGGAGTTGTCTCTCAGGTTCAGATGCCTTAATGCTTCTTCTTCTGCCTCCCCCCATCCCCCACAGAGGTTTGCTCTGACCTTCCTCTTGGCCTCTATCAGATGTAAGGTAGCTATGGGAGCAACAATTCAGTCTGCAACAAGGGCTATCTTAAGCTTGGTAGAAAGGCTATGGAGGATTTTCATGGCAACAAAAACAGAATCCAAAGCCTTTACGTAAGAGAAGAGAGTCTGGAGATCAGGGTATATGAGTATCAAGAGGGAAGCTGAAAATTAGGTATAGCAATGCCTGGTTTTGAGAAAAGAACAGGGGACTTTTTAGATGAAGAATATAGTGCAGGGATCTGTGGTCCTAATCTGCTATTTAACAAATGACCACAAGAGGACAAGCCAGCCTCCAGCATATCCAATAGTGAGTAAATCTAGGGATTTCTGAGGCTCTAGTTCAACTGAGGGAAGTCTTCTGACTTCTTAACCCTAACCCAATCATGTCTCCCAGACTGCTCTCTTTTTCAGATCCCAGTTCGTTTTCCAGGACCCACTTATCTTGCCATGGCAGTTGCCAATATTATACTCTCTCCTATCCAAAGACCATTCTCTCTTTTTAGGACTAGGCATTCTGTCCTCTCCTCAATCCAAATCTGTACTCTCCCCCATTCACAAACCCTTTCCCTAATTCCCTAGTTCCCTAAACTCAATTCCAGGACACAGATGTACTGCTTCTCAGTCAGAGTTCCACCTCCCTTTCATCTTCCCCTCCTCCCATTTTATGCTCTTTAGCTCTCCCCTTCTCTTCCCACCCCACCCCTAATTTACCCCCTAGCACTCACAGAAGCCTGTAGCTACAGCTTTTTGTTCCCTCTCAGTCCCTCCCCTACCAAGTGGATTCAGGTACTCTCCATGAGGGACCAGGACTAGCTTCAAGTTGACCTCTGACAAGCCTTAGGGCTAGGAAGAGAGTTGAGAGATCTGGGTATTTTCCATTTCCTATCCAAGGGCTCTGGGTGAAGAAGGTGCTAGTCATCTGTGGATGCTGTGTAACCAAAGGAACAGGGAGACCTTAAAGAATAGGACTTAAAAAGGAGGAAAAGGGCATAGTTTTCAAATTCAATCTCAAAAACACAACAATGGAGCAAAATAACCCCTTACTAATACTTAACCCTACTGGTAACATTTCCCCCTTCCCCCCAAAAAATTCAGAAAATTAATGAGCAGGTTAGTCAGGTGTTTGTAATGGAACATCAATGAGGTTTCTAAGTAAATTATTAATTCATGCTATAAAAAAGTATTTGTGCATTACTTTATATTTGTTAAAGTACTTTGTCAAATTATAAATATGAATAAAGCAAGGGAGCAGCCTGCAAATCACCTAAATGGTACTTTTTTATTTTTCCAAAGTCACATAGCTAAGTATTAAGTGTCTAAGATCATATTTAAACTCAAGTTCTGACTCCAGGGCTAGTGTTCTATCCACTGTGCCACCTAGCTGTTCCATAAAGGCCACTCTGGAGGAGAATAGCCTTCCTTGTTTTGAAATGGTCAGGGCCTGTCAAATAAGGATGTGGGATGGGAGGAGGAGAAGAATGGAAGGGACTGGAACAGATAAAAAGATGTAAATTCCAGGACAGTACCAGGAACCACTGAACAGGGATCTGTTTTTGCTTAGTTTTGTGCCTGTATCCTGACAGCCCCTCGATTTAATAATCCATGTACCACATTCTGAGAATGAGAGTTAAAAGTCTATGTCCCAAGAAGTAGGCTTGAGGATAGATTGGGGGGATATCCAAGGACAGTTAGGATTCCTGGGAGGAAGAGTCATGTTAAGGGAGCTCTAATAAAAACAGCCCAGACATGTTGGGCAGGATACCTGAAGCTTGGGATCATAGATTCAGATCTAAAAAAGACTTTAGAGAGCATCAAGAACAATTACCACATTTTATAGAAGAGGGGCTTCCAAGGTTACAATGGTTATCAACAATAACAGTTCATATTTACATAGCATTTTTTTTTTAGTTTTTGCAAGACAATGGGGTTAAGTGGCTTGCCCAAGGCCACACAGCTAGGTCATTATTAAGTGTCTGAGGCTGGATTTGAACTCAGGTACTCCTGACTCCAAGGCCAGTGCTCTATCCACTGCGCCACCTAGCCACCCCATTTACATAGCATTTTAAGGTTTTCAAATCTTTACAACAAACCCATAAGGCAGATGCTTTTCTTTAATTTTTGATTTTTTATTTAATGGAGTTAAGTGACTTATCCAAGGTCACACAGCTAGGCAATTATTAGGTATCTGAGGTCAAATTTGAACTCAGGTCCTCCTGACTCCAAGGCCAGTGCTCTATCCACTGTGCCACCTAACTGCCCCCAGATGCTATTATTTTTACAGAATTCTCATTTTAGGGTGAGTCAGATTATCATCTGACTAATAAGAAACAGAATCTGAACACAGGTCCTGGGACTTCATGTTCTCCATCACTGAAGGAGAGCTAAAGAGATTGTTCTTGCTCTAGAAAGGAAGGTCTTAGCACACAGAGGTTTAAAGAGACAAGTGTAAGAGCCCTAGTGATCTGAGGGATAAAGAGAGGGAAGGCAGAGCAGGGAAAGCTGATACTAGAGATAAACAGAAGCAGAAAGAGAGGGGAGAGAGAAGGTAACTCCCCACTCAGAGTTCTGAACAGACCCCAAGGTTTGGGCCTTTTGCCAGTCAACTGGTATCCAAACCTCTCTGCTCTCCTGGATCCAGGCTGCCTTCAGAGTGGTGCAAGGCAAGGGAAGGGCAAAGACCTGGCTCCTTGCCCTGACTAGAAAAAAAGAGCGTCCATGACTATCCTGGAGAGAAAAGGAAAACTAGAAACTACTGTCCTCATCACCTCTCAAGTCTAGGCAACTGGGTTCTGATTCCTTTTCCTAATCAGATTGCAGTTCCTTTGGTCCCCACTTTAATCATGTCAAACCCTACACTTCACAAAGAACCCAGGCTCTCTCTAATCCAGCTCTCCCTCCCAACTCCCATTCCCTTACCAAAGCACCCTAGTTCTCTGGTCCCAGTTTTCCTTTTAGGAAGAAGTCATACAATGTGTCCCCCAGTTCTCCCCAGGCACAAAGAGGTGGGGTGAGACCCACACACCCCAAACCTGAGCCGGGGGACTCAACCGAAACCAGCTGGCCCAGGAAGGCGGGGCAAAAGAAGCCAGACAGGGCCAGGGCCCCAGAGCAGAACTGGGGAAAGCTGAGACTGGGAAAACCAACCAGTTCGACTAGGGTGGAGGGAGTGGGAAGGAAGAGCTCAGTGAATGGAACTCCATGAGAGATTATTGGCTTCAGAAGCCAAAACGGAGACAGACAGATGCAGAGAGACTGAAATGTAAAGGGGACTAAGAATAAAGAATTGAAGGTCAAGAAGAACACAGAGCGGAGAGAGAACTGAAGCTGATTCTTGCCAGGGAACCTGACAAAAGGGAGTAGCCATGATAGGATCAAGTGACTTGCCACATGGTGTCAGACCTCACACCTCACACATTCCTGAACCCACAACAGCCCTGTTCAGCTTGCCTAGCAGACCCTTTCCTCTCCTTTCCCCTCTTTTTTCCACATCTTTCCATATCTTATGAGTTCTTTCACAGACCAAGCTTATTTGATTTACCTACGGTTCCCCTACTCTATTATCCTCTCCACAATCTTCCTTCCCTAAGGCTGGAAAGAAGAGACCTAAAGAGGAAGGTGTGGCCTCTAGGAAGCCTACTTAAAACACTCACCTAACTGCACCTGACTCTCAAAGTCCTAGCACCTTCCAAACAAGTAAATCCTACTCCCTAAAATAATTCTAAAAACAGAAATTCCCACTCCATCTCCCTGATAAAACAAAAAATTAACTATTTTTTTCTACCTTGCTCCCAGTACATCCATAACAAAAAAATCAAGCTGCCCAGTAGTCTCTATTTTACTACCTCCCTTTAGGGATTGCAGACAGTCAAATGTTGAAATTTGGCCCTTGTAACAGGAAGTTTTGCCCTCCTTCCTGCCTCTGAATAGTGCTCGGCCATTCTCCCCTAAAGGAAGTCCTGCCCATCTATCTGCATGTCAACAAATTCTCCTCCACAGCAAGAAGAAGGGCTCCTGGATATGGGACTACAATCAAAGCTTTCCCTAAGCACCGAGATTGATTAGGTACTCCCAAGGTTCAGAGAACTAAACAGGAAACCCCATTTCTTTGCCTGGTAGTGAAGGAAAATCTAATGTAATTCCCTGGTCTCTTCCTGAACTTGACATGTTCAGAATGAACAATAAGGTGCTTCTACCAAAATAGAATAACCCACCCATTCATTTCACTGAAGGTAAGGATGTTATTTGTTCAGTTAGTTCATGTTTTCCAGACCTAAGTCATCTTCCTAGCCACGCTTTCAATTGAGGGTGAAGGTGGGTTTATTTAATTCACGTTTTTTCAGGCACAAATCACATTCCCACACCCAATCCTATTAAAATAAATTGTGTTCCTTCTTTCCATCTCTCCCAGTTCAAAAAAATTTTTTTAAATTAAAAATTTATATAAAGTTCTTGTGTCCCAGTCAAAAAGAAAAAATAACCCTCCCTCAAGTTATTTCAAACGAAAAGTCCCTCCTACCTTTCATCATCACCATCAAGGGAGCTACCAATGGCAAGCATGGATCGAGCCAGATTCAGGCGCTGAGCAGAGGCTCCAAAGGGGTCTGAGGATTTCCGGTTAGGATTGGTATCCTGGAGGAGGGAGAGGGCTGGAGAGCCAGAGCTGGGACCTCGGAGAGGGAGCTAGAAAGAGGAACATACAGACATAGACACAGACACGGACACAGACACACAGACACACAGACACAGACACAGACACAGACACAGACACACACACACACACACACACACACACACACACACACACACAGTACACCAAAAGAGAAAGAAACCCAAGTTCCTAAATTATATTTAGTCATTTGGATTTGTCACCTTACCTCTCATATTCTAGCCCAGCTTTCTCTCTGTGACCTGTGATCACAAGTAAGGCCTAAGTGATCTGCTGAATATGTTCTATGATCACAAGGTACTGAAATTCATATACTTTGGAAGGGGGTAGGAGGGCAGGGGTTAAAAGAAGCTTTTATATCCGAACCACCTAATTCACCTTCAACCACCTCAAAGATGGAATCCCCAGCATAGGCTAAGTATCAACTAGTTGCCTGAGAAATCTAGTCAGAAACATAGTGAGGAGGGTTGCCTACATCATTCCTCTATACCTCCCTCAAGTTTCCTTCCATTGCTGGTCCACATGATAGTGTTCTCAGTTCCCATCCCCACTAAACCACTGCTCCTGTCTCAAGATTTAGGTATTCTATTCCCTTTTACACTGCTGTTATTGAGAGGCTGGGAAAAGATATAGAATGGGTGTGGAGTCATAGAGGGTAGATGCAATAGGAGAGGGGAGGGGAGTGGAAGGGGTGGGGAAGAAAAAGAAACAAGTCTCCTTCTGTGAGGCCCCAGGAGGCCTCTGCTTCTAGGAAAACTCAAGAACAGAGAACCCAGGAACTGCCAGAAGGACAGGGCAGTTTCCGGTTGGGACTGGTATCCTGGAGGAGAGAAAGGGCTGTCCTCAAGGGGGGCTTTGGTTCCTTTCTGTCTGCTCTCTGGCTTTTTCCTTCCCCCTTGACCCCCCCCCCCCCAACAGTGAAGGTATGGGGAAAGAGGTTGGTAAGAAAGAAAGGTAGAGTGCTATTTACTGAAAGTAACCAGAAGATTGTTATTGTTTTAAATAAAAAAGAGTTGGAGAATTATGGAAGGAGTGGAGGGGAGAATGGAGGCAATGGCTGAATATAGTGAATAACTGGAGCCAGGCAGGCTCTAAGTGGCAGAGACAGAAGCTAGGGGCATTGGAAATCAAGAGGGTCTGAGGGGAGGGATCAAAGGGTAGAAAAAAAGCCTCTATCCCCCCCCCCCAAGAAATCAGTAGTGGAATGAACTAAATGAAGGCAAATAAGGGGTGGTAGTGGTGATGAAAGACCTGTGAACGTGCGGCTGTGGGGGGTTGGGGGGGGAGGAGGTAAGCCAGTCCTGGCCAGTCCTGGCAGGGCCCAGACACTCAGTCTCAGGTTATTTTTACACAGTGGTTTGTGCTCAGGGGCCTAGGAAGGGGAAAAGGCCTCATCTTCATTTTCCTACAAAACTCCCTTTTATCCAAGATCTAAAGTTGTCTTGCCTCCCCAGACCTATTCCTTAATCAGGGATTTAGGTGACCTAGACCCTGACCTCCAACAGGATCCTCCAGGGACCCAGGCACCCTGTTCTCTGATCTGTTACTCTTTTGGAAATGGAAAAAACATACAATTTCACTTTTCTTACCTATCTCCTCTAGTCCTCTTCTCCCTTGTTCCACCCCTTCCAAACCTATAACAATATTTGGAAAGTTTGGGCAGGGGTCTGGAAACTAAGTCTGGTGTTTGCAGGTCCCTGAAAATACCCTCCCTCCCAGGCCTAAAGATTCCAATGGAAGGAGAGTCAACCTTGGTCTAAGGGCTGGGAAGAAGGTGGGATAAAGATTTCAGGGTCCTTTAGGTCTTAAAACTGAGAGAACAGAAGTGGCCTAACTTTACTAGGGAAAAAACATGCCAGAGAGACGTGGAAATCACAGGATGATAGAGTGAAGGAAGCTGTGTCTCACCCCCCCCCCTCCAAGTAACCCCCAAAAGAGCTCTTTTTAGGCAGCTCCATGGTCAGATCCCTTGCACCCAATTCACTTCTGTTCTGAAACTTTTGTCCAGCAAAACCAATATAACTCAGAAAGGGAAGAACAGAAGGAGAGAAACAGAGGGAGGGAAAAAAAGACAACATTGAAGTGAAAGTGAGAAAGAAACTAAGTTAAGAGATGGTGGGAAGGGGAAGAAAGCAAGAGAAAGAGAAAATGAGCCAACAGAGAAGGGATGAGAACTGTGATTCACAGAGCAGTAATAAGAACAAGTTACACAGATGGAAAAATCAAATATAAGGATGGTATGGGGGGAGGGGAGAGAGAGAGAGAGAGAGAGAGAGAGAGAGAGAGAGAGAGAGAGAGAGAGAGAGAGAGAAACACAGTATAGATAAAGAGGGGAAACTGGAGTCCAGAATGGAAGGACAAGGTATGAGATTAATAAAAGTTCAAGGAGGAACTCCCACCCTTGCCTCTTACCTGGCCTCTTTCCTCCCCCTCTTTTCTCTGCAAAGGGGCTCCATCCTTCTTCCTGGTAATTGGAGGAGTCATTGCTGGGGTCCCCACTTCTGACTCTACCCGAAGGGTGGGCAGCTGAATTGAGGCATGTGGTGCCGGTACCCCTGTTCTGTCCCCATCACTGGACTCTGGAGGGTGCTGCTGGGGTGGGGAAACTATAAGAGGTGGAGGAGTTTCAGCTCTCACCTTGCCCCCTGCCAGTTGGGCTAGCCCTCCAGTGAAAGATCGGGCCTGAAGACCAGGGGAACTTGGGGGTGGGCGAAGCCAGTTGGTTGGGCCCTGAGGCTGGGTGTTTGGGGAACTCAGGCCCAAACTGGATAACTCTAGCCTAGAGTCCAAAGAGCGACCCCCAGTCCCTCCAGTGGCTCCTCGAACTCCCTCCAGGAGCCTGCTAAACCCAGGGGTTTCCAGGTCCCTCTCATAAATGTCCACACATGTCCAGCGCCCTCGGCGATATGGTTCCCCTAGTCCCTGGGGAAGCTTCACTACTCGGAAACGTGATGCTGGAACTCCAGGAGGTGGGGAGCCATTTTGAGGAGTCCCTTTGCCTCCCAGCTCTGAGCTAGGCTCTCCATTGGGAAGACGAGGTGTGGATAAGGTGGAAACCATAGCTGTAGGGGAGTCTCCTCCCCCAGACCCCCCAGGACCTTCATAGTCTGTGGTGACACTGGTGATCTGGAAACTGCTCTTCTTCTTACCCCCACTCATGGTCCCTAGGAAATGGGACAGGGGCTATGCAAAGAGGAGAGGCCTCTCTCCAGGAAGTACTCAGGCTCCCCTGGCACTAGGGGGCCATATAGCTGTGGGATCAGGACCTCTGGGAACATCAGGGTCCAACATAGCTGGGAGAGTTTAAGGACCTGAGGCTGCCTCTGAAATTGAAGAATAAGAGGGAGAGAAGGTGTGCGGCTTCGAGTATGGGCAGACTTTCCTTCTGCTGCTGCTGCCAGTGCTGCTGCTGCTGCTGCTGCTGCTGCTGGACTCCAGAGCTGAATTTGCAAACTAGGAGGAAAAAAATTACAGTCATTGGGGGAGGGAGTGGTTGTAGGGGGAGCAAGACACTCTGGGTGCTTCCTCTGTGGGGAGAGCAGTGGAGATCAGGGTGGGGGAGAAAAGAGGGAAACCACCAAAGAGAGATAGAGGAACCACAAGAAGTAGAAAAAAAAAGGACAGAATGGGAAACAGAATAAGGTAAAGACAAAGAGCTGGAGGAAGTAAAGACAGAAAAACATTACACTGGTTATTAATGGTACACATAGACACTGTACAGAAAGAGACAAGCTGAGATACAAGTGTGAGATGCAGCAAGGAATCTGGGTCTACAGGAAAGGGAGGTGAACTCACTACTTCATAGACCCAGCCTGGCATGGGCCTTCACACCCTAGCCTACCTTGGGGTGGAGGGGAGAGGAAAGCTTTCCTTGAGTTCTGTCACCACCCATTTCAGAATCTATGGAGGGGCTAAAACTTAGATTCTTCTGCTTACCCTTGACTTCCCCAAGTGGGGAAGCACACACACACACACACACACACATACATACATACACACACATACACACACACACACACACACACACACACATACACACACACAGATCACAGAGAGAACTGACCTGGGGATCCTGGCAACATAAGATGTCCCAACAGACCATCCACAGGAGAACAGGAAAGTGGGGCCTCCCAGCCTGAGCCCGAAGAAAAGGGAGGAGGTGGGTAGTGGTCAGAGGCCACACAATCCATAGAAGCCTCTCCTTGACCCACAAGTCATCTCCCCAACAACTTTGTTTTCCAAAAAATAATAAACTCAGTTCTCAGTCCCAGAGGAATATGGCCTTTATGGTGGTGAAGGGCCTTTAGGTCTGAAAGCACAGCTGGTTGGAGAGAAACCGAGGGCTACTCTCTCTCTGGAATCTTTTCTCTTCTGACAGCAGTGCTTGCCAAGCATGTGTCTCTGTCTCCAGGTCTTCTTTCTTCGTCTCTAGTCTTTCAATTTCCCTAGCTCTCCGTCTCTGTCTGTCTGTCTTGCGCTCTCTCGCTCTCTCGCGCTCTCTCTCTCTCTCTCTCTCTCTCTCTGAGCTGTTGACAACCCCCACACCAGGAAGTCCTGCCTCCTCAGGCCTGCTGACTGCAGTTCTACTCCTCCTCCTTCCCTTCTTCCTCTTGCTGACTGCAGTTCTACTCCTCCTCCTTCCCTTCTTCCTCTCTTTCACTCTCTCTCCCGCCTGCCGGCCCTCCTCTAGGGGCTCTCTGCCAGCTGGCTCTCCTTCAGAACTACTGCTGCTGAAAGAAGAGGTCCTCTTAACCCCACACCTGTCTAGTTAGGTAAGCTCTTCTCAAGATTTTAGAAAGTAAAGACTGGGTTTTAAGAAGGATCAAGTCACACAGGGACATAGATGAATGTCTATATACAACTGATAGAGAAACATTTATATAAATGTACACACACACACACTATATATATATATATATATATAGAGAGAGAGAGAGAGAGAGAGAGAGATACACAAACATATGAATATATATATATGCATCTTTTTTTGACTGAGCACACAATTTGTAGAAATATGAATAGGTAAACAAAAATATTCACAAAGATGCCCTCATAGATACACACACACACACACACACATATATATACACACATGTATACATACACATATATCTGCAGGGACACAACTATACACAGAGATTATGCACACAGCTCCTCATTTAGAGAGAATTCACATTCCTATTTTTTTTATTTCATAACCTTCTCACCCTGACCCCATCCAAACAAATTCAAAGATGAGCCATAAAGAGATTTCATAAATTCCTAGGTTCTCAGAATCAAAAAGAACCTCAGAGATCAAGGAGTACCACCCATGCCTCATTTAGAACTCCCATCTTACAATGCATTGCCATTTAAAGACATTTTGTATTCATTGTTAGTTTTTATATATGACTTCAAGGTTTACAAAAGCATTTTCATGACAACTCTATGAGATAGGCATTATAAATATTATAATTCCCATTTTATAGATAAAAAAACTGGGACTCAAGAAGATTTAGTCACTTGGTTATAGGTCACACAACTAGTAAAACAGCTTGTTCCACTTTTGGACAACAAAAATGTCCCAAAGCATTCTTTGTAATTTCCATACTATATTCCCTGCCCTTCCATCTCCCACTTAACCCCCCCTCCATCTTCAGAGGAGGGAAGTTTCAAGTATTCTTTTTTTTTTTTTGAAGGGGAAGTTGTTCTCTCCCCCATTAGATTATGAGCTCCTTGCAGATAGGAACTCTCTTTTGCCCCCTCCTCTTTTTTTTTTTTTTGGTATTTCCAGGACTTAGTACAATGCTTCCCACAGAGCAGACACTTTATGAATTATATTGATGGATAGATCTTTGGAGTGACTTCTAGTCTTCCCTAGATAAATTCTTTTAAGGAATAGAATGCTACCTCAGTTACTTATTAGTTATATAATCTTGAGAAATTATTTGGCCTCAATTTCTTCAACAGTAAAATGAGAGAACTGGTCTCATTGACCTCTAAGATCCTTTAAGCTCAATAGTTATGATCCTGTGAACTTTTCCCTTCAAAATCCTGAGTTAGCATTTCTAATACTGTGTGTGTGTGTGTGTCTGTGTGTCCGTGTGTCTGTGCGTCTGTGTATTTTATATTGTATTACACATAAGTCCCTGTGTGAATTGAGTTCTGGGCCTTAAGTCAGAAAGACTCATCTTCCTGAACTTAAATATGTCCTCAAATACTCACTAACTGTGTGACCCTAGACAAGTCACTTAATCCTTTTTCCCTCAGTTCCTTATCTGTAAAATGAGCTGGAGAAGGAAATCAAAAACCATTCCAGTATCTTTGCCAAGAAAATTCCAAATGGAGTCATGAAGAGTAAGACACAACTGAACAAATGATATGTAATATAAAAAATATTTATGTATGTTTTTGTCTGCTAAAAGTAGTCTCTGGCTTGTCTTTTTCCCTTCACCTGTAAGGCCCTGGCAGCAAGACCCCCACAGAACCTATTTTAAACTTCCCACAACAATTTTGGCACAGTACTTTTCCCACCACACCCACAGTATTCCCTCCCATGCAGTCCCAGTATTTAAGTACACAGCTCAGTAGCTTTCATAAAGGCAGAAATTGAAATAAAGTTGTTGGGGGGTTTTTTTCAGGAAATTCTTTTGGATGATTATGATTGTAAACTTTGAAAATAGCAAAGTAAGAAAAATATCACTTTGAACCTTGAGGTTCTCTGCCCCCCTATCAATGTCTTTACCTTCTATTTTCCCAGTCAAAAACTGTTTTGTTTACGCTCATTAAACAAATTGAAGTACTTGCTTCTAGACACTGAGGAAACAAAAAAAAAATATTAAAATATTAAAAATATTAAAACTTCCAGTCCTCAAAAAGCTTATAGAACACTACTGTGTTCTCTTCCAGGAATACTTTATAATTTTTTTTAGGGGTTTTTTTTTTTGCAAGGCAAATGGGGTTAAGTAGCTTGCCCAGGGCCACACAGCTAGGTAATTATTAAATGTCTGAGACCGGATTTGAACCCCGGTACTCCTGACTCCAGGGCCGGTGCTTTATTCACTACGCCACCTAGCCTCCCCTTTATGATTATTTTTAAAACTAATTTTAGTTATGATTTGGTCTTTACATCACAGCTATCCCCTCCCCTTTCCCACTACCACTAAATTTTCCCCCGTGACAAAAGAAAAACAATGAAGGAAAACAACGATACAAAAACTTTATCTGACAATACATTCAATACTCTGTCCTAGAAGTCAGTCACCTGTGAGGGAAAAGATATATTTTATCTTCTGTCTAGGAACTTCATTGATCTTGGAGTACTTTAACAGAAGATAAAACCAAAAGAATAAATTCCCAATTGTGGGGTTTCAGATTTTTAGAAGTTGGATGAAGGTAAGAATTGGAGAGATAAATAGGCCTTTCTGTTGTTAGAATTTTCTTTAGAGATAGACATTAAGCTGCTCATGCTGCTGCTGTTAAGGGAATTAAAATTTGCAGGGACTATTCACTCGACCCCTAAAAGCAATCCTTCCACAATTCCTAGGATTAGAACTAGTTAAAGATCGCAAACATGGTGTCCTAGCTCTTCCGGGGAGCAGAGGAGGGTTACTTTGAACACTTACAGAGAAGCAAGATCCAGGTTTTTAGGGCGCCGGGTACAGGTAGAAGGGGAAGTCGACAGGGGAAGGATGAGCTCCACTCCCCCTAGTTCTCGCATCTTTAGGAGACCTAGAAGATGCACAGCCCCGCCTGCTGGAGAGGTGTCTTTGTCTATTCGTATTGCCATCTGTCTGTCTCTCTGTGGTCTCTTTTGTCTCTGAAAGCCTGCTAACCCCTACTGGTCTCTGCACATAACTACTCCGCCCCACCTCCAGCCGTCCGGCCCTTGGGAGGCGGGCTCCTTGAAACTCCAGATCCCCGACCCAAAACTCGAAAACCCCAGTCTGCGAAGCGCTAGTCTTAAAAGAGCGCCCCGTCCAACCCCGGCCCTTTAAGGCTAAGTGAGCTGGGGCCAGAGAGCGGCTGGGCCAGCCTGCACGGCGCCACTAACGCCAGCTCCGCTTTCTGGCGGCTCCGGGGCAGGGCCAGGCTGGGGCCGGGACCAGGAGCCCAGGGCCGGGCGGACGGCTGCAGGTCCGCGCGCGGCCGCGAGGGGGCGCCCTCGGGCAAGGCGCAGGGAGGCTCCCGAGATGCTCGGAAGCCAACGCTAATCGCGGTTTAGGGCCAGAAACTTGGGCTCTGGGTCGGCGGAGGCGCCGGGCCAGGCTAAGGCCCTGGGGGACAGGGGCAGCGTGCGCGGCCCCGGCGGGGCAAGGTGGCTGCGAGGCTGCCCCAGGCCCGCAGCCCCAGGGCTGCCTTCCTCTCGCATCCTTTCCCCACTCCTTGTGGGCCAGCCCCTGCCCGCCGTGGGCTCCTCGCGCGCCCTGGGCTCTCCGGCTCTCCGGGCTTGTGCCCGCGTGGAGGGGTGGGTTCGAGGGCCAGGGGCGGGTCTGGGGGCGGGCCTGGAGGCGGGGCTGTCTCTGCGGCAGGCCCGAGCTCCGCTCCCCCCAGATCTCTCTGTCTCTCTCCCTTCCTCCCTCCTCCTTCTGCTCCGGGCTCCGCCCGGCATGGGGGGGCCGGCGCCTGGCAGGCCAGGTACGAGGGAAATGGGGAAACTGGGGGGACTTGGTGGGAAAGGGATGCTGAGCAGCGCAGGGGATTCGGGCAAGGGGAGAGGTGGAGGACGACACGGGAGCCTCGGGGCCGAGATGAGGCAGGCCAGGTCCAGGGGATCGGGGAGGTACAGAGATGCAGGGGAAAGAGGCCCCACGGTGAGCAAGGAGAAGGGGGGTGCTGAGGCTGGCAGGATGGGGGAAGTGTCGGGCCAGGTAGGAATGTGGCAGCTACCCGGACCCAGGAACTAACCTGGAGACTCCCTCCGAGGGCCCCCCGCGACCCCCCACCGAGATCCTTTGGGGGAGGGGGGCAACACTTAGATTTAATAAAGAAATCCTTGTCCTCATCCATAGATCTAATTGGGTGGAAGGATATTGGAGCCAAGGCTTAGGGAGTCAGGGGGCTTGATGCCAAGGAGGTGGTATAGGGAACAAACAAGGAGAAGGAGAAAGGCCAGGCCCTAGACTAAACCCTGAAAAGAAGAGGTGTCCGTGTGCGTGTGCTTGTGTGTGTGTGTGTGTCTGTGTGTCTGTCTGCGAGGGTGGGCTTGGGGTATGGAATGGGGGTTGGGGCGGTCCATTAGTCAGTCAGGTGCTGGACTATGGGTTAAGAACGATTGTTCCCTGACTCAGGCCCCCTTCCCTCCTCTCAGATGCTAGGAACTTGACTGAGCCTCCACCCCCAAACCCTCAACAACAACGACAACAAAAAATGGTTGTAAGCCTACATCAATAAGGCACTAAGCATTAACTCTTCCGTTTCAGCCTGTCTAATTCAGTTTGATTAATGTAGATGTCTCTGTGTGTGTCTGTAGTCTGTGGGTGTGTCTCTGGGTATTTATGTCTGTGGGTACATCTGTCTTTTAGAACTGTTTACCTGTGTATATGTCCCTGTATCCATGTTCATCAGTGTGTCTGGTTTTGTAATGTATTCTCATTTATCTAGGCCTGTCATATATAGTGAATATGTTGTATATGTAAAGCTATATAGAATATGCTTGTATTTTACCAATGTGTTTCTGCACACTTGGGGAGCTGAGATATTTCTCAGTATCTCTCTGGATGTCTCTGCCAGTCTGTTTTTTCTGTCTTTTCTTTTTGTGGGTCCAAGTCATGACTTCTATTCTTTGTATTTCTGACATCTTATTTTTTTAATTTCATCTGATCTGTGACCCTTAAGTCATTTAACCTCTATTTGACTTCACTTCCTCATCTATAACATGGGGGAACTTCACAGGGATGTTGTGATGATAAAGTGAGATAATATATGTAATACATTTTGCCATTCTTAAAGTACTGTAGATTGTTAACTAGTATTATTATATATGTAAAGTGATTTGCATATCTTCAAGCACTTAAAGCCTAGTTATTTTTGCATTAACTCACTTTGATCTTTTGTGATAGGTTCAGATAGAACTGAAACAAGAGCAAGTTGCTATCCTGTTATTATTCTTAAGTAGCTCATGTTCAGTGGACTCCTGTCAAATTAATAAAAGGACTGGGCTTTTTTTTTAATTGATTAAGAATATTAGGATGTAAATTCATCTTCCAAGATTCACTTAAAGCATCTCCCAGATAGGAGGGCTGCAGAGATGACATATTAGTCCTGTTTCCACTTGGCTTAAATTTCTTCTGCTAGGTCTCTATTACTACTACTACTACTACTACTACTACTACTACTACTACTACTACTACCACTACTGCAACTACCCTTATCATCACCACTACTACTATTATTTTTTTTCTCCAACCAAGTTGATCCAGGACCCAGGGAGGGGGCCCCCCCAGGCCTGGTGGTGCTGAGCAGAGCCCCACATCTCCTCTTTCTTGCCCTACGACATGAACCTGCTCTACCGAAAAACCAAGCTGGAGTGGAGACAGCACAAGGAGGAGGAGGCAAAAAGGAGGTAAGGGCATGACATGATCTTAATTCAGTTTCCTCATTAACTTTTTTCACTTTATGTCAACTTGTTGTCAACTCCCCTCTACTTGTTTTTTCCCCCTCTCTTTTAGGGCCTAGATAAAGAGAATCACACACTATGCATAATCCTAGCTCTCTCTGTGTTTACATTAAGCTTTTTTTTCTGATCCTCAGGATCTTAACTTTTCTGTTTAAATTACTCCTTCATTCTTTACCTCTGTGATTCAATTTACCCTTACCATGACTGTGGGACTGTTTCTTTTGTTCACCCCTCTTCTACCATCTCCAAATATATCATTCCCCTACCAATTCCTTTCTGACATCCCCAAATACCTTTTTTTAAAGTATAAATTCCTTTCTCCTTTCCGTATCTTCTTCCCCACCTCCATCTACTTGCTGCTGCCCTGTCTATTCTTTGTCACCTGATTTCAAATAGTACAAGTCAATAATAAACAGTCCCAGGGTCCAAGGAGGGAGTCAAATGAATAAGGGTGCTTTAAGGTCCCTTTCCCATCTTCATGATCTGGAAAAAAAGTTGAGTAAAAAGGAAAGAGGTGCAAGGTATAGAATGGAGGATGAAAGTAGTGTCAACATTAGTGAAATTTAATTTAGAATCATAGATTTACATCAAAATTTTTTAAAATTCAATTCTGTTTTATTTTCTGTTCTGAATTCTCTCTCACCTTCTCCTCCTCTGCCCTATTGAGAAAGCAAGAAAAAGCCTTCACAAACATGTGTAATCAAGCAAAACAAATTCTCACATTAGCCATGTCCAAAAAAAAAAAGGAAAAAAATATGCCTCAATCTGTACCCTGAGCCCATCATCTCCCTATCTGAAGGTGAACAGAATGTTTTATTATGAGTAGGTTCACAGTTATACAGCTGAAAGAACCTGAAAACCCATGCAGTTCAACTCTCTTAAAAGATATGTCCAAGTATTAAATAAGAGAGTCAAGATTTTTTTTAGAGGCAAAATTTCTTGAAGGACTATTTTAGATCTCTTCAGACTGCACTAAGATCTGTTCTCATCCAATTCTGTACTTTCTGCTGTAGGTCTCTCTTTCTCTCTCTCTGCCCCCTTCCCTGCTCTCCCCTAACCAGAGCTTTCAGTCCTTATCTCCCCCTGCCTTGACTCCCTTCACTTTCCCTCTCAGTGGCTACATTGTCAAGAGATGACTGAGTCAGATCCACTTCCCTCCCCCTCCCTACTGAGGGATTTAATTAATGTTGCTAATTAGATTAATCAGAGCTATCACTGCAGAGATCTCTCCTTAATGAAGGGTTAGTAGACAGGGCCCTAATCAGAGATCCCACCCCACAATAATCCTCCAGTTTCCACCAGCATCCTGGCATCCCTACACTACACCACACCCCCACCCCCATTCTTTCATACAGAAGCACAGAGACTGTGATGGGTGGGGGGAGGGAGATAAATCATGGAATCAGGAGAGGAAATAAGGTGAAGGAATGATAGAAAGAGGAAGGAAAGGAGAGCTAGAGGAAGGAGAATCATAAGGCATGGGGACAAGGAAGGGAGTCTAAGGATGGATGAAATAGATGGGAAAGACAGTGCAAAAGTAAGCCATTGTGCATGTTCTAAGCATAAATTGAGGCCAAGGGACAGATCAAATCTTAGAGACTGAGTCTGCATCATCTCTGTGTGTCACTCATGCTTTCTTCTATGAGGAATGTGCTTGACATCAGATTTTTGCAGTTTTCCAAATATACATGAAGCATTTCATACAGATGCTGTTTGAAATATGGGACCCCAAATAGAGGGATAATTAGACCCCTTTTCCTTGTCCCTTCAAAACCTTATCCTATCCTTTTGTCTTCCTTTTTTATTTTCTAAAGACTGAGGTCCTGAACTCTCTCTCTCTGATCTTTAGTGCTTGTGCTTTTAGTGTCCTTTTCCATGAATCTTTGAACTAATCCTCATTCCTCACCTGCTACCTGCAGCACATACACACATCCACTCTCACAGCATACTGTAACATATATCAGAAGGTGAAGAGGTAGCTTTAGGGGAAGCTCTGCCTATCTGATAACTGCCCCTGCCTCTCTCATTTTTCTCTGATTCTCTCCTGCCTTCTCTTTCTGCAAGTGCAAGTAAGGAAGTAGGACCTGCAGGTCCTTCAGGGCCGGGTCCCGGGGTTCGTGCACGAGACGTCTCTTCGATTCGACGCTCTCTCAGGATGGGCTTCATGACCATGCCTGCTTCCCAGGAGCATGCCCCTCACCCCTGCCGTAGTGCCATGGCTCCCCGCTCCCTCTCCTGCCATTCGGTTGGGAGTATGGAGAGTAGTGGGGGCATTACTGGTGGGGGTGGGAGCAGTGGAGTTGGGGGAGATGTTGGTGCCCGGAGGCCACCTGTGAAGCCCCGGAGACACCCTAGCACCAAACTCAGCATGGCTGCCAGTGGGGCTGAGGCACCTCCCAGCAAGAAAGCAGGTAAGACCCTATTCACCCCCATGACACTCCCTCTTCCTTAAATCCAGCAAGAAAAAAAAAAAGTTCATTTTGGGTCTGGGAGGATCCATTTTGGCACCAGGGGGAAATGGTAGGTTTCATTTTTAGAATGAACAAGAGACTCCATTCTGGGTGGTTGTAGGATCTTAGATTATAGAGCCAGAAGGAACCTCAGAGACCATCTGGTATAATGTCCTGATTTTACGGATGAGGAAATTGAGGTCCAGGGTGATTAAGTTACTTCCCCAATATCCCACAGGCAGTATTAGGGAAGATTTGAATACAGGTCCTCTAACTCCATGGACATAACTCTTTTCATTGAACTGATATAAGTTATTTCTATGAATAGAAAAAAATCTAGCTTAGAAGTCCGTTTTAAGGGTTAGGAGATGAATTATTGTAGAAGATCTAGAAACTGTAGGCTTTCTGGAATTCATAAATAGAAGTTTAACTGACAGAAACCTGATAGACTGGAACTATAGATTAGGGGAGGGCTGAAAAGATGTGTCCCTGAAAGGAGATACCTTCATAATGTCTTAATGATTCTTCTATGCCAGTTTTATTTCAGCCTCTGCTCTTTCTTTCTGGGATTTCCTCAGGTTCTCAGAAGCCAACAACTGAAGGCCGTGAGTCTAGCCGGAAAATTCCTCCTCAGAAGCCAAAGCGAAGTCCCAACACCCAGCTCTCTGTCTCCTTTGATGAGTCCTGCTCAATGGCTCCAACTTCTCGGGTTGGGGCCCTGTCCCTGCAGCGATACACCCGGGGGGGAAGAGGAGTAGGTGAACATGATTTGAGCTCACAGGATGAAGAACCTGTCTACATTGAAATGGTGGGAGATGTCTTCCAGGGTGGAGGAGGGAGTGTTGGAAGAAGTAGTGGAGGCCCAGTGGGTGCCTCTGTTGGAGGAGGGGGAATAGGCCCTCCAGCTGGCCCAGACTCTGACTCTGAGGAGAGTGAGGCCATATATGAAGAAATGAAATATCCACTTCCTGAAGAGGTAGCAGAAGGCCGGACCAATGGAACCCTACCCCCAGCTGCTGTCTCTCCATTGCATCACCCTCATTCTCATCATTCCCACCGTCGTCCAGCCTCTGCCCTCCAGAGCAGGCAGAATGGGTCTTCTACTAAGACTTCCCCTTGTGAAATCCCACCACCTTTTCCCAACCTTCTCCAGCATCGTCCCCCACTTCTTGCCTTCCCTCAAACCAAGCCTGCTACCCGAACCCCTGGGGATGGGATCTCTAGATTGCCAGTTCTCTGTCACACCAAGGAGCCAGCTGTCCTTGTACCAGCTCTCCAAGTGCCTGGACAAGATCAAGAGATACCCCCACCTCCACCTCCTGCTGCCAACTTGCTGCTACTTGGGCCCTCTGGTCGTGCACGGAGCCATTCAACACCACTGCCCCCTCAGGGTTCTGGTCAGCCTCGAGGGGAGAAGGAGAGGGAGATTCCCAATTCCCATAGTATGATCTGTACCAAGGCAGCAGGAGCACCAGCAACTTCACCTGCCTCAGCCATGTTGCTCCCAGGACCCCCCAAGGACAAAGCTGTATCTTATACTATGGTTTACTCAGCAGTCAAGGTGACCACACACTCTGTTCTACCAACTGGTCCATCTCTGGGGGATGGGGAGCCGAAGACAGAGAAGGAAATCTCAGTCCTTCATGGGATGCTCTGTGCTAGTTCTAGGCCTGTACCTCCTGGGAAAGCTGCCCCCTCCAGTGGGCCTGGAGTGCTTCACCATCGAAGCTGCCTGGCTTCTCACAGCCTTCCTGACCCTACAACTAGTCCCGTTTGCCCTCTCTGGACCTATCCAGCCACAGCTGGGCTCAAGAGACCCCCAGCCTATGAGAGCCTGAAGGCAGGGGGTTTACTATCTAAGGGCTGTGGGATTGGGGCTCCTGCTCCCATGGTCAAGATCCAACTGCAAGACCAGGGTACAAATGGGGGTGCATTTGCTAGCATCTCCTGTGCCCATGTCATTGCCAGTTCAGGGACACCAGAGGAGGAAGAACAGGAGGAGGAGGAGGTGGGAACAACGACATTTGGGGCGGGCTGGGCCCTGCAAAGAAAAGTCCTCTACAGAGGGAGGAAAGCAAAGGACTTGGAGAGTGAGTTGGGAGGTGGGGAGGAGGGAGGGAAGATATGTAAGAGGGAGGGAAGGGAGGTTCTCAGGTTGGGGAAAGATACAAAGGGACTGTGTTTGAGGAGGGTCAATTGAATCCACTCCCTTTGAGGGAAATCCCCAGGGTAGAACAGCTATCCTAAGTATCAGAGCATTGGACTAAAGAGGTGGGACAAAAAAGATAGAGAAGGTCACTGGCTCAGAGAGGAGGGGATCGGAGTGAGGGGGCCAGGAGAACCAAAGGGAGAATCTAGAGCCAGAGTGAGTTAAATGTCATTTTGGGGCAACCTCCCCCCCCTCTCCAACCCCATACACTCCACTTGCCTTCTGGGAGATGTAAGGGGGAAGGGACCCTGTGTGTGTGCATGAATTCCAAGCCAAACACAGCTGCCTCCCAGTTGTTACCATGACAACCTACCCAGACAGGAGGGAGAAGAGAGGTAGGCCCCTGTCGTTACCTAGCAACCCAATCCTTTACCAGGCCTACTTCTGGGAACTTGGGTTCAAGCTTGCCCCTGTACTTCTTGACCCAGGATTTACCTACCCCTTTCCCATGGTCTTAGTCCCTCTAGTCCTTAGTCCTCTGTCTCAGAAAATTGAACTGAGAGGGGCAAAAGATTACCCTGAAAAGATATTGACAAATAGGATATTTAGCTTAAGGGTTAGTGGGGAAGCTAGGAAAGCATTCTATTTCCTTCTCAGAGAGTCCTGGGAGATGTTTCTGACATCTGAAGAGGTGTATTTTAAAACTGCAAATAGAAGGAATAATTTTTGTGTGATTTGAATAAAAGGAGATGTGGAAAGGGAAGAAAAGGGAAAAGAGAAATAATCCCTGCTTTTCCTTTCTTAGACATCATCATCCTTCCTTCGGCACTCCCAATCCCTCTTGGACTTTCATCTTAATGTGTCCCTGATATGGTCCAGGGGCTCTGAAATTGTCTAATTTCCCCCAGCAGAGGCTGTGGAAGGTGTTCGGGCCTGGAATAGTAGTGGAGAAGGTCCAGGCAAGGCAGAGAAGGAGGAGAAGGAACTTCTCCCATCAGGCATCCCTGTACGAAGCCAGGGGGCAGAGGGCATGCTGGCCAGGGCCCATCATAGTGGGGACCAGGCTGGAGGAGGAGGAAGCCGAACGGGACTAACTATGCCCTGCCAAACCTTCCCTGCCTGCCACCGCAATGGAGGTCAGATTCCCGTATGGGGGGGAGGGGAGAAGGGGAATGGCGGGGGGGGGAAGCAGAGACAGGGCCATACCGCTTAATGAAAAGGGAATAATGTTTATTTCTGGAAACGCAGTTGTCTACATTTGTTCATATCTCAAGCCTTTCATTTTTATTCTATGTCTCACTCCCAATTTCTATCCCCACATCCTTGATGATCCAGAGAGCAGTCTGAGGGATTAGAATGGGAAGATAGAAAGAAACGATAAAGGGATAAAATAAGAGCTGTCTATTTCTTCCCTTATTTCTCTCTTTTAGACTTCACTGGAAGTTACCGCCTTGGGCGCTCAGCCTCGACCTCTGGAGTTCGCCATGCTGCTGTTCATGCCCCACGACCCTGCAGCCAGCCCAGGGAAATCCTCAGCCAGGTGAGGAGAGAGTTTGGTGCTTTTTTTATTTAGGGAAAAATAAAAGGATGGGTAGAGGCAGTTGGGTATGAAGTCTAGAGATATAGAGAGGGCAGCTAGGTGGCATAGTGTGGCATAGGTGGCACTAGAGTCAGGAAGACCTGAGCTCAAATTTGACCTTGGAAACCTCCACATTGTATGATCCTAGGGTCTTGGGCTTTACTTCACCATTTGCCTCAGTTTCCTCATCTATAAAATGAGCTTGAGAAGGAAATGGCAGGGGGGTGGCTAGATGGTACAGTGTATAGAGCACTGGTCCTGGAATCAGGAGTACCTGAGTTCAAATCCGACCTCAGATACTTAATAATTACCTAGCTGTGTGGCCTTGGGAAAGCCACTTAACCCCATTGCCTTGCAAAAAAAAAAAATTTTAAAAAAGAGAAGGAAATAGCAAACTATTCCAGTATCTTTGTCAAGAAAATCTGAAATAGGGTCACAAAGAGTGAGATGCAACTGAAACAATCAAACAATTTTCTTACAGTCTAGCACATGACTGATCAAATTGAGCAGTCTTGTCAGCACAGAAAAATAGGAACCAGAATGGCAGGTATTTAAGAAGGAGGATATAGCTGAGGAGAGGATTTGAAGCCAAGAAAAAATAAGAATTCAAGGTTTTAGATAAGGAGCACAGTTCAGGATCTAAGAGCTGTCAGGGACCTTAAAGATCATTTAGTTCAACACCCCCACTTTATAAATGAGGAAACTGAGACCCCAAAAATTGAAGTTATTTACCCAAAGTATCTTAATATCTTAATTAACATCCTTGCAATTAGTTCTTGATTCTACAATTTCAGAAGGGATCAGAGTCCTAAAAAGTGTGCATCCATTTTGTTTCTAGTTCTTTGTAACTATAAAAAGTGCTACTAAAACTATTTTGGTGTATGTATATGACCTTTCCTTATTATTGGCTTCTTTGGGGTATATAACCTAACAGTGGGATCTCTGGGTCAAAGAACACAGATATTTTAATCACTCTCTTAGCATAATTCCTGCAATAATAACTTTTCTAAAGGAATGGAAAGGAATTGTAGCATTGTTATATGACTTTGGACAAACCCTTTCTCTTCTCTGGGCCTCAGTTTCCTTTTCTAAAATAAGGATGGTGATCTATATAATCTTCTAAGGCCCAGGGTTTGTGTATATGGACATGAGTTTGAGTGGAGATTAAAGAAAAAAGTTGAGAAAACAAGTATCTTTTTTTCAGTACCAGCAATTCTGTGATCCTTGACGAGACCTTTTTGTTTCTTCCTCCCCCCAACCCATATTGATGATGGGGATGGGGGGGAGTGACACAGACACATCCTGCACTGCTGCTGCCTCTTCCCCCCCAGCCAACCCCAGAGAGGGATGGCAAGTTGCTGGAGGTGATCGAGAGAAAACGCTGCGTCTGCAAAGAAATTAAGGCAAGGCACCGGCCGGACCGGGGGCTCTGCAAGCAGGAGAGCATGCCCATCCTCCCCAGTTGGAGACGGGGGCCAGAACCCCGAAAAACTGGCACCCCTCCATGCCGCCGGCAGCAAACAGTCTTATGGGATACTGCTATCTGAACGAGGCAGGATTGGGGGCAGATCCAGAGGAGGACCAAGGGGTAAACAAATGCCCAGCCTCCTCCTAAGATACCACCATTTAAAGGAGGCTAAGTATCCATCTCCTGCCTTGGGATCCTGCCTTGGGAGGGAGAAGCTTGGTCTCTCCTGAAAGAGAGTTAGTAAGAAGGAAAAGACAGAACAATTTAACCTCCCCCTCAACCACCAAGACCCTGGAGGCTAGGTGGAATGGTAGAGGATTGGGGAGTGGGCAGTTCCCTCTAATAATGCCCACCTTCTGCCCCTTTGCTGGACTTAGGGGAAGGAAGGCAATACCAGGGCTAGAAGTGGGGGCCTTTGGTTGTTCCCCTCTTGTCAGAACTATGGATTCCTCACCCAACAAGGTTAGATGGTAAAATTGGGAGGGAGGGAAAGGGCTGATAAGGAAAGAGGGAGGTGGGGCATATGAGTTCCAGAAGGGAAGAAAAAGGAACTACTTTATAGAGAAGCTGGGAAAGGGAGGGGGGGTATTTATTTTATTTATTTATTTTTTAATATAGAGGGGGAAATCTACACCCTTTCTGCTCCTCTACTGAAAAGGGGATGGGGTACTGAAGTACTAAGGAAATCAAAGATGCTTTTTTTTCTCCCAAGTCCCTAAACATCTCACCACTCAAATCTCTCCCCTAGCTATGAGTATTTCTGACTTGAGGGTAGAGCCAGGAGTAGGGGGTGAGAGACCAGGAAAATGTGAAATTTGGTAGTGAAAGTGACCTGCTCTGAAATCTCCAAAGTTAGGGGCTAGGGCCAAGGAGGGAAGAATGATGGGAGTGGAGAGAAATTGTAAGGGGGGGTGGGGGTGGGGGGGAATGATATTTATTTAAATTATATAGAGAAAACAAGACCTACCAGGAGCTTTTTTAAAATTATTATTCATTTTGTTTCAGAATAATATATTAAAAGAATAATGATCCTAGAACTGGCCTCATATATTTTAATGGCGCCCTTGTTCTATATCTTATACTGTTTCTGTTGCTCTCCACCTTTGACTAGTAGATGGATGAACCTCTCAGAAAGAGGAGGTTATAAGTACTATGAGGAAGTCAAAAGGAGATGATGTTTGGGATAGAAAAGACCTAGAATCCTACAGAAATCTGAGCCAAGACAATCAATTAAATATGTATTGGATACCTCCTACTCAAAAGTGATTTAATTCATTGAACATTTATTTATTAAATGTCTACTGTGTAGTAAACACAGTTCCTGATCTCATGGTTCTTTACAATTTAATAGAATGAGGCATATGCTTTTTTATTATTATTATTTAAATCAGAACTGTGATTTCATTGTAAGGGAAAGAGCTCTATTAAGGGACTTGCTTTTCCAAAGTAAATGTCACTGACCTACAGTCTTAGAGAGTTGTCTGGAAGTACCAACAAGTAAATGATTTGACCTGTGTCATAAAGCCAGTATGTGGCAGAGGTGGGACTTGAACCCAGGGCTTTCTAGCTTGTAGAACTGCTCTCTAGTCATCATGCTACTTCTATGATGCCTGTAAAGATGACTTAAAATTTACAATTGTAAAAATCAGAGTTCACAGACTGAATCAGAAGGGAACTCAAATCTCACCTAGTCCAACTGTTCTCTGAACATGATCTTCTCTTAAAGTCTCCCCAGTAAGTAGGATTTGATAATGTCCAGCAAAGATAGAGGGGCACAGAAAAAATTATAAGGTAGAATCCTTGCTCTAAAGAAGTTTATAGGGGCAGCTAGGTGGCGCAGTGGATAGAGCACCGGCCTTGGAGTCAGGAGTACCTGGGTTCAAATTTGACCTCAGACACTTAATAATTACCTAGCCGTGTGACCTTGGGCAAGCCACTTAACCCCATTGCCTTGAAAAATCTAAAAAAAAAAAAAAAGAAAGTTTATATAAGATTTGACCTCTACCCTCAATGTTGAAGAAGAACAAATACTTTTAAATGGTGTAGGAATTTCAAGGACAGGAAACTTGGTGAATTAGGAAAGGAAAACTGTTAAAGATGTGGGTGTTAAAGAGGATGGGAAAAGGGAAAGAAGCAATGTAGACAAAGGAGGGTTATATGGATATGTAAGATGTTTCCTTTAATTAATTCTTCAGCTTTATGCCAAGGAGAGACTGAATGGGAAATTGGAGAAACCAACAGGGAGTCAACTACAGCCTAGAGACATTTCTAAGTGAGAAGAATGACAGGATTGAGGGCACTGGGTCAGTAGCAAGCTTGTCCTCTTTGGAAGACAGCAGGGAGAGTAGCTTTACCTAAGAAGAGGTGTTGGGTAGCAATAAAAAATAAGGGTGGATTGCTTTGAAGAAAAAATAGATAGGATTTACTAAATAATGAAGCACATAAAGGAATGAATAAAAAATCTTAATACAGAGAAGCTGGGACAATGGTAATTTCATTGACACATAAGAGAAATTGAAAAGGAGGCAAGTTTGAGAAGGAATACTTAATTTAACAATTTATTAAGTGTCTTGAGACCATGTTAATATGTGGATCAGATGAAGGAAATGGCGATGTTTAGCTTGGAGTAGAGAAAACTGGGGGTGGGGTGAAGAGAGGGAAGCATGGTAGTATTCAACTATTTGAAGGGTAGTCATTTTGACAAAAGATTAGATCTGTTTGACCTCAAAAGGAAGAACTAGAACAGGTAAAAGTTACAAAATTAAACTTAGGTTTACAATTAGGCTTCAAATCAGGAAAAGTTGTCCAAAAGTATAATTGCTTCTTTGGGAGAGGATGAATTTCCCCTCAAGCCTTCAAGTAGAGGCTGGATAACTATTTATTGAATATATTATCATGTGGGAGGCTATTGATCAGGCTTGATGAATGCTGAGTTTTCTTCCAACTCCCAAATTCTGTGACTCCTTACGGCTCTGTGTGAGGCATTTAGGATACAAAGATGAAATGAGGCTTCCTGTAAATAACACTATACTTGGAGTCAGGAAAATAACTGGCAGAAATTCTGGCCCTGACACTTTTATGATCCAGGGCAAAGAACTTAACCTTTCTGAACCTCAGTTTGCTAATCCATAAAATAGGGATAATATGTAATTACCTCCCAAGATTTTTAAAGAAAATTCTTTGTCAATCTTAAAGCAATTTTAAAAGGGTTGTGGTTTTATTGGTGTGGACTCTTCCTCTGTGGCAGATCTGTTTTGCCTTGGTTAAAAAAGTCTTCATGGATTGACTTCAATTTCAGAAGAATTAAGCTTCAAATGCATGCAATATGGAAATTTCATCTGGAAAACAGATTTGAAGAAATAGAACTTGGAAGAGAGAACAGGAATAGAGAGCAGTTTAGGAGTTGTTAACCTAGGAGAGACAGTTAAAAAAATCTCTGAAGGAAAAGTCAAAGACTGAAAGCATCTCAATTAGGGAAAAATGGAAAAAGGCAAAACAAAAAATAAACAGGAAGAATATGGATTAAGATCCAAAGAGGATAAAGAAGGGATTTTTTTTTCAGGAAGGGACTTAAATATTTCAGTGGTTCTGTTATCTCAATCATAATGACTGGCAGGAATGATATTCTAGACAAGCCAAGCCAAGACAATTCCCCAGCTACAAAAAAAAAAAAATGTTTGTATTCTGCAAAAACAAACCAAGAAACCACCATCATGAACAACACAAAAAAAGTAAATAGATCACATGAGGCAAAAAATCATGATCAAGAAATCTTTCATCTAAGATAACAAGCACTGGGGAACCCTCACTTATCTCCTGTACCATCTCCCTTTTCTAGCCAATCATTCTCTTTTTCTCCCCTCCTAACCCTTTGGTAAACTAGTTTAATTCTACTCTGTCCTTTTCTCTTGAGTGCTTGGCCTCCTTCTAATAATGTCATTTGTACTCTGCCAAACCTCAGTCTTAGCTAACTCATTTTATCTGTCACTTTTACTCCTAAATATGTGCTACTAAATGAAGATAACCCACTACAGATTTATGTTACACAACTTCAACTGGACTCATTTTTGCTGGACAATCTTCCTACACCTGCTTTGTCAACTTATGTCTGCTTTCCAGAGCAATTCTTCCAAATTTTTCCTTACCTCTTCCCCCACACTCTCAGTTGAGAACTTTACCTCATATTTTTTTTTTGACAAGGGAATAGAGTTAAGTGATTTCCCCAAAGTCACACAGCTAGGTAATAAGTGTCTGAGACTGGATTTGAACTCAGGTCCTCCTAACTCCAGGGCTGGTGCTCTATCCATTGTGCCACCTAGCTGTCCCGCTTATCTCATATTTTAGAGAAAAAAATTTGAGGCTATTTTTTTTTGTAAGCTTCCTTTCCCCTGCTTCTTCATCTCATATCACTCTCATGTTTTCTTCCACTATTGTTTTCTTCATCCCTATCTCACATAAAAAGATGGGCTTGTTCCTTATAAGGCCCACCCCTCCACCTACACAATTGATCTTATTCCATCCCATCTTCAACAGATTGCCCCCTCAATATTCCCCATTGGGTCACTTATCTTCAGTCTTGTTCAGTCTAGTAGTTCCTTTCCTATTACTCACAAACATACCTACATCTCCTCCAACCTTAAAAATACTCACCTGAAAGGTGGAGCCATGAAGAGAAGAGCCTCTCGTAGGTGTTCTCGCCATAATATTTCAAAAATCTTAAAATTATGACAGAACCCACAGAAAGATCCAGTGAGGCAATTCTCCAGACCAAGGTAACCTTGAAAAATAGTGGAAAGGCTCCATGCCATGGGGTTAGAGGGGCAGTCCACCAGAGTGAAGAAACTTCAGCCTCCCAGGGCACCTGGGAGCCCTGGCTCATGGCAGCTGGGGCAGTTTCCTGAACTATACCCAGGGGAACACTGGGCACAAATTGGAGGATCAGCAGAGGGAACCTCTGCCAGAGCCAGCACAGGAAGCCCAGACCCTCAAGGCATTTGCAGCAGTCAGCAGCAGCACCACAGGGCACCCCAGATCCAGGAAATAGAAGCAGGCCTAGAGCCAGTAAACAGGAGCCCCTAGGCAACTGAGCTTTTAGTGCTCAGCCCACCTAAGATAGGGGAGTGGAGAAAGACTTCTGAGGTCTGTCCTTTATACCTGGAACAGGACTTTGGGGCTCTGACCACATTCACATCCTGATCGCAGTCTAGGCCCCCATAGAATAGGGCTCCACCCACCTCAGTCCCGTGGCAGAGGAGTGCACTTGTGGTCATTCACAGACCAGGAGGGAAGTCAGAGCTTCACACATTTGAGATCCTTGTGGAGGGGTATCCCAATAATATTCAAAAGCTCAGGAAGCACCCCAAAGCCAGGCCCAGGCTGGAGAAATGAGTAAACAGAGAAAAAAGAGGAATACCATTGGGAAATTCATTGTCTGTGATCCCAAGAAGGATCAAAATAATCTGAAGATGAGGACATGCAAGCTCTTGCATCTAAAGACTCCCAGAAAAATGGAAATTGGGCTCAGGCTATGACAGATTTCAAAAAAGATTTTGAAAATCATAAGGGAGATAGAAGAAAAATTGGGAAAAGAAATGAGAGAGATGCAGGAAAAACATGAAAAATCAGCATCTTAGTCAAGGAGATCCAAAAAAATGCTGAAGAAAATAACATGTTAAAATCCAGCATAGATCAAATGGATGATATAGTTCAAAAAGTTATTGAGGAGAAGAATGCTTTAAAAAGCAGAATTGGTCAGATGGAAAAAGAGATAAGAAAGCTCTCTGAGGAAAACAAATCCTTCAGATGTAGAATGGAGCTAAAGGAAGCCGATGACTTTACAAGAAGTCAAGACACAATATTTCAACACCAAAAGAATGAAAAATTAGAAGAAAATGTGAAACATCTCATTGGAAAAAACAACTGAACTGGAAAACATATTCAGAAAAGATAATTTAAAAATTATTGGGCTACCTGAAAGTTATGATCAGGAAAAGAGCTTTGACCTCATTTTTAAAAATTCCTACAGGAAAATTGCCCAGCTATCCTAGAAGCAGAGGGCAAAATAGAAATTGAGAGAATCCACTGATCTCCCCTGGAAAGAGATCCCCCAAAAAACCAACCCCCAGGAAAGTTCCAGAATTCTCAAGTCAAAGAGAAAATATTACAAGCAGCCAGAAGAACAAAATTAATATTGTGGAGCTGCAGTCAGGATCACACAGGACTTAGCAGCAACTATATTAAGGGCTTGTAGGGCTTGGAATATAATATTCCAGAAGGCAAAAGTGTTTGGAATGCAACCAAGAATCAACTGCCCAGCAAAACTGAACATCCTCTTCCAGGGGAAAAGATAGACTTTCGATGAACCAGGGGAATTTCAATTATTCCTGTTGAAACAACCAGAGCTGAACAGAAAGTTTGACCTTCAAATATAGGACTCAGGTGAAGCATAGAGATTGGAGGAGTAGGGCAAAATATGAGGGACTTAATGATGATGAACTACATGTATTCCTGCATGGAAAGATGATACTGATAATACTCATATGAACCTTCTAATTTAATAAAGCAGGTAGAAGGAGCTTGTATAGATGAAGCACAGGAAAAAGCTGAATTTGAAGATATAATTTATTGTAAAACTGGAGTCAATGGCTAAAAGGGAAATGTAATGGGAGTAAGAGGAAGGAGAGGTGGAATGGGCTAAGATATTTCATATGAGTTTTTTTTATTGCAATGAGCTATTGCAATGATATGGAAGGGGGAAGGGGAGGGGGAATGAGTGAACCTTTGCTCTCATCAGAGGTGGCTCGGAGAGGAAACAGCATATACACTCAGTGGGGCATAGACATCTAGAGTAAAAAGGAGAGAAGGGCGACAGGGGAAGGCGGGGATGTGAGTGAGAGGAGAGGAGAGGGTGGATCGTGGAGGAGAGTGGTCAGATATAACACATTTTCTTTTTTACTTCTTGCAAGGGGCTGGGATTGGGTGGCCTGTCCAGGACCATGAGGCCAGGTGGTTGCTGGGCTTTAGGGGTGGTATGTGGGTTAGGGGCCTCTTGGCTGCAGGGCTGGTGATCAGTCACAGCACATTTTAGAAGAGGGACAGAGTGAAAGGAGAGAGGAAATACAGCATATGGTAGTGGGAAGGTATGAATGGAGGGAGCTGCAATCAGCAATAGTAATGGTGGAAGAATATAGAAATAGCTTTTATGATGGACTTATCATAAAGAATGTGATCTACCAAAGACAGAGCTGGTGGTGTTGGAACACAGACTGAAGCACAATTTTTTTTCCTCTTTCCTTTATTTCTCATGAGGGTCTATATTTTGAGGGGGGGTATTATGTTTACTCTTAAACAAGAATATTTTAGTAATATATTAAAAAACATCATTTGTACAAAAATAAAATTATATATAATATAATATATATAAACAAATTTTAAAAAATACTCACATGATCCTCCCAACTCCACTAACCATTGTCCTGTATCTCATTCTTTTATGGCCAAACTCCTTGAGTGGTACACTATGTGCCTACTCTTTCTCCTTTCATTCCTTAACCCCTTATAATCTGGTTTCTGACATCATTATTTCTGCTCTCTCTGAAATTACTGATGAAATCTTAATTGCCAAATCCAATGACCTTTTCTCAATCCTCTTTCTTCTTGACCTCTCTCCAGTCTTTTGGTACTGTTTATAACCTCTGCTCCTTGATACTCTCTATAAAGTTTTTAGAATAGTATTCTCTCTTGGTTCTACTCCATCAGATCCTGCTTTCCCAGACTCCTTTGCTGGATACTCATTCAATCCATGCCCTAACTATAGATGTCATACATAGTTTTGTCCCTAGACCCTCTTCTCTTTTCCCTCTGCTACCATACTAAGTGATCTCATCAGCATCAAACTCATTTTAATTCTAGTACTGTACTTCTGTAATTTCCTGTTTATCCTGTATAAAACTTGATAGTAAATATTTGTGAATTCCTTGAAGGCAGAAACTTTTGCTTTTTTTTTGTATCCCCAATATTTAGCACATAGTAAGAGTTAAATAAATACTTATTGACATGTATTTTTTTTTAAAGGCAAAAACAGTATCTTCCATCAAATAACTTAAAAATCTAAAGAGGGAGATAACATACAAACAATATACATGTACAAATGTATTATACAGGATCAGTCAGTAGTAATCTCGGAGGAAAGGCACCAACATCAAGAACTCAGAAACACTTGATGCAGAAGGTGGAACTTTGGCCCAGATTTGAAAGAAACCAAGGAAACCAAGAAGCAGAGACAAGGAAAGAGACATTCCAGGAATGAAGACAACTAATGAAAATTGATGGGAAGAGGAGTCAAGATAGCAGAATAAGAAGAAAATATTAGAGTCTAGTTTGCTCTTCTATATTTCCTTGATAAAGATCTAGAAAATGTACCAGATAATATTTAACTATTAACAGCCAATAAAAAGTCACAGTGAGTCTTTTCTTTTTTCCTATCCTAGGGCAGATTAGATCTCCAAACACTGGGAACTGGGTTTAGTCAGGAGCATACAAGACAAGGTACCAGGGTAGGAAGCACCAGAGCAAAAAGAGATCCCAGAGGATTTCTTAACAAGTGTTGGATGCAGGAATGGGTACCATCTGTTCACAAGTTATCCAATAGCTCCAGGTTACAGAACCAGTGCAGAGAAGAATCCCTGTAAGCATTGACCCTAGCTATGTACTGATTGAGGAACAAGTTCTGGGAAGCAAACAGTATCTGGTGGCTCTGATCCTAGGAGCAGAACACAGAAGTTCAGTCATTCTGAATTTGCAGAACCTCTAAGAAGGCCACTGTTAAATGGTTAAGTCTAGCAGCAACTGACTGAAGCTCCAAATTAGGAACAAACCTAAATCAGTAGCTTTAAGAGTTCAAAGCAGGAGGGCAGTGAACAGACCTTTTCTTATCACATCACTATATGAGCACTGAAAGCTTAGAGCCTGTGAAAATAGCAAAAGGTTATAAAAGGAAGCTCAGGCCTGTTATTTCTCCTTCCCCAAATGTGAGCAGAACCCAAAACTAATATAAAGTCCAAAGTCAAGTAGTAGTTGACTGGAAAAATGAGCAAACAAACAAACAAAAAAAAGAATCTGACCTATTCAAATCACAAAGAGAAGATACAAATACAGAAGAAGAGGATTAAAAAAATCTACAAAATCTCAAAGAAAGATTTAGCTTGGGCATAAGTTCAACATAAATTCCTAGAAGAGTTAAATCAAGAGTTAAAAAAAAATATTTTTTTAAAAAAACTAAAGAGTGGGGCAGCTAGGTGGCACAGTGGATAGAGCACCGGCCCTGGAGTCAGGAGGACCTGAATTCAAATGGGGCCTCAGACACTTAATAATTACCTAGCTGTGTGGCCTTGGGCAAGCCACTTAACCCCATTGCCTTGCAAAAAACCTAAAAAAAAATCAGTTTTTTAAAAAAACTGAATAGAGTGAGTTTAAAAACATCATTAAGAGAGATCAATAAAATTTAAAGGCAAAAAAAAAAACCCACCTTACTGAATTAATAAAACTAGGAACTGTTTTTTTTAAAAAAATTAAGATAAGTAAGCCATTTGTTAATTTGATCAGAAAGAAAAGAAAGCTAATTATCAGTATCAAAAATAACAGCAAATAGAGAATTAAGAAAAAATTAAAATAAACATTAGGACCTATATGCCAGTAAAACTGACAATTTAAATAAAATGGATAAATATTTAATAAATTTTCCAGATTAATAGAATAGGAAATTGTTGTTCAATCCTTTCAGTAATAGTTCCATTTATTATTGTTTTGGCAAAGATATTGAAGTGACTTGCCGTTTCTTTCTCCAGTTTACTTTACAAATGAGGAAACTGAGGCAAACAGTTTGGACAAATGACTTGTCCAAAGTCACAGAACTAGCTTCTGCGGCTGAATTTGAACTTTTGAATTCAGGTCTTCCTGACACGTTCAGTATTCTATTCCCTGTTTCACCTAGTCTATATAATACTTTCTTAGAAAAAAAGAAATTGAACAAGACATAAATAGATTTTCAAACAAAAAAATATCTGGAATCAGATGGATGAAAGGTGAATTTTACCAAACATTAAATAATTCCAATTCTACATAAAATATCTGGAAAAAGAGGTAAAGAATAGGTCCTATCAAATTTCTTCTATTATACAAAAATATCTTTGATACTTCAGAGTTCAAATAGAGAAAGAAAATTATATATCAATTCCCTCATGAATATTATATGCTGAATAATGATGCAAAATTTTAAAATAAAATACAGGAAGATTACAGCAATTTATCCCAAAGATCATACACTATGGCTAAGCTGGATTTATATCAGGAAGTCAAGACAAGTTTAATAGTAATAAAACTACAAACACAATTGACTATGCTAATAAAACAGTAAAAATAAAATTTCAGTAGTTGCAGAAAAAAAACACTCATTCTTGTTTGAAAAAAACAAATGAAGCTTCTCCTAAAATAAGGTGATGTTTAAAAAGTTCAAGAGATATAGTTTCTGGATAATTAATCATTTTATTAATAATGCTAGCATTTTGCTAATAAAAGAGTCAGTGACATTCTTGAATGCCATGGTAGTGGACTCATAGTTTGGTTCTTGATTGGGTGGTTAGTTGGGTCCTTGTCCTTCATTATCCAGAAGATCAAAATGACATCACAATGTTTGAGACAAATTACAGTGTTTCCAACTGTGGTTAATTAGACCAATATGAGCTTGGAATGCTCTATCACAGTTGGGCACAAATAGTACATGTGAATGCCTGGGGTGAGTACTTGCCCCGTGTGAATTCTCCATAAAAAGTTTTTCTGGCATTCCAACATTGTGTCCAACCCATCGTAGGTGCAGTATCTGTAGTAATGAAAGAATGATTAGGCAGTTTAACTCAAGAAAAAACCTCAATGTCTGGTATCTTCTTCCATCAGGTGATCTTCAGAATCTTCCTAACACAATTTAAATGAAAGTTGAATTGTTTCCTGACACAGTAGAACGTCCAGGTTTCATAGGCATATAGCAATGAGGTCAGCACAACAGCTCTGTAGACCTTCAGTTTGGTAGTCAGTCTAATACCTCTTTTCTCCCATACTTTCTTTCAGAGCCTCCCAAATACTCCATCTCTATAAAGGTAAAGGGAATAGATTGTCCTGTGGCAATCACAGAGGTATTTCTTTTAGTCATTGCTAGTAAGATTCTTGCCAGAGTTCTTCTCAATAGGCTGTTCCTTTACCTGGAACTTGGTCACCTCCCTTAGTCAGTGAGGCTTCAGAAAGGGTAGAGGGTCAGTTGATATGGTGTTTGCTGCCCAACAACTCCAGGAAAAATGCCAGGAATAGAACAGAAGTCTGTATACAACATTTGTAGAGCTGACCAAGGCCTTTGATACTATCAGTCACAGGGGTTTATGGAAAATTACTACTATCCAGGTTCTGGATAGTGGACTATGCTCTTGAGATTTCCTGGTCACCAATGTAGTAAAACAAGGACGTGTCCTTGCTCCCATACTTTTGAGCACGATGTTTTCAGCTGTGTTATCAAACACCTTCAATGAGCTTGACCATGGTCTCAAGATCAGCTACCGCATTGATGGCAAATTCTTTAACTGAAAAGGCTACAAGCCAGGACCAAAGTGGAGGGAGTGTTGGTGCATGATCTTCTTTTTGTAGATTATTGTGCGCACAATATAGCCTCTGAAGTTGAGATGCAACAAAGCATGGATCAGTTCTCTGCTGCTTGTGCTAACTTTGGTCTAACGATTAACACAAAGAAAACACAGGTGCTCCATTAGCCGGCACCACACCATTCATACGTGGAACCATCGATTACAGCAAATGGAGAAATTTTGAGTATTATTGAAAAGTTTGCTTCAGACAAGTGTCCTTTCCAATAGGCTACACATTGACAATGAGTTTGACACTTGCATTGCCAGAGCTAGCATTCATAGTTTACATACCTTTGGGGAGAATGGGTGGCAATCAACTCTGATTGCTTAACAAGAGAATAAATATTATGAAAGTAGTTTATTCCAATGAGCTTCTTCAGAGCACTCAAGTCTTGAACAAAGAGATATATCAATTTCCATATCACTTGTCTGAAAAAAAGGGAGACTCCACATTTTCCCAGACCTATCTGAGTAAACACTATGAGCAAGAATCCACTAGTTTACCTGAATTTAGAATTTCTTTACTGTCTTTGATTATATCTTAACCTTTGTCTTTGCTTAAGATTTTCCACACTGGTTGACTTCTGGATGAGGAAGTACAAAAGGGGAAAAATCCTAGTCCTAAATCTAATAATTAGTTATTACATATATGAGAGAAATAATCATTTCTCTCAATAGTATCTATTTAAAATTAATAATAAGCATTATATGAAAGGAGGATAAGCTAAAAGTCTTCCTAATAAGATCATAGATAAGTAAGAGGATGTCTATTATCACCACTACTATTCAAAATTGTACCAGAAAATGCTAATTATTTCAATAAGGCAAAAAAATGGGAGGAATAAGCACAGGCAAAGAGGAAACAAAATAATCACTTTATGTAGATGATATGCTCATGTTCCTAGACACTTCTACCAAATAAAAAGCTAATAAAAACAATTAACTTCAGCAAATTTTCAGTATAAACTCATACTAATCGTCAGCATTTTCATGTATTGCCAACAAGATCCAGGAAGAAGAGAGACAGAGAAACCCCATTTAAAATAACTATAATGGAGGTAGCTAGGTGGCTCAGTGAATAGAGCACAGGTCCTGAAGTCAGGAGGACCTCAGTGACCTTTGGCAAGTCACTTAACCCCATTGCCTTGTAAAAAATGAAATAAAATAAAATAACTAAAATCAATATAAGATGCTTGGGAATCTATCTGCCAAGACACACACACACAGTAATTCTATGAACATAATTATAAATTACTTTTAATACAAATAAAGACACATCTAAATAATTGAAGAACTATTCGATGCTAATGGATAGGCTAAGTCAATAATATAAAAATAACAATACTACCTAAATCAATTTACTTATCATTATCATACCAATCAAACTATCAAAGAAATTTAGAGAAATTAGAGAAATTTAGAGAAATTTGAAAAATTAAAAAGTATTTGGAGGAAACAATAGCAAAATTCATCTGAAGATCAAGCATTGCAAAGGAATCAATTTTTAAGAAAAATTTGAGGGATTAGCATATCATTCAAAACTGTAATCATTAAAACAATTTGGTACTGGATAAGATATATTTTCATAATTGACTCTAATGGGGTTATCATACATGAGTGTCAATGATCTGTCTATGGGCCAAAGTGTGGAAGAACCTTCATTTGGTGAAGACACTCCAGTTTGTGGAAGTGCATCGAGAAATCTGTCCAGCATTTTATACAATAAATTCATTGAACATCAAGCTGTCTCTGAATGCTTCCCAAAAATACTTTGACAAAGTGGATAGATGATAGATAGATAGATAGATAGATAGATAGATAGATAGATAGATAGATAGATAGATAGATAAACTATACCATGTATTGAAGATCTGGGTGGTTTTTTCAAATTATGAGGAAACCAGAAATTGGTATCTATAATAGTATGGAAAAATTATCGCATATAGAAATGTAGAACATTTACACCTTATGTTTGTCTTTGAATATCACACAAAATGCTTAGTTTTCATAAAACTGCCTCCCCATGCAAAAACCCAAAACTTTTTAACCTTAGCAGTTGTTGCTAGTTCATTCTACTTCATAAATTGCACTTATCATATATTTGATGTTTCATTGGAACATAAAGGCTCCATATTATATGCAATTATGCACCCTGAAACGAGTATAACCAGAACTATTTATATACTAACACAATATTGGATTTATTTATTTAATTTATTTTTATTTAATTTTTTATTTATTTAATTTAATTTATCTGATTTAATTTATTTAATTTAAAATTGTTATTTATTTTCAGCCAGTTGTACATGCATATTTCCAACTTACAAAATTTCCCTCCACCCTCCCTTACCACCCCCCTCCCCTCAGCAGGGAATAGTCAGGACTGACACAATATTGTAAAGATAATAAACTTTGAAAGATTTGGTAATTCTGATCAACACAATGACCAACTATAATTCCACAGGACTCATGATGAAGTATGTTATCAACCTCCAGATAGGAAACTAGTGGAATCATAGTGCAAACTGAAGCATACTTTATTCAAAGAGAAAAATTCTTCCTTTCCCTCTTTTTTTTTTAGGTTTTTGCAAGGCAAATGGAGTTAAGTGGCTTACCCAAGGCCACACAGCTAGGTAATTATTAAGTGTCTGAGACTGGATTTGAACCCAGGTACTCCTGACTCCAGGGCTGGTGCTTTATCCACTACGCCACCTAGCCACCTAGCCACCTAGCCACCTAGCTACCCTCTTCCTTTCCCTTTTGCTGCTTGCAAAATTTTCTCCTTGACCTGAAAGCTCTAGAATTTGACTATAAAATTTCTAGGAGTTTTCATTTGGGGATCTCAGTAAGTGAACTCTAGATTCTTTCAATTTCTATTTTACTCTCTGGTTCTAGGATATTAGGTTAGTTTTCTTTGATAATTTCCTGAAACATGATGTTTCTTTTTGTCTGATGGAATCATTCACTTCTACTTCCCCAATTCTAATTTTTAAGAAATTATTTTCTTCATTGAACTTTTGTACATTTTTTTCCATTTGATCAGTTCTGCTTTTTAAGGAGTTCTTCACTTCACTAGAATCTTTTTTTGCCTTTTTTTTAATCATTTAGCTTATTCTGTTTTTTGAGGTGTTTTTTCAAGTATTCAGTATTTTTTCATGTGCCTCCTTCAATCAAGCTGTTGACTATAGATAGATAAATACATGGATGGATACAGATTCATATACATATACAAATCTCACAATGCCTCAGCTTTCTTATTTGTAAAAGAAGAAATTGGACTAGATGGCTTCTAAACCCCATGAATCTCTAATCCTAAAGAATTCCCATGCCCACAATAGGCAGTAATAATTTAAGACTTTTCAAGTCTTTTCAAAGCTTTTCCAGCATGACACAACTTGCCAGAGTTTATAGTCCACTGGCATATCCTTCTAGAATCCAGGGTAATCTCTGTATAAGAATAAAACCTTGGGGTAGCTAGGTGGCACAGTGGATAGAGCACCAGCCCTGAAGTCAGGAGTACCTGAGTTCAAATCCGACCTCAGACACTTAATAATTACCTAGCTGTGTGGCCTTGGGCAAGCCACTTAACCCCATTTGCCTTGCAAAAAAAAAAAAACCAAACCTAAAAAAAAAGAATAAAATCTCACAAAAAGGTTCTGAGAAGGCACATACACACACACAGACACATACTCACATACATACACAAAAACATAAACACATATTGGAAAGAGGGAGGGAGAGAGAGGGAGAGAGAGAGAGAGAGATAAAGGTGCATAAAGATTAAATCATAGGTTTTCACCAGAGGCAAGTCAGTGGTGACCTTTAAAGAGCAGTATCAAGAGATTAGAGAGGGTAAAAGCCAGATTGTGGGGGGGGGGGGGGGGGGATGGGACAGAATGTTGCAATAGAGACTGCTCATAAGTTTTGCAGTGAAAGGAAGGGGGAAAAAAGTCTAATAAGTACAAAAATAGCAGGATCAATTAAAGATTTTTCCATTCAGAACAGAATATTTGCAAGAAGGGGAGAAAGTAGTAGAGAATGAATGCTGGAAAAAGAAGAAAAAAGTATTAAGTCAAGAAGGAACAATGGAACAAGTTGAGATCTGTGATAGAAATAGGAGGTTTATCTTTTAAAAGTAGATGGGATAAAGGGAAAAGATCCTAAATATACAAAATATTGATAGCATTTAGTGGTGGAAAAAATTAGAAATTGAGAGAATGCTTATCAATTGGGAAATGGCTAAACAAGCTGTGATATATAAATGTAAAGGTGTACTATTGTGCTATAAGAAATGATGAGCAGTCTAATTTCAGAAAATTCTGGAAAAATTTACAGGAGCTCTTGTTGAGTGAAGTGAACAGAACCAGGAGAACACTGTACACAGTAACAGCAACATTCTGTGATGATCAACTCTGATAGATTTAACTCTTCTCAACAATAAAATAATGCAAGACATGTCAAAAGACTCATGATGGAAAATGCTATCCACAATAAGAAAAAGAACTATGAAATCTGAATGCAGATCAAAGCATATCATTTTTACTTTTTTGATTTTTTGCTTTGTTTTGTGTGTGTGTGTATATTTTCCTTTCTGTTCTGTTTTTTCTTTCACTACATGAATAATGTAGAAATATGTTCAATGTGATTGTACATTTTCAACCTATATCAGATTGCTTACAGTTTTGGGGAAGGGGAATGAAATAAAGGGAAGGAAAAAATTTGGAACACAAAATCTTATAAAAATTAATGTTGAAAATTGTCTTTACATGTAATTGGAAAAAATTAAATACTATTTATGGAAAAGATGAGGAGATGGAATTCTTCCTTTGAAGAATGAGGAGGATCATAGAATTTAAAGTTGGGAGATAACTTACTGATCATCTGGTCTAAATCCTCCATTTTACAGTTGTAGAAATAGACCCAGAGAAATTAAAAAAAACTTGTCTTAAACCTCATGGACACCAAATAACAGAAGAGGGATTTGAATCCAGGGTATTCTTATAGTTAAAGAGATGTGTTAAGGTTGAGAAAATAGAAATTTTGTAGACCTGGAGATTATCATTGAAAATAGCCATCAAGAACATCTGCAGGGCAGCTAGGTGGTGCAATGGATAGAGAGCACTGGTCCTGGAGCCAGGAGTACCTGGGTTCAAATGCGACCTCAGACACTTAATAATTAACTAGCTGTGTGGCCTTGGGCAAGCCACTTAACCCCATTTGCCTAGCAAAAAAAAAGATGGGACCCTTTGAGAGGAGAGAAGAGAGGAAGAAAGGGCAATCAATAAAGCAAAACCCAAATCTCCTCACACTAGTTAGAATTCTATAAAAGTTTGTATTAGTAATAGCTAGTAAGTTATTCTAATTTTTTAGATGCATCAATTTGCAAAAATTTTATTTATATTCAACTTTTTCTGAACATAACAGTTATGAGAAGTACCTTCCCTGGGACTTCCACCTCAATATATGGCATTTAGAGGCTTATAGTTTTTGATCATAAGGGTAATGATTCCTTCCTTCTAGAGGCATGGTCATTGGGTTTGTCTTTTTAAAATTATAACTTTTATAGATGATAATGCAGTTTACTTAAAGAGCACTAGAGAGTCAACAAAAAATTAATTGAAATAGTAACTTAAAGTACCAGGATATAAAACAAATCCATAAAAATTATCAGTCTCTATTACCAGAAAGAGATAGAAAAAGAAATTTCATTCAAAATAACTGCAGGGAGGTGGAGCCAAGATGGCGACAAGAAGGGATCGAGTCTTAGGAGCTCTCTGATAAATTTCATCAGCTAAGGACTCTAATTAAACTTTCGAGAGACAGAACCCACAAAGGGACCCAATGAGGTAGTTCTCCTACTCAAGGTAACCTGGAAAAGAGCAGAAAGGCTCTGCTCTCTGGGATCGGAGAGGCGGCCTGCCGGAGGGGTGGCCCGCCAGAGCCAAAGAACTTCAGCCTCCAGGAGGCAGCCCCAGGGCACTGGGAGCCACAGCTCACAGCAGTGGGGGAGTCTCCTGAGCTGCAACCCGAGGAGCACCGGGCACAAAGTGGGGGAACAGCAGGGGACCTCTGCCAGAGCGAGCATGTGGAGCCCAGCCCTCAGGGCACACAGGGAGCAGCTTGGTCTTTCCCCAGCCCTGATCCAGGAAACAGAAGCAGGCAGAGTGGGTAAGCAGGAGCCTCCAGGGCATGAGCCCATTGAGCTGAGGGAGGGGAGTGAAGAGAGACTGCAGAGCTCTGTCCTCTGCCCCTGGAACAGGACTCTGGGGCTCTGACCACATTCAGATCCTAATCCCAGTCTAGGCCCTCCCACAGAACAGCAGGGCCCCCCCACATCGGCCCCGTGGCAGAGGGAGGTGCTTATGGTCATTCACAGACCAGGAGGGAGGACAGAGCCTCACACACTGAGACCCTTGTGGGAGTGTCCCAAAAGCTCAGGAAGCACCCCCAAACCAGGCCCAGGCCAGGAAAATGAGCAAGCAAAGAAACAAAAGGAAGACTATTGAGAAATATTTTACAAATGAGCCCAAGAAGGATCAAAATACTCAGTCTGAAGATGCGGAAGCACAAGCTCCTGCATCTAAAGACTCCAAGAAAAACAGAAATTGGGCTCAGGCTATGATAGAGCTCAAAAAAGACTTTGAAAATCAAATGAGGGAGTTGGAAGAAAAACCGGGAAAAGAAAGGAGAGAGATGCAGGAAAAACATGAAAATGAAGTCAGCAGCTTAGTCAAGGAAATCCAAAAAAATGCTGAAGAAAATAGCATGCTAAAAGCCAGCTTAGGTCAAATGGATAAACAGTTCAAAAAGTTATTGAGGAGAAGAATGCTTTAAAAAGCAAAATTGGCCAGATGGAAAAAGAGATAAGAAAACTCTCTGAGGAGCACAAATCCTTCAGACAAAGAATAGAATGCAGGGAGATTGATGAATTTACCAGAAATCAGGAATCAATACTTCAAAACCAAAAAAATGAAAAATTAGAAGAAAATGTGAAATATCTCATTGAAAAAACAACTGATATGGAAAACAGACTTAGGAAAGATAATTTAAAAATTATTGGAATACCTGAAAGTCATGATCAGGAAAAGAGCCTTGCCATCATTTTCAAAGAATTACTACAGGAAAATTGCCCTGATATTCTAGAAGCAGAGGGCAAAATAGAAATGGAGAGAATCCACTGATCCCCCAGAGAAAGAGATCCCAAAAAACCAACCCCTACGAATATTATAGCCAAGTTTCAGAACTCCCAAGTCAAAGAGAAAATATTACAAGCAGCCAGAAGGACACAGTTCAAATATCGTGGCGCTGCAGTCAGGATCACACAGGACTTAGCAGCAGCTACATTGGAAGCTAGTAGGGCTTGGAATACAATATACCAGAAGGCAAAAGAGCTTAGAATGCAGCCAAGAATGAACTACCCAGCAAGGCTGAATGTCCTCTTCCAGGGAAAAAGATGGACTTTAAATGAACCAGGGGAATTTCAAAGGTTCCTTTTGGAATGGCCAGAGCTGAACAGAAGGTTTGATCTTCAGATACAGGACTCAGGTGAAGCATAGAGATTGGAGGAGAGGGGGGAAATATGAGGGACTTAATGAGGATGAACTGCATGTATAGAAAAATGATACTGATAATATTCATATGAACCATCTCAGTTAATAGAGCAGGTAGAGGGAGCTTTTATAGTTGAAGCACAGGAAAAAGCTGAATTCAAAGATAAAATATGGTGTAAAAAAATGGAGTCAACAGAAAAAAGGGAAATGTAATGGGAGAAAGAAAAAGGAGAGGGGGAATAGTCCAAGATATTTCATATAAGATTTTTTTATTACAATGAGCTATTGCAATGATATGGAAGTGGGGAGGCAAGGGGGAATGAGGGAACCTTTGCTCTCATCAGAGATGGCTAGGAGAGGAAACAGCAAATATACTCAATGGGGTATAGACATCTGGAGTAAGAAGGAAGGGGGAGCAGGGGGGAAGGGGTGGGGATGTGAATAAAGGAGGAGAGGATGGACCATGGCAGGATAGTGGCCAGATATAACACATTTTCTTTCTTACTTCTTGCAAGGGGCTGGGATTGCAAGGCCTGCCCAGGACCACAGGGCCAGGTAGATTCTGGGCCTAAGGGGTGGTATGGGGGCTCAAGGCTTCTTGGCCCCAGGAGCAGGGATCTGTCTGCTGTGCCACTCAGCAATCCTACAGCAGAGTCAGAGTGAAAGGAGAGAGAAAATAGAGTACATGGTAGTGGAGAAATAAGAAAGGAGGGAGTTGTGATCAGCAATGGCAACGGTGGAAAAATATGGAAATAACTTTTGTGATGGACTTATCATAAAGAATGAGATCCACCCATGACAGAGTTGTTGGTGTTGGAACAAAGACTCAAGCACATTTTTTGTTATTATTATTTGGGGGAGGGTACAGGGCAAGTGGGGCTGGGTGGCCTGCCTGGGGCCACATAGCGGGGTGATCTTTGGGTGTCTGGGGCCGGATTTGGACCCAGGTGCTCCTGGCTCAAGGGCCAATGCTCTATCTGCCACCCAGCCACCCCTACTATTATTACTATTTTATTTTATTTTGGGTCTTTTTTTTCTTTCTTTTTTTTGGTTTTTGCAGGGCAGTGGGGATCAGGTGGCTTGCATGTCACATGGCTGGGTGATTGTTGGGTTTACTAGGCTGGATATGGACTCGGGTGCTTGTGGATCCAGGGCTGGTGCTTCATCCATTGCGCCACCTGGCCATACCTACAATTATTACTATTATTTTTTTTATTTTAATTTTTTTCTCCCCTTTACTTTTTTTGCCCAAGCAAGTCTATCTATATTCATGGGGGAGGAGGGGTATTTTGTTTACTTGTAAACAAGAATATTTTATTAATGTAAAAAAAACATTTGTACAAAATGAGAATAAAAAATAAATTTAAAAAAAAAGAAAGTCAAAATAACTGCAGAATGTATGAAGTATCTGAGAGTCCAACAACTATGGCAGAAATTATATGAATTAGCTGGTGTTTGGAAACAAGATGACAGAATTGCTGGAAGAAATATGGCCTAGTTCTTTCCCAATAAAATCTCTACATAAGTCTAGAAAACACACCAGGGTCCTAATTGAGAAAACCAAGAAAAAAGATCATAGTAAGTCATATTTCTGGCCCAGGTCAGCACAGGGAGACAGATAGTGAGTAGTCTGGACAATGGGGACAGGGTTATCACATAGAACATTCCAATGCATGAGAAATAAAATAAGACCAGATTGTACACCAGGACAAGAAGAGGCCCAGTTTCATCCCTTCATTGGGAGGGCCCCAACTTTATTCAGAGTGTAAGAACAGGTCAATTAGCAGGTCTATCATTCACCATCCAATTCTGGGTCATAGATCCAGGGCTGACTGGATCTGCACTTAGGGGTGACATTCCAAGTGTCCTGAGTTGTATACTGAGTGAAGAACAAATTCAGAAATAAACACTGGCAGTGTGGGTCTGATCCCAGGAGTTTTAGGTCTCTGTTCTAGTCTCCAGTACAATCTGAAACCTTCTCTAGAATAGCCAAGACAGGAATCCCAGAGCAAAGGGAAGCCTGTAGTTCTATAACTCTGAATCTGTAGAGCCTTCCAGCTGATTGATGGCAGTTGAGTATAATAACAGTCTACTAGAACTGCCCACCATGGCCCTGCATGGACACAAACCCAACTCAGGAAATTGTAGGGGTCAGGTCAGGCAGCAGTTGATCAGACATTGTTCTGGATCAGACCTCTTTCCAGTCTGAGCTATATCCCAGAAATCTTGGAATAACACAATACTTTATATATCACAAAAGTAGAAAGGGACTAAAGAGAACAAAAGTTCAGTCCAACTTTCCCCCTGGAAGTGCACAAAGCCCAGCACTAAGATAAAGTCTGAAGTCAGGAAGTTGGCTAGAAGATAAACTATAAAAAAAAAAGAATCCCACCCAAAAACAATAGAAGAAAATGTCTGAAATATCTGGGATCAAAGAGGGAAATAAAAAAAGAAAGAGGAACCAAGAGTGCTTTTGTTATATTTTGGTGATCTTAAGAGAAGAAAAGACAAGGAAAGGAAAAGCAATGCACTAAAGGCAAAGTGGAGAGAGGGGAGAGAAAGAGTGGAAAAATTATCTCACAGAAAATAAAATATCAATTTAATTATTTAAAAAATGGAATATACAATTAACAATCAAAACTCAGAAATATGCTTGTAACTATGAATAAGAATGGAATAAACTTACTCATAAAATGGAAGAGGACAGCAAAACAGATTAAAAAGCAAAATTGAACAATGGTATTTATAAGAAACATATTCTAAATAAAAAATTCAGATAAAGGTAAAGGGCCAGAGTAAAATCTATGATGCTTTAGCTGAAGTATTTTAAAAAAGATAGAAGTAGCAATCATGGTATTAGACAAGGCAATAACAAAAACAGATTTGATAAAAAGAGAAAAAGTACCATAGGCAATGAATTAACACCAGTACTTAACATATATGTACTGAATGGATTACCAAATTATGATCCATGAATACAATAAAATTAGATTCTGCTGTAAGAAATGATGATCCTATTAGATTGGCTAATCTAACAAAGAAAAATGATGCATGTTGCAGGGGGAGTGGGAAAACAGACACAAATACACTGTTGGTGGGGTTATGAGTTTATCCAACCATTCTAGAGAGCAATTTGGAACTATGGCCAAAGAGGCATAAAACTGTATACCCTTTGATCAAGCAATACCACTACTAGGTCTGTATTCCAAAGAAATCAATAAAAAGGGCCAAAAGATTCACATGTACAAAAATATTTATATAAATGAATGCTGAATGAAGTGAACAGAACCAGGAGAACATTATGCACAGTATGCAACATTGTATACAGTGTGCTATACTGTGATGATCGACTATGACAGACAGCTCTTATCAGCAATATAGTGAACAAAGACAATTCTAAAATACCTGTGATGAAAAATGCCATCCATATCCAAAGGAAAAAACTATGGAGTCTGAATGCAGAACAAAGCATACTATTTTTACTTTTTAAAACTGATTTTATGTTAATTTTAATTTCTCAAGTTTTTTCCCCTTTTATTCTGATTCTTGTTTCACATGACTAATATGAAAATGTATTAAACATGACTGTACGTATATAACCTACATCAGATACTAACTGTCATGGAAAGGGGGAAGGGGAGAGAGAGAGAGTAGCAGAAAAATATGGAACTCAAAATCCTCCAAAATATCAATGTTGAAAACTATCCTTACATATAATTGGAGAAAATAAAAATAATTTTAAAAAAAGAAATGATAATGAAATCAGAGAAGAAAAAATTTACATGATCTAAGAAGAATGAAATAAAAAGAGCTAAGAAAATAATAGATGCAGTGATGACATTGCAAATGAAAAGAACAACCACAAAACAATCAAAAGTGAATGTTGTAAATATAAAATAGGCATAGTGTCAGTAAAGAGAGATAAGAAGATGTCACCAACACCACTCTTTTCCAGACATGAGAGGTCCATGGTGTGGTGGATTACACCTACAATGCTTTTTATCTAACAGTATTGATCAATTTTATTGATATTTTTCCACTAAAAATATTTGTAATATAGGCTAACTTTTGGGGGGGAGACCCTAGAGAAATTTTGATGTTAAAAAAAAAAAGCTGTCAATACAAATTAAATTAAAAAAAGAAAGAAAAACTGAAGACACACCAAAGCCCTCAAGGATATCCCTAAGTCCCTATGAGAAGACAGAAGTAGCTATCCTCTGAGTACCCAACCTTCCAATGGGAGTGTAAGAGTTGAAATAAGTACCCCTGGAGTTTATTTGAACTTATCATTAGTTGTTACAAGGGAGGGAGGGAATGATAGTGGGGGGGGGGGGAGTGAAGAAAGAATGTCAATGAATGATTAAAAAGAAAAAAGAAAGGGGTGTCTAAGTGGCACAGTGGATGAAGCACTAGCCCTGGAGTCAGGAGTACCTGGGTTCAAATCCGATCTCAAACACTTAATAATTACCTAGCTGTGTGGCCTTGGGCAAGCTACTTAACCCCATTTGCCTTGCAAAAAAAACCTAAAAAAAAAAGCAGTTTCTGGAAGTTCAGAAGCAGTGGGCTGTTCTCAAACAGGTCAGTGTTGGAAGTAATGTACTAAATTTAAAGTCCTGTTTCTGTGTTCTTTATATAGGAAAATGTTTATATTGCTGATACTTGGCAAGTTCATAAAAATAAAAGAGGAAGTTTTAAAATATAAATATATTCTTTTAAAAAAGTATAGGAAATAACCTGTGTTTCAAATATAAGCTTTTTTCTGCTTTTTTGAATATGGAAATACTCATGTTTGATCTATGTTTATAATAAAAAAAGAAAATTAAAAAACCTTCAAGCATATTTTCCTAATTTAAGGTATAGGGGTCAGCTGTATGGCACTAATTGGAATGGATTAGAAATGGTTTGTTCATACTCACAGTCAAGTGCAGCATAGGAGGGTATGAACAGATACAATCAGGGCTTATGTGACCTTCTTTGCCCCCACCATCGCCCCCACCATGTGCAACTGGCAAGAAAGGGAGTGGGGTTGGGGGGGGGGGGTTGGGAGGGCAATAATAAATGTACTCTTTGGTGGAAAGTCCAAAGACCCTGGGAGCCTTGATTTACACAGGATTTTCTAATAAAGTGTCTGCTTTGATGATGGCGATTCAGGAAATGTGGTCTGCTTAGATGAGATTGGGTTCTAAGTCTTCAGATGCAAAAAAGGGATGGCAGCCAGAATTTTTATTTCCTGGGAATTCAGGATCTATTGCCAGTGAAGAAGAGAATTAGTGAAAGCTGAGTTAGCTTGATTATAAAGCAGAGGTGAATTCTCCCTAGGGCAGGATCAATGCAGTTACCACCCTGGACCACACTGGATCCTCTTGATGCCTGTCGTCACCATGCTGAAAACCATCACCTGTCCCTGCAGAATGATGTTCTTGGAATGGGTTCAACCTGGCTCTAACCTTGAAAATGGTTCTGTTTGCATTCGGTGAGCTTGGGGGGGGGGGGGTGTACTAACAGAGCAGAGTAAGCCGAACCAAGCAGCATAAATCTATGAGTGGCAAGCAGCAACTAACCTATCATTTAAAGGTCTGGAAAGAAAGACTGTACTAATGATTAGACCATTAAGAAACAGGAGTCACCATTTTGTCTCCAGGTATCACATGTTGGCACTTTGCCCAGCTTTTGCTGGACTGCTGAGGCACCTTAAAAAATTGTACTGGGGGGGCAGCGGCTAGGTGGCGTAGTGGATAAAGCACCGGCCTTGGAGTCAGGAGTACCTGGGTTCAAATCCGAACTCAGACACTTATTACCTAGCTGTGTGGCCTTGGGCAAGCCACTTAACCCCGTTTGCCTTGCAAAAACCTAAAAAAAAAATTGTACTCAGGGACCAAGAACTTCTGCAGCACCAGACCTTCACCAAAAGTCCTGTTTCTTATCAAGTCAGGTCATGGAGTAAAATGATTCTGGTAAAGGCAGATGAGAAGAATGTCTGTGCACAACACTTCCCTCACTATAATAAACATAATTGTGTAAGTCATATCTTCATGTTATGATCACTTGACCCTCTTCCATTAAGAAAGAAGAACATCATAATCATCATAAAAATTTAACTAGGATGAAGAAGATGAAATCATTAGCAAATTTACTTAAGAATTTCATGCCGTTTAAACCTTAAGAAATTTTAATATATATTTCAAACTATATTCCTGGGGAAAATATCCAATTTCTTTCTGTCATAAGAAATGGAAAACATTCCTGTGTTATTTACAGACCCCCCAAAAGAGATATGATTAGAAAAGTCAGAAACCTTGTCCTGCCCTCATTATGTTTTTTAAGTCCAGGAAGAAGCCAGATAGTATTGTATAAGGATTTTCTTTGACTAGCAATTGTGCTTCCTAATATTATGCAACCTCATAGACAGGCCTCCAAGGAGGTTTAATGATTTCCCTTAACCTTTTTTTTTTTGGATAAATACTCCCTACTCCCTCTCCCTTTCTTTCCCTCCTTCATTCCCCTCTATTTGGTGTGGTCATCACCATATAGATATCATAGTAAATCTTAGAGAATAAAACCTCCTGTCTAACCTATATTTCCTGAAATTTTATTTTAATCCTAAATTTTTTAGGTTTACATTCTTTTTTTCTTTCTTTTTTTTTTTTTTTTAGGTTTTTGCAAGGCAAACGGGGTTAAGTGGGTTGCCCAAGGCCACACAGCTAGATAATTATTAAGTGTCTGAGGTCGGATTTGAACTCAGGTACTCCTGAAACCAGGGCCAGCCTTCTATCCACTGCGCCACCTAGCGGCCCCCGGTTTACATTCTTAAGCTTGAAACTTATTTAAATATGCCAAAATTGAATAAAAGACAGTTTTAGGAGATTGGGATCATATTCCCCTTTGGATATTCATGAGCTTATTTTTTACTTATGTTTATCATTTAGTCTTTCCTACTGGCTTGTGCATTATGTATTTCTATTGGAAACACCAGAATTTGACTCATGTCTAGGTGAAAAGGGAAAAGGTCAACACTTCCCATGAGAGCACCTAAGTTAACAATTAGTTGAATATGTGACAAGTTCCCTTTAAAATAGAGAATGCAAAATGCAAAAGAACTAGAATCTGAAGTCACAGTCAAGAAAATTTTCTCTCAAATAAGCTTATCTTCCCCAGGACCCTATTCAACTGGTATAAGGTGTGTCATCTCTAGCAAGAAGATAACTTTTTTTGTCCTTCATTTTCAAAAAAGACCACAACAGGGCAGCTAGGTTGTGTAGTGGATAGAGTACTGGCCCTGGAGTCAGGAGTACCTGAGTTCAAATCCGACCTCAGACACTTAATAATTACCTAGCTGTGTGGCCTTGGGCAAGCCACTTAACCCCATTTGCCTTGCAAAAACCTAAAAAAAAAGTCAAGTTCAGAGCTATGAATTAGCTACAAATCAATGTCATCTTTAAAGTATACCTTGTCATCTTTAAGGTGTACCTTGACCTGAAAGACCTTATCAAAGAATTAAAGTACACTAGAGTTTAAAAGTTCATTAAGGAATTCAGGAGGATTTTACCACTTTCTTCTTGAGCATACCCTCTGCTAATATATCTATATATTGTAGAAGTATACAGAATCAAAACTTCTTTATGAGCTAAAAAAATTAAAAATTAATAATAGAGTCCTTGATAGGGTATTCTTAATTTTTTTCCCTGTCTTCCATGAATGGAAGACAATTTAAAGTGGGGGAAAGAAAACAAAATTGATAGCTACAGCAATCATGAAATGAATTTTCTTTTGTTAACTAAATTGAAAGAATATCCTTTAAGTTCATCTGTTCACTATAGAACTAAGACCAAACTGAAAAATGAAATATCTGTATATTTCCTGGAAGACAGATGTCCTAGAAGAGTACTAGTTGTATGACCCTAGGCAAATTATTTCACTTCTATTTGCCTCGGCTTCCTCAACTATAAAAATAGTGATAATACAATCACTGTTAAAACAACCATAATTTTCTTAGGCTAAAAATAAAATAACAAAAGTTAGTTTTATAAATGAAGTTTTATTTTCTAGGACCTTACTGGAAGCCATGGGTGAATGGCATCATTATAGATGAGATTTCAAATAGATGACAAAGTTCTACATTATGATCCTCTCATAAGTTATAGTGTTTATTTCAAATTCATATTGATAAGAATCACACTTAAACTGGAGAGGGAATATTTACAAATAACCATAGGATTGCTCTCTCCTCATCCAAAATGCCTCTTATCTGGGACGGCTAGGTGGTACAGTGGATAGAGCACCAGCCCTGGAGTCAGGAATACCTGAGTTCAAATCTGGCCTCAGACACTTAATAATTACCTAGCTGTGTGGCCTTGGACAAGCCACTTAACCCCATTTGCCTTGCAAAAACCTAAAAAAAAACCCAAACAAAATGTCTCTTATCTTGTGGTTTGTTGACCCAGGTGAAGGAATTTATTGGTACTATTACAAAGCTGACCAAGTAGTATTGACACAGGCCAAGTCAATATTTTGGATGCAGAAGACAGGCTTTGATGTGACAGATTGCTATTTTTATACACAGAGACAATATTCAGATTTATAACTATTAATTGGAGGCTGAAAAACCAATTTTTGATCAGAAATATAGAATTAAAGAGTATCAGACTTAGACAACAGCTACCTCACAAGATTTTTGTGAGGATAAGATGAGATAATATTTGTAAAAGCACTTATTAGTACAGTAAGTGACACATAGTAGGTACTATTTAAATACTCATTCCCTTTCCCCTTCCCTTCATATCTTGCTTTTCTTTTCATGCACAGGAATGCAAGTTATAGTTTTAACCAGGGAGTGATTATAATTTTGACCACCAGGTGGCTGTGTACTCAAGTCAGTGGTTTAATCAGAATCTCAAATACATGTTGAGAATATTCTTTCATGTCAGTAGCCCCAATAAATCCATGAAGCTTCTAAAAGGAATAGGCTAGGAAAAAAGCCTCATTCATCATGGCTCTGCATTTTAGCTTAGAAGTTATTAAATATTGTGGAGGAAAAAATTTAAAGGATACATCTCTATGACTTACCCCATTCATCATTTTGAAATGGTTCTAGTAATCTTTTTGTTGGATTTTATTGCAAGGCAATGGGGTTAAGTGACTTGCCCAAGGCCACACAGCTAGGTAATTATTAAGTGTCTGAGGCTAGATTTGAACTCAGGTCCTCCTGACTCCAGGGCCTGAATTCTATTCACTGGACCATCTAGCTAGCTGCACCTGGTTCTCTTAATCTTTGATCACATTCATTAAAACTAAGGCAAATTGCATTCTTTGGTTCACTCATTCTATTCAATGAATGAAAAACAACAATCAATAAATGTTTGTGCCAGGTTAAAAAAATATTGTTTTTGCTTTTAAGTAGTTGTGACAAAAATTGTCTGATGATCTGTTGAATATATGTTGCCAATCACACAATCAATGAGGAAAAGATGAGGGGAAAAAAATACAGTTTACTATGCAGGTATCACTGAAAAAAAACCAAATCATTGAGCTTTGACCATCAGATTTAAACTATATAGATTTTAGTTACAGAAGAAGGATGGTTAAAGTGGAATTTCAAAAAACAAGAAGATAATGATTTGTACATCAAAGAACTGATGGCAAAGGGGGAAGATAATATAATATGTAAAACGGAAGATTAACTGGTTAGCACTGGATAGTGCCAGTAGATATCTTAGATAGTATAGTGGATATCTTAAGGCTGATTTTTGCCAACTCTATGTGACCTGCTCATCTTAAGGAAGTCAAGCCAGAAATTTTCTTATTCCTTTCTTTGGTCATAGATTACATAAAATGTACATGTTGTACATCCTATTGATCTCTTTGAATCTTAGTATAACTTTTCTAGCAAATATTTGGAAGCATCAAACATAACAACAAAGCAAAATCAATATAAAAGCAAATATTTACATATAACAAAGTTTTCATTATTTTCTTGATCTGGCAAACAACCCCAAATGTCCTAGGTATTTTTCTTTTATGCTTAATCTCTTCCAGACTCTTCCCTAATGTAATTCAAATGCTGGGTAATTATAAGAGTTTGGTCAAATTCACAGTTAATTCAGTTAATGTCCACTTAAAAAAACAAATTTCTTATTCTGTCAACTTGGTTTGGCTATTTATTTCATGAAGTTGTCTGTTTTTGGGAAACATTTTTTCCAGGAAATTCTGTGTTAAAGTGGTCTATTCTTGGTTACTGTTTACAGATTGCCAGTTTTGTCCATTCAAATCCAGAGATATGTATCCCTGAACCAATATCTTAGTTTCTCTCCTGGGACATCAGTTGTTAGTCAATGGTCCCAATAGAGTAGTTCCTGAGAGGTATTTCTTCTAGAAGATCAACTTTCCAAGTTCAAAGTCACTTGTGACTGTGTCCTTAGATAAAGCTGCTTAAACTTGCCTAAAATAATTTAGCAGAGTTTTAAGAAATTTAATCATATTGGCCCTCCAGTTCATGCAGTGGAAGCCTGTGAAAATCTTGTGAAGCTAGCCTTATAAACATCAGTGTTCTTTGAAGAAAATCAAGTTAGGCTACTTAAAACTCATCTGAAAAATTTAAAAGGGTCAAACTTTACATACTACTTTTTTTTCCACTTTTACCTGAACTCTATACATTTTATGGATAATGTTCTCTATGAGCTGAAGGAAAATTCTTTACAAAAAAATCCTTGAGGACCTGACTTTGTAAACATATGCCCTTTTGGTGGCACAGTGAATAGAGCACTGGCACAGGAGTTAGGAGGACTTTGAGTTTAAATCCAGCCTCAGACATTTGATATTTACTAGCCTATGACCTTTGGGCAAGTTGCTTATCTCTATAGCCCAAGAAAAAAAACAGAAAACAAACAAACAAACAAAAAAAGATAATTCCTTATCTGTCTCTAGATATCATCAGAGGGAGACTTCAAGATAAAAAAACAACAACATGATTCAAAGTTTCTTGACAACTTATTAAAACAATTAACAATTATCAAAATATAGGCCTATGTAGATAAGCATCTGTGGATATTCAAATATATTTGAAAGAAATTTAGTTGTTCCCTAATTACTTTCAGGATAAAATTTAAAATATGTTGTTTAGAATCATCATCTTTACTTGGGCTTTTCCATTTTTTCCACTGGCTCAACAGTTGAAGTTCTAAAGCTATTAATAGAATTGTGGTGGGTAAAAAAAGAAAAAAATAGATTATCACAAGTCCTTTAAGTATATTCTTTTACCTCAATGAAAACATTTGAAAGTCATACTTATATCCTAGCTCTTAAGTAGAAATATCTAGTCTTATGACTTTTCCCAAAGAAAATTTAACTAATCCATTAAAAATGAAAATAACAAAAAGTTAAGTTACACATGAAATTTTTTCTAAGATTTACCTAAAAACCTATAGATGGAAAATATCAAAAATTATATCTACCTGAAGTAAGGGAAATATTGGACAGAAAAATATGTTTTATAGTTATTCATCTGTACATTCTGTACTGTATCTTCTTCCTTTTAGCTGTCCTTGATGTTCTCAGCAGCTCAGCTTTTGGCTGTTTTCTTATTTACTTAACCATGTTGTCGATGGAATCTTGGGTAACTAAATAATCATTGGAATTTGGGGGACATTGAAAAGCAAAGAATTTACATACTCTCTGGGAACCTTTATTTGGGCACTGGGGGCAAAAGGGGAAATCCCTCCCCCCCTCATGTGACTGAAACCAGGTGGAAGGTTGGAAGCTGGAGGTTGGGAATAAGGAGACTGGATACAAATTTTATATTAAACAATGAAACAATAGGAGTCAATTTACATCTCAAGAGCAAAGAGCCTTCCACATCTTTAACAAGATTCCCAGATTTTAACAGCATTAAAAGATTACAGATTTTGTTTCTGCTACATTCATAATTCTCTACATCAGCCCCATTACTTCTACTGAAACTCACTGTCTTGCTGCTTCTCCAAAGAACTTAACCTCTGAACGTTTTGAGGTCAACTGTGAACTCTTTTTGGTATCTTGTGAACTTTTTGTAGTAACTTTTGTGCAACCTATGAATTAAAGTCTAAGTCTTTCTTACCTCGCTGAATCTGAGAGCTGGTGAATCCTCACAAAACAAACCTCTATCTATCCTCAATCACCTCCCTCCCTGTGAGGACACTCCTGGGAGGTGCATGTTGTTGGTAGCACAACTCACTCCCAATGGGATCCATGATCTCAGCTAGAACTAAAGAACCCACCTTTGCATTGTAGGTTAATTTTTATGTGAAGGGGCTTTTGGTAGAGCTGTGCTTTTCTCCAGCTCAAGGTCTCTATCACTGCTTAAATAGGGGCTTTGCTAAAATTAGAACAACTGGAAAGTCTTACTCTGAAGAGTAGCCCTCTAGGTTATGTTGAGTTTCTGTTTCTGTTTCAATAAGCAGGTTCAGTTATCTAATGTCTCTGCTGTCATGATTGCTGGTTTGGCTACCTCTGTTTTTTTCTGCATTGCATTTTCACCATTCCCACTCCCCTGGGGAACTTGGGAAACTTGTCTGTTGTCTCCATGGTCATGTTGGCCAGTTTGGCTTGCCTCTCTCTGTGTTTTAGATACTGATATAGCCTCAAGACTAAGATACCCACTTTAAAAAAAACCCTATAACTATTTTTTTGTTACTCAGTATTCACTCAATACTGGGCAATGTGTGTGATGATTTACCATTTACCATTTTTGTATTTGTTAGTTAATTAAGGGAGATATTTGCACATTTTTTATTTTTAAAAATGTTTTGATGTGTATTTATAAAATTAGTATCTATGCAATTAAGAAATGTTTGTATTTAATTTGTCTATAGCCATTCTGTAATACCAATAAAATCAAATATTGTTCTTGTGTTTTTCCATGACATGTGTCCACAATATATGTTCTTAGGATTATGTGTAGCAATGTGATTAGAATAAATCTTTTGTAATAAATAATTTTAAACTGCTTATTCTCTTTTCTCCCTACTGCCATAGGAGTCCCCTGAGAGGAACTGGGTTCTGAATTAGCTAAGACTAATGGCTGGATCTCCCCCTCATACCATTCCACTGGATTAGAGTGACTTCACACACCCCACTCCCCAATTCCATTCTATCTCTACCTCTGCCTTGAATATTTTGAATTTATTTAATTTGGAAAAACTGTATTAATTAGGCAGTCAGGCATTTTGTCATTTTGCTATCAGTTTCTCAGGGTAGCTAGAAAAGTCACTTATGTATTTCTTTCTTTTTTTTTATTTTTTTATTTTTTTGCAAGGCAAACAGTGGTTTGCCCAAGGCCACACAGCTAGGTAATTATTAAGTGTCTGAGACCGGATTTGAACCCAGGTACTCCTGACTCCAGGGCTGGTGCTTTATCCACTATGCCACCTAGCCGCCCCCACTTATGTATTTCTACAGAAGCATAGATATTGTATGTCTCCTAGAAGTTTTTGTAGTTATCAGAAAATAGAGAAAGGAGAGATTTGAAGCTCTGAGAAGAAAATCCCCCTCAGTTTAGAAAACATTGGAATTTAGTTTTTTAAAATGTCTTTAAAAGTAGAGTGAGTTCTCTTATATGAAATTTTTTAAAATATAAAATTATGCATTTCTGAGCATTTTGTAATTTAAAATGAGGAAAGTTAGAATAATGGAGTCAGCTTGTTATCTAAGTGTCTATATGGATACAAGGGATCTTAGCAATTTAAAGGAGTCAAAATAGAGGTCACCGCATGTTTAATTTTCCTTGTGCTATGAAAGTGTAAATTATTTAAAGTAATTTTTGTAATATTAAAACCTAAAATTGGAAATTGGTCAACAATTTGATCTATTATTTTTATTTTTTTGTTTTTTTGCAAGGCAATGTGGTTGAGTGACTTACCCAAGGTAACACAGCTAGGTAATTATTAAATGTCTGAGGCCGGATTTGAACTCAGGTCCTCCTGACTTCAAGGCCACTGTTCTATTCCCCTATGCTACCTAACTGCCCCAATGATTTGGTCTTTATGTCAAGACAAACAAACTTAAAAAGAAAAAAAAATTTTGTAAAATGTTTTATATATGTTTTCTCCTAGAAATTTTTTTGCTTATTGCAATTCCATGAGAAGAAAAAATAACTGCATCCAGCCCTAAGTTGCTCATTGTGAAATTTACCATTTGGGAAAAAGATCTTTGAGACTATAATTGAATTTCATTTTAAGGTTTGAATTCAGGTATAGTTCTCTGATGGATCATTAAGACAATAATTCAACATTTGAGAAAAATGCCCTAAGTCACTCAGAAAAGTTATGGATAGGGGCAGCTAGGTGGCGCAGTGGATAGAGCACCGGCCCTGGAGTCAGGAGGACCTGAGTTCAAATTCGGCCTCAGACACTTAATAATTACCTAGCCATATGGCCTTGGGCAAGCCACTTAATCCCATTGCCTTGCAAAAACGAACGAACGAACTAAAGAAAGAAAGAAAGAAAGGAAGGAAGGAAGGAAGGAAGGAAGAAAGAAAGAAAGAAAGAAAGAAAGAAAGAAAGAAAGAAAGAAAGAAAGAAAGAGAAAAGTTATGGATAGAAGGTCAGAAGAAAAAACTTGAAGGGAGGTCTTTGGCCTCAGCCCAAGGCAGTATCCCCTCTGGCAAGTTTCCCCATTGTATTTCTTTGAAAAGCAATGTTTTCTACCAACTTTCCTTAGTATGGTTTTGAGGTGGAATAGTTACTGTATGGTTGGTTGTCAGTTGAGACTCTTACCTAAATCATACAGATGATTGGATATTTTATCCTGCTGTATATGCATCATCAAAGATTATTTTGATGTTGTTTAATCATGTTTTTTCCCCTTTATGTTAAATCCCCACAATCAAAGCAGGTAATTAATAGTGTTCTCCTACATACTGAAAAGACCTGGATTGGGGGAATAGCTACAATCCCTGTTGAGATCATAGAATATTGACTTTTATTCTGTGTCTCTGCATTGCTATTTTTTCTCAGGTCCCTCTTCCTAGACCTCCTGGCTTTTCTCTTTACTGGCCCCTATTTGAACCCAGGAGTTAGAATTTAACCTTTCTTTTAAGGTTTATTTCCTCCAGATTAAAAGTGATATAATAATCTCAATCTAATGGCCCAAGTGCAGAATATCATCCTGTACCAGGACTTTCCCTCAAAAGGACTACTAGGCAGGGACAGTTATTTTCAGCTTAGAAGTACCTTCAGAAGAAAAGAGACCTTCACTCTAACCCCCAAATGAATTTGGACCTAAATTGTTTGAGTGGGGAAAAAAGTAGGGGAAATATTGAACGTAGAAATATGTTCTATAGTTATTGATCTGCACTTAGTGAATTGACAATCTATCTTCTCCCCCAGCCTGCCTCATCCCATTGTCCAACCTATCAGACAGCTCAAAGAACTTTTAGTTAAGTACCTTGCAACTCCCTGGAAAAGACCCCAAAACTCCCTGTCCCCAGGCATAAAAGCCTCTATCAACAAAACAATGGAGCCCTGCCTTAGCCTGAAAGGTTTAGGTCTTTGAGCTACCACCCTCATCACCTCATATCTGTTCTGGAGCAACACACTCCCATCTACATCTCCCCACATGCTCCTAAAAATTCAACTCATGAGACATATCAAGAATCAGGTGGGGGGGCGGAGCCAAGATGGCAACAGGAGAAGAGCATCTCTTAGGTCCTCTCTCTATATAATATTTCAAAACCCATAAAACAAAGACACTAACTAAATTTTCAAGAGACAGAACCCATAGAGGGATCCAATTAAGCAGTTCTCCATCCCAAGGTAACCTGGAAAATAGTGGAAAGGCTCCGCTCCACGGGGTTGGAGGGGCAGCCTGCTAGAGCAAAGGAACTTCAGCATCCTGGAGGCAGCCCCAGGGCCCCTGGGAGCAGAAGCTAGGTTTCTTCATCAAGATTCAGTCTGTATTTTCTAGATTTGGAGGAGTTTATGGATAAGAATTCACTCCACCTGCTTCTTACCACTCTAACATCTTAGCTGTGCCCAGTTTTGCAATAAATTTTGATATTGATAAATTTTGTCCTTGGGGTTTTGGATTTAGAGTACATTGTGTTATTTATTCATGGCTATCCAGCAAGTTATTAATATAGTTTATGGTTTGTCCATGACATAGAGGTACAGACAGGAGAAAGGAGATGAGTACAAGTCCCTTTGTAGACAAATTGACTAAGCATAGAAGGAAGGCTGTTTTTAAGAATATCTAAGATTTGGGGGAAAATCTTCATGAGGTGTAGGTCTCACTTTTTTGGGTGTAGTACTAATCCAAATCATTTTTTTTAATTATAAAGATTTTATTTATTTTGAGTTTTACAATTTTTTCCCTAATGTTAATTCCCTCCCCCCACCCCCACAGAAGGCAATTTACCAGTCTTTACATTGTTTCCATGATATACATTGATCCAAATTGAATGTGAAGAGAGAGAAATCATATCCTTAAGGAAGAAACAAATTAAGAGATAGCAAGATCAGATAATAAGGTATCAGGTTTTTTCCTAAATTAAAGGTCTTTGTTCAGACTCCACAGTTCTTTCTCTGGATACAAATGATATTCTCCATCGCAGACAGCCCAAAATTATACCTCATTATTGCACTGATGGGATGAGCGAGTCCAATAGACCATCAAGGTTGATCATTGCTCCCATGTTGCTGTTAGGGTGTTCAGTGTTTTTCTGGTTCTGCTCATCTCACTCAGCATCAGTTCATGCAAATCCCCCCCAGGCTTTCCTGAATTCCCATCCCTCCTGGTTTCTAATAGAACAATAGTATTCCATGACATACATGTAAAACAGTTTGCTAAGCCATTCCCCAATTGAAGGACATTTACTTGAATTCCAATTCTTTGCCACCACAAACAGGGCTGCTATAAATATTTTTGTACAAGTGATGTTTTTACCCTTTTTCATCATCTCTTCAGGGTACAGAACCAAGTAGTGGTATTGCTGGATCAAAGGGTATGCTTATTTTTGTTGCCATTTGGGCAGTTCCAAATTTCTCTCCAGAAAGGTTGGATGAGTTCACAGCTCCACCAACAGTGTAATAGTGTCCCAGATTTCCCACACCCTTCCAACAGTGATCATTATCCTTTCTGGTCATATTGGCCAGTCTGAGAGGTGTGAGGTTGTACTTCAGAGAAGCTTTGATTTGCATTTCTCTAATAAGTAAGGATTTAGAGCAATTTTTCATATGGCTATGGATTGCTTTGATCTCCTCATCTGTAAATTGCCTTTGCATATCCTTTGACCATTTGTCAATTGGGGAATGGCTTTTTTTTTTAAAAAAAAACTATGACTCAGTTCTCTGTATAGTTTAGAAATGAGTCCTTTGTCAGAATCATTAGTTGTAAAGATTGTTTCTCAATTTATTACGTTTCTTTTGATCTTGGTTACAGTGGTTTTATCTGTTCACAAGCTTTTTAATTTAATGTAATCGAAATCATCTAGTTTGGTTTTGGTGATGTTCTCCATCTCTTCCTTAGTCATAAACTGCTCCCCTTTCCATAGATCTGACAGGTAAACTAGTCCTTGATCTTCTAATTTGCTTCTAGTATTGTTTTTTATGTCTAAATCCTATAACCATTTGGATCTTATCTTGGTATAGAGTGTTAGGTGTTGGTCTAATCTAAGTTTCTTCCATACTAACTTCCAATACTCACAGCAGTTTTTTATCAAAGAGAGAGTTTTTATCCCAATAGTGGACTCTTCGGGTTTATCAAATATCAGATTACTATAATTATATCCTGCTTTTGCACCTAGTCTATTCCACTGGTCCACCACTCTATTTCTTAGCCAATAACCAGACAGTTTTGATGACTGATGATTTATGATATAATTTTAGATTAGGTAGGGCTAAGCCTCCCTTCTTTTGCACTTTTTTCATTAAATTACTAGGCAGTGGGGTTAAGTGGCTTGCCTGAGGCCACACAGCTAGGTAATTATTAAGTGTTTGAGGCCAGATTTGAACTCAGGTACTCCTGACCCCAGGGCAGGTGCTCTATCCACTACGCCACCTAGCTACCCCCAGATTCCTGCAAATTCTTGACTTTTTATTTCTCAATATGAATTTACTTAAAATTTTTTCTAATTCATTAAAGTAATTTTTTGTAATTTTGATTGGTAGGGCACTAAACAACTAGTTTAGTTTTGGTAGAATTGTCATTTTTATTATATTAGCTCTACCTATCCATGAGCAGTTGATATTTGCCCAGTTATTTAAATCTGATTTAATTTGTGTGAGAAGTGTTTTATATTTGTTTTCAAAAAGTTTCTGAATCTGTCTTGGCAAATAGACTCCCAAGTATTTTATATTTTATGAGGTTACTTTGAATGGGATTTCTCTTTCTAGCTCTTCCTGCTGTATCTTGCTAGACACACATAGAAAAGTTGAGGATTTGTGAGGGTTTATTACCTGCAACTTTGCTAAAATTGCTAATTGTTTCCAGTAGTTTTTTGGATGATTTCTTAGAATTCTCTAGGTAGACCATCATGTCATCTACAAAGACTGACACTTTTGTTTCTTCCTTCCCAATTCTAATTCCTTCAATTTCTTTTTCTTCTCTAATTGCTGAAGCTAACATTTCTAACATGATATTGAACAGTAATGGTGATAATATGCACCCTTGTTTCCACCCCTGATCTTATTGGAAATGCCTCTAGCCTCTCCCCATTGAATATAATGCTTGTTGATGGTTTCAAATAGATACTGCTAATTATTCTAAGGAACAGTCCATTTATTCCTACACTCTCTAATGTTTTTTGTAGGAATGGATGCTGTATTGTGTCAAAAGCTTTTTCAGCATCTATTGATATGATCATATAATTTCTGATAGGTTTGTTGTTGACATAATTGAGTATGCTAACAGTTTTCTGTTAGTAGACCCTGCATTCCTGGGATAAATCCTACTTGATCATAATGTATTATCCCAGTGATAACTTGTAATCATTTTGCTAAGATTTTATTTAAGATTTTTGCATCTATACTCATTAGGGAGATAGGTCTATAATTTTCTTTCTGTTTTAACTCTTCCTGGTTTAGGTATCAGCACCATTATTGGTTTCATAGAAAGAGTTAGGCAGAGTTCCATCTTTCACTATTTTTCCGAAGAGTTTATACAGAATTGGAACCAATTATTCCTTGAATGTTTGGTAGAATTCACTTGTGAATCCATCAGGCCCTGGAGATTTTTTCTTAGGGAGTTCAATGATGGCTTGTTGAATTTCTTTTTCTGAGATAGGGTTGTTTAGGTACTTAATTTCCTCTTCATTTAACCTGGGCAACTTATATATTTGTAAATATTGATCCATTTCACTTAGATTATCAAATTTATTGGCATAGAGTTGGGCAAAATAATTTCAAATTATTACTTTAATTTCCTCCTCGTTGGTGGTGAGTTCACCTTTTTCATTTATGATACTAGCAATTTGGTTTTCTTCTTTCTTTTTTTTAAATCAAATTGACCAGAGGTTTATCAATTTTATTGATTTTTTTTTATAAAGCCAGCTTTTGGTTTTATTTATTAATTCAATAGTTTTTTTTACTTTCAATTTAATTAATTTCTCCTTTAATTTTTAGAATTTCTAATTTGGTATTTAATTGGGGATTTTTAATTTGTTCTTTCTCTAATTTTTTTAGTTGCATGTTTAGTTCATTAATTTCCTCTTTCTCTAATTTATTCATGTAAGCATTTAAAGATATAATATATCCCCTGAGAGCCACTTTCATTGAATCCCATAGGTTTTGGTATGTTGTTTCATTATTTTCATTATCTAGGATAAAATGGTTAATTCTTTCTATAATTTGTTTTTTGGTTCACTCATTCTTTAAAATGAGGTTATTCAGTATCCAATTGGTTCTGGATCTATATTGCCTTGGCCCAATATTGCATATGACCTTTATTGCATTGTGATTTGAGAAAGATATATTCACTATTTCTGCCTTTCTGCAGTTGGTCATTAAGTTTTTATGTCCTAGTACATGGTCAATTTTTGTATAAGTTCCATGTACTGAAGAGAAAAAGGTATATTCCTTTCTATTTCCATTCAATTTCCTCCATAAGTCTACCATATCTAGTTTTTCTAACAATTTACATCCTTAACTTCTTTCTTGTTTATTTTATGATTTATCTACATCTGAGAGTGGGAGGTTAAGGTCTCCCACTAGTCGGGTTTTGATGTCTATGTCTTCCTGTAGTTCTTTCAGCTTCTCCTCTAAGAATATGGGTGGTATCCAACTGGATGCATATATATTCAGTATTGAAATAACTTTATTGTCTATGGTACCTTTTAGGAGGATAAAGTTTCCTCCCTTATCTCTTTTAATGTTATCTATTTTTGCAGCTGCTTTGTCTGAGATAAGGATTGCTACCCCTGCTTTTTTCACTTCAGCTGAAGCAAAATATATTTTGCTCCAACCTTTTATCTTTACTCTATATGTATCTCTCTGCTTCAGATGAGTTTCTTGTAAGCAGCATATTGTAGGATTCTGGTTTTTAATCCACTCTGCTATTAGCTTATGTTTTAAGGTAGAGTTCATCCCATTCACATTCAAAGTTATGATTACTAATTCTTTATTGCCCTCCATGCTATCTTCCCTCTGTATTGTTCCCCCTTTCCCCCCTTTATCCCTATTCCCCAGTATTTTGCTTCTGAATATCACCCCCTTCAGTGTGTTTGCCCTCCTATATCACCCCCTCCCCTTTCTTTCCCCTTCCCCTTTTCCCTTCCCTTCCTTTTGTTAGTTCCCCTTTTTTCCTTCACTCCTCCTCCCTTTCTCCATCCCCCCTGCCCTTTTCCCCTTTTAATACTTGGAAGGTTAGATGTTTCTTAAGTTAACTAAGTATGTGTAAGTTGACTTTAAGTCAAGTCTGATGAGAAAAAGATTCAGGTGTTTCTCATCTCCTCCCTTCTTCCCCTCCATTACCATAGATATTTTGTACCTCTTAGTGTATTTTTTTATTTTTATTTTTTAGATTTTTTTTTTGCAAGGCAAGGCAATGGGGTTAAGTGGTTTGCCCAAGGCCACACAGCTAGGTAATTATTAAGTGTCTGAGACCAGATTTGAACCCAGGTACTCCTGACTCCAAGGCTAGTGCTTTATCCACTGTGCCACCTAGCCGCCCCAGTACCTCTTAGTGTAATGAGATTTACCCTATTCAATCCCTTCCCTCCTCCCATTTCCTTCCTGTCCCCCTTTTTAAGGGGGTAGTGTTTTATAGGTCATTCTATCTGAGTCATAGAAAATTCTGAGTATCCATCACTTCTAGCTAAGTACATTCTATCTAATAGAGTTAACATTCTTGAGAGTTATTAGTCTTTCTCCCAAGTGGGGTTAAAGCCAGTTACATCCCATTGGATAGAAGTCTCATGGATAGGTCATGAATGCCCATCACTTCTGCCTAGATATATTCTCTCTGTTAGAGTTACAATTCTCAAAAGTTATGAGAATCTTTTCCCCCATGCTGGGATATAGCCAGTTTCAACTTATTGGATAGCAGTTTTTTTTCTTTTACTGCCCCCCCCCTTTTTTAACCTTTTCATGTATCTCTTGAACCTCTTGTTTGATGTTCAAATTTTCTATTTAGCTTTGGTCTTTTCATCAGGAATTTTTGGAATTCTTCCATTTAGTTAAATGTCCATCTTTTTCCCTGAAAGAGAAGGCTCAGCTTTGTGGGATAGTGGATTCTTGGCTGCATTCCAAGCTCCCTTGCTCTTCAAAATATCTCATTCCAAGCTCTTTGATTCCTTAATGTTGATGCAGCCAGGTCCTGTGTAATCCTTATTATGGCTCCTTGATATTTAAATTATTTCTTTCTGGCTACTTGCAAGATTTTCTCTTTTACCTGATAGTTCTAGAATTTGGCCACATTTCTTGGTGTTTTCATTTTAGGATCTTTGTCTGGAGGGGAATGATATATTCTTTCAATAACTACTTTGCCCTCTGGTTCCATGATATCAGGGCAATTTTCCATCACTAGATCCTGTAGTCCAGGCTTTTTTTTTCTCTTCAATGTTTTCAGGAAGTCCAATAATTCTTGGGTTGCCCCTCCTCGACCTTTTCTTGAGATCAGTGGTTTTGCTGATGAGGTATTTTACATTTTCTTCTACTTTTTCTATGTTTTTATTTTGTTTAACTGGGTCTTGCTGTCTCATGAAGTCATTGGCTTCTGCAGACTCCGTTCTTTTTTTTTAGAGGAGAATTTTCTTCCTTAACCTTTTGTAACTCCTTTTCCAATTGGTCAATTCTACTTTTTAAAGAGCTTTCCATTTGACCAATTGAGGTTTTGAGAGAATTATTTTCTTTTTGCATTTGCCCAATTGAGGATCTGAAAGAATTATTCTCATTTTTGTATTTGTCCATTGTATTTTCTAAGGATTTGCTTTCTTGTTGCAAGGTATTAATTGTCTCTCCCAAATTTTCCAGTTGATTGTTAAACTCCTTCCTTATTTCTTCAAGGAAGTCTTTCTGCGCTGAAAACTAGATCATATTCTCCTCAGAAGTTCTAGGTCTCTCTGGGTTAGGGTCTTTTCCTTCCAAGAATTTTTCTATGGATCCACCTTTCTTCTGACCCTTCTTCATTTTGCTAAGACCTTGAGTTGGGGAGGGGCTGGTTCACAGGGGTTTGGGATAGCTAGAGGCTTTATTCACTGAGTGCAATTTCTCTAGCTGGCCAGTAGGAGGTGCTGGTTGCTTTCTCTGGAGTGTCTGTGACCTTGATTGAGGCCTTCTCCCTTACCTTGAAGGGAGGGATTGAAGCTATTGAATCCTTTTGCCTTCAATAAATGGTGAGCTTTACCCTGGGGTGAGGTCATTCCTCTCTCTATTGTCAGCTGGGCTGGTTCTTCTGCTCACAGACCTGTGACTGAGGCAGAAGTAGTCTGCAATTGTATGTTCTGGGAAGAGGCCTCAGCCACAATGGAGGCATGGACTCAGAGTTCCTCAGACCAGAGGAGCCCAGGGATAGTGTTCCCAGCTCTCCTGCACCGGAACTCTCCCCCAGCCCTGTCAGCAAGCTCTAGAGAGTCAGCCCCAACACCAGTGCCTCTGCTCCCTAGTTGACTCAAGCCCCCATGGTCTAGTCCCACCTCTGATCCAGCAGGTCCGTCTCTCAGGCCCTCACACTCCCTGACTCCAATTCAACTGCTAATCTGGCTGATCCGGGGCTGATCTGCCCTTTGCACTCAGACTCACCTGCCCAGATTGGCCCAAGGCTGCTGTGGGGGACAAATCCTGAGGTAGATATTCTTTCTCCTGGTTTTTCTTTCTGGGTTTTGTTGGTCAGATTTCTGTTAAGAGGTTTGTTTCATATGATAGGTGGGGAAAGATAAGGAGACTTTAGAACTGTTCCTGTCTTCTCTCCACCATCTTGGCTGGAAGTCCCCTTGACATCATTTTTAAAAATTCCTACAAGAAAATTGCCCAGCTATCCTAGAAGCAGATGGCAAAATAGAAATTGAGAGAATCCACTGATCTCCCCTGGAAAGAGATCCAAAAAAAACACAACCCCCAGGAATATTATAGCCAAGTTCCAGAACTCCCAAGTCAAAGAGAAAATATTACAAGCAACCAGAAGAACAAAATTACAATATTGGGGAGCTGCAAGTCAGGATCACACAGGACTTAGCAGCAACAACATTAAAGGCTCCTAGGGCTTGGAATATTCCGGAAGGCAAAAGAGCTCGGAATGCAACCAAGATTCAACTACCCAGCAAAACTGAACGTCCTCTACCAGGGAAAAAGATGGACTTTCAATGAACCAGGGGAATTTCAAATGTTCCTATTAAAATGGCCAGAGCTGAACAGAAAGTTTGACCTTCAAATATAGGACTCAGGTGAAGCATAGAGAGTGGAGGAGAAGGGGAAAATATGAGGGACTTGATGATAAGCTACATGTATTCCTGCATAGAAAAATAATACTAATAATACTCATGAGAAACTTCTCATTTAATAGAGCAGGTAGAAGGAGCTTTTATAAATGAAGCACAGAAGAGAGCTGAATTTGAAGATATAATATATTGTAAAAATGGAGTCAATGGTTAAAAGGGAAAGGTAATGGGAGTAAGAGAAAGGAGAGGAGGAATAGGCAGGAATATTTCATATAATAAGATTTTTTTTATTACAATGAGCTATTGCAATGATATGGAAGGGGGGAAGGTGAGGGGGAATGAGGGAACCTTCACTCTCATCATCACAGGTGGCTTGGAGAGGAAGCTGCATATATATTCAATGGGGTATAGACATCTAGAGTAAGAAGGAGAGAAGAGGGACAGGGGGAAGGGGGGGATGTGAGTAATGGAGGAGAGGGTGGACTGTGGGGGAAAGTGGTCAGAAATAACACATTTTCTTTTTTACTTCTTGCAAGGGGCTGGGATTGGATGGCCTGTCCAGGACCACAGGGGTAGTATATGGACATGGGGCCTCTTGGCCCCAGGGCCAGTGATCTATCTGCTGTGCCACTCAGCTAACCTACAGCACACATTTAAGAAGAGGGACAGAGTGAAAGGAGAGAGAAAATATAGTATATGGTAGTGGGGAAGAACGAATGGAGGGAATTGCAATCAGCAATGACAACAGTGGAAAAATATGGAAGTAGCTTCTATGATGGACTTATCATAAAGAATGTGATCCACCTGTGACAAAGCTGGAGGTGTTTGAACACAGACTATAGCACATTTATTATTATTATTATTGTTTGGGGGGGGTGTTTACAGGACAAGTGGGCCACACAGCTGGGTTATTGTTGGGTGCCTGAGGACAGGTTTTGACCCGGGTGCTCCTGGCTCCAGGGCCAATGCTCTGTCCACTGTGCCACTGAGCTGCCCTAATATTATTATTATTATTATTATTAATAATAATAATTTCATTTTTTTCTCTTTCCTTTATTGCTCATGAGGGTCTATATTTTTGGGGGGAGGGGTATTATGTTTACTCTTAAACAAGAATATTTTAGTAATGTATAAAAAAACCATCTGCACAAAAATAAATAAATAAATAGATAAATAGATAAATGGCCAAAATACCCAAAACTCAACTCATTCCTCAGTTGACCTCTCTGCCTTTGCAGCCTGCTTTGGGGGAGCATGATCCCCTCCCTATCCCTTTGATCTTAACTATTACTTATGCTGCTTGTCTTCCTGTGAAGGCAGCCCACCCTGGGGAAGCTGATCCCCTAAATAACCTCTCACACACTTTCCTCCCTCTTAGCTGTCCTTGATGCTCTCACCAGCCCCGCTTGTGGCTGTTTTCTCTTTACTTACCATTTTACACCATATATAAGACACACCCTTTTCCAAGAAATTTGGGTTCTAAAAACTGGGAGTGTCTTATACAGTGGTTGTAGATTTTTTTTACTTAATTTCTGCTTTTTTTGCACTTGTCTTTGCACTCATTATTTCACATTTATAACACATATATTAGGTTATGGTTTGCCCTGTTCTGCCCAGAAATGGCTCAGAAAAGATTTTTATACAGTGCTGAATTCAAGTTCAAAGTGATCCAGTTTGCAAAAATGAATAGAAATCATGTTGCTGAATGTCTGTTTGGTCCTCCTCCAACTGAGAAAACAATCTGAGACTGGCTACAGGAAGGGAAAAAAACCCTATTGAAAACGCCATGGCAGAGGAAGGCCTGAGAGACAAGTCAGCCAAATGTCCTGATTTAGAGAGGGAATTGAAGAGAAGACTTGAAGAACAAAGTGCCATTGGAATTCCTGTGTCCACAAAGATGGTTTAGCATGAGGCAAGAAGAATTCCTGATGAAAAAGAAGTGACTGATTTCAACGGAGAACACAATTGGTGCTACGAGTTCATGAAATGGAATGGACTAAGCCTATGTCCATGCATCAGACTTGCCCAAGGAGTGCTTGTGGTCAAACACAGACCAGAGCACAGACAGGAGAGCAGTCAGAGTCGCTCCTAAGACAGTGATTCATCATCAAACACAGATGAGCTAATGGATCTTGTTGCTTCTCCAAAGAACTTAACTGGTGAACTTTTTGTAGTAAACTATAAACTTTTGTGTGCAATCTATAAATTAAAATCAGAGTGTGATGAATTCTTCACAAAACAAACCCACATAGATCCTTAAGCCCCATCCCTAAAGCCCATTTCCTCCTATCTTCATTCCAGAGTTTAATGTTTGGAAGAGTATTTACAAAAATCACAGAGTCATAAAATCTTGGCAGACAACCAGAGTATACAGTGCACAAAGGTGTCATTGGTTACTTTATTAACCTCTTGCCTATCCATAAAGTGTATTCTGTCAGAACTGACAAAGAACCAGCTAGCAGCAGGACTAGTATCTCCTTTTCTGACTTGATATTTTGTTATCAGCTATATTACACACATTGGGATTTCTCTCTTTCCAAAACCTCCTAAGTTCAGGCATTTGTTTAAGTTTTTTATAGAGATATTCAGACCAGTTTCCTGCTTTCTCAGGATGCTCTTTATTGGGAAAGTCAACTTATAGCTGCATTTAGAGGGGAACCAGGCTAATTCACATGGACAGAGTCTGCTTTCAGATTTATAACTGGAGAGACACAGACTTTGAGAAGGGCAGAAGCTAACATGCAGATTTATAGACTGAGAAACCAACTTTTGAACAGAAATATAAAATATTAGAAACTTTACTTTTACAAACCCAAGATGAGATTACAAGGGAAGAACATTTAGAAAAAGAACTAAGGATAGACCCTTGGGAGATACAATTAGCTGGTATGGCCTTGAAGTAGGAGAAATATTGGACAGCAGAATATGTTTATAATTGTGAGGATTGTAGGGTGTTTGGTTTCCACAAAAATTAAGAGGAGATTGTTAGTTTAAATATAAATATATATATACACACACACATTAAAAAGACTGGGATCTAGCTGTAGCTGTTGGTGCCTACTGAGGCTATGTGAGAATAAGACAAAAGAAATGACCCTAACCTGACCAGCTTGATCAGGCTGCTCTATCTGGTTCCAAGTTGACCTAGGGTCTTTGTCCTTCACAAGTGACAGCATTACTATGCACTCCCCTGTACTCATCAATATAATGACCAGGGCAGGAAAAACATTACTAGAGAATAGTAAAGGGATGAATGTGTTGATTGTAACCTGATCAATGACTGGCATGGAAGGGGAGGAACAAGCCTTTCAAACTGCATATAAGACTAGACATTGCTACAATTTGGGGCCTTTTTCTGCTAGGGGAAACTGGCCCTCTTCTGCAGAGAAGCTTATTAATAAAAGTTACTTTAATCACTCTGGACAAAGTATTTATAATTATAAGCCATTTGTAACAATTATAGTACATATTATTAATATATAATAATAATATAATTATTAATATAACAATAACAACAATAATAATAAAGCTTATAATTATTAATCTGTATCCTCTGTACTGATCATGTATCTTCCCCTGCCCCCATCCTGCTGTTATTGAGATGAAGTCAATGAACTACAATTAAAGCACCTTGCTCCTCTCTGAAATCCTATCAACAAAATAATGGATCCCTGCTTTAACCTGAAAGAATTAAGTCTTTTTGACTTATCACCTCCATCTATACATCCCTGATTATCTCCCACCTACAACTCCCTAGTCATCCTTAAAAAGTTTGCTTGTTCCTTAATTGGGCTGTTCACCTTCCTTTGGAGGACAACCTGCTCTGGAAAAGCATGATCCCCCAAATAACCCCTCACACCCTATACCCTTCCTTTCCACTTATACCCTGATGGTCCCTATTCCTTTGGGACAGTAGCCTGTTCTGGGGGAAGTGAGATTCCCCACATAGCCTCTTTTGCTTTATTTGTTTTCCTGCCTTTAATTTAGTCTTTCATTCCCTTAACTTCTGCTAATCATAGCAATACTTAATGTTTTGTCCCTAAAATTCCTTCTGGGTCAGAGTTGGTCTTTTACAAGAATTTTTTATACCCCCCCCAACCTTTAGTCAGCTAAATTCCCCTCATCCTCACCTCAACCTCATTTCCTAACAGTCTAAAGCAGTGAAACAAGGTCATTTAAGTAGGAGAACCAGAAGAAAGTAGTATCAAAAACCCTGGAGAAAATATTATACAAGAGAAGAGGATGATTGAGATCAATGACCTCAAAGAAGTTAAAAAAAGATAAATATGGAAAAAAGATTTGTAAATTTCTTAATTATCTAGATTGTTAGGTAATAGGCAACATATTTATTATGTATTTATTTAGTTTGTATTGAATGCCATGCACTATATCAAGTACTGAAGACATAAATACAAACAAAAAGAAAGGCAATTTCTCTCCTCAAGGAGCTCACATTCCAAAGGAGGAAGATAACACACAAAAAGGAGCTGAAAAGGAAGAAGATGGGAAGAGCAGAACAGACCAAGAAAATCAGAAGTGAAACCAAGAGGAGAATGAAGGTTAGCCAGTATAATGGAGAGAGGCATGGCTTAGGGATATGCCAGGGTGAGTGAGCAAGAGGCTGAGGATTGTGGCAAAGTCTACCTCAGCTCTTCAATCAAGAATTATAGAAATAAAGGCAAATCCTTAGGTTGATACAGTCAGTGTTTAAGGATTATAACCCCTCATAGACTTACCAACAATTGCTCTTAGCAAAGAAGCACTCCAAAAGATACCAATTCCCTAACAGTAAAATCCCTAAAATAGAAACTCAAGTGGACATCCCCTGCAACAGGTCTTTTTCGTAGAAAGAATACCTGTCCAAGCAACAAATGGAGGTCTCTATTTCCCTTGTTTCCCCCATAGACCCACATCTCTTCATCTAAGCTCTTCAGAAAATATTACATCATATTAACAGAGATAACATAGTTAAATGCTAGACTCAGAGTTAAGAAGACCTAGATTCAAATTCTAACTCAAACACTTACTAGTTCTGTGCTGCTTGGCCAAGTCACTCAATCTCCTCAGTTTTCTCATCTATAAAAGGAGACCTCAGATTTCATCTGGTCTCACCCCTTGTCTTTACAGGTGAGAAAGTTGAGACCTAGAGAGGTTGAATTGCCCAAGGTCATCTAAGTAGTAAGCATTCAAGACAGGATCTGAACACAAAGTAGAGAGACATTTCTCTCTACTTTGTAACATATTGCCTCCCATAATGATGACATCTTAATCACAAGATAATAGCATATATTATGATAATTAATAATAATTATTACATGAGAGGAAATATGAGAGTAGAGGATAAGCACTAGACTTAGAATCAAGAAGGTTTGACTTGATCTGGATGATTAATATCCTTTGTAATTCAAGATCTCTGATCTTATCACTAGGATTCTCAATCTATGATTGTAAAACCTACATCACAGGGTTGTCATAAGGATCAAAAGAGATCCCTATGTACATATGTGTGTGTCAGTGGTATAGGCTGTCTATCTGATGGTTATTCCAAGAGATACTTGAGATTCTTCAGTAGCAAAAGCAGGACCCCTTTTTATATTCTATAAAGACAGGAGTGTCACTATTAACCAGAAAGAGAAAGCAATTTGTAATTTTGTTTACCAGATGACAAGATGCTTCAACCACCTGGCCCAGTGGTACTACTAATCTTGATGAATATGCAAAAAAAAGGTCCACACAAATAGCCCAACTCTGCAAGCAGGCCTCAAAGAACTAGGCAAAGAGAAATTGTTGCTATTCTAGGTTCTGAATGAATCAAGAGTATGGCATAAAATGTAATACTCTAGGCTGTCTTATGGAATTGCCCAGCTAGTACTTGATCCTTTCTATTCCCTCCTCCTTGGATAAGGCAAAGCTGAATCCTTCCAAGACCTTGCCTGTCTCCTCCAAGGAGACATCCAGTTCAAGATATTTTTTTCTTTGAACAAGGCCCTCCCTTCCTCTACCCTTTTGATCTAGATAATTTAATTTTACCCACAAGACATGTTACAATGATCCAATTTCTCTATGGTTAATAAGATAGGTCTACACAGTCTCCTAATCTTTTTTTTTTTTAAGTGGAAAATTATAAGTACAATCCCAATAGTTTAGAGCCAATAGAAAAAATTTTTAACAATTAGTCAGAAGTTTGTCTGCACATTTCCCATTATTAGATCAAATTTAGTCTTACATTTATTCAAATCTTTTTGATGTCTCTATCAAAAAGCACTTGGGGGTGGGGCAGCTAGGTATTGCAGTGAATAGAACACCAGCCCTGGAGTCAGGAGGACCTGAATTCAAATCCAGCCTCAGACACTGAGTAATTACCTAGCTGTGTGACCTTGGGTGGTGAGTCACTTACACTCATTGCCTTACCAAAAACAAACATAAAAAAAAACCACTTGGCACAGTGCCTGGTACATAGCAGGGTCTATAAAAATGCTTTTTCACTTCCCTTCTTTGACTTGTTTTGCTCAGATCCTTAGAAAAATAGCTCATTTTACTCTCACCTAGAGAGTCTCATAGGATTGTTTTAATCTAACTCATGTCTAGATTTCTATTGATGCAGGTAAAAAAAAGTCTTTAGAGATGCATGCAACTTAAACTATATGTCTCAGTTACAAGTCAATCTTTATTTTACCTACAAGACTCACTGGATTTTGTGAACAGTCAAAACAACTGTATCCCTCTCTAGTGAATCTTGCCTTTCTTCCAGGGTGTTCTATAGCATTCTTCACTCATAGTGATTCATGAAAAGAAAAAGAACTTGAATGCATAAAATGAAAACCATTTCCTCTTCCTCTACTAATCTAGAGAGTCCTATATAATTATTGGACTATGTTTGGGTTTCTCCCCAAAGGGAATCTTTGAGGTCACTAGTCATTGATAATCATTTCCTCAGACTTATAGTGCTACCCTTAGGTGTGGGAGCTCACTTGCATTTGAGATTATCTGACAGTGTAACTCTCTTCCCTTACAGTCTACATACAATAATAGTTTAGATAGTAAGATTAGTAGATAAAGTTTAGTTCCATCATTGCTGCTTCTCTAGCTCCAGGGCCAAAGTGTTTTCTTTTTTCCTTTCCAGAAATCTTATTGAGGAAAGATCTTTTCTTCTCCTCTATATTCTGGTTCCAGAAACTCTCCCTTTTCTCTCCAGAAGATTTAGTCCAGGAAATCTTTTTACTCCGCTACTGGCCATAGTTATTTTTACCTCTAGGATCAAGAGGTTCAACTTGGTTGCCACCACTAAGAGGGACAGGTTCTACCACTCAAAGAGATAATTAGGAATTACAGTACCATCTAGGACCTAAGGCAAATTTAGTTGATTAAGAGAGGGCAGTCAAGAGACCATAAGACTTCTGCTAACTAGACTGATTCAAATAGTCCATCCCCACTGATCCCAAATGTCATGTTTGATTTGGAAGTCATCCCCCATTAAGTGTAGTGGATTGGAATGGTAGTTAAAAAAAAATCTGAGAGAGGATGCTGAAGGCACCCTGGGGTTGGCAGAGGAGTCTTTGAGTTCAGATAAGGGAGTGGGGGCACTCAAATTAGAAAATATTCAAAATAAATAGCATAGGATTAGTGAAGTTCAGGGCACAGAGGACTGAATGAAGTTAGAAAGAAATATTTTCCACTATTTGATCTTATTGTCTTGAAACAAATCTGTCATTACCCCAACTAGTTATTATCTTTTTTTCTTTTAATGAGCATTTGTCATCCTTCTCTGGGTGATACCTGCTAACTGTAGGTATCACACATTCTTCTCCCTCTGCTTTACATCAGCTGTCATGGATTCAATTAGCATCTCTATGTACATGATTTATCAAATCTACTTATCCAGCTGTAACTGCTCTGCTAGCTTTCAGTCTTACGTCTCCAATTGCCTATTGGATATCTTGGAACTGGCTGTCTTTTAGACATCTTAAATTCAACTAGTCCAAAACTGAACTTATTACTTTTTCTCTCAAATCCTTCCTACTTCCTAAATTCCCTATTACAGTGGAGAATAGCACCATGCTTCTAGTCAACCAAGTTCACAAACTGGGTGTCATCCTTATTCTCTCACACCCACGTCCAATCTAGTGCCAAAGCTCCTGAATTTTACCTTTGAAATATCTCTCCAATATTGCTCCTTTTCTCCTTTGCCACCATCTTTTGAACTAGAAATCCAGGTTTTCTGTCTCTGGTTCAGGTGGGTTTTTTCCTCCCCTGACACAAGTCTCTCTCCCCAACTCCAGTTCATCTTCACTCAAGCTTTCAAAGTGAGCTTTCCTAAAGGAAAAGTTTGACCACATTATCCTCTCCTAATCAACAAACTCTAGTGGCTCTGTTTTTTACTTCAAATGTAACATCTTCTGTTTGGGATATTCACAGCCTTTCATAAACCTGCCTTTCCCACCTTTGCAGTTTTCTTACTCCTTATCCTCCTCTTTCCTTTCCCCCCCTCTCCATGTACTTTGCAATTCAGTCATTGGTCTCCTTGCTGTTCCTTCAAGAAGATATCCCATCTCCCTACTCTTCAAATATTTTCACTAGTTGTTCCCCATGCCTGAAATTCTTTCCTTCCTCATCTCTGCCTCCTGGCTTTCCTCCCTTTCTTTAAGTCCCAGCCAAAAATCTCACCTCCGCAGGAAAGCTTTCCTTATTCCCCTTAATTCTACACTTCCCTCCTGTTTATTACCTTCAATTTATCTCATAGATGGCTTATTTGTACATATTTCTATGCAAGCTATCTCCCCCGTTAAACTGTCAACTACTTGAAAAATAAAAACTCCAGAATGCTTTTTGGCATTCAAATTCCTTTCTTATCCAGTCCCTTCCTATATTTCCAGTCTTTTTATACCCAACTCCCCAACTCCTCCATCCAGTGACCCTTCTTCTTAGCCCTAGATTGCTCTCCCTCCTCCTCTCCAACTATTGACTTCCTCCTACGAGAAACCTTGCCCAATCTTAATGCCTTCCCTCTGGTGTAGTGGATGGTACACTGGTCTTCCAGCCTACTTTTTTACTTACTAGTTGTGTGACCTTGGGCAAAGTCACCTAACCCCGCTTTTCTTGCATGCAGGACCATCTCCAGTTGTCCTGATTTATATTTGGTCATTGGATCCAGATGGCTCTGGAGGAGAAAGTGGGACTAGTGACCTAGCACAGCACCGCCCTCATTCTGTGCTCAAGTTTCCTACTTGGGTAGCAAGTGTGGAAAGTGCACGTATTGAGGTGAAAATTTGTGTGAAAGCTGAGAACTAGGCTGCTCAGGCTGACTTCCTCCAGAGCAGTAGAGAGGAGAAACAAGAAGAGAGAAAGGCCAAGACACCAATCAGAGCTTGAGGGCTGAGTTTCCGGGATGGGGGCGGGGTCAGGGAGAAGTGGCCCGGTCCTTTTGCTCCTATAGGCCGATCGGAAAGCCCGAAGGTCACGGGATGGAAGGGGGCGGGCTAGGTGTAGCTGGATGAGTCGCTCATCATCGGACCAGTGAGAGAGACGAAGTCGGCAGGCCCTCCAATCAGAGCCTGGGAGGGGGCGGGCCGAAGAGGAGGCGTGGAGGAGCGCCGGCGCCTGCGTGGGCAGGCTTTGCTTGCCGCAGCCGTGGGTGACCAGAGTGTCCTGGAGGTGAGAAGGTGGCGAGGGCCGGCGCCTGAGGAGAGCCGGCTGAAGAGGGCCAGGGGTGGGGGGCCGAGCATGATGATGGCTGCCAAGAAGGGCCCGGGCCCCGGCGGCGGCGGCGACGGGAAAGCGGAGGCGGAGGCCGCTTCGGAAGTGTGGTGTCGCCGGGTGCGGGAGTTGGGTGGCAGCAGCCAGGCCGGAAACCGCCACTGTTTCGAGTGTGCCCAGCGTGGGGTTACTTACGTGGACATCACCGTGGGCAGCTTTGTCTGCACCTCCTGCTCTGGTCTCCTGTGAGTCTTTCAGTTGCGGAGGGGCTGCAGGCCTGTTTACTGGGAGATCAGGAAGGGGAGGGGGCTTTTGGAGGAAGAAGAGACCGTCGTGGGGGATCCTGGGGGCGGAGATGAGGAGCTTTGGGGTGAATAAGAGATCCAGAGAAGAGAGGAGTTTGACCCAGGCAGAGGAAAGAAACAGGAACTGAGTGAATGAACGAAATGTTGTCAACCTATAACTATTAAGGGGAACTTCCCTGGGTGAAGTCTGGAAAGGTGACCTGAGGAGGAGGAGCCCCATTTCCATGGAATGTGTTTCAAGGGTGGGAGACTCTTCAAGACTGGGCTTTCAAATTCTCAGTCTTAAAGCAATTGTACACCTTTAATGAGCTGTTGCTGGAGTTGAATTAGTTTCAAACCATTCTAGAAGGCAATTGGGAATTATGCTAAGAAAGTGACTAAAATGCCCATACTCTTTGACCCAGAAATTCCGCTCTTAAGCACTGGCAACATTAACTGGCAACATAAACTTTTGAAACATTCTACTCTCTAAATCCCAGTAAGTGTTTTGATACCAAGAGTTCAATGACTAAAAAGAAAGACCCTGGCTATTTCAGAATGCTTATAGCAGTACTTTGCTTTTTATTATGTCATAACAAAGACCTAGAAACTGAGTAGCTGCCTATTTGTTGGGGAATAGCTAATATAGTTGTCATAAGTGAATGCAATGAAATATTACAGCTGTAAAAAGTGAATATGGAAAAGAGAAGCATGGAATGATTTACATGAATTGAGAGAGAACCATGGGAAGACTTAAAGAACTGATGCAAAGTGAAGAAAACAACCAGGAAAATATACCAACAAGTCCACGATTATGTAAATGGAAAGAACAACAAAAACAATACATAGTAATGAAGAAACTTGGCCTGAAAGAAGAGATAAAAATGTACCTCCTTGCCTTCTATGCTGAACTGAGGGATCATGAGTGTGGAACACTGCATAAACTGTCAGTTTAAAAAAACAATTTTTTGGTTGCCTAGTTTTTAATTGCCCCTCCTGTTCCAACCCCCCTCCCCATCCCCATTTTGCTCTTAAGAGACAGCTCTGTAGGAGGGAGAGGAGAGGATATGTGTATATACATTTATGTTTATATGTAAACAAAATATAATACAGATTTGTCTTTAAAAAATGGGATAGTGATCACTGTCTTTGATAAGTGTAGTGAGGGAGACTTGGGTAGAATAAGATGGAAAGAAAGTTGTCTTGCAAGGGAAAGACTTAGAAGTGGGACAAAAAGGGAAGAAAGGAGGTAGGTGAAAGACAGATTTGGTGAGAAAGGGCCCAATTTTGGAATCCAGCATTGGAAAGGAAGAAAAGTCAGGAAATAATAAAATGCTAACCAGATAATAAATAAATTCAGCAAAGAGCAAAAGAAACCCAATTCCTGCAAAGATGGAAAAAACAGCCCTCTAGCTGTATAGAAATGGTACTTTCTCCTCTTACTAATGCCCTTCCCTAGATGCAAAGGTTTAGAAACAGGTTTCTACACTTTTTTATACAGGTTGGGTGGCATGGCAGTTGAGAAACCACATTCAAATGCCAGCCCTTATTTCTCAGAAATACTGCAGAGAGGAAGGTACTATTTAAGAGAGTTCTAACTTTGCCAATCAGATAACAGTCATCTCTGAAGTGACTTAAATTCCCCTTTTGTTCTTTGAAGGGAAACTAAAAGGTGTGGAAATTTGGCATGTTGACTCAAGTCAAGGACCAAGAGACCTCAAACCACAAGCTGGTCCCATCCCAGGTTTTGGTTTCTTTAGGATCATACCTTGTCTACTTTGGATCCACAGTGGTGGTCTATTAGGTCAGGTTATATTGAAATGCTTTTCTTGGGGGATAAGGCAAAAGCATGACTAAAATTAAGACTACTGGATTTTAAGTGCAAAGGTCCTTGGTTTATATGAACTGGACAGTGATTTACTTTGACTGTCATCTAATTTTTTTTTCAAATGTAAGATCTTATTTTTCTTTTCTTTGACTCCACGATGCTGAAAAGGACATTCTTTTTCTCCCCATGTTTCAGAGGTGAAGAGAAATGAACTAACAGAGGTTTATCAACTTCTTTATTGTTGAGTTGCTCTTTACTATATTTGTTTAAATTTTTTTGAATTTATGGGAAGTAAGGGGCTTAGGATACAGGTCTACCAAGAGCAAATTTTTTTTTCCTGGAAAATTATTTCCTTCTTTATCAAACCTACCCCCCTTCCATATTGAATAGGTATATTGTGAGAATAACTGAATCCTTCTCCTAACTAAATTTTCTTTGGTTCATACAATATTGCAGAGCCTGCAGATGTTTTGTTGAGTAGGGTAAGGGATAGGATAAAGTACTGATGTGATAGTAATAATGGTTGTCCTTCAGCCTCAAAGAAGACCATGACAACAGGAAGGTTATGTCATGACAAGCATATGAGTTGATTTTGAATGGATGAGGGGTTGTTGTGCTAAGTCACCAACTCACTTTCTCCACTAAAGCCATCTGGGTCCAGTGGCCATATAGGAATCAGAATGACTGGAGATGACTCTGGATATCAGGCAATTGGGTTAGGTGACTTGCCCAAGGTCACATAGCTAGTGAATGTCTGAAGCTGGATTCAACTCCTGCCCTCCTGACTCCACTATGTCATCTAGCTGCCCTACTGATGTGATAGAGATTTTGGTTGGACAATGCGATAATAGTGATTTACTTACACACAACACTCCTTATCCTGACTTCATGTATTTTTACCTGATTCTCCTCCGTGTCTGCAACTCTCTCCTTCCTTATGGTGGCCTCCTAGCTTCTCTAGCTCCCTTCAAGTCTCAGCTGATGATCCATCTTCAAGAAGCCTTTCTCTTGTATCTGAATCCTTTTGCCTTGCCTCAGTGAAGCAATACTTTATCCTGCATAAAGATTATTTGTACATAGTTGTTTTTCCTATAATCTCCCTTCATTAAAATTTGAACTTCTTGAGAGTGGGTACTGTCTTTTCTTTGTATCTCTAGTATTTAGCCTGACACAGTTGATTGACTAGAAGCAAAGTTTGGAGATTTTTTTTTTAAGTCAAAGGAAGTTGAAAAGGAAAGAACTCCTGATTGTAGTATACAGAATAGGAAAAAAAGGAAGGATTGACAAAATTGATTAGTTGCCCAAGGGGTCCTGTAAAGAAAACATGAGGAAAGCAGCAAATTGACTTGTTTCCGTAACTGACTAATTTTTAAAAAAATTATAATAAGTAAGAAGTCCTGGCTTTGTCTTAACTTCTTTGTGGTTTTTGTTCTGATGTGTTCTATGTTTCCATATCTTGCCCTGTGACTACGTCAAATGCCATCAAAACAAACAATTCATAATGTGTGGCTAAGAACTGCCTTGTGCCTGGTTTCTGTAACTGTCTTTGGATGAATGAGTTAGAGGGAAGAAGAAATGATTTGGGACACTTCTAAGAAAATAAACACCATTTACTTTGTAGGAAGCTCACTTTCCACTTGACAGTGAAATTTGTGTCTCCACCCTGTGGCTGCTGTTAGCCTCCCTCAGAATTTACTTTCATCATGCTCCCAGCTAGATAAGTAGGAATGGTTTTGTGCAGAATGTACTAGGTAGGATCTGACCTGTTTAATGTAGAGAACAACTGTATCTGACTAGACACTGCCCAGAATGTCCATTACTAGGCCTAGCTTCCTAGGAGCATAATTTCAAGGGAACTAAGTGAAACCTAATGCATTTGGTTTTGGTTTTAAAAGAAAATTTATGTCTAGCTTAAAGAGTTTGACAGTGGTGACAGATTTGGGGGTGGGGATGAGGAATGGCTTGATTGTTGGGAAAAGGGCTCTTTAATGATTGCTCCAAACAGAATCACTTGAACACAGGTACTGAGAATAGAGTTGAACTTTTACCACATAGTGGAAACCTGGATCAACTGGAGTGGCCTTGAGATTGGAAGGGAGAAACATGGGGGGGGGGGGGGGAACCTGAGAAAGAAACTGAGCATTCTGGGCTAAGGCTAAATCTGAGGTTGAATCTTAGCCTAGAATAAAATGAATTGACAGTTTTTTAAAGGAAGTGTACCAAGTTCTAGTTCTTTATTATTGGGAGAAAGGTGACTTATTGAACAAGAGATGTTGATTGAAAATTATGTTCAATTCGTAAGTACAGACATCTGTTAAAGGTGGTAGCAGCACCCACATGTTAATAAAAATTAGCTCACATATTTCTGGCATTTCTTGTTAACTTCTGAACTAGGATCTTATTCTAGGAAGACAACCATTAAAGAAAAGTGGAATTGGGGGTGGGGGGAGAAAATTGGGACTTTTGTCTAAGAAAAAAACAATTTAAAGTGCGAGTTAGTACCTATGAACACTATTCAAGGAAGGGAAATAAATGAGTTTGGTTTTTCTTTAAAAAGCCATTGTATTTTCATTGTACCTGAACTAAAAAAAAAATCTGTCAGTCTTTTTCAGGACTACAGAATGTTGGGTAAAGAGTGGCATTATCAAGACTTTCAGCAGAAAGGTGTGGAATGGCACCCCTAGAACTTTGGGGGGAAGGGGGAATATGATAAAGTATATCTGGATTTTTAAGAAGTTGATTTGAAATCCTGGGTTTTTTTTCCCTGTATGGAAGTGTTTTTTCGTGGTTTCCATAAGGTTGAAGTGGCAGTGTAATGTAGGGAAAGAGGGGAGAGAATAAACATTTTTATATAGTGCACTCTGTGCTAGGCAATGTGCTTAATGCTTTTGCAAATATCTCGTTTTTATTCTCAAAATAACCCTGGGAAGTAGCTGCTATTATTACCCTTGTTTTACCATTGAAGAAACTGAGGCAAACAGATATTTAATGACTTGCCCAGGATCTCATAACTTAAAAATGTCTGAGGTCAAATTTGAATTCAAGTCTATGCTGTTTTTAATGTAGTAGCCATAAAGAGAAGCTACTGATGTTGACTGTTTCTAAATTTATAAGAATGTTGCCACAATTATCAGTCTGGAATCTGACCGTTTAGATTTTTTTTCTCTATCCCCACTCTGCAAACCTAATTTCTATGTTTTAGCTGTAGATTCCATTTTTGTCCCTCTGATAAATATTTTGGCAGAGGTTATTTTTCTAGCAATTCCATTATAGAATGAATCTGCCACTGAGGGCTGGAATGAGGCCAGAAGTTCCCCATGTAAAAGTAAGGTACTTGGGTGGGCTGAGTTGTCTTAAAAGAATCAATCATAGAATACTGGAGTTAAACATAATTCAGAAGGCTGCCTGTATATATCTTTTTCTCTTGTGTCCCCCTCTACAATGGGGGAAGGAGGATGGATCACCTTCCCTAGGGAGGATAGGTATGGGATTCTCTCCTTGACTCCTCGGTTTTCTTAGATCTGTTTACCTAATGAGTTGTGATTAGGACAAAGAAAAATTGTGCTTTTGCCTGTCTGATTCAACCACTTAAACAAAAGAAAGCCAAGCTGTATAGGCTTGAGTTGGGGATCTGTTTGTTTCATCCCAGTGTAATGTCTGCAGTATTTTTTAAATTTAAGGTCCCCATGAAGACTAGTACTAGGAGAGGTGAAGATCCACAGAGTAGTCCAGTGGCTGTAACTAAAACTCTACTTGGGGGTGTCCTCACCTGCTGAATCGTTTAGTTCAGTTTAAACAGAGAAAGAATATGGCTTCCCAATTCTTTTTCTCTGTTTTCAAGTAGTTCCTCACCTAGCTAGGATTTTGGAAAAGAGAGCATTGGGTGTCCTGGAATGGTGGAAGGGGAGTGCCTGGGAAGGAGTCTTACCTCTCAAATTAGTCTCGTCTTCTGAAGGGCAATTTTATCTCCTACCCTTATCATTTATTAATTCACTGGCCTCTAGAAGTGTAGCTAAGTATTCTGTATAGATTTTTGGATTTGGAATCACAGGAAAAGACTTCAGTTCAAATTTCACCTGACACGTTCTAGCTGTGTGATAATAGGTAAATTACATAAACATTCTGAATTTAAAACACCTCTTCCAAGACAAAAATAGTCATGATTGGTTAATGTTCATGGGAGATGTATGGGGTGGCATTCCTTCTTCAACTCATGATTTTTTTTCTCTTTCTTTTTTCTTCAACCCTAGTAATGATATTTGGTTCATAAAAATTAAGACCTGGAAGAAACCTCAGAGGCCATCATAATATAATCTCTACCTTACCAATCATACCTTTAAATATTCTCAGTGATATTTCCAGTTTTTTTCCTGAGAACAGCTTTTTATTGTTTGGTTTTTTGCAAGGCAATGAGATTAATTGACTTGCCCAAGATCACACATCTAGGTAATTATTGTCTTGAGGTTGGATTTGAACTCCGGTCTTTCTGACTCCAGGGCCAGTGCTCTATCCACTTCTCCACCTAGCTAACCCTCAGTTCTTCCTTTTAACTTCCTCTCACTTTTCAGTTTTTTTTTTTTGAAGACTTTCAATGCTGGGAAACCAAATATTTCGAGAAGTAATCCATTCAGTTCACATTTGGATAGTTCCTATTGTTGAGAATTGTTTTCTTACATCAAATTGGAATCTCAGTATAAGAAAAATCTTGACTGAAGCACTTTGAAAGAAGTGGCCATAACTTGGCCATTGTGAGAATTATCTATCTTTACTGGATGCCGCATGCTGATTACAAGGGTTTGTGTGGTTTCTTTTTTTCTTTTTTCTTTTTTCTTTTTCATGCTTGGAGTCTTGCACTGGGAGAAGGGTTAGGGAGGAGGTGAACAAGAAAAGCCCAATGTAACTTTTTTTAATTTTAGAAAGGTTTTATTTATTTTGAGTTTTACAATTTTTCCTCCAATCTCACTTCCCTCACCCCATCCCTCACAGAAGGCAGTTGGCTAGTCTTTACATCATTCCCATAGTATGGATTGATCTAAGTTGAGTGTGATGAGAGAAATCGTATCCTTAAGGAAGAAACCTATAGTATAAGATATAGCAGAATTAAAGAATAAGACAACATTTTTTTTTAATTAAAGGTAATAGTCCTTCATCTTTGTTCAGACTCCACAATTCTTTCTCAGGATACAAATGGCATTCTCTGTAACAGACAAATATGAGCAAGTCGATTAAATTGATCATCACTCCCATGTTGCTGTTAGGGTATACAATATTCTTCTGGTTCTGCTCATCTCACCCAGCATCAGTTCATGCAAATCCTTTCAGGCTTCCCTGAATTGCCAAACCTCTCCTGGATTCTAATAGAACCATAGTGTTCCATGACATACATATACTACAGTTTGTTAAGACAGTTGATGGACATTCCTCAGTTTCTATTTCTTTGTCACCACAAACAGGGCTGCTATGATCATTTTTGTACAGGTGATGTTTTTACCCTTTTTCATAATCTCTTCAGGGTATAGATCCAGTAGTGGTATTGCTGGATCAAAGGGTATGCACATTTTTATTGCCATTTGGACATAATTCCAAATTGCTCTCCAGAAAGGTTGGATGAGTTCATAGCTCCACCAACAATGTAATAGTGTCCCTGATTTCCCACATCCTGTTCAACATTGATCATTATCTTTTCTGGTCATATTGGCCAGTCTGAGAGGTGTGAGGTAGTACCTCAAAGATGTTTTAATTTGCATTTCTCTAATAATTAGTGATTTAGAGCAATTTTTCATATGATTATGGATTGCTTTGATTTCCTCATCTGTAAATCGCCTTTGCATATCCTTTGAGCATTTGTCTATTGGGGAATGACTTGTCTTTTAAAAAAAAATTTTACTCAGTTCTCCGTATATTTTAGAGATGAGTCCTGTGTCAGAAACACTAGTTGTAAAGATTGTTTCTCAATTTACTACATTTCTTTTGATCTTGGTTACAGTGGGGTTTTCTCTGTGCAAAAGCTTTTTAATTGGCGGCTAGGTGGCACAGTGGATAAAGCACTGGCCCTGGAGTCAGGAGTACCTGGGTTCAAATCCGGTCTCAGACACTTAATAATTACCTAGCTGTGTGGCCTTGGGCAAGCCTCTTAACCCCATTTGCCTGGCCAAAAAAAAAAAAACACCCTAAAAGCTTTTCAATTTAATAAATAATAATTTAATTTAATACAGTTATGTAGTTTGTTTTTAATGATGTTCTTCATCTCTTCCTTGGCCATAAACTGCTTACCTTTCCAAAGATCTGACAGGTAAACTACTCCTTGATGTTCTAGTTTGCTTATAATATTGTTTTTTATGTCTAGATCCTGTATCCATTTTGATCTTATCTTGGTATAGGGTGTGAGGTATTGGTCTAATCCAAGTTTCTTCCATACTAACTTACAATTTTCCCAGCAGTTTTTATCAGAGAGAATTTTTATCCCAATAGTTGGTTCTTTCGGTTTATCAAACAGCAGATTACTATAATCATTTCCTACTGCTACACCTAGTCTATTCCATTGATTCACCACTCTGTTTCTTAGCCAATACCAGACTGTTTTGATGACTGATGCTTTATAATATAATTTTAGATCTGGTAGGGCTAAACCCCCTTCTTTTGCACTTTTTTTTTTCATTAAATCCCTGGAGATTCTTGACTTTTTATTTCTCCATATGAATTTACTTACAATTTTTTCTAACTCATTAAAGTAATTTATTGGAATTTTGATTGATAGGGCACTAAACAAGTAGTTTAATTTTGGTACAATTTTATTATATTTGTTCAACCTATCCATGAGCGGTTGCTATTTGCCCAGTTATTTAAGTCTGATTTTATTTGTGTGAGAAGCATTTTGTAATTGTTTTCAAAAAGTATCTGAGTCTGCCTTAATAGGTAGATTCCCAGGTATTTTATTGTCAGAGGTTACTTTGAATGGGATTTCTCTTTCTAGCTCTTTCTGCTGTATCTTGCTAACTATATATACAAATGTTGAGGTTTTATGAGAGTTTATTTTATATCCTATGATTTGCTAAAGTTGCAAATTATTTCTAGTAGTTGTTTAAGATGATTTTTTGGGATTCTCTAGGTTATAACATCATGTCTTCTGCAAAGAGTGAGAGCTCTGTCTCTTCCTTCCCTATTCTAATTCCTTCAATTTCTTTTTCTTTTCTTATTGTTGAAGCTAACATTTCTAATGCAATATTGAATAGTAGTGGTGATAGTGGGCATCCTGATTTTATTGGGAATGCCTCTAGCCTCTCCCCATTGCATATAATGCTTGTTGATGGGTTCAGATAGATACTGCTTATTATTCTAAGGAACAATCCATTTATTCCTACCCTCTCTAGTGTTTTTAGTAGGAATGGGTGCTTTATTTTGTCAAAAACTTTTTCAGCATCTATTGATATAATCATATAATTTCTGTTGTTGATATAATTAATTATACTGACAGTTTTCCTAATATTGAACCAACCCTGGATTCCTGGGATAAATCCTACTTGGTCATAATGTATTATCCTAGTGATAACTAGTTGTAGTCGTTTTTTTCTTTGTTTTTTTATTATAAAGATTTTATTTATTTTGAGTTTTACAATTTTTCCCCCTAATCTTACTTCCCTCCCCCATTCCCCACAGAAGGCAATTTGCCAGTCTTTACATTGTTTCCATGGTTATACATTGATCCAAATTGAATGTGATGAGAGAGAAATCATATCCTTAAGGAAGAAACATAAAGTATAAGAGATAGCAAGATCAGACAATAAGATAGCAGTTTTTTTTCCCCTAAAGTAAGAGGTTTTTTTTATCCCAATAGCTGGACTCTTTGGGTTTATCAAACAGCAGATTACTATAATCGTTTCCTACTATTGCACCTAGTCTGTTTCACTGGTCCACCACTCTATTTCTTAGCCAATACCAAACAGTTGTGATGACTGATAACATAATTTTAGATTAGATAGGGCTAAGCCACCTTCTTTTGCACTTTCTTTCATTAAATCCCTCAAAATTATTTTTTATTAAAGATTTTGAGTTTTACAATTTTCCCCCTAATCTTACTTCCCTCCCCCACCCCCCATAGAAGGCAATTTGTCAGTTTTTACATTGTTTCCATGTTATAAGTTGATCCAAATTGAGTGTGATGAGAGAGAAATCATATCTTTAAGGAAGAAACATAAAGTATAAGAGATAACAAGATCAGATAATAAGATATCAGTTTGTTTTTTCTAAATTAAAGGAAATAGCCCTTAGACTTTGTTCAAACTCCATGGTTCTTTATCTGGATAGAGATGGTATTCTCCATTGCAGACAGCCCCAAATTGTGCCTGATTGTTTCCCTGTTGGTATGAGCAAGTCCAAGGTTGATCATCTCCCCCATGTTGCTGTTAGGGTGTACAGTGTTTTTCTGGTTCTGCTCATCTCACTACGCTCAGTTCATGCAAATTCTTCCAGGCTTCCCTGAATTCCTGTCCCTTCTGGTTTCTCATAGAACAATAGTGTTCCATGACACACATATACCACAGTTTGTTAAACCATTCCCCAATTGAAGGACATTTACTTGATTTCCAATTCTTCGCTACCACAAACAGGGCTGCTATGAATATTTTTGTACAAGTGCTGTTTTTACCCTTTTTCTTCATCTGTTCAAGGTATAGACCCAGTAGTGGTATTGCTGGATCAAAGGGTATGCACATTTTTGTTGCTCTTTGGGTGTAGTTCCAAATTGCTCTCCAGAAAGGTTGGATGAGTTCACAGCTCCACCAACAGTGTAATAGTGTCCCAAATTTCCCACAACCTTTCCAACAATGATCATTATCCTTTCTGGTCATACTGGCCAGTCTGAGAGGTGTGAGGTGGTACCTCAAAGAAGCTTTAATTTGCATTTCTCTAAATAAGTAAGGATTTAGAGCAATTTTTCATATGACTATGGATTGCTTTGATCTCCTCATCTGTAAATTGCCTTTGCATATCCTTTGACCATTTGTCATTTGGGGAATGGCTTTTTTTAAAATATGGTTCAGTTCTCTGTATATTTTAGAAATAAGTCCTTTGTCAGAACCATTAGTTGTAAAGATTGTTTCTCATTTTACTGCATTTCTTTTGATCTTGGTTACAGTGGTTTTGTCTGTGCAAAAGCTTTTTAATTTAATGTAATCAAAACCATCTAGTTTGTTTTTAGTGATGTTCTCCATGTCTTCCTTGATCATAAACTGCTTCCCTTTCTATAGATCTGACAGGTAGACTAGTCCATGATCTTCTGATTTGCTTATAGTATTGTTTTTTATGTCTAAATCCTGTATCCATTTGGATCTTATCTTGGTATAGGGTGTGAGGTGCTGGTCTAATCTAAGTTTCTTCCATACTAACTTCCAATTTTCCCAGTAGTTTTTATCAAAGAGAGAGTTTTTATCCCAATAGCTGGACTCTTTGTGTTTATCAAACAGCAAATTATTTTAATTGTTTCCTGCTATTGCACCTAGTCTGTTCCACCACTCTATTTCTTAGCCAATACCAGACAGTTTTGATGACTGATGCTTTATAATATAATTTTAGATCAGGTAGGGCTAAGCCCCCTTCTTTTGTACTTTTTTTTCATTGAATCCCTTGAAATTCTTGATATTGATGTTGGGCGAGAAGAGCAGAACCAGAACACTGTACATCATAACAGCAACATGGGGCGTGATGATCAACCTTAATAGACTTGCTCATTTCATCAGTGCAATAATCAGGGACAATTTTAGGGTATCTGTGATGGAGAATACCACTTGTAACCAAAGAAAGAACTGTGGAGTTTAAACAAAGACCAAAGACTACTACTTTTAATTTAAAAAAAAGTATCTTATGTATTATGTAATTCTGCTGTCTCATATTTTTATTTTTTCCCTAAGGGTATGATTTTTCTCTTAACACATTCAGTTTTCATCAATGTATAGCATGGAAACAATGTAAAGACTTATCAGACTGCCTTCTGTTGGGGGGGGTAGGGATATTGGGAGAAAAATTATAAAATTCAAAAGAAAAAAAAAGGTAAAGCTTCCCAAAGAAGCTAAGTGGCCCAGTGAATAGAGAGATGGATCTAGAGTTAGGAAGACTTAAGTTCAAATTCAGTCCCAAATCCAGCTCTGTGACCTCAAATAGCTCACTTAACCTTCTGTCAATTGTAAAATGGAGATAATAATAGCACCTACTTCATAAGGTTGATATGAGAATCCAATGAAATATTTGTAAAAGGACAGTGCATGGCACTAAACAGGTAGTTTAGTTTTGATAGAATTGTCATTTTTATCATATTAGCTCTACCTTATCCACGAGCAGTTGATGTTTGCCCAGTTATTTAAATCTGATTTAATTTGTGTGAGAAGTGTTCTATAATTGTTTTCAAAAAATTTCTGAGTCTGCCTTGGCAAGTAGACTCCCAGGTATTTTATATTGTCTGAAGTTACTTTGAATGGAATTTCTCTTTCTAGCTCTTCCTGCTGTATCTTTCTGGTCATATATAGAAAAGTTGAGGATTTATGAGGGTTTATTTTATAACCTGCAACTTTGCTAAAATTACTAATTGTTTCCAGTAGTTTTTTGGATGATTTCATGACATCTGGAGAGAGTGAGAGTTTTGTCTCTTCCTTCCCAATTCTAATTTCTTCAATTTTTTTCTTCTCTAATTGCTGAAGCTAAAATTTCTAATATGATATTGAGTGGTGGGCATCCTTGTTTCACCCCTGATCTTATTGGGAATGCCTCTAGCCTCTCCCCATTGCATGTAATGCTAGTTGATGGTTTCAGATAGATACTGCTTATTATTCTAAGGAACAATCCATTTATTCCTACCCTCTCTAGTGTTTTTAGTAGGAATGAATGCTGTATTTTCTCAAAAGCTTTTTCAGCATCTATTAATATAATCATGTAATTTCTGATAGATTTGTTGTTGATATAATTAATTATACTGTCAGTTTTCTTAATGTTGAACCAACCCTGGATTCCTGGGATAAATCCTACTTGGTCATAATATATTATCCTAGTGATAACTTGTCGTAGTCATTTTTTTCTTTGTTATTTTTTGAATTATAAAGATTTTATTTTGAGTTTTACAATTTTTCCCCTAATCTTACTTCTCTACCCCACCCCCTGCAGAAGGCAATTTAACAGTCTTTACATTGTTTCCATGGTTATACATTAATCCAAATTGAATGTGATGAGAGAGAAATCATGTCCTTAAAGAAGAAACATAAAGTATAAGAGACAGCATGATCAGACAATAAGATAGTTTTTTTTTCCTAAAGAGAGAGGTTTTTTTTATCCCAGTAGCTGGACTCTTTGGGTTTATCAAACAGGAGATTACTATAATCGCTTCCTGCTATTGCACCTAGTCTATTCCACTGGTCCACCACTCTATTTCTTAGCCAATACCAGACAGTTTTGATGACTGATGCTTTATAATATATTTTTAGATCAGATAAGGTTAAGATACCTTCTTTTGCACTTTTTTTCTTTGAATCCCTGGAAATTCTTGACTTTTTATTTCTCCATATGAATTTACTTAGAACTTTTTCCTAACTCATTAAAATAATTTTTTGGAATTTTGATTGGTAGGGCACTAAACAGGTAGTTTAGTTTTGGTAGAATTGTCATTTTTATTATATTTGCTTGACCTATCAATGAGCAGTTGATTTTTTTGCCCAGTTAATTTAAATCTGATTTAATTTTTTTGAGAAGTATTTTGTAATTGTTTTCAAAAAGTTTCTGAGTCTGCCTTGGCAAATAGACTCCCAGGTATTTTATATTGTCTGAGGTTACTTTGTTGTTTTTTTTTAGTTTTTTCAAGGCAAATGGGGTTAAGTGGCTTGCCCAAGGCCACACAGCTAGGTAATTATTAAGTGTCTGAGACCAGATTTGAACGCAGGTACTCCTGACTCCAAGGCCGGTGCTTTTATCCACTACACCACCCAGCCCCCCTGAGGTTACTTTGAATGGGATTTCTCCTTCTAGCTCTTCTTGCTGTGTCTTGCTAGTCATATATAGAAAAGCTGATGATTTGTGAGGATTTATTTTATATACTGCAACTTTGCTGAAATTGCTAATTGTTTCCAGTAGTTTTTTGGATGATTTCTTGGAATTCTCTAGGTAAACCATCATGTCATCTACAAAGAGTGACACTTTTGTTTCTTCCTTCCCAATTCTAATTCCTTCCATTTCTTTTTCTTATCTTATTGCTGAAGCTAACATTTCTAATACTGTATTGAATAGTAGTGGTGATAATGGGCATCCTTGTTTCACCCCGATCTTATTAGGAATGCCTCTAGACTCTCCCCATTGAATAGGTTTCTTGATGTTTTCACATAGATACTGCTTATTATTCTAAGGAACAGTCCATTTATTCTCACATTCTCTAGGAATGGGTGCTGTATTTTGTCAAAAGGTTTTTCAGCATCTATTGATGTAATCATATAATTTCTGATAGGGTTGTTGTTGATATTAATTATACTGTTTTCATAATATTGAACCAACCCTGCATTCATTGGATAAATCATACTTGGTCAGAATATATTATCCTAGTGATAACTTGTTATAATTGTTTTGCTAAGATTTTATTTAAGATTTTTGCATCTATATTCATCAGGGAAATAGGTTTATACTTTTCTTTCTCTGTGTTAACTCTTCCTGGTTTAGGTATCAGCACCATATTGCTGTCATAGAAAAAGTTAGGTAAAGTTCTGTCTTCACCTATTTTTCCAAATAGTTTGTATAGAATTGGAACCAGTTGCTCCTTACATGTTTGATAGAATTCACTTGTGAATCCATCTGGCCCTGGAGATTTTTTTCTTAGGGAGTTCAATAATGACTTGTTGAATTTCTTTTTCTGAGATAGGGTTATTTAGGTATTTAATTTCCTCTTCATTTAACCTAGGCAATTTATATTTTTGTAAACATTCCTCCATTTCATTTAGATTATCAAATTTATTGGCATAGAGTTGGGCAAAATAATTCCACATTATTACTTTAATTTCCTCCTCATTTGTGGTGAGTTCACCTTTTTCATTTATGATACTTACAATTTTGTTTTCTTTCTTTCTTTCTTTCTTTCTTCCTTCCTTCCTTCCTTCCTTCCTTCCTTCCTTCCTTCCTTCCTTCCTTCCTTCCTTTCTTTCTTTCTTTCCTTTTTTTAGGTTTCTGCAAGGCAAATGGGGTTAAGTGGCTTGCCCAAGGCCACACAGCTAGGTAATTATTAAGTATCTGAGGTCGGATTTGAACTCAGGTACTCCTGACTCCAGAGCTCATGCTCTATCCACTGAGCCACCTAGTGGCCCCTTCTTTCTTTTTAATCAGATTGACCAGAGGTTTATCAATTTATTGTTTTTTTTTCATAAAAACCAGGTCTTGGTTTTATTAGTTTTAAGTTTTCTTGCTTTCAAGTTTATTAATTTCTCCTTTAATTTTTAGAATTTTTAATTTGGTATTTAACTGGGGCTTTTAATTTGTTTCTCTAATTTTTTTAGTTGCATATTTAATTCATTGATTTCTTTTTTCTCTAATTTATTCATATAAGCATTTAAAGATATAATATAGGGCAGTTAGGTGGTGCAATGGATAGAGCACAGGCCCTGGAGTCAGGAGTACCTGAGTTCAAATCCATCCTCAGACACATAATAATTACCTAGCTGTGTGGCCTTGGGCAAGCCACTTAACCCCATTGCCTTGCAAAAACCTAAAAAAATAAAAATTAATAATAATAATTAATGATATGATATATCCCCAGAGAGCCACCTTGAGTGTTTTAAGGGAGGGTTCATCCCATTCATATTCAAAGTTATAATTACTAACTCTTTATTGCCTTCCATGTTATCTTCCTCTGTTTGTATGTTCCCCCTTTTTCCCCTTTATCCATATTCCCCAGTGTTTTGTTTTTTGAATACCACTTCCTTCAGTGTGTTTGCCCTCCTTTATCCAAACCCCCCCTCCCCTTTTTTCTCCTTTCCCTTTGCCCCTTCTTCCTTTCCCTCCCTTCTGTTGATTCCCCCTTTTTTCCCCCTCCCCTTATCCCCTTTTAACACTTTAAAGGTAAGAATAAGTTTCTTAACTGAGTATGTGAATGTTAACTTAAAGCCAATCTGATGAGAGTAAGATTCAGACAGTTCTCACCTCCTCCTTTCCCTCTTAAGTCCTTTGTACCTCTTTATGTAATGAGATTTAGCCCATTCTGTCTCCTCCATCCTCCCATCTCCTTACCATCCTCCTTTTTTTTTAAAATTTTTGCAAGGCAGTGGGGTTAAAGTGGCTTGCCCAAGGCCACACAGCTAGGTAACCATCCTCCTTTTTAAGGAGGTATTGTTTTTAAATCATTCTGTTTGAGCCACAGAAAGGTCTTGGAGAGTCCATCACTTCTGGCTATTTTCTCTGTTAGAATTACAATTATTGAGAGTTATTAGAGTCTTTCTCCTAGGTGAGGATATTTCCAGTTTCATCTTATTGGGTAACAAATTTTCAAATAAGTCATGCTTATCCATCTCTTCTAGCTAATTAAATTTTCTCTAATAGAGTTACAGTTCTCAAGAGTTGTTAAAGTCTTTCTTCGTAGGAATATTGCCAGTTTCATCTTATTTGATAACATTTTTCCCTTCCCCCCCTTTTGTAACTTTTTTTTAAAGCCCATTGTAACATTTTTAGATGATAGAAGATGAGAAACAATTGCTGGTGAGTTTTAAGTTACAAGTATTATACATTTAAAAAGGAAAGCACTATGTATATAATATAAGGTTTATAATTTAATGTACAAAACAGGTAAAAAAAATAGGTGGCTAATTAAGCTACAGTTCAACTCAGAGTGATTCTAGAGTGATCTTCCTTTTACCAATAGTACATACTCTGGATACAAGTGTCCAAAAACAAAAGTTATCAGTACTACAAATCTGGCACAAATGAAAGGATTTGAAAGCTTTGGTAAATCTGGCTTTTTGAGGTCTTTATCTTACTGCTTGAACAGTTTGAATATTTGAATACATTTTAATAGTCAAGACAGAAGCAAAATAGGGACATGCTGACATTGGGGGAGAGGAGTTGGTAGTTTAGACAGGAAGCCCATGATATTTACCTTAAAAAAAATTATTGAAAACAATTTCCTTGACTAAAGGGTTCCTTTCAAAGACTTATAGAAATTGTTCAGATGTATTTATTTATATAATAGATCCGGAGGTCCTCAAATATATTACCTGTTATCTACTAGGTAATTCAGATGCAATTTGGCACTGCATCTGAGGTGAAATAGGGAACAAGTATCTATTAAGTACCTCCTAGGTGAGAGGCACTGTGCTGAGAATTACGCATACTACCCTGGGAGCTAGATACTATTTTTATCCCTATTTTACAGTTATGGAAACTGACTTGGGTCACACAGCTAATAAATATTAGAGGTGGAATAAGTTTAGGTTTCTACAGCCCAGTGCATTACCAGTTAGGTTGGTTTTTCTTGATCTTTGACAAGTTTGTCCAGTTTTGGGGAGATGAAGCATCATATTTAGAAAAAAATGGCATGCTAGAGCATAAAAGAATAGCATAAGAGTAATTCAAAAATGCAGTGTAAGTATTGTTGAAAGAGTTAGAAATAGGGGCGGCTAGGTGGCAGAGTGGATAAAGCACTGGCCCTGGAGTCAGGAGTACCTGGGTTCAAATCCAGTCTCAGACTCTTAATAATTACCTAGCTGTGTGGCCTTGGGCAAGCCACTTAACCCCATTTGCCTTGCAAAAACTTAAAAAAAAAGTTAAAAATGTTTGGAGAAGAAAAGACTTAGGTTTGTTAGATATGAGAAGGGTTTCAATTTTGCTTGAGCTTTAGGGGTAAAAACCAGAACTAATGAATGAAAATTACAGAAAGGCAAGATTAGTTCTGTCCAACCATGGTCCAAATTGCCTTGGTAACTGGGAACTCATTGTTGCTTTTGGATGGTAGATTAAATGAACTGAGTTTATTTTATACAATTGTGTAAGAGTTTTTCTGATCTTAGAGGTGTCTATTTCTGTATAGTCCCTTTTTATCAGAAATGCTGACTTGTGATAACTGAGACACCAAGGACTTAAAGTCACAGATCCTAGAGCTATAAGGAACCCTAGAAACCACCTAGTTCAGCCTCCATTTATGAGATCAATTGATTTGTACCTGGTTGATCAGGAAGTGAATGTCAGAGACAGAATTTGACCCCAGATCATCTGACTCAGCTAATCTCTCCTTAAGGAAAAACTTGTGTAGTAGCTATGTCAAGGAGGTTGGGAAATTGGTAAAACTGACCTTTTTGGATGACAGAATCATAAAATTTAGATAAAACATTATTAGGCAATGTGTTGGAAACTATACTTGCCCTCTAGGAGCTGATACTGTATCAGAAAAAAACTTGGAGATATTTACATATATATATACATATAAAACCATGTGATATATATTATGTATATTGTAGATACATTTTCAGTGGTGAAACAATAACAGATGGTGAAATCACGAGCTTTTGGGGAAGTGACCTCTTGAGAGTTGAACTTTGTAGGAAACTAGGGATTGTAAGAGGCAATGATCAGAATGGGAAAGCAGTCTAAGCATGGAAAACATCCTATGTAATAGTATAGAAACAGATAATTGCCATGTGAAAAACCCATATTTAACAGCATTCTTTACACTTATATACCTGCTTTCATTCAGCTTCTGCTTTAAGCCCTCCAAAAATAGGAAACTTCCAACTCTTAAAGCAGCTACTTTGAGTCAGCTCTACTTGTTAGTAAGTTTTCCCTGTAAATGTTCCTCTTTGCAACTTCCACCTGGTTCCTAGGTCTGCTCTCTGGGACTAAACAGAACAAGTCTAACTTTCATTCAAATACTTGAATATGGTCACACAACCCCCCCCCCCCCAAGTTTTTCTCCTGCTTAAATATTTCTGGTTCTTTTGGCTCTGTCCCCATAACATAAACTCAAGGCCCTATGCTATTTTTTTTTTTTAGGTTTTTGCAAGGCAAATGGGGTTAAGTGGCTTGCCCGAGGCCACACTGCTAGGTAGTTATTAAGTGTCTGAGACCGGATTTGAAGCCAGGTATTCTTGACTCCAAGGCAAGTGCTTTATCCACGCCAGGCCCTATGCTATCTTGATTGCCCTCCTACAACTCCACAATCTCACTTAGCAGTGTCCTTAAAATATAATTCAGTATTGGAATACAGTCTTCTGGAAGTAGTCTGATCAGAGCAAAGTGCTTTGGGACTACTACCATTCCTAGAAGCTATACCAGTTTAACCTTTTGGCTGCCAGATCATACTGCTGACTCATACTAAGTCCATTAAACGTTCAGGTCTTTTCCAGACAAAATGCCTTCCCCTATTCTGTGCTTGTGAGATTCATTGTTTTAACCAAATATGACACCTTAAATCATTCCTATTGAATTTGCCTTACAAAATAGAATTTTAATGATGTTTTGCTTTTATATATCCTAGAATTTTCCCCTTGTATTGCTCATCCTCCCTGAAACTGTATGTGATAGCAAAATTTTGTTAAAAGAGGAAGAGGAATATAATGCAAAAATCTCATTAAATGCAATGCTCCTCACCCATGGACCTTCTCTAAGGAGTGAGGGAAGGTATTTTCTCTTCTCTTTGTGGTCTACCTATTTTGTTCTTATAGGGTCAGACACAGATCTGGTGGGTCAGTCTACTAGAATCACAAGGATTACCCTGTTGCTAAGTGCTTTTAAATCATTAACTTCTAAGTGGCAGAGTAGATAGAGCAGGAGACCTGGAATCCTGAAGATTTGAGTTCAAATCCTAGCAGTATGACCCTAGGTAAATTATTTAACCATTGTTTGCCTCAATTTCCTCATCTGTAAAATGGCAATATTTGTAAAATGTTTTGCAAACCTTTAAAGTGCGATATAAATATAAAACATCTGCTCTTTGAGACTAACCATTCAGTTACTTACAAGTTCTAATATTGCCATCTAGTGAAGAATAGTATGGCATGCTTTATTAATTGTTTACTAAAATTTAATTGAACTGTGTTGATAGCTCTTCTCTGATCTACCAGTCAACAAACAAAATTATATTAGTCTTGCATGAATTGTCCTTTATAAAGTCATATTGGATCTTTGTAATCACTTCTTCCTTTGGTAGGAATACACTGTATTTTATAATTTTTGCAGAAATTGAAGTCAAGTTCAGTGGTCTTTGGTTCACAGATTCTTTTCACGTTTTTCTTAAAATTAGGACATCTACTCTTCTCTAGTCCTGGGGGTGGTGGTGTTTCTTTTCCTTGAGTCTGTTATCAACCCAGCTAATTTAATTTAATAAACATTTATCTGGTGCCTGCTATGGACAAGGCAATGTTTAGCTCTTTGGGTTTTAGAGATGAAAAACAACAAAACACTTGACTTCCTGGAAATCAGTTTACTTGGGTGAATAAGACCCCAGGAAAAGCATGAAGTTATTATTAAACATATAGCTACAATTAAATGTGATACAGGATAGAATATTGGAGGAAAAAAGGGAAAAGTCTGAACAAAATATTCCAGGAAAAGGTTCAGACCTGGGGCTTAGAAAAGACTTCAGGGAGGAAAGGTGACTCTTAAGCTTAAGATGAAAAAGAAAGATTTAACAAGGAACAAGAAAATAAGCATTTGGGAGATAATCTATGACAGTTCCTGGAGATGGACAAAAACTAGGGTTCAGTAGTAACTACATTGATTCAAGTTGTCTAAACTATACCTTCTTGGGATTCAGATTTTCTAACTAGGCCTTGTTTTGGGAACCAAATAATTTATTTGTATCCTGTTTCTCTATATCCTGTATGTTCCTGTCTTGTGGATGCTGAAGTCAAAATAATCTTTGCAAGAGTGCCCTAAGAATTATTGTTTGATCAGACTCAAATTAATGTTCTTCGGACCCTTTATAGTTAATTTATCTTTGCCTTCATTGACACTCTCTCCCAATACAGCTGCCACTCCAAAACTCCAGTATATATCTAACCACGGGTTCATGATTCTGTGAATATTTTGCTGAATGTTCCCTACCACAAAAAAATACATTTTCTTGCTGTGCCACTCTGGCAGCCCCATATTGTCCAGTTAAGTAAGCCTCTTTGTGATGTATTTGTTAATGCTAATAAACAAGAAAACCCAAAATGTCTTTGTACTTTCTCTTCCTTCCTCTCCTTCATCCTTAGTAGCAAATTAGAATCAAAGTTCTGTACAAACTATCACTGCCTAACTGAATGGTGCTATTCCAATTGGTTCAAATTAGCTTCTTCAGGTTGTAAACAGAGAGCCTTAGTCTTTTTTTTTTTTATTTTAGGTTTTTGCAGGGCAATGGGGTTAAGTGGCTTGCCCAAAGCCACACAGCTAGGTAATTATTAAGTGTCTGAGACTGGATTTGAACCCAGCTACTCCTGACTCCAAGGCCGGTCCTTTATCCACTATACCACCTAGCTGCCCGAGCCTTAGTCTTAATACATCTATTCATCTCTTCTACTTAGGACAGAGTCTTATGCAGTAGGTAATCAGATAGCTGCTAACTGAATGATAAAATGTAAGGTGCAAGGGAAGGACCCTGGGGAAAGGATGAAATTATAAAAGCAGATTATACCATAAGGATCAGAGATCACTTCTATTGAATTTTGGAATGTTTCTGTTGAGCTTCAGTCTGATCATGAAAACTCATGACAAGAATAATAATGATAGATGGCATGTCAACTTTAAGGTTTAAGGTTCACAAGTAACCTGGGCAGATAGATTCTACAGATATTATTAGTTTTATATTATGTTTTTCTTATCAGCGAGTATCAGACAAGATTTGAACCCAGATCCTTCTATCCCCATATTTAGCATTCTTTCCTTTCTTAGGGAAAGACCTAGTAAAAGGGTTAAAACTAGGAGGAAAAGCCTGGATGCTGTGCTACATAGGAACAACTGAAAGTACCAACCTAGATAGCTCAAGGAGCTATTCCTGAAACATGATCTGTGGATCCCCAGCATATTTGGGGCAGGCCAAATATTGTAAAAGTAAAGAATCCTCGTTTCTCTATATACCTTATATGCTCTTCAAGAAACAATTTTCTCTGCTGATTCCTGCCTTTCGTGGATATGTTTAAAATATTGCTTTTGAAAGTCTGAGCTATGAGTTTCTGAATGTTTCTATACCACTACTGTACTATTATAACTCTAATTAGCAGCCATGAATCTATTCTCCTTAAACAGTACTTGTTCACTGGGGCAGAATCCCAGGAAAGAAAGCAGTTATTTGACCCTTTGGTATTCACTCTGTACTATATAATCTGTTCTACTGACTCTCTTTTACTTATATTCATAGACATTGTTTTTTTTCCTCTAAGTCTCTATTCTCTTGTGAAATTTTTTGGAAACTATAAAATTTCCAAGGATTACCTTGAATTCAGGAAAACTGAAACTAATTCTATACTTCATATTATTTACCTTTCAAACTTATATAAATGTCCATTTTTTTCCTTTCCCTTCCTATGTCTTGCTAGAAACATTAACTAGGACCTGCTATAGTTAATTTCTTTGTTAAATCTTGATCTGACCAAATTTTTCCTTATTTCTATTTTTTTTTGTTGTTATATCACTTTTATTTCCCAATATGTTCTCCCTCTCCCACCTAGAATCTTTACAAAGAATAAAACACATGGGGGTGGCTAGGTGGCACAGTGGATACAGCACCGGCCCTGGAGTCAGGAGTACTTGGGTTCAAATCCGGTCTCAGACACTTAATAATTAACCTAGCTGTGTGGCCTTGGGCAGGCCACTTAACCCCATTTGCCTTGCAAAATCCTAAAAAAAAAAAAAAAAAAAAGAATAAAACATAGGAAAGGAAAATGCACCTCAGTCTTTTTTTTTTTGCATTTATATATCTTTAAAAAAAATTTTATTTTCAGTTGTAAATTCTCTCCAGCTCCTCCCCCACCATTGAGTAGGTAAACAATACTATACATGTGAAGTCATGCAAAACATTTCCATATTTAACCATGTTGAAAAAGGAAGGAGGTGGGGAGAAGCAAGAAAAATAAAGGAAGTAAAATTATGCTTCTGTTTCTATTCGGAGTTTAACTACTCTTGAGGTAGATAGCATTTTTCATCCTGCGTCCTTTGCAATTGTCATGGATGATTGTATTATTGCTCATAGTAGTTAATTCTTTCTCGGTTGTACATTGACATGGTCTTAACAGTATTTAGAGTTATCCCTATGTAAGAAAGGGCTGGAGACACATTGCATTTTTTTTATCTGTTCTTTGTTATCAGACTTTTGAACCAAGTTTTTAGGGGATTTAAAACTTTTTTTCTTAGATTCTATCATCTGAGATTATTTTTCTAACTTATTCCTTATCTCAGTCCCTTCTATACTTTAAAATATTTTAGGAAAGCAGACAAAAGAAAATTTTCTTTTACAAGAAAATGTTCTGTGTTCTCAGAATACAGCTCTAAGCTAGAACTGATTGGAGAGTGTGAGAAGAGAACTTCTGTTAGATCCTGCTAGATCACCTTCCTCTAGGAAAACTGGTTTTGTGTCCTCAAGAAAAATATTCCATTGTCCATGTGGTTTCCTCTGGGCTTCTTTGACCTTAGTTGAACTCCTAGGGAGTAAATAGCCCACAACATATAAGCATTTGAGCCAAAAGCTTGGTTCTAGCTTCTCACAAACGTAGAAAGGCCTTTAGATTTTGCTAGATTAGAACAGGTTCCTTAGAACTTTAAAGTAAGATCTAGTAACAAAGGCCTGCTTTGAGGACTGGGAAAGTAGAGATTGCGGAAGGCAGAAAAAAATTTTTAAGTGTTGGGTGTTTATTGCCAAATCAGTTATTTGGGGCCTTTTTAGCAGAACTAAAATGACTTTGGACTATGCTTTTACCCTCCAGGTTTTATAGTTTTCAGATGCTTAAGTACTATACAGATAGAGAAAAAATGAAATTTGGTTGTCAGTGCTCCTGGAAATGTTCTATAGCTTATAGGTATGGCATTAGAGAGGTTACTGGCTTGTAGAAAAAAAAAAGAAAAAGAAGATGCTCTGTTTCCTCTTCAGTGACAACCCTCAAATGTTCTTACCTACTCTTTTCTTTATCTTTTTTCTTTTTTTTTTTTGTTTAACAATTCCCAACTTGGTGGGTATCATTTTATTGTCCCTTTTAATTATCACAAGAGTGCTGCTATGAATAATTTAATACATACAAAATCTTTGGTTTTGAGTTCTTTGAGTTACTCAGTAAAATTGTTTGATCAAAGTACACGAATACTCATAATTTCTTAACTACTATAGCCAATATTCATTTTTCAATTTTTCCAAAAATAAAACATTTTATTTTTCCAATTACATGTTATGAAAGTTTTCCAACATTCATCCACATACATATGCATATTTATAAATTACATAATTTCCTTCCATCTTCCCACCCCCCCTTCTCAATGGCGAACAGTCTGGTGAACATTGTACATATACGTTTAAACATACATGTTTAAATGTGTGTGTATATATATATATATATTTAAGCATTTTCTATATGAGGAATTAAGACCAAGGGAAAAGAAAGAAAACCATAAGATAGGAAAGAAAAACATAAGAGAAATTTTAAAAAGTGAACGTTGTACTCATTCAGATTCTGTAGGTTTTTCTTTGCTTTGTTTTGTTTTGTTTTTCTTCCTCTGAATGTAGATCGCATTGTTCATAACAGGTCTCCCTAGGGTTGTCCTAGCTCTCTATAAACTGCTGAGAGAAGCTGTATCCCATCAAGGTTAATCAGCTCACAATATCATTGTTAATATGTACAATGTTCTCTTGGTTCTGCTCCCTTTGCTTAGCATCAGTTCCTGTAAGTCATTCCATGCTTCTCTAGAGTCTTACCATTCATGCAGTAATGCTCCATAACATTCATGTACCATAACTTGTTCAGCCTTCCCCAATTGATGGGCATCCCTTCAATTTCCAAATCTTTACCACTACAAAAAGAGCTGCTGTTACTATTTTAGAACACATGGGACTTTTCCCATTTCTTATGATTTCTTCTGGATATAGGTTTAGTATTGGTATTGCTGGGTCAAAGGGACAGTTTTATTGCTCTTTGAGCATAGTTCCATATTGCTCCCCAGAATGGTTGAATCAGTTCACAACTTCTTGGCTATTCTTTTCTAAACCTCTCCCTGGCTCTCACTTGTAGTCTTCCAAGCCTTCTTCCCTCTCCTCCTTTCCTTCATAATTTTTTCACCCTTTTTTCTCTCCTTCCTATAATCAGCCTTGCATTACTAACCACATTATCTTAATTTTCCTTCCACAGAAGAGGCCTGAATCCCCCTCACCGAGTCAAATCTATCTCCATGACAACCTTTACTGAGTCTGAAGTGATATTCCTCCAATCCCGAGGAAACGAAGTGAGTTGCCACAGATAAATTTATTAGAAGGTCTTGGCTTTGCCTGAAGCTTGTTGCAAAAGGTTTTTTTTGTTTCTGAATTTATGACTTTTTTTTTCTTCTGGTTAAAATTTTCTGTTTTTTGAAGGACAAATATTTTTATTCTAAATTTAACACCAAAAAAACATTCTATATGAAACTGTGAATCTCCATTTCAAACTACCTGCTTTTAAAAAATACAATTTGCATTTTACTTTCAATATTTACCTACTTGTCTGTGCTTTCATTAGAATTTCTTCTCTTTTGTGTATTTTAAAAAACAAATAGTCCCTTTTGAGGGGGGGTTGTCACTATTGCTTCCCTCTTACCTTTCCCTGCCCTCACCCCTTAATTAACTGAAAGAAAGAAGAGCAGAAAAAAACCTCCTTGTAACAAATAAGCATAGTGAGTCAAGCAAAACAAATCCACATAGTGATAATGTCCAAAAATATATGTCTCCAGTCAGTTACAAGAATTTCTTTATGGGGCGGCTAGGTGGCGTAGTGGATAAAGCACTGGCCTTGGAGTCAGGAGTACCTGGGTTCAAATCCAGTCTCAGACATTTAATAATTACCTAGCTGTGTGGCCTTGGGCAAGCCACTTAACCCCATTTGCCTTGCAAAAACCTAAAAAGAAAAAAAAAATATATATATATATATATATATCTGTGTCCAATCAGAATTTTCTGATTTTTTTGGTCATTTTTTTATGATGAATTCTAATGTGCAACTAGGTGGCAAAGTGGGTAGAACATAGATTAATCTTCATGAATTCAAATCTGACACTGACTATGTGAGCAAGTCACTTAATTTTGTTTGCCTCATTTGGAGAAGGAAATTGTAAGTCACTACAGAATCTTTGCCAAAAAAACCCAAAATGCGGTTCACAGAGACTTGGATGTAACTGGAAACAACTGAACAACAATATTTAAATATTTTCTTTTATCACAATTTGTTTAGCTTGCCTTAATTGTTTAAAATGCAGTCTGAAAAGTTGTTAATAGTTTCTAGTTCTTTCGTTTTTTTTTCTCATAATCCCCTTTTCAGCACTTAGAAGTTTGTTTTACTTGGAATTATTCCCTCTTAAATCCATCTCTTCCTATTCTACACCATAATGGTGTTTCCATTTCTGAGATTCATCTCACTTCCACTCTCTAATTCCTTCTTCTGTGTATGTGTGCTCTTCTCAAACAATCCAATTAATAGAAAATATTTGGCTCATTCCTGTTGCTAAAATAAATTTGCTTTCTTTGGTTTGGCTGGACTCTTACTGTTTGTATTTTAAAAATTCTACTCAGCTCTGATCTTTTTCATCAGAAATGCTTTTAAGTCCTCTGTTCCATTCAGGGTCCATTCTTTTCCCATAGGATTATCATCATCTTTGACAGGGTTAATTATTTTTTATTACGTCTGACCATTTGGAATATTGTATTCCAGTATTTCCTTTTATACTGATTAAGATTTCAGCCCAGTACTATTCCATTCATTCCTTATTTCCAGACCTCCTCTTCAGATTCCTATTTTTTGACACCTCAAAAAGAGCTTTATATTTTTGGATATCTACTCAATCAGTTATTAAATGCTTGCTATGGACTAGGCACTGTGCTAAGTGCTAGGCATGCCAAAAAAAAAAGGAGCAAATGACATCCGTAGACTTTGTTTTGCTTAGGACTAATTCCTTCCTCCCATCCTCTTTTTTCCCTTTTATTTTCCAGTTGAGAGAGAGAGAGAGAGAGAGAGAGAGAGAGAGAAGAGAGAGTGAGTGTGTGTGTGTGTGTGTGTGTGTGTATGTGTGTGTATGTATGTGTTTTCCTTCTTTTGAAGAGTTCAGTCAAAAATTTGGTTCCATTGTCAACTGCTCCCGCTTTACCACTGTCCTCTCTTCTTTGTATAGATGTTTACTTGTGTACCCTGATTATGTGAGTTAATTTTATCTAACTTTCCTCTCCTTTGCCCAGCCCCACAGCTGTGGGGAATACAGTGTATTCCTCCTGCCTTCTCTTTCCATTCTTTTCAGATCAGTAAGACAGAATAGAGCCACTCCTAGGTCTTGACTAACTAAACTCCCTCTATAGGCCTTCATGATGAGAGGATTTCAGAGGGCATATATTATCTCCCCATATTTTAAAATAAGCATATCGTTGTTTAGTCCTTTAGAGTTTCATTAGTGCTGTAATCTTTTTACCAAGAATGTTTGATTTTTCCCCCAACACTTATTTTGGGAGAGTAAATTCTTGACTATAAACTTGTTATCCTTTAAATTCTAGAATATTGTTTTACTAATTCTCTGCTTCTTTATAGTGATTGTGTATTGATCTTTGGTACTTGAATTCTTTCTTTCTGGTTGCTTTATAGTATTTTTTTTTTGACCCAAAAACCCAGGATTTGACCTATTATGTTTCTAGTAGTTTTCATTGTGGGGGGGTTTCTTTCAGGAAGTGACTGGTGGATTCTTTTTATTTCCTTTTTGCCCTATGGTTCTAAGCGATCTAAGAAGTTTTCTTTTAAGGTTTCTGGAGGGGCAGCTAGGTGGCATAGTGGATAAAGCACCGGCCTTGTAGTCAGGAGTACCTGGGTTCAAATCCGGTCTCAGACACTTAATAATTACCTAGCTGTGTGGCCTTGGGCAAGCCACTTAACCCCATTGCCCTGCAAAAATCTAAAAAAAAAAAAAAAAGATTTCTGGAAATGTGACTTTTTTTGGTACATAATGTTCAGATACTCCAATGATTTTTAAATTTTTGTTTATTTTCCTAATTAGTTATTTTTTATATTACATTTATATTTTTTCAATTTTATATTTCTTGTTGTTTCGTGGCTTTATTTGGTCTATTCTGATTTTCCAGGAGCTAATTTTCCAGGAGTATATTACTTAAACAAAGTCTCATATCTTATATTCTTAGCTTTCTTAATTCTTTCTTTCGTAGCTCCCATTTCTTTTCCAACTTTTTACTCGAGTTCCTATTCCATTTCTAAAAAGATTTTTTTAACTCTTAAAAAAATTCTTGCTTTATCTCTTCCAGGAAATTTGTGCCCAAGCTATATTTTTACCCCTTGAAACTTTGCTTATAGATATTTTGGAGTCGTTTTTCTTTTGTGTTTGTGTCTTGAGCATCCTTACTATAATATAGTGGGGTTCTTTTCTCTTTGCTAATTCTTCCATCCCACTTATTGACTTTGAACTTGATGTTGAGCTCTGTAAACTCTTCTGGGCCTCTCTTGTTACTGCTTTGAGTGTTATATTGTTCTAGGATTTCAGGGACAAGTTGGAGACCTGATAGATTTCTGGGCTGTCATGTCGATCTGATCAGGGCAACATCTGATTGTTGCCTCACTTGGTCTGAACTCTGTAAGTTCCTGACTTCTTTAGTTCTGTGCAAAAGTAGACTACTATTGGACTTGGCCTCTATCAGCAGTTGGAAAGCCCTCTTAGTTCAGAGTGACAGAAGTATAGGCTCCCCTTTGGTCTGGGATTCTTGCCATGGTTATCTTCTGTAAGCTGGGCTAGATACTTGAAGTGAGACCCTGATCTGAGTCTTGAGTTCTGAGCTATGCTGCTGCTGCTGGCTTCTGATCTTCCTTCTTTCTAAGATACACTGTGCTGAGGACCTCCCTTCCTGAGAAACACTACCATTGAACACAGGTCCCCTTCTTGATCTGTCCTATGTCTATTATCCAGAAATGAGTAGTAGACAAAGAAGCTGCCACTTCACCTCTGACCTTGTGTTTATCTGGTATGGATCTTCCCTGTGTGGGTCAGATGGCCCCTTTTCTTCTGATGTACAACATCTCTGGTTGCTGGATTGCTCTGTAATGCTGCATGTTCCTAGATAGAACCCATCTCTAGTGTCCTTATGTATCTCTTTATGCTGACATTTGCTGAATAAGGGTCCTACTCTGACTTTCCCTAGGTTTCTTCATCAAGATTCAGTCTGTATTTTCTAGATTTGGAGGAATTTATGGATAAGAATTCACTCCACCTGCTTCTTACCACTCTAACATCTTAGCTGTGCCCAGTTTTGCAATAAATTTTGATATTGATAAATTTTGTCCTTGGGGTTTTGGATTTAGAGTACATTGTGTTATTTATTCATGGCTATCCAGCAAGTTATTAATATAGTTTATGGTTTGTCCATGACATAGAGGTACAGACAGGAGAAAGGAGATGAGTACAAGTCCCTTTGTAGACAAATTGACTAAGCATAGAAGGAAGGCTGTTTTTAAGAATATCTAAGATTTGGGGGAAAATCTTCATGAGGTGTAGGTCTCACTTTTTTGGGTGTAGTACTAATCCAAATCATTTTTTTTAATTATAAAGATTTTATTTATTTTGAGTTTTATAATTTTTTCCCTAATGTTAATTCCCTCCCCCCACCCCCACAGAAAGCAATTTACCAGTCTTTACATTGTTTCCATGATATACATTGATCCAAATTGAATGTGAAGAGAGAGAAATCATATCCTTAAGGAAGAAACAAATTAAGAGATAGCAAGATCAGATAATAAGGTATCAGGTTTTTTTCTAAATTAAAGGTCTTTGTTCAGACTCCACAGTTCTTTCTCTGGATACAAATGATATTCTCCATCGCAGACAGCCCAAAATTATACCTCATTATTGCACTGATGGAATGAGCGAGTCCAATAGACCATCAAGGTTGATCATTGCTCCCATGTTGCTGTTAGGGTGTCCAGTGTTTTTCTGGTTCTGCTCATCTCACTCAGCATCAGTTCATGCAAATCCTTCCAGGCTTCTCTGAATTCCCATCCATTCTGGTTTCTAATAGAACAGTAGTGTTCCATGACATACATGTACCACAGTTTGCTAAGCCATTCCCCAATTGAAGGACATTTACTTGATTTCCAATTCTTTGCTACCACAAACAGGGCTGCTATGAATATTTTTGTACAAGTGCTGTTTTTACCCTTTTTCTTCATCTGTTCAGGGTATAGACCCAGTAGTGGTATTGCTGGATCAAAGGGTATGCACATTTTTGTTACCCTTTGGCTGTAGTTCTAAATTGCTCTCCAGAAAGATTGGATGAGTTCACAGCTCTACCAACAATGTAATAGTGTCCCAGATTTCCCATAAGAGCCTTCCAGCAATGATCATTATCCTTTCTGGTCATATTAACCAGTCTGAGAGGTGTGAGGTGAAGCTTTAATTTGCATTTATCTAATAAGCAATGAAAATCATTTATTTTTAAAATTTTTCATGATTTATTTTCATATTACTAAAATAATCTTGTTGTGAAAGTAATCATAATCCTTCTGCCCCCCCCTCCAAATGAGAGAAACCTCCAGAAAAATAAATTGGGAGAAAAAAAATGTACTTCAGTCTGTGTTCAGATATCATCAGCTCTGACTCTGGAATGGGTTGCATTCTTTATCATAAGTCCATTAGAGAAATTGCTTTAATATTTTCCCCCATAGTTGCTATTGTTAACTGTATTAACCTCCATTTTATTTCTCCCCACTCCCACTTATTCTATTCTCTTTCCTTTCACCCTGTCCCTCCTCAAAAGTATCTGGTTACCCTTCTCCCACAATCTTTCCTCCTTTTTTTTCCTTAATTTTTTATTTATTTAAGGCATTGGGGTAAAATGACTTGCCCAAGCTCACACACAGGCAAGTATTAAGAGTTTGAGGCCAAATTTGAACAACTCAGGTCCTCCAGACTCCAGGGCCAGTGCTCTGTCTACTCCACCATCTAGCTGCCCCCTTATTCCTTCTTTTCTATCACCAACACACCTCTCCCCTCCCCTGTCCCCTTTCTCCTTTCTCCTTTCTCCCATCCCTTTCCTCTCCTTTTTCCTCTAGGATAAGATAGCAAATCATTTACTTTAAATTAATTCATTGCCAGAAAACTTAAGAAAAGGGGGAAAAAAGAGTGACAATGAAACATTTTAAAGCATGCACAGAAGAAAGTTTAGAAGGATAGTGTTGAGACTACTGGATTATTTATAATATTTTTTGTTTTGTTTTTGCAAGGCAGTGGGGTTAAGTGACTTGCTGAAGGTCACACACAGCTAGGCAATCAATGAGTGTCTTAGGTCACATTTGAACTCAGGTCCTCCTGACTCCAGGGCTGGTGCTTTATCCACTGTGCCACCTAGCCGCCCCACAAAAACCTTTAAAAAAAAAAAAAGAAGAGATTATTTTGAACCAACCAAGGATAAATTCTTTATTCAAGACACAGCTAGGAAATGTCACTGTTTTGACTCACTTTTCCTCTTTTTAAAAATATAAAAGGAGATTAGATTGAAAAATTACACTCACAGATAAGCACTGTGAATGAGTACTAACTCATTGGATATTTTTCTATATATGTTCTTTTAGATTTAGTATTAGTTAGATCTGCATAATTCCAAAGAAATTGAAACATTAAAAAAATCAAGATGATACATTGCCAGAAAAAATTGAAATGTTTTGTTTAGACTTTGTGTCTCCTCTTGTGTCTAGGACAGTGCTCCTTAAGTAGTAGACTCTTTAGAAATATTTGTTAAATTCAACTGCTTTTGCAAAGTAAATTTCTCAACCCAGAGAAAGGTTTGTGGGATGCTTGTTTGAGTATGTGTTCCTTACACTGGTCAGTTTGAGGAACTTGGATTATGAAGACAAGGACCTCTGATCAGCCTAAAAACCACACACTTCTTGAGACCATTAGAAACAGTTCAACAGTTCTCTGGGAGAAGGGGAAAATGTCTCCATGGCAGACTTTTTAAGTTTAATCTACATCATTATTATTTTCTCCATGCTTTCTAAGTCTAGACATTCAACTAAAAATCAAGTCAAGTCTTATATCTGCTAATTTCCAAGGTGCTCACGCTGAAAATTTTTCAGCTCACTTCTGGTTGGATGTTTGTGTGTTTTTCACTCCAAGATGTTTTCTCCATCACCTGTGTTACCTGTCTCCTCTTGTACCACAGGTTTGCAAGAAGATCTGGCTGGGTCTCTTTGATGCACAAACCTCCTTAGTCCCAGATTCCAGGGATCCTCAAAAAGTGAAGGAGTTTCTTCAGGAAAAATATGAGAAGAAGCGATGGTAATCATGGAGGAGGAAGGAAACATATATAGATATGTGTGCTATATATTCTTCCTCTCTTTCCAGATATAAATTTGGGGCTCCTCTGGAAGCTCAGGTTAAATCTTTTGGGGGGGGGGGGGCTTTTGCAAGGCAGTGGGGGAGGGGGAGGTTTAATTGACTTGCCCCAAGGTCCCACAGCTAGGTAATTATTAAGTATCTGAGGGCAGATGTGAACTCAGGTCCTCCAGGACCTGTTCTCTATCCACTGAGCCATCTAGCTGCCCCAGCTTAGGTTAAATTTTTATAAATTCAATCACAGCTAAGTCCTGTCATAATTTTACAGGACCAGTCTTTATTGAAAGATGGTATTTCTTGTTCTTTTAGTCATTTACCACATACAACTGATATTCCTCAAATTTAACAGAGCAAGTTGGAATAGTGGGAGCCTGTAGGTGGCAACATGTATTTATTCATACCAAGTTGCTATCTTTTGTGGGGAGAGAGAAATTGGAAGCAGTTATTTTACCAAGTGAAGTCTGAACCTTCATTATCTTAATACCTTTCCCCCCCTTAATACCTTACTTAATTTAGTTTTCTCTTTCCCTCACTCCCCTATTAGGGGATTTACTGACAGATTATTGTTTTCTCAAAGAAGAAAGCCATGCTCTAACAGCAGAAGTTCTGTTTTTTTTTTCCAAGGTGATTTTTTTTTTTTAATATTTTGATTCCTAGTTGGAGGGTAAGTGAGAAAATACAAATTAATTTGAATAGGACAATATTTTAGTTGTGCTTTCCATGGAACTTGATCTGGACAGTGCCTGTAATCCAAATATTGATTTCAAAGGGTCCATGAACTTGAATGGAGGGAAAAATTAAATTGTTGTTTTTACTAGTCTCTAACTGAAACTTTTCCTTTTTTTAAAAAAAAAATTTTGGGTTTTTTTGACAAGGTAATGGGGTTAAGTGACTTGCCCAAGGTCACACAGCTAGGTAATTATTAAAGCATCTGAGGCCAGATTTGAACTCAGGTCCTCCTGACTCCAGGGCTGATATTTTGAGAAGGGATTATAAACTTCACCATCACCAGACTGTCATAAAGGGCCATTATACAAAAAAAAACGTTAAGAACCCCTGGTGGGGACAATGCTCTGGATGAGATGTTATTAAGAACAAAGTATGTGCACAGAATATGAGAGCTTGGGAATGATAATATAACAGATACCCTACTTAGGGGAAATGAAGTCCTCACTGGAAAAAAGTTGGGGAGTTTCCATGTTGGTGGAAATGATAGTATTTCTATCAAAATTGAGGTATTTCATTTATCCTGTTAAATATTTCCCATTTACATTTAAATCTGAATCAGTTCTCACTTGGGGCTTCACTTATTTAGACTGCATGTTTGACACTTCTTGTAAAGAACCTTCCTTGGATTTGTTGAGAGGTTAGGCTAAATATTTAAATTCTAATTCTCTCCAACTCTGAAAACACCTTAATTTGATTCAGATACTGTAATGTCTACTTTCCTAGGAGTTGAAGGAGTACATAAACTGGGGATACTATGAGGTGTTACTCCTTCTTGTTCCACTCAGACTGTTTGTTCCTTGAAGGTATGTCCCCCCAGACCAAGTCAAGGGGCCATCCTACACCAAAAGCAACACTTCTATCACTACCCAAGATTCCACTACAGATGTAAAGCCCTTGAGGACACTTCTTGGGGATCCTATGCCCTCTATTGCCATCTCCAGCACTAGCCAGGTAGGTGTCAGATACAAAATTATAATTATAGAGGGCAAGAAGATAGAGATCTAAGTTTCAAGTCCTTGAATCCTATAGATTGATTGACTTGCAGCAGAGCAGAACCTTTACCATGAACTCTGTTTGTGTGTCACAGTCAATTAAATATATCTCCGAATTTTCCCCTTTTTAAAAAAAAATGGAATAAGCTAGCAGGAAATAGGGTGGAGGAAAGATGGAGCAGACATACCTAGTGATTTTACATTTGGAGGGAGCCTTTGGGTTGGGGAAACATCTCCAGCAATTTGAGTTAAGTAGAAGTATGGTTGAAAATAGCCATTGATGGAATTTATTACTGTATTATTTACTGACAGTGTTTGATTGAGGCTATTCCCTTTCTTGTATAGGCCCTAAAGTCTAAGATCCTGTGAGTTTAGAAAACTCTTTTTTTGCTCCCTAGATTTTTCTCAGTATAGATACCACATGATTTTCTGTGCATCTGACTTTCTAGGCTAGGACAATACAAAGTTAGAGGAAGTCCTGGGAGTTTTTTAGGCTTCTTAGCTTCATAATTAATATAATTTATTCCCTCCCTAGTCACAGGCTCAGCTCTCCCAACACCCGTGCTCCCAACCACCTTCCCTTCCATCAGTCAAGAAAGCTAGCACTGACCTTCTGGCTGATATTGGTGGAGATCCTTTTGCTGCTCCCCAACCGGCATTGAACTTTGCTGTCTTTGGGGGTAAGTTGGGTCCAGACTTTAAAAAGCAAAGTTTCATGTACTCAAAATACATCAGGCCTAGTAGTACCTATTGGGGGGGGTAACTTCAGTTTTGTTTGACCTTGAAATTAATTTGTTCATGAGAAGAAGAAAAAATGGTCATAACACTGGGAGTGTGAGTCGAGGCATAAAATAATAGTGGGAGGAGTCCCAGAACTTTCTCTTATACTTCTGAAAATAATCTTTGTCCTTTTATTCCCTTTTTTGTCTGGCTGCTATCCCATTGTATGTCAGCATTGGCCAGTAGAGAGACTGAAGGGCCCTTTTCTGCCTTGCTCCACCCTCAATCCCCTCAACCCCATCTGATTCTATTGAACTTTTGTTACATAGAAAAACATGCTAAATCAAACCAGGGTTTTGGTGAACAATATGAATAAAACTGGGAGTTAAAGCTAACTAGATCCACTGAGTGATAGGCATTAGAGTTCCAGTGATGCAGAGGGATAAAACAGCACTGGATCAGATGAAATCTAACAAGGTTAAATGTGAAGTTCTGCACCTGAGCTCACCAATTCAACTTTCACATGTGAAAAATCATCACCAGATGGCATTTTCAGTAAAAATGATCTGGGAATTTTAGTGAATCACATGCTCAACGTGAGTCAACTTGGTGACATGGCAGCCCAAAAGCTAATGCTGATGTAAGGCTATATAGTACTCAGTAAGGAGAGGATAAAATATTAGGAATAGGAGCCCTTTGATCTCTACTTTCCAAGATGAATTCATCTATGAAGCCTTGGAACTTGAACTGTATTAGAGCTCTTATGGTTTGGAGGGGGTCAGCCCTCCATGTCTAACCAGCCCAAGGCCTAGCTTCATTTCACCAGTTCACCATGGCCCTCCCTCTCCTCAGTCCCTGTACCATCTCTAATTTCTTCCCCTTGCTTGAGGAATAATAATCATTTCAGCATTAGCATTACTACTGAAAAGGACATAGTAATTTTGTGCCATTATTGTATTCCCTCTTACATTTTTCCTAGATCCCTCTCAGACTTTACTCTCCATCCATTGTGCCTTGAAGAATGTTATTTTTATTTATTTATTTTGTTTTTTTGCAAAGCAAGGGATTAAGTGACTTGCTCAGTATCACACAGCTAAGTAAGTATTAAGTGTCTGAGGCCACTTTTGAACTCAGGTCCTCCTGACTCTAGTTCTAGTGCTCTATCCACTGTGCCTCATAGCTGCCCCAGAACTTTTTTCTTTAACAAATTACATTTCAGATTTCAGATTAGTTTTTTCCTCCCACAGCCCTTCCTTGCTCCTCCTTCAACAGTAATTTCATCCAAAATAACCATTCAGAACTTGGTTATCTGTGGGCCATCAGGTCATTTTTTCTTCTATGTATTGAAGTTTAGCATCCACTTTAGTCTACTTTAGTCCACCTGACTTTGGTGTTATGCTATCTTCCTATCTCTCTTTTCCTTCACAGTTATACTGAGAGAAAATTTTCTAAACTCCCTACCTCTTCTTTCTTCCCTCCCATTCATTGCTTGCCATCTCACTTTCATCTCTTCAATTCAAATTTCATACTCCAAGGTCTCTAGTGATTAATCTAATGTGAATCCAATGACATTTTCTAGGTCCTCATCTTTTTTTGCAGATCCTGAAGTCATTTTTCCCCCCCTGCAGTCTTAACCATCCTCTCCTTCAATCTTTCAATCAATATTCCTGGGTTTTCATGACACTGCTTAGTCATAGTTTTCTTTCTACCTGGACAAACCAAGTCAAACATGCTCTGCACCCTCTCTTATATCCTCATACTCTAATCTCTTGGTGAACTCTTTAGCTCCCATGGTTTCTCAACTATTATCTCTGTGCAGATGATTTCAGGTCTACACATGCATTCCTCATCTCTTCAGTGTTCCTGACTTGCCTCTCTAGTAGCTTACTTGACATATCCAGCGATATGCATCTCAGATTCAACATGTCATAAACACGTTATCTTTTTAAACTCATCCTTTATATTAACTTCCCTATCTCTATCAAGGGAAACACCATTCTTCCAGTAACTCAAGTTTTCAATCTTGACGTTATTTTCAACTCTCTTACCCCTCTTCAACTCCATATTCCATTATCAGTCCCTTTCTCTCAGCTCATACCACAGCCACCTTATTTCAGGCCTTCATCACATCTCGATTGGACAGTAACTTCCAAATGGATCTGCTTCAAGATTCTCTTTGCTAATGTGACTTTTGTGCAGTTGCCAAAATCATATACCTAAAGTACAGGGATAAACATACTTTTCTGTCTAAGAAGCTCAGTGTGGCCTTAGGATAAACAATCTCTACTTGACATTTAAATTCCTCCAAAATGCCTGTCTTCCTAGGATTATTGAACTTCACTCCTCCACATGGTCTCTATGCTGTAGTCAAACTGGCTTACAAGGTATTTTCTACACAGAAGATTCTATTTCCCAACTCCATGTCTTTGCAGAGGCTTTCTGTCTTCTGTAACTCTTTGCCTTCTCACTTTCTTCTCTGAATCCCTAACTTCCTTCAAGGCTCAACTCACATGCTACTTTCAAGAAGAGATTTTTTTTCCCTGACTTGCACAATTGTTAAGAATCTCCTACTTTTTCTCACTGTTTGTTGTTTTTATAGCCTGTGTTTATGGAAACTTTCCACTACAGTATAAGCACCTTGAGAGAAGTATAAGGCAAGGGGTGGCTAGGCGGCGTAGTGGATAAAGCACCAGCCTTGGAGTCTGGAGTACCTGGGTTCAAATCTGGTCTCAGACACTTAGTAATTACCTAGCTGTGTGGCCTTGGGCAAGCCACTTAACCCCGTTTGCCTTGCAAAAGCCTTAAAAAACAAAACAAACAAAAAAGAAGTATAAGGCAGGGCTTTTTTTCCTGCTTTGTGTCCTGGACCTCTTGAACAGTTTAAAGTCTGTAGACCTCTTCTAGGAATAATGTTTTTAAATGCATAAAATAAAATATATAGACTTAAAAGGAAACCAGTTATACTATATTGCAGTTAATAACATTATTTTTAAAAAAAAGCATTTTTCAGACCCCATGTAGTCTTTGATCCATAATCTCTGTTCAGTTCATGGTACTACATATGTGTGTATACACACACACAAACACACACACAATTGTTGTTGTTGTTTTTTGCAGGGCAATGGGGTTAAATGATTTGCGAGGTAGGTCACACAGCTAGATAGTTATTAAGTGTTTGAAGTCGAATTTGAACTCAGGTCATCCTGACTCCAGGGCTGATGCTTTATCCACTGTGCCACTAGCTGATTCTAAAGTAGAGAGGAACATGAGAAAGATTATAACACCATGGGAAATAATACCAGACTTTTAAGAATTTGAAAGAAAGTAGTAGTGATAATAGTTGAAAGACTACAGAAAACTGTTAAAATTCCATCTTGTGGATGACTGGGTGAGTTATTTAACCTTTCTGAGATTTAGTTTCCTTATCTATAAAACAGTGTCTTTCTCACAGAATTGTTGTGAAGTTCAAATGAAATAATATATGTAAAGTGTTTTGCAAACCTTAAAATGCCTTATGTCAGTTGTTATTGTTAAAATTAAAAGGAGTCAACAAAGTAATTACAGTATGATGAAAGTAATCAGAAATAACAAATCAATATCAGTATTAAACCTTTATGTTCCAAATGCCTTACCATAAAAATTCATAATAGAAAAAAGTTAACTGAACTACAGAAGATAAAGAGTAATGATAATGCTAAGAGATTATTCCTTTATCAGTTTTGGATAGATCTAACAGAAAGATAAAGAAAAGGGAAAATGTAGAATTGAACAGATTTTTGGAGAATCTAGAGCTAAAAGATTTATGGCAACTCCAATAAGATTGCTCAAGAATGCAAAGTATTGGGGGCGGCTAGGTGGCCTAGTGGGGGGGGTGGCTAGGTGGCTCAGTGGATAGAGCACTGGCCCTGGAGTCAGGAGTACCTGAGTTCAAATGTGGCCTCAAACACTTACCTAGCTTTGTAGCTTTGGGCAAGCCACTTAACCCCATTTGCCTTGCAAAAACCTTTAAAAAAGAAAAAAAAAAATACAAAGTATTTATCACCACATGGAACTTGTTGAGAAATTAATTGTATCTTAGAGAATGTTGTACTCAGAGAAATTGCAAAGAAATGCCAAAAATACAGAAATAGAAACACAAGCTTTGCAGAACATAACAGTAAAAATAGAAATCAATTCAGAAGGCACGAAAAAAAACAGCCACAAATGGAAATTTAAAAGTGAAGTCCTAAATTATGTCCTAGAACAAATCAGAGGAACAACGATTATGTAAAAGAAAATACTGATAAAACAATATACTAAAATTCCTAGATACATTTTGAAAAATTGGAAAGCCAGCAAATCAGGTAAAATAAGCCCAAAAGAGATATTAAACCAATAAAACTGGAAACCAAAAAACTATGAAAATGACTAAAAGTTAATGAAATTTTCAATAGAAGTAGTTGGAAAGGAATTAATTACTAACGAAAAAGCTCTTGATCCTGTTGAATTCACAAGAGAATTTTATTAAATTTGTATTTAGTACCAATACTACACAAATTATTGTCAACAATTGGGAAATTGTTGACAAAGGAGATAAATAGAATCCTAAAGCTTAGAGTCCCAAACCAAGAAAAGATAAAACACAATAGAACTGTGAAATGTTAATTTTAATAGATTCAAAAATTTTAGATAAAATCCTTTCAGATGACATAAATTCATCAAAGATGTAAGGATAGTTCAACATTATAGAAAGACAATCAACATAATTAATCATATTAAAAATAGTTATATCCAATTGTTATTGTTAGATTTTTTTTTTAATTAGGCCTCACACAAAATGCAGGACTAGGAGCAGTGAATGGAAATTTCAGGAAGATAGGTGTATGTGCCAGGAAAGAAAAAATTTGTTAATATTTAGAATTGTACAGAGAAACGTTATGGGAGAAAGTAAATTCCCTTTGTTGAAGAAAAAGAATTGTTAGTTTTATATTCTGAGTCCTTAATCCACCAGAAACAATTTTATTCCATTTCATAGTAATCTAATTTCCAGACATTTCTAGTTTAGAGAGAAATGTCAGATTTAGCATGTCCCCTCTCCCTAGGCAGGCTCCTTCTCACAAGTCCTTAGACACACAGCTTCCCTCTACATATATCCTTGGATACATACCCCAAGATTATGTGAATCCTGAAGGAAAAAAACTCAGGATGTTAAAAAAGTTTGGGATTAACATTATATAGTACTTAATCTTCAACTGGAACTATTCAATTCTTGCCTTAACCCTTCTCCTTAAGACTGGAAAGGGCCCTCTTGAAATCAGTATCACAACCTTTTCTGAACCAGAGAATCCATTATTCTGAATGGAAAAGAGGGTACTTTCTTGAAAAATTTCACTGGCCAGTTACTTCAGGATTGGGAAAGGCAAGAATGTTGGAAGATTTTAAGACTTTCTTTTTTCCAAGGTTTGGTTTTTTATTCTTAATCTATATCCTTAAGAAAATTGTTTTTTGTTCTTGATCTAACCCACCCATAGAATAGATCTGAAAAGAGTTTTAGATTAGAAAAAATGTTTTTCTTTGTATTTCTAGAGAAATTGAAAAAAAACCCCAAAACTTTGACATGCATACAAATCCTTCACTGGAAGTCTCAGAGCAAAGACTGGATGATGACTACATTTAGAAGTTGTTAGAAAAATGGGTTCTATGTTAAGCGGGGATTAGACTACATGATTTCTGAAGTTCTTTTTGAGTACAGCTCAGAAAACTTGGGCCTTTTTAAAGTGTTTCTATTTGTCTAAACCTCTGTGAATGTCTCGTCTCAGGATTGTGGAACTTTGAATATTAATTCACTTCAATTGAGGAAATCAAAGGCCAAGAGAAGAGAGCAGTGTGGTAAAGCAGAAATTCTTTAAACAGTGCTTTCTATTCAAGTGTTGCTAGTGTATAACTTCCCTTTTCTCTATACTTACAGGCCAGGGCACTTCCCATGGAAGCTTTGCCAACTTTGATGCCTTTGGGAGCAGCCCTTTTTCCTCTGCAATAGGAGGTATACCTCCAACTGGTCAGACTTTGTTCCAGCCCCAGCCAACACCCATAGGTAACTTGGTGTTTATACTGTTTTTCTCTCCCCTTCTTGCCCTTCCCTGTTTCCCTCATTCTCCCTGTTCTCATCTCATCACTGTGCCCAAGACTTGAGTAGAGGAGAGATAGAACTAAGGTTAACTTAAAGAAAAGACCTAGTGAGTTAATTATGAATGACCTTCTCAAAGAAGGAAGACCCCACTATTCTTCCACTGCAGTGGGAGGGGCAAAATCTGAATTCAGCCAGGATTCATTTCTGATTGGAAAGACTGGGTAACTTACAAGCATGAGAGTAAGCCTGGGCATAGTTTATTTTTCTCTATGTTGTTCTTGGGGTGTGGGGTGGGGGTGGGTCAACTCAGAAGAAGCCCCCACCCTAGTAGAGAACAGATGTCAGAGATTCAAAGTAATAAAGGCACCCTCAATGTCACCCAAGCTATTCTCCTTGTTTTTGTGGGTGGAGAAACAAAGCCTTAATTTTGAGAAAGTGTCTCACCCAGGATCATCTATGGTATGAAAAGGCTTGCCTGACAGTTGACCTCAGATGGTCTCTGCCCTGCCTTCACTCTCTCTGCACTCTGTGCAGTGACTTCCTCAAGGTACTAAATGTTTTGGCTAGGCTCTTGTTTGAGGGGAAGCAAGTTGATAGACTGACAACTTTTCTTAGTTGATTTTCTTCACTCTTTCCTCTTCCCTCCTTATTACTTAGTACTAGCCAGTCAGATGCTTACTGGAAGTTACAACTTTGGTAAGTTTCCTTTCTCTGAGCCAAAGGATAGAAATAGCTTTTGTCATAATTAAAGATAGAAATTATAGGAAGATAAAGTCTAGAGAGGACTTTTTAAATTTAATATTTTATTTTTTCCCAATAACATGTAAAAAACAATTTTTAGCAATTAAAAAATTAATGTTGCAAATTCTCTCCTTCCTTTCTGCTCTGCCTCCTCTTACCCTCCTTCTCACCCTCTCCACATTAAGGCAAGTAATTTGATATATGTTGAACATGTGCTGTCGTGAAAATATTTACATCTTAGTAATGTTTTGAAAGAAAATGCAGACAAAAAAAAAGAAAAAATATCCTTCAGTCTGCATTCAGAGTCCCTTCAGTTCTTTCTCTGAAGGTGGATAGCATTTTTTTCATCTTAAATCCTTACAGAATTGTCTTAAATCAATGTATTACTGAGAATAACCAAATCATTCTCAGCTGATCCTCTTAGAATATTGCTGTTACTTTGTATGCAGTACATTTCACTTTGGATCAGCTCATCAAAGTCTTTTTCAGGTTTTTCTGAGAGCAGTCTATTCATTTCTTATAGCACATATAGTTCATTTTTTCCACCACAAGTTCTCATTTTACCTCACTCGATCCTCCCTCCCTTTTATCATTCTTCTCCTTTCCCCCCCTTCTCTTTATCCCCTTCCTCTTTTACAAAGAGGGATGTTTGATGCATTTCCAATGAGAGTAAGATTCAAGTGCTCCCTCATAGCCCCTTATTTCCTTCTACTGTAAAAGCTCTTTTATGCCTTATTTATGCCAGATAATTTAGCTATTCACCTCTCCCTTCCCCCCTTCCAGTACATTACTCTTCTCATCCCCTAATTATTTTTTAGATAATTTATATTCAAGTCACATCAATGTTCTCAGTCTATGTATACTTCTAACTACCCTAATAATGAGAAAGTATCATTTTCCCATGGAGGAATGTATACAGTTTAATCTTACTGAATCCCTTTTCTCTGCGTAGACTTCATCTGAAAACTGCTTATTCACATCATTTGACCATTTTTCAATTGAGATAGATGATGAAACTCTGAGAAATTTGAACATTTATAAACTCTTTACCCAGAAGGGTGGTTAGAATACATATGGATAGGATGGGTCTCCACTAAAGGAAGTAGCTAGAATAAGCATGCTTATCTGATGATTAGTACTAATTCCTCCCATAGGAAGCAGCACCTCCACCCTTTTAGAACTATTTAGTGGATATAATGTTCCATATGTTCCATATGCAGAGTACTCTCATGTCTCTTTCCTCTCCTAAAATCAGTGTGACACATTGGATCAATGTTTCTTAAACCTGGGATCTATGAAGTTTGTTTTTAGTATTTTAATAATTATTTATGTAAATTGACTTCCTTCATAATCCTACATATGTGATTTTTATGCTTTTAAAAACATTCTGAGAGGGCATTTATTAGCTTCATCAGATTCCCTATGACACAAAAAGCTTAAGATGCTATATGATTTGCTTTAAATCTGTTCATAAATTTTTAGCAGCAAATAATACCTGTACTATCTGCTTATGAGGGTAGTTGGGAGGTTTTACAAACTTTAAAGTGCTGTATACCATGGAAACAATGTAAAGACTATCAGACTACTATTGGTGGGTAGGGGGAAAACTGTAAAATTCAAAACCTTACATAACATGATAGGTAGAAACTACTATTGTATATAATTGTAAAACAAATAAAATATTTTTTAAAAATAAATAAATGTAAATTGTTATTATTGATGAAGAACAATCAAACCAGTCAGTTGCTGATGGTTGGCATCACCAGATGGGGCTGATTCTGCAGGTGGTAAGGTAGAGTGGTAAGGTAGAGCAAGTAAGAAAGCTCCTTTCTGAGATGTTTGATTTGATCCAGAATTAGAAACCTCAACTTACTACAATTATTGACTTACTCCTGCTCCTCAACTCCTTTATAGAATCCTTACATAATTTGATTTTGGTGAAATGGGATAATTAGGATGTTGTGCAAGGACAGGTTTTCCTATCTTTTAAAGTCAGAAATGGGAAAAATATAATTGAAATTAGAGCAAAGAAAGAGTTAACATAAAAAAAAAGAACTTTTTTAGGGATAAGATCCCTTGGACACTGGAGGAGGTTTAAGTTTCTGAATCTCTGGAAATGTCAGCACAGTATAATCTTATACTTTCATATTTTTTACTGGGGTGGATTATGGGAGGAATAGGGATACCTATCTATCTCCTCATAATCTATAAGGAGTATTCTATTTTTTTCCTCTACCTCTTCTTTCAGTTTTTGTACCTATCCCATTTTCTCTCACAGGCAGCAGCCAGGTGACTCCATTTGGTACCTCTCCTCTTGGTACCTCTCCTCTTGCTCCTCCCCAGCCAAGTGCCCTTTCAGATCTGAGCAATGTCTTGGGAACAGGGGTGTCAGCTGGTGGTATTCCTAGCAGGTAGGTTGAGATTATGGGATTCCCAGTCATGAGAAAGAAAAGTGAAATGTCTGGTTTGGTTTTTTTACCTTGACATTTCCTGTCCCTAGCTTTTTCCTTTTTTTCCTTCTCAATGTCTTTTGTTTATTGAAGATAAAGGACCAGGATTTGCTTGTATAGGCATCCAGTAATGCTTAGCTCATAGTGGAGGATACTTCTCTGATACTAGTGATTCAGTTTCTCTTCCTCTCATAGAAACTTTGGCCATGTCTCTGGACTCCACACTGCTGCTTCTGGCAGTAATAGCAACAGCAGCCCTGGACTTGGATTTGGGGGTGAGTTCCACTTGTAGAGAGCTAGGGCAATGTAGAAAACTTAGGTATATAAGAAAAGATCAGTATAGAGTTTAGGGGTATATGACTGGAAAAGGAAAGAGAGGGTGGGAAATGGGTCAAGGAAGATTTTAAAATGATTGTCATATATTAATCTAGTAAGAAAAATCTAATTACTTTCTGCTACTCTCCCAAAATTTAGCTTTCACCAACCCTTTCATCACACCAACTCCTCATCCACAGTTGCCTTCCACCAACCCGTTCCAATCCAATGGCCTGGCTTCTGGTAAGCTTTCTTTCAATTGTCTTTTATCTTCAGACTATTTAATAAGAGGTTTTCCTACCCCTTTTTCAGATAGTCACTGGAAGCCACAGGCTTATCAGATTTTTTCCCATCACTCTCCTCCTAACCTCAATTTGTGCTGTCACCATGAGCTAAGTTTTGCCCCATCCCATGGGTAAAATCTCCTTTCTTGAGAATTTTGTAGCCCTTTGATACTTCTGAAATCATTTTCAGTGATGTTTCTTAATGGAGGGCTTTCCTACTCCTTCACATCCCACCCCCAAGTTTTAATTATTATCTTTTATGTTCTTGTTTCCATCCTGGGGCTCCCCTAACGTCTTAATTCCTTAAACCTCAGTCAGGGCCATGTTCACTTCATATTAGCCTTTTTATTCTCTTCTGACTTTTCCAATCCAGGGTGGATCTGGAAGCTGAAGATTTCAGAGCTGTCAACCCTGAAATTAATTTCTGTTCTGTAAGAGCCTATTTCTTGGGGTGGGGGTGGGGCAGCTAGATGACAGTAGATAGAACACAGGCCCTGGAGTCAGGAGGACCTGAGTTCAAATCTGGCCTCAGACACTTAATTGCTTAGCTGTTTGGCCTTGGGCAAGTCACTTAACCATATTGCTATATAATATATATTATATATACATATGATATATATAATTATATATATAATATATAATATATACATATAATATATATATAAAGCCTCTCTCAACAGGTATAGTCTTGGTAAAATTATCCTAAATCCTGTCTTTCCCAGTTTCATTTCATCTGCTTTGTTTCCACAGGGCTTGGTTTGGGGATGAATGCTATGGTTCCTAACTTCTCTTCTGCATCGACCCCTGGTGGCCTCCCAGGAACTTTCTCTCCTAATCTCTTCCCTCCACAAAGCTTGCTGGTTCACCAACAGAATGGTAAAAGACTTGTGTTTGGCTGTTGAATTCCAGAGAATCATTCATTTTCCTAGATAAGCATGGAAGAGTAAAAAAGGGATAAAACTTTGGAATACACATTCCCCAAATTCAAGAGTGCTTTCTTCTCATCCCCCCCCCCCCAGCCAATCTCTGCTGGGAACGTGGAATGCCTACTTATTGGGGAGATTGAGATTGTCCAAGTTCATATCACCCTCCCTTCATAAATTCAGTTAAATTCTAAATACATTTAAGCTAAATTTTGGTTTGGGGTTTTGATTTTTTTTCAGGCTCTGGTTTTGTGGGATTAGGAGCAACCAAACTGGGGCCTGTGAACCATCCAGCAGGAATCTCTACAAACCCCTTCATGGTAAGGAAAAAGGAATGAGCCTTGAAGTCTTCTACTCATATCGGGCTCTCTGCCAGCACATTTAATTAGTATTGACTCCCCCTTCTGTGTTGTGCTTGCTACTATCTAGGGTGGGTCAGATTCCAGGCCCTCTCCTTTTTGTGGGGTGGGGAGTGACACTGGAATCTACCCATTTCCTCTTCTCAACCTGATTATTTCTTTTGTTCTTTTCTCTTCAGACTGGATCCTCAACGAGCCCATTTGCCACCAAACCCCCTCCTACTAATCCCTTCTTGTAGCACTGCTGTGCTCAGGAGGACATCCTTCCTACTCCCTCTGCCTCCAAGTATCCTTCTGTTCCCTAGAATCCTGGTGGCCACCTTTGTTTTTTGGTATTACAAGATGGGGAATGACTTGACTTGCTTTGGGTGGTAGATAATGCAAGTGCTAATGCTCTGCCCAGAAGCTTAGAGATAAAACACCAGCCAGTTGCCCCCTCCAAGAGCAGGTATTTTAAGGTTGCTGGTCCAAGGTGTGTTTTATTCTAAAATTTTTCCATCTCTCAATTTCCCTCTCCCCCACACATATATGGTTCTCCCAGCTCCTAAAGCCTTCTCCTGTGGAGAAAGTTATTGGTGCAGACTGACACAAATTTCCTTCTCTTAGTGCTATCTAGTCCAACTGCTGAGAGACTTTCCCTACATACATTGAAGTAGAGCATCTTAGCTTCTCTCTGCCCCCACCTCCCAGAGCCTTCCTTTCTCTTGCATAAATTCCCAACTCAACCATCCTGTCTAAATATATAATGATTTAAGGTTCCCTTCTGTCCTTTTCATATTTGTTTGCAAAAGTATTTTACAAGTTTACCTTAGCTTCTTCCCCGCCTCCTAACATGACAATTCATGTCAAGCGCTTTATTTAACTGTTGGTTTGATATTTGAATACCAGTGTTTTATTAGAAACAAAATTTTCTAATATGTAGAATCACTAGGTAACTTTTATCTACTTTTACCATCATCCCATCAGCCATATTCCAAGATCACTCCCAGCCTTACCTTCAGGACTACCACAAGGGAGAGATTTTGTGCAGTTGCTTTCTGTCCTCTGCACTGTTGGTTTGAAAGATACATGGGGGAAAAATATTGATTGTTGTCAGGCTTTTGATGGGAGGGTTAGTAAGGTCACTAAGGGAAGTATGGGCAGAAATGAGGATGGCTCTTACTGCTAAATTTACCTAACCCAACTACCAAAGCATCATTACCTCATTGTGTTATGTCAACAAGCTCTGGTGACTACATTGCCCCCATGCAAACTGCTCATATGTCTGCTTAGGGTAAACTTTCTGCTCAGAATGACCTTGTATCAGGATGAGAGGATTTGCAACTCAAGTTTCCCTTCCCTTATTTGTGTGTGCATGTTCATGTGCACTTCATTATCTTTGTGTGGAAGATTGTGGTTCGGTCTCACCTCCTTGGAAAAAGCAGAATCCATATCCCTAACTCTTCTCTGATAGCTTTTGAGCTTATTAAAACTGTTTATGGTATGGGGAAGATGTCTTAACTATTGAAAAGTCATCACTCCTCCTAGGAGTCATAAGAGAGAAGTTATTTCTCTCCTGGTTCCTCTCCCATGGCTGGGGGAAGTACCACTCCTTTTTTTCCTTCTTTGAATTGGTTTTGCCTAGGCAAATGATGAGAATGAATTTTTTTCACTTCAATAAGTGAGTACAAAACATACAAATACAGACTAATTTTGAGCACTGGAGAGAAAGTGTGGGAGGTTGAGGTCTGAATGAGCTCATAGGAGCATAGATGTCATATCAAATCAACTTGGGGTCAAACTTGGAGGCATTTCTTAGGAGGCAAATGGATTGGAGCAAGGAGAGATTGCAAATGGAATCTTTAGTCAATCGGAATCTTTAGTCACTGAAACAAATCCTGTCATCTCCATTTTTCCCTAAGTCTCTTTTCACTAACTGGAATAAGAGCTTGCTACCCCAGCCAACTCATCTTCATTCTTGACTCTACAGGTCATTCCTTAACTCTTGATGAGGGTCTAGGTCAGTGAACCTAGAGTTAGTAGTGCGTAAGAGGTAGCTAAGTGGCACAGTGGTTAGGGCACTGATCAGGAGAACCCAACTTCAAAAAAGCATATATAAGGAATTTTCCATATTGCTTGCTTTTTAAAAAATGTATATAATAAATTTGCATTACTTTCAAAGCTGTTCTGTGTCTTTGCTTCCCTGGGAATACTCCAAAGTGGTCAGATTTTTTTCCCGCTTTGAAACCATCATAGGCAAAACAGCCAATCATTCTGTGCATTTGGAAATTAGAGTTACTTTTAAATTGTTCACTTGAAACTGAAATTTTCATTTCTTAATAAACTATATGTCATAGCTTGTCATATGCCCTTAGTTTTTTCTTGCCCCATTCAAAAAATCCCTTGTCTTTGTTTTTGCTCACTGAGTTTGATATTGAGTATATTTCAGCTAATTGCCCTTCTCCATGTGCATGTATATTTGAAGCATCCCAATTATTATAGTAAATTCTGCCTCCTTAGTGCTCCTCTCCCTTGCTAAACTTTCCCCATCAAATGTTTGCACTGCAAATGCTCATTGCATTTCTTACTCAGCTCTAGTTTTTCATTATTTAAAGGGGTTTTCTTTAATTCCCTTGGTTTACACTTAGCTTTTGTAAATAAATTATTCCTAAGGTCTCTTTAAATTGCTATTTTTGTCCTGGAAGCTCTGGATTTTGGATATGACTTCATTGGGATTTTTCATGGATTCCTTCAGTTTTTACTTTAACTTTTTTGTTTGTTTGTTTTCAGGGAGTCCTTAACTCCTTAACCTGTTTTCCTGGTCAGCTTTAAAAAATAAAAATAGACAATTCCAAGTCTTTTGTTGAATTTGTTCTTGTGTCTTGTCATAGATTTCTTTTTGGTCTATTCTAATTTTCAGGGATTCCATTTTTGGGTAGAGTTTGCTACTTTGTTTTTATTCTCTCGAGACCTCAGAATCTGCTGTACAACCCAGCTTAGGTGCTCCTAGTCCTTTCCAAAGACCATATTACTTGAAAACTGCAGGTGGTCTTTGAGCAGAGAGATTTCCATCTTGTTTAACATTTTTGAGCAGAATCGTTTTCTGGCTGACCAGGCAATTCTAAGATGAAGTTATGAGTTCTTTTAACCTGATGACATAAAAATATTTTGGAAGTAGTAAAATAATCTACAATTTTTAAGTATCCTCTGCAGGGTTTTCCTGTATTCTCTTTCTGAACCAAAGATAAAGTGCTTTAGCAAGTATTCTTTTTTTAAGGTTTTTGCAAAGCAAATTGGGTTAAGTGGCTTGCCCAAGGCGGAACAGCTAGGTAATTATTTGTCTGAGGTCGGACTTAAGCCCAGGTACTCCTGACTCCAGGGTCGGTGCTCTATCCACTGCGCCCCCTAGCCGCCCCGCGCCCCCTAGCCGCCCCTTAGCACGTATTCTCAATGTATAAATATTGTTTTGTGTTCCTCTGTCCGGCATCCCAGGAAGTTAGGTTGAAAATAAACACCAGAAATTATCCATTAGAACTACTTCTCTGTCCTGTTGTCCACTATGCCCCTGGATTATAGGTCTGCAGTTAGTGACTGGTAGATATGATTAAAATACAAAAATTCAAATTGGGATCCAAAATGCACATGCGCACCTTCTAACTTTAAGGAAGTCCACCTCGAAGACTACTTCTCTCTGAATCACCAAAATGGGTTGGGCAGATCTAGCTACCCTCTACTCTAAATAGTATTTCCTACTCCCACTTAGCTCTTGGCTAGAACTATCCCCCCACCTACCGGATCTGGCCAGCAAGCCCCTTAAGTTACCCGGACAGTAGGCTGGGGGTGAGTTAGAGTGCAAATTATGTTTTTCCTCTCTTTTTTTCTTAACAGGGAGCTAATTAAGTTAATACACATTAATTCTGGTCCCTCGTCCACCCAATTTTTATCCCTTTACCCTAGTTACCTAGTGTCCCTTTGGGCACCTTACTCCTCCGTTCAGAGTAAAGGGGTCTCTGTGAAATCACAGCTGCCGTCATAAAGGAGCAGACTGGATAGCGGTCTGGGGGAGGGAACCCTATTCCCATGTTTAGAAATAGGGGGAATTGGAATGGTCACCCGAATCCCTGTGTGAAGATCTGGGGCTTCAGACCATCGGGCAAAGTTAAAATTCAAGGGAAAGAAGTTCGATCTGAGTGGGGGAAATGCTTTGAGTTCCTTAAATTCTAAGTTCCCTCCCTCCATGGTGCTTGCAAAACAAAAGGGGCCAACACCCTGGCCTCAAGCCACAGTAGGGACCATGATCCTCATTATAAGCCTGTTCCTGTGGCCACTCGTGGACCCCCGCAAAATCTGCCTCTCACTAGATCCAGCCAACCGCTGGTGGCTACTGCTTCTGCTGGCTCCTGTGCACCATGAGAGTCCCTGGCACCTGGCCTGCAATGTTGTGGGACTGTGGATGACTGGGCGTCGTTTGGAACAGTCTGTGGGCACGGGCCTATTGTTAGTCTTGATGTCCTCGGCTACCCTTTTCACTGGTTTCCTTCACCTTGCCTTCAACTTGGCCAAGGAGGTGACACTCCAAGAAAGATGTCGCCGAGCTGACTGTGCCCTTGGCTTCTCCGGTACAGGAGGGACAGGAAATCCTCACACTTCAAGCCAGGAGAGGGAAAAAAAAAAAACCCTGGGGTGGTGGATAAGGGTAAAATGCCCAGAGAATTTGCTATAGTATCCTGGTATCGGGGAATTTTGTCAAACAACCCCCCTCCTGCTGTGTATCTGGGAATTTTCATCTTTTTAAAACGAGAAGGGGTGGGAAGGGAACCTCTGGCTCCTGGAGAATAGTGAACCCACGAAGTCCTCTTCCCCTTCCACCCCCAAGGTGTCCTGTTTGCCATGCAGGTGATGTCCAGCTCCGAGAGCTTCCTTGTGGGGAATCTGTTGTTGTGCCTGGCAGAATCTGTGGTGGCCAGCTGCTTCACCCCCAAGTGAGTGGGGCCCTTGGGCTGGGGATTTGACTTCAGGTGGCCTGAGGTGCCCATGAACACAGCTAATAGGTGATGCAGCTGGACCTACCACGCAGATTCCCCCGTGGGCTCCTGAATCCGCCACCTGGTACCTACAATTCTGCACCATCTGCTGACCTGCCCTTCCACGAGGGCTCCTTGCGCTACAGGAGCCCAGTGACCTCAGATAACTCCCTTCTCCTTGGGAATAGTAACACTGGATCAAATCCACCGCTTTAACGAAAAAAATCCCTGGAATTCCTTCGGCTGCCCCATCACGACCTGACGAGAAGCAGAAGCACCCCAAAACCATTACCAAGAGCCTCTTTTCCCTCCACAGGGTCTCCTTCAGCGGACACTTGGCAGGGGTCCTGGTGGGTCTGGTCTACCGCTCGGGGCCACTACGGGACCTCTCTCAGCCTGGGCCCCGCCGAAAATACGAGCTCCGCTAGACTCTTCCCCCGCCCAGCCATGCAAGCAACCAGTACAGCGGAGCCTGACCCCCAACTCCGCTTCCAGCTTTATTTTCGGGACTGGGGAGGCGGGCCCCGGTGGGGTGGGGCGAGAGACGCAGAGACGAGCCGCTTGGCCCCCCAAGTCTTGGGGGTCCGGCAGTCTTCTGGCCCTCTTCGAGCTGGGTCCTGGACAAGACCGTCCTCTCCCGGCCCCTCCACGTTCCCGGGATCCGGCCACTCTGCCTCACGGCCCTTTGACGCTGTTTTTCACTTTCTGGGGGTGATAAGATGGCTAGAGATGGGGCCTACCCACGGGGAGCTTGGTGTTTCTAACTAACTCACGGGGAAGGCAGACCCACGTCGGCCTAGACACGCGGGCAACGCTGGCACTCCCTTCTCCGGAGCTGTAGCGGGGCTATCCTGTAAACCAGCCCTTGGAGGCGGCACGAAGCAAGCACCTTAACCCCCTCGCCCTCCCTTCTCCCAGCTGCTTCCTAGCCTAGGACAGGCCCAGATGCTGGGGCTGAGGGCATGCGATCACAAAGGTTGGTGAGGAGGTGAGGACCCACCCCCCTCCCGGAATTAAAGGCCCTACTGGGGATGCAGTAGTCACTTTATTGTGCTTGGTTCCACGGCTAGAGTGCTCCAAGACAGTTACTACAACCAAGTCTGGGCATGCTTGACTGCCATCCAGGAATATCTACCAAGGAGAGAAGTCTAGATTCATGGAGGTTGCTAGGAAATGGTTTTCCCTTTATCAGGGGGTTCTTTTTACATGGTTACCTCTTTCTCCCTCACTATAGAAATAACCCCTCTGGTCCTTTACACGTGTTTTTCCTGTTTGTCCACTCTGACATCTGCTGCAGACTCTCAGCATCACAGCCAATTTACCTCCTCTTCACCCTTTAGACTCTCAGGTGATTGGTCTGGAAATCCAAAAGCCCTGTGCAGTTGTGGGCACACTGAAGCCTCTCACAGAGCCCAGGGACCTGTGTGGCTGGCAGGCACCCAGATGGGTTTGTGATCCATAGCATCCATGACTGTATAGGACACTAGATGGGTGGGACCTCCTCAGGCTCACCAGGATTATGATTACATCCAGAAGAATCCCTGAAGTACTGGGATGTGGCTCAAGAGGAGGGGGGTTACCCCAGGAGTAATTCCCTTGAGGACAGAGAGCAAAGTAGGCTGAGGGGCAACTATGTTATTCATTGAAGGCATTGAGGCCAAGGGGTACATGGTGATGGAGTTGCCCTGGAGGGTTCAAAATGCTGCTTAATGCTATAATCCAGTAGTCTGCTATGAGTACATGATCATGGATTAATCCCTCTCAAAATCACCTCAGTACTACAGCTCAGTGTCATAAAACTGCCTCCTCCTGGTACTCTGCAAAGACAGCTGCAGTCACCAGGTTGCCAGTAAAAACTGACAAATTCCTGGGCTCTGAAGTCAGCAGGAGAAATATGTAGGGATCAAAGTCCACGGGGGCTGGCAAGGCGGATTAGACTCCTGCTACCAGCAGGGAAGGTGGCCTCAACTAGGTTGACCTATATCTGAGGCAGGAAAGAAAGGCCAAGCAGCCAGGCCCAGGTTGGTCCTCTGTTCCTTGGCCTGTGGAGGCCAACCCCATACCTATCTATACACAGAATCAAGTTCTGGAGTCTGCAGGCCAGGGTGCTCTTCTCAACCCCTCATACCCTTTTAGCTAGGGTGATTAATGTGGCAGATTAATGTGGCACAACAGTCAACTGTCTTCTTCCCAGCTGTTGGGCTGCAATAGGATTTAATTGGAATTGGGAAAGAGGGTGGTTTGTATAAAGTAGTGCTGACCCTAGTCCTGTGGTATCCAGTACAACTAATCCAGAAACTAAGTTGATTTAGGTTTAACTCCCTTTCCCCCAGGTAGTTGTCTCTCTTCGAGTTGTCATATATATCTTTTTTCAGTAAAGTAACAAGAGTTAATCCCTCAATACCTGCTCCAAAATTTCATCCTGAAAAATATATTTTTTTTGGACTTTTGCAAGGCAGTGGGATTAAGTGACTTGCCCAAGGTCACATAACTAGGTAAATCTGAGACCATAATTTGAATGCCAGTGCTCTATTAACTATGCCACCTAGCTGACCTGAAAATGGCATTGAAAAAAAACTGCCCACATATATAGATGATTTCATAACTTTTTTTTCTTTCTCTCTACAGTTCTCTCCAGTAATAAGTGCTTCCTCATTCCTAAACCTCTCCAAATTGCTGTTTGAAATTCCTGCAATGCTCTTCCCATCCTCAGTTCTTAGGCATTGGATTTTGCCCAAGTACTATCTTCCTCTTAATAGAGCAATTCCTCCAATATTCCTAGCCAAATTTGCATGAGGCAAGGGAGGAATCTTAAAGAACACTGTTAGCTAGAGAGGCCCATAGAGAAAGATCTTGTAACTCTGGGAGCAACCTCTTTTTAACCTCTCATTTGAGAGACCAAATTTCCTTTTCCTTTTAGCTCTTGTGCCAATCAGTACACACAAGGCCCTCATTATTAAAGCCTGCCAAGGCAGTGATCATGGGCATATGACAGAACCTACCTTTCACTTTAAACTGCGTGTACTAATGGCACTGGTTCCAGCCTGTCCTGCCACCTGTACTCCACAGTGATTTCCCCATATGCCACCAATAGAACACAGCTGGAGTACAAGGGGGAAAAAACTGGATGATTTATCATCCCCAGATTATATCGAAATCACTTGTCTTCCTGGTCATAAATCTATGCCACAAATAATTTGGATCATAAATTACTTTAGTTATTTTATATTTGAATTCTCAGCACCTAGCTAACAAGCCTGGAAAGATAATAATTTTGAATGTGAGACAGTTGAATACAGTTGAATACACATTACCCTGACTCTTTATTCAGCCCCACAGCAATAGACCATTTTCAGCAAAAAGGGGGAAGGGGAAAGAAATAAGAGCACTCTTTACTCTCACTCCCCAAACTGTAATATAGCAACAAGAAATAGGACTCTTGGGGGAAGGGGGGAGAAGGACATGAGGCAGCTTTCCTTACTCCCAAAGAGTATTGGTGAGAGGGATAAGATGAGGATAAAAATGATAGAATCCAACTTTGGCTAAGTGAGCTATGGAGTGGATGCGGCTAGGGAGGGCTTTGGAGTGGGAGTAGATTCTGTCTCCCCTTGGCTCATCTCAAGTAGGCAGGTAACAGCAGTTATCTCCGGACCACATTGCCAAGTCAAGATGGGGGCTGGGTTTGGCTGTGTGGAGACTGACATTATGGGGGGTGGGGCAAGAAGTTGCCTAGACCTCCTCAGGATCTGAAGAAACAACAATAATTGGATTAGCAATGGAAGAATCTTAAGGGTTTGTGACCTCAGTAAGGCCCCAAATCCACCCCAGGGTCTTGGATGAAAGGGGAGTATTTCTCACCTGTTGGGGCGATTGGGATAGGCCAAGGGGAATCCGAGTAATGGAAGGCAAGAGAGGATCGGAGAAAAAGAAATCTTCAGAGCAGAGAGCTGGAAAATCTTAGTACAGAGATTAATGTTGGTATTTGCTTGCTATCCACATTCAGAGGTAAATAACAAGGAATCCTAATATATACTATGTTCATGTTTTAAAAACTCTCTAATAATATGTTGACTGTTTGCCAGCATGGGGAGGAGGGAAGAAAGGGATGGTGGTAGAAAAAGATGGAACTCATAAATTTGCAAATGGATGAATGTTGAAAAGCTATCATTGCATGTAATTGGAAAAATAAAAATTTCAATTTAGTATTCATATATGCTTACATTCCCCAAAGCTCAATTCCCTCCCAGCTATAGAGGAATTTTTTCTAACCTTGAATTTACCCTTGACTCCTCTTTTACTCACCTAAATCCAATCACTAGGTAAAATTTAAGAGATTCTAGCTAACTTCGCAGTTGAACCTTTTCCAACCCAATTGCTGGATCACACACATAATTCAAGATCCTATACAAGCTTCAAAGAGACAATTGTAAATTGTAATTGCCTCAAGCAGCCAACTCTACAGTTACCAAAGAATTATCCCACAATAGGGGCGGCTAGGTGGCGCAGTGGATAAAGCACTGGCCTTGGAGTCAGGAGTACCAGGGTTCAAATTCGGTCTCAGACACTTAATAATTACCTAGCTGTGCAGCCTTGGGCAAGCCACTTAACCCCATTTGCCTTGCAAAAACCTAAAAAGAAAAAAATTATCCCACAATGTTTCCTAATTACCTCTAAAATAAGCTATGAATTCCTCTGCCTCTCAAGGTTCTCCAAAGTCAGGCCCAGATCTTACCTTTACAACTCTAACTTCCAATATTCCCCTTTTACATGCTCTGGGCAAAGTGAACAGAAGTTACCAGAACTGGTGTTCTTTTTTTTCTTTTAAGGTTTTTGCAAGGCAAATGGGGTTAAGTGGCTTGCCCAAGGCTGCACAGCTAGGTAATTATTAAGTGTCTGAGACCGGATTTGAACCCAAGTACTGACTCCAGCCAGTGCTTTATCCACTGTGCCACCTAGCTGCCCCTCAGAACTGGTATTCTTATCTCTGACAATGTATTTGCACAAATTGTTCTTTACCCTTATTACACTATCATCAAAATGCTTCTCTTTTAAGACTCAGCTCTGTAGAGACTTAATTAGAATTTATATAATGCTTTAAAGCAAGGTGCTTTACAAATACACAAAACGCACAACAAAATGCTTCCAAATTGTTATCCCTAAAGTACAGGTCTGAAGGAAACCTGAAGAAATTTCAGTGGCTCCTCTAGAATAACATACAAATTCCTTTATGAGATAACCTAGCTCTAACCTATCTTTTTGAATCGACTAATAAATTAACCTAACTTGCTGCCCCTTCCATTCCTTTGTCCATTGTCCTAAATGCTTTAACTCTGGTCTTTTGGAATCCCTAGGTTCCTCTGGGGTCAGCTCATGTGGTCACCTTTTCTGATCCCCAGCAGTAGTTTGTGCTTTCTTTGGACCCCAATTTTAAGGAGGAAATAACCTAAGTGGGGAGGGGTCCTTAAGAAGCCCAGGTTCCTTATCTATCCTGGATCTCCATCAGTTTGTAACCCAGCTAAGGAAGTTCAATACCTTTATTACTCTGGGAGTGCTCCCTGTTCCCCTCTACTTCAGGCGGAGTAAGGATGTTTTGGTCCTGGGCATCAAACAAGGCACAGAAGGATGGATGCCAGATGGTTCTGAAGGAGATTGCGTTACCAGAACCAGAATTCCTTATCTGAGGAAAGGATTTTTACATTTACCACAAAATTCAACACTGATCCTGTCTTTCCCACCATCAGTCCACAAATTCCGCCCCACTTTTAGGTCCCAGTCCACTCATCCAACCCATCACCCTTTCAGTTACTGCTCTGCTTTCATAGTCGGTTTCCCAGGGAGCTGGTTGACTCCCCTCTTTGAAGCTCTGGGTGAGAACTGGGGCTAGGAAGAATGGAAACTGAAATAAGAATAGGCCAAAAATCATAAAGAGGGGGATTGCCACTGCAGGGCAAAATTCGGATAGGATGGGAAATGTTGGCTCACTTACTCTGATTACCCAGAAGCTGTTGACCAAAATGAAGCCTAACATTGGGTGGCTGAATTTTGTCCCTTCGGAGCTGAAATGCAGGAGGCGACCCAGGCTGGGAGCTGAAGGTTAAGAGGAAAAGTGAAGCTTGCTCCTAGATCCTGGATTCTGAACCCCTTATTTATTGATCTAGCCCCCCTCCTCGAGGTTTGCTCCGACACACACTCACCTGTAGGGTGCGGAGGTTCCCGCGGCCCTCTCTGTCTCTCCGGCAGGGTCGCAGTCCTCTTCTAGACCACCAGCGGCTTTAGCCCAGTCTTCCTCTCCTCCCCCCGGGGGAAGGTAGGGGATCATCACAGGTGTGGGGTGCACACAAGACTGCCTCTCCTTCACCCCGCAGCCGGAGCCCTGCCCCCTGGCTTCCTCCACCCGGTAGATGCCCCCCAGCCTTTTCCCCCTTGGAGCACTACCGCTCCTCAGACTAGACCCCCGGCTCTGCCTCCTCGGCCGGGTGACTGCAGCTGTGACTTTGGGCCAACAAGCCCCTCTCCCTCCCCAGGTAAGCGCTCCAGGACCTCAAGCGGGAAAGGAAGGGGGGAGGGCGCCGGGCGGGAGGGACCCCCCAACCAACAAATGCTGAGAAGCCACTGATCCTGCAGGGGCGGGGCGCCCCCGGGGGGAGTCGAGTCTGGGGCAAGGGGCTCCTTAAGAGGGCGTGCAGATCTCAAGGCAGGCGGCCAGGGCCAAAAGGTGGGCCCTTTTACCACCTGGGGACTCCCGAGTCGTGGCGGATGGTAGGCGGAGGTGTGAGAAACAAGACAGAAGTTCTGAGAAACCCACCCACAAGAGGAAGCGATAAGAAGTCCAGAGTGCTGGGAGTAAAGGGTACCCTAGAGGCATCCTTAATTTCCCTGACCTCCCCCAGTCATTAAAGAAAAGCCTCATAGACGTTCATTCACAGGCAGCCTAACTGAAAATCAACCCAGGAGGCTCCTGGCTATTTATTGGGGGGCCTGACACAACTTGAGGGATATATATCAAGGGGGCAGGGAGTGTTTGTCCAGGTACCTTTTTACTCCATCCCAGACCTCTTCCCTTGCCTCTTCCCTCAGAATCCAGGCTGAACATTTCTTCTTTATTTCTTTAGTGTGAGTCACAGCATTTCAGTAGGAATTACTGCTCTCTACCCCACAAGTCTGGAAACAGCACCCGCGTGGCATGGGGCCACTACTGATTTCTTCCCACCCACCTAAGAGTCCGGGAGCAGGAAAATGGGCAGAAAGTAATATCCCTCTGCCCCATCCCACTTCCAATTGATTTATGGGCAACCGTAACCTAAAAATATCCATGTTTGCTGGTGTCTGGGCTCCTGGATGTCTTGTCTGATTTCCCCTTCCCCTTGCCTAAGGATGCCCATGGGACCCTGCCTGCTCCAGCAAGGCATGGACAGCAGTGGCGATGTTGGGGAGGCCCTTTTCAGGGGTCCCCTCCTCTTCTAAGATGTGGTGGGGCTGGCACAGGGCTTCCTGAGGGATGGGGGAGGGGGAAATGAAGGATTCTAGGTTAGTCTTCATGAACTAACTTTTCTAGCCCACTCCATTCCTGGAGAGACAAATGAGTCCCCACCCAGGCCTGGAGGCCCAACTTTCCACTCAAACTTGATAGCCCACTTCTGAATAGAGGGGTGGTAGAAAGGGATCACATATCAAGATGAAAACTAGGCCTCAGACTCAGGCTACTTCCATTCTCCCTCTCTGTTCTTAATGTCACCTGTATCCAGCCCTGCATACAGACACTGCACATAGACTGGAAAGATGGGAGAGAAGCCTTGAAGGGATGAGTTAGGTCAGTGTTTAACACAAAACGCTCATCAGCTATTAATTGCTACATTGCGATAAAATCTTGTGCTAATGGTTCTGCAAGAGGGCAGATTTGAACTAGACACTTCAGAAGACTTTTGCTGGATGGCCATGGAGTGGGGTGATGCTTTGGGCTCAGGAGGCTTCCTATTTATTGGCTAGAAAAGGGAAGCAAGTGGGAAGATGGCACCAGTGACACAAAGCGGGTACAAAATACACATAACATACACAGAGGCAGTGATCAATATCTATACAGTTTATAAACAAAGAGGGAGACTTGGGCAAAGGCCCTATCATCCCCTAAAAATATAGTGATCTCTCTACAAAATAAAGATAATTTAACAGGAGAAGACTGGGATAAGGGGGATGAGGAGGGAGGTAGAGGCAGGACCAAAATATGAGTGCAGGGGTCCAAATCCTCTCTGAAGAATCAAGAAAGGCCAGAGGGAACAGAGAGATGGAGGATCCACAATGAAGTTCTATGGGAATGAGGACAGGGGCCCTTGGAGGGGGATAGGGTATCACAGGGCTTCTGAAAGCACTGTATACATGTATGGAAAAGGGGAATCAGTACAACTTTATGAGGGCAGAAGGCATCATTGGTCAGACAAAATGGCAGAGAAGGTCACTGAGGTAAGTCCTCACAGTGAAAAAAATATTTTTTAGAGGGAAAAGTAGTAGGGGAAAGGAATTTTCATAAATAGGCACATGAGGTTTGGGGATGTTCAGACTCCAGGAGCTTAGGAGCCTAGGAGCCCAGCATAGGTGACATAGAGCAGGAACATGAGGACCACGTAGAATAAGGCGAAGCCACCCAGGCTGGGAGAGAGCCCAAGGGACAAGGGGCCCTCCCCCCTACCACACTTCACAGCCTCCATCGTGGTACGTAGCCCCTGTGTGGTACCCTGGAGGAGGTCGGAGGGCAGGCACAGGTCAGCCTGCGGTAGGTCAGAAAGGCAGGGAAGCAGAACAGACGGACATACATCAGCAGCAGCAAAACCTTCCCCTCCCAAATCTCCCTCACATGCTGACTGGCAGTAACCCATAGGCTAAGTTTTCTCCCATGCTTTCTTCTGGTGGGGCCTAGGACCCCTTCCATTTCCTTCATGCAACATATCCAACCCTCCTTCCCCATGTACCTCTCTCCCACCTCCATAGCATGCACCCCACCCTATAGATGCTCACACAACCACTCCCTACCTCAGGGACTCCCATCTTTCGACAGGCCTCTAAGAAACTTTCCACATTCTTTCGAGCCTTGAGAGCACTAAGTTTTGGCTAAGATAGGGATGAGAAAGTTGGAGGTGAAACATAAAAAATGACTAGTGGCTTTCTTCCACCCAATCCTCCCCTATATACTAACCACAGCAGGTGAAGGAACATGTATGAAGGGCACAGAGCGGGGACGAAGGTGGTTGGCTAACTGACAGAGGACAACACCATTAGCCAGAGCATCAACTAAATCCTCAGGCAAGGGTTGCTGTAGGCAAGATTCAAGGACCTGGGGAAATATAAAGGGTTGGAGCACAGGCTCTATCTTTTTATACTCCTTAGAAAGAAGGAACAGGTTTCTTGAGTTCCATGAAATGGGAGTTTAGGGGAGATTTAATAACTGGCAAACAAAGTTGGAGTAGAATTTTTGAGTCCTGTAAGAGAATTCAAACCTACTTCTCTACTTAGGATCATGAGTGTGATGAGGCTAGGGAAGACCTACCTGGCGGAGTTGAGTCATTAACTCTTCCTTTTTCATCACTTGGTGGGACTGTCGTGGTCTCAGAATAGGTTCTGATGAAAGTGGGCCTGGGGAGGAAGTTAAAGACAAAGTTGACAAAACAATGGGGTTGTATCCCTTCTCCATACCATACTCTCTTCTCCCTTACATTTTTCCTCAACACTCCAATTGAAATCTTTTTTATCACCTTCTGTGAAAAAAGAAACTGGGGTCTACAGAGACAGAGTACACAAATCTAGGATAATATCTCAACTTGCAGAAATTTGAAGGGAGGAGTGGAGGGGAAGTGACTGACCCAGGTACAAAGGAAGATGTTCAGTAGGCCTACAACTCACCTGAGTTGCTCTGTGAAGATGAACGGAACAGGAAACTATTTGGTCTTTGGATGGAGCCAAGTGGTTGGGGAGAAGGACCTGTGGCTAGGGGAACGTAGGGATAAAAGGTTAAAATGAAACCAAGAATGTTAAAGTAGTTGACCATCACCATCTAAAAGATGCCTTAGGGGTTCTAACTCACCTGGACAAGGTGTGTGGTGAGGATCCAGAGAGGAAGGGTTGGGTTCAGGAGCACCAGGCTGGGGACCAATTCGCTTGGAGGAATTGCTAAGGGAAGAGAGTTAATTGAGAGAGGATGTTGGAAAGGGATGATAGTCGAGTTGAGAATAGAGATGAGGAAGAAAAGACTTACTTGTAAGGGGCTATGCTGGTAGCATTTCCCCCACCACCTTTGTTTGCCAGTCTCAGGAAACTAGAAAGAAATCAGTTAAGACAGAAAAGGGAAGATAAATGTTGGAAGAATATTCACATAAAGTGAGAAATTCCCATTCTTTATCTCTAAGGTGGGAAAGATCAGAGAGGCAGTTTTTCTAGCTCCACCTCCCATCTCCCACAACCAATCAAATGTAGCCAATCACCAAATCCTATCTCATCTCAAGGTCCCCTACTCTGCCCTAGTCTCACCCTTGTCCATTTTTTATACCTCTCCTTTCTGGGGGACCCCCACATGCTTCCCTGCTGCTGTTGCCTCCTCTCTCGATCCTGCCACAGCTGCAGAGTGTCTGGCCGACGACGTTCTTCACCAGCTGGCTCCTCCAACCTGAAAAGTAAGAGGCAAGTCAAGAATCCATGGGGTCCAAAGGGAAAGAGGACTGAGAAGAAAAGTCAAAGGAGAAGAGAAAGGGAAGCCAATGGAGCAGAATGAGAAGTAATTGGACTGGGGTAATAATGGGGCAGTGGGTTGATAATAGGACTGAGGCAATGATACCTGGCTCTAGGGTGGCTTTCTACTTCCATCTCTGGGTTCTTTTGCTCTGCCAGCTGCTGCTCCTAGGAAAGGAGGGTACACAACCATCATGTTGAGAGATTTGCCATGCCATAGCCCACCTTTTTATGTTGCATTTCCACAAGGACTCACCCAACCCTCCCATTTCCCTTGATGTTACTAAAGCTGGGGCCCCCTCACCTCAATAGGACCTCTCTCCTCCTCCCCAGGTACATTGCTGTCTATGAAGTCAATTTGTTCAGGGTCCCCATCACCTGAGAAGGCCAAGGGAGAGTCAAGGGAACATCTAGCTCCCCAGCCCCACCTTCTGTCCATTCTCTGTCACCCCTGCCCTACTCACCTGTTCTATCTTCCCTCTGTTCTCTATACCCCCGAGGTTCTTGGGTCAATTCTGAGATACGGAAAGATAGTTCTGAAAATTCATCTGTCAGCTATAAAGAGGGAGAGAAAGGGTCTCTGAGACCAACCCCCCCAAAATCACAATTGAATATTGTTTTGGAATGGATAGAGGAGTGTGAGGAGGAGTGTGAGTAGGGGTGTGTGTGTGTGTGTGTGTGTGTGTGTGTGTGTGTGTGTGTGTATCCATCCAATCTCTTTCTGGTATAGGAAGACAGAGAGACAGATATTTAAAAAAAAGATACTTCTTTCCTGAGGGCTCTCTCATAGGGCTGGGAAAGGATTTGCCCATTTGAAGAGGCCCCTTACCTCATTTCCAGACCATCTCTTACTTCCACTGTCAACACTGTGGAATCCAGAGTCCAGCCCACCATCATATCGACGTCCAGGGAACAAATCTTCCACAGGGCTATATTGGGGGAAGTCATGGTTTACATGTCAACTGAATAGACACTCCCCCCCCAACCATATCCATATCCTTAAATTCTCCATTTATCTGAGAAAGAGTTCAATCCAAAACCTCTCTGAATAATATGGTCTATATAAAGCTAACCATATAACTCTTTTTATAACCTGTGACTTACCAGGGGCTGAAGCTTGACAAGTGAGAGGTTGGCAGGTCCCCAAATCCAGAGACTCCCCGCTCTCCAGCCTCTAATGAAAGATACTTGAAGATATGAAGTTTTCCCTTCAGGCAGATCTGGGAGTCAGTAAAAAGAAAGGGAGAATGCCTGAAGAGCTGTGAATTACAGTCCTTAGGATTCACCTCTTCCCAACTTTGGAAAATGGCTTCTTTAAGCCATTTTTTAGATAGACTTTATCCTGTTCACCAGCCCCTTCTAGGTCCAAGGTATCTCACCTGTGCAGGAGGGCTCTGAAGAGGATTACTATCTAGCAGAATGACCTGGAGGTGCTTAAGACGGCGAAAAGAGCTTGGGATTCGAGAAACATGGTTACAGGAAAAATCCAAACGGACAAGAGGAAGGTCTCCCAATTCTGGAGAACAAATAATGATTTAGAGTTGGACCATAGAATGGAGGGTCAATTATACCCTAATGATCTAATCCTTTTTTCCCCCTCTGCTCCCCCACCCCACACACCTTCCATTCCTGCTAGGCTAATGATCTGTCTACTGATTTACACCATGCTCATTCCTCCCTTTGTGTTCTTTATCATGTTACCTTCACTTGAAAGGCTCTCCTCTATCCAAAGTCTACCATCCTTCAAGACTCAGCTCAAGTTTCACCTCTTCCATGAAGTTTTCCCTGTCTGTCCCAGCCCACATTGAACTCTCCTTATTCTGAACTCTTAGTATACTTATAATCAGAACCACCCAATTTAACATTTAATTCACATGCTGTCTTATATTTTTCTGTTTCACGTTTATTAGTCTGGCTTCTTCAACTAGAACTGTGATGGTAGGAACCACACATACTTTTGGTTAAATGACTAATTATTTAATTTTAGAGGGTATGGATGAGTTGGGGAGGAGGCTTTCTGATGATTACTGAGGATTCTACAAACCCACCCAGACCCAGACCTCCCTCACCATCAGGCAGAGTGCTGAGCTGGTTCCTCCGCACATTAAGGTCCCTCAAGCAGTGGAGGTTACCCAACTGGAGGGGAAGGGACTGAAGTTCATTGCTGCTTACATCCTGAAATTAGGGAGGACACTTGGGTTTGAGACCAGAGTCAGGCTGCCTGTAACCCCATCCATATTTTGATTATCATCACCTATTCCACCCCTCCCCTCCCACCTTCCACCCAGCTCCCTGCAATTGTTTCTCCTCAACCTTCCCTCCAAAAAACCCAAGGACCTCCCCCTTCCATGGCTATTCCATTCTCACAAGCTGTCTTAGGTTTCCCAAGGTTCCAATGTCAGGAGGCAGGGCCCCTAGTTTGTTGTTGCTGACAATGAGCACACGAAGGGGCAGCTGGCAGATATAAGGAGGCAGTGACAACAGTTGGTTCCGGCTGTAGTAGGGGAAAAAAAAATAGGCTCATAGTTCAGACCTAGATGGCCTAGAAAATGCCTCCATGTTTAGAAGGTTCTGTAAGATCAGGATTCAATTCCGAGGTTTATCACCCCTATATGAGCCTCGGAGTGGGGCAAGTTATTCCCACTCCCCTTCACTTTTTTTTTAAAGTTTTTGCAAGGCAAAGGGGTTAAGTGGCTTGCCCAAGGCCACACAGCTAGGTAATTATTAAGTGTCTGAGGCCAGATTTGAACTCAGGTACTCCTGACTCCAGGGCCGGTGCTCTATCCACTGTGCCACCTAACCGCCCCTCCCCTTTCACTTCTAAAGCTGAGACCTCCCCAAATAACCACTGTACCTTAGGTTGAGGTAAGTAAGGGCCGTGAGATTCCCCAGCGCTGGGTTCAGACACCGAAGACAGTTGTGATAGAGGCTCAGCCCCTCTAGGGACACCAGCTGGCATGCTGCCTCTGGCACCTCAGGGAACCGGTTCCTGGACAGGTCTAGAGGGGATCAGGTAGAGTAGGGGATAGCTATGGGAAAAGCCCAGTCCTCTATATAACAGGATTCCTGACTTACCCATAAGTGGCACAGGCATCCCCGTCTCCTCTATAAACAACAGGTGATTCTTTAAAATTAACATGACTGAGGAGCCATGAAGAAGGCAAGAGGATAAGACAGACAGCAAAGGGAAACAGAGAAAATGTTAAGATTGTGGGTAGAGAGAAAAAGGGAAGAGTGTGAAACGGGATAAAAGGGTTCCCTATCTCAGTATGACATTCCTCTTTCTTCTCCTTACTTCATTCTAAGCCTCTCTCAAGGGAGCCTAAGATTCCCTGTGTCCTAGCTCCAACTACAAGCAGTGATGGTGAGGATCCCAACAGTTAAAAAAAAAAAGTCTTCCTCTCAATGAGTTCCCTCCAGACTGGCCCCAGATGGCTGCTTGCCCAGAGAAGCTATCATGGCTACTCCTCAACAATCCCTATTCCCCAATCAGGCCTTCCCCCTCCAGCCAGATTACATAACCAGTTTCACTTCCTCTCCACCTGACCCAGTGTGTGAAGCTAGGATAGGAAAAAAAGACCTTCCTAGGCCAGACTCCCCCCAACTCTAGGAAATCCTAGAAACTCAGAATTCCTTTTGTTTCTACTAATCAAACTGTAGGATTTCGAATGGAAGACTTTGACAACTCTCTAGATTATAGCCCAACCCCATTCTCTAGTGCTGGAGAAAGCACTTTCCTGAGGTAGGGTGCATCTGCCCCTCAAGGAAGCTGGCCTCCTGACAAAATGAAATGGAAAAACAGTCTATCAACCAGCTTCCTGTATTTTTCACAGGTCAGGCAGAAGGGAAAAGACTCAAAAGGTTCTGCTTTACATTCTCCCAACCTACAGAGAAACTATTTGACATCTGAGAAGGCATTTTGGGAAATATTTAGGGTTCCCATCATCATTCACCATCATATTGGCGGGTTGTACAAAAAAATCCTCAAAGAAAGAAGGGGGGGGTGGGAATGAAGGGAGGAAAGGGGGAAGAGGAGAGCAAGGTAGAATGGGATGTGGTCAGGGTCTAGGCTGCTAGCCCTGTGTCTCCTGTCAAAAAAAAAAAAACACAACTCCCAGACCCATGAGTGACATTTGATCTTTTTCAAAGCAAAACATATAGAGGCAGCTGGTGGTTTAGTGGATAAAGTACTGGGTCTGGAGTTCAAATACAGTCTCAGACACTTCCTAGCTGAGTAAACTTGGGTAAATCACTTCATCTCAAATTGTTTGATAAAAGCAGGAGAAGGAAATGACAAATGACTTCAGTATCTTTGCCAAGAAAATCTCATGGACAGCTCTAGTCCATGGGGTCATAAAGGGCTAGACACTCCTTAACAAAACCTAATGTACAGGCAGAGGAGGTATAAAGAAAATGAGATATATCTTGGAAGTAGGAGTTGGGGGGGGGAGAAGACTTTATATATATATACATATATATACATATATATGTATATATATATATATATATATATACACACACATACATATGAAATCCTAAATTAACTTAGGCAGAGGGGTCTGAGCCACTTATCTAAGAAAACTGAAGAGACACACTGGTTCATCAGGGAGGAAAAGCTTGGTGGTTTGATGATAGGGAGATTCCTCATTCAGTGAGTATGGGATCCCCCAGATTAAAACCAAAATTGAAGAGAGATGGCTTGACTTTTCACAACAGGCTGGGTCAGAGTTATAGACTCTAGGAATGCAATTTTCTAGCAGCTGCCAGCTCTAGGTCCTAGCCTGCCTTAAGCAGCTGAGTGAGTTCCCCTGACAATTTACCCAGAGAACATCAGCTCAGGAGATAAAGGATGAAAGGCAATATTGTTTAGGCCTTAAGTGTGAGGGAGAAGTTATTGTAGTGGAAAGTTTACTGAACTAGGAGTTAAAAAATCTGGGTTCGAATTCCAGTAAATATCTAGTAGTTATAACATGAAGGTAGTAAACCTGAGCAAGTTACTTTCCTTTGCTGGCTCTGGGTTTTTTTTTTTTTTCATTTGTAAAATACCGGGGATGCATAAATAATAGGATCTCTTTGTAAAGGTCCTCCCAGTTCTGAAATATTTACAATCATAACTAGGAAAAAAGGATGTCAAGGAAGAAATACGGAATATGATTCTTTTCTCCTTTCACTTCTGCAGGATCTGATTTTTTTTCATCTAACTGAAGTTACCTTTTTAAGAGGGAAGAAGTAACTGAGATGTGAATGCTATGGTCCCTTATGAGGTCACAGGCTCCTGTCAGTGACCTCACTGGCGGAGGGCAGGAGAAGCTTCAAATGAGAAACCGGGGACCGGATAGGGCAGTTAAGCCTAGGTAAGGCGGCTTCCATTCACAGGGCTCTTCCCCGAGGCTTCCTGATTGGCTGGGCCGGTGGGAAGAAGGGCGGGGAGGGAGGAGAGGTTGTAGAGATTACAGTAAGAAAATGAGAACCATCGAGTTCTGAAGTGGGTAGCCCTTGGAGAAAGCAGAGTTCAGGTGAGACATCTGGATGAAAGGAGGAAGGGAGGAGAAAAGTAGCCAGAACTTGGAAATGAGGAGTACCCCCAAAGTTTAAGTGACTCCGGGGCGGCTCAGTTCGCTCATCGGTAAAAGGAGGAGGTTGGGATGGATGTTAGTTACGATTTCTTCCGGCTCTAGGTGAGGGGGCAGCTTCGGTGCAACGCAGTGGACGCCAGGTTGTGCAAATGAAGAGGCGCGGTCAGAAAAGTGCCAACTAGAATTTAGCCAGTTGGGGCATAGTTTTGCAAACGATCAGCGAATGCAAAGGCCAGGCGGCCAGGTACGGAAGAAAGGTGGTAGTTTATGCAGAGGGAGCTCAGAGAAGGCCCGGGCCAGGCCGGAGGGGCGCAGCTAGGCACGAGTGAGCCTTGGCAGGAGGCGTGATGATGCACAGAAGGGCTCCCGAGTCCCCGGCCCGGCCCAAGGGCTCACTTACCGGCTTGGGTTATATCCGACAGGTCGTAGCCACCGGCCGTGCCCCTAGGGAACTGCTTCAGACGCCGGTTGGACAGGTTCAGTGTCCCAGTGGCTACGGCCTCCTCTAAAGCCCGCTCGGCGCTCCGGCTCCCCGGCAACGCCGCAGATCCCGGAACTCGGGCGGCCGCCGGGGTGTCCTCGCCTCCGACGGCGGGTGAGGCTACTATCGCAGCCGCCATGGGCCCCCGCGCTCCCCGCAGCTGTCTGACGCACCGGAGCCAGCGGCCTTCCCCTCCCTCCCCCTCCCCCAAGCCGTCGCACTCTCTCCGGGAGACTCGAGAGCGGTCAGAAGCCTCCCGGAGCAATCGCCGTCGCGGGACGGGCGCGGTCAGCCAATCAGGACTGGCTACGGGAAGATATGGCCCCGCCCAGTGAGGGCAGAGCGAGAAGGAGGAGGGACACGAGGTAGTGCTCGCCAACGGCCGCTGCCCGAAGCCGGCACACCCCTCGTCGGCTTATCCAATCAGATGCCCGAAGCCAGACCCGGCTCTAATCAGGTCCGGCGAGAAGGCGGGGACTCCAGCTCTCGGCGAAAACGGAACGTCACACGACGCGAACACAGTAGGCCGTGCCCTCTTCTCGCGGCGACCAATCACAGGCGAGGGTCTGCCAAACGGACCAATCAGAAGACCCTCAGGAAGGAAACCAGAGGCGTTGAAGCTGAGGGCGTGGCCTCCGCTGTGAGGAACGTTTTTGCCTGCCAATAGTAATAGGAGGGGTGGTGCCGGGGTCACTGGGGGAGAGGCTGAGGTTCCACTAACCTAGGAGGGCGTGAGTGTGAGGGAAGCTGTGAGTAATACCACCAGGGGGCAAGGCGAGAGAGCGAAAGCCGGCAGGGCCCAGGCGGGTGGCTGACTGTGTGCAACCAAGTGATGCAACAGGAACTGGTGACAAGTGCTGGAGATGTGCTGCGGATAAGGAGGAACAACGAGTGTGGCAGGGTGAGCGTGCAAAGGCCAAATGGGTTTCTCAGGCAGTGACCTAAGGGTGCCATTGTGAAGGTCACACAGGTGTGGCATACATAAGTGTGCCGGGACGGTGGCAAGAGGCCTGAAGCACCCCAAAGGGCGGTTCGACGGACAGTTCAGTTGAAGCATAGGGAGTGTGCACAGCTGTGGGCAGCTCCCGCTGTCTTTGGGGGGAGAGGAGGCTGGTAAACCTTCCACCCCCGAGCTTTTCTTTTTCCTAGCTCCAGAATATATTTACCAGTCCCTTCAATTAAGCACAAAAACTACCACTCAGACCCTGAAACTCTATGCCTCTACGGGCTTCCAAGAATCCAGGGAAGTGCTGTGGGCAACAACAGGTCCAGTGTTGGAGAAAAGGGTTAAGAACCATTTTTTTTTTAAAGTATCGCCCATACTTTCCCTCCTCTCTCCAAAAGAAAACAATTGCATTTTTCAGATATTTTTCCTGACACATAACCCTGAATTGTTTTTTTTTTCTAGTGGTAGTACAGGTGAGACCTGACTGATGAATTTCTGAGACCCGGACTGCAAGGGTTAGGCCTGTAGTCAGTGGTCATGGAATATTGAAGTCAACTAGACAACACAAGGAGCAAATACTGAGCATTATTAGGGTGTTTCTATATTAGGAAAACCCCCAATCATATCCCTCAACCCGAGTCCATTTTTCAGAACCCAGTATAAGTTGGCAAGAAGAGTAGATTAGCTTCCCCAGGACTATGATATATAGTCCTATTCATTACTGGAATAAGAAGTTGGAGTATTGGAAGTTGTGGAGTAGGAAGATCTCAGCTACTGCTCCTGAATAAATCCTGGGAGAAAGGAGAGGTGTCCCTTTATTGAAGAATCATGCTGTGAGTCCTCTGAGGCCATAGGGTAAGAGATTGGTCAGAGACCCAGGGGCTTGCTAAGAGATGCAGTCCTGGGCAAGGTTGGGCACACAGGTCACAGTGGCTGGATGGTGAGGTCACAGAGAAGTTTGTTTGCCTGGTGCTCCATGTGGGGGAGGGGCTGCAGAGGGGGAGGAGCCTCAAAGGGCCCCCAAGACCAGGCAGGGGGCATGGTGTGGGAAGGGCAGCACGGGTGGGGCCCAGGAGCTGAGTGAAGGGGGCAGGGGGGGGGGCCAGGTGGCCAAGGAAGGGAAGGAGCAGGGGGGGGGTGGGGGGTCAGGATGGTGAGGAGGAGCCGAAGAAGGAGGCTGCAGAGATTCACAAAGCTGTGCGGTCGGGAGGAGGGGCTCAGGGTGAGGGGGACCAGGGGCAGGGCTTCGGATAACAGATACTAAAAGGTAGTATTAGGGTAGTGGGGGAATAACTGTCTTGCACAGAAACAATCCTGAAGAAGACAGACATAATGGGAGGGCATGAAGCTCTGAAACCAGAGAGAGGAGAGAATAAAAGGAAGGAGACAGGCAAGAGTCACAGAAAGAGAAGAGGGGAGAAAATCAGACTACATGACTCAATGATCAGACCATTTTTCTTCTCCTTGGGTAGGTAAAGCGAAGTTGCCCTCCATGTGGACCAGAGCCTGGAAGTGGTGGGAAGAAGGGTAGAGGGAACCCCGTGTCTGTTCAGCTGTTTCCCCCTGAGCTGGTAAGTTGAGGGACTAGAGGCCTGAGACTTGGAGGGGGGGGCGCGTTTAGTGTTGAGGTTGGGCCCAGACACATATGTCCCAACCTAATTTCTCTTCCCCCTGAATTCTCTAGGTGGAACACATTATCTCATTCCTCCCAGTTCGGGATATTGTTGCCCTGGGTCAGACCTGTCACTACTTCCAGGAAGTATGTGATGCCGAGGGTGTATGGAGGAGAATCTGTCGAAGGCTCAGCCCCCGACTTCGAGAGCAGGGTGCTGGTTCCCGACCCTGGAAAAGAGCTGCTATCCTAAACTGTATGCCCCAGTAACAGGATAACCCAGCCCCAACCCTCCCCCTGCCACTGGGCCCTATTGCTCTTTCTCTTACTTCATCCCTCTTATGACTCCTGAGACCTTGGGAGATTCTTTGGAAGAAATTTACTAAACCCAGCTCTCTACCCTCCTCATTCTATCCCACTCTCTTACCTTAGAAATGCTATTGGATTCCTAGAATCCTAGATCTAGCTCATTTATAGCTCCCCAAGAAAATCCCCTAACTGGAGTACCTCGGTTCAAATACGACCTCAGAAACTTAATAATTACCTAACCGTGTGGCCTTGGGCAAGCCACTTAACCCCTAACCTAAAGATTCTTGGATATTCTACTCACCCCTACTTCTAAATCCAATAACATATCTCTCCTGCTTTTTTCTCCTCTCCTCCCCCACCATAAAGTCTTCAGTCCAGAGTCCTAGCATTCTCCCAGAGAAAACTAGAGATCCTTAATCCTAAACTCCTGACAAATAGGATTTCTCAATTTTTCTCCATAATGTCCCCTAAAGCTGTCTAAATATTCCTTGGCAACCCCTATTTGTGCTTCCTAATCTTCATGTCTCTGAGGGAATCTGGGGAGGGGCCTGGGTTCTGGATTTCTAACTGTGTAGGGTCTATATGAGAGAGGATTATTGGATAGGCCTCTCTGTGTCTCCATCTTCACTTGTCTGTTTTGTTTGTATGCTTGGTCTCTTCCAGCATTTTTCCTGATACCTCTGACACAGGGCTAGACTTTGTAGTTAAGCAGGTATTTGGGAGTGGGGAAAATTTGGCATGGGGCAAAGGGAAAGAAAGTAGTGCCCAGGCCTGTGGCCTAAGAGTTTTTAAAATGTGGGTTTGTATTGTTTTTTAATGATTCCCAGTCTATAAATGGGAGGGGTAGGAAGCTTAAGCACCATGGAGTTGCAGAATCCATTTTGTCCCAAATTCTTAACCACTGCCCCCTGCCATATATAATTTCCCCCTCCCCCAGACACCAAAGGCCTATACTTCCAGGCGTTTGGGGGCCGCCGCCGCTGCCTCAGTAAGAGCGTGGCCCCCCTGCTTGCCCATGGATACCGACGCTTCCTGCCAACCAAGGATCATGTCTTCATTCTTGATTATGCTGGGACTCTCTTCTTCCTCAAGAATGCACTGGTATCTTCCACTCTTGGCCAGATCCAATGGAAGCGAGCATGCCGCTATGTTGTGCTGTGCCGGGGAGCCAAGGATGTGAGAGACTTGAGACCCTAAAGACCCTCTACCAAACTCCTCCTCATTCTCAGAACCCAAGTGTCCAAGACCACTACCCCCTTGCCACCACAACTGGTGTCCCCTTAGACCCAGGCATCTGGGAATTTAGCTCCAATCCATTGCCTTCCAGCCCTAGGACTTTGGGACTAGTAATTTTCACCAGGTCTAGGACTAAGGTTGTTCTACTTTGTTGCCAGGTGGCTCTTGGAACCCAGGTATCCCTATTTTCTTTGCAGTTTGCCTCAGATCCACGGAGTGACACTGTCTATCGCAAATACTTGTATGTGTTGGCCACACGAGAGCAGCCAGGAGTGGTGGGGGGGCCTGGTGGAAGAGCCTGCGACTGTGTGGAGGTTTATCTGCAGTCCAGTGGACAGCGTGTCTTCAAGATGACATTTCACCACTCCATGCGCTTCAAGCAGATTGTGCTGGTTGGTCAGGAGACTCAGCGGGCTCTGTTACTGCTTACTGGTACAGTCCTGCCTTCTCCCAAATCTAAAGTTACAGAATGTCAAGAGTCAGAAGAGGCCTTAGGAATTCCTCCAGTCTATCTTTCCCTTCATTTTATTAAAGAGATGAGAAAATTGGGGCAGCTAGGTGGTGCAGTGGATAAAGCACTGGCCCTGGAGTCAGGAGTACCTGGGTTCAAATCCGGTCTCAGACACTTAATAATTACCTAGCTGTGTGGCCTTGGGTAAACCACTTAACCCCATTTGCCTCACGAAAAAAACCTAAAAAGAAAAAAAAAAGAAAAAGATGAGAAAATTGAGGGGAAGGATTTGCCCAAGGTCACACAGCCTGAATTAGAAGTCCAGGGCCCTTTCAGAGACCATTCTGGCCTTCTCTTCCTCTTAATTCTATTAAACATATGTTAAGCCCTGACTTGTTACAGATCAGTACTAAAGTGTTGGAGAAAACCAACCACAGATAAATGCCTTAGAAGTGTTTGTGGGGCAGTTCAGTGGTACAATGGATAGATTACCCTACAAATTTTTTTTTTCGCCAACAGATTGATTAAAAATATTAACTCTAGCTGGATCCCTAAAAACAATATTTTCTAGACCCCAATTCTGCTTCTAATTCCTTGAACACAGGAATCTTGACAATTTAGCTTCACCTTAATTTGCCCTGCCCCCAACCTTCTAATTCAGTTGAATCTGCGAATATGACTGTCAGCTTAAAGTGTAAGGAGAATCTTTGTTGAACTTGATTGAAGTCAGTCTTTACTAGTGTGCCAAATCTTCCATCTCATAGAAAAGAATACTCCCTGGTTCTGAGGGGCAGTTTGAATGGTGAAGGAGTTGGGGGGGGGTCTCCTAGTCCCTCAAAATCCCTAACATCCTCTTCCTGGCCCATCCCCTATATTATCCAGAAGAAGGAAAGATTTACTCCTTGGTGGTAAATGAAACACAGCTAGATCAACCTCGGTCATACACAGTGCAACTAGCATTGAGGAAAGTGTCTCGTTGTTTGCCCCATCTCCGAGTAGCCCGAATGGCCTCCAATCAAAGCAGCACACTCTACATTACAGGTACATCTCCCTGGGCCCCACTCTGATTATACCCTACAACTTCATTGTAAATCTCACCTAGTTCAAACCCTTCTCATCCTCATTCCCCTCTCCCATGACCTATGTACAACTCTGAATGTTCATTGTTTACAAGTGTTACTGTGTGTACTGAGCATTTTAGTAGCTAGGATCACTACAGACTTTTAAAGTTCTGGTTCCCAAGGACCCTAGCTACCCCATCTACCCCTAATCTTTGATTCTGTGTCCCCCTATTCCCTCCTTTATCCAGTTTCTCCAACAGCCATATCTAGAGATAGCCTTTATCGGGGTGGGAGCCTTTTCCCTTGGGAGATGAGTATTTTAGGAGCTTTGGTGCTGAGAACCCACCCCACCCCCCAGACCAGGGGGGAGTGTATTTTGAGGTACACACACCTGGAGTATATCGTGATCTCTTTGGGACCCTTCATGCCTTTGATCCTCTGGACCAGCAGATGCCACTTGCCCTCTCACTACCTGCTAAGGTGGGAGAATTTCTAAAAGGGGAAGGGAGGAGGGGGATTAGAAAGCAAAAACTGGGGCTGAGAAGGGAAGAGATTTGAACAGAAGATGGGAGGGAAGGAAAGTCATCAGGGAAATGTCTTGAAAAAAACAGGGAAAGAAAAAGTTTTAGGGATCAGGTCTTTGGAATTATATTCAAATGCTCTGCCCCTTCTACTTCACACTCCACTTCCAGATCCTATTCTGTGCTCTTGGCTACAATCACCTCGGTCTGGTTGATGAATTTGGACGAATCTTCATGCAGGGAAACAACCGGTATGGGCAGCTGGGGACGGGGGACAAGATGGACCGTGGGGAACCCACTCAGGTGAGAAGCATGACCAAAATTTTGGGAACCTGATCCAGGTGTCCTGATGCACAACCTTCTCATGGAACCTAGGTTTTCTGCCTCTCCCATTTAGATGCCTCCAGAATTGAGTTTCTAGTCCCTAGTCAAGAAATATTAATTCAGTGTGTGTATAAAGAAATGGTTTTCTGTTCCATAAGCATAGCAGCATTAAGTAAATCTATGAAAAGATATTTACTGAAAACCTTGTATTTGGCAATATGCTGTGAAAAATTCAGGAAAAGAATAGGAAGATAATCAATTTAGCAAACATTCAGTGCTTAATATATGTGTCAATCAGCTTTGTGCTAAGCTCTGAGGGAGATAAATCATCAGTCAAGATACCTTGAACCCACATGGGGTTTAGAGTCAACTAAAAAGATAAAATACACAATAGTGCATGACACCTTTACAAAAGTGCTGGAAGCAGAGTGATTTGCAAGGTCATTGGTTCACAGATCTAGAGCTTGAAGGGCTACCAGACGCCACTTAACTACCCCCCATTTTACAACTGAGGAAACTGAGGCCCAGAGAAGTGACTTAGTTAAGGTCACACAAGTAGCTTAAAAGCAGCAGAGATGGGCTATGATCCAAGATTCTATACCTCACAAACCTCACCAACTCATTTTCACTGCCATTGGCAAGTATGGAAAAATTATGAAAGGTCAAGAACAAAGTTGATATTGCATAAAATGACCATCAGAGGTTTTTAAGTTAGGCCAATATGACATGATGAAAATGATAGTTCATAATAATATGTTCTTACAGCACTCTAGGGTTTTCAAAATGCTTTTCTCACTGCCTTGTGTGTTAGGCAAGCATACAAGTGTTAACCCTTTTTTACAAATAAGTAAACTAAAACTCAAAAAAATGATGATGTGCCAGGAATCAAAGGACTGGGACTTGAATCCCCATGTCTCCTGATTCATTTCCATTTTACCTCACTGTCTCTAATGAAGGGATAGTCTGTGATTGTGTTGGTTAGTTTCCTGAACTGCTTTTTATTCCTCTTTTTTTTTTAATTTACAAAGGGAAATGGCTCACTGGGGAGGGAAGGAATATTTCTGGAAATAAAGGTGATGTAAAAACATTATATCGGGCGGCTAGGTGGCGTAGTGGATAAAGCACTGGCCCTGGAGTCAGGAGTACCTGGGTTCAAATCTGGTCTCAGACACTTAATAATTGCCTAGCGCAAGCCACTTAACACATTTGCCTTGCAAAAACCTGAAAAAAAAATTATATCAATAAAAATATTTTAAATGATACCAAAAAGGAATGTCTGGCAGATGTGTGAAAGATGGGTCTACTAGAGGGGGGAAGAAGAGTCAGGGAGGCGATTCCTTCCACAAATGTATAATTTTTAGGTCTTTACAGCTTTACAATCTTAATGTTAAAAATTTCATGCCTACTTCTCTGGGTTTTGTTGGGATGACTAAGATACAGTCCTTGCCCTTAAGAAGTTATGAAATCAATATGAAATAAAACAATTATAACATAGGATGTAATGAAAAATTTAAATCCTGACTCTGTTGCTTATTCCTGTGTAATCTTGGGCAAGTCAATTAGCTTCTTTGGCTAATTTCCTTCATCAGTAAAATGAAGAAGTTGAACTAGATGACCTCCAAAATTCCTTCTAGTTCTGAGCCTATGATCCTACAAAAAGTCATAATGTAGGTACCAATTAAGTACTAAAGGAATTCAAAGGAGGGGAAAATTATTTCCATCATTTTTAGGAGGACAGAGGTGCTTACGAAGTCAAGTCAAGCATATATTAAGCACCTTTTTATGAGCCCAGGCACTGAGCTAAGTGTTAGAGGATGCAAAAAAGCTCCCTTACCTTGAAAAAGTTCTTTGTAACTAATGATAACAACATTTATAGAATATTTGAAAGTTTTCAAAGCACTTATGTTTTTTTTCTCAACAATCCTGGAATGTAGATATTATTGTCCCCATTTTACATATGGGGAAACTGAGGACATGTTTGTGATTTTGCCCAGGGGAACACAGCATTGTGTCTGGGGCTAAATTTGAACTCAAAGATAACATTTCAAGTTGGGCCTAGGAGGTCTTGAAAGTAATCCAGCCATGAGGTGATTTGCAAGGTCATTGGTTCACAGATTAGGGTTGGAGGTATTAAGAATGTAAGTGAAGGTACTGAGAGACATTTTAAAGTCTTGGTAATTTATTATATGACAAAAGAGATGGCTATGTGGATGAATAAGGTTTTCAGAATGATGATACCTTCACAGAGGTAGAGAATCGTAAGAATTGGAAGGTACTTTAGAACTATCAAATTCAATCATTAGCTGAACAAAAATTTTCCATTCTTTGCTGGATGACCTCCAGTGAGAAAAGGAAACTATTATTTCCTGAGACATCCCATTCCATTTTTAGACAGCTCTAAGTGTTAGAAAGTTATTCTTCACATCTAATCTAAATTTGCCTGTTCCTAATTCTTATCTCCTACCATGTAGAGAAATCTAATCTTTTCCAAAATAGGTTTAATACCCCCAGGTCTTTCAAATGATATCCATATGGCACGATCTTGAGACCTTTCTACGTGCTGATGGCCCATTTTGAGTGTTGTCCAACATCCAGAACTAGACTATTCTAAATATGGACTTAATATGGCAGAGTGCAGAGTACAACAGGAGTATCACCTCCCAAATCTTTTACAATGTACCTCTCAATGCAAACTAAGATTCAATGAACTTTTGAAGCCCTTACATTAATACCATTCACATATATTGACCTTGTAAAAACCATGATATCTTTTTCAGACAAACTCCATTTCTAGACATATTTCCCCCCAGCTTTCACTTAGGAAGCTGATTTTTTTAAACTTCAGTATAAATAAGATTAGACATAGTGATATTAAATGACAACTTATTAGATCATAGGAGCTTAGATTTGGAGCTAAAAGAGCATTTAGGAAATCATTGAGTCCAAACCCTCAGAAGAGTCACACAATTAGTCTTTTTTTAAGCACATGATGTGTACCAGGTACTTAGAGGCAAGATTTATCAATGATAGATAACATTTATATAGTGCATGTACTAAGTGGTGTACAGTTTGTTGTTTGATCTTCACAATGACCCCAAAAGATAGATGCTATCTAGATGAGGAAACTAGGGCAAATAGGTTGTGATTTGTCCAGTGTCATACAGCTAGTGAATGAAGTTGGATGTGAAATTAGATCACTCAGATCTTCCTGACTCCAAGACCAGTGCTTTATCCACTGTGCCACCTGCCTGCCCTTATCCATAAAAAGTTGAACAAGCCTTCCTGTCTGCAAGTTCAGCATGCTGTCCCTGTTGCTTCTATGGTTTGGTCTGTGCCAAGGTCTTTCACAATTCTATCATTTGTATTTCTCCCTCCTAGTTCTGGATATTCTAAGTTTGAGAAGCATGTCATTTAGGCCTCTATTCAAATCACTGATGAAAATGTTAAATAGTAGAGTTGCTAGCTACTATTCTACCATCATATACAGTTAATGCTGTATGCATGTACATGTTTTCACCAGTGTAAGGGTCCTTGAGGTTAGGGATTCTTTTGTTTTCTTTCACTTGCCCAACAAGCATTACATATTTTTAAAAATTTGTATTAATCTTTTGTTTTTATATCACCTTCATTTATAAATATATCTCTCCTCCCTCCCCTACCCATCAAGCTTTTCCTTGTAACAAAGAATAAAGAGGGAAAAAAGCAGTTCAACAAAACTAGCCAGCATATCTGACAGCATATGCAGTGTTCCACAGCCACAATCCCTCACCTCTGCAAAGAAGGTAGGGAGGTGCATTTTCTAATCTCTGGGGCCAAACTTGGTTATTATAATTATATATTGTTCAGTTCCATTTTCTTCTTTCCATTTACATTATTGTAGTGATATATAAATATATTATTTTCCTAGTTCTGTTCATTTCAGTATATAAGTTCATGCTTATTTGAATACTTAATATTCATCATTTCTTATGGTGCAGTAGTATTCCATTACATTCACGTATCAGTATTTGCTTAAGTCAACAAGTATTTATCAAATGCTTAATAAGTACGAGACATGATGCTAAACATTGGATTAGGCATTCTTTAAATTATATCAAGTATTAAGCACCAAACATGGTTATGCACCAGAGTTACAAAGAAAGGAAGCAGTAGGTACACTTTAGAATTTCACTACTATTAGAGGGAAACAACATGTACATAGAAAAGTAAAAACAAAGCAATTCCTGGAAAGAAGGCTAGAACTGGGATGTGGGTGAAGGTCACAATAATATGAGGCACATGAACTGAGTTTTAAAGGAAACTAGGAATTCTAAGGACAGTCCATTACTAGTGTGAAAGACAACTTTTTAGATGAGGAATAGAACAAAACATGTAGAAAGATCATTATTTAAGCTGGAAGATAGATAGTTTATGAAAAGGGAGAAATAACATGCAATAAATCTGAAAAGGGAGATTGGAGTTAGATTGTAATGGGATTCAAATGCCAAAAGAATCTGTGTTTGGTCCTAGAGTCACTGGGAAATCACTGAAGCAAGGGAATGGCAAAGACAGATGTGTGCTTGGGGAATATCAATTTGGCAATTGTGTGAAGGATCTATTAGAAAGTGAGATGAGAGACCAATTAGAAGGTTATACAAGTGAGAGGTGTTAGCCTTATGAATGAAGAGAAAGGGGATGGATTTGAAATGTTACTGAGATAGAACTGCAAAGGGTTGCCTTATAAAAGATAAGAGAAAGGAAAGAACTGAGGACGACTCTGAAGTTAAAAACCTGGGTGACTGTTAACAGCTAGCTAGGTAGCATAGTGGATAGAGCACCAGCCCTGGAATCAGGAGGACCTGAGTTCAAATTCAGCCGCAGACATTTAATAATTGCTAGCTGTGTGACCTTGGGCAAGTCACTTAACTTCATTGCCTTAAATTAAAAAAAAAACCTGAGATTTTCAGCAGAAATAGGGAAGTGAGGAAAGGGGGTTTAGGAGACTGATGAGTTTTTAGGCATGTTCAGTTTAAGATGGCTATGGAGCATTTCATAGGGAATGTCCAATAGTTGGTGGTTTAAGATTAGAACTCAGTAAAAAAAACTTGGGCTAGAAATATAGATTTGGGAATCATCTAAATAGGGGGGATGATAGTTAAAGCTCTAGAATCTTTCTAGATCGTTGTTTCTGGTACCCAGCTAACTGACAGGTCACATAATGTTTAATAAATGCTTGCTGAATAAATGGATCTAGCACAGGACCAAGCAGTCCCATAGAGGCCTCCTTCTTAGCTCATATGGAACTGATATCACAGGCTGATATTTGAGTCTGACCATTCAACCAGTACTATACTGTAACCTATGGAACTTTATAAAATACATTATTAAAATCTAGGTAAACTATTTCTACAGCATTCCTCTAATCTATTAGCTTAATAACCCTATCACAAAAGGCAATTAGAGGGGCGGCTAGGTGGCTCAGTGGATAAAGCACCGGCCCTGGAGTCAGGAGTACCTGGGTTCAAATCTGGTCTCAGACACTTAATAGTTACCTAGCTGCGTGGCCTTGGGCAAGCCACTTAACCCCATTTGCCTTACAAAAACCTAAAAAAAAAAAAAAAAAAGCAATTAGGTTAGTTTGGCAGATGTCCATAAACTTTATTTTAAAAGAAAACTTCTAGAATTTTGCCAAAGTCAAGCAAAAACAAGCTTGTAGGCTTATGGTCTGCAGATTTCTGTTTCCTCTTTTTTAAAAAATTAGGACATTAACCCATCTTCAGTCCTGCGACATTTCCTATTCTCCAGATCACTGAGTAAACCAGCAATCTCATTTTCCTACCATTTCTTTCAGCACCCAATGATGTAGTTCATCTGAACTTGGTCTTGAGCATTTAGTCTTAAACTCATCAAGATCAACTAATGTTCTTTTACTAACTCCATTTTGGAGGGCTATCAGTTCCATTTGCCATTTTATTTTTCTTTTCAAGTCTTGAAGATAATTCACCTTGAGACATCAGTATAACTGAAGGTTCTTGGCACCACTGTATTATGCCTTCACATCTTTAGCAAGCCTTTCATCTCTTTCCCCTTCCTTTTCCAGTGGCATACAGTATACCTCAGTGAAAAAAATTTTTTTTTGCCTCTTGATTTTCACACAAGTTTAACCTCTTAATATACATACAATATTATTGGGCCCCAACTCTTGTCTTTTCACTTATTGTAAAGGTATAGGATCATAGATGCAGAGCTAGAAGGGACTTTAATAGAGGCAATCTAATCTGATACCTCTCAGCTATACCTGAAAAAAAACTAAGGCTTAGGGAGATTAAGTGATTTAATGAATATACTCCCTCCCAGATGTATTCCACTAAGTCTTATCCCACTAAGTCTCAATGATACTAGAGATCAAATTTTGCCTCCTTTTATTGGAAAAATTGGTTTTGAGAGAAAGATAAATGAGGTACATTTTGGACATGTGAAAGTTAACAATGAAGGCTAACTGAAAATGTCTTAGCAGATAGTTGGAGATAACTGCCTGCAATTTGGGTGAAAGGACAAGGTTAGAAAACTAGATTATAAGGATTCATCCATATAGCCTTAAAATCTATACTTGTTTAGAGAATACTTGATAGTTATAAAACTCATTCACATATTATCTCATTTAATTTTAATAGGAACCAAAAGAATTAGTGAATTTGTTAATCCAGCTTCTGTTTTACAAATGAGAGAACTTGTTTGAGGAGGCTATAAGTCGGAGGTGTTTCTGCTTGTGAACAACGGATGGTGGAGTTGAGACTCGTAGCCACTTTTTCTCCTACCCCATTTTAATTTTAGAGAGGTGATAAGTGAAACAGTGAGAATGTGTGAGGGAGAGAGAAAGAGAGAAGAAGGTGGAGGAGAACGAGAAAAAGAGAAAGCATCTAAGGGTCAGTCTGAATTTTGGAACACACCCCACAAGAATTGGAATGAAGAAGGAAAAGCAATTGAAATGGTAGAAACAAAGAACTAGGATGATATATAGTATCACAAAAGTTAAGGGAAGAAGGTGGCACAGTGGATAGAGCACTGGCCCTGGAGTCAGGCAGACCTGGGTTCAAATTTGACCTCAGTCACTTAATTACCTAGTAGTGTGACCTTGGGCAAGTCACTTAACCCCACTGCCTTGTTAAAAAAAAAAGTTAAGGGAAGAAATAGTTGCCAGAACACCACAGTGGTCAATGATGGCACAACTAAGTTTCAGAAAAATGAGGATGGCAAAAAAAAAAAAAAAGGTAGCAGAATGATTGCTCCGTCAGGAAAATACTGAATCTTCAATGGACCCGCTTTTTATAATGGTAAAGATAGAGCCCAGGCAGGGAGAAGCTAAGTGGTTGGAGAAACAAAGAGAGTAGCAGGTATATTTTGTAAAAGTATTATGCACTTGGATGGGAAGACCACTGGGCATAGATGAGGAAGAGATTCTTTCTCTGGTCTCAAGCCCCTCATCTTCCAAGATGAGGAAACTAATGCCCAGGGACTAGAGGCAATATTCAAATATGTCTTCTAATTCCAAATCCTGAGTTTTTTCCTCACTTTACTTAATTGCCTCTAAGAGGCAGCACAAGGTTTGTTTTAAGGTGGGGAAGGCCATATAGAGCCAATAGAAAAGGAGATGAAAAGAGGGAGAGGGGTATAAAAATAGTCTGTCCTATAGTCTGTCTTATAGTCCATCACAGGGATTGTAAAGAATGGGTCATTTACTGATATGTGGTGTGTTAAGCTTTGAGAAGAGAGAACACCTGTTTCTAGAAGACTGGATGAATGCAGGAACTGAAATGTATTGATAAATTGATATGGGAAAAGTGAAGTAGAAGACAAGGTTCCTTTTCTAAAAATCTAGCTGGGGAGAAAAATGAAACTAGACAATGATAGAAGGTCCCAGACCAATGTATGGTTCAAACTTAATTTCTATGAGAATTCAGGATAAGGAAACAAGTTAGTCATTCGAGCTGAAAATCTCTTCTTTCCCACCTCCCAAGCCTCCCTGCCCCCCAACCCAAGAATCCTTGGTATCTTTCCTCACCTCAGGGATCCTGACATCTTGTCCCCAGGTACATTACCTGCAGCGCCCCATAGCCATCTGGTGTGGCCTGAATCACTCCCTCGTTTTGAGCCAGAGCTCGGATTTCAGCAAGGAGCTGTTGGGCTGTGGATGTGGAGCTGGGGGTCGGCTCCCTGGCTGGCCCAAGGGGAGTGCCTCCTTCGTCAAGCTCCATGTTAAGGTTAGGATCATAGTGGGAGAAACCAAGGGGCATATAAAGATCAGGGATCAAGAAAGTAGGGGTGGAAATAATTAAGTAGGCTCTTTTGATCTTTGCGGCCTACCTTCCCTGCCCCACCAAATGGTTTGGGTGCTCACACAAGTCATGCACAAGTAGTTCTAATCCTCAGTCTATTTACAGGCTTGTGCCCTACCCAATAATTCTTAGACTCTTCCCCGGTCCCTCCCTCACATCCAGATTTATCTAGTTAACTATAAGAAAATGAAGCAGACTTCCCAGAGTTTAGACCTTCCACAACTCCTGCTTTAAATGCCCTATCCTACACATACATACACACACACACACACACACACACACACACACACACACAAACACCTCACACTCATCTCCCCTAATCCCCTTCTCTACCTACCATACCTTGCCATGTTCTCTCCACTTAGGTCCCTCTTTGTGCCTGCTCTCTCTGCTCCACGAGAGAGTGTCTCTACATGCTCTCCAGTCATGACATCGAACGCCGCCCAACTTACCGTGACTTGCCAGCCAGCAGAGCCACAGGGACTCCAGAGTCCAGTGTGGGAACTGGGACATCCCAGGATCCTGGGGGGGCAGCTCAAGCCTGTGAAGAGTATCTGAGCCAGATTCATAGCTGCCCCACCCTGCAGGACCAGATGGAGAAGATGAAGGAGATTGTGGGCTGGATGCCTCTGTTAGCTGCACAGAAGGATTTCTTCTGGGAAGCATTAGACATGCTTCAGAGAGCTGCTGGGGGGGGTGGCTCAGGACCTACACCCCCTGAAAGCTGACCCCCCTCATCCCCCCAAAAGGAAGGGGAGAGACTGGCCAGGGGCCAGGACAGAGGAGAGCTGAAGCGTGTACTATATATATATGAGAGATAAGGGATGGGGGAGGGAACAGAAGACGCGCACTGGGACGGGACAGGGGTTGTTTTGTAAAATGTTTGGGGGACTTCCCAGGAGGGGCCCCCAACATGGGCATCATGGACAAAAGAAATTTGACGGATGGATACAATAAAAGAAGCTGCAGCAGAGCCCTGGATACTTGGATCTTAGGAGGGGAATAGGAATGATGAATTCCTTAGATATCCTTGAGAAATAAAGTTCAAAGAGGAGAAAAGCAGGGAACAGAGTTGAATGCCTGACGCTTAGGAAGAGTAGTTGAGGAAAGATGGGCCTTTTTCTTAGCCCTAACAGCAAACGCCTTCCTAAGATCTTAATGGCAAGGAAAGTGCCATTCCCCTGAGGATGTAGCTCCATATCCCAAAACACACTAATGTTCCCCAATCATTTTATCTTTATGCCCCAGTCTCTCCTGTTTGAAATTCATTTGATACCCACCCTCTCACACCCACTCTCCCTCAGGTTCTTCCTTGATAAATACTAGGGCTACCCTTATCTCAAACTTAAATATGCCCTTCACATGACACCTTCCACAAGTTTTGTACAGCCCCCTATCTCCTATTCAACTGGTCTGGCAGCGGTGCAGTGCCAACCTTTCCAAATCCCTCCAAATTCTTAATTTGCACTAGCTATGCACAATTAACTGCAAAAGTGGGAAATGAGGTCAGATCCAGACACTGGGCTGGAGGGAGTCCCCCACTTTATAGACATTTGGATCCTGGTCAACAGCCAGAGTGCTTCCATTGCCTCTCTCCAACTCAATCACTTTAAGTCAATATTTGTGTGTCCTGAGCCTGAGAGGCCCCCAGACTTGGATCTGTTTTTTCACATCCCTGTCTTCCTCCCCTTCCCCCATTCCTCTCCCTAATTCGTCCAGTCCCCACGCCCACACTCTCCCGAGCCAACCCATCTGGCATTGATTATCCTGTTGCTGTTCCTCTCAGCCGCAGCCTCTGTCTCTGGGACCCAGTGCCTCTTTCCCCCTAGCCATGCTGCCTCCTATCCCAGTCTGCGTCCTGGGGCCCCTCTTTACTTACTTCACCCTGCTATCCCTCACCCAGGCCCAGGAAGCTCCTTCCCAGAGCCCCAACTATACCAGGTAGGTGTATTTCCACCCCTGTAATCTTTCCAATATCCACAGAATCCAATATAGGAACTTTAGATTTATGGATTTTATATTGCTGGAAGCCAATGGTGTTTCCCCCCCCTTGCTCCTTGAGAAGCCCCTCTTTTTCTTTTTCTATTACTCATCCCAAGTGCTCCTGTAGGCTTGTCAGCTCTCATGCTCCTCACCTGACTCCCACTTGAACCTCATGGACCCTTGTCTCTACTGTCTTGTACCTTTTATCTTATTCTTTGTCCCCTTATCCCAGATTGGGGTGACCTGTAAAGAGCAACTTCACTTTTGAGGGTCTAAACATCTGTGTTAAGGGGGGGCTTGGAGAGGGGGAAATGGGTGAATTAGGAAATCTGATGGCCAAATCTCAGGCTTCTGCAGAAGCTGAAGTGTGGGAGTTGAGGGGAGCTGTTGCCTGGATTCATTGAGATAACATTGCTTCCTCTCCCCTTATAGATTGGCCCCTCCTTTTAGCAGGCTTGTGGCTGTGTCCACATCTGGTGCTAGTTAAGTCAGCTCCTGTGCCAGCTTCCAGGAAGGGTAAAGAGAAAGGATTCCAAGAATTTCGACCCAACCAGGGTAGGGGTGTAGGACCTTGGGGAATGGGAGTAGAGGATATTGGGAATAGCTAGTCAAAACTCTCATCTCCTTTGCCTCCCGGTCCCTGGATTCCCCCCCCCCCCCATCCCAACTGACTAATGCCATTTGCCTTGCCCATTTGCCAAATGCTTTGCCCATTTCTAGTAACCCCTCTGTAGCCCATCTGCTACCAATCTCACCTCCCCAGCTTGTGTAATCGTCACCCTTCCTCCTTCATCCACATTTCTCTGTATATCACCCCACCAAAGTTGACCTCTCCATTCTTATTCTTGAGATCTCTTCTTTGCAACCCACCCACCATACTGATTATCTCCCCCCCCCCCTTCATTTATATGTCTGACCAATCCCCTAGACCTGTGTTCCTGTGTGGAGGGGATGTAACCGGAGAATCAGGCTACGTGGCAAGTGAGGGCTTCCCCAATCACTATCCCCCCAACAAAGAGTGCATCTGGACAATCACGGTGAGTGGTCCTCTCTGTGTCCTCTGCTCTGCCAATTTCAACCATTTTCTACCACCTGGGACCAGGACAATTTGTCTTAGGATCAAGTGCTCCCCTAAGAATTCAAGAACCTTCCCCCAATTAGGTTCAAAAAAGGACCTTTTTCTTGCTAATCATATCCCCTTATACCCATCAGATTAGATCTGCTTACTGCAATCTCCCTATTCACTCCAAAGATGCTTTCTGATTATATTTTAAGCCCCAAGGCCTCAGCGCTCATAATTTCTGATTTCAGATTCTGAAGTCATTTACTTTTCTGACACTTCTGTGCCTGTAGGGAAAGTACACATTCTGATTTCTCTGTGCCTTGTAGCTAAAGAATATTCCTGGGTAATAAGATCAAGGGAATGTGGCCGAGCCCCTTTCATGCCAAAAAAAAGAACTCTAAAGGACTCTTCTGCATAACTTCAATCCTAGGGTCCCCAAACTCCCTTGGTTTAACTGCCAAATTAAGCAATCTTAATCTTTGAATAATGTGTCCCTAAATCACATCAGATCTACTCCATCACCCAATCTGACCCCAAATAGCTAAGAATTAAAGATCCCCAGGATTGGTGAAGTTGGAAATATTAAGTATGGAAAGAAGAAATTGAGTCTTGAAGTGTAATCTTTGGCCCTTTTTCTCCCTTAGGTTCCTGAGAGTCAGACTGTTTCCCTCTCCTTCCGAGTCTTTGACTTGGAATTGGATCCCTCCTGCCGATATGATTCCCTGGAGATTTTTGCTGGGGCAGGGACATCAGGCCAGCGTCTTGGACATTTTTGTGGGACCTTCAGGCCAGGGCCCGTGGTTGCTCCTGGCAACCAGGTGACACTGAGGATGAGGGCTGATGAGGGGACAGGAGGACGGGGCTTCCTGCTGTGGTACAGTGGGCGGGCTACCAATGGCAATGGTGAGATTATCCCTCTCCCCACTTCTCTCTGTCTCTCATGTGAGGGTGTACACGTGAACACACACCCTCTGTCACCCCCCCATTTGTGTCCCACCAAAATCCAAAGAGAAAGACAAGGTCCTCTCCATGAGACACAAACCCCTCTCCCAAGATGTTCAGTCCTATCTCTGCTAGTGGCCCCACCTTGCCTTACAGAGAGCTCTGCCTCTAGGTTACTCTCCTTAATCCCCATCCTCCACCTTGCATCTCCCCTCTCCTCTTGTCCTCACTAACTGCCCTTTCAGTCCCACCTCCCCATCTTTTCTACCCTTCCTTCCCCTCCCTCCCACCAACCCCCCTCTTCTAGGCACCCCCCCAGGTGCAAGGCGGAAATGGGGCGCAGACCTGCGGGTGGACTGGGCGGCGTGGGGTTACTGGGATGGTGAGTAATTTGTCTAGCCCTTCATGTCCCCTGCAGTTAGAACTCACCTGGCTGGGGGGTGAGGGAGGGGAGAGAGAACTGAGATGAAGTGACTTGAGATGCATATGTTTCCCCCTATCCTAGATTACCCCACCCCCAACCCAGCCCTGGAATTCTGATTATGGTCCCTTCCTCATAGCAGAAGACACCCCTTAAAAAAGGAACACTTTGATAAGAGAGAAGTATTAGAGGAGGCATTTGCCCATTTGAGGGGAGAGAGTACTCCAAAATGCTATGATAGCCCTTCCAACTGAAAGGACTAAAAAAATCAGATAAAATTTTGTTAAGTTGGGGGGAGGAGAAACAAGATCTTGGGAAAGGGAAAAGTTTAGATAAGGAACAAAAGGGAAGAGTTTGAAGTAGACTGGGACCCTCCAGCTAATTGCTATCATTTTCAAAGGTTGAGGAAATTTGGGGTGCCTTTAAAGCCCAAAGTCAGATTCCGACCATTCTTTATTCTCTCTTTTTGCTAACTTTCCCCCTCTCCTTGCTTCCCCCAAACCACCTCCATTCAGGGATCCATATTTTTGAACTTCCTTTTCTCTTGCCCTTAAACACTAGTTTTCCCTCTCCCTACCCCCACCCCATTTCTCTCTCTCTGTCCAGAGCATCAGTTCTGTGGGGGTCGGCTAGAGAAGCCCCAAGGTACCCTGACCACACCCAACTGGCCTGAGTCTGATTATCCTCCTGGGGTCAGCTGTTCTTGGCTCATCATCGCTCCCCCAGAACAGGTAATACTTCTAGGTTCTTCACAGGAACTCAAGCATCAGGCCTCTCTCTTGTACTTCCCCTTAGAGATCCAAATATTTAGTTGACTAGTTCCCTTCTCTTCCCTGTTAGGTGATTTCTCTGACCTTTGGGAAATTTGACCTAGAGCCAGACACTTACTGCCGATATGACTCAGTCAGCATTTTCAATGGAGCTCAAAATGATGATTCAAAAAGATTGGGGAAGTATTGTGGGGACACTGCTCCAAGGTGAGTGGGTAGGGCCTGTTAGAAGGGCAAGTTTAAGTGGCTGAGAGGAGTTAGAGGGGGAAGTATTGAATCAAATAGAAGGAACCATGACTTAAAAACAGGACCTCAAACTGAATAGGTTAGGGAGCATAAGAAAGGGAAGGAAAGGGGAAAAGAGATGAAGAGATGAGAACAGAGGCTTTGAAGGAAAATCTGAGGGCACTATAGCTTGAACTCTTCCTTACCCTGACAAACCCCTACTATCCTCCATTCCTTCAGTTCCATCACCTCAGAAGGAAATGAACTCCTGGTCCAGTTTGTCTCAGATCTCAGTGTCACTGCTGATGGATTCTCTGCTTCCTATAAAGCCCAGGCCCGAGGCAGTGGGAAGGAAGGGATTGTTCCAGTTCCAGTACCTCCACAATCACAACCAGGACCTAAGGTCAAACCTTCCAAACCACAGGCACCAGTCCAGGAGAACCTGAAACCTACCCTTGCCACCGACTCTGGTAAGCATGGTTAATTGTATACCGAAGTCCATGGAGGGGATGAGGGTCTAGGGGTAGAGAAGGTAAGTACAGAACTCTGGGAACCTGGATGCTAGGACACAGAAGTACATTTAAGAACTTGGAGGGTTGGGGGAGATCAAGTGGGAGTGGGGTGAAGCTGGAGGGAGGGAGGAGGACTAAGATCCTCATAAGGCTAAAAGATTTCCCTCCATTAGATGCTTCAAGTATTCTATGCCCAAAACAATGCCGAAGAACAGGCACTCTACAAAGCAACTTCTGTGCCAGTGACTTTGGTAAGAAAGCTAAGAATCCTGCTCCCTCCTACCACTTGCATTGGTCTATGAACAAGCTTTAAGCACCTACTCTATTTCCCTGCAATATCTTTCCTCAATATCTTATTTCTCTCCCCTTCCCCATCCACCAAATCCCTTCTCTCTCTCTCTCAAATCAATCTTTTTTTTTAAGTTGTTTTTCTTTTTGCAAGGCAATGCGGTTAAGTGGCTTGCCCAAGGCCACACAGCTAGGTAATTAGTGTCTGAGGCCAGATTTGAACTCAGGTACTCCTGACTCCAAGTCCAGTGCTCTATCCACTGTGCCACCTAGCCCCCCTTCAAATCAATCTTTAGTTGTCCATTGCTAGTCTTTGCTTAGTACCCTTCCCTACCCAAGTCTTATCTCCTACTATCATTTCAGGATCCTAGACTTTGGTCTGTCTTTAATTTAGTCATCCTGCCCACTATATGGGACTCTTAGTGAATCTTCCCCGAAATTTTATTTTCTGATCTTTTCCTGACTGTATTCTCCACAGTTGTGACAGGGACAATAAAGTCAATGGTTCGGGGTCCTGGGGAAGGAATCACTGTCACCATCACCCTCATGAGTGTTTACAAGGCCGGGGCTCTTGTTCTATCTTCTACTCCTGTTGGAACCCAGCTTAAGTTGTATGTACCCTGTCGGCAGTGTCCACCAATAAAGAAAGGTAAGAGAGCCTAGGGGAGAGATTGAGGGATATGCATACTGTGGGTTCCAATAATAAATGGGGGGGGGAAGGGACATAGACACTCTTGCTTGACTCATTCCTTCAACTTCCTTTAGGGGCTAATTACTTGCTGATGGGTAGCGTGGATGAAAAAGGAAGCGCAGTCCTCCCCCCCAACAGTTTTGTGGTCCTATATCGGCCAAACCAGGACCAGATCCTTACTAACCTGAGCAAAAAGAAGTGTCCTTCCCAGCTTCCCGCCAGGGCCTGAGATGACCAGCACCAAACTACTACCTAATTTTCTCCTTACCTCCGTACATTTTCAATTAGGTGCAAATAAAGTTCGCTCACAAAGAAAAAAAGAATTTGTCAGGGTGAAGACTGGTGGGACAACGGGGAGGGTATCAAGGATTTCTTAGTTTGCTGAAACTTAAAAAATTCCCCTTAACCCCCAGTCCTAAAGTGGCTCCTCCTCCTAACGGAACGATTCCATCCCTTCGTCAGAGCGAGAGGCTCAGACACAGGCGTGCGCCAAAAGGAAGACAATGTAGGGCTGAGCACTGAGGCCTTTTAGAAGGCGAGGCCCAGAGGAGAAGGGAGGAAGGCCAGGCCAGCCCCCTTCCCAAAGATGGCCCAGCACGGGAAGTCTGAGTCACGCAGAGGAGGGCGGGCGGGGGCGAGCGAGGCCACGGCCGGAACCCCGCCCCCGGCTACTGCGTTCCACGCCCAAGACACCAATTGAATGCCACGTACGTGAAATTGAGCCAATCAAAAGTGTCCTTAGGCGGGGCATACCGATCCGGAATGAACCACTTAGGCGTAGTCCTGGGCTCGGACGCCCGGAGCCGGGTGGCTGCCCTCGGCTGCCCCACGTGAGCAGCAGGTAGGGTGGGCTGAGTAACAGAGTCTGTCCATGCAGACAGAAGTGGTGCCTCGGGACAGAACCTCCCAGAAAGGAGAGGCGTCCCCAATGGCTCGAAGGCATGAAGCCGCCGCCTGGCCGCTACTTAGGGGCGAGACCTGGGAAGGATGGGGAAAGGAGTGAGTGTCCCTTACGAGCATAAGCAGAAGAAATGGAGAGGTGTCGCCACGAGTGCACCTCACCCTCCCTCCAGCCTCCCAATCAGAACGCCCATCCTTCCTCTTTCGGACGCTCTTCCTTGAGCTCGCCCCCTCTTCCGTCGGTTCCCCAATCAGAGCGTGGGCCCCTCGGCCCGCCCTCTCTGCGACGTCCAATCCAGACGCGGATTGCAGAGACCTCGCTTCCCTTGTCCAATCGGCTGCTGCGTAGTTCGGGTCCCTTGGGCTTCCGGGGCTGCGGGTCCGGTCGGGGGGAGGGCCCCTCTCTCTTCCACTGTTGGGCCCGGTTTTGGCGCCGGAACTGAACTTCGGTCGGAGCTGTGGTCGGCGTCACCCCGGGCTGCCCCTTGTGAGACCAGGAACGGAGGGCAATACCGGGAAGGAAGGCGCTTGCGAGCACTGTGGTTAGGGCCCGAGGAGCCGGCACTTTGAAGAGCCTCCGCGCTCCTTGGAGAGGTGGCCCCGGGGTTTGGTGGGAGTGTCACACCTTGTCCGCGGCGCCGCCCCTGCTGGCCACGGCCCCTGGGGCCGAGGGACCTGGGAGGCCTAATTCCCCACGTTACCCCACACTGCCTCCTTGGTTTGCGGCCGGTTTGACCCTCAGGTACTCCCATTCTACCCCTTTTGTCTGACAGGGAAACGTTTCACTGGACTCCCGGTGAAGCTCTAATATTCCCTCATTTGGCAATTTCTAAACCCCTTTTGTCCCCCTCAGACCCTCTTCAAACTTGTCTAGTCAGTTGGCCTTCTAGACACCACAATGTCGGGGAAGGGACCCAGTGGCACGACAGGACTTGCATTGGGAAGCCCCCTGTCCATGATGCCCCAGGACTTGAGTTTTATTTCCTCAAATGCTCCAGTCCATATACTTGATCAGCTCCTATCGCCCCAGTTACATACCATCAGTTCTTTACAGCAGGGCGTATAGAGAGCACACAAAACTGTTAGAATGGTAGGGTTGGGGATAGAACAGAAAGGGACATTATGAAACTTCATGCTGCAGAGAATTGGGAAAGATACTTCACAAATCATCTGACATTTAAGGGGGCGCCTAGGTGACCCAGTGGATAGAACACCGGCCCTGGAGTCAGGAGCACCCGAGTTCAAATGCAGCCTCAGACACTGAATAATTACCTAGCTGTGTTAACCCCACTGCCTTGCAAAAACCTAAAAAAAAAAAACCAAATCCCCAAAACTGACATTTGTAGGATACTAAAAGGAAGGAGGAAGTTAGGTGGCTGAGTATTGATGAACAGTGAGGTTATGATTATAGCCTTTTCCCCTTTTCTCTGATTTCTCCACTTCATGATTCTCAACTGCTGTTTTCATGTTTCTATCAAAGACAGGGACCCAGTACCTGGGGAAGAATGGGTGGAGCTTCCAGATATTTTGTCATGTGCCCTAGTGTCATCTTTGTCTTCTGACTGTTATAGTCTGTAACCTCTCTCATGGTCACTTCCTACATGTTTTCCCTGAGACAGATGTTAGTGGCAGCCAGTTTTGAGTGCGAGGATTAGATATATGACCTCTCAGTACCATTGGGTTGAGATTGGGAGAGAGTTGGCAGAATGCTAAATCTCTGGAAAGAATTGACTTATGGTCTTTTCATTGACTTTCTTTCAAATCTAGATCTCCCCTTCAGTTCTGAACAGGGATTGAGAATAATAACTGGGACATTGACACTTTGAGTTTTACAAAATATTTTTGCTCAGTCTATGGGGTTAAGTGACTTGCCCAAGGTCACACAGCCAGGTAATTATTAAATGTCTGTGCCACCTAGCTGCCCCTTGGTTTACAAAATGAATGGGAAAAACAGGAAAAAATCATGTAAAGAAGATCTGATTTCCATTCCTATCTCTCCTTTTTCTTATAGTGAAATAAATTCTGGAATGAGCTCTGGATTGCCAGAGTTAGTTGACATTAGTTGAGTAATGGCTTTGCGGTCAATTACCTGTGTTACTTCTTTTAGCAAGTCCCCCTATTTTTCTGGGCCTCAGTTTTCCTCTATAAAAGGAAAAGATTAAACAACAACAAAAAAAAGCTGATATATAGTGTAGCAGGCCAGCCCCAGGGAGTGATATTCACATATCCTTGGTGATCTTCTTCATCAAAGATATGTGTGGATTATTGCTCATTGTTGGCTCACCAGTGAACCCTGACCTAGGATAATCTGTGGCTCCAGGATGGTTGTTAAAGGTTTCTTTGATAGAGAAGCATGCATGCATTTTTCTAAGAACAAATATTGTAAATTTACCCAGGAACTTATAAAAAGTCTGAGTTCCAAAAATAAAGTTGGTAGATTTTTACTTCCCAACCTGCTGTGTTTGGATATGTTTGTCTACCTGACCTGACTCTCAGAAATTCATGTCCAGACCCACACCAGAGCTATTGCGGGTGATAATATAGCACTAAGCTGATGTAACAGAAGCATGATTTCAAACAATCTAGCCCAACTCCAGTACTATAACTACTGTGTCATGTTGTATAGCTACCCTTAACCCTGACATTTTGCCTTTAGGTCAATCTCCAACTTGTTTATAGATTGACTCTAATATGAGAAGCCTGCTTTAACATCAAACAATGTTGTAACTCACAAATATATCACAGTAGCTTTATTCATATCTGTTAATTGAGATAATAAGGCAAATGATATAAATTATAGATTCAGTAGACATTTTCGGAGGGACATCATAGTACAGTGGAAAGATCACTGAACTTGCAGTTTAGAGAGCCTGGCTTCAAATCCCAGCTTGATGCTTGTCTGACTTGGACCAAGTGATATTTCTGAGCTTCAATTTCCTCATCTGTGAAATAAAGGTAAATAAAGGTTTTGAGGAAAATGCCTTGAAAACTTTACAATATGTAAATTTATTATAAATTTGACAAATATCAAGTAATTATTTCCTGATACAAAGAACAGAAAAAAAGAGATTTGTATATTAATTCTGAACCTCAAATTTCTATTAAACTTAACATGGAAGTGCTAACAATCCTATTTGTGGATTGTCCCCTTCTAAATTCCCTTACAATTTCCTCTGCATATTTTTGCAATGATTCTTTTTTCCTCCTTTTTTTAGTATTATTAATTTCTCCTTCAAATATTTTTACAATGATTCTTTTTTTGGTATTATTAATTTCTCCTACTTCAACTCAGAACTATCCCCAGCCACCCAAAGTTGTCTGATTAAAATGAAGTCAGAGGACTGTTTGGGAATTAATAAATGTATTTTATACTGAGGAGTTATCATTAGGACTGGGGAGAAGATGGGAACATCCAGGATAATTTTGATAGCAATAATTTTGGTCTATTAAAAGAAATGGTTGTGCCTTGTACTCATTATCACATTGTCCTACTTTGCTGAAACTTCTTGCAATTTGCTGGAATACAGTCCATCACTATGATTCTATCCACATACATTGGCTGATGAATGCAAGACAAGTAGAGACTGACAGGAAGGTGGTTGGTACTAGTGGGACTAATATAGGATTCAAACAAATGGTTTTTAAGGGTCACTGGCTAACATGCAGATGTTGATGTGAAGGGGAAGAAGAATGGGAGATGCTCAGGTCACAGCAGGGTAGCTGGGGAGAAAAGGGTTCTGATGTCTAGTAAGAATCTTCTCCAAGCTATATGTGGATTCAGGAAATCCACTTATTCCACTCAGGATTGAGTGATTGTGTTTCATTTTCTAATAAAAAATATAATTTCCAAAATAATCAAATGAACATTTTTCCAGGAGTTAGGTTTTTAACATTTTAACAAAGCAACATGACATACAACAAATACACAAAAAAATTTCATTTGCTCTGTGTCCTATTTAAGTACTTTTTAGGTCCAGTTAATTCTATATCTTATCTTTCAGTTTAAAATAAACTGGAGAAACCTCTTTCCATAAGCAACTATTCATATCCCTATGTCAAAACTCCTAATCTTTATGCTTTAACTGTGAAGATGACAGCCAAAGTTATCTCTTTTTTTTATCATTACAGTTCTTGACATCTCTTGATTTATATAATCCCACGAATGTTACCTCAAGTATGTTCATGGATTCAGTACTCTGAAGACTTTCTCTTTTTCTACACTTCCCTCGGTCTATGTATGACAGTAAAACAGTCTCTACACAAAAAACTCCTCATAGAATGATAGTTAAACCTTCACTTTAAGATTATCTGGGTTCTTGGGGCGGCTAGGTGGCATGGTGGATAAAGCACCGGCCCTGGAGTCAGGAGTACCTGGGTTCAAATCCGGTCTCAGACACTTAATAATTACCTAGCTGTGTGGCCTTAGTTTTTTTGCAAGGCAAACGGGGTTAAGTGGCTTGCCCAAGGCCACACAGCTAGGTAATTATTAAGTGTCTGAGACCGGATTTGAACCCAGGTACTCCTGACTCCAGGGCCGGTGCTTTATCCACCATGCCACCTAGCCGCCCCATTATCTGGGTTCTTAATAAAAGGAGTCCTAGAATTTCTTTTTTCAAAATATTTTTATAACTTCGTATTATTGGTTTCCTTGGTAATCCCATATATTTTATTTTATGCATTTTAAAACATTCTGAGAAAAGGGGTCCATTGGTTTCACTAGATTGTCAAAGGTGTCTGTGATATGAAAAAAAAAGTTAAGAACCCCTTTCCCATAGGGATTCTTTTAAGCCAGTGTTTGCATATTTGTAAATGCGCACACACACACACACACACACACACACACACACACACACACACACACAAAATCAATTTGCCTTACTAGGAAGAACAAGTATTTATTAAGCATGTATCATGTGAAAAGTAAAAGGTGACCTGGCTTAGTAGATAGCAACTGCTGAATTTAGGAAGTTGAAAAATTCCATTTTTCTGACAACATAGATAATCATAAGAAAGTTATTTAATCCTTTTGAGCCTCATGCAACTCCTAATAAGATATAGATTTTATAAATTACAGTAGGTTGTAGATAAAAATTAAGTTTTAACCTATTGACCTTTAATAGACCCAAAGTATTGCTATCAAAAAAGTATTGCTATCAAAAATTAAGTTTTCACCTATTGAAAGGTAGTTTAAGTACCAGGCATAAAAATGGTGAGAATTAGCAGATGAGCAGGTTAGTTTTCAAAGGGACTAGAGACCAAATTGCCAGTGTTTGCTGGATTATGGAGAAAGCAAGGAAGTTTCAGAAAAATATTGTTTCACACACTGCACTAGTTTTTTATTGTGTGGATCACAACAGAATGTGGCAGTTTCTCAGAAAGATGGGAGTTATCAGATCATTGAAAATCAAGAAGCAACAGAACTTTCAGTTGGAACAACTGATTGGTTTGAGAATTAAAGATAATATGGCTGTATATATTGTCATCTTATTTAATTTACATGCAAAATGCCAGACCAGCTGAATCAAAAGCTGGAATTATGTTTGCTGGGAGAAATAACAGTCTCAGATATTCAGAGGATATCACTCTGATGGCAGAAAATGAAGAGGAATTAAGCCTCTCAATAAGAGTGAAAGAGAAAAGTGTAAGAACTGGCTTGATATTTAACATGTTCAGTTGTTTACAGGTTGTATTTCTAGTTAAAAAATGAGCTCTGTTAAAAAAAATGAGGACTGTTTCTCTTCATTCTTTGTGTCCCCAGTGCTTAACACAATTTTAAATTTTAATCAATTTTTGTTCACTAAAAGGTGGAGGGGGGTGGGCATCCCTGGTCAAAAATCTATAATGACCCCCTGATGCCTGCAGTATAAATTATAAACTCCTTACTCTTACATTTAACAGTCTGGCTTTGACACAACTTTCTATCTAAACAAATAATACCTTTCAACTAAAGTTGACTATGTACTTCTCCACAAACTCAACATGCCTACCTTTTTGCATTCATACAAACTGTCCCATCTTGTCCTTCCTAACCTCTAACTTTTCTTTAGGGCTAACTTCAGTTACTGTGTGCCTTCCAGGAAACTTTGTATACACTGAGTAACACTGAGGCTGAACTGGCCTATGGGGTTAATCCTTGGAGAATGCTCAGAGTTGCTATTACTGGTTCTGGTTGACCACATGGAAACTTTGGGGACCTGTTTCCAGTTATCTGTGACTCACTTTGATTGAAGGGGTGTGCCATATGTGGCGCTGGAAGAGATAATGACTCAGTGAATGTATAAAAGGGATAGACTGTCCCCTCCTTCCAGTTGGCAAATCATGTCAGTTCTGTGGAGTAGGAAAAGAGGCAAAGTGTTCTAACTTTAACCTTGACTCCAGTATAGCTACGAGCATCTTGCCTAAACCTGAGTTTAGACTGCCTCTTTTCTGAGTGATAGAGGGCCTAGGCCCATGGGGTGGAGATGAATGTTGGCAAGACAGGAATTCATGGTTCTCTTTAGAATTGGTCCAAAGCTGGCTGTTGTACAAGCTCTTTCTGGGAAAATAGTATAAAGCAAAAGGGGAAAAGTAAAATACATAATTTTTGTGTTCAATTGTACCTGTGACTCCATTTTATAGATGAGGCAAACAGGGTTAAATGACTAGCCCAAGATCACACAGCTAATAAATGTCTGAGGCTGAATCTGAACTCAAGTTTTCCTAAAGGGGGGGGCAGTTGGGAGAGGAGGAGGGGAGAAGTAGGGTTGGATGCTTTATCTATTGTGCCACCTAGCTGCCCTAAAAATGCATAGTAAACAGTCTTATAAACTGCTTTCTCCCTTCTTAGGTTAGATATCAGCCTCTCAGCATATTAGAATAGTATTTATAAGTTTTTACTGAATCCTATTTTAAGATATTAGTTTTTCTTGTATGGAATTGTAGGATTAAATTGCTCAGTTCACATTATAACAATTCTTTTTGGGGAAATACTTGATGTTAGTCATAATCTAAGCTATATGTAAAAACAGATCAAAGGTAATCAAGGGATTAATGAATGAACTGAAGAGCATGAGAAAAAAAGAGATTAGCTCCTTTCTCATTAGAGGCTAGGTAACATTTGGAGTACAGAACAAGGACTCTTCTTTTTATTATTCCCAGGTATAAGACTTAATAATTAAAATTGAATCAGCAAAAATAGTCTTTTGTTTGAGGGTTATTCATGACCTGTTTTGTTACCTATTAACAACATACACATTTAATCTCAGAGAGAAGAAGGACACCTTTTGTTGTGATTTAACTTCACACAGCTAGGTAATTATTAAGAGTCTGAGGTCAAATTTGAACTCTCAGGTCCTCCTGACTCCAGGGCCTGACTCATATGCTCTATCCACTGTGCCATGTAACTGCCCCAGTAATTTTTTTCTTTGAATCTTTGGTCACTGAATGGGTCCATGGAAATATATTCCACATATATGCTTCCTAAGACAGAGTGAAGAGTGGGTTGGGAGAAGGGAGGATTGATTGAGCAAGCCAGGAAAGAGATTTCTCTGGAAAAGCAGATTTCCCCCAGGCAGACCTGAACCTCCAAACTCATAAGAGGGTCTTGAGCACAAAAACAGGACTTCTATGAAGATTGAATCCCCTCCTCTTTATTTTTTTTTTTGGAGGAAGTCAAGGACTTGAAGAAGGGAAAATAGATATGAGAATTATTGAGTAGATACTACTAACAACATGATCCTCACATTAAGAGGAATTTAACTGCTTCCTCTTATATTATAAAACAAATGCGTCCATTTAAAAGGAAGAGGGCAAAAGAAGAATTGGGACCAGCAGTTAGCTAGCATGTTAGCATGTCAAAATTTAATGGAAAAAGATATGTAAGAGGAGGAGACTCTGTGAAGGATCTCGAGCAAGAAGTTTAGAGAATGGATGCTCCTGAGAAAGAAAGAGACCCAGACTGGGTACTGTGACTACTTCACCTTCAAAAGTTGTTGTCAATGTTCCAGACATCTCCACTGAGGGCATTAGCTGCTCCCTGCAGGGTCCAGGTGAGTAGAGCTAGCTGGTGGCGTAAGCGGCTCTCCTCAAAATGAGGTCTTGAATATCTTAGGGAGCCATCCCTAGCCCCCTCACCCCTCAGCAGCTGCAGGTGTTCGAGCAAGGCCCCCAGAGTATGGTCCCCTTGACCTAGGAAGATGTGGCGGAATGGGTAGATGGCTGGTGACACATACTGGGAGAGGAAGTAGAATTCTACCTGCCACAAGGGACATAGGGAATGGTTAGAGAGGAAGGCAGATTTTTCTTCTTGACCCTTGCTTTAGCCACCTATCAATCCTACAGCTTCAGCCCCTTCTTAGACATCCCCAATCCTTTTCCTTTTGCCTAATTTCCCTACTCCTGCCAGCACTCCTTTTTGATTCTCCATAGCCCTTTATGCTTTCCAAGTTCCTTAGCCTCCTACCTCCCCTCTTTCCCCTGCTTTTTTGCTGTAGGTTATAGAATGGGAAGAACCATTGATCTTTTAACTCAATATTTTTTCAGATGAAAAAACCATCTCAACATTTGATGATTTGTTCAATGTCACATGGGTAGTCAAGTACTTCTCACCTCCCCATTTGGTTCTATAGCTATCCCGACCATCTTTCCCACTTTTCTCAAAGTCATCTAATCTTCCCCTCCACATCTTTAAATGATCTGAAGATTCCACGGCAACCTTATCCCTCATCTTTAATCACTCCTAACTCTCTCCTTATCCCTGGAAAGATAATCTGGGATTAATACTGTCAGTAGTATTAGAGGTAACATTTGAGTGAAAAAATTGATAGCAAACAGCCAGGGAAAAGATTGGATCACCCTCTCTCTTGCATTATCAATTCCTTCTGATTCTTTTCCTTATATTTGCTCAACCCTTCAAGCCCTATTTCATTCACCTTGCAGTGAAACATCTGTAAAGAGCTTGAATAGTGTACCTTGGATCTCTTTTTACTTCATTACCCACTCACAGCTTCTAACCAACTATCTAAAGCCCATCAGATTTCTAAACCAATTCTTCGCTGAGTGACAGATGACTTCAGTTGCTAAATCCAGTGGTCTTTTCTCATTCCTTATCCTTTTTGAACTCTATAGCATTGACTTCTTTGGCATTCTCTCCTAATTCTCTTCTTCTTTAATTATCCTCCTGCCTTCTCAAAACTCAGTACTTTAATCCTTGACCACCTTCTCTTCATTCATTCTTGCCTAGTGATCCCAAGTGGGAGAGGAGAAAGATGAGGGAATAGGGAAATGGGGTAGATTAAAGGAATTGGAGAATGGAGATGGGAAAGGAAAGGGGAAAATAAAAATGGCACAAGATAGGGAAGAGGGGGTGAGTAGGATTGGAATTAGACACAGAAAATAGAATGAGGATAGGGAAGAGTTCAGAGGAAGAGCTTTGGGATATAAAACCCAAAAAGCAGAAAAAAGAATAGCAAAAGTTGCTGAGGAATAAGGTTTCTTTATTGTATTAATTGGAATTGCTGAAATTGGGACCTGACCTATAAGAATAAGGCTCACATGTGAATCTGACTCACTCTCATGATTCGGACATTGAACATTCGCATTAATCTCTCATTGCTCTCCTCTGAGCTGTAAATCTCCTTCTGCAGCCTCTCAGCTGACCGGATGTAATCTCCTCGTGCTGAGTACATCCACTGCAGGGTCAGGCCTCTGGCCTAAAGAGCAGATAGGGATTAAGGATTGTTCCAGAGTGCCAAGGAAGGAAGTAGGAAGCATAATTTGGGAGCATTAGGGAATAGAGAAGAGAAAGGCTAAAGACCAGGAGAAGTGGAGATAGGAGTGGAGGCAGGACTAATTCCCAAAGGAACTGAGATTTAGAATATGGTTTCTTAGGGACTGATATTTGGGTTCTAACCTTGAGATCTCCAGAAAACTCATTGAGTTGGCCAATGTGCTTCAGTATGACATCTCCATAGCAGCCAAAGTCTAGGGGTAGCAAGTGATCATGGCTGAGCCGAATGAGTAGTTGACCCACTACCATGGCCACAGCCCGGGCCACAGCTGGCAGCCGCCCTTGTAATGCTCCATGTAGATTCTTATATGTGTCTTCTTTGGTATTCAGGAAGGGGTAGGGTGGGCCTTCCTGATGATAAAAAATAGGGAAGAACAAGGTCCATAACACCAAGGGATACAGAAGGATAGAGTTTAGGGATGAGACAATGGGTCTAGGATATGTAATGGTGGGTAAAGTTGGAATGATGTGGTTGTAACAGAGTAGGCAAATTGTAGGTGGTGTTGTGATGGGGCTTACCTCAATGAATGAGAACTCAACAGCAGGAACCCCTCCAAAGGCAGTGAAGGTATAAGCACTGCTGTCCTTAGGCAGGGGCTGGATCCTGAGGATGGGAGGCATGGCCAAGAGTAGCCAAGGGTGGATTTCCCAATTTTCGGTAGGATACCAGAACCACCATTACCACCAAAATCTGTCTCTCTCACTCCCTTCCCATTCCATTACAGACTTGGCCGTCCCACCCCTTGAAGCCTGCCACTTACACCTTAGTCTCCCAGCTCTGGCCTGGAACCACCACCTGATCATAAAGGGTTTGACCACTATGGTTGGGAGAATCCACCTGGATCAGGAGAGGATAGAGGAAAAAACCTAAATGATCAGACTTCACTGAGACTTTTGATCCCCCTGTTTTTTTTTTCCTGGACCCTACTTCTATTCTCTCACTTCTTAATTCTGGATTCCAGTTTTCTCTATGAAAGGAAAGGGTTGACTGATTTTGAGGTTCCTTTCAGTTCTGAAAAGCTCTCACCTGCTTTAGGATGCTCTCAATGAGGCTGGTGAGAAGAGGACTAGTTTTTGCATGGAACTGGTCATCCCCTAAGGATAGAAGTGGAGTAGGAGGGCAATTAGGTTCAGGGCTCAAGTTCTAACTTTTCTTCCACAGAAAAGTTTAGATATCAGCTCACCAAGCACAGCATTGTCCAGGCTCACATAGACAGCAGCTTTGAGGTGCAACATGGTAAGGTAGCCCTGAAAGAGAGAGAAAACTAAAGACAAGCCTATTCCCAGCACCTAAGACTTTCCCCAAACTCTTCATTTCTGGCAAATTACCTCTAACCATTCAGTGGCTCCCACATTCCCAAAGTCACCTGCATCCCAACTGACAAAAAGCAGACTTCGTCGAGGCTGAAAACCTGATTAATGGAAAGGAAGAGGGTAAGGAAGAGTACTTGTCTTTCTCATTGTTTAACTGGCCACCCTTAGAGTTATCATCTTGTACAGCTTTTAGTTCTTCACATTCTCTCAGTTTTTCCTACCAACCCCTGGTTTAGAATCTTTTAACTTATTTCTAGCCAGTCCTTCCCTGAGCTAGTCCCCAATCCCTCTTTATCCCCCCTCAATCCTGTCCTTAGACTTTCTCAAATCTTAGTCCCCTCTACCACTAATTCCTAAACCTCACTCTCTCTGCTTCTCTCCTGGTTCTGGTCTTACCATTCCTCACCATAGCAGAGAAGGTGCGCACCAATTCCAGCAGGATGGCTGTGCCCACAGCAGATTTGGCAGCCCCTGGACCCCAGGCATCTCTCTGGGCCCCAATGACAATGTAATGATCTGGGGCAGGAAGAAACAGTAAACGTGAAATAAGGGGGCTGGATCTGAATCTTTAATGCTGCCTAGGAAAGAATTGATTTTTCTCAGTTCTTCATGTTACCTGTTAGACACACACAGAGATACATACAGAGAGAGAAGAAAACAGTGGTAGTTCTAAACTCTTTGAGGACCATCTTCAAACAGAAAGAGAGAGATCCAGCTTTGGAGAGGCAGGGATTTCCCTTGAGTGGTATCAGGAACTCTTCCATGACTGAACTGTGATCTTACCTCACTACCATCTAAAGTATCATTCTTCTGTGTTTCTCTTATATATAAAACTGTATAAATTCTCTAATTTCTATTTGCCTCCTACTTGGGAAAATGAGTCTAATCATAGTTCTCTATTTTTGATAATCTTTTATGTCATCAGAGTTTGATGGGAAGGAACAAAGCTAGTAGATGTAAGCTTGGAGCAACTGTATCCAATTTAAGGGGCAGTGGCCAAGAAAGCAGCTTTGTTCTGAAGCTATGTATTCCTAGACCATCAAAATATAGTGGTACAGAATCTGGTACCTTTTTTGGAGACTGGGAAAAAGAGTGCCAAGTGCTCAGCCTTCCTGGGCTCTGGAATTTGTCTCTCTCCCTCCCACTATCCTGTTATATTTCCTTTCTTCATAGTGAATACAGACTTCAAAGCATACCAGTCTAAGGACATATGTTTAGACAATCTATTGGACATGTATAGCTTACACAGGCAGCACATATATCTTACAGACAAATTAGAAGCCAAGCCTAAACCAAAACCCACTTCTCCTACCAGGTTCCGAGCGACCCTCAATGCAGCCAAAGATACTGATAATGGGTGTTGAGTTTCGATGGTTGTTGACAACAAGACGCAAAGTTGGCCCAGGGCCTAGCCGATAAGGAGTGTCAGAAAGAGTCCCTTTCCACTCTTGGGGGGCCTTAGGGCCTGACAACTTCCTAGGAATAAGAATTGCATCAGAGAGGCAAGACAGCTCTAGAACAGACCCAGGGAAACAACAGGGTTGAAGAAAAAGGCCACAGACATGTCACTGAGACATTGCTCCTAGAGAGGGCAGAGGCACAAAAGTGGGAAAGAGATAGAGAGGGATCAATGAGGGAAAGAGGGAAATGGAGATGACAGCAGAGATAAAGGAGAGAAAGGGAGAAGGAAAGTAGGGTGTGACTGAGAAAAGAATAATGAAACAGACAGGTCTCTTTTATGTTTGGGTCTTGGCATCCTTGTGACCAAGCAGAACTCTAGGCTTTTTTCCCACCCTGCCTTCCCCTACTCACCCCAGCAGCTGGGCTGTGATGTTGGCACTGATGGGCTGTACTGGGATACTAGGGAGGCCAGAGGATTCCACAGGTGGGAACTGGGTTTGATTAAAGGAGGGGAAGCCAGGAGTATAGGGGTCTCCTGTTCCCAAGTGAACCTGTTGGGGGAGTTGGGGCATAGCTAGCAAGAATTGAAGCAGCAGAGCATCATCCCTATCCTTAACTCCCTGTTCCCATTCCCCACCCCATCCTACTACGTGAAATAGAGCCTAAGTAAAATTGGTCTTGGTATCATGCCTGAGTTTTATTTCTGAGGATGTCAGAGTCCTCAAAAGCAAGAAGGACCCTTTTGTTCCCATATACCAGACTCACATGTCCATACACAGCTGTGTGGTTAGACAGCTTCAGCTTCTTGTGGGGATCTGGGTAGATGTCAGCAGGATCTGGGTAGATGAGGACACCCAGAGCCCCAAAGGCCTCAGCATTGGACACCTAGTGTAGGAGTCAGGCTGCATCATTCTCCTGAATGCACTATATCCCACTTCCCAGTTCTTAGACCTTTCTGAATTCTTGCTACAAACCCATTATTTTTCATTTCTGAACCCCAAGAATCCATATCTTATTTCCCACAGTTATTGTTTCTTCAAAATCCATTTCCAATTTCTCTGGTTCCTTCATAAGTAGTTTTTTCATTCCTTCTGTTCCCTTCCATTGCCTATTTTCTAATAATAACAATTATAACAATTATAGCTAACACTAAAGAGCACTTTAGAGTTATGGAGTGCTTTCACATCTGGTATCTGATTGATTCCTCAAGAGAACTCTTGAGTTGAAGCAGAGATAATGTTATTCCTCAATAACAAAGAGCTTTAAAGCTCTGAGAAATTAGAACTTATATTTCTTTATTGACTCCAAGGATCTTTCCTATTTCATTTTACCCTCTACTTTCCAATGACTTTCTATGATGAGAGCTCTAATTCTAGCAGACTTGTTGGGAGAAAATGGAAGCTGGTAGGATTGAGTTACTCTTCCCAGTCTCTGTTGCCTGGGTTTGTCTTCACTCTTTAGTCTTCACTCTCCTAGAGAGATCCCTCACCTTCTCAGCAAAGCTCACATGTCCAATTCGCACCAGAAGTAAGTGCCCCTTGGGGTCCAAATCCTTCTCCTTGAGAGCTTCCATATCCTTCAGTCGACCATAGTTGGCATAGATGAGTGCTCCCTACAAAGTCCAGCAAGGCAGAGAGTGACCAAATAACAGACTGCCCCCCCCCACTACTGAGCCTGGCTCCCACAATAAGGAATAGAAGAGACCAGAGAGCCAGGAGAAGGGGGGGGGGTCTGGGAAACAAGTTTGTCTTTCTGTGGGTATTTAGGGCTGGGAAGGGACATTTGGGCCCAAGAAAATTCCCTTACAACAGCACTGCCTTTGGCACTGTAGGGACAATAGACATCAGGATCCTCCAACTGTAATTCTCCCAAAACATTGCCGGACTCATCGACCCAATGTAGTGTGTTTGGCCGGGCCCTGTGATGGGAAAAATGTCAGGGATCCTCTCTCCCCTCACACTTTGTCTAGTCACCATTAACCCACCAGATTATACTATCTTTCAGAGCAGCAACGATCAGGTCTAATACTACTCAAACTCACGGGTCAGGGAACTGCAGTCCTACATAATGGGTATCCATCCACACATGGTCTAGCTTCTGCTGTGAGAACATATCTCGGATCTGGCGAGAAAGAGTAGTCATTCCAGGGGAACCTGAGGATCGCTCCAGAAGGCTGATGGTCCTGTTTAGGGAGAACAGGGGGCTGGAGGACAGAACACTTGGATTCTGGGAGGGAACTGATCATTGAAAGGTTAGTTATCTGTCTCTTACAAAGATAGGGGTTTTTTGTCCTAAATCATTCCCTTTCTCAGTTGACTCCTTTTCTTTTTTCATCAAATATTCTCAGACCTCCTCTACCCCTAAAACAAAATTTCCCTCCATCCTTTGACTTTCCTGTAATACCAGAATGTCATTATCCATCACTCAATAAAAACTGACTCCCAAATCGCCATTTCCTGAGTTCTTCTAGTCCTATATCTTCAACTACTAAGTATCCTTTGTATATCCCACAAGTTCCTCACACTGAACATGCCTTGAAACTTCCTCCTGATTATAGAGCCACCATATTTTTTATTCTTGAAGCCTCAAATTTTGGGGGTGGGGTGGGGGAGAAAATTGGTGTGAGAATTCATTGGTGTGAGAAAACCCATCTACTGATATAAATCAGCAAATCATATATAACTCTCAGAGAGTTGTCACTAATTTTTATTACTCATGTTAAAACCCTCAGTTTTAGACATTGTTATCATAATAGTCATTTACATTTAAGGCTTATAAAGCACTTTTCTCACAACAAACCATGAGATATATTGCAAGTACTATTTCCAATTTACAGATGGGTGGGTTAAGGGTCTTAGAGATCATGTTGGTCAACTTTTTTTTTCAAAGTACAATTCTCCCCCCCCCAATTAAATTTTTTTTATTTATTTAAGGCAATGAGGTTAAAATGACTTGCCCAAGGTCCCACCGGTAGGCAATTATTAGGCGTCTGAGGTTGGATTTTAACTCAGGTCCTCCTGACTCCAGAGCCTGTGCTCTCTCCACTGTGCCACCTAGCTGCCCCAACTCAACTTTTTACCCAATGCAAAGAATCATCCTACACCTTCTCTGGTGAATGACTGATCCACCTTTGCTTGAATACTTCCTGTAATAGAAATATTACCACTTCACAGTAAAATCAATCTATTATGTTGTTGCACAACTCTAAATTCTTTAAAAAACTTGTCCTTATATTGGGTCAAAAGCCGCCTTCCTACAATGTCCCATAGTGTTGGCCCTCTGAAGAAAGGAAGAAAATAGGTACTCTTTTTTTTTTGTGAGGCAATGGGATTAAATGACTTGCTCAAGGAAGCACAGTTATTATCAAGTGAATGAAGTCATAGTTGAACTCAGGTCCTCCTAACTCCAAGGTTGGTACCCTATCCCCTAGAGTACCAGTGCCACCTAGCCCAGAATAAGCACTTATTAAGCATCTACTATGTGCTGGTCACAGTACAAATAATTTGATAAGTGCTGGTATTATATCTATTTTACCAAAGAGAAAGCTGAGGTAAACAGAATGACTTGCTCCGGATCACATAACTAGTAAGCTGCATTTTAATTTAAGACTTTCTGGCTGCAGGTCCATTGTGCTACCTAGCTGCCTCTCCTAGTAGAAGAAGAATAGGATTATGAATCAAGACTTCTACTCCTAGCAGTGCCACTAATGAGAACTTTTCTCCCATCATGGGATGTAGACCAGGGCTGATATATCTCCCAGTTCTTTCTCCCTGAGCAGTTGGGGCAGTGCTCCTACTATAAGGCTGTCCCAGTTTTGCCTATGGAGAAAATCCAGAAGTCCTTTTAGGAGGTAGAACCCAAATCCAAAGCAGGTCAGGAAGGCAATGGAGACCACATCTTCCCAGTGATGGAGCAGACTTGACTTGGAAACAATAGTTCATGAATGGCCTTTATTATTCCATCGTGCTTCCCAACCCCTAGAAAATCTAATCTATGGAGCAGTACAATGTAAAGAAGGCTGATTTGAGGGTCTGGAATTCAGGGTTAAGTTCTTAGTGCTGCAGTCTACTAGCAATCCAGCTCAAATATCATGCAAGTCACCTAAAGGCAGCTAGTAGAGGGCAGGGCCTGGAATCAGGAAGTCAAATCTGGATTTAATTCTTCTTAGTTGTGTGACCCTGGGGAAGTCCTTTAATCTCTGACTGCTTCAGTTGTAAGATGGGGATAATAATAACACATACTGCAAATCAAGTGATATAGTATTTGTAAAATGCTTAGTATAGTTGGTATTAAATAAATGATAACTTCCCTTTCTTCTTCTGTCCTCATGAGGAAAACCTCTAGAGGTCTTCATGTAAAAGATGGAAAATTGCTAGTTATAGAAATTTTAGAGGGTATTCTTTGTGAAGTCCATTATTATTACATTTTCTGATACTAGAACTCAGGGCTCTATCCCAATCAATTATAGAAAGGGAATTTATAAAGTGAAGAGACTTCATTTCAAATCCTGCTCAAACACTGGAATTTTGAGCTCCATTTTAACATATTCTATCCCAATAAGATCAGGTGTGAAACAAGAATGCTGATTATCACTTCTATTATCTAATATTATACTGGAAATGTTCAGCTTTAGCAACAAGAAAACGAAATTAGACAGTGAGAAACAAAACTATCACTTTAGCAAAAGTAGCAGGATATAAAATAGACTCACATAAATCACCAGCATTTCCATATATTACAAAGCCCAGCAGCAAGAGATAGAGAAATTCCATTCAAAATAACTGAGGACAATAGATATTATTTGGGAGTTTACCTGACAAAATAAAATGAACTATATGGATACAATTACAAAACACTTTTCACACAAATAAAATCAGATCTTAACAACTGAAAAAAATATCAATTATTCATAGATGGGCTGAGCTAACATAATGAAATGACAGTTCTACCTAAATTAATCTACTTAATCAATGTCATACCAATCAAACTTCCAAAAGATTATAGAGCTAAAAAAATTAACAAAATTTATATGGAAGAACAAAAGATCAAGAAGAGATTTAATGAAAAAAAACCACAAAGGAAGATGACCTAGACATACTATAAGTAAAACTAAATTATAAAGTGATAATCATCAAAATTATTTGGTACTAGTTATGAAATATAATCATGGATCATAATTTATTATTTGATAAACTAAAAGTCTCTAACTTTTGGAAGAGCTCACTATCTGACAAAAATTGCTAAGAAAACTAGAAAATAGTATGGGCAGAAATTAGGCATAGACCAACATACTGGTCAGTTAGGTGGTGTAGTGGACAAGGTACTGTCCTTGGAGTCAGGAGGACAGAAATTCATCCAGCCTCAGATACTTGTTATTTAACCCTGTGATTGCCTGGCATCCAGGGTCATCTCCAATTGACCCGATTCATATCTGGCCACTGGACCCAGACTCCTCTCTAGAGGAGAAAGAAAGATGGGTGACTTAGCACAGCTGGGGGGGGTCACCCCTACTCAAATCCAATTCATGTGCTTGTCATGATATCACCTCCTTGATATCATGGTCTTCTTTGAGAATGAAGGACAAACATCATCACACCCTATGCCAAGATAAGGAATTTAGGATATATATATATATATATATATATAGGATTTAGACAATAAAGAGTGATCTGATAAACCAATTAGAAGAGCAAGGAATCCTTTACCTGACAGATCTACAGAGAGGAGAAGAACTTATGACAAACAAGAAATAGAGAACATAATGAAATGCAAAATGGATAATTTTAATTACATTAAACCGAAAAGTTTTGAACAAACAAAACCAAAGCAGCCAAGTTTAGAAGAAAAGTAGAAAACTAGGAAACAATTTTTATAGCCTGTGTTTCTGATAAAGGCTTCATTTCTAAAATATGTAGAGAATTAAGTAAATATAAAGAATACAAGTCATTACCCAATTGATAAATAGTCAAAGGATATGAACAAGCAGTTTTCAGATGAAGAAATTAAAGCTATTCATAGTCATATAAAAAAAGCTCCAAATCATTATTTAGAGAAATGCAAATTAAAACAACTGAGATACCACCTCACACCTATTAGATTGGCTAAGACGATGAAAAAGGAAAATGATCAATGTTGGAGAAGATGTGGGAAAACTAGTACATTAATAGATTGTTGGAGGAGTTGTGAGCTGATTCAGTCATTCTGGTGAGTAATTTGGTGTAATTTAGTTCTATGCTTAAAGGGCATTTCTATAAGAAATCATGAGTGGCTAGACTTTAGAAAAGCCTGAAAAGACTTGCATGAACTGATGTTGAGTGAAGTGAGCAGAACATAACACTATACGCATTAATAGAAACATTTTAAGATGATCACACAATTCTAAAAGACTTGAGATGAGAAATGCCATCCATATCCAGGCTCAAAACTGTAGAGTCTTGAATACAGAGCAAAATTATAAAGTCATTTTTTAAAACTTTTATGCTTTTTTCTTTCTCATATTTTCTCCCATTAGTTCTGATTCTTCTTTCACAACATAAATAATATGGAAATATGTTAAATATGATTGTACATGTACAACTTATATTAGATTACTTGCTGCCATGGGGAGAGGGAGGGAAGGGAAGGTAGGTGGTAGAAAAATGTGGAACTCAAAAAGCTTATAAAATGATGAATGTTGAAAACTAGCTTTGCATGTAATTGGAAAAAACAAAACAACTGATGGACAACAAATCACTGGCAGAAGTATGGGGTGGGTGAGGTAGCATGTAAAAGGTTTAGGGGCAAAAAGGATTTTATATTTCTCTATCCTCAGTTTATTGATTTGTTGTCGATCACTCATTTCAGTTGTGGCTGACTCTTCATGATCCAAACTGAGATTTTCTTGGCAAAGACACTGGAGTGGTTTGCCATTTCCTCCTTCTGTTCATTTTATAGATGAAGAAACTGAGGCAGAGTTAAGTGACTTACACAACTAGTAAATGTCTGAGGCCTGATTTGAACTCAGGGAGTTTTTGACTCCAGGCCCAGTCCACTGTGCCACCGGTGATACTGATCTTCTTACTGTTCTTCAAACAAGAAATTCTATCTCCTAACTGACATTTTCATTAGACATCTCCCATGCCTGGAATGGTCTTCCTTCCTCATTTCTACCTCTTGGTCTCCCTTCAAGCCTAGCTAAAATTTCATGTTACATAGGAATCCTTTCTGGATCCTTCTTAAGATTTTAAGATGGGGAAAGAAAAAAGGAGAGCAAATGGAATACATTTTTGTAGAAAGGAGGAGAAAGGAGATATAACTTGTTTTTATAACAGATATATGAGTAGAAAAATATGGAGAAAGACTTAGAGGGAGAAGTAGACATCGGATAAACCTCACTCTTAGTGGAACCTGACACATCACCTTCAAAGAGGTTAGCTTAAAGTACATCAAATTCATTAGAAACAGATGAGTACTGGGAGAGGCAAGTTAAGAGGGATAATCATACTAAGGAAGGATAATATCATGTCAAACAAATTTCTTGCATCAATGGAGAGTAGCTGAACAAAATGTAATATAATGGTTGCAATGGAATATTATAAGAATATTCTTATAAGAATATAAGACAATTTAAGAGAATTCTGGGAAATATGAAATGAAGTAAGCAGTTCCAGGGGAGCATTTTTTACAAGAACAGATAACTGAGAAGAGAAACAATTTTGAAAGCTCTGAGAAGGTTCCAGTCTTCTTGACAGAATGGTAAAGGATTAGAGGTGGTGAAAGAAATATAGTCTCAGGTACAGCTTGGTGGCAGCTCAATGGTGCAGTGGATAGAGCACCAGCTCTGAAGTTAGAAGGACCTCAGTTCAAACCCAGACTCAGACACTTAATAATTGCCTAGCTGTCTGCCTTGGGCAAGTCACTCTTAACCCCATTGCCTTAAATAAAAAAGAGAGAGAAAGAGAGTCTCTTTGGACATGGTTTTTGTGTTAATTCATTTTGCTTAATTATGCTTAACTAAATTTGTTATAAGGTTTTTTTTTTCTAAATTTCTCTATTTTTAATTAGGTTAGCAGTGGAGTCAACAATGGTGATGAGGGGAAAATATTTTTTAAATGCCCAGAACAGAACAGAGAGAAATTCAGTAACACTGAAAATAAGGTGTTGAATGTATTATATGCTTCGTTAAAAAAAAAAAAGCAAGCAGTATGAAGTAGAGACTCACAGTTTCACATAGTTTTTGTACCCTGTTATGCATATGGAAATGCTCTTTTTCTTTTCCTGATTAAGAATAAAAAACATTAAGTATTAAAAAATAAATTGAGGGGGTTATAGTAGATGACAGGTTCTGTCTGGTTCCAAATCTTATGAATATTTTAAATGTAGTCAAATTCATATATTCATCTCATCCCCAGCCCAGAGTATGAATCCAAATTGTGTGTGTGCAAGTTTTTCTTAAAGGAATCAAATTCTAGCTCTTTTTCCCCCCCAGTCTTTCTGTTGCTTCTGTTATCTAGTATATCATGATAAGATCCTTAAGTGTCAGATTTTCTGCTTTCATGAGGGAGTCTCCTTGCCTTCCTTCTCTTGAATCTCCTGGAGTTCCCTCAATATGATAGGAAGATTAGGTGGACTTGGAGTCAGGAAGACACTTCAACTCTGCACAAGTCACTTAACCCTGTGAGCCTCAGTTTTCTCATCTGTAAGATGGGCTAGAGAAGTAAATAACAAACCTTTCCAGTATCTTTTAATTTGGCTCTCCCACTTACTAATAGTGAGAATGACCTTTGTTAGCCATATAATATAACCTTGTAAATTTTAAAATCTGTACAGAAAAATGATATTTTGGATTGTTAAACTTATCCTTTAGGTAAGGCTCTATGGTACCAGTATTTGTCAGTGCCAGTGATGTTTATATCATCATCATCATCATCATGTCAATAGCCTCTAAGTCTCTTCTCTCTCCCTTCTAACCTGCACATAGCCATCAAAGTGATATTCCTAAAGAACAGAACATTCTCCTACTTTGTAAACTCTAGTGGCTCCCTAGTGGCTCTAGGGACAAATAACTCCTCTGTTTATCATTTAGTCTTTCATCACCTTTACTAGTTTACTTTTCCTACTCGTTCATGAATTCTACATCTCAGTCAAACCATCCACCTGCTGTTTCTTACATATATCACTACATATCTTTGCACAGGTTAGCCCTCCATGCCTGGAAAGTCCTACAAGTTACTTGGAGATTATTGGTGATATGACTGCCCCAGTCCCAAATGTTCTCTGTGTTAAACATCTTCAATTCTTTCTTCTTGGAATTTTTTGGAATTTTTAAAGAAAATTATTGATATCTTTTATTTTTATATCACTTTCATTTCCAAATATATCTTCCTTGTAACAAAGGATTGAGGTAAAAATACATGTCAGCAAAACTAACCAATACATCTACCAGTTTTGATAGCATATGAGATAGTGCACATTTGTAGTTTTTGTTCCTGCATAGAAAGGGAAGGATATTTCCTCTTTTCTTCTTCACAACCAAGTTTGACATTATAATTCCTTAGCAGAGTAGTAGTAGTAGAGTAACATTGTGCTTTTAGATGAATTTTAGCTATTTGTCCTCCTTTTTCTAATTTGCTTTGGACTCAGTTCTGATAATTGGTTCTTCCATAGGTGATTGGACATCCTGGTTCAGGGAGTGTACAAAAATCATGGAAAACAAAGATAAATATAGTTTTTACCATGGACACTTTCAGATAGAGTTGCCTTTCTCAAAGGGGGAAGTATTTTGCATAAGTGACATATAAATTGGCTATCTCATAAAGGTCATTATTCTTATCCCTGTTCATCTTTTGTTCAGCTCTTGCAAGAACTGCTAAGATAATATTTAACCCTTCAGTTTCATATCATTCATGAATTTGATATGCCTTCACCCAAATAACTAACCAGAGAACAGAGGCCTTTCAGCATACCATTAGAGAACTTTAGGTTCAGTCATTCAAACAGTTTCAAGTCCATCTAAAATCAGTCACTGTACACCTTGCTCATATAGGTATCATGAAAAAAAAGTGTGAAATGTGTTGCTGAAATATAAATAAACTCCTCTCATAATCTTCTCTTCCTGAGCTAGCAACCTGATGACCTTAACAAGAAAGAAATGCATTATCTGATTCTTCCCTATCTTTTTTCATTTTCTTTTTTGTATATTATTTTTTCAAATTACATGTAAATATAGTTTTCAGCATTCATTTTTTGTAAGATTTTGAGTTCAACATTTTTCTTCTTCTCTTCCCTCCTCCCTCCTCCCCCAAGACAGGTAATTATTAAGTGTCTGAGATCGGATTTGAACCCAGGTACTCCTGACTCCAGGGCCGGTGCTTTATCCACTGCGCCACCTAGCTGCCCCGATATATAATCTTGATATCAAATCCTAGTAATTATTCCTTCATAATGTAGTCCTTGTTGGGAGAGATCTAGGCCTTTGAAATCCAAGGAAAACCATAGAAATCTGAGTGAAAACTGTTCAGCATGGGAGAAGGGGTATTCCAATTTGCACCTAGAGTACTGTACTAATCTAGTGTTATAGCTGATTTTAGAGCTCCCTCCTTCATAAAAAGGTAAAAATTAATAGGGCACTTTAAAAAGTAATCTGGACCATGCAGCTATTGCTTCTGTTGCTACCAGAGACATAGAAACGAAGAGAGCCATGAGAGAGATAGTCAAACCCAATTGACATTGGTCATGTGAAAAGTTAGTTTTGAAAGATAGGATAACAAAACCTCAACTGCCTGGAACCTTGGAGGAGTGAGCAAGCCAGAGGAGCAGGGCTGGTTGATCTGCAGTGGGAGTTGTTGAATCCCTGGAAGACTTCAGATTGATAAACCAGTTATGCACTCCACAATCCTTAAGAGTGAGAATGTGGGGCAGCTAGGTGGCGCAGTGGATAGAGCACTGGCCCTGAAGTCAGGAGTACCTGAGTTTGTTCAAATCCATCCTCAGACACTTAATAATTACCTAGCTGTGTGGCCTTGGGCAAGCCACTTAACCTCATTTGCCTTGAAAAAAAAACTAAACTAAAAAAAAGAGAATGAGAATGTAGAATCACTCAAAATGTGGAATGAGGCTGCCCCTCATCCCTGAGCTATGGCTAATTGATAGAGGAGTCTGATAGGTAGGAAAGAGGGGAGAGTAATGAATGACAATTCTCCTTTACTAAAGGTTTCTGGAATGAATGGGGATTCTTTGGAGGTGCTCAGATCCCAGTTATCTTGAGAGAAGTTCATGTGTGCCCATTTAACCTGGGCAGCTGCTAGACCTAGAAAAGGTTAATCTTTTTTTTTTTAACCCTGGTATAGAACATATGTTGGGAATCTCAATATGGGACTATTATCTCTCAATTCCTTGCAGTAAATATGATTTAATTATAAAGATGGGTTTTCTTTGAGACATTTGAAGCTGGGATAGAAATAAAAATCTTATTGAGGAAATGAGACATGAGTAAAATTTTGGAAATTTGTTTGTGATAGATTTGTGAAATATATGTAAAAGATTATTTTATATTTAAAACCTTAGACCAAGCCTAAAGAAAGTTTGGCCAAGGTGAAGTGTGTGTGTGTGTGTGTGTGACAAGTGTTTGCTACAGATGGATGACAACTCTTCAGATGTATATAAATCTGCTTCCTTTTGCCTACCTTGATTGAGAGAATTAAATTCATCTCATAATGGTCCACCCTTAAGGTATACATTATTATCATCTTTACATCTTAACATGCTATCTCTTCAAGATGTTATCTCAAACTCAACATGTCCCAAATGAATTCTTCACCTTTCCCTGCAAAGTATCCTTCCCAAATACCTCATTACTATCAATGTTTATCCTTTTTCTAGTCTCCCAGACTACAAACGTAGGAATTACATTTGATTCTTTTCTCTCCTTCATTCCCTATATCCAATTCAAATTGTTAACCACTCTTATCATTCTACTTTTTCAGATAACTTTAATAATTATCTTCTCTTTTCTACTCCTTAGCTCAGGTCCACATCACTTTGCATCTGGACCACTGTAATAATTTGATCCTATAGTCTTTGGGCTCTTCCTACTCTCGTCTCTCTATGACAGCTTTTTCCTTCTCTAGGTTTTCAGTCTTTACAACATAGGTGGGAGAGGGAGAAGGAAACCTCAAATCTTATCAATTGGTCCTAATTTCCTCACTACCAAGCACAATGATAATCTGATCATGCTCTAGCTGGTCCCTGGCTCCTCCACCTCTTCTGGTAGATGAACATAAATTGAGCAGGACCTCTTCCAGAAACTATTTTCTTCACAAACATGCGCGCGCGCACACACACACACACACACATGTAAATCTCCAAGTAACTAGGCTGAGAGAGGGCAGGCCATTTATCAAATCCCAATGCAGTTATATTATGAACCTCACACTGGCAATCTCGTAAAAAGAGGCCTTGATCATATATATCATTGCACTATATCACATCATGTAACATCTTAAAATTGAAAGAGACCTTAGAAATCATAAAGTATCATTCCCACTTGATGAATAAATCCACAGATTTCCCAACAAGTAGTTTAGCCTCTATTTAATTACTACAAGGGATGAGGAACTCAACACCTCCCAGAGCAATCCATCCTTTTTTTGAACTTCTCTAATTGTTAGGAAGTATTTCCCTTACATTGGGTGCTTCTAATTTTTCTTTCTGATGACAAGTAAGACAAAGTTGATCCCTCTTTTAAGAGACAATCCTTCAAATATCTGATGATAGGAGACATGTTAACTGTGAAATCCAGGGCAAGTAAATTTAACCTCTTGGTGTCTTAAATGATTCTAAAAGTTGAAGAACATTAGTCAATCTGTGGTAGTTGAGGGATTTTCCTCACTGGAAATTACTTGTATTGATGAAATTGCAATTTTAGTCCTATTCCCTCTTCTCTTCTTCCTCCCCCTTCCCCCCATCATGTTCTTGGTCCTCTGCTGTTGAGCAATTTTACTATGACTTGGATAATCACAGATGGCATATTTGTCACATTTTCAGATGATTTAAAATTGAGAAGGATAGTTATTGTGCTGGTTGATCAAAATCAGGATTCAAAAAGATCTACAGACTAGAGCATTGGGCTGAGTCTAATAAGGTGAAATTCAGTAGGAATCAATGTAAAAACCTTACCTTTGAGTTCTGAAATCAGTTTCACAAGTACAAGATGGAAGAGGTATGATTAGACAGCAATTAATCTGAAAAAAAGATCTGGGGGGGGGAGTTTAAAAGTCTACAAACAGGGGTGTATTGGAGCCAGCTCTGGCTAATTTGCTAGATTGTGTGAGCATTTACATTTCAGAAATCTGTAAAAAGTACAAGCCAGAGTTTGATTTATTGTTTTATTAATTGATTAGACTAAAGAAAATGATAGAGAAAATATCAATGATGCAGTTCAAACTTAAAAATATATACTGCAGGGGTGGCTAGGTGGCGCAGTGGATAAGTACCGGCCCTGGAGTCAGGAGTACCTGGGTTCAAATGTGGTCTCAGACACTTAATAATTTCCTAGCTGTGTGGTCTTGGGCAAGCCACTTAACCCCATTTGCCTTGCAAATATATATATATATATATTGCATACATTTTCACACACACACATGGAATAGGCTGCCTCAGGAGGTGTTGAGCTTCTCCTCATTGGAGGTCTTCAATCAGAGCTAGACAGCTGTTGAAGTATATTACACTTCCTTGCCTAAGAGCCAATGTTCAGTGTCCAAACTCCTTAGCTTTCTGTGAAAGGATCAATATCTACCAGAATTTCCCTATTCCTACCATGTAGGTTGTACCAATTGTTTCCCTAAAAGGCATGGAATCTGTCTCTAAGAGGCCTGGGGGGTGGGGTAGATAAAGCTCAAATCCTTCCTGTGATTTCCTGTGATCTCCACAGGCTGTTGATATGGTTTCCTAGAAACTTAAGGGCTTAAAAAGGGCTGACCCACTACAGAGGTTTCTAAAGCTCTTTAAGACACAACACCCTCCCTGATTGATCAGATCCATTTCACTATGAAGAGGGTTAATTCAACCTACATTTGTAATTGTTGAATGACCTTTAAGTGTTTCATTTCATTTCTTAATCTGACCTCAATTACTAAGGGACCAGCCCACACCTGTATTCCAGGTCTTCTATGATATATACTTCTATGATATATATCTTCTATGATTCCAGGTCTTCCTTTCTAGTCTTGTCTTCAACTGACCACCTATGTAAATCTTACACTCCAACCAAAATGGCTCTTACACACAGTTGTTTGAACACATCCTTCTGAGTCCCATTGCGTTCTTTTCTCACCCTATTATCACTTCTGTTGATTGGCCCCCTCTCTATCTAAATTTCTGCCCTCAGTCCAACTGTCATAAAGTTCTTATGACTACTCCAGATCTCAGATCACTTATGCCTCCTTTTCATATTTAGCACCTATCATTTACTATCTTATGTTGTTCATTATCCATTTCCTATGTTTATGTGCCTCATCTCTTTTTAACTAATAGAACACTTTGTGAAGGCAGGTGAAGTGTCTCCCAAGCTTTTGAAATTAAAATGAAAGGGGCGGCTAGGTGGCGCAGTGGATAAAGCACCGGCCCTGGAGTCAAGAGTACCTGGGTTCAAATCTGGTCTCAGACACTTACTAATTACCTAGCTGTGTGGCCTTGGGCAAGCCACTTAACCCCATTTGCCTTGCAAAAAAAAAAAACCCTAAAAAAAAGAAATTAAAATGAAATATTTGTAAAGTACTTTACAAACCTTAAAATGCTGTATAAATATGCTAATTATCATCATCATCAATATCATCCACATCAGAGTTATAATTTGAATTTTCTTCATTTAAGAGGAAAAATATTTTGTGTATATTATCCAGGCTTAGTGTAGTGGGGGGGAAAGGAAAAGAACCTCAAACACAAATGCAGTCAAGAGCAGTTCAACCTTCATTACCAAAGGAGTTGCCAGTGGGCAATGGGGAGTCATTTTATTTCATGGAGATAGTAGTCATCTAAGGGAAGAAGCAGTATATCCTCTGGATACTAGAGCCCTGATGTACGTTTATATTGTTTGAATCTTTGTAGCAACAACATAGTGCATTATATATATTTCTCAGTGAACATTAACTGAGATGAGGAAAAGCAGACAGCCTAGATACTAAGAATTGAAGTTGAATGAGTCTGGAACCATGGGGTTCAAAGACATGAGTCTCCATTTAGGAGAAAGATTTGCAAGATTCTATTTGATGTGCTGAAGATCCAATTCTGGGTCTTACCTGATAGAACTTTTCAGTTGCTCCTCACTCAAGTATTTGTGGAACATCTCCCGAAGGTCAGCCCAGTACAGGTTAGAACCACTAGTGTCTGGATTCAGCTCATAGCCTAACTCATCACTCACTTCTGACATAGAATCCTTACAAGACTGGCATGAACCCCGAAAAGTAATGTAGCCCAGGAGGAAAGCTGGAATAAGGAAAGGCACGTGATTGATTTCCCTCTGAGGCTTCCTCTTCCTTTCCCTCCTCTCCCAAAACTTGAGCTGCTGCCATCTCCTATCCACATGGGCTCCCTCTAAGGCTGTGTTCTTCATTCTATCCTGAAGACTGAGGCAACTAAGAAACCAGCTCTTCCCCAAGACCACTCACTCCTTTATTCACCCCTTCATCATTATATTTTTTCCACTTTAGGACCTAGGAAGGTCCCAAACTCCTGATATCATCCATCCATTTCATCTCCAGGCCCTCCTCTCCCCTCCCCTCCCAAATTCATCCTAGTCCCATGGCTGGGGGGGGGGGGAGTATAGAATTTGTTCTTACCCACAGTAAAGACCAAAATATTGATGAGTATAAGGGGGGTGATTATTTTGGGGGTCAGGTTCTGCCTCCCAGTTTCCCCCTGTTGGTTGGTCCTAAGTTCCATGTCCATGATAAGAGCAGATGGATCTTCTCCTTCTTCCTCTTGCTTCTCATCTTCCAACTGTTTTCTCTGGTTCTTTTCAACTTGTTTGTAGATGATAAAGGAATTGTGGGAGGACAGCTCTTGATTCTGGGAGCAGAGGGACCCTGAGGTCAGTAGAGGGATAGATGGACAGAAAGCTATGGAAAATTCCTTGGGAAATTGAGGGAGGAAAAGGTGTTTAATGAAAAAAAAGGGAAATGGGGATGGGAAAGGATAGGGAGATGGAGAGACAGGTGGATGGTAGAAAAGGGAGATGGAGAAGACAATGGGGAGAATAGGCTGGGAAGGAGAGAGATTGAGAGAAGATGACAAGGAAAAGTATGATAGTAGGATTGGGTTAAAACAGGGAACTGAGGGAAAACTAAAGGATAGAGAGAAAATGTAGGACAGAGAGATGAGGGAGTAAAGAAGATTGGGGGAAGGCACAGAGCCATAACTAGGTAAGGCAGCTGAGGCTGTCTCATTCACTGGCATCTGGGTATCCCTTCTGTGATTTGGAGGTTGTCCTGTCCTCATCTTGATTTCATCCACTGGCTCATGCCATGACACTGGATTGGGGGGGGGGGGAGGAATCCCTAGTTTAGGGCAAGGGATTTGGTCACTGGCAGTATAGGTCAGAAGAGAGAAGGAAGTATGGACTACCTCCTCTCCTGATGTTATTCTAGCTTACATTCCTGTGGGGGTTAGAGGATACAGAAGGAAACTCCACTATTACATCTGAGCTTCAGATCTATCTCTCCTAGGAACATCTGCCTTCTCTTCAAAAAATCCTTCCCCTCCCCAACTCCCTACCATTTCATTACTATCCAGCCTAGCCCTAGTTCTTCCTGTCCTTATCTTTCACTGTTTGGCCTCCAGAATTATATTTAAATAAATTCTTCTCCACATCTTCCCTTCCCCTAATCCTTCCACTTTCTGGAACTCTTATGATATACTAAGTCAGGGGGCCGCTAGATGGCGTAGTAAATAGAGCACCAGTCCTAGAATCAGGAGGACCTGAGTTCAAATATGACCTCAGACAATAAATTACCTAACCCCATTGCCTTGCAACGCCCCCCCCCCAAAAAGGAATTCTGTGGAACTAGAAAACATAGGAAGCATCAGGGAGGAAGAGAATAGTTAGGTTTCTGCAATTAGCAAGGAAATGCAGATTATTTCATGTTGTGGGATGGGGTGAGTTTGAGTTGGGGAATATTATTTCCCTCCAGCTTCCAAAAGTCTTACCGCTTTCAGGAAGAACCCTCGAACCCTTTCCATTCCTCTGGGATCTCCTCAATGCCGTGTCTGAGGGCAGGCCCTCAGGTCCCCTTAGCCCTAGCAGCTAGTCCTTTCTGCAAGAAAGCAATTGGAAGGGCTTCTGCCCCAACTTTCTGGTAGTTTTTTCAGTGTCTCTTTAGCACCCACCTTCTTCCTCCTGGGTCCTGGGGAACTGAGTTTGGGGATGGTGGGAAATAAGTCGTAAATATCAGGGAACTCCACCCCTCTCTCTCTTCCCACCCCCATTCCACCCCTTTTCTGCAGTAAAAATCAATTTTCAGGGACTGGCTGGACTTTGGCCTCTGGGTCCTTGCTGGGAGTATAATTGAAGGTATGAGTGGAGGGGGTTGGGAGGAGGTTAATTTGGGAAGGAGGTTGAACCCTATTTTCCCTTCTTCATTGGTTTTTCTCCTCCTATCCAACCAGATAAGCCCAACATCTTTCCCTGAATCTTGTCACACTCATGTCTGATTTCCCTACCTGCTCTAACTGCTCCTTTCTCAAAGTCCTCTTTGATGCCTTTTTGGAGTATAAGAATCTACCCCAGGGGCCCACACAGGAAACACCCCCACCCCACACCAGCTACCCAAGTCCAGGCATTCTCTGTACTCTGGCCTCCAGTTTCTCCCAGATGAGACTCCATATCCTGTTATATATTAACCTGTCTGATTCCTGTCCCTTATCCCTGTCTCGTCTCCCTGAGAAGGGTTGTTTGTTAGTGACTGAGGGTCTGTGTTATATCAGGTTATGTGATAATGTGTCAAAATTTCATTTCATAATGACATGGTGGACAGATGGAAGAATGTGTTCTGATTGACATGTTTGGGGAAAATGTTCCTCCAATCTGTTCATCCTCTTCCCTTTTTGCCCCTTTCAGGACAGGCCCTTGGAAAGTATTCTCCTTATTTCTACCTCTTTTGGGGGTCCCAACTCATTTACTCACCTCAGTGATAGTGTCTGGCTAGGCCAGAGTTTTTATTGTTTTGCTGCCATCCAAAGCTGTTATGAGGTTCAGTTTCTACCCACTTGTTCTGTCCAAGCCTTTCTTTCTCTTTTCATCCCATCTTTAGTATTAATCTCCCTCCATCCATCTTCCATTTCCATTAGAGAATCTCTTCCTTAACCTCCAGTTCTGAGTCCAGTCATCTGGGTTCTTTCTCTTTTGGAAGAAGTCCCTGGCCCCCTCCTTGTTCACCATTTCCCTACCCTTTAAAAAAATGACTGACATCCTGATTATTTCTGGGTAAGTCATTTAGCCTTTTCTGTGCTCCTTGCAACTTTCTAAGGCTAGAAATTGCAAATTGAGTTGGCATAAGGAGATCAAGACAAAAACAAAACATAATGTGAAATGAGTGGATACGATACTGAGACTGGAGTATGGAATATTCATCTTCCTAAAATAAATCTGGCCTCAGACCCAGCATTATCTGATCCTGGCCAAGTCACTTAACCCTAGCTGCCTCATTTTCCTCATCTGTAAGATGAGCTGCAGAAGGAAATGGCAAACTACTTTGGTAACTTTGCCAAGGAAATCCCAAATGGGGTCACAGAATCAGACTCGACTAAAAAGCAATCAAAACATTTACATAGTTTGTACTGTGCACACACAGAGCACTTTCCCTGGGAGGTAGATATTATTATATTCCCATTTTATAGGTGAGTAAACAGAGACAAACAGATTTGTTCAGAGTCAGACAGATGCCTAAGTGTCTGAAGCTAGACAGGACCTGAGGTCTTTTTGACCCCTGGCCCAGTAGCCTCCACCCACTGTACTACTGCCCAGAAAGCAAGTAAAAAGGAGTAGTAGGGCAGACTACGGGATATGTGTGAAATGTCACCCAGGGCAGCTTGAAGAAGGTGTGGAGAGGCTGTTTCTGAGGGCAGGAATTTATCATGGAGAATTCTTTTTTTAAAGGCCCTGATTTAGATAGCACCTGCCTTCCTCTTGTCCATTGCCTCCATGAAATCCATTGTCTCTTGTGTAAGATTTGATGCAACATTGAGATAATGAGATCTTAGCTGGAGGTAGAAAGAACCCTGCACCTCCCCACCCCATCCCTCCAGCCCTATCCTCCCCAACAATTCCACTCTCTAGCTTTCCCTCCCTTCCCTCCCCAGGAGTCTCCTACTCTGGAACTAGATTGTTTGTCTTTCTTTTTATTTTTTTAAAAACTTTTTTTTTTATTATTATTTGCCAAACTGAAACATCACAACAGAAGCATTAGAGTGGATCTGTGGGGGATTCTCTGTGTGTGTGGGGATGGGGGGGCAGGGGTGTTAGAATATGAGAAAGAGAAAAGAGAAAAAGACAGTGTGTTGGGGGGGGATTCTCTCCCAGTTGCATTTAGGGGAAGGGAAATTGGGAAAAGCAGGTGGGATTCTTTCTCCTCAGACCCTCTTTCTCCCCCCTTCCCATTCTGGGCTCAGCATCTCAGGGGCACTTGCGCTCCACACACTGCTTCCCTCCCTCCTCATATTCCTGTTTGGAGATCCACATCTGCTGGAAGGTGCCCTGGGGAAGGGGGAATGTCTCAGAACTTGAAGGGAAAGGTAGATTTCTTCCCACTTTGAGTCCTATTTTTCTCTTATTCCTGTCTTTTCCACTCTCTTAGAAAGCCATTCTAGAATACCTGCTCCATTCCCTTCAGTCTAGTTTTTTCCCCCCCTTCTCCTGACTTGGCCTCCTCCTTCATGCCATGCCCCATCCTCCCTCTCTTGCTATTCAAAGAAAGAACTATACTTCCTCTTTCCCTGTCTGTACTTTGGATTCGCACACAATACTTGCTCCATTAATGCCCCTTTCCTTTTTCCGCATCTTTAGTCTTGTCAGTCTTCAGTGCTTCCTTCTTCTACCTACTTACCTACCTACCTACCTACCTACCTATTTACCTATGTACCTTTATTTAACTGTATTAAAAATCAATCATCCCTTCACTTGGAAATTCCTAGGAAATAGCTGTTTTCATGATCCACTTAATGGCACCGTCTCCCTGAGCTCCTCCACCTGCATTACAGCTTCTAGCCCCATCCTGCAACAGCTATCTCTAGGGTTACTAATAATTTCCTAAAGGCCAAGTCTGAGAACATTTTATTTCTATCTAAACTCTACCTACTACATTATTACTTTTTTACAGAGTAGTCATTTCATAAGAGTTCATTGAACTGGATTCGTGTCCATTCTGTGTAGGGCAAAATTTGAGGTTCTCTGGTGTTTTGTTTCCCCCTTATCTTAAACTGTTCTCGAGCTCCTTCCTCACTATTCTGTTCTCTTAGCTATTTTTCTCCATTCTGAACCCCAGTCCATTCCCATTTTCCACTCTACCCCATTTATCTTCTATTCTTCCCTTACCAGGGAGGCCAAAATGGAACCCCCAATCCAGGGGCTGAACTTCCGTTCCATGGTGCTGTTACTGGCAATGAGTTTCAGCCGCATGCTCTATAGGAAAAGGGGAAGGTAGGATACTCAGGTCCTGGGAAGGGAGCTCAGAGTTTGATGAGGGGGAGGGTCTGGAACAGCTACATGAGACTAAAGGAAGAAAGGAAGACAGGGATAACCATAATGGATCATCTCCCCTTCCAGGAGGGCGAATGCCTCAGACCTAGGAAGGAAATTTGGCTAGAGGAAGAGAAAAGGGATACAAGTATAGAGATTTGGGACCTGAAATGGAGAACCAGGATCTCTGGGGCCTAAAAAGATCCCTACCGGGGGTGTTTTCTGGGAAAGTTCCCGGTTGAGTCGATCAGTAAAACCTTGCAATAGTGTATTCCCTCCAGTGACAATGACACTGCCGTAGAGACCCTGTTGGTATGAGAGGAGGAAAAGCTTTTCAGTAAAAGGTGACTCCTGCCTCAGCCCACCTCTCCCCTTTTTTTCTCTTCCTCCCATCTCTCACTTCCACTTCTACTCACCGGTCGAATATCTATGTCACACATCCCAATGCTAGTAGTCACTACATGACCAACACCCAGCATGGTATTGCCTGATAGACCCTAGGGGAAGACAAGGCACTTGTAGTTATAGCCATCTGCCTACCTCATGAAGCATCTCTGTCACCCTGAAGTCCAACCCCCATTCCCCTCAAGTTTGCAGGGTCCAACCCGCCCAGGGCAAGCTCCCCTTTGATCCATTCCCCTCAGGCCATCCTAGGACCTGTTCATTTCAGGGATCCATACCAATAGTCTCCCAATACCCACCTCCACCCCAGGACTCTGGCCCCACCTTGACATTGGAGGGATCAAACAGCCCCTCAGGGATTCGGAGCCTCTCAGCCCCATAATCTGTGTTGTACCCATTAGGCATCTCATAGTGCACTGTGGGCATCTGTGCAGCCACCCTGCCCAGGGCATAGGGAAAAGTAAGGTTAGTACAGTAGCTGGTCAGGAAGAGGTACTGCTGGGGAAACTAGTGAAGGGGAAAGGAAATTTGGGGCTGTTAGTGAAAGATGTGTATGTGAAGGTAGCCCCCAAACTGTGAGTGCCTGCCTTCCTCTTCATACTAACTTCAAATCCTTTCTTCACCCTCCCCTTACCCCTAGCCCTGGCTTTGTCTCACTCTTGGATGTGGATGTGTTTATGGGTTCATGCCGGGAGGGGGGCAGGGTGCACAGAGCCTGGAGTGTACATGTAAATCCACACATCAATGATTTGCTCACATTAGATCCTGCTATTTTCCTCCTGAGAAATAGGTGTTCTCCCCCACTATTTATTCTAAGGAATCCTAGTCATGAAATCCCAACCAACAGTCCCATCCCTTGCCCCTTGAGTCTCACTTACTGCTCATCATAGGGAGAGTCAGAGACCTGCAGCACAGAAGCTTGAAAATCCTGGATCACCTCCTATCCTCGGGAAGGGGTTGAGGAAGATAGGAATTCCTAAGGCCTCACCCCAACTTTCCCTTTCCCTTCCCCAGGTCTGGGAAGTACTAAAGGGATTATAGGAAAGGAGAGACCAGGAAGAAAAGGAAAACATAGAAGGGAGTTTGGGGGGGGAGGGCATTAGCAGGGCTACAAGTGTAAGTCTGTGTCTGGAGACAGGGCAGGGAAGGAAACAGCCCAGTAGGTAGGAATGAGAGGATTTTTGAACTTAGGGGGTGGGGGCCAGGGAAATCAAGAGTCTCAGATGCCTCACATTGCACATATAATTGTGCCAGGACTTGGACACCTGAGGTAGCTTCTCCTTCTTCTTCCAGTTTGGGGGAGCTCCTTCGCGGACTGGTTCCTGTGGCAGTAGGGTAAAGCAGAGACTGATCATTTCACTTCACCTTACTCACCATTGTCCCTACCTTTTCTGCAGTTGGTTTCTCTTTACTACCTTTCTCATTAGAATGGACTGGTTCTGAGTTTCTAAAATCATCCAATCTATAAATTTTGCCAAGTGAAAGAAGGTAAGCCTTAGAGGTTTTGATAAAGCCATTCTACAGAAGAGGTAACTGGAGCTTAGAGTAAACAAATGAATTACCCATGAACAAATAAGTAGCTAATGATAGAGGTTGGGGGTGGGGGGGTGGTATCTGACTCCAAGTTTTGTACTCTTTCTACTGCCAATATCAAACTGAAGCATACACAACTGCCTAGGAAGCTCTAAGGGAGGAGCAGCCTCTACCTCCCATCTCCTCTCACCATTATTTCCCCATGAAAACCTTTTAAAATTTTTTTAAATTTTTCTGTGAATAGACCAAAACATTGGAATTCATCCCATCCTGCCTCAGGATAAAGTCAAAAAAAGATGCCAGAGTACCCCTATTCTCCAGATGCAAGAGGATAGTATTCAACTTGATATACTCAAACAGGAAACAAAAACTGGAGGAATTCACTGAGAGGGTAAACGGAATGGGACTAATTAACAGTGAACCAGAAATCAGATCTAAGTTCTAGTTTCATCTTGTCTACCAACTCTGAGTGGCTCTGGGAAAATCACTTCCCTTTTCTGGGTCTCATTTCCCCATATATAAAAGTAAGTGGATAATGAGATTTCTGAAGTCTGATTCTGTCTTAAATTCCATCCTTAAGAGGTTCAGTTTTTTGTAGTCTTTAAGAGTCTCCTATTAGAAGGAAGTTCTGGCATTGTTAACTCCTTAATGTTGCTGTTGTTCAGTCATTTGACTCTTTGTGCCCTGGTTTAGGGTTTTCTTGGCAAAGATACTGGAGTGTTTACCATTTCTTTCTCCAGTTCATTTTCAGATGGGGAAACTGAGCAAATAAGGTTAAGTAACTGGTACATCATACAGCTAGTGTCAGAGACCAGATTTGAATTTCAGGAAAATAAAATCTTCCTAATTCCAGATCTGGCACTTTATCCCTGTGCCACCTAGCTGCACCTAACTCCTTAATAAGGATTAGTTGATTCCATGTCAGCTGAAAACCAAAGACTCTGAAGGAAGGAATGAGACACAGGAAAGGAACTGAAGAGTCAGGGAGGCAGAATCTTGGGAGTCAACAGAACTGAATAGGGTCAGTTAGGTGGTGCAGTAGATAGAGCACCGGCCCTGGAGTCAGGAGGACCTGAGTTCAAATCCAGCCTCAGACACTTAATAATTACCTAGCTATGTGACCTTAGGCAAGTCACTTATCTCCATTGCCTTGTAAAAGAAAAAAAAACAGAACTAAGTTCAAGTCTTATAACCTTTTGATAACCTAGCATATTTCCCCATTCTTTAAAATGAAGGGGTTGGACTATGGTTCTGATACTCCAAGGTTTTATAATTCATCCTGAAGAGTATAAATTCCTTAAAGTCAGGAGCTGTTTTCTATCTTTTTATCTTCCCATGTTTGTCAACAGTCAATTAAGTAGGCACTTCACAAATGTGCTTTGATTTATGGTTAGATTCTGTAAATCCATAACTTTAATGATATGATGGTTCTCTAATTCTCAGAGAGCTTGATAAAGCTTTGTTCCTTCATGGGGTCTTACCTTTGCTGCGATCATGTAGGGTGGAATGATGTCAATGGCCATTTCCTGAAACAGCTCTCGGCACTGCATTGAGATGAAGTCCCCAGCCAGGGGTGACTTCACAATACCTAATAAGCAAGGTATGGATTGGGGTATCAAACCTCAGGAATCTGATCCTACAACCCCATCACCACACAAATCAACCCCTGGTCCCTCCCCACCAGGATCCTTCCTACCTTGCTGCAGGACATAGCCATCATGTACAGGGATGGCTGTGGTATGGGTAGCCCCACTGTCCAGTACCAGACCTGTTGAGCGCCCATTTGCAAAACTGGCCCAGTTGGAATAAGTCAAAGAAACAATAACAAAGTGAAGATGGTGCCGAAGAAGCACCCATCTGACTTCCCTCTCCAAACCTGGCCAATTTACAACACTCATCAGCCTAGGTCTATCCCCTGACCCCTCCATTCCGAGTCTCAGACCTTTCAGAAGAAAAGTCTTCCCTAAATCCTGCCAGACTACTAGGGTTTCCCTCCTATAGGACCTTAAGAGTACTTACTGCCAGCACCACTCATTGAGTTCTAATTATATCCCCACACCCTGCCACAGTATTACTAATTTGCTTTTCATGTGTATTGTTTCCTCAACTAGATTTTAAGGTCCTTGAAAGCAGGGATCCTGTCTCATACTTCTCTATACTTATTTCAATATTTTTAAGGGCTGTAATTTTCACCCACACAGATAACTGCTTTCTTCCTTGTAGCTTTTAAGAGATGTTGTGACTAAATGATTCATTATTCTAAAATCAACTAGATGATGAGCATCTCAGAACTTAGATTGGTTCCTAGACTTGTTATTGTTGACGTGTGACCATCTTTTTGTGATCCTATGATCTACAGTATATCAATACTGTCCATGGGGTTTTCTTGGTAAGGATACTAGAATGGTTTGTCATTTCCTTCTTCAGTGGATTCAGGCAAACAGAGGTTAAGTGACTTGAGCAGGGTCACACAGTTATTAAGTGTCTAAGGCTGAACTTGAACTCAGGTCTTCCTGACTCTAGGCCCAATGTCACTTTCCTCTAGCTCCTTAAGACTATATTATTTGCTAATTCCAACACTTCTCTATCATTCTTTTTCCTACCATTTTCACTGGCCTCCCTTTTTTTGAGCATGTTTCCTCCTGCCTCATTCTATTGTGTGCTGGGAGTGAGGGTGAATTAAAGTGAGAATGGAACTTCTCTTCTCTTCTCTTGATCCTGCCATTGTGCTGTACTTGACCATCTCAACTGTGTGGGCCCTTTAAGGTTCCTCTGAGGATAGTCAGGAGAGGTGAGCTTAGAAGAAAATGCCAGTGCTCAGTTCCACCTTGTGGGATGAGATTTTTTAGCCCCTTAACCTTTGAGGGTACTGCTCCATCAAATTAGACCCAGTCTCAACTTGCTTCAGCAACCAACTACCTTCCTCACTTGGTGCTCCCAGTGTGCCCCCATGACTCCCCCTTTTCTGGCCAGTCCAGGGGATACGCGGTGAGCACTGCTGTCTTGCACAGGAAGAAAGCAGGAATGTTGTACTGTTCGAACATAAGTTCTGTGAGTTTTTCCCTTTTGGCTCGAGTGTTCCACTATGGGAGGGAGGGGAAAGAGGATAAGGAGGTTTAGGTTGAAGATAAATACTAGCATGCATACATATACAGTTATGCACTAACATGCACATACATATTAACCCAAATGTACATGTTCATAAACACTCACACTTAAGAGTGGGAGGCAGAAATGGCAGGGACCAGGCCAACTAACATAATGAAAAATGAATTTTACTGTTATACCTTCTTCCTACACCCAGTGAATGAGTCCTATTCTCATTCAGAGAGATTATAGGAGAGGGGTATATGAATATGAAAATGAGGAATACTTGTGGAAAGCGTAGATGGAGAAATGATAGTTTGAAGAAAGGGGAGAGAAAAGGTTTGGTTCTAATGAATATTTTGAGGGGGAAAGAGATGGAGTGGTTAAATGGGATCCTAGGGTTGGGACAGGGGTAGGAAATAAGGATGATAAATGAAGGATTCTGAGGTAGATTGCTTAAGATGCAAGACAAACTTTTAGAGGCAAGGGAGTACGTACCGGGGCCTCAGACATGAGTACAGGGTGCAGATTTGGCTCCGATTTGACATGTTTGCTGTAAGTGTGATCCAGAATGGCCCGAAAACACTCCCAGTCCTCAACTGGGCACCAGGAGGGGAGGAGGAAACAGAGGTATGGGAGAGGAGAGGTGGTGAGAGAGAAAAGACAGAAGAGGGAGACAGAATGATAGTGAAGATAGAGGAAAGTAGAAAGGAGACATTCAGAGAAAGAGGGGAAAGGGACAGAAAAAAGATATAGAAAATAATACAGAGAGAAAAAGTGAAAGATAGGCAGTCAGATGTTTCAGAAACAATAAATGAAATGAAGAAGGAAACAGACAGACAGGAGTGTGTATCAGAGTGTTTATGTGAGAAAAAAGAAAGACAAAAACAGAGGTGTAGGCCAGAAAGGTGAGGAGAGGAGAGAAGAGAAAAATGGAGTGGAGGTAGACCTGAGTAGAAAAGCCAGTCCCCTTTTCCCTACTCTAGGGACCTGGGAAGTGAGTGAGTGAGTATGGTTGAAACTGGAGAGGAGGGGCAGAGAGGAAATAAGGAAAATTTGGGTAGCCATGGGACCTGGTGAGGGGAAGTCCTGATCAGCTTTGGAACAGCTGTGTATCTGTGGTGGGGGTTGGTCTGGGCATACTAAGGTCATGGTGAATGGGACAGGGTTGAGGGCTGCAGCAGTAGTGCCCCCAGGACTGCAGACTGGGGTTTCCCTTACTCATGCCATTCTTGAGGGGTGACATGACCTCAGCCCCATCCCGTGGTACATGCAGGGCATTGGTATCGATGTGGAATGTTTTCCCCTTCTTCTCCTTCTCTCCATCCAGCTCTAGCCCACCCCCCTCCTCCAAGGTCAGCAACCCTACTGTAGTGGGGAAGTCAGCCTGGGGGAAGGAAGGGAAAGCAGAATACAGTTACCTTTTTTTTTCCTCCACTTACCACCCACTTCCCAATGGCCACATGTCTTTATTCTGGCCAAAACCCATTCCCTTTCCCTGGGCTCACATAATACCATTCCATTGACCCCATATTAAGACTTTCCCAAACTATCAGGAGCCTTCCCATAACTTCGGGGTGTTTACATATAAAAGAAGGGGGGGGTGATTCTGGGGACCAAGAGGGAGAGAATTAGGTCAGAGGTGAATTTTAGGTAGGTTGGTGTGGGTGGGGAACTGGAAAGCTCACCTTAGGACAATCCTCCCCAGCATACCCTGCTCGAACTGAGAAGGAACCTATGTCAAAAACCAGTGCTCCAACTTCATCTGTGTGTGATGGGGGGGGGGATTGTAGGTTAGAGCAGAGGAGTTCCCCCCCAAAAAAAAACCCACTTCAGAAGGCCCAGAGAGAAGGGTAAGAGGACTCTTCCCCCCCTCCCCCAAACTCCATCTAAGGAAGGATGGTCATTTTGGGCATGGGATCATATGTGGAATTTGAGACACAGAAGGGAGATTCGTTGAATGCAGGATATAGAAGGGGCAATTGCATGTGGGAGCTCCTATCATCCACAATATCTGAGATTCTGGGTTGGGGTGAGAGGACTGCTTGGGAGAAGAGTAGGAGAGATGGTCAAAAAGCAGCTGATAAGGGAGCGGGAGGAATACAGAGGGCCCTAAGGAAGGTGAAGAAAGCTTGGCTTAAGCTGCACCCCCCCACACCCCATCCACTTGCCTGAAAGGTATGAACCAGTTGGGAGCTCCCAGGAATGGAGGGCCGGGGCTGCCCACTAGGGTGGGAGTGCGGTGCTAAATGACCAGGCTCGCAGGCCAGGGGATTGGGGCTCGCTCACCTCCCCCGTAGACACCTCCGCTCATGGTGGCTGCTTCACGCCCGTTCCAGGCCGGGTACCCGAGCCGCGGCGACGGGATCAGCACCGAGGTAGCTGGACAGCTCCAGGGCCCGGGAGGTGGGGAGAAGGTGCTTAAGCATCGGCCAATCAGAGTACCGGATCCCCCGCCCCCACTCGCTCTCCCAATTGGTGGGGAGCGCAAACAATAACCTAGGCCGGCGCCTTGGTCTTAAAGGGCCAAGTGTCCCCAGGAATCTATCTCGGGATGGCGGAGGGGGAGGGGATAAGAGGATTGAGGCAGGGACAGGTATAAAAAATGGAGAAGGCGAGTGGAAAATTTCTCTAGTCTGAGATCTGGGCCCCGAGGAGGGAGTTGTGTGCAGTCTTTGTCCTAAACTAGGTCTTCTGGAGGGCCCTTACTGATTTAAATTGGATTGAATCTGGATTCTAATGAGCCAATGTGATACTAACACAGGCACGAGAGAATAAAGGGATGAGAAAGAAATCGATGAAACTGAGGAAGAAAGGGAGGGGGAGAAGAAAGAAGTGAGGGAAAGAAACAAAATTGAAATATGGAAGAATTCCCTCCTTCCCTAAATTTGAACTTGATGACTCAACCTTTTTTTGTCAAAAACCCCTCTGGTTGTCTGGTGAACTCTTGTCTCAGAATGATGTTTTTAAATACATAAGACTTAGGGAATTACCACTGTCTCAGAATGATGTTTTTAAATACATAAGACTTATGGAATTACCAAATAAATCAATGTTAAAATTATTTATATAAATACTATATGTGTGTGTGTATTTGTATAAGAGTAGATACACACATACATACAAAATTCAGAGTTCCCAAGCCAAGAATTCCTACAACTTTATTCAGATTTGTCCCTCTTTCCGATCACAATGTCTGTTGTTTGGGCTTTTTTTTTAGGTTTTTTAAAAATTATTTAGATTTCTCCTTGTTTGGCTCAGGAAATGATTTATAAAAGGAAAATCAAGTTATTGATCCTGGAACCTTGATTTGGTTCCTCACTCTGTTTCTCAAAGCATTCTGTATTTGGTGTAGATGCTGGAATACTGGAAGGTGGTGTTTCCATAAGAAACTTGTAGGGGGAAAAAAGATTTGGGGAGGATGTGTCTTTAAATATTTGAAGCTTTATTATGTAGAGTAGGGATTAGACATTCTTGGACTCAAAGATTCAATATAAGGTTACAGTTAAAAACGACTAAAAAACATTGAATCCAACCACTGCATTTTGAAGATAATGAAAGTTCAGTGATTTGCAGTGTAATAAAGCTAGAAAGTCAAGTGGGATTCTATTCTAGGTCTTCCTGACTTTTAAGTCCACTGCTCTTTTTTTTTTTAAACTCTATGAGAGCAATGGGAAGAGGGAAGCAGAGAGAAGGGGAAAAAGACAGAGATACAGAAAGTGAAATAGAGAGGCATATTTTGGATAAATATAAATGTAACAACAGCTTCAGCAGCTCCAACAGAAACTGCAATACTTGTTACTGGATTAAAAGACAATGGAATCTTGGTAGTGACAGTTGAAAGAGGAATGTCTTAGGAAACAGAGTTTAATTGTTCTGGAAAAGCTGTTAACTGTAATGGGTGAAGAAATGACTAAAGAAAAAATTTCTTGAGAGAACCAAATTTAATCCTTATAAACATGAAGATTCTTGAGAATAATTTAATTGGCCGCTAGGTGGCATAGTGGTGCTGGGCCACAAAGTCAAGAAAAACTGAGTTCGAATTCAACCTCAGCTATTTACTAACTGGGCAAATCACTTAACCTTTGCTCAATTTCCACACCTACTAAATGAGGGAAATTCTTTCTTGAAGGGTTGTTGTGAGGATCAAATGAAATACTGTTTATCATTGACCTAGCATATACTAGGCACTTAATTGTTTGTTTCCTTCCTTTCTTTCTAAATTGTATTCAGAGTTGCAAATTGAGATTATCTTCCTAAAATTGAGAAGTATGCACCTGTAGAGATCCTTAAAGTTGAACACGAATGTCAATGAAAATGAATTTTACAGTTGATAATTTAAATATTTGTTTTAATGTATTGTACCCTATTAAATCAGCAATTTCATTGTTAAACCTAGATGAGGAGGGGGAGATTTAATATAAAAATCATCAGCCATTATGGAAAATGGAGTTTCTCCACTTCAGTCAAATAGGGAAAAAAAGTCTTAACAATTAGAACTATAATCAGGGGGCTAGGTGGTGCAGTGGATCAAGTACCTGCCTTGGAGTCAGAAGGACCTAAGTACAAAGATGGTCTCAGATATTTAATGATTACCTGGCTGTGTGACCATGAGCAAGTCACTTCACCCCACTGCCTTGTAAAAAGTAACAAAAACAACTACCAGTCACTAGAGTTCATCAAATAAAGACTGGATGACCATTTGTTGAATATTTTGTAGAGGGAATTTCTTTTCAGGATTAAGGGTTGACTAATTCACCTCCAAAAGACTGAGATTCTAGAATGAGTTCACTGTCAGCAAAGAATCTTACATTTATAATAGATTCTTGAGGATTTGTTTTTAAGGAGATATGGGGTAAAATGAGGAAAGGCTGAATGGGATTAGACCAGATATTCTAAGGTCCCTTTGGGTTGGTGTCTTATTGAATCTAGGCACTTTTTCTCTTTTAAAATATGTTCCTTGTAAAAAGGGTTTACTTCATCCTTTTTTATTCATTTAGCTAGCGAAATTTACTTCAAAAATAATTTAAACTTACAGCATCTAGTTCAGAGTATGGCACTTTGGAAGGACCAATGTTTTTTCCAGAGTTCCAGGGAGAGGGGAATTTCTTCTACCAATGCAGGTTGGTACCTTCTTTGCAATTTATACTCTTGGAGAGTTGCCTAGAGCAATGGTATGAAACTCAAACTACAAATCATATATAAGAGTCCTTGCAGGCTGCAACACTAATTTTGGAAACTACATATTAATATTGTCTGTATTCTACTGTATTTTTATTTATTTTGAAAAAAGTTACATGTGGTTGGTAAATTCCAAGTATGATCCAGAATCAGTTAAGAGAAGTTAACAACTTGCTCAAGATATAGTAAAAGATGAACTTGAACTCAGGTGTTCCTGATTTTAATATTTGCTCCTTCTCCAAGCTGCTATACTGTACAAGGTAGGCACTTAATAAATATTTGCTGATTTTATTTCCTAGGTCCTGATACATGCATTTTTATGTGTAGCTGTATATACCCTTAAGTTGATAGTGTTGCCAGGGGTTGGTGTCAATTTAAGATTGTGAGGCCTTTGAATGGTGAAAGAATTCACACACAGCTCTGGGATTTTAAAACTGCTCAGGATTTATTACATAGGTCTACAAAGTACACAGATTAAAATGTTTTCTCCTCCTGGAGAAGAAGCAAATACCTTAAGCTACTAGAGGCAGGAGACTAACAAAAGGCTAGGTAGAGTTTGTTTAAGACAGCCAGGGAGAATGACTGGGCTGAGACGTGGGTGAGACAGGCTTTTATAGTCTTGCCCATTCTCTGAGCATAGAGGGGTCAGGAGATTGTGGGCAAAACCAAGCAAAAGGTTTTAAGTTGGGGACGAGGGTGGGGATGAGAAGTCTTAGGAATTTTAAATTTAACCATGGAACAATAGGAGTCAATTTATATCACAGGAGCAGACAAGTTTTACAAACTTTAGCAATATAAAGGATTACAAAATCTGTTTCCAATTACAAATCTCCTATGTTCTTAATTCCCTGCATTATATTCTCACAACTCCCTATATCAGTAGGAATCATTCATGAGGAATTATGCAGAATTTATTCATTCAGTATTCATTTCACAAGCATTTTTTTTTAGTTTTTTTTGCAAGGCAAATGGGGTTAAGTGGCTTGCCCAAGGCCACACAGCTAGGTCATTATTAAGTGTCTGAGACCAGATTTGAACCCAGGTACTCCTGACTCCAAGGCTTTATCCACTATGCCACCTAGCCGCCCATAAGCATTTCTTAAATATCTACCCTATTTTGTTCCAAACACTGAAAGACAAAAGAATGAGACTATCTCCTGACCTTCAATGAGTTTATAGCCTATTTGGAGAAAATAGCATGTGCAAAAAAATTAAAAATACAAAAGATAGATGTAAGTTTGAAGTTCATGGATTTATCCAATTGAACCACTCCATCATAATAAGGTATACCCTGATGCCTTAATAAGGTAAGAATAAATTTCAATCAATCAAAGTTGGAATTCAGCTGTCTTTGAACAGTAAGTGTTCAGATAGCCTGATAAAACTTGGAGGTGATCTAAAAATTATCAGTTAAGTTGAAAACTGGCATCATTCTAGAGATTGGAACAAGTATGACTTCCAGTTATACTTCCTAGGAAGAAACTGCTCAGGAAAGGAAAAGTAACAAAGGTTACCAATTTGGCTGTGGCCTAAGACTCTCCCTCCTCCTTTTTTGACCAGAAGAGGGTCTTGAAACTATGAAGAGTCAAGAGGATCTTGGCCTTCCCGTCTCCCTACTGTCATCCAAGACAATGATTAACTTTGCTAAGAAGGAACTTGAACACCACCTAAAAGGGATAAAAGATCTTCCAGTAATCAAAGATCATGAGTTACATCTTTGCCATATGTGCTAAACTTTCAAGTCTACTTTCCCCTAGTGTCTCCCACCAGTAAATGTTTGTCACAGGGCTGGGGAGGAGGGAAAGGGGGTATTGAAAATCCTCTCTCAAAACTACCAGATAATCAAGATGAGAAATATACCAGAATGAGACCTGGCATAAACAATATTAGAGAAAGATATTTTCCAACCTCTAAGGGGTACCCTTAGAGCTATTTGGGGATTTAGGAACCATTCTCTGAGGACCTGGCTAGTTAGGACAAGAGGGCACAGGGCATCTTTGGTGCAGGAAGGGAGTTGTTACAAATACTTTCCCAGTGGAGCTAAATGGAGTGGGAGTGTGGTAGGGGATCAGGAAAGGCTAACTAAAGAAAGGTCCTTGGGGCAAGTAGGTGGCACAGTGGATAGAGCACTGGCCCTGGAGTCAGGAGGACCTGAGTTCAAATTTGGCCTCAGATACTTAATGATTAGCTAGCTATGTGACCTTCGGTAAATCACTTAACTCCATTGCCTAACCAAAAAAAAAGGTCCTTGAGATCAGCTTTAATGGAAGCTAGAATTCCCAAAGGCAAAGAACATTCCAGGTAAGGGGGATTATAGGCATAAAGAGGATGAAAAGAAAGAATGCCAGATAATAAGAACGGGCAGGCAGTTTGCCTGGATGAGTACATGAATGAGAGTAATATTCAATAAGCCTGTAAAGGTGGTAGATTGGAAATAAATTGTGAAGGGTTTCAAAAGTCAAAGAAGTTAGTATTTGATTTTACAGGCAAGTCATAGTGGCATTGCCAGACCTGTGCTTTAGGAATATCAATTTGACAGCTGTGTGGAAGATGTATTGGAGGTGGGACTTCCTTCACAATATGCACCCATTTTCAAATTCAGACATCTTGATAAGGGACATGTCCTGATTCTTAAGACCCTTACTTTCCACCAAAGATAAAACTGCCTTCTTCTGATGGAGGACTGGGGAAAATGGACAGAAAGGGATGGACTCTTCAGTGAGAAAAGAAAAAAGGAGGAAAGAGACACAATTAGAGGTTGAGAGCTAGTTACTAGAGACCTTGATCCACAATTCCCCTCATATTCTCCTTGGTGCCAATACCTATTCTTCAAAGATACTTGTGGTTTCAGTTCTGAAAGCCCTACCTCTGACACATCCTAGTTGAGTGACTGAGGAAATCACTTAACCTTTCCAGTGATGAAGATAAATCTTTAGGACTATATAGAAAAGATTTTAATTTATAATGGTGACTAGGTTTTCCACTTCCAAATTCTCTAATTGAATGTAATAGATCCAAAACAAATATAATAAAGAACAGTAATTATAGAACATTTACCACTAAAGCCTCACAAATATACATAGCACCCAAGGGAAAAAATGGTCACAAAATTAAGAACATAATGGTAGTGAGGCATACATGTAGGGTACCTGTGTGGGTAAGGTAACTCACATTTTCTGAGTTGTCTCTCTCCTGGATTCTCACATAGCTCCATACTTTAATTATCTAGTTCAGAATTGTGGAGATCAAATAAAATAGTCTTGTAAACTTTAAGATGTTAGACAATCATATCCAGCTGCATATATAAATCATTAGAGTTAACCAAGTAACCAAGCTCTTTATTTACAGAATGCTTAAAGATTTCCAAAGCTTTTTTTCTCTTAACTCTTTGAAGTAAAAGATATTATAGCATTACTCAAATGCTTTCATCAATATAGGCATTCTCTCCAATTATGCAATTTTAAGCCTGCCCAAGGAAGACCCTAATCTTGTCATGGGGACCCATTCATTACTAGGAATTTTATTTGCTTAGGACACTGTGAGAATACATGTGAAGCACATGAATGGAGCTCAAGATCTGTCCTAAAAGTTATCACTCTCCCAACATAACCAATCCATCTACCTTTTCAATCATCTATTTGCCTGAAAGCCTTCACTTTGGTTCTTCTTTGAAGTTCCCGGTTTGTTACATGTTGCACCAGCTAGTAATGGTGCACCCACCATTCTGTTTGATGTCCATCTTTAGCTCTGTGGCTTGCAGTTGAATATTATCAGTAAGATATTTATTTAAAAGATGGACCTTTGTTTATTGGAGAAGTCTGATGTAATTAACAAAGCTTTGCAATTTTCCAAATGCAATCCAATTTGCTCTCTTCCTACTAATTATGCACTTGGATTATCATCCATTTGTATTATCTGTACCCTGAGGAATATTAAATAAAATTATTTTGATTAGCATCATTTATATAGGGTCTTAATAGTTTTAAGCTTTAAAGTTCAACTTTAAGCTATACACATTTCTATTATGAAGAAACACTGAAAAATTAAGAGTATCTGAGACAGGATTTGAACTCATTTCTTTCTGACTGACCAGGTACGCTAACCACTTTGCCACCTAGCCGCTTGATGAGTTTTCAGGGGTGGGGAGCCTTTTTTTCTGTTAAGGGGCATTAGGCTGTTTATAGCATCATTCTTGTATTATGTTTGATCATTTAATTCATCCTAAAAAGTTACTAGGTTTATTGACTTTTGGGTCCCATCTACAGTTATTTTGGCCACACCTGCCTAATAATGGGGCGGCAGAGTCCCTATGCTCGATGGTTATAAATTCAAATGCATGTTCCACTGCGGACAGGTCTTCATCCACTTTTTTCCCTCCACGGCACGCGGCTTTGAGTAATCATGGATCTATTCCGTGGAGCCGTGAAACTTTCTGGAGCACCGGACACATGCCAAGGGCATCCGGGGTGCCCAGGGCGGTCCTGTCTGGTATTACCGTACTCGTTCCGCGAGGGGGGCGGCACTGGAACTCGGGTCTGCCCGTCTCCCACCGCGCCGGGCCCCGAGGCGTCCTTCCCGGGGGGCTCCTCTGTCCCCGGCCGCTCCCGGCTCCGGGTCGGGTCGCGGCCGCGGCCGGCAGGGCGCCGGATGGGCGGGGGCCGGGCGGGCTCGGTAATGGGGGCAGCGCACCGCCTCCTCCCATTCCGGAACCACCTATTCCGGGAGGGGCGGAGGAGGGGTCATGTGACTGCCCGGCGGCCTCCCGCCCCCGCCCCTGTGAGCCGGTACCAATGGGAGCAGTCCCTGAGGGAGCCGCCGCTCGGCTTTGGGGGCACAATTCCCTCCGTCGGCTCATCTCCTAGGAGAGAAGGTGAATTCGTCCGTCGCCTCCTAGGCCGCGGCTGGCCCCGGCGCGGAGCGGCGCGCTTCCCGCGCGGCGCCCTCCCCCGCCAGTTGGTCTCCCCCTCGGCCGGGCCCAGGGCGCGGCGACCCGCGGCGATCGCATCACGTCACGGCGGGCCGGATCCCTCCGCCTCCCGCACTCACTTGCAGACTTCGAGAGATCCATCCGCCGCCGCCTCCGCCGCGGAGGGAGACGGGGCCCCTCAGCGCGTCCCTGCGACCCTCCCTGCCGCCGCAGAAATTCACCACCGCAGGTACCTCCGCGGGCAAAAGGAGTCCCCTGGCCCCCGCCGGGCCCCCAAGCTCTCCCACCCCCCACTTGCCCACTCCCCTGCGCCGCAGCAGCCTGTCTTCCCCTTCCGCCTCCGGGGCCTGGCCTCCTGGGAGCGGACGTAACTCGGGTCCTCCCCTCCTCCCCTCTTCCCCCCGTCGTGCCCAGTCCGCTCCCGAACCCGGAAGTGGAAGTGGGGGACCCCCGCCCCAGCCGAGCCTCCACGCGCCCCCTCGGCCGCCGCCGGGCCCCCGCGAGCCACGCCCCCGCCGCCTCCCGCGGGGGGCCGGGGTCGCGGGCCGGGCCCGCCCGCCCCCTGGAGGCTCCGCTGCCCCGCGGCGAGGCCGGCTACTTGGGGAGCCTCCCGACCCCCCCGGGACGGCGCGGCACGGGGGCAGGGCTGGGGTCGCCGCCAGCGTTCTCGTGCCCGGGACCCTCCGCGGCTTTCAGGAGGGCAGGGCCCGGTGGCCGGGCACGGACCGGCCGAGCTCCGCATTCTGCCCCCGCCTTCCAAACTCCCTTCAGGACCCTTTCAGGCTGAAGAAGAGACTTGGAAGGGTGGCGGGAAGCGGTCGCCCTCCTCCTCCTCCTCCTCCTCCTCCTCCTCCTCCTCATTTTGGGGCGAGGCCCGAGCTCGTCTGCTGCCTCCGCCCTCAGGGTATCCCGTGTGGAGCGCGACCCCGCCGGCCGGGTGTTGGGGGGACGGGGAGAGGGGCCCCAGTAGGACAGGAAGCACAGGCACGCGTGATAAGCCCTGAGCGGGGGTCTGCCGAGCCCCCAGCGCCCCCGAACAGCAGCACTTGCAGCGTGCCAGCCCCTCATTTGTAGCTGTCACGTGTGGGGGCATGTTACTTCTTTGGGTCTCAGTTTCCTCACCAAGGAGATGGGCTTGGTCCAGGGTTCTCGGTCTAAGGTTCATAAACTTGTTTTTTAAATTTTTTTATGACTATTTCAGTAAAATTGATTTTAAGAATAGGTCCAAGAGCTTCCTCAGGCCACTAAAGAGATATGATACCAAAAAAAAGTTAAGAACTGTTGGACTTGATAGAGATGACATTCAATAAATTTATGATTCTACGGCCTAAGCCTGTTTAGAAAATTGGGACCGGAAAGCAAGGTAAATGGTATTAAGATGCCTGTGTCCTAGAGCCGAACCCACACAGATTTTGAGGACTCCTAGGTCCCTGGAGTAGGGGAAAAGGGGAACGATGGAGTAAAATGGAGCAGGATATCTAGATCCCTAGAAAACTTGGGTACCTTCCCTAGCAATGTGGTAGGACTAGGGCAGGCTTGACTGGGAGAGAGCAGTGTTATTTCTCTGCCAGGAGTGTCTATCTGTCTGCTTTGGAGGAATCTAATTACTCCTGAGTGGCTCCCTGGGGTTCCTGCTTCCTATCACTGACTACCCTAGAGAGGAAATAAAGAATAGATTAAGGTCAAGAGACTATAGGAAGCAGCCTTGGGGATCCCATGTCCCAGCTGGATAGCAGAATCACATACAGGAGGCTAGTAGGGTGCAATTAGTTCGGGGGTGATTCCTTTTGAGCTCTTCCCAAGCCTCTATGGGCTTTCTATAGTACATGTAAGAACCTGGGTACAGATGGCTAGGCCCAAAACCCTTGGGTAGACGCTGAAAGGGGATGGGTCACTGTTTCCCTTGGGACTTAGTGATGTTGCTGGGGGTTTCAGGCAGTGGTGGAGCATTTGGCCAATGATTGGTGTTCTTTGGATGACAGTTGCCTGGGCAACCCCATGAACTAATCTAGCTTTCCTTTTCAAAATGGTATATGTCTAGATCTATATCTATGTGTGTGTGTGTGTGTGTGTGTGTGTGTATACATATATATATATACATATATATATAGTGAGGGTAGGGTTTGGAATTAAATTGGTTCTTTTACGGTTTCCTGGTCTGGGGGCATGAGGAATGAGAGGGGGCAAAAATGAAAGAAGTTGGGATGTTTCTGTGCTTGTTTCAAGCACAATCCTAGTTTGAAGGTGGGAGTTTACTGCTTACTTAGGAAGGGAGAGGACTGGCAGTCTTACCTGATTTGAGCTGGTGAAGGTGCAGAGGGAGTTTACTGCTACTTTGCCTGGGCAGGAGGAGGGTTTTGAGGACAGCAGTCACTTTTTCTGCTTGGGGTGGGAAGCAGTGGGGAAGAAGGGGCATTTTGTTCTCCTTGCCTTTGGGACACAGGCCCTTGTACCCCTGAATGGCTTGGAGGCACCAATTTCTGACTCAGTCCCCTCCCCAGATCTCTTGGACACTGAAGTAACTGCAACCCCCCCCCCCCAGGGCCCTGCTGCCCTGCTGCCACCATGAGTGAATTGGAGCAGCTTAGACAGGAGGCAGAGCAGCTCCGGAACCAGATACGGGTAAGGGGGAGACTGAAGAGGGTAGGTCCCTAGGGGCCAGTATGGGGGGAATCAAGAGTGTTGATTCACTGTTGCAATAAAGTTGTTAGGATGAGGGGGCTTCCCCTTCTCATCTCTTGAGATCTTTTTTTTTCTCTTAACTCCTATCTTTTTGCTGTGACTTTTTCCCAATTTTCCTAGCTTCCCCGCCTTTCTTGTTTATTATGTCTAATCTTTTCCCTTTACTTCCTGTCCTCTTTGTTCTTGTACCCCCTCCCCCATCTCAGTTTTGTGCTATGGCTTCTTGTCTGGTCTCTCCTCCCTCCTCACAAATCCTTTCTGTCTCCATCTCACAGGATGCTCGGAAAGCATGTGGGGATTCAACACTGACCCAGGTGAGGAGGGTTGGGAGGTAGCGGGGACCAAGAGAATGCTTTGGGTTCTGGACCTTATGACCCTTACTCATGTTACATTGTACCTCCAATTCCTCTGCCCAGATAACTGCTGGACTGGACCCTGTTGGAAGAATCCAGATGAGAACACGAAGAACCCTCCGTGGTCACCTGGCAAAAATCTATGCCATGCACTGGGGGACAGATTCAAGGTACACCACACAATGCTCAGCCTCATGTTTCCTCATTATTCCTAGGTCCTGGTCCTATTTTAAACAAATTCTGGTGGCCTTTCTACTTACTTTCCCCACAATTTTAGTTCCAAGGAGAAAACAAGTATTACTTTCTAGAAGCCACTGTCCTAAAACTACAGATTATCCTAATTGGAGAACATCTAGTCAACTTTTTCATTTTAGTCTAGAAAATAGTGTGGGGCATCAGTCAGGTCAGCATTAGGAGAACCCAGGAAAGTGGTGGTGGTGGTGGTGGTGAAGGTTTGTTCTGGATGGGAAACTAGGCCATGATTGACCCATCTTTGATCTAAACTCCCAGACCTTTCCTTTTCTCTTTTTCCTCTTTAGGCTGCTGGTCAGTGCTTCACAGGATGGAAAACTCATCATCTGGGATAGTTATACCACCAATAAGGTAAGTAGGGCCAGTGTATGTGGATCCTTGAAGGGAATCCTCTAGGATTGTGGGGTTGGGGGGGGGTGAAATAATTGAAGCTGTTGAGCAGGAAGCCTGGGTTGAGGACTAGATCAGTTGTGACCCCACATCCTATGTACATTCCCCCCTTTTTCCCTTCAGGTCCATGCTATCCCTCTCCGATCCTCTTGGGTCATGACTTGTGCCTATGCACCCTCAGGGAATTTTGTGGCTTGTGGGGGGCTAGACAACATCTGCTCCATCTACAGTCTCAAAACCCGAGAGGGCAATGTCAGGGTCAGCAGAGAGCTGCCAGGCCACACTGGTAAGAGGATGCTGGCTTGGGGAAGGTCAGTTGGGATGCATTTTATTTCCTTTAATGGCAGCCATCCTGAAACACCACCCCCCACACACACACACACATATACTACTCCTCTTCTTCCATCCAGGATACCTGTCCTGTTGCCGCTTCTTAGATGATAATCAGATCATCACTAGCTCTGGAGATACCACCTGGTGAGTCCCCTGGGGGAGATCTCCTTCAAGCCCTTTCTTACTTTGTACCTTTTTAGCTTTATAGCAAAAGATTATTGACTGAGGGCACCTGAGGTGCCTATCCTATCCCTTTCCTTTTTAAATTTCTGTTAACCTCTCTAGGGTTGGAAGCCCTTCCCCCAACTTCTGCCAGAGAAGTTATGACAAACTTTTCCTTGAGTATTTTTGAACTAGGGTTGGGGAATAATGGAAGAAGCACATCAGGTGTTCTGCCTGCTTATCTCTTATGTCATGTGATCTCCCATCAGTGCCCTGTGGGATATAGAAACAGGACAACAGACAGTGGGCTTTGCAGGACATAGTGGGGATGTTATGTCCCTGTCTCTGGCTCCGGATGGCCGAAGCTTCGTCTCTGGTGCCTGTGATGCTTCTATCAAGCTGTGGGATGTTCGGGACTCCATGTGCCGGCAAACTTTTACAGGCCATGAGTCTGACATCAATGCTGTGGCCGTGAGTATGGGACTGGGTGGAGCAAGGTGGGTAGTTTTAGTTATCTTTTTCTCCTAAATCTGCTTCTCTTCTTATTCTCACCCTTCCAGTTTTTTCCAAATGGCTATGCCTTCACCACGGGTTCTGATGATGCCACATGCCGCCTCTTTGACCTTCGAGCAGACCAAGAGCTACTTATGTACTCTCATGACAACATCATCTGTGGCATCACCTCTGTTGCCTTCTCTCGAAGTGGCCGGCTACTACTAGCTGGCTATGATGACTTCAACTGCAACATCTGGGATGCCATGAAAGGCGATCGAGCAGGTGAGTAACTTTGGGGAGGGATCTAGGCACATGAGGATATGTGTGGTGAACTTAAACTCAAGTACAGAGGTGATTCCAATCTTCCTCCTAGGTGTTCTTGCTGGCCATGACAACCGTGTTAGCTGTCTTGGGGTGACTGATGATGGTATGGCTGTGGCCACAGGTTCCTGGGACTCCTTCCTCAAGATCTGGAACTAGCTGCCATACCCCCAGTGTATCATGTCAAGAGGGGGGAAAGGGGGCCATGCCCCACACTACAGCCAGGAGCTGGGAGGGGGAGGGAACTGTGGTACACACCTGGATTTGGGCTCCCTCCTCCCAGGGGCTCATTTCCTCCCCCAGAGATGGGATGGGATTGGGGAAACCACCCTACCCTCTTCTTTGCCTTCCCTGGTCAGGAGCCTTTGCCTGCTGGAGGGTCAGGGTCAAGGTCAAGAGTGGAAAAAGCTCCAGGAAGTGGCTTTTTAAAACTGGTTTTATTTTATTATATTTTCTGTTTTTCCATAAAGGAACCAATTCCAACTCTATATCCAGCCTCTGCCCCTGCTTTGCAACTCTCTTCACATCCCAAAAATCCCTTTCTGGGCCCTATTGGAAAATGAGATGCACCCACATTCTCCTGGAATGAGAGAATGGGCTTGTGGAGAAGACAAAAGGATAGATGTTTGTATAAGCAGCTGAGCCTTAAGTATGATACCCAAGAGAAGTAGCTAAGAATCTTGATATCTAGGAAAGAGGTTGCAATTTTGCCCCCCTTTTTATCCTTTTCATCAAGGCTTGGTTAGGGATCAAAGTGATTACAAAATTAAATCTGAAGAAATTTATCCTTTGTGGGGGGGGGCAGGGTAGATTTACATGACCTTCTGTCTTCCCTCTACCCCCAATAAAGAGACAGCTGAGGCTAAGGGGAGAACACACACTAAATTTTATTTAAGGGTGGGTATTTTTACATGGGGTAGGTGAAGGGGTTGTCACAAAGAATTCTGGGGTATGGGCAAAAGGCAAACTGAACAGACTGGTCCCTTCCTTTGCCCCTTGCCCCAGGAAAAGGACAGCCAGGGTCCAGGAAGACCGGTTTGTGGAAGGTGGTAGTGGGGAAATAGGAGGGAAGGAAACAGGGTACACAGAGTCCCTGGGCTGAGGGGCTCAGAGAATTGTAAACATTGACCACTCTCAGAAAGGGGATGGGGTTCCCTCCCTCCAGCTTTCCTCACAGGGTTAAGGCCACTCCAGGCTCAAGGGTCCCCTAAGTTCAAAGTCTCTTCAGCTGGGGGAGGGAAGGGGAAGACACAAGGAAGGGGATAATCAGCCTCCCTACACATACTGGCTGTGGCAGGGGGGTGGTTACATTCAGTCACAATAATAGCCCTCCCCCACCTCTCTAATGCCACTTAATACTGGCAGAAGGGGGGCAGGGAGTAAAAGGAAAGGGGGGTTGTCAAGGGAGGCCAGCAGCAACAACAACAAAAAAAACCATTTCCCCCCCCTCCCCATTATTGCTTTAGAGAGAGTATTACACAGACACTACTAACACTGTTGAAGAAGCCAAGGGAAGTAGGAAGCCTCTCCACCCAAGGCCATGACCAACTCTGAACCAGTTGCCGCTTTGGTGCAAAAATTAAAAAAAAAAAAATGGGATCCAAGGGGTATGTTGCTCTCCCCTCTTCCCTCCTCCCCCAGGGTAGGGGAACAAGTACATTCATGAGGGGGAGGTAGAGGCAGAACCCTAGCCTAATACTGTGCACTCTGGGGGTTTGAGAGCAGTGTGGATAATGTTGGGGAGACAATGTTTGAAACCCAGATGGACATTTATCAGATGATTTAAAAAAAAAAAACAACAGAAATCTCAACCTACTTTACACAAGACAGACAAGTCTTCTTGATATTACCCCTTCCCCCATCACAGTATTTGTAAAAGGGAGAAGGAAATAGACCATTTGTTCCTCTCCAATTTGGTCAAATTTAAGTTGTGTGAAGCACACCTTTAATAACCCTCCCACCCCTAAAACCCCTTATCTCCAATCTACCTTTCCCTGTGTTCCTACTCTTCTACCTCAAAAGGGAGGGCAGCTGTTGGAGGGGAGTTATCCTCCAGCCAAAAACGAAGGGGTAGGGCATAGGGCACAGGTGCCATGTCCCAAAAAATACATTCATATGGGGGACTTGGGAACTGGGTTACCCAGCACTAGTCCCTCCCACCCCCCTCCAAATGGCAGATATTAGAAAGCCCCCAACTTGGGAGCCACTGCTTCATGCTCCTTTAAAAGGGCTAACACTGTCACATGGCCACATTCCCACTTACCCAGCCAAAGAAACAGGCTGGTGGGCCCATCAGATTTGTGCAACTTACCCTAAAGCAGCAAAGCAGGGATGGCTTCCTCAGCCCCTGCCCCCCAGAAACATCAGCAACAATCACAGGAACCACCCCAAGCAGTTCACAGCAGGTCCAATAGAGTCAAAGGAGACCCTACTGTGCAAACTGTTCTTGCCCAAGCTTCCAGTTACACAGAGGGTTGGTGTTTGGGGTGGCAAAGGCTAAGTGCAGTTTAGGGAGGAGGAACATGGATTAAGCAGGTCCCTGGGCCTTATCACCCCCCAAGTAACAGTGTTTTGTTTTGTTTTTTAAATCAGAACATACCCTCCCCTCTCATCATTTTTTAAAAAGGGGGACCCCTTGGGACTCCATTGCCACCCCAATCAGATCCCAAACCCAACAATCCCCAAAGGGGAGAAAGGGTATTGGGAGGTTAAGGGGAAAGTCTAGATTTTTTTTTTAAACATTTTCTGCAGGTTTTAATAAAAAAAAAAATCCCCCTCCCCCAACCCCATTCCCCCAAATCTGTAAAGTGCCTCGTGGTGGGTGAGTTAAGGTGCATCATGTGGTTTGTAACAAGTGCTGAGGACTCTGCCTCTTCTTCCTCCAGCTTCTGCCTTCCCCTTATCCAGGGGAACCTGGCCAGGCTCAGGGTCCCAGGTATCCAAGCCACCTCCTTTCCCCCACCACTCAGGTGGGACTGGGGGGGCTGGCTGTTCAGTAGTCCTCCACACTCTCAATCTCACTAGGGGATCCATGCAAGGAGTAGCCTGAGGAGTATATTTTCTGTCACCAACATGTTCTGTTGCTCCTTTAGCCCTCACACATACCTCCCTCTTCCCTCAACATCAACCACTTTTGACTCCACAGGAGGGAATCCCCAATTATCATACCTACCCAGGATGCTGGGATCTGCATGCAGCATCAGTGCTCTCCTCTTAGCCTTGCTGCCCTCTCCAGGACCCAACTTGGTGTTGTGATTGGTTTGGAAAGCAGCTTGTAGGGAGCTTGTATTGAGCCATGACTCCTGTAAAGACAGCGGATGATCTCAAAATCATTTCCATTGTCTTACAACCAGAGCAGAGCATTGGTCCCCCACTGGCCATGGATTAGTCCCTCTGAACCCCCACCTGCTGCTGCTGCTGCCGTTGCTGACTAGCCTTATTCTTGGCCCTCCGCTCTAAGAATTGTTTGGCAAACTCTTTGGCTTCCAACGTGTCCCCTAGACAGGACCGGATGTAATCGTGGACATCATAGGGAGATTCCACCTCTTTCAGGATCGCCACAGCCATAGGCACTGTAGGGGTTTGTGGGAAATATCAGGGACCACCTGAGTATGATTACACAGGCCCCTGGTTCCCCCACTGTGCCCTGTCCATACCATCTAGGCTCCCAGTGGTGCTCAGTGTGTGAAGCATCTGTTCACACCACTGAGTGAAGCCATCTTGGGGTTTAGGAATGCCCTGCAACAGCTTCAACAACTTCTCTTCCTCATCAGTCTTCTTTCGCCCAGGTCGCCCAGAAGGGTGGCCATAAGAATCACTGTGTCACAAAAACAAGAGTGAAGTCAAGCCTAAGAGCTGACCCTTCCCCATTCTTCACCCTGCTGTTTCCCTACCCTCCTTCCTCCCACGCTAGATAGATCAGGTCCCACACCCACCTGAGCAAAGGACTGCTTCGGCTGTTCTTGAGGCCTAGGCTCCTGGCGAGGTTGCTGCTCCCCTTGAGTGTTTCCTCCCAGAGCCCCAGATTTCCACTGCCCCCGCTCTTCTCTAGCCCACCCCATAGGGGTCCTGCCTCTGCCACCCACTGAGACAGAGGGGCACTGCCCAGGCCCCCATGCTGCAAAAGACACAGAGTAGGGGAGTCAGATTAGTTAGAGGATGTGAAAGCTTTCTAGAACAGCTGAATGAAAGAAACCTATTCTTGGTATTTTGTATGGCAATGGGGAAGGGGAGATATAAGAGATAAAGAACACCTATTTTCAAAATATGATTAAGGTCCTCTAAATTAAACTAGGCTTTAGAATAAGAGGAAAAGGGCAGCTAGGGTGTCCAACCCCAGATTCAAGAGGACTTGAGTTCAAAATTAGCTTCAGACATTTACTAGCTGTGTGATCCTGAGCAAGTAACAATTCAGATTGCCTTCAAAAAATCAAAAAAAGAAAAAAAGAAAAAAGGAAGGAGGGCAATGAGCATTTGGATGTCTCTCTACTTCTCTATTCTGCTTCACATCAAATTCTTGGTTACTTGAGAAAGTTGAAGGCAACAAGGAGGATGATCCCCCTCAGGTTCTACGGTATCACTCTCATTTATAGTATAAAGGAGATGGAGTAGAAAAGACAGTGAAAGAAGATAAGGGAGCCTCAAAGGACAGGTTATGGAAGCATTGCTCAGATCTGACTATGGCTTACCGCCCGCTGGGCTGGAGCTGGGGCTCTAGGAGGCTCCCGATGTTGCTGCTGCTTGTGCAACTGCCGATCACTCTCTAGTTGTAGCTCCAATAGGGTTTTCATTGAGAGGCCTTGCTTTGCCAGGCCTGCCCAAAGTGGAGGAGGAGAGCCTGGTGATGGAGGCACTGCCTGCTGCTGCTGCAACAGCTTTAGAAGCAGTTCCTGCTGCCGAACCTGGAAACAAACAAAGGTTTTAGTCAAGGAGGTTTCACTAAGTCAGAAGTAGGGGATATGACTAGACTGCATTTAAGTCCCTTTTTAACTCTTAATAGATGAAGCCAAGGTCCCTAATTGCTACTTCTTTAGTCTTTGGAAGGAGATGTCCCCTTAAATTGCATACCTGCTTGCGCCGATACAGCTCTTCTTCCTCCTGCCTCCGTTTCTGTTCCTCCTGCTGCTGCCTCCGCTTTTCTTCCCGGCGTTTCCGTTCTTCCTCCTCTCGTTTTGCCCTGAGTTCTACATCTCTCCGCTCCTGGAGCTGGGAAGGAAAATAACATACAGAGTCCTGCCTCTGGCCCTTGAGTCAATCCCACCCTGTCTTAAGCCTTAAAATGACTCACTTTATGTTGCAGCTGGAGTTGTTCTAGAATTGGACCCTGAGTCGAAGAGTTAATTGGTATGTCCCACAGACTGGCCTCACCACCTAAAAAGAGTCAAGGGAGGGGGGAAAGAGTGATTTTCAAAGAGAGAACTTTTTAATCTGCAGGCCTTTGCTCAGAAAAGGGATGGTATGAGGGGAATCAGATAAAGGCATTGGTCAGGCTCTGATAGATGTTACTTTAGGTGAAGGGAGAACAACTGCTTCCCAACTTTCCAGCAAGTAATGGAAAGGAAGGTAAATTTTGAGTGAGGTTCCTTTCTGATAGGAAAGGAAAGTGGATCCTTTGTCTTTTTAGATGGAAGCAGAGTTGTAGAATAGCAGAGGTGGGAAAGGTCTCAGATGATCTTGCCTGGTCATATACATACCTGACTGTGATGAAGCTGAGGTATGCAAATCCCAGAGGGTGCCTGAGTCTGGCACCGACAAGGAACGGTTTATCGTTGGAAGGAGGTTCTGGTCCCCACCTCTGAGAAGGAACAGGTCTGACTTAGGACTCTAATCTCATTCCTAAATGTGACCCTTCCTTTGACACATTTTTTTGGGATAGAGGAGAGGAAAGAAGGATCTCATGTACTAGGTTATACCTGGGTTTGAGAGCCTGTAGCTGCTGCAGAAACACAGTGAGCTGTTGCTGCTGCTGAGGCGTCAGGTCTCCCATAGCTGCCTTTTGCTGGAGTGCACACTGTGGGAACTGGCGGCTGGGTAGTTATGTACAACAGTTATTTTCTACTCTATGTTCCTCAAAACTGAAGGAAGGGACTCCCCACCTCTGTCCACCCACCTCAAGACTACCTGTTGATGAGCTGAAGGAATTGCTGATGCTGCAGTTGTTGGTACAATGCAGCTGTTGCTAACTCCTGTTGCTTCTTCAGTCGCTCCTGATCCAGGTTTCCCTGAGAGATGGACAGAGACAGAAAAACAGAGGCAACAAGACTCACCGTGGTATGAAGAAGAGAGCACTAGAGACCATGGGAAAGCACTCCAGAAGGAAACATTCTTCCTCTTTTTTTCCAATGAACCCATACTTCTCACTTTCTCAGCATTTCCTCTATCTTCTAACCAAATTTTTCTTGGGTCTTCCCTGTCACCATTCATATAGTGTGCTCACCAGTAGTGGGGGAGGTGAGGGTCCTGGGGCAAAGGGCACACGACCCCACATCTTGATAACCTCACCCAGAGGTTGAAAACCTTCGTCACAGCCCCGTTTCACCAGCAATGCCATAGAGAAATAGCCAGCTTGGAACCATTCTGCCATCTCCTGTGTTGTGAAGGGGCCTAGATCAGAGAGAATACACTGAGGTAAAGAGGAAATGATGGAACTGACAGTACTTGGCTATCTTCTCTCTTAATTTCTAGTTCATTCTTTTTTAGAACAAGTTATTTCTAGTTCATTCTTTTTTAGAAGAAGTTATCAACTCCCTCTAAAATACCTTGGATCTCCCCCTGTGGATCTTTGTAGAACCACTTGCGAGCAGCTCCATGGCTGAGCGGAAGAGCAGCAGCAGCAGCTGAATGTCGAAGTCCTTGGCCCTGCATAGCAGCTGTGAACTGTTCCTCTTCTAGAGAGCTATCTTGTAGTGATGCTACTAGTTTTTCTGCTTCCTAGGATCCCAGGGAGGAAAAGACATGGTGTTAATAGCTGAGGCCAGAACAGGATGAGGGGCACAAAGGTTGGGGAAAGACAGTTAAGAGTAAGGGACACAACAAATTGAAATTGGGGCTAAGGAGTTCTCAAGGCAGCCCTTTCATCACCTGCTGCAGATGTTTCATGCCCTCATCATCTTCTGTGTCTCCAGGAGAACCGGGTGGTAAGCCAGTCTCATGGTTCACTCCAGTTTCATCCCCTAAGAGATGAGGATGGGAAAAATAAAGGAGTAGCATATATGCACTTAACTGACCTCCAGCTCTACAGCAACTAAAATAACTATCTCTGGTTTCACCCATTATTCCTTCCCAAGGGTATTCCCACCCACCCCTAAGATCACTACCTTCAACCAGCGGAAGATCTTTCTCAACAGTCTCATCTCCTTCCCCATCAGGTCTCCAGAGAGGATCCAGAGTGGGCAAGGGGGATGGAGGATGCATTTTCTCCTCCTGGCTGGGCAGTGGGACTGGCTCCATGCCTAAGAGAGAAGTAACACAGAAAAGTGTCATAAAAATCACATAACTTGGTAAGATACAAAAAAGATGTATCATAGTCCCTGAACAGGAATACTTATAGGTGAGGAAAATGAAGCCAGGGAATCCATCAGCCACAGCCCAGTTTAAGTCCAGTATTACTTCCATCATTGGAAATGTTGGGCCCAATTACCCTAGTGATCAGACAGTCCAGTTCTATCACTTCCAGGAAATTCATCACATTATCTTATTTCCCAGCCTTTCAAGTTTCACATCTTGGCCATTTCATTCCTCAGTCTTACCTGACTCAGTTCCCTCCCCATTCTGCCCATCCAACTTCTCCTCTTCCTCTTCTTCCAGACCTTGGAAGTCCAGCTCTTGTTCTTCAGGGATAGGTTCCTTGGGACCTTTCTGCACCATTTATTTGTTTTAGGGGAAGAAAGGTGAAGAATGAGAAGACCTATTATAATGTAAGTTACTACCAGTTCTCCCAGTACATCTTTTCTCAATCCTTCTCTTAAGATACCTTAAGAGGCAAGAAGGCCCCAGATGAGTCAAAGGTGCCCATTTCCTCATCTTCATCCTCCAAACACCACTCAGGGAGTCCATCTTTGTCATCATCAAAGCCATCAGGACCCCGAGACTTCCGGGGTCCTCCTCCACCCCGCCCCTCTTCCTCAACACTCCCACCCCGCTCCCCTCGCAACTCAAACTCAAATTTTCTTCTCCTCTCCCCATGCTCCCGCCAGCCAGCAGATCGGGGTCCACCATCTGAAGAACAAAAGGAGGTAGGCAAAGAATCAGTATCTGAACTCTAGATCTAGTTTTGATTGACTTCAATAATTTTGGGAAAAGTGTTATTAAGTCCAAGAAACTTCCTCATCCTCTCAGGATTTTCTACTCTCCCTTCCTATCTGCCTTGACTCTCTACAGCAGCAAGGATTTCTCTTTAACCTCCACTATATTTTCTCCTATCCCCTCACCAGGACTAGTGGAACGCCATCGATCTCCATCTCGACGGGGACCTGCCCCAAGTCGCCAACTACCCTCATCTTCTTCTTCTTGGTCCTCTCGTAGAGAACGCCAATTTTCACTGTCCGAGCGAGCATGTTCCTTCCGGGGTCCGGATACTCCCTCCTCAAACCCAGAACGTACTAGGAGCAGGGAAAGAATTATTAATAGGATTAGGCTTGGGGGAAGGCTGTTATTGAAGACCCATGATTCCCAAAGCTTCTTTCAAAGTGAGTCCCCAATCCCTTTCTCTCCCAGTCTTAACCCCACTGTATTCCTTTCACATCCTCTGTACCTCCATCTCTCCTTGTTGACTTCTCAAACCGCCTCTCGCCTCTGTAAGAGGTAAAGTGGTAGGAAGATGTCAGATCACATAAAAAAAAAAAATTCCCATTACCCTGAATTGTAGAAAGTTCTACAGACACCCCTAGTCATTTCGTACTAAGAAAGCAGGAGGGGGGAAATGGAAACTAGAGAGGCCAGCCCAAGGTCAAAGGAATTATTTGAGACAAACAGAATCTGAAGTGGGGGGGGGGTGAGGGGAGAAGGTAGGGGTGGATGAAGAAGTAAGAACAAGAACACAGGATCAGAAGTAAATTTAACAAAAGGTCCGAAAAAAGATATATATGAAAATAACACTTCCAACGACCTCACCTCTGCCCAACTTAAATCTCCTCCTTTTTGTTCAGTCCATACCTATCATCCCAGCTCTGGCTGCGCTGAATCTCCCGAGGGCTTCGTCCAAAAGCTCCATCTCCTTCTTCAATGCTTCTTTGGTAAAAGCCACTATCACCTCTGCCTCGGCCTGGAAAAAAAGAGGGACTAGACACTATAAACTGTTTGGCACCAGACCTCCCTATTAGGAATCTTTGAAATCAATTGACCCACTTCCCTCACCCTACAAAAACCCCAGTAATCCCCTACTACCTCGGCTTCTTGTGCTGCCTCTACCACGAGAGATACCACCTGGGGGAGGACCAGCCCCCTTTCCCATCAGCCTCAGCACAGCCACACTGTTCACTGACAGGGAGAAGTTTCTCTGAGGAAGGAGCCAGGGTTGGGAATGAGAACCCAAGGTAAACTGTTTCCCAGCACCTGGCTCTCTATATGTCCACCCTAATACCCCACCCTTATCACCCCCTCCCCTTCAAAAGCAGATATCTAATTCTTCTGACCATTTACTTTTTTTGTTGTTGTTTTTTTTTGCAAGGCAAATGGGGTTAAGTGGCTTGCCCAAGGCCACACAGCTAGGTAATTATTAAATGTCTGAGGCCGGATTGAACTCAGGTACTCCTGACTCCAAGGCCGGTACTCTATCCACTGTACCACCTAGCCGCCCGGACCATTTACTTTTAAAAATATAGTTAGCTTAGTTCTTAAGTCCTACCTGCTCCTCTTCTGTCAAAGGCTCCAATGCCAATGGCTGCAGCGGTTCCTCTTGTAACACTGCAGCAAATTCTTTGTCCTGTAATTCATCTGGAATCTGCTAGACCAGAAGAAGAAAAGTTGTGACACTATATATCTACACATTTTCCCCAATGGGGTATGCAAACTAAAGAATAAAATAGTCTCTCTCTGGGTAGACACTATAGAGGAGACCTACCCACCTTATTCTCCTTGACATAGAGTGCCAGCATCTCCTCACGCCCATAACGATATTCAGCCAGCTTATATTTAGGTATGGCAGGAGAAGGAGGTGGGGAGATCACACTACTCCCACTTGAAAGTGCCCGAAGCCTAGGATAGGGTAGGGAAACAAACATAAGGTCACAGAAATCCCTCCCTTCTCCCCATAGTTCTTCTATCTTCTCAAAATAGGTCCCTTAACTCACCACTCTGGCCCAAAGTTGAGAGTTTCTGCTGCCATTGTGAAGGTGCTTGAGTTTTCTCAAGGCTGGGAAGTTGGGAGGAGATGGGGAGAATGTGACAGGAAGGTAGAGGCTTGACACTTGATATCCAAACACTTAAATGGAAACAGGGAAGGAAGATGGAACACTAGGGAACCAGAAGTCAAGAGAAAAGAATCAATCAAGGGCACCAGGGTCTAATGATAAACTAGAGGCTGTTTTAGAATACCTGGATTATAGACAGTTGTGCAGGGCCATTCACAACATAAGATGGCCAGAGATAAAACAATCTAGGAGGATAACCTGGAAGTGGAGAAAAATGGACAAGTTAAATAAATCTGATTCTGTTTTTCTCTGGCCCCTAAATGGGACCTCCCTGGAGAGGTTAGACTAGATCCTTAGTCCTTCACCTTTCCCAAAGCTTACCTGGCAATATGTCGTTCCCCCTGTTCCCCCCGCCCCCCAGATACCTGGGGTCAGGGAATAGAGGAGATGGCTCTCTTCAGGCAGAGACTGGTGTGACAGACTGAGTCAGGGGTCACCAGTTATCGGATATGATCCTTATTATAATGATGACTAGGGGCCCTTTCACATCTGGGAAAGTTCCTTAAGAGGGAAATGAGAAAAGATAAGATTTACTTGCCTCTGCCCTTAACTTTTCAGTTACCACATATTTCACAGACAATTTCAAAACCTACTTTTGTATAGGATACAGATTACTGTCTGCATAAAAACTTAGGAGCTGTTTATCCAGGATGTGGATTACTCAAACCCCTAGTTTTTCTTCCTCCTCTCTCATATATACTGCCAAATGACCAGTTTCCCTGCCAGAGGAAGGTGGGGTAAGGATAGGATGAAAAATTACTTCATAAACTACTCTGTGAAAGAGGATGGGGAAAGCAAAGAATCTAGACTAGGGGTTCTTTAACCTGGTATACATGGATAGATTTCAGGGGGTCTCTATAATATTTTGAAAAGGATTTATATGTAATTTGGGTTTTTTTGTAAGAACATTCTGAGAAGAAGTCCATAGGTTTCACCAAATTACCAAAGGGGTTTCATGATACAAAACAGGTTAAGGACCCCTATTCTGGATAAACTAAATCCAGAGATAATCAGAAGAGTCGGAAAATAGAAGAGAAACCTGTTCCCATAATAAACAGGATACTTAAAGGAAAGAGACAACGAATAGGAAGAATGTTAGTGGGACAGAGAAGGAAGGTTCTTTATGGATTATTGATATGAATCCTGATAGGAACAGGGCAAATGTCTTTTTGGTTTTTTGAATCCCTAGTACAGTTAGAAAGTGCTTAATGCTTGTTCTGGAAATTCTGGAAAGAATCAAGGTCTGTATTAACTGGGATAGAAAAGTTCAGAAGTATAAGTTGTGATTATCTGACCAAATGAGGCTTCCTTTTCTCTGCCAGGGAGAGGAAGAAAAAGTTGAGAAGTAGTTATGAAAAGATTCTTTTGCTTACAGAAATAGGAAATAAAAGAGAGAAACTGAAAGCTTTTATGTAACTGGAAAGAAAGAATAAGGTTTACGATCTGTGCATCTAAAAAGTAAAAGATACAAAAATGATGGAAAGAAGAAAAGACTATATGAAAAAGTTCTCACAACTCTACTAGGGAGTCAAGGAAAAGAGGCAAAGTGTTTTTTTTTTCATTTCCTCTGTTATTGGACGATTCCAATGCAAATGTTACTAGAAGATTAGCTCTGGGGTCAATGGTAAAACGAGAGAAGACCTTTGCTTCCTTTCCTAGTCCCTCTGCCCAGGTTGTCAAAAACAAATACAAATAATATGAGGTAGGAGAAACAAAGTGTAGATGAATTAGGGGGAAAGGAAACCATACTGGAGGCTGTAATTTAAATCAAAGTCATTCACTTTGTTAGACATGTATAGTGCTCACACTTTGTAAAGAGAGAACACTTGAGATGGATCTTTTTTGGGGGCTGAGGAAAAAGTGAATAGGATTCCATTTTTGTTTTTCTTAATCCCATTGCAACTCATCATAATTCACTGTGAGGCTTGCTCAAACATTCCCCATCCTTCTCCAAAACCAAATTATTATTGTGTCTCTTCTATATATACAATCAACTCTTAATTCCCTGTGTTTAATTAAGCAAACACAAAAATATGTATACCAATAAAAAAAGATAAAAGTAATGTCAATAGGGTTACAGAAACTTAAAGGAAGTTGGAGGAACAACTATCATACAAAAGATGAATATAAATCAAACACTGAAGGAAGATTAAGAATTCTGTTAGGTAAAATAGAATCCCTAAAAGGAGCTTTTAATTCCACCCATGGGGCATCATTTGTGCAAAGGCACTTAGGTAGGAGATAGAATGTTGTATGTGAGGAAAAGTGAACAACCAATTTAGCTAGATGGAAAGCATGCAAAGGTGAATAATATGACTGGAAAAATCAGTGATAGATGAAGATCAGAAAGAACTTTAAATGACAGGCTGAGTTGTTTATATTTTATCCAATGACAGGAAGGCTACTGTAGATTTGTGTATATGTTTAGGGAGTGTCACATGGTCAGATTTGTATTTTAGGAATATTAATTTGGAAGCTGACTGAGAAAAAGGAAAGGCTGGGAATCCATGAACGTTCAAAGGAAAGCTGATGAAAACCTAAGTTAAGAGTCAAAGTTGTTTGAGTAGAGACAAGGGAATGGATCAGAGAAATGTGGAGGCAAGCTAAATAAGATGTGGCAAATGATTGGATATGAGGACTAAGGAAAAAAAAGAATAACTTCAAGGTTGTAAAAACATTTGTGACTAGAAGGACGGTGGTGCCATTAACAAAAATGTGTAAGTTTAGAGATGATATGGATTTTCAGATAGGAAATATGAAATGTTTTCTTTAAACTTGAGGTCCCAGCAAGCAGCTGGTAATATAAGACTGGAGTTCAAGAGCAAGATTATGACTATATATTAAATCTGGGAGCCATCTGTATAACTGGAAGCTGATGAAATCACAACAGAAGAGAATATATAGAGAAAGCCAGAGGCAAGGGGCAGGGGAAAAAACAAAGGTTCAGTTTTCCCACCTGCACTAAGGGGAAGCATTGTATTATGGATGAAAAGACTGTGGATCGGAGGATTCTTGGGAAAGGAATAGTTTTTAAATTTTTAGACGTCCTAATTCCACAGTTGTTCCTCAAAATGTGTGCTGAGATGAACTGAAGGAAGCAGAACAAATAAAGGATGAGAGGAAGAAAGGGAGAAAGTTAAGGAACTAATGCCTGGAGGCCTTATCCTCAATGTCCTAAAATTTTGTCAAGATTCAAGGTTATAGGAAGAGAAGCACATATAGTTTAACCCATACACACACACACCCTTCATTTTGAACTTTCTCCTCTATGAAGAAAGGAGGAACATCGCCAAGAAAATGGGACAATGGTAAATAAATCAATCATAGCCGGTGCCAGGTCTGTCAGAACTACTCTTACCAGGAAACAGGAAGGAAAAGAAAACTGGAGGTAAGAATTAGGTGTCTATTTAATAAAGTTCTTTATCAATGACTTATACCATGATGTTGCCACACATTCTCAAAAGTTATGCCGGCAAAGCACAAGTTCTGTCAGAGTGTATGCAATGTCTAAAGGTAAGCCTGGCTAAGTCACAGAGGTTTGCTACCAGATCTGCCATAAGGTGACATATGTTTTGACCACAAGAAGTTCTGAAAATCACTATGTCACAAAGGAAGTAAAAATATGCATTGGTAGAGTAAGGACTCAAACCAGTAAGATTCTAGATCCTTGAAGTACTTTCTTCCCAATATTCCAAACAGCCCCAATCATAAGTGAGGCTCCTGGAACATAGAAGTACTGACAAATGATAAGAAAAGTCTCACTCAAATCCATAATATCTAAAATAGTGCCCTGGCTTGGGTCTTCAAGACTCTGCCCCCCCCTATTTCATAAAGACCAGACCTTTCTATCCTGTTGAAAAGTTTCTCTGAGGCTTGGAAAAGAAGGAGCAAGCATCTCTGCTTCCTAACCCTATTTCTTGAAATCAAAAACAATTCACATTTGCAGAGGGCTGAAGGGCTTTCACATCCTTTCATCTTGGTTCAGTTCTTCTACTGATTCCTCCAAGTTGAATGAATTAAAAAATATTTGTTGCTTAGCACATACAAAACACTACACTAAGGGACATGTGTTTCTCCCTAAAACAAGGATTCCTGTTTGTACAGACAGGTTGAGGAGTACTTTATATGAACTGCAACTCTTCTCTTGTCACCCTTAATTCCTAAGGATACTTTAGTTTCTGAAATTTTATTTGTTGGATTGCTTTACCTCACTTTACTTCCAAGATCAGGCAATGATCCGCTTAAAAGTTCTCCCCAATTCTCTTCCTTCCCAGTTACTTAAATTGATTCCTATTACTATTTCTATAAACTCACTGATCACAAGGTTAAAATCCAAGAATACAAGTTTCCCTGGTGATTCAGAAGTCCATCACTTCCCACATAATCTCATATGAACTGAAAGGTCATCAAGGAGAGGTAGTCCAAACTTGGATTTTCTAGAGTCTCCAAGCACCACCAAGAACCCTGAACTTGATTTTTCAACTGAAGAAGGCCCCAGTGTGACATGATTAAACATAACCAAATACAACCAGAGCAATCTTTCCAAACATTTCTCAAACTATTCATACTTGCATAAATCAAAATGCTACCCAAACAGGTGGCCTTCTGAAAGAGAAACAAGAGCTGAGGTATCAAGTCTGGTTGTAATTCAGTCAAAAAAGCAACAGTGGGAGAGGAACTATGTTCACAGAATCCTAAGAATCTTAATCTCTTCCCCATACTTTCATGATACAGATGACAAAAGTGAGACCCAAAGATATTAAGGTAACACAAATAGAAAGCAGCACAGGTAAGATTGAAACTAGTTATATATCAAATTATTACTGTTTGTCTAAAAAATAGCTAATGCCTCTAGCAGAAGAAAATGCTGACAGGAGAATGTCAGCAAGAGATGATGAGGATGATCTTTAAGTCAGGATCTCTCTAAGAGGTAAGAGAAATAAAAAGCAATTGGAGGGATTTTTGACAGAAATTCAAACAATTTACTGAGAGAATCTAGAAACGGCCATGTTTTGCTATCTAAACTATATGAAAGCAGAATCCTGGAATTTCTAGTAGCTATGCAGAAAGGCTGAAGTTCTGAGAACAGGGTTCATGAGGGTGTCTATTTTTGTCAACAACAAAAAACATGAAAATATATGGGAAAATAAAACTAAACCACTATCAAGGCAGCATATGTAGATAAGTGTAAGATAAGTCTGACTTGTAAAAAGTGAGACAAGGGTTCAAGGGGAGACTAAACTCCATGGACTCAAAGGTCCCCTTCCAGCTCTTATGACCCATGAGTAGAAAAGTAGGGATTATGACTTTGTGTGGGGATGTATTTCTTTGCCAAAACGGAGCTACTGTAGAAACGGGCTAAGTGTACTGTTATCATGCGAGTTAAGAGGAACTTCAATTCGGTTAAGATTTGTTTTGGGGGAAAAAGAACTTCCATGTCACAAATCCAGATTCCCAGTGTCAGAGCTGGTCCAACCCCCTTACTTCATGGGAGAAATCACTGCGGTACAATGGGAAGGAGGTCTTTCACGGAGAAGCGGAGGGAATGAATGGGGAATGTTCGGAGAGAGGGTCCCGGGGGCCCCGCGGGCGCCGAGCACGCCCCTCGCTGACTTTCGGGGGCCTTCCCCCACGGAGGCGGCTCCGGGCCCGGGGTGTCCGGGCCACGCGCCGGCGGAGCCGGGGGGAGGAGGCCGGGGCGCCGCACCACAGGCAGGAGGGGCCCGGCCCGCCCTCCGGGGAAGGGGGGTGGCCGCCGCGGGGAGGGGCCCCGCCAGCCACCCGGGCCCCCCGAGGTCCGCCGGGCCAGGGCGGGGGCAGGCCGGCTCGCAGGCCCCGGCGGGCCCCCCGGCCGGGCCGTACGCGCTCCTTACCGCTGGCGGGCGGGCTGCGCCGGGCTCGGGCTCCAGTTCCGGGGCGTTGGTGGCGCGAGGCGAGGCCGCGCGGCGGACGGGCCGGCGGGCGGAGGGAGGCGGCGGGGGGCGGCGCGCGGGCGCTGCCGCTGCAGCCGCTCCTCAGTGTTTGTGTTTGTAGCAAAATGGCTGCCCGCCTAGTGCCACGTGACGAGGGAACGCTCCGCGCCCAACCCCCTCCCCGCCCTCCGCAAGCACCGCCGCCCCGCGCCGCCGGGGGCCCCCCTCCGCGCAGAAAGCCCCGCGCGGCCACGCCGCGGCGCACGCGGCACCCACGGACGCGCAGGGACACGCGCGGACACGCAGCCTGCCTTCGCCGGGGGGCTCCGGGAGGGGCGAGAGGCCTCACCTACCGACCCGCACGTGATCCAGGAGCCCAGCGCGGCGCGTCACGTGAGCCGGAGCCAGTCGGGACGGCCGCCGGGCTTGTTTTCCACCGCCCTCTTCTCCTCCCCTCCTGCCACTCCCCCAGCCCAGTGCGCCCGCTCCCCGGGCACCGGCTCCGGGAGGACGGGGGCGCGGAGGCGCGGACGGACGTGGCGTCACGGACCGTCCAACCTCAGCAGTCAAGGTGCATCTCCCTGCCCGTGGCGCTGCCAGTGCGGACCCCTCGCAACAGATACACCCAAGGGGCGAGACCCCCCAGGCCCGGGCAGGACGCCCACACCAGCCCGGGCCGCGCGGGACTGCAGCCCGGGAGTGAGCCTTGTAACCCAGGCCCCCGTGAGAACATTGCAAAATAGCGTTTGTGTGCAAAGTACTTTAAAATGACCTCATTTGATCCTCCTAACTGCCGTAGGAGGTGGATTCTGGCAGCCAGGGGCTATGTGACTTGCCCAGGGTCACCCAGCTCATACGTATCACAGGCAAGAGCCGAACTAAGGTCTTCAGATTCTAGGGCTGAGGATTCACCAAGGCACCTAGCTGCTTCATTACCATTTATTCGTTCGTTCGCTATCTCGTTCGTCCATCTTGATTTGGAAGTTTTCTCCATTAGACCCAGATTCTTGAGAAGAGGAAGCGTCTTGCCTTTCTTTGTATCTTTAGAACTTAGCATGGTATTGGGCACATGGTAGATGCCTAAATGCTAGTTGATTTTCTCAAAAACATTCATGTCCATTTCATGAACATCAATCCAGTGTACAATGGAGCTTCTCTCACAGTCCACTGAATTACAAAAGTATTCAATCAGGCTACAAGTATTTATTAAGGTTTTACTAATATTCTAGGCTCCGTGTCAAATAGGGGGGGATACAAAAAAAAGGGAAAAACAAAACAAGACAAGGTCACTTCCCTCAAGGAGCTCGTTTAAGTCATTAGAATTAATGGGGGAAACAATATTGTACATATAGTATGTATGTATAGTGTTAACGTAATCTCAGAAGGAAAGCACTAGTGGGGTAGGACTGAGTGGGATGAAGATCAGAAAGAGCTTCCTGCTGAAGGTAGAATTTGAGCTGAAACTTGAAGGAAGCCTGAAGTCAGGAGGTGGAGATGAGAAAGAACATTTCTCATGCTAGGGACAACCTGTGAAAAATCACAAAATTAGGAAAAACATCTTGGCCTCTGAGTGGAAGGTGGATTGGAATGGAGAGAGACTTGAGGCAGGGATATCAATCAGAAGATAACAATAATACAGGTGAGAAGAGACAAGGCCTAACACCAGGATGGTGGCAGTGAGTTGAAAGGAAAGATACGAGAGATTTTGTGAGGGTGGTAAAGACAAGACTTGGCAACACAGTAATAGTTTTTCCCTCATTCTCAAAGAAGACCATATCTCAGCAGGGGAGGTGATGCCATGACAAGCATGACAAGCATGTGAATTGGATTTGAGTGAGGAGGTACTATACTAAGTCACCAGCCTCACTTTCTCCTCCAGACCCATCTGGGTCCAGGGGACAGATACAAATCAGGACAACTGGAGATGGCCATGGATGATGCAAGGCAATCAGGGTTAAATGACTTGCTCAAGTTCACACAGTTAGTGTCCAAGGTTAAATTGAAACTCTTGTCCTCCTGACTCTAAGACCACTGCTCTATCCACTTCACCAGCTGGCTTCCCTTGACCAGAGTGGATATATGGGGAATGAGTATAACACCAAGGTTTCAAATTTGAATTAATTGTGTGCCTGTCACAGTAACAGGAAAGTTGAGATTAGAGAGGAGAGTTTGGGGTTAGTGGGAAGAAGGAGGATATAATGAATTCTGTTTTGGACAGTACTGTTGAAGATGCTCAAAGGGATATCCAATTGAGAGGCACAAAAGGGATATGGTATTCGAAGACTGGACCTCAGCAACAGACTTATAGCTCTAGGGATCATCTGAATAGAGATGATAGTTAAACCCATAAGAGTTGGTGACAAAACCAAGCAACATCGTCTAGAGAGGGCCAGAGGGCAATTTGGTCTGGTCCTGCCATGGCAACCACAGGCAGGGACTAGAAATTCAATAAATCTAGAAGATTTTTAGGAATAAATTAATTAAATGTTTGACCAAATATAGCAGGCAAATTATGTTATAAATATCCAAATGGCTGTTGGCAGAAAAAAAAAGGTTCCTCACCCCCATTCTAGAGGAAGAAGATATGAGGGCCCAGGATATTGTTTTTAGGGGACCCCCATGGTTAGTGAGCATGACATGAATGAAGAACCAGCAAAAGGAGACTAAGAATAGTAAGGCAGGTCAGACAGGTAAGAGGAGATTCAGGAAAGAATTCATTCATTCCTTCATTCATTCAACACATTTGTAGTGGGGGACTAGCCAAATATCAAGTAAGCACCCATTACATACAAAGGTACTGTTTGTGGCCTTCCAGTCTGTTAATCTTTTTAAAATTAATTTACTCTCAACTTAAATTTACTCTCAACAAAAAGAAGAGCGGGGGAAAGCATTGTACATGAAACCTCAAATCTCTATTATGAAAAGATTAGAACACTGAATATGCCTGGCACAATAGGAGGTGCTTAATAAATGGTAATTGATGCATAGTTTGCTTTTCCCTTTTAAGTATATTCAACAAATTTGCAAAAAATTTGTTGTCTCTGTTTACTTCTGGATTTTCCTAGGTTTTCTTCTTTATTTCCCATGAGAATGTTTCAAATATCACATTTATTGAATATCCATCCTTTTTTCAATAAAGATTTGCATTGATTTTATTTATTTTATTTATTTTGAACTTTATTTATTTTATTTATTTTGAATTGTACAATTCCCCCCATAATCTTGCTGCCCTTGCCCCAACCCCCACAGAAGGCTGGCTAGCTGTTAGTCTTCACATTGTTTCCATGGTACACATTGATCTAAGTTGAATGTAATGAGAGAGAAATCATATCCTTAAGGAAAAAAAAATAAAATATAAGAGATAGCAAAATTACATAATAAGATAATGGGTTGTTTTTTTTTTTTAAAAAAAGGTAATAGTCTTTGGTCTTTGTTCAAACTCCACAATTCTTTCTCCGGATACAGATGGAATTCTCTGTTGCAGATATCCCAAAATTGTGTCTGATAGTTGCATTGATAGAATGAGCAAGTCCATTAAGGTTGGTTTATCACCCCCATGTTGCTGATAGATTTTCTTCTTTAAAAAAAATAAAATATTTCAATAATTCTTTTTTGTATTCTCAACCTTAATAACCCTTCTCTGCCTCTCTTACATTGCCCTTGTCCAAAAATTTATATTTTAATCTATACCTTTTAGTCAAAACATAACAAAAATAAAATGAGCATTTCCATTTTCAACATAGTAGCAAAGTAAAAGAGGATTTTACACAAAATTTTGTATTTCTATTATGTACATTTAATGAGGACACAGGCACATTTAGGCACATGCCTAAAATGCCTTAGATGGCATATGGAAGACACTAAGGAGAAGAGAAATCTCTTCTATCAAGATACTAGGAAACTCCTTTTGAGAGAATTATAATGGTGTGACTATCTTCAAGAGACAGGCTGTAACATGAGTAGACATTCTGTAACTGATGGCTGTTCTGTCTGGCTGATTCTTGTCCATCATCGAAGAAAACCAAAATGATACCACTATGTTTGAGACAAATTTCAGTGTGTCCCACTATGACTGATCAGACCAATACAAGCTTGGAATGCTCGATCACAGGATGGGCACAAATAGTCTATATGAATATCTGAGATGGGTACTCTAAACTTATAGAAGTCATGTTTCCTTTGAGCTGCTTCAATTCTGCCTCCTCATAGAGTGCAGCACCCTCACTGATGTACCATGCTGAGTGGTCTGGTGCCAGTATCTCCCCTGCTGTATTCTAAAGTTCTTCAGTGAGACCATCAGGTTGTCTCAGTATTGCTTCTACTGGCACCCTTGTGAGCTCTTGCCCTGTGTGAGTTCTCCATAAAATAGTTGTTTTAAGCAAGAGTACATCTGACATCTGAACAATGTGTCCAGCCCATTGCAGTTGCACTCTCTGTAGTAATGTGAAAATGCTAGTCAGTTTAACTTGAGAAAGGACCTCAGTGTCTGATATCTTCTCCTGCCAGGTGATCTTCAGAATCTTCCTAAAACAATTTAAATGGAAGCAATTCAGCATACAGCAATGAGGTCAGCTCAACAGCTCTGTAGACCTTCAATTTGGTACTTAGTCTAGTACCTCTTCTTGCTCACACTTTCTTTTGGTGTCTCCCAAATACTGAGATAACTCTGGCAATGAGTGTGTCAACCTCATTGTCAATGTGTACCTCCTTGGAAAGGAAACTGCCAAGGTAAGTAAATTTGTCCACAGTACTCAAAACATCTCCACTTGGTGTAATTGAAGTTTCCACATATGGATGGTGTGGTGCTGACTGATGGAGCACCTGTGTTTTCTTGATGTTAATTGTTAGATCAAAATTAGCACAAACAGCAGAGAATCAATCTATATTTTGTTCCATCTCAACTTCAGAGGCTGCATTAAGTGCACAATCATCTACAAACAGAATATCATGCACCAACAGTCCCTCCACTTTGGTTTTGACTTGTAGCCTTTTCAAGTTGAAGAATTTGCCCTCAGTGCAGTAGCTGACCTTGGGCCTATGTTCAACCTCAGTGAAGGCATTTGAAAATGTGGCTAAAGCCATTGGTGACTGGGAAATCTTGAGAGCATCATCCATTATCCAGAACCTGGGCAGGCATGTTGTCATGATATTGCCATACCATACTGATGAACTTCTCTGGGCAACCAAATTTTGACATAATTTTCCATAAACTGATGGTATATCAAAGACCTTGGTCAGATCTACAAATGTTGTATACAGACCTCTATCTGTTCCTGGAATTTTTTTTTTGTTCCTTGACCTTTTCTGAAGTCACACTGACTCTCAGGGAGGTAACCATCTTCCAGGTGAAAGATCAACCAATTGAAAAGGACTCTGGTAAGAATATTACCAGCAATGACTAAAAGAGAAATATCACTGTGATTATCACTGGACAATCTATTCCTTTTACCTTTATAGAGATGGACAATGGAGGCATCCTTGAATTCTTAGGGGATAACCTCTTCATGCCATATAATCTGGAAAATTTCAGTCACCATTTTGGATGAGCAAAGGACCCCCCCACATACACACACACACACCTTGTAGATCTTAGCTAAAATAGAATCAGCACCAGGTGCCTTGCCACTTGAAAAGAGCCTAATGGCATCCAAAAGCTCTTCTTCAGGTGGAACTTCAGCTAGGGACTGATAGACTTCAACTTGAGGTAAATGTTCAATGGCTTTTGCATTTGAAGTGTTCAGTCCATCACTCTAGGATATGCCCATATCGTTAATCAATTTGGATCCATCATTGAGTAGTTGAGATGTACCATTTGTCTTTGACCTATAAGTAGTCTTTAAGGCATTAAGCATTTTGGTTTGTGGCTGTCTGCATGAAATTGAATTTAATTTGCCTTCTTACTAAATCAAGAATCCTGCTTTGTACTTTTTGTATTGGCATTAAATGCTGCCTTCTTAGAAATGGATGAATTATTCTGCTGGTAAACCCTATGGAGTTCTCATTTTTCATTTAGCAGCTCCTGTATTTCCCCATCATTTTTATCAAATCAGTCTTGATATTTGTAAGCGTTCTGACCCAGATGGGCAAATGCAGTGCTGTACAACACATTTTTAAAAGCTGTCCATTCTTTTTCTGCTCCAGCTATGTTGGTTCAGTTTTCCCTCCATGTTAGCAACAAACTGTTCCCACTCAGAGAGACATTCTAATCTCTTGACATTAATTCTTCCAGAATTCATTTTGCCTTGGGGCCACCATTTTAGTAAAATGTGAATATTTAGTTTTGAGAACATGCATCTGTGATCAGTCCAGTACCCTGCACCACACATTGCCTTTGTCACTCTAATATCCTGTCCATCTCTATTCCTTATCATTGCAGTCTATTAGATGCCAACATTTTCTACTAGGATGCATCCAAGAAGTTTTATTATGTTTAGGTAAATGGAAGATAGTGGTAAGTGACCATTGCTATTGCTGTTTCCAACTCCATTCCTCCCAAGGACTCCCTGCCACATCTGGTAATCTGAGCCTACTCTAGGGTACCCAGAATTATAAGCTTGTCCTCTTTTAGTACATTGATGATAAGGGTCTGCAGGTCTTCATAAAATTTTTCTTTGACTTCATCAGTATTTGTCATGGTGGGAGCATAGGCACTGATGCTTTCCGGGAAGTGGCAATCTCATTGTCATGAGCCTGTCATTCACTCCTTTCAGTAGGCATTCAAGAATACTGACTAGATTAGTTTTGATTGCAAAACCTACCCCAGCTTCACAGCGTTCCCTTTACCTCAACCACTCACGTTCTAAACTATAATTACTTATGGTAATCATTACCCTCCTTTCCATTTTTTATTATTTATTCTTCTTGTCCTATTAACCCTAACCCTCCTCAAATCCTCTAATTTACTTCTATCCACCTCCTTTCCCTCCTATTCTTTAATGTACACACCCCTGTAAGTCCTTCTCTTATTCTCTCCTCCCTCTCTGTTCCCTTGCTCCCTTATTTTTTCAAAATTTAGAAGATTTTTATACCCCTCCTTCCCCCATTTATATTGTTCCCTCTTTAACCCATTTCTGATAAGGGTTTTCCAGAACTATCTGACTTCCTTCTCCTTGCTTCTTTTGTATCAATTCTTCTTTTTATGTCTCATAATTAATACCTTTTATCTTTCCCTATACAGCTTTATTTTTTATACTCACCCCCATACACAGCTCAGCCCAAACTTTTTTTTCAAAGTACCCAAATAGTGATGACTATTATAAGAAAACAGATAACATTTTAACAAATAAGTAAACGTTTTGACCTTCTTGAGTCCCTTAGTATGTCCATTTTTTTTTAATCATTCAGGATTATACTTAACTTTGCTGAGTAAGTTATCCTTGGTCATAATTCTAGCTTTTTTTACTCTAAAAATATAGTATTCCAAGAAGGAGCTGCTAGATCTTGTGAAATACTTATTATAACTCCACAATATTTAAATAATTGTTTTCTTGTTACTTGTAATATTTTCTCCTTAACTTGGGAGCTTTGAAACTTGACTGTGATACTCCTATAAGTTTTTCACCCGAGATTTCTTTCAGGTAGTGATTGGTCAATTTTTTTTTTCTATTTTTCTCTTTGCCTGCTTTTCTAGACCTTCCTTGGTAATTTCTTATAATATTGCATCAATATTCTTTTTTATCATAACTTTAAAATAGTACAACTATTCTTATATTGTCTCTCCCTTATCTGTTCTTCAGATCAATTACTTTTCTGATAAGATGTTTCATTTTTCTTTTTTTTCCATTATTATGATTTTTTTAAGGCAAATGGGGTTAAGTGGCTTGCCCAAGGCCACACAGCTAGGTAATTATTAAGTGTCTGAGACTGGATTTGAACCCAGGTACTCCTGACTCCAGGGCTGGTGCTTTATCCACTGTACCACCTAGCCGCCCCTATGATTTTGTTTTTATTATTTCTTGGTGTCTTATCATTAGCTTCCCCTTGTCCAATTCTCATTTTCAAGAAATTATTTACTTCCTTAAGTTTTTAATTCTTTATTTTTAATTGATTGATGTTCTTTTCATAAATTTCTTGATTTTTCTTGGATTGCTCTTATTTTTTCCCCCTAATTTTTCCTCTGTCTCTTTTATTTGATTATTTTTTTAATTTTAGGTTTTTGCAAGGCAGTGGGGTTAAGTGGCTTGCCCAAGGCCACACAGCTAGGTAATCATTAAGTGTCTGAGGGCGGATTTGAATTCAGGTACTCCTGACTTCAAGGCCAGTGCTCTATACACTGGGCCACCTAGCCGCCCTCTTATTTGATTTTTAAAGTCCTTTTTAAGTTCTTCCAAGAATTTTTTTGGACTTATTTGATGTTTCTCATTGAAAAAGGATTTTTTTAATTTCCTATTTTCCTTTGAATATGAATTTAATTTAATTTAATTTCCTATTTTCCTTTGAATATGAACTCAGTTCTTCTCTATCTCCTTGGGTTGTGTTCTATCTCCTTTGTTTACTCATTTTTATTTTGTTTTTAGCAGCTTTTATTATAATCAAGTTCTAGTCATGAATTGTGGTGACTGAGGCTCCTCTCCACCCTATGGGCTCAATGATATTTAGAAATGATATTTAGAAACTGAACTAAATTTTTGAGCCTTATATTCCCAGAGTCTGAAGTGGTATAGAAGAAATTATACCTTGAAGGTTTTAGGGGGAAGTTCGTATATTTATTGTTTTTATATTTTTGAAGTAAATATTTCTTTGTGAAAGCTAACCAATATTAAGTAGTTAAATGAAATGGAGGCCTCTAACTGGCCTCTAATAGATGGGGGGAGGGAGAGTGGAGAATGTAGCAGATGGAGCTTCAGGCAAAACAGTAGAGAAGAGATATGGGGGCTAGCCTGGCTCTGAGAAGGTGGGGCCAGAGGAGACCACAATTACAACAGGATACTGAAGGAGTTAGATAAGAAAAACAGATGTGTGGGGTATCTGTGTTTGTGTGTGTGTGTGTGTGTGTGTGTGTGTGTGTGTGTGTGTGTGTGTATGAGTTTAAAGAGAAGAAAGAGGAGGACTATACTAGTATAGAAAGGAGAAACAAGAGGGGAATGACACTCATAACTGGAGTGTATAAAAAGAATATGTAAGAAGGAGTAAAGAGAATGGGCATCTAATGAACACCTTTCTTCTTTGAAATGGACAAAGGAGGGTTTAACTTAAAGTTTAGTGTAGAAATACATCAAATTCAATAAGGAAATAAGATATGATAAGAGAATTTAAGAGGAAGGTTGATCTTAAGGGGGAAGATTAAAAAGAGAGAGTGAGGAGAAAAGAAGGGAAAAAATCCTAGACACTAAGCAGCATGCTAGAGTGTCTCTTAGACAATTGGGAAATGACTGAACAAATTTTGGTAAATCACTGTAATTTAATATCACTGAATCATAGGAAATTTTTTCAAGAAAACAATTTATGCAAGAACACCAATACAGTAAAAAAAAACTTTGAAAAACTTAAGAACTGTGATCAAAACAATGATTAATCATGTCTCCAGATGATGAAAATATTCTCTACCTTTCCACACAGAAGTCAAGGACAAGAGGTATAGAGATACACATTTTTGGACAAAGTCACAGTGTGGATCTTGCTTCACACTGCTAATTTGTTCAAGTTTTTTTCTCTTTTTAAATGAGACCATTTCTTTCTTTAATCATTTTAGAAGTATATAATATCAATATAAAATATAACAATCCTTTTTTAAATTTACATGTTTATTTACACATTACTAAAATAGTCTTGTTGTAAGAGTAAACATAACTCTCCCCTTTCCCCACAAAAATAAAAAACCTCATGAAAAATAAAGTGAAAGAGGAAAAAAAAATGTGCTTCAGTCTGTGTTTAGATACCATCAGTTCTATTTCTGGGGTGGATCACATTCCTTATCATAGATCCATCAGAGAAGTAACTTCCATATTTTTCCACAGTTGCTGTTGCTGATTGTAATTCCTTCCATCCATTCCTCCCCACTACTATTTATTATATTTTCTCTTTCCTTTCTAGAAGCAGAGGGAAAAATAGAAATTGAGAGAATCTACCACTCTCCTCCTGAAAGAGATTCAAAAACATAACCACCAGGAATAAATAGCCAAATTCCAGAATTCCCAAGTCAAAGAGAAAATATTATAACCAGCCAGAATAAAACAATTCAAACACCAATCCTAGAGTCAGGAGGACATGAGCTCAAATCAAACCACAGACAATTAATATCTACTTAGCTGTGTGATCTTGGGCAAGTCACTTAATTCCATTGCCTTGCAAAAATTTTAAAAAAAGGAAATATTTCTTCACATTGAACTAAACTACCTTCTTTGAGCTTTCATTCGTTGGTTTTTGTGCTTAACTTTGGCCACAAGAACAACTTTTAATTCCTCTTACACATGAGGCACCTCACTTTATGTGGCAAATGTACACTTCATGTTGCTTTCAGAGCTGGTTCATTGCCCTGCTTTTTGAAATTTAAAGGCAGGAGACACTGTATATATTTTGGCCACCAGAGGTCACTCCAACTATATACAAGTAAACTATTTTCACCAGCCACAACTCTAATGTGCAGCCTACATAGTCTGGCCCTGGATTCTGCATGGACCAGAGAGTATGATGTAGAAAATGCTCCAAAATGCTCAAATTTGGAAAATTTTCATTTTTTTCCCTCAAGTCTCCATCTCCATTTTGGGGCTTTCCTTTTCTCATTCACAACCCACTGGATGCGGTTACTCCTAAGTAACTTGTAACCATAAAACTGTAGCACAGCAAAAGAATTAGATTGTAAAGAATCTTTCAAATAATGTAGAGGGATTGTCCTCAAATACTTTTGATCCTTGATCTCTTTTTTTTTTTAGTTTTTCGTTTTTGTTTTTGTTTTTTGGCAAGGCAAATGGGGTTAAGTGGCTTGCCCAAGGCCACACAGCTGGGTCATTATTAAGTGTCTGAGGCCTATTTGAACTCAGGTACTCCTGACTCCAGGGCCGGTGCTCTATCCACAGTGCCACCTAGCCGCCCAATCCTTGATCTCTTGAGTTTCATTGTAGAACAGTGCAATATGTTCACAAGTATGCTAGCAAATAAAGATTTAACAAGCAGGAAAAACGTACACTTTTAAATTATTTTCATTATTAACACTTTCTCCATTACTAAGTCTAGACAATTAACAAAATAATAATTCAAGCTCTGATTTGTAATGTTTGCTGATTTTTCAATGTATAAATGCTTGCAATGAAAATTTAGCAACTGATGTTTAAGTCAGGTATGATCTAGCTTCATACCTATCGTGCCTCTTTATCACACATGTATTCAGATGTATTCAAATATATATTCATATTTTCAATCTTTACTTTCACTTTTTAAAAAAAATTATTTATTTCTCCAACTACATACAATCATTTTTTTTTGCCAGGTTTTGAGTTTCACATTTTTCTCCCTCCCACCTTTTCCTCCCCACTCCCCCTGACAGAAAGCAATCTAATATAGGTTATAGTTGCATAACTAGGTTAAGGATAAATCCATATTCATTATGTTGTGAAAGAAGAATCAAATCTAAAGGGAAAAACATTAGAGAGAAAAAAAACAAAATTTATAAATTGAAGATAGTAAGCTTTGACCTGCATTTAAATTCCAAAGTTTCTTCTATGGATATGGATGGTATTTTCCATCATAAATATTTTAGAATTGTCTTCTACTATTAGTCCCTCATAACTGATCATCATCCAATGTTGTTGTTAGCATGTTCTTCTGGTTCTGTTCACTTGTGCAAGTCTTTCCTAGGCTGTTCTGAAGTCCTGTCCCTCATGATTTTTTATAGAACAGTGTTCCATCACATTCATATTCGCATTCAATTTGTTCAGTCATTCTTCAATTTCCAATTCTTTACCACTACAACAAGAGTTGCTATAGATATTTTTGTACATGAGGGTTTTTTAAACCATTTTTTGTTATCTCTTTGGGATTAAGACCTAGTAGTGGTATGGCTGGATCAAAGAGTATGCATAGTTTTATTGCCCTTTGGGCATAATTCCAAATTGCTCTCCAGAAAGGTTGGATCAGTTCACAACTCCACCAATAATGCATCAATGTCCCAGTTTTTCCACTTCCCTTCCCACATTGATCATTTTTTTGTCAACTTGTCAATCTGATAGGTGTGAGGTAGTATCTCTGAGTTGTTTTAATTTGCATTTCTCTAATCAATAATAATTTGAAGCATTTTTTCATATAACTATAGTCTTAATTTCTTCATCTGAGAATTGTTTTTTCATATCCTTTAACTATTTATCAATTGGGGAATGACTTGTAGTCTTATAAATTTGACTCACTTCTCTTTATATTTAAAAAATGAGTCTTTTATTAGAAATACTAAATGTAAAAATGTTACCCAATTTGCTGCTCTCTTTTTAATCTTGGTTTCATTGATTTTATTTGTGTAAAAACTTTTCAATTCAATGTAATCAAAATTATTCATTTTATAATGTTCTCTATTTCTTCTTTGGTCATAAACTGCATCCCTTTCCATAGATTTGACAGATAAACAATTTATTGTTCTCCTAATTGACTTGTTTATGTCTAAATTCTGTAACTATTTTGATATTATCTTTGGTATAGGGTGTGAGATGTTGGTCTGTGCCTAGTTTCTACCATATTAACTTTCGGTTTTTCCAGCAATATTTTATCAAAGAGTGAATTCTTACCCCAGAACCTGAAATCTTTGAGCTCATCAAACAAAAGATAATCATTTATTACTGTTTCTTTTGAACCAAATCTAATCCTGATTCATCACTCTCTTTCTTAGTCAGTAGCAAACAGTAACATTCTATTTACCTCCTTAAGTTCCTTCTTTTTTATTTTATGTTTTTTTTTTAGGTTTTTTGCAAGGCAAATGGAGTTAAGTGGCTTGCCCAAGGCCACACAGCTAGGTAATTATTAAGTGTCTGAGACTGGATTTGAACCCAGGTACTCCTGACTCCAGGGCCGATGCTTTATCCACTGTGTCACCTAGCCGCCCCTATTTTATGTTTAGATTTATCTAATTCTGAGAGAAGGAGGTTGAGGTTCTCCATCAATATAGTTTTGATGTCCATGTCTTCCTGTAACTCATTTTGCCTCTCTTCTAAGAATTTGGATGTTATTCTACTTGGTATAAACATGTTTAGTATTGAAATTACTTCATTGTCTATGGTACCTTTTAGGAGGCTGTAGGTTCCTTCCTATTTTTACAATTGCTTTGCTTGAGATAAGGATTGCTAGCCTGCTTTTTCACCTCAGTTGAAGCATAATATATTCTGCTCCAATCTTTTACCTTTACTCTGTGTGTATGTCTCTGCTTCAAATGGGTTTCTTGTAAATATCATATTGTAGGATTCTGGTTTTTAATTCACTCTGCTATGTGCTTCTGTTTTTGGGAGAGTTCATCCCATTCACATTCTCAGTTATAATTACTAACTCGTTATTACCCTCCATGCTGTTTCCCCCTCCCCCATTTATTTTTTCTTCCTTTCACCCTATCCCTCCTCACCAGTGTTTGACTTCTTAATACCACCTCCCTCAGTCTGTCCCACCTTCTATTAACCACCTTCCCTTTTCTTCCCCCTTTTTCTTTTCCCCTTCTTCTTTCCCTCCCTTTTATCAGTCCTATCTATCCTTTCCCATCTAATATCTGAAGAGTAAGATAAATTTCTAAACCCAACTGAGTGTATTTGTTATTCCCTCTTTGCGTCAAAATAGGTCCTTTGCACTCTTTACGTAATGTAATTTACCCCACTCTGCCTATCCTTTCCCCCCATCTCATTACAATTCTCCCTCTTACTCTCTCAAATAGAGTTACAATTCTCAAAATTTATGAGAATCTTTCAGGATATAACTAGTTTAATCTTACTGAATAAATATTTTTATTTTCCCCTATTTATCTTTTCATGTTAGCAAGGCAATGGACACAGTTAGGTAATTATTAAGTCTGAGTTCAAATTTGAACTCAGGTCCATCTGACTTCAGGGCTGGTGCTCTATCCACTGCACCACCTAGCTATTTCCCCCCACCGCCCCCACATATATCCCTTGAGTTCCCTGTTTAAAGATCAAATTTTCTGTTCAGCTGTTTCCCCCCCGCAAGGAAAGTTTGAAAGTCATCTATTTTGTTAAATATTCATCTTTTTCCCTGAAAGAGTGTGCTCAGTTTTGCTAGGTAGTTGATGCTTGGTTGTAATCCAAGCTCTTTTTGTGCTCCAGAATATCATATTCCAGGTCCTTCAATTTTTTAATGTTGATGCAGCTAGGTTCTGTGTAATCTTGACTGTGGTTCCTTAGTATTTGAATTGCTGCTTTCTGGCTACTTGCAGGATTTTCTCCTTGATCTGATAATTATGGAATTTCACTACAATATTCCTTGGTGTTTTCATATTGGGATCCCTTTCAGGAGGTGATCTGTGGATTCTTTCAATGACTATTTTGCCCTCTGGTTCTAGTATATATTGATTATTGCTAGAAGAATGTTATCCAGGCTTTTTTGATCATGGCTTTCAGGTAGTCCAATAATCCTTAAATTATCTTTCCTGGATCTATTTTCCAGATCAGTTGTTTAACCAAAAAAGGTATTTTTACATTTTCTTCATTTTTTTTTTCATCTTTAAAAATTTTGTTTAACAGATTCTTAGTATCTTATGGGGTAATTAGCTTTCATTAGCCCCAGACTATTCTTTTTTTTTAAAGGATTTTACAAGGCAATGGGGTTAAGTGGCTTGCCCAAGGCCACACAGCTAGGTAATTATTAAGTGTCTGAGGTTGGATTTGAACTCAGGTCCTCCTGACTCCAGGGCCCGTGCTCCATCCACTGTGCCACCTAGTCGCCCCCTTTTTTTTAGGTTTTTTGCAAGGCAAATGGGGTTAAGTGGCTTGCCCACAGCCACACAGCTAGGTAATTATTAAGTGTCTGAGACTGGATTTGAACCCAGGTACTCCTGACTCCAGGGCCAGTGCTTTATCCACTGCGCCACCTAGCCACCCCATGCCCCAGCCTATTCTTCAAGGAATTTCCTTCAGTGAGCTTTTTCATCTCCTTTTCCATTTTCCCAGTTGTATTTTTGAAAGAATTATTTTCACATTTGCCCAATTATATTTTTTAAATTGTATTTATTTATGGCAATGGGGTTAAGTAACTTGCCCAAGGGCAATTATTAGATGTCTGAGACCAAATTTGAACTCAAGTCCTTCCTGACTCCCTTGCTGGTGCTCTATCCACTGTGCCACTAAGTGCCCACCCAACCCCCCCATTGTATTTTTAAAGTATGTTTTCTTCTGTCACTTTTTGTTACAAGATGTTAATTTTCTCTTTCAGTTCTTTCCCCAATTTTTTCCACTTGATTTTTAAAATCCTTTTTGAACTCTTCCAAAAAGTCTTTCTGGTCTAGAGACCAATTCATATTCTTCTCCAAAGTTTCACATATAGTACCCCTTCTGTCCTCCTTTTCTGAGATAGTATTTTTCCCAATCCTTATCTCCAAGGTAATTTTCAATAGACCCTGCTTTTCTCTGACCTTTCTTATTCATTTGGTGTTACTGGGCACCATCCCAAGGTTATTTGGGGGAGGACTCATTCAAAGATCTTCAATGTTGAAAACCCTAGAGGCTTGTTTATTAGCCTGGGGCCCTCAATATTAGAAACTCTAGGGCATTGCTCAATGGACTGGCCAATAAGAAATGACAGAAGCTCTCTCTGGACCTCTGTACTGGAGTTGTCAGTTGCCCACTCCCTGGGTCATTGGGAAAGGTAGGAATACCTGGGTTGACTCTAGACTGTCTGTACCATAAAGCTAGACCCTAGTCTGGAAGCACCAGGGGGCTCACCATTAAGATTGGGTTGAACCATCCAGACCAGCCTTGCTGGCTGAGTGGGGTCCTAGGAACTCTTGTTGGAGTTCTTCCAACTCACCTGCCCACTACACCAAGTTCATACTGCACATGTTTCTACTGAAGATCTCTTCCACAGCTGAGGTTCTCAGATTATTTCATTTTGCTTCTTTTCATGTCAGTCTTTTTCTGCTTCTCTTTATTCAGTGTTTATTTTCTATATACTAAAATTTTTTATTGCATTCATAATTTGTCTAGTCATTTCACAGCTAGTATTTACTTCATTTTCAGTTCTTTCCAGCACAAAAAGTGCTGCTATATTTTGTTTTATATAAAGACTTTCTTTTTGTTACTGAAGTATATTGAAGTATTATGTTAAGCAGTAGGATCTCTGGGTCAAAAAGTATGGACATTTTATTTCTAATATGCTATCTTACTATCTTTTAATGGATCAGTTTATACTACTCATGTTCACAGTTAAAATATTGTGTATTTCTCTCTATTCTATCCCATTGTATCTCTTTGTCCTTCTACTTCACTCTCTACAAAGAATAAAATGTGCAAAGTGGAGTGTGTTCCCCACTAGGTTCTTTTTTGTTGTTCAGTCTTCTATGACTCTTCATGATCTCATTTGAGATTTTCTTGGCAAAGATACAAGAGTGGTTTGCCATTTCCTTCTCCAGTTCATTTACAAACAAACAGTGTTAATTGACTTGTCCACTGAGGCCAGATTTGAACTTTAGAAGATGAGTTTTTCTGACTACAATTTCAGCATTGCACTATAGTACTAGGCACTAGGGATCTATAATTGATGAAATTTGTTTTTTTGTTCCACTGGTCTATTTTTATACTTCTTTCCAGTTACTGACTACATATTCTTACCCTTTCTTTTTAAGATCCATTTCACAATCTATCTTTTAAGGTTGGGATTTATTGCTTTTATAGCTATTCACTCTGAATCTCTTCCCCTCCCTCTTAATACCCATTTCCCCTTTCTCAATATTTCTACAAGTCCTCTGTGTGTGCATGTGCATGCTTTCAGTCCTTTAAGATGAAAGTGAAATTTCACTTCTCTACTGGATGCATAAAAAATGTTGACTTCTCCTGGGAAATATATTTTTACATTGTCAAGTTTCCCTTGCCAAGACCATCTCTCTCTTTTTACTATTAGGAGACACCCTGTTGTCCAGTAAACAAACTGTTCCCCGAGCTTGGCATAACAATAATCCTTTGTACTCATTCTCTGGATTAACTCTGCTGCAGTAAAATCCCAGAATTATTTCACAGCAGCCCTGGGTGGTCCCTGAACCCTTGCGGTTCTTCTATGAATCAAACTTGTCTCACTGTTGCTGTTTCCCCTCATTGTTACACTTGCTAAAACTGGTCTCTTCCAACAGCTGGCCTCTCCACACTTATATAGTTTCCTTCCCCCAATGGAATAAAAAAAGCTTTTTTACTTCTAACTACTGTTAGTTCTTTGATTTGGTTTGGTTCTATTTTTCTGAATTAACAGTTGGAGTATTACTTCTGTGAGCTCTTTGATATTTTTCAGATTTAATAGTGGTTGTATAACTGTGATTCTTTGGTCATTTTATTTTCAGAGTTTGACAATATGTTCTGTTCCCCATGTTGAGATTCCATCAAACTTCCAAAGTTGAACACTCAATTCAGAACCTTACCTGATATGTGGGTGTTATGTCCTCAAAGCTCACTCGTTTGATACTAGCCTCCAATTTTTGTCTCTTTGCTGGCTTCAAATCTCACTGACCAAAGAAATCTGATTCTAGGTTTTATGGTCTAATATTGATCCCTATAATCAGCTATCCAGTCTTATTCCAACAGCACTTACTGTAACTCTTCTGTATATCTGTCATATATCTATTTATTTCTTCTGTATATTTGTCAGCTGTGTCAATCAATCAATAAATATCTATTAAATATATACTATGTAATAGGCACTTTGATAAGCACTGGGCAAAAAGAGGCAAAAGACAGTTCTGCCCTCAATAAGTTTGCAATCTAATGGGGGAGGCAGCCTGTAAACCCATATTTACAAATTTAGTACAGGATAAATAAAAAATAATTAATATAAGGCAGGTACTAAGAATTAACCAAAAGTGTTTTAAGCTGAAAAAGAAGTAGAAGGGAGAAAACTACCTTTTTATAAACCACCAAAGCTATCCATCAAAAAGCAACTACAAAGTAAGATTAATATTAAAGTCATGAACAACTACTACACAGGAGACAAATTTTGAAAAGACTCAGCAATAAAATCTAAGGCTTCAGATAGCTATATAAATGTGCATAAAGTATGGTAATAAGATATACTAGCTATCCTAATGTAAAAAGGCAAATTTTGTCTTCATAGGTATCACTATTATTTGATGGATTAAAGGTATGATAGAACTAAGGCTTTAGAAGACTATCTCCTTCAAAACGAACCAGATAGATTGGGTGGCAGGATGAGAGAAAGGCAGAATGGTACACTTAAATTAAATGCATATGTAAAGGAGACAATTTGGTAGAGTGAAAAGAAAGTTAGATTTGAGTTGAAATGCAGGTCTTTGACTTATCCATGTGATCTTGGATAAGTTACTTAATTTATTTGTACCTCAATATGCTCCTCATCTGTTAAATGAAGATTAATTAAACAACCTCACTGTCTCTTTCAGAATTGTATGAAATTCAGGAAACAATAGAAATGGAGAGCATCATGGTGATGGATCATCTATGACAAGTGACTTAACCTCTCTAGGTCTCTGTTAACTAAGCTATAAAATGGGGATGATATCACTCACTGTTTTTCTAATAGCTAACATTTATATAGCACCTACTATGTGTCAGAAGCTTTACAGTTATCTCATTTGATTCTCACAACTCAAGGAGGTAGATGTTAGAACTTTGTTCTGCAGATAAGAGGATAAGTCATCATATACATTATTACATGACTACCACATTTATTTTAGTGATGGGAATGTTGTGCAAAGATATCCTTCTCACTGCCTTTCCAGAACCATTTCATTTCATGTCCTAATTAAATAGGAAACAGAACTTGTAGTGAAGATCTAGATGCTATAGGAGTCCTTGGCCTTGTGGATATGGTTTCCCTCCCTTATCAGTGAGGCATCACAGCATTTAGCATACCAGCCAAATGACTAGTATGTGATTTTCTGGTCATGACACATCCAAACCTACCTTTTTTTTTTTGTACTTTAAGATTTTATCTTGAGTTCCACAATTCTTCCCCCAATCCTCCCTCCCTCCCCCCACAGAAGGCAATCTGTCAGTCTCCACATTGTTTCCATGGCATACATCGATCTAAATTGATGAGAGAAATCACATCCCCAAGAAAGAAACATAAAGCACAAGAGATAACAAGATCATACAATAAGATATCAGTTTTTTTTTCCTAAATTAAAGTCAATAGTCCTTGGTCTTTGTTCAAAGTCCACAAGTCCCTTTCTGGACACAGATGATGTTCTCCATTGCAGACAGCCCCAAATTGTCCCTGATTGTTGCACTGATGGAATGAGCAAGTCCATCAAGGTTGATCATCACCCCCATGTTGCTGTTAGGGTGTACATTGTTTTTTTTGGTTCTACTCATCCCACTCAGCATCAGTTCATGCAAATCCCTCCAGGCTTCCCTGAATTCCCATCCCTCCTGGTTTCTAATAGAACAACAATGTTCCATGACATACATATACCACAGTTTGCTAAGCCATTCCCCAAATGAAGGACATTTACTTGATTTCCAGTTCTTTGCTACCACAAACAGGGCTGCTATGAATATTTTTGTACAAGTGATGTTTTTACCCTTTTTCATCATCTCTTCAGGGTACAGACCCAGTAGTGGTATTGCTGGATCAAAGGGTATGCACATTTTTGTTGCCCTTTGGGCATGGTTCCAAATTTCTCTCCAGAAAGCTTGGATGAGTTCACAGCTCCACCAACAATGTAATAGTGTCTCAGATTTCCCACAATCCTTCCAACAATGATCATTATCCTTTCTGGTCATATTGGCTAGTCTGAGAGGTGTGAGGTGGTTCCTCAGAGAAGCTTTAATTTGCATTTCTCTAATAAGTAATGATTTAGAACAATTTTTCATATGGCTATAGATTGCTTTGATCTCCTCATCTGTAAATTGCCTTTGCATATCCTTTGACCATTTGTCAATTGGGGAATGACTTTTTTTTAAAATTTGACTCAGTTCTCTGTATATTTTAGAAATGAGTCCTTTGTCAGAAACATTAGTTGTAAAGATTATTTCCCAGTTTACTACATTTCTTTTGATCTTGGTTATCAAACCTACCTTTTAATAGATTAATTGTCAATATATTCCATACTCTCCAGAAGCCAAAGACTGTTTTCCCCTGAAGCTGCCTGTAAGGTCATGGGAATAATTCTTCAACCATTGTTTATAGTTAGAATTGTCATAACTCTGAAGACATCTGATTGTCTTCAAATATCCAACTTTCCTTCCTGATAAGTGAAAACATTCTTGGCAAATTCTTTCACTCTGGTTAATCTTAAACAGATCCAAGAATTTCACCTCTATAGGCACAATACAAACCCTATCATTGGTCTACTCAGTAAGACTGGGTGGAGAGAGAGATCATTGTCTAGATTGTCAGAGTGGAAGTGGTCTGAATGGACAAGAGTCTCTTTGTCTAAGAACTCTGACATGATCAAATTCCCAACCGAGTTCCTCTTTAGAAAATGACTTATTATAATATTAATTGTCTCATTAATTGTTAACCAATCAGAATTGATTTTAGCAACCAGGTGAAGGCCATCCCTCAAAATGCAGAAAAGTTCAAGCTGAGTTAAAATTTTATAAGGAGGAAAATCAGACACTAATGCCTTGGCCCACAGAACAAGGTACAAAGGAGACCAAGAAAGGCTATGAGATTCACCTTGATAACCACAAAAAAAAAAAGTTCTGGAAGGGATGGGGGAAAAAATAATGGACCATCTTTCCCAGATGGACTTAAGTTACAATATTGATTTAGGCCAGTTGTGGAGAGGGAAGGACAACTTAGCAAGGTTAGGCACTGAACATCACCAATGCATCTGGCCATGAGCAAGACTCACTTCGGTCTCCTAATTGGCTCCTTTCCAGGAACAAGCTTACTCTTTGTTTAGTATATCTGCCTGGCACAGAAACCAGATACTAACCTTACAAAATTTTCACCCTCAGGGACAGACCCTTTTCCCAAGGATATTTAAACATTCGACAACTTCCTGTGGGAAGTGGGGTTGTCTGATTTCTGAAAAGACTGATATCGATTTATTATATGCTGATTTGAATAATAAATTGATTCTTAAGAATCCAGAAACTCATGCCTCTTGGGCTTTTCATACAGTCCAATCTGAACTCAGGTCTTTCTGACTCCAGGCCCAATGCCCTATCCACGGCACTACCTACTTCACAGGGTTCTTGCATCATACCAGATGTCATGTTTAAATATTTTGTAAAAAATTACCGTTACACGTGATTTGGTCTAAATGCCTGGTGTTGTGACAATTCACAGAAGATAGCCTCCTACTTCAGGAAGCCATGCAAAGCCTGCCAAGATTTCTCCCCGACTCCCTATTCTCCCTTCTTCCTCAAATAGCAAAGAAACATGGAGCCAGAAGCTCAAGGGCATGGGGCAGCCAACATCACCGCCCCTCCAGGCCAACTCAAGTCCCCAACGCAGCCCCCACCTTACCCCGCCCAGTTCTTTGGAGCTCCGCCCCCTTCTTTCACGTGATACTTTCTTCAACGCGAGAGATTCCCTTTTAGAAACCTCGCGAGACTCCAAAATACGCTCTAGCCAGTCAGAGAAGAAAAGGGAATAAGGAGGGGGAACTCAAGAAGAAGGAACGCGATTGGTGCAAAAACCGGGAAGCTGAACCCTCGCGGACCAGGTGCGCACGCGCATTGTTACCCATGCCTCAGGCGGGTCGCCCGGCTCTCCCAACTGGTGTGGCTGCTTCCTTTCTCTGGCAACTTTCCTGAGCTGCTTTCGCCGACTCGGGAACCGCCAACCTCGGCACCCCGGAAGGAAGGCGCTCCCCGGTGGGTCAGTGTTGGGGGTGAAGTTGGGTGGGAGCCTGAGATAGGGTGTGTGTGGTATGTATTTGATGTATGCAGTGATCTTTGAGGTGCGGGAGAAGGGTGTATGTGTGATTGTGATGTGTTGGTGTGGTATGTGGCAATAGAGCATGTGGGGTGTATGTGGGGGTTTGGAAATGGGTTATGTGGTTTATGTGTGGTGGCGTGCATGGGGTGTGTTGTGGTATATGTGTGTATGTAGCATGTATATTTGTGGCATGTGTGTATGTGGTTTGTGTGTGCAGGTATAGGTGGGAAACCAAATTGGGTAAAGGCTGTTCAATGAAGTATATATTACATAAAACTATGCCTGTATTTATTTGTATTATTCATCTATCAGTCAGTGTTGGAAATTTGGGGGAGCTTGGTAAACTTTGAGCCCAGGATATCCCAGATCTTGTGGCACCCCCTTAGCCAGGAAGGGCTTAGGACTCCTAGAGGAGTCTCATAACACTTCGTGGCACCTCTTCTGCGTGGGGAAGGTTGTAATCATTATGAGGCTAAGTGAAGATTATGCCGAATACTTTTGAACCTTAAAATGCTACTCTATCCAATGAAAATTGGCTTGGGTGAGAATCAGAGAAACTGACAAATCCAGCTGTTAAATATCTCAGTGATCTTTGGCAGGATTCTTCTAAGCACTTGTAAAATGAGTCATTTTGACTTAAATCATGGATTCTTAATCTGGAATCCATGAATTTTTCTCTTTTTTTGGGGGGGGGCAATGCAATGGGGTTAAGTGGCTTGCCCAAGGTCACACAGCTAGGTAATTATTAAATGTCTGAGACCGGATTTGAACTCAGGTACACCTGACTCCAGGGCCGGTGCTCTATCCACTTTGCCACCTAGCTGCCCCAGTCCATGAACTTTTAAAAATTTTTTCAAAACTATATTTCTATAATTGGCTTTCTCTATAATCCTATGCATTTTATTGATGATTTTTTTTGTCCTTCATTATTGAAAAAGACCATGACATCAGGGATGTGATGCGTTAACAAGCATGTGAATTGGATTTGAGTGAGGGGAGCTGTGCTAAGTCACCAGCCATCACTTTCTCCTCCAGAGCCATCTGGATCCAGTGGCCAGATATGAATCAAGCCAGCTGGAGATGGCCCTGGATGCAAGGCAGTCAGGGTTAAATGACTTGCCCCCAAGGTCACACAGCTAGTAAAATGTCAGGTGTCTGAGGCTGGATTTGAACTCCTGTCCTCCTGACTCCAAGGCCAGTACTCTATCTACCACACCACCTAGCTGCCCTTTATGCATTTTGTGTTATACATTTAATGCATTTTTTTGAGAAGGGATCCGAAGGCTTCTCCAGATTGGCAGAGATCCCTGCACAAAGAAAGGTTAAGAATATCTGATCCAGATAAACCCTGAAGTATATTGTAGGTCTAGAATTTTAAATTATTTAGAAGAATAAAGAGGGAAAAGTACCTATGTGTGCCCCTCCTCAGGTTCTCATTCTGGGGTATGTATGGGATCCAGTTTAGCTGACCCTTTTCCCCCTATGTATCCATAGGACACAGGTATGGCTGAGAATGGAGAGCCATGGGGAACCAGTGAGGCTGAATTGGACCCAGTGGAGTACACTCTTCGAAAGAGGCTTCCCCACCGTCTACCTCGAAGGCCAAATGACATCTATGTTAACATGAAGACTGACTTTAAGGCCCAGCTGGCTCGATGTCAGAAGCTTCTGGAGGGTGGTGGAGGGGGTAGAGGACAAAATGGCTGTCCTGAGATTTACATTCACGGCCTGGGCCTGGCCATTAATCGGGCCATCAACATTGCTCTGCAATTGCAAGCTGGCAGCTTTGGGACCTTGCAAGTGGCTGCCAACACCTCCACTGTGGAACTGGTAGATGAGCTGGAGCCTGAGACTAACACTCGGGAGCCACTAACCCGAACCCGAAATAACTCGGCTATCCATATTCGTGTCTTTCGTGTAATATCCCAGTAACTGGGACAGTTATACTGCTTTCTCAGCTGGATAGCCATATTTTCCTCTCTGAATTTATGGTGGGCCATGGTTTTCCTTTTCATATTTCATACTCTGGTCTCGGGGAATTTGGTTCCCTCCCCACCTTTCAGGGTCTTAGAAGTCCTGTTATGAGTTTTCCAATTTTTTTTGTCACCAACCCTAGAGGAGACCATTGATTCAACTTCTGGAAATAAAGAAGACTCTGTGAGGGAAAAGTTTATGTTCTCTTTTTGGAGCTATGCAGTGAGTTTTTTCAGAAGTCAGGTTGTTCTATAATTCCATTTCTGTTATTAAATGGAATAGGATGTTTCATTTCCTTCCTGTAAAGTCCTCCTTCTGATTGACCCCCAGTCATTGGAGAATATACTTTTCTTTAATGAATCTATGTTTTCCCCCCATTGCTTTCTCATGCTTCATAAATCTTCCTCAGATGATAAATGAATTAAAAAATAATCAGTGGGGGCAGCCAGGTGGCACAGTGGATAGAGCACTGGCCCTGGAGTTAGGAGGACCTGAGTTCAAATCTGGCCTCAGACCTTGGGCAAATCACTTAACCCCATTGCCTTGCAAAAACTAGAAATAAAACAAACAAAAAAACCCCAATGAGTGAGCTCTTATGTACAAATCTCTTTGTTAAGTGCCAAGGGCCATAAAATAGAATCTAGTTTTAGAGGGGTTCATTCACATTCCAAGAGGGAGACAGGAGGGACTCATGTAGGAAGGTTCAGTTGTACAGATGAAAAGGCCTTTTGGTTCTCAGGGTGCAGCAGGAGTATAGATGTTAAACGTATATGTAGCATGCTGGAGGCATTTGTGTGTATCAAGGGTGTAATTGTACTTGTATTACCCATTGCTTGTCATGCATTTTTAAAGTGATGTGAACTAGAAAATCACAACTACTTCCAAATGCAAGGACTACCAGAAAATGAGGATTTTATATGAAACAATCTCCTATATATAGCTTGTACTTTTCAAAAATTAATATTAAATATACTAATATAATATGTGTATAACACTTCCTGCTTGCTTGTCCTCTTCTAATCCCCACTCTTCTGATTTCCATATTTTTTAAATGTATTATTGATCCTCTCTTTGTTGCCCTTTTTTGGGGGGCTAGGATACCCCTTCCCACTTTTCTTCCCAGCTTTTCCCTGCTTTTCTTTGTAACATAAATATAGTTAAAACAAATATGGGATCTCATTTAGACTTTATCATATTCACCTTTGGTCTTCAAGAAGTAGGTGAGGATCATGCTTCATCAGTCTTTTGGAGCATTGCAGTTAATTGAGCATTGCACTGATTACAAGTTCTTAGCTCTTTTGAAGTAATTTTCCTTTCTAATAATAATAGTTCTGGTTTTGCATCAATTCAAGTTTTCTCAGGTTCCTTTTTATCACTTGCTGGCATCATTTCTTTTTTTTTTCTTAAGGTTTTTGCAAGGCAAATGGGGTTAAGTGACTTGCCCAAGGCCACACAGCTAGGTAATTAATTGTCTGAGGCTGGATTTGAACCCAGGTACTCCTGACTCCAGGGCTGGTGCTTTATCCACTATGCCAGCTAGCCACCCCTGGCATCATTTCTTATTGTACATTCATATGCCTTAATTTGTTCAGCTGTTATCCCAATTGAGGAATATCACCTTAGTTTCTTTGGTACTACAAAAATATTGCTAGTAATACTTTTATACATATGCATCCTTTTCTTCCTTTGATACCTTTTGGGTACAACAAGTGAATCTTGGTGTCAAAGAATAATGCATGGATTTTATTTCCAAAAAACTTTCCAGATTGGATGGACTAGGGGACAGCTAGGTGGCATAGTGAATAGAGCACTGGCCCTAGAATCAGGAAGATCTGAGTTCAAATTTGTCCACAGACAGTTAATCTCTAGCTGTGTGACCTTGGGCAAGTCACTTAACCCCACTGCCTTGCAAAAAACAAAAAAAAAACCAAACATGAACAAATGGTTTATCTAGCTCATTTTTTTGCAATGTAAATTAGGTAAAATGATTTCAAAATAATTTGGCAGTTTGGTTTTTCTATCTTTTCTTAGATTTTTTTTGGTCTTTTAAAATTATTTTCCCCCATCAAACCAGCTCCTAGTTTTGTCATTTCAACTTTTTTGATTTCAGATTTCTTTATCTCTTCAATTTTCAGCATTTCTATTTTTATGCGACTTTCTTGTTTTTTTTTACTTGCTTGATTCATTAATCTCTTTTGTTAATAAAAGTACTCAGTGATATCCATCCCATAAATATTAATTTGGTTACATCCCAAAAGTTTTGACTCCTTGTCATTTTTTGATTGAAAATTACCTATTGTTTCTGTGATTTGTTCTTTGATCACTATTGACCTCTCCTCAAAGGCTCTTTATTGATTATAATTTTTATTTTATTGTGGTCAGCAAATAATAAATGCAATCAGTAAATATTTAATATTTCAATTTCTCTGTATTTGTGCAGTTTATGCCTTAATTTAATACATGGACAATTAAAAAAAAGATGTCACACACTTTATATTCCCATTCAGTAATCACCATAGATCTTTCATAATAACTTTTTTGTACCATAGCTACTTTATTATTTATCTTTTTATTAGATTTGTCCAGATTTGAAAAAAGTTCTTAGCTATATATAGTTTTATATTAATTTTTTCCTGGTAATTCCATTAAATTTTCCTTCAAGTACTTGGATTTCATACCATTTGGTGTATATATGTGTTAAGTACTGATATTATCTGGTATCTTTAAGCATAATTTTATTGTTGCCTTGATTGCTACCACTTTTAAAAAAGTTTCCTGAAGCATAATAAATTCTGTGCTATCATCTTGTTTTAATTCTGTTTTGGATATGTTTCTTATAAAACAACATATTGTTGGATTTTGCTTTCCAATTCTGGTTTTTCCTTTCCATTTTTTTTTAGGTTTTTTTTTTTTTTGCAAGGCAAATAGGGTTAAGTAGCTTGCCCAAGGCCACACAGCCAGGTAATTATTAAGTGTCTGAGACTGGATTTGAACCCAGGTACTCCTGACTCCAAGGCCGGTGCTTTATCCACTACACCACCTAGCTGCCCCCTTAACAATTTCTAATATCTGCCTCATTCTGTTGCCTTCTTTCATTTTATAGGTGAACTTACCCCTTTTATTTTCAATTATGATTGATATTCTTAATGTGTATTTCCCTCCACCATATTTTCTTATATTTTTTTCTTTACTTCTCAGTCCCCTTTTTTACAAAGGAGGTAGAGAAGTATTAGAAATCAGATAACCACTAGTAAACCATAATTGAAATGGTCACTATTCCTACTCCTCTGCCTCTCTCTTCTCTTCACCAAAGTTCAGACCTTGATCTTTGTATCTTAGATTTTCTCTCTTTAAAAAAATCACCCCTTTGATCAACTTTACAGAACTGAAGTTTATTTTACTTGGAATTATTTCCCTATGACTATTTGTATCATCCTCCTTTCCACTCTCTCTAACTCTCCCTTTATACTTGTAGACTTAAATTTCTATACTAAACACTGTGATCAGTCTTCCTTTATCTGATCCATTAAGAGAGGTCATGAGATGCTTGCTTCCCCTAATCTCTCTATATATGGGCTTCTTCACCCCATTTATATGAAATAGTAAGTTCTTTTTCCTTCACTCATTCACTATTATATTCCTTTTTTCTTTTCTTTCCTAAAACCAACAAAACAACAAAACTAAAACCAATGCCCATGTTTCTTATTTAATTCCCTGTGACACTTAAAACATTAGGATTATGAAAAGGGGATTTGCATCTTCTCTCTGTATCTGTACTTCTGTCTGTGAAGTATTCAAATTTATGTATAGAGGCAGTAGTTGGCACAGTGCATAAAGTGCTGGTTATGATATCAGGAAGACCTGAATTCAAATATATCTCTTACTAGCTAAGTCAAGTCACTTGACTTTGCCTCAGTTTCCTCAATTGCAAAATGGGGATAATAGTGCCTACCTTACAGGTTATTGGGAGGTTCAAAAGAGCTAATATTTGTAAAGTGCTTAGCACAAGGATTATTACTTCAGTGACTATATAGATACTAGCTATTATTCATTAAACTTTAAAGTCCCTATTCAGGTTTGGATTTTCATGAGGAAAGCTTGAAAGGTTTATTGAAGATTCATTTTTCTCATAAGATTTTGCTCACTTTTACAGAATAAGTTTTTTTAAAATTATAATCCTTTGATTTTTTTGCATTTCAGAATATCATAATCCAGTATCTGTTTTCTTCCTGAACCTTGTGTGACTATAGCGCCTTGTACTTAAAGTAACTACTTCAAATACTAGATGCTTGTCATTTTGGTTTTGTTCATTTATTTTTGTTTCCCATTTAGAAGCTCTGGATTTTAGTTATGATGCATTCATATGTATTTTCAGTTTGGGAGGGTTTTTTTTTAGGTTTTTTTTTTTTGCAAGGCAAATGGGGTTAAGTGGCTTGTCCAAGGCCACACAGCTAGGTAATTATTAAGTGTCTGAGACTAGTCAGGTACTCCTGACTCCAAGGCCAGTGCTTTATCCACTACGCCATCTAGCCGCCCCTTGGGATTTCTTTTAGGAGTATTTTTACTTTGCCCCATGGTTCTCAAAGATTTCAGCAATTTATTCATAATGAACAGTTGAATATAGAACCCAGGCTTTTAATTTTGTTTTATTTTTAGAGAGGCCAATGATTCTTATGTTCTCTTTCCTCAGTCTGCTTTCTGGGTCAGTTTTTGATTTTAGATAACTTACAGTTTCTTCTATTTAAAAATAATCTTTTTATTTTAAAGTTTTTGAATTCTATTTGTTCCATTCTAAATTTTATTTAATCTGCTACCTGGTCCCGGTTTTTTTTTTTTTTTCAGGTGGTTTCAAGTTTTATTTAACAGAATAAAATGAGGAAATTGTTTGGGGAAATTCTGAATAGGGATACTATATATCAATCTTTTTTTTTTTTTTTTTTTTTTTTTTACAAAAACCTGACAAAGGCTTTGTTAGATTAAACTCGGGGCCTGCTGGCCAGTTTCCAACCTTCCACTTTGCCCACCTTCAAAAGGGCAGTGGTAGCACCCATATATACACACACACGCTGCTACCCCACTGGTGTAGCTGTATATTTGGACTCCAAGGGTCAGGCCTGCAGCACATCCTCCAAAGAAGTAGTTCAGGGGGTCATCTGGCTTTTCTTGCACTTGAGCACTGATAGAGGAAGTAATCCCAAATGTGGCACCTACTGTACCCATGGAGAATGTAAATTTCCCAGCCATTAACACTGCTTTGGCAGTTGATTTCAGTGGGACAAACACAAGATGGTAAGCAGATGCCACCAAGCCAACAGCAGCACCCATCTTGGTGGTGACATAGACCTTGTGGTGGCATTCCATGCCATCAGGGACATCCCAGTATTCCTTCATCAGTAAAGACACCATGATCACCTCCTGGTTGAGGTTTTGCACTTCTTTTTTTTTTCTTTTAGTTTTTTTCCTCTCAAACTCATTTCATCTATTACTAAATTTACTTCTGCCATGTACTTTTATAGTTCTTAGGGCTAGCCATTTTTTTCTTCTGGGGCTTTGCTTTTCATTATGTTCCTTCTTGGTTCATGTTTACATAGGCTTTGTATAACCTATTGTGTTCAGCATGTGTGTATGTGTGTGTGTTTCTTGTTTAGGATGTTATGCTCAGGTCAGTCCATCCTGGAACTCTTCTTGGTTTGGATCTTCTTTGGTTGCCCTTGGTTCAATCAGTATGCCTCTGTTGCTACTGATCTAGATGAGTGGCTGCTATTAGGCCCTACCCTCTGCCTTAATTTCTGATATCTAATTAAATCTCCTAGTGGTGCATTGTGAGTTCTGACTTTTGGGTAGTGTCTTCTGTTTCATAATCTTCAGTCAGGTCCTGTCATCCGTCATACTGGACACTAATGTAATGAAGCTCATTAATCTAAGACTTCCTGCATAATATTCTTCCCCATACTGGTGCCCAGGAGCTGAGTAAGCATATTTGTCTTTCTTAACTCCTATTGCTCTGAAGTGTCTTGGGATGGACCAGGACTCCCCTGTAGACCTGGTCTATTTCCCACTTCCATTCTGACAGTTTAGGCTTGAGACATCCCTGTTTACCCCAATTCCTCTTTCCTTATCTTTACTGGCTTGTACCTAACTACTAGAGTTCATGCTGGTTTCTATAGCATGTAAGTAACCCTTGCTTCTTTGTTCACCTGAACTGGTGCCTTCTTTATTTTGACCCCTCTATTGGTCTTTGTCCCTTTCTGACTATCTTTTTGTGCAGTTATGGAATAGGTAAAGTTTACTTCTTTTAATATCTCTTTATCATTGGGCTTTTTGGGACTCATCAAGTATTTGCTGGGGTTTGTGTAGGAGAATTGAGTTTTTGGACCTCTTATGATTCCACCTTAACCAGAAACATTGTCATTCACTTTTATTGGCTTACTTTCTTTTCAAGTCTTGTGTTCCTGCTAATTTCCCTTTATCCTGCTTATTATGGGTAGGTTGGCATTGGTAACAGACCTCCTAGCTGGTTGCATTTGAATACTTCCCTTTTATCTCTATTATCCTCTTGTTTTCATTCTTTTTTTTTTTAGAAATAGTAGTTTCTCAGGATTTCCTGACACTAGGAGATTATTATGGTTAAAGTGAAAAATAGACTTAAGCAGCACCAGGCACTTTGAAAGTATGATAAAATGGTATGTTGGTGTGGGTGTGGGTGTGTTTTGGTGGGAAGTATCTACTTATAGTTAAAAAGAACATGCAGTCATTTTTATTAGCCTCCTCATTGATTTATTCATGGAAATGCCATGTGTTAAGGAGTGTAGCATAATGGGAAGAGCATTAAAGTAAAGAAATCTAGGTATGAATCCTGGTTCTGATAGTGGTAATGTGACTAGGCACAAGTTCTCTACCTCAGAAAGTCCTAAGGACAGTGTTTTGTAAAACTTTAAAGTGCTTTACAAAAGGATTATAAAGAAAGCCAAAGATTATGAAAATAAAGATGTACTTTTTTTTCTTATTCAAGTTCATGGATACCTTGAAATCTCATCAATGACCCTTTGGGTTCATTGAACTTCCGGTTAAGAACTCCTGTTCTAGAGATCATTCTTATTCAGGTACAATTCAACTACTTGGTCTTTGAGTTTCCTTCCAACTCTGAAATTCTATTCTAAAAGTCTTTTATCAACTAGGTGACTCTGAGGAAGATAAAATAATTCTCCTTTAATTTGTTTTAGAATATTTACATTCAGTCTAAGTGCTTGAAAACAAGACAGTGATAACTAAGACTGTTGCTGCGGGTTCTATCTTCCGCTGTGAAGAATCATTAATTTGACCAGGGAATGCTGATGTAAAAAGCAATAGATTTATTAAAAGGGGTTGCAACATAAAAGAAAGTGATAGAAAAATTAAGAAGAGGTTAAAGAAAAAGCCATGTGGATTGCTAATTAATCTTTGCAGGCTAGCTTCCAGGCTCGGCAGAAGTCAGAGAGAGAGAGAGAGAGAGAGAGAGAGAGAGAGAGCTCCACGTGGATTAAGGGGGAACTAGAGAAAGCCCCTCTTCTGGATGGGAGACTAGAAGACACAAGAGACTTCAAGGGGCAGCACTTCCTTTTATAAACGCCTCTATGGTAGATGGTGCTTGGGAAGTGTTTTTACACCTTGGACCAGGAATCCCCTAATGTCAAGCCACATACTGGTCCCTCCTGTCCCAAGGAGGTGCCACCATCCAGGGCACAGGTAAGTGAAAGGGGACAAGATACAAACAACAGTGTCCAGGGGAGGCAGGATCTGAAGAGTGGGGAAACCTCCACCCATTTAACAAGATTTAACAGCATCTAAGATCACAGATTCTGTTCCTGTTATATTCATAATTCCCTACTTCATTTCTCTGCAACAAGACTTCTTGTCAACACTTTCTTATGTACATGGTGACAGGATTTAGTGGTAGGAAATTTAGAGGTCAAATCCGATCCTCTCATTATAATTGAGGAAACTGACCCAGATTAGTAAGTGACTTGAAATAGCAGAGTCTTGTTTAGACTTCGAATTTGAATTTGAAATTTGAATTTGAATTTGAAAACACCCTTTCTACTCCATTGCCTCTCTCAGATAATTAGTCTCTAATTGTCATTCCTTCTCTGGGCTAGTGACAACTTCCAGCACCTGAGTTTCACATCTTGAAAAAAAGAATATTATCTGTCCTAAGTACAAGGTACTCTCAGTTTTTGTCCCCACAAGCTAACCTTCCAGGAACTTAACCACAAGGGAGATGAGAATAAAAGGGTATAGAAAAAAACACTAAGCAAAACACTGGACTTGGAGTCACAAAATAGGGTGCATTGCTTATTAGACTGCACTGCTGGCTGGCACCACAGGACTTTTTCTACCATGTCCCTACACAACCTTTTATGTGTTGTCTTTCCCTATTCCATATTAGAATGTAAACATCTTGAGTATAAGGACTACCTGTTTCTAATCGTATTCCTTGTGCTGGGCACAAAGTAAGTGCTTAATAAATATTTGTTGACTGACTGATTAGAAGTGTGATCTTGGGAAGGTCATTTAACTTATCTGAGACTCAGGTTCCTGTTCTGTTAAATGAAGGAGGTTGATTGCCTTCAGTAGTCATTTTGGATTCTAAATCCCTGATCCTGTAAACAATGTGTTTGTCTGCATGTATGTGCAACAGTATCCTTTGGCTCATTCTTCCTCTCTTCCTGGCTAAGACCCAACTGAGGTAGTGACCATGGGCCTTTTCACTTTGGGTTTGTTTTGATCTCTCCCTTTCCAGGCCTGTCTGTTCTTTCATCTAAATATATTCCTTCTCTCTAGTTACCAGTGGGACTCTCCTCTAAAGAGGTTCACCACAAATACCTTCTCAGCTTCAACTGAGATATTCAGAATAAAGCTTGAATTTGTACCAAGATGTCTGGGAAGTATAAAGGGATGATTGTTGGTCTCACCTTTCAAAACAAACAAGAAAAAATGAGGAAAATTGGTTCTATAACCACCTTTGGTCCCATTCAACCATGTGTTCCTCTCTTCTCTTAAAGTGACTGAGAAAAACAAGAAAGAAAATATCTTGGAGATCATTTTGTCTCTCCCTATTTTATAGCTAAGGAAACTGAAGCTCAGAAGTGGGAAATAAACTACCACTTACAGGTGGTAAGTGACAGAGCTGAGATTCAAACTTTTCAAATCTAGTGTTCATTCCATTATAATACACTGTCTTCACTTTAATTAAAGGGTAGGGGACAGAAGATTATCTACCTTTGAAAAACAAGTTCAAACTAGGATTGAACTAGGAGAAACACTTCTCCTTTCTCTTGACTCATTAGCTTATAAATTGACTTGAAACTTAATCCTTTACTTGATAACAATATATAGATATATATATGTATATATATATATCATAGAATTTAGAGCGATATGAACTAAAATTATTAGCTGTTCATTAAAAAAATGCATCCAAGTTAAGGTATCTGCTTTGTTGGTGCTATGTTATTCACTGGGATGTAAGAGGAGTAAAATAAAATCTTTAGCTAAAGTATGGTACCGGGCCTTATGGGCCTTCCAGATTTATAATCACTAATCAGAGAGTTGTAATAGTGTTGCATAATTAATGCTTTAGAGAGGGTTGCAAAACAAATCACTCTAAGACGTATTATGGTCCTCAAGGATAACTTGGAGGTCCTGCTTGTACTTAACGCATGGTCACTAGAAGATGGATAGCAAGGTTTGGGAAGAGTGTTATTGAGGATACTCCTATAATTTCAATGTGCTTGCCCAGGTAAATTGATAGAGTCATTATTTGTTGCCTCAATTAAAAACTGAAAACCTCTTGAATTATTAATACTGGAAAAATATAAACTGACATTTAAAGTTTTTCACAATCTGGCATCAAACTATAATTCCTTTCAGATTTCTACATACTTCATGAACTCTATAGTACAGCCCAATTGACCTTTCTTATCCTTCATCTTCCAACTCTATCCTTGCATTGACTTTGCTAGATTCTTCTCACCTTAGCCTCTTAGAAGCTGTAGTTTCAATGTCCCCTTCATGTTGAGAACTGCAGGAGGAGTTCAGAAAAAAGTCACTTTGACTTCTGAGCTCATGTGTTCCTCCTGCAAGTTTTCCACAGACCTCTGTTTTATCAATCCATAAAAAAAACAAAACTGCTTGCCTGATAAAGACACATCTGGTCTTCCTGGGAAAATGTTGAGCCAAGGGTCTCAGCCTTGAGCACAGCCTGGGACATTCTGACTTATTTTTCTCATATGTAAATGATGTGGTTTTCTTCTTTAAAGGTCTATCTGGTGATCTAATTAAATGAATTTGCTAGATTGCCCTGCTAGCAACTTCACCTGTGTGTACACATCTCATTTCTCTCCTGAGCCATCTCATTTCTCTCCTGAACTAATAATCCCCCTGCCAGATGGGGGCTTTAATACCTTCACATGAAACCTTTCATGATCCAGATATCAGAGCTTTCCTCCCATTCTCAATTTAATTTTTTTCTGTACCTATATGTATAGATATTGCCTTTGTCAATTGATTATCTTCGTGTCCCTAGAACTTAGCACATAGGCATTTTATAAATGTTTGTTGAAAATTCATGTTCAAAATGTTTCAATGTGTTTGGAGGATTATCCTCCTTGCAGGGCTAGTTCAATATTCAGACTGTATAGATAGATGAGTACAAAGTTGAACAGGAGGGAAACAAACTGGATTTTTTTGGAGGGAAAGAACAAAACTCTTTTACTGAAATCAAAGATCTACCTTTTCAATATTAACATCCTACTAGTTTTACATGGTAATAAAACATGAAACACTATTACCTAAAAGAACTACAAATGAGTTTCCCACAGAGGGTAAGTGATAAGGTATAGGCTACAACATATACACCATATGAGATGAGGAATTCCAAAGAAGAATAGAAGTAAAGGAGAGATGCTAGGTGGTACAGTGGATAGAGCACTGGTCTTGGAATCAGAAGGATTGGAGTTTGAATCCAGACTCAGACACTTGACATTAAACTGTGTGACCTTGGGCAAGTCACTTAATTCTGATGGCCTTGCATCCAGGACCATCTCCAGTTGTCCTGATTCACATCTTGGCCACTGGACCCAGATGGCTCTGGAAAGAGAAAGTGAGGATAGTGACTTAGCACAATACCCTTCACTCAAATCCAACTCATGTGCTTGTCATGGCATCACCTCCTCAGATGACATGGCCTTTGAGAACAAAGAATAAACGTCATCATTAGGAGTAAAGGATACCATCTAGGAAATGTGTGCTAGGAAGAAAAGATGCATGAGTGAAGTGAGGCATACAACTTAGGTGCTCACTGGTACCTTGCAATATTAGAAGAAATTAAGAAAGGATTCTATAGCAAACATTTAGGAAAGCATAGCCAGAAGTTGCACATGATAAGCAGGGATGAATAAGATGTAAAGTTGTACATGATGAGCAGGTAAGAATAAGATGAGACTTGTTTGGAGGGAATTCCAAATTAATGAAATCAAACAACTGTTTTTGAATATTTTTGAGTTGGCTATGTGTATGAGGCTTATCTTTGAAAGATGAAGAATGGAAGAAGTAACAGGAAGAACCAATGTCCTTTTAAAAAAAAAAGAAAAGAATGGAATTCACATTTTGAGGACTAGTGAACTTTCCTTTAATTTCTGGCTGAATTATATAATACTTTTTATTAAAACTTAAATATTTTATTTATTTTTTTATCCAATCACATGCAATGGTAGTTTTTGCCAATATTTTTTTGGCAAGGTTTTGATATTTACAATTTTTCTCCCCCCCCACAGCAATATGATTTAAACTCTAGATTTATAACCATGCTAAACAAAGATTAATATTGAACATGTTGTGAGAGAAGAATCAGATCCAAATGGAAGAAAGAAAACATTAGAGAGATAAAAGTGACATAATTCATAAGACAACTTTTTAAAAATTATATATTTTATAGTTCCTTCTATGGGTATATATGTTATTTTCCATCACAAGTGCTTTAAAGTTGTCTTTGATTATTGTTCTGTTGAAATGAACAAGTCCCTCATGGTTGATCATCACCCCGTGTTGTTGTTAATGTATATAATGTACTTCTGGTTCTGCTCACACTCAGGACCAATTCATGCAAGTCTTGCCAGGCTTTTCTGAAATCCATTCTCTTATGATTTCTTATAGAACAATACTTTTACATCACATGCATATACCACAATATGTTAAGCCATTCCCCCATTGATGGCTATATAGTACCTTTTTAAAAGGATGGTTAGTGAATGTTTCAAAAAGGAAGCAATGATCATAAGAGTCAATATATCTTTTTCAACAGACCATGCTATACCAATCTCATCTCTGTTTTATTATGCCAGGGGAAACCATAGATTCAGTTTAATTAGATTTTAACAAAGTATTTGGCAAAACCTCATGTTTTGGTGCTGTATATTGACTTAGAAAATCCTCAAATTAAAAAAGTGTCTATATGTATTTGAAAACGTTATTTCAAAAAAAAGTAAACTTGAAAATATTTTAAAATAAGAAACTAAGAAAATAAGTTTTTACTAATATTTAGTATGAATATTGCAAATTCTGACATTGACAGCTTCACTCAGCATATATGTCAGAAAGTCTCGTCATATACCTGAGGAATTGTGGAAATTCTGCAAAATGGATAGGTAGAGAAAGCATCTATTACCATTTATGTAATTATATATGCTGAAGATGCATATTTACATAATTACACATGAAGGAGATATAAATAAAAACACAATCCCTGCCCTCAAGGAAAGTACAATCTGATGGAGGAAGAGTATACACAAAAGGAACCTAAAAAGTTGTGGGAAGGGGGTATGTGGTGAAGAAGATACTGGGTGTAGGGGAGATGATGGAAAATTCCAAAGAAGTCCAAAAAGTGTTGGATTTAGTAGGAAATGGTGAGGAAAACCGTGCTGAACTCCCCCCTTACAAAGAGGCCTTGAAGCACACATCAGAGGGACAGAAGATACTGATGAGATGTAGCAGCCAGATTTCACTTTTCAGCATATTGGAATTTCCCAGTGATGTTTCCTGGAGTCCAAAGAAGTTCAAAAGCAGTTTGCTGCTAGAATATGTTGTTTATATTTGATTTTTGCAGAGGAAAGAGAACAAGACCCTGAAGCTTCATCTCCTAAATGTTTCTCAGAACTCTGAATGAATCATGGGTCTTAGGTTTGATCCACTCAAGAAATTATTCTTCTCCTTTTAGTTAAATATGGCTGTTGATTTATACAGACTATAGTCTATCGTGAACTCCCTTAGATGAAATAAACTAAAAAAAATAAGATGGCAAAGATCTGGATGTGCAGATGAGATGAGTCTTGGAGCCATTCTAATGTGATTGTTAATGATATCAGTCATCTAGGGATAATAGGTAAAGAGGGACTGAAGTCTTCTGTTTTACAGGCTTGTCAGAAAGTATAAAATCCCATTACAGCTATGAGCCATTTAGATGAATTTCTCCATTGACCTAAGTGAATATTTGATGATTTTTAGGCATAATGACATTAGACTAAATGAATGAGAAAAGCATTGTGCATACAATAAACTCATAGTTATTAATCCTATCAGTACAACTGTGAAAACATGGTTTCCTTTGGACATTTCTTATTTTTTAAGAATGCTGGTATTGTTCAAACTACTTATTTAATCCTCTTTGGGCATATTTTGACTGGTTTTCATTCCTCTGGGTAAGAGAAATGATAGTTTACAGGGTAATTCTGGAGAGTGACTATCAGAGACTCTGGTTATGGAATGTGATAACCTTAAACAGAAGGGATAAACATCTTTTTTAAAGTTGGTTAAGTAGTAAAATGATCCTTTTTTGTTCATCTGAAACATATATATATATATATATATATATATATATATATATACACATGCACACATGAAATTCTGCTGGGAAGAAATTATATGACTCTGCTGTACATAACAGGGCATGTAACGAAGCCCTGGTTGCCTCCACCTGGCCACATATCTGCTGCAGTACCACAGCAAGTTGTTTTTAGGGATAATAAAGCAATACTCTTATTGAGTTATGATCAGGAAGAACTAGTGATACAATTGATAACTTAAAAAGGGGTGAGCCTTCTTCAGTTTTCGTTTCCTGTATGTAAACTGGCCACTAGAGTAGACATTCTACTCTGGCTAGCAGATGTTCCGCTCTGGCTATCATTTTTTCTTCGTTGTGTATCCTTTCCTGATTGATCAGTAACTCTAGGATGAGCATGTTTCCCATCCTGGAGACAACTTTATGAGCTTGAGAATGTGGGAGACCTGGGATCACTTGCTTGGAAATAGAACAGCAGGCAAGTTGCTCCATCATACAAGATACCACTGACAGGAAAGAGTCCATTTTCCAACCTGACAGGTCAGAAGACATGGACTTGAGGAGGAAATTGCAGAGCTGAAGAGAAATGTAAAAAATAATTATCCAACATTTGCACTAGAGAAAGAGGAAAGGAGAAAGCCCACACGTAAGACTTAAGTGTCCAAAAAGAGATTTATTATGAGAATAATTATTAGACTATATTTTTTAAAACATAAGCTATATATGGGATAGTGGGTGTTGTGGACCTTCAAATCTATATCTGATTTGGTTTAGCAGCTCCTTCTAATATGAATGAGTGTCTTTCTAAAGAGCTCTGTCTCTAAAATGCCTGACTAGTGCTAAAAGGATGACTTTGGGGACAGCTAGATGGCACAGTAAATAGAGCAGCGGCCTTGGAGTCAGGAGTACCTGGGTTCAAATCCGACCTCAGACACTTAATAATTACCTAGCTATGTGTCCTTGGGCAAGCCACTTAAACCCATTGCCTTGAAAAATCTAAAAACAGCAACAACAACAACAACAAAAAACCAAAGGATGACTTTGGGTTAATTTCTTAAGTGAGTATCAAAGGTCTTCTGGAAGTATTTATAGCTAATTCCTTGTGATGTTACATTTGAATGTAAATTGATTCTAAAGAGGAGGGCAAGTGAACTTTTTTCAGTTTAAAATATATTGTTATGTTTTTTAATTTATGGAATAAAGCAGGCTTTTTCATAACAGTACAATAAAAAAAGATGATTGTACATGAAACTGCAAATCTGTTAGCACAACTTCTTGTTCTTTTCAAATATACAACCAAATTATCATGGAAAATTTTTTCTTCCCTCTCCCCATGCTCACTCTAAATATAGTTATAATATATTATAATAAAAATATAATTATAATAAAATAATTTATTTTCTCAAAGTTATTTGCTCATATATATCAGTATAGATAATTTAATAACTCTTTGGGCATGATTACAGGTTGCTCTTGAAAATGGTTGTATTACTTTATAATTCCTCAAACAATGAATTAGTGTCCCAATTTTTCTATGATCTCTCCACATTCCCTTTCTATTATTTTAGCCATTCTGGTAGGTATAAAATGATATCTCAAGGTTGTTTTAATCTGCATTTCTCTAATCAATAAAGATTTAGAGTATTTTTATATGACTATAAATTGTTCAGATTTCTTTATTAGAAAATAACCTATTTATATCCTTTGATCATTTATCAATTAGGGAATGATTCATATTCTGATAGATGTGATTATTATTTTGAATTTCCTGCATCTTATTTTTACATTCTATTTTCCTTCTTACCCTCTTTTTTACCCTATCCCTGTTACCTTCTTTTCCCCCCATCCTCATTCCTTATTTTACCCACCCTTCTAAAATTTCTTCACTTATCTTCTCTGCTTACCCTCCTAATGCCATTCTATATATACCCTTTTTTAATTTTAAAAAGGTTTTATTTATTTTGAGTTTTACAATTTTTTCTCCAATCTTGCTTCCCTCCCCCTCCTTCCACAGAAGGCGGTTTGCTAGTCTTTACGTCATTCCCATAGTATGCATTAATCGAAGTTGAATGTGATGAGAGAGAAACATATCCTTAAGGAAGAAACATATAATATGAGATATAACAGAATTACATAATACAAAAACATTTTTAAAAAAATTAAAGTCCTTGGTTTTTGTTCAAACTCCACAATTCTTTCTCAGGATACAGATGGCATTCTCCATCCCAGATACCCCAAAATTGTGCCTGATTGTTTCCCTGTTGGCATGAGCAAGTCCATTGAGAGTGATCATCACTCCCATGTTGCTGTTAGGGTATACAATGTTCTGATTCTGCTCGTCTCGCTCAGCATCAGTTCATGCAAATCCTTCTAGGCTTCCCTGAATTCCCATCCCTTTTGGTTTCTAATAGAACAATAGTGTTCCATCACATACATATACCACAGTTTGTTAAGCTATTCACCAATTGATGGACATTCCCTCAGTTTCTATTTCTTTGCCACCACAAACAGAGCTGCTATGAACATTTTTGTACAGGTGATGTTTTTACCCCTTTTCATAATCTCATCAGAGTGTAGAACCAGTAGTGGTATTGCTGGATCAAAGGGTATGCACATTTTTATTGCCCTTTGGGCATAATTCCAAATTGCTCTCCAGAAAGGTTGGATGAGTTCACAGCTCCACCAATAATGTATTAGTATTCCAGATTTCCCACATCCCTTCCAACATTGATCATTGTTCTTTCTGGTCATATTGGCCAGTCTGAGAGGTGTGAGGTGGTACCTCAGAGATGCTTTATTTTGCATTTCTCTAATAATTAATGATTTAGAACAATTTTTGATATGATTATGGATTACTTTGATTTCCTCATCTGTAAATTGCCTTTGTATATCCTTTGACCATTTGTCTATTGGGGAATAACTTGTCTTTTTTTAAAAAGTTTGACTCTGTTCTCTGTATATTTTAGAGATGAGTCCTTTGTCAGAAACACTAGTCATAAAAATTGTTTCCCAATTTACTACATTTCTTTTGATCTTGGTTACAGTGGTTTTTGTCTGTGCAAAAGCTTTTTAATTTAATGTAATCAAAATTATCTAGTTTGCATTTAATAATGTTCTCTATCTCTTCTTGGTCATAAACTGCTTCTCTTTCCATAGACCTGACAGGTAAACTCCTTGATCTTCTAGTTGGCTTATAATATTGTTTTTTTTATGTCTAAATCCTGTATCCATTTTGATCTTATCTTGGTATAGAGTGTGAGGTGTTGGTCTAATCCAAGTTTCTTTCATACTAACTTCCAATTTTCCCAACAGTTTTTATTGAAGAGAGAGTTTATCCCAATAGCTGGACTCTTTGTGTTTATCAAACAGCAGATTACTATAATCATTTCCTGCTACTGCACCTAATCTGTTCCACTGATCCACCACTCTATTTCTTTTCTTTTCTTTTTTGTTTTGTTTTGTTTTTGTTTTTGTTTTTGTTTTTGCAAGGCAAATGGGGTTAAGTGGCTTGTCCAAGGCCACACAGCTAGGTAATTATTAAGTGTCTGAGACCGGATTTGAACCCAGGTACTCCTGACTCCAAGGCCAGTGCTCTATCCACTGCGCTACCTAGCCGCCCCCTACCACTCTATTTCTTAGCCAATACTAGACAGTTTTGATGACTGATGCTTTATGATTTAATTTTAGATCTGGTAGGGCTAAGCCAACATTCTTTTGCACTTTTTCCCCATTAAATCCTTGGAGATTCTCAACTTTTTGTTTCTCCAATGAATTTACTTACAATTTTTTTTCTAACTCATTAATTTATTGGAATTTTGATTGGTAGGGCACTAAAAAAGTAGTTTAATTTAGATAGAATTGTCAATTTTGGGTGGCTAGGTGGCACAGTGGATAGAGCACCGGCCCTGGAGTCAGGAGTACCTGGGTTCAAATCCAGCCTCAGACACTTAATAATTACCTACCTGTGTGGCCTTGGGCAAGCCACTTAACTCCATTTGCCTTGCAAAAACCTTAAAAAAAAAAGAATTGTCAATTTTATTATATTTGCTCCACCTATCCATGAGCAGTTGATATCTGTCCAGTTATTTAAGTCTGATTTTATTTGTGAGAAGTGTTTTATAATTGTTTTCAAAAAGTTCCTGAGTCTGCCTTGACAGGTAGACTCCCAGGTATTTTATATTGTCTGAGGTTACTTTGAATGGAATTTCTCTTTGTACCTCTTTCTGCTGCATCTTTCTTGATATACACATATATGTGTATATATATATATATATATATATATATATATATATATATATACACACACACACACATATATAAATGTTGAGGATTTACGAGATTTTATTTTATATCCTACAACTTTGCTAAAGTTGCAAATTATTTTCTAGTAGTTTTTTAGATGATATTTTGGGATTCTCTAGGTCTCTTCCTAACCTATTCTAATTCCTTCAATTTCTTTTTCTTCTCTTATTGCTGAAGCTAATTCTAATACAAATTTGAATAGTAGTGGTGATGGTGGGCATCCTTTTTTTCACCCCTGATCTTACTGGGAATGCCTCTAGCCTATCCCCATTGCATATAATGCTTGTTGATGGTTTCAGATAGATACTGTTTATTATTCTAAGGAACAATCCATTTATTCCTACATTCTCTAGTGTTTTTAGTAGGAATGGGTGCTGTATTTTATCAAAAGCTTTTTTTAGCATCTATTGATATAATCATATAATTTCTGATAGGTTTGTTGTTGATATAATTAATTATACTAACAGTTTTCCTAATATTGAACCAACCCTGCATTCCTGGGATAAATCCTACTTGGTCATAATGTATTATTCTAGTGATATTGTTGTAGTCATTTTGCTAAGATTTTATTTAAGATTTTTGCATCTATATTCATCAGGGAGATAGGTTTTTATAATTTTCTTTCTCTGTTTTAAATCTTCCTGGTTTAGGTATCAGCACCATATTGGTGTTACAGAAAGAGTTAGGCAGAGTTCCATCTTTACCTATTTTTCCAAATAGTTTATATAGAATTGGAACCAGTTGTTCCTTACATGTTTGATGGAATTCACTTGTCAATCCATCTGACCCTGGAGATTTTTTCTTAGGTAGTTCAAAAATGTCTTGTTAAATTTCTTTTTCTGAGATAGGGTTGTTTAGATATTTAATTTCCTCTTCATTTAACCTGGGCTATTTATATTTTTGTAAATATTCCTTCATTTAGATTATCAAATTTATTGGCATGGAATTGGGTGAAATAATTCCAAATTATTACTTTTAATTTCCTCCTCATTGGTGATGAGTTCACCTTTTTCATTTATGATACTAGCAATTTGGTTTTCTTCTTTCTTTTTTTTAATCAAGTTGACCAGAGGTTTATAAATTTTATTGATTGTTTCATAAAATCAGCTCTTGGTTTTATTTATTAATTCAATAGTTTTTTTGCTTTCAATTTTATTAATTTCTCTTTTAATTTTTAGAATTTCTAATTTGGTATTTAACTGGGGGGGTAATTTTTTCTTCCTCTAATTTTTTAGTTGCATATTTAATTCATTGATTTCCTTTTTCTCTAATTTATTCATATAAGCATTTAAAGATATAATATATCCCCTGACATCTGCCTTGAGTATATCCCATAGGTTTTGTTTCATTATTGTCAGTATCTAGGATGAAATCATTCCTTCTATAATTTGTTGTTTGATCCACTCATTCTTTAAAATGAGGTTATTTAGTTTCCAATTAGTTTTGGGTCTATATATCTCTCTGGCCCAATATTGCATATGATTTTTATTGCATTATGATCTGAGAAAGATGTATTCACTCTTTCTGCCTTTCTGCAATTGATCATTAGGTTTTTATGCCCTAGTACATGCTCAATTTTTGTGTAAGTGCCATATACTGCAGAAAAAAAACCAGTATATTCCTTTCTATCCCCATTCAGTTTCCTCCATAGGTCTATCATGTCTAGGTTTTCTAATAATCTATATACCTCCTTGACTTCCTTCTTGTTTATTTTATGATTCGATTTATCTAGATCTGAGAGCAGGAGGTTCAGGTCTCCCACCAGTAGAATTTTGCTGTCTATATCTTCCTGTAGTTCTTTCAGCTTCTCCTCTAAGAATTTGGATGCTATCCCATTTGGTGCATACATATTCAGTACTGAAATCACTTTATTGTCTATGGTACCTTTTAGGAGGATATAGTTTCCTTCCTTATCTCTTTAAATGCTATCTATTTTTGCAGCTGCTTTGTCTGAGATAAGGATTGCTACCCCTGCTTTTTTCACTTCAGCTGAAGCAAAATATATTTTGCTCCAACCTTTTACCTTTACTCTATATGTATCTCTCTGCTTCAGATGAGTTTCTTGTAAGCAGCATATTGTAGGATTCTGGTTTTTAATCCACTCTGCTATTCGCTTATGTTTTATAGAGGCATTCATCCCATTCACATTTAAAGTTATAATTACTAACTCCTTATTGCCTTCCATGTTACCTTCCCTCCACTTGTATTTTCCCTCTTTTTTTTCCCTTTATCCATATTCCCATATTTTTTTTCTGAATACCACCACCTTCAGTGTGTTTGCCCTTCTATATCAACCCCCTCTGTTTTTTCCCCTTTCCCTTTGCCCTTCTTCCTTCCCTTCCTTCTGTTGATTCCCCCCTTTTCCTTCCCATTTTAACACTTTATAGGTAAGATAAGTTTCTTAACTTACTGAGTGTATATATGTTATCTTTAAGCCAATCTGATGAGAGTAAGATTCAGGCAGATCTCACCTCCTCCCTTCTTCCCCTCTATTGCAATAAGTCCTCTGTACCTCTTAATATAATGAGATTTACCCCATTCAATCTCTTCCATCCTCCCATCTCTTTACTGTCCTCCGTTTTAAGGAGGTATTGTTTTTAAATCATTCTATCTGAGTCACAGAAAGGTCATGAGTGTCCATCACTCTCTACTAGAATTACAATTATTGAGAGTTATTAGAGTCTTTCTCCCAGGTGAGGATCTTTCCAGTTTCATCTTATTGGATAACAGCTTTTCAAATAAGTCATGTGTATCCATCTCTTCTGGCTAATTAAATTCTTTCAAATAGAGTAACAATTCTGAAGAGTTGTTAAAGTCTTTCTTCCAGCTAGGGACATTGCCAGTTTCATCTTATTTGATAACAGTTTTTTTTCCTTTCCCTCCCCCCATGATATCAGGGAAGTTTTCCATCACTAAATCCTGTAATACTGAGTCCAGGCTTTTTTTTCTCTTCAATGTTTTCAGGAAGACCAATAATTTTTAGGTTATCTTTCCTTGATCTATTCTCAAGGTCAGTGGTTTTGCTGATGAGGTATTTAACATTTTCTTCTATTTTTTCATTTTTTTGGTTTTGTTTAAAAAATTCTTGCTGTCTCATGAAGTCATTGGTTTCCTTTTTTTAGGGAGGAATTTTCTTCATTTACCTTTTGCAACTCCTTTTCCAATTGTTCAGTTCTATTTTTTAAGAGTTTTTTCCCTTTGATCATTTGAGGATTTTGAGAGAATTTTCTTTTAGCATTTGTCCAATTGTATTTTCCAAGGATTTGTTTTTGTGTTGCCAGGTGTTAATTTTCTCTTGGATTTCTTTTCCAAAACTTTCCATTTGGTTTTTAAACTCCTTCCTGATTTCTTCAAGGAAATCTTTCTGTGCTGGAGACCAAATCATATTCTCCTTAGGGGTTCTACGTCTCTCAGAACTAGGGTCTTTTCCTTCTAGGAATTTTTCTTTCACTGACCTTTCTTCATTTTCCTAGGATCTTGTGTTGGGGACAGGCTGGTTCACAGTGGTTTTGTATCGAGATCCCTACACTCACTGAGTGTAGTATCTCCACCTGGCCAATAGGGAATGCTGAAGGTTTTGCTCACTGAGTGGCTAGTAGGGGGTGTTGGAGGCTTTTCGCACTGAATGTAATATCTCCTCCAGGCCAATAGGGGGTGCAAGAGGCTGGAACCTATCCTCCAACCCTTCCTGTAAGTCCTAGACTGTCGGTCCCAGGGCCACGCCTCCACTCTCTGGTTGTTTCTCAGAGTGAAGTAATTCCCACAGTGAAGTGCTTCTCACAGTGAAAACCAGCGGATCTTAGACTATCTGGCTCTCTCCCCTCCCCCACTGGCTTTGGCTCTGCACTCACCACACCCTGGATTCCCAAAGACAGACCTTGAGGTACAGGTTGTTCTTCTATCTTCTCTTTCTGGGTTTTGTTGAAAGGACTTCAACATTCAGAGGCTCGTCTCATATTGTTTATGAGGGAAGATCAGGAGACCTTAGTACAGGACTTGGCTTCTCTCCACCATCTTGGCCAGAAGTCTACTATATACCCTTTTGAAAGTTCTTCCCAGGGTGGCTAGGTGGCACAGTGGATAGAGCACCAACCCTGGAGTCAGGAGTACCTGGGTTCAAATCCAGCCTCAGATACTTAATAATTACCTAGTTGTGCGGCCTTGGGCAAGTCACTTAACCCCCTTGCCTTGCAAAAAAAAAAAAAAACTAAAAAAAAAAGTTTTTCCCTATCCTCATTTTCTTACCTTTCTAGAAGTTCAGAAGACTTCTTACCTTCTTCAGATATACACTGTTTCCTCTTCTACCCAGATTAGAATGAGGTTTCAACATTACCAGTGCTCCACCTCTATTTCCTCTGTATTAGTTCTTTTCATGCCCACCTTTTAAACTCCTTTTTACCTTTCCTATCCTATTTTGTTTTTTAAATTACCCCATCATATGTTAGTCAGCTATAACCTTTCTCTCAAGCTACCTTAGTAATGATAAGTTTTAAGAACACTGATAACATTTTCATGTATCATAAGTAAACATATTAATCTTTTTATAGCATCTTATAATTAGTCTTTAATAATTTTCTTATATTTCTTCTGGATCTTTTATATAAAATTTTTCATTCAATTTTGTTGCCTTTTTTAATTATAAATACCTGAGAGTCTTTCAGTTCATTAAATATCCATTCTTTTTCATTCAAGATTATAATCAACTTTCGGGGCAGCTATGTGGTGCAGTAGAAAGAGCACTGGCCCTAGAGTCAGAGGACATGAATTCAAATCTGGCTTCAGACATTTAATTATTACCTAGCTGTGTGACCTTGGACAAGTCACTTAACTCTACTGCCTTGTAAAACAACAAATAAAAAGATTATAATCAACTTTGCTGGATAATTTATTCTTGGAAACTCCAGTTCCTTTCCTCTTTGAAATATAATGTTCTAAGACCTATGGCCTTTTAATGTAAAAAACTGTTAGGTCTTGTGAAATCCTGATTGTTTTTTCACATAATTTAAATTTTTTTCTTATTGATTACAGTATTTTCTTTTAATCTGGGAATTTGGGAATTTGGTTATGACAATACTCCTAAGAAGTTTTCTTCCTCGGATCTTTTTCAGGTAGTGATTGGTAGCTTGTATTCCTACTTCATTTGTTCAGAGCAATTTTCTTGAATGATTTCTTATAATATTGTATCCAAATTTTTTTTTGATCATAACTTCCTATTAGTCCTACAATTCATTTATTGTCTCTTCTCAATCTCTAGAGCAGTTGTTTTTCTAATGAGATGTTTCACATCTCTTCTATTTTTTCTAGTTTTATTATATCATGTTGTCTTATAATATCATTTCATTCTACTTGCCCAATTCTAGTTTTCAAGCAGTTATTTTTTCCTTAAGAATTTTTATGTCCTTTTCTAATTGGTTAGCTTTCTTTTCATAATTTTCTTCAATTGTTTTCATTTATTTTTTCTAATTTTTCTTCATTGTCTCTTATTTGATTGTTTAATTCCTTTATAAATTTTCTTATGATTTTGCATCTCTTTTTTCAATTGGCTAACTTTCTTTTCATCATTTTTCTTTAATTGCATTTTTCCCCATTCTCACTTATTTGATTTTTTAAATTCTTTTTTAAGTTCTTCCAAGATTTGTTTTTGGGCTTGTGACTACAAGACATTACTTTTTAGTGGCAGGAGAACTTTCTTTTTTTTTATATTTAATTAACATTTATTAAGGTACTTTACTAGGCTCTGGGGAATACAACGATAAAAATGAATCTACCCTAAATAGCTCAAATTTACACATGTGAAAATATCACATGATAATTTCAATACAAGAAATGATACAAGAAAACATAGAATGAGCTGATTAAGTGATAGACATAGTAAGTTCTAATGCATTCAGGAGGAGCTATAGAATATTAGAGCTAGAAAGAACCTTGGGACATAGAATGACTAGACTAGAACAGCCTTTGTAACCCATGAGTTTCAATCACTTATTTTTTTTTAATTTATTTTTTATTCTCATTTTGTACAAATGTTTTTTTTACATTAATAAAATATTCTTGTTTACAAGTAAACAAAATACCCCTCCCCCCATCAATATAGATAAAGGGGAGAGAAAAAAATTAAAATTAAAAAAATAATAGTAATAATTGTACATATGGCCAGGTGGCGCAATGGATGAAGCACCAGCTCTGGAGCCACGAGCACCCGAGTCCATGTCCAGCCTTGTAAATCCAACAATCACCCAGCCATGTGACATGCAAGCCACCCGATCCCCAATGCCCTGCAAAAGCCAAAAAGAAGAAAAAAAAAGACGCAAAATAAAATAAAATAGTAATAATAGTAGAGGTGGCTGGGTGGCAGACAGAGCATTGGCCCTTGAGCCAGGAGCACCTGGGTCTAAATCAGGCCCCAGACACCCAAAGATCACCCTGCTATGTGGCCCCAGGCAGGCCACCCAGCTGCACTTGCCCTGCACCCTCCCCCAAATAATAATAACAAAAAAATGTGCTTCAGTCTTTGTTCCAACACCAACAACTCTGTCACGGGTGGATCACATTCTTTATGATAAATCCATCACAAAAGTTACTTCCGTATTTTTCCACCGTTGCCATTGCTGATCGCAACTCCCTCCTTTCTTATTTCTCCCCTACCATGTACTATATTTTCTCTCTCCTTTCACTCTGACTCTGCTGTAGGGTCGCTGAGTGGCACAGCAGACAGATCCCTGGTCCTGGGGCCAAGAAGCCCTGAGCCCCCATATCACCCCTTAGGCCCAGAATCCACCTGGCCCCATGGTCCTGGGCAGGCCTTCCAATCTCAGCCCCTTACAAGAAGTAAAAAAGAAAATGTGTTATATCTGACCACTCTCCCCCTATGGTCCATCCTCTCCTCCTTTATTCACATCCCCACCCCTTCCCCCTGCTCCCCCCTCCTTCTTACTCCAGATGTCTATACCCCATTAAGTATATTTGCTGTTTCCTCTCCTAGCCATCTCTGATGAGAGCAAAGGTTCCCTCATTCCCCCTTGCCTCCCCCCTTCCATATCATTGCAATAGCTCATTGCAATAAAAAAAAATCTTATTATGTGAAATATCTTGGACTATTCCCCCCTCTCCTTTTTCTTTCTCCCATTCCATTTCCCTTTTTTCTTATTGACTCCATTTTTACACCATATTTTATCTTTGAATTCAGCTTCCTCCTGTGCTTCAACTATAAAAGCTCCCTCTACCTGCTCTATTAACTGAGAAGGTTCATATGAATATTATCAGTATCATTTTTCTATACATGCAGTTCATCCTCATTAAGTCCCTTATATTTCCCCCCTCTCCTCCAATCTCTATGCTTCACCTGAGTCCTGTATCTGAAGATCAAACCTTCTGTTCAGCTCTGGCCATTCCAAAAGGAACATTTGAAATTCCCCTGGTTCATTGAAAGTCCATCTTTTTCCCTGTAAGAGGACATTCAGCCTTACTGGGTAGTTCATTCTTGGCTGCATTCTAAGTTCTTTTGCCTTCCGGTATATTGTATTCCAAGCCCTACGAGCTTCCAGTGTAGTTACTGCTAAGTCCTGTGTGATCCTGACTGCAGCTCCACGGTATTTGAACTGTGTCCTTCTGGCTGTTTGTAATATTTTCTCTTTGACTTGGGAGTTCTGGAACTTGGCTATAATATTCCTAGGGGTTGGTTTTTTGGGATCTCTTTCTCTGGGGGATAGGTGGGTTCTCTCCATTTCTATTTTGTCCTCTGCTTCTAGAATATCAGGGCAATTTTCCTGTAGTAATTCTTTGAAAATGATGGCAAGGCTCTTTTCCTGATCATGACTTTCAGGTATTCCAATAATTTTTAAATTATCTTTCCTAAGTCTGTTTTCCATATCAGTTGTTTTTTCAATGAGATATTTCATTTTCTTCTAATTTTTCATTTTTTTGGTTTTGAAGTATTGATTCCTGATTTCTGGTAAATTCATCAATCTCCCTGAATTCTATTCTTTGTCTGAAGGATTTGTTCTCCTCAGAGAGTTTTCTTATCTCTGTTTCCATCTGACCAATTTTGCTTTTTAAAGCATTCTTCTCCTCCATAACTTTTTGAACTGTTTTATTCATTTGACCTAAGCTGGTTTTTAGCATGCTATTTTCTTCAGCATTTTTTTGGATTTCCTTGACTAAGCTGCTGACTTCATTTTCATGTTTTTCCTGCATCTCTCTCCTTTCTTTTCCCAGTTTTTCTTCCAACTCCCTCATTTGATTTTCAGAGTCTTTTTTGAGCTCTGTCATAGCCTGAGCCCAACTTCTGTTTTTCTTGGAGTCTTTAGATGCAGGAGCTTGTGCTTCCTCATCTTCAGACTGAGTATTTTGATCCTTCTTGGGCTCATTTGCAAAATATTTCTCAATAGTCTTTCTCTTATTTCTCTGCTTATTCATTTTCCCAGCCTGGGCCTGGTTTTGGGGTGCTTCCTGAGCTTTTGTGACACTCCCACAAGGGTCTCAGTGTGTGAGGCTCTGTCCTCCCTCCTGGTCTGTGAATGACCATAAGCGCCCCCCTCTGCCATGGGGCCGAGGTGGGGGGGGCCCTGTTGTTCTATGGGGGGGCCTAGACTGGGATCAGGATCTGAATGTGGTCAGAGCCCCAGAGTCCTGTTCCAGGGGCAGCTGACCGAGCTCGCAGTTTCTCTTCACTCCCCTCCCTCAGCTCAATGGGCTCATGCCCTGGAGGCTCCTGCTTACTGGCTCTGCCTGCTTCTGTTTCCTGGTCTGGGCTGCAGAAAGACCAAGCTGCTCCCTATGTGCCCTGAGGGCTGGGCTCCACGTGCTCGCTCTGGCAGAGGTCCTCTGCTGTTCCCCCACTTTGTGCCCAGTGCTCCCCAGGGTGCAGTTCAGGAGACTCCCCTGCAGCTGTGAGCCGAGGCTCCCAGCGCCCTGGGGCTGCCTCTGGGAGGCTGAAGTTCTTTGGCTCTGGCGGGCCACCCCTCCAGCAGGCTGCCCCTCCGACCCCGGGGGAGCAGAGCCTTTCTGCTCTTTTCCAGGTTACCTTGAGTAGGAGAACTGCCTCACTGGGTCCCTTTGTGGGTTCTGTCTCTTGAAAGTTTAGAGTCCTTAGCTTATGAGTTTTATCAGCAGGAGAACTTTCAATGCATAAAGAATCTATAAGAGGAGAATGAATTTTAGTCCATAAAGATCCTAAGAAGAGGAGAAAGATCTAAACTACTGAGGAGAAAGATCTTAACTATTAATATAGATACATTACTATTTCCTACGTGATAATATGAATTTATCTATTCAGAAGACTGACAATTACCAACACACAATTAGAAGAAAAAAATTCTTCTATGCATATGAAAGGCCCTGAAACTACAAGCTAGGCACTAGGTAGGTGGCACAGTGGAAAGAGTGCCAGCCCTGGAGTCAGGAGGACCTGAGTTCAAATGCAGCCTCAGACACTTAATAATTACCTAGCTGTGTGACCTTGGGCAAATCACTTAACCCCACCACCTTGCAAACAAACAAACAAACAAAAAGATTATAATCAACTTTGCTGAATAAATTAATGGATAAGTTGCTTGATAAGTTATTCTTGGAAGCAGTTACTGACTGATTTCTGATTTGCATAAGGTGAGATGTAGGTTTATGTTGAGTAATCAGAATATTGGAGTAATCAAGAATATTGATACTAAATGTGCTACTCAGGATAATGATCTCCTTTGTCTTTGAAAAGCTCACCAGATTGGATCTACCAGTCAGTAACGAAATAGATGTGAACCAAAGAAGCTCCCTCTACATCCCTAGTGACAACTCTTAGCCTGGCTTATTGAAAAGTCTAAAGCAACTGCTAAGAGTATAGGTATTTGTGAGGAACAACAAAAAGAAAGAAATTAAGATGTTATTACAGGGCAGGTGTATAGAGCCCTGTTTTGGATCTTGAACCTCCCAGACTATCCTGGACCTGTCTTAAAAAAAACCTACAAAACCATACAAAAATCTTAGATAAAATCAGGCATCCAGGACAACTTATAATTTAAGGCTGAAACCGATCTGAGATGGTGTAGCTTTAGTTTCAATAAAAGTATTCCTCAACACACCTTTCACTCTAGCTCATTCAGTTCTTTCAAATGGAAAGTGCTCCATAATATACATAAATACATTAAAGAAAGAATATTATCCATACACTACCATTCTGATTTTTTCTCAGTGAGTGACTTGTACAAGTAGTTATGATGGAAAGAGTCTTGACACAATTCAAGGGATTCAAGTGAGATTTATGTTGATATTACTCCTTGGTAAATTAAACTTAACAATTCATTCCACTCTGACCAAGTCTAACCCCCCTCCTGACCTCTCTTTTTCTTTCCAGGTTACTACTATCCTAATCACTTAGAATTGTAACCTCAGTTACCTCTCACACTTTGCTCTCTCTCACGATTGATAACAAGTCTTCTTAATTCCTCCTCCATGATTCTCAAATCCTTCTACTTGTCTCTTTTCAATGTTGTCATCTTTGTTTAGGCTTTCATTATTTCTTAACTGGATTATTGCAGTAACCTCCTAACTGATATTCCTGCTTCCATACCTTCCCCTTTTCCAACCCATGCTCCATACAACTGACAAAATAATCTTTCTAAAGTCTCGCTTTAAAAGTTTCTAGGATTCCATATTACTTCTAGGACAAGGGCAGTTAAAGCCCTTAACTGTCGATCTCTAAGCTGTATTTCTAGACTTATTTAACATCATGACCCTTCATGGTCAGTTAATCAACAGTACTGATTAAACACCTACAATGTACCAAGTATTGTGCTAAGAACTAGAGATCCAAAGAAAGGAAAAAACATGGCCCTTGCCCTCAGGGAGACTGCATTTTAATAGGGGAGAACATGTGAAAACTTGTTATTATTCAGTCCTGTCTGATGCTGCTTCTTGACTACTGGAGTAGTTTGCTATTCCTTCTCTCACTCATTTTAACTGTTTACCATAATTTCCCTTTGATAAAACAAAATAACAATTCATTTTATAAATGAAGTTTAATTCTCTAGGTTCTTACCAAAAACCATGGGTGGATGGCATCTTTGAAAATACCAATAACCGAACTAACTGAATAATCAATATTTATAGAATTTTGTCAAAGAATCATAAAATTTTGGCAGTCAACCAATTAGATTACACATTTGTATATAAAGGTATCATTATGATTCTCTAGCCCATACACAATATCAAAACTGACAAAGATTCAAATAATCCAGGACCACCATCTCCTCTTCTGACACTATGATTTACATGTTATTAGATTTGATATAGGCATATAAAACATTGGAGTTTCTTCCTTTCTGAAATGTCATAAATGCAAGAATTTATTCAGGTTCTCATTTAGATAACCAGAGCAGATTCCTGCCTTCTCAGGATGGTCTTTAACTGATTGTTTACACAGCTTCTGCAGTAAAACTTGAAGATGCAATTAGAGAGGCATTAGTCTGTTTCACCCAGAAAGAGCCTCCCTTTAGTTTTATAACTAGAGACACAGACCTTGTGAAGGGGCAGAGGTGAACATTCCAAACTTATAGGCCTCAATTAGAGGCTAATATATTACAACTTTTGATCAGAAATATAGATCAGAAATATTGTAATTCTAATTTAAAGACTATCAGATTCAACATAACAAAGGAGGAAACTGGGGCAAACAAGGTGAAGTGACTTGGCCAGGGACATAAAACTAGTAACTGCCTGAGGCCAGATTTGGACTCAGGAAGATGTCTTCCTGATTTCAGGCATGGCATTCTATCCATTGTACCAACTAGCTGCAGTTTAAGCTAAATTGTTCTCTTTACTGTCCTCTGAATTCAGCATTTTATTTTGCACAGTGTGTTCTGAAAGCCTTCAGTGCCTCATTTTCATTCCTTTTTTAAAGGTTTAGCTGAGATGCCACCAATTATTGAAATGTTTTCTAGCCTTCCTTGTTATTCATGTTCCCTCTCTATTCCAATTATCTTGTGCAACACAGTTGGATAAGAACAATGGACTGAAAGTCAAGACCCAAGTTCAAATCCCTTCTTAGACCCTATCTGTGTGACCTTGAGAAAGTCACTTAATTTGTCTCAGCCTCAGTTCCCTCATATGTAAAATGAGGATAATAGCATCTACCTCACTAGGTTGTTGAGGGAATCAAATGGAAGAATATATATACAGCATTTTGCAAGACAAATAAATGCTAACTCTAATTTATTAATGTTGTTATGTAAACATTCTATTCCTTGCCCCCCTCCCCTCCCCCCCTACAAGTGAGAGTTGGAAACCAGATGGACACCAAAAGTAGATGAGCAGCCCTGAAAAAGGTTCAGTGAGCCCTCACACCAGAGATCCCAGTCCTCCCTGGACACTGCAAATATACTAGTGGAGAATCAGGTGCCTCATTGTATTTCCAGTGCCCCTTGCTTGTGACCAAAAACAAAAGAAAAACATTCCTGCCTCAATTTTCTTAATTGTCTAATTGTATTTCCTATAGTTTCATTTATCTAGGAGGGATCTCTATTTCTACAATTGTCTTGCCATTTTTTCTAACTTTTTTGAAGTTCAGACAGCCCCTCCCTCAATTCCCTGACTTCCGTACTTTCCTAGCAGAGAGGCAGACTTTCTCAGCCTCTGGCTGAACTCCCCAGGCTGAGAATCCTTGCTGTGAAGCAAAGAGGAGGGATATATAGGGGATCCTCCCCCTATAAGTCACTGTAGAGTTGTGCTGCCTGGAGAGGTTTTGGATGGCTCAGAAGAGCTATAAATTTGCTTCTCCTTAGATTTTCCATTCCTTCTGGTTGTCAGGAGAAAATTATGGAACAATGAATTCCACCCCCACCTCCTTTATCTCTTCTCAAGTGCTGGGTCTCAGATATTGCTCCATAGGCTTCAACAGTCTGTTCAGGAAGTGAAAGATGACTACCCAAAGGCCCTTGTTGTCCCTGTGAGTTTTTGGAGCACTATACTTTTTCTTCTTAACTTCAAATATGATTCTAGAAATGAGGTTTTCCTTCTTCTTTGTATTTCAGTATCCTTCTTTGAGAAACCATGGCATGTCAAGAAGGGAGAAGGATATGGAAGGCTCTATAAGATGGAAGGGACAGTGATATCAGGAAAAAAAAAATCACAAAATTTGGATTTCCTACTTTATTCTCAGTGCTTTAGTTGACCTTCCCATCAAAGTAGACTTAAGAGGGATCTGTCAGGAAATAACCCCTCACTTTATATCCCTTCAGGTCTCCGCTGTACTCCTCAACCAACCAAGGACTTGCTTAGCCAAGTTGCTACAACTTTGTGAGGAAGGGGTAAGGTTAGGGAGAAAATAAGATGGGGAAATGGGATACACATGTCCTACTTCTATCCCTCAAACTTCAGGGATATCCCTAAGACCACATGAAAAGTAACATAGTTTCATCTCTCTCTCTCTCTCTCTCTCTCTCTCTCATTGGGGGAATAAAAGAGTCCCTGACCTTCATGAGGAAATTGATCACATTCCCTGTGTAATGCACTTCACACCTTGCTAAGTCCCAGGTGGCACAAAGGCTGTGTAAAGAATACTTTTCAAACCTAAAGTTTTATAGAAATATGAATAATGACTTTTGGCAAGCTGTTGCAAGAGCAGAGGACAACTTTGAAAAACTCTTTTCTCTTGTCCTAAGTCTATGTCCTTCTTTTCTTAGCTTTTATACTCCCCCTCACTCTTGGTTGTCCCACCAGCTGTCCCTGGCCTCTTTCTCCCTGGTCAGCACAGGGCAGCCCAGTGACGCAGACAGAGAACAGGGAGAGCAGAGCCACTTCCCTGGGGGAACAGAAGAGCAGGGATCCATTGTGGACGTGTGTGGATGTGTGTACAAAGAGAAAGATATACATGTATTGAGGCTGGGGGTAGGGGAAGGGTGCTGATTCTTAATTGCCTAGGTTATGAGAAGTAAAGTATCAGTGAAACAGTTGGAAACTTGGGGGAGATAGGATCTGTGGTGGAGATTGGGTTCCCAGAGGGAAATGAGAGATATAACAAAGGTTAAAAAGAAAAAAGGACTATGAGCCAGGAAACAGAATACCAACATTCTGAAAGGGAAGGGAAACAAAGAATAAAATCAGGCCCCCCCAAAATATAGGTGGAGTAGAGAGTATACTAATGATAATAATTGCACCAATATTATTTATATTAAATGAAAAAAAAACATGGTAAATGGAGTGCTGAATTTGGGGCCAGGAGACTTGTGTTCAAATCCCACCTTGGACATTCTCTAACTGTACTCCTGGGTTTTCACCTCAGTTTTCACCTCATCTGTGAAATAATTATACCACCTTCACAGGGTTGTTGTGAGGATCAAATGAGATAATATATACAATGTGATGCAACCATAAATGTTGGCTATTTTCACATGATTATGTGCATATCTATGCATATATAACTAATGGGTGAAATATCAGATATACATAAGTACACAACAATTATATCTATATGACAAGTTACAAGCATATTATATACATGGACTCATATATACAATGCATACGTACATACTCAGTTTACAAAGTGCTTTCCTTACCACAGTCCAATGAAGTCCCTATTTTATAGGTGAGAAAACTGGTTCAGAGAAGTTTAATAACTTGTTCACCTAGACATACATAAATGTTGTTGTTCAGTTGTTTTTCAGTTTTATCTAACTCTTCATAACTCCATTTGGGGTTTTCTTGGCAAAGACTAGAGTGGTTTGCCATTTTCTTCTCCAGCTTATTTTACAAATGAGGAAACTGAAGCAAACAGGTTTTGGTGACTTGTCCAGGATCACAGTTAAGTGTCTGAGGCTGGATTTGAACTCAGGTCTTCCTAACTCTAAGCCTGGTGCTCTAATCATTTTACCACATAATTGCCTATATGTGTGTGTTTATATATTTATATATGCGTTTACATATATGTGTGTACACACACCCTTCTACAATACATATTCAAATGTATTTGTATACATATATAATATACATACATAATACATATAGTTTACAAAATCAGTGATTTCCCTATATTCCAGGTGAGGAAATAGTGATTCAGAGAGGTTTCATAACTTGTCCCCAGTCACACAGCTAATAAAACATAAGGCCAGGATTCAAATCCAAGTCTTTTAACCCCATAGTAAAGGTTGGTGTTATGATACTTCTTCAGAGGATGGAATAAAGATAACAGGGATTGAGAGAAAGAGATTGGTACCCTCAAGTACTCTTTCCTGAAGTTCTCTCTCAATACTACCTCAATTTTCCCCCCCAGATCTAAGGAGGAAAAAGGCATGAATAACCTTTTGCTTTCCCTGGGGCAGTCAAAGACCTATAAATTAAAGCAAAAACTGGCAATTGGTTCTATAGAATCCAAGACCTCCTCATTTCCCACTTCCACTTCCCTCATTTGGATTCTTGTTATTTCAACTAGATCATTGCAATAGTCTGCTAAATAATCTCTTCACTTTTAGATACAGAATTCAGAATCCTCAGGAGATAAAGGATTCTCAAAGCCAGCTAGTTCAACCCTTACCTGAGTCAAAAACCTCTCAACAATATCCTAAACAAGAGCATCCAAACTTTCCTTGAAGACTTCCTGTGTTAGGGAAGCCATTCCCCCACTATTCTTAAATAGTTCTAATTGCTAAGAAGTTAAGGGGTGGCTAGGTGGTACAGTGGATAAAGCACCCACCCTGTAGTCAGGAGGACCTGAGTTCAAATGTGACTTCAGACCCTGAATAATTGCCTAGCTGTGTGACCTTGGGCAAGTCATTTAATCCCATTGCCTTTAAATAAAAAAAATTCTTTTAAATATTTTTCCTCCCTTACACAGAATCTAAATTAACTCAAATGTCCTGGGCTTCAACCCCTCTGGGGTTGAACTGAACAAGTTCATTCTGTTTTCCACAGTTTTCCACTCTTGAAATGACAATAACCATCCCATTAAGAGGAAGCAGGTGGCAGAGTTGAACCAATATTGACCCTGGAATCAAGAAGACCTAAGTTCATATTTGACCTCAGACACATATTAATTGTGTGATCTTGGGCAAGTCTCTTAACTCCTATTGCCTAAGTTTCCTCAAATGTAAGAATGGGGATTATGATCATACCAACCTCCCAGGGTAGTGAGAATCAAATAAGAAATATTTGTAAAAAAGTGCTTGGCACATAGTAGTACTATATAAATGCCTTCCAGTTCCTTTGAAGACATGTTGCTCCTCAGATGATTTGTTCTCAGGGTTCTTCACTGTTCCAGTCATTGCTCAGTGCATCCCTCTAACAATGTGACTTCTAACTATAGAGATGGACTTCCTTATAAGGACCAACTTTGACTTCTTTATCACACTCCTGGCCCATTTTCAGCCTACAGTCTAGACTGTTCTCAGTTGAATTGATAGCCAGCCTCTCTCCTTCTAAACTCATTCTTACATACAACTGGAAGATTAATTTTCTAAGGCACAGTTCAGGTCAATAATTATCATCATCATAATTGACATTTTGTATAACATTTTAATAATTTTATCTCATTTGATCCTTATAATAAATCTGCATTATTTTATTTTATTTTTTCAATTATATGCAAAGATAGTTTTTAGCATTCATCTTTTTATAAGCTTTTGAATTTCACATTTTCTACTATCCTCCCTTCCCTCCTCCACTCCATGGCAGTGATTAATCTGATATAGGCTGTACATGTACAATCATGTATAACAATTCTGTGAATTTTATTGTTTTTATAACTTCTACAATATAAGGATATGTTAAGTGTTTTGCCTAAAGTTGTGCAACTATTCTATAAAGGAGAGGAATTCATATTCAGGGCACTCCTAACTTTAATACTAGAATAAAGTCTATACTGCCTTTTCAAAACTCATTAACTTACCATTGTCTACTGAATAAAGTCCATACATACTCCTCCTCCTTCTACTGAAGGCCCCTATAATAAATGAATGAGTAAATGAAAAAGTAGAGGGCGGCTAGGTGGCGTAGTGGATAAAGCACCGGCCCTGGAGTCAGGAGTACCTGGGTTCAAATCCAGTCTCAGACACTTAATAATTACCTAGCTGTGTGGCCTTAGGCAAGCCACTTAAGCCTGGTTGCCTTTAAAAAAAAATAAAAATTAAAAATAAATGAAAAAGTATTTACATGCCTGGCATAGTGTTAAAAAAAAAAAGTGACAGATCTTGCCTTCAAGAAGCTTAGGGGTTTTTTCCCTCTTTTTTCTTCCTTCCTTCCTTCCTTCCTTCCTTCTTTCCTTTTCAAGAGGGGGGAGATCAATTAGGTAAGGGGACAAACTAGGAGTGTTGTGCTAAAGGTAGAACTACAAGATTTACCAGTGTGTTGGGTGATTGGGAGGACAGTGGTACCCTTATTTATAAATGGGAAGTTTAAAAGGGAGAAGAGTTTAGGGGGAAAACATATTTCAGACATGCTGAGTTTGAAATATCTAAGGGGTATTCAAAATTCTTACTACTACTCAGAAGTTAGTTGGTGATATGAAAATGTAGCGCAAGAGATTAGGACCAGATCTATAAATCTAGGAATCATATGCAAAGAGATAATTATTGAACCCAAGTAAGCTGATGAGATCCTCAGATGTAGATCAAAAAATGAAGAAGGCCTAGGAAAGAACACTGGTGAACACCCATAGTAGGCAAGAATGACATGGATGAAGCACTAGAAAAGAAAATAGTAGGAGGAAAACTCGGAAAGGACAGCATCAAGAAAACCTGAACAGGAAAGAATAATCAGGAGGAAAGTATAATCAGTAAATGTTGAATGCTGAAAAGAGGTGCATAAAGATGAAAGATGAAATAAAGGCCATTGGATTTGAGATCATTGGTAACTTTAGAGAGGGAAGGAAGTGGAAGAATCTAACGTGAACAACTTATTTTTAAAGAAGTCCAGGGCCAGCTAGGTGGAGCATTGGATAGAGCACCAGCCCTGGAGTCAGGAGTACCTGAGTTCAAATCTGACCTCAGACACTTTATAATTACCTAGCTGTGTGGCCTTGGGCAAACCACTTAACCCCATTGCCATGGAAAAACTAAGAAAGAAAGAAAGAAAGAAAGAAAGAAAGAAAGAAAGAAAGAAAGAAAGAAAGAAAGAAGTTCAGCTAAGGGGAGTAGATAGATAAGAGCTATTTGGGATAATAGGATCAAATGAGTTGTTTTTAAGGATGGGGGACATGGGCATGTTTGAAGGTAGCATGGAAAGATCTAGTAGATTAATAGCTAGAGAGAGATTAAAAATAAAATAGAGAAAGAATGAGGATGTGATCCATCTGCTGAAAAAATTGAGAGAGGTTGCAATTGCAAGTACATGCAAGAGAGATAGACATTGGCAAGGAGACTAAAGTAATGGAGGAGATAGAGATGAGGACTGAATGAAAAAGATGAGGGGAGAAGGAGTTCTCATTAAATGGCCACAATTTTTTTTCAATGAAGTACAAGGCAAGGTCTTCATTCGAGAATGAGTAGAGAGGGTCTTGGGGAGGTCTTGAGTAAAGATGAAAATCTCTGGGATAATCACTGGGTAGAATGGATAGTAAATTTGGGAAAAATAGAATGATTGTCTTTGCTACAATCTTTGCTACAATCCCAGTTGGGATTAGATAACAAATTTTTAGTCTACCTAAATTAGCATAATTTTGTGATTTTCTTCTGCTTTGTTCAATAGCATTTAAATGAATGATGAGAGTTATCCAGGATTGGGGCTTGGTAAGATGTAATTGGTGATGTGAAAATGGGACAAAAGAGTTAAGAATGGGAAATAAAGGAGAGCTGAAATGTTTTACCAAGGGGACAAAATAAAGAAAGGAAGAAAGTATAGATAGTGTAAGAGTAATGACCTAAGAAAGAACTAAGGTGTGAAGGAATTAGAGGTCAAAAAGAATAAGAAAATCATAAAGAACAGGGTTAGGGGTCATAAGGTATAGGGAAGGATGATAAAAGTTTTTTTGGATAGATGAATTAATCTTAGAGTTTGTGAACATGTTAGTGGAAATCTCATGTGATTGCAAAGTATTACTATCACTGTGTGTAGCTGAGGGCAAGAGAGGAGTCCATCATGGGAACTGAGTAAATTGAAGAATTGGGAAATAAGAGTACATGAAAGAGTAAAAATAAGTCCACTAATATGCAGTTAGGAGTTGGAAAGGAGAAAAAGAATGTGAGAGACTCTGTGGACTCTGTCAAAGGAGAGAGAAAATTCTGGTAGCTGATAGATATGGTCACTAGGACCATATCTGACTAGACCCATATATGAACTGGGGATACACAGCATGAACTCTGTCTTGTCATAGGTAGTAGAAGAAGAGTCTGAAAGTGTCAATGGGAAACAAAAGAAGGGAACCAAATTCTCCCCCATACATCAATAATATTTTTTGGCATCTCATAACCTATAGTCCTGGAATATATTAGAATTATGTATGTTTGTACATATATACATATTTGTACACATATAGTATCTGCATCTATATCTTCAGACACCTACATCTACCTCTTTCTCTCTTTGTCTATTTCTTCCTCTACTTCTGTCTCTATTTCTGCCTCTATCTCTACCTCTATATGTATCTATATCTACACTTTTATCTCTTCCTCTATCTCTACCTCTAAATCTATCTCTGTCTCCTCTATCTCTGTTTCTATCTTTATCCTCCTTTCTCCTTAGCTAGGTTGTAAGCTCTCACCATATGTATCAGGGGCTTTTATTTTATACTTCTTTGGATTCTCCAAATCAATCAGAATATTCCTTTACCTATAATCTCATTTACTTTTAGTTGAAGAAATGAACACATCATATATTGGGAGTGGAAGTATGGTAATAATAACAACTTTCTTTACTATTTGTAATAATGCTGTGAGCTGTGTAGAGAAAATGTTATTATTCCCATCAGACTCAGGAAATGGAGTGCCAAGGAAATAAAATGAAAAACTTAAGGTTTGTCACAGAAACAAGATATGATGATGATAACTGAATTTATATATTTTAACTTATTTAGTGCTTAAAGTTTGCAAAGTGCAAAGACACTATATTCCAAGGGTTAGTAAGCCACCAATTGTAAATGAGCATCACTCTCCCTTTTAATGTGACCTTTATTTTTTTTTATTTTTTTATTTTTTTTAAGGCAATGAATGGGGTTAAGTGGCTTGCCCAAGGCCACACAGCTAGGTAATTATTAAGTGTCCGAGGTCGGATTTGAACCCAGGTACTCCTGACCCCAAGGCTGGTGCTCTATTCACTGCATCACCTAGCCGCCCTTAATGTGACCTTTATTGCAGAGCTCCCTGACTCCACAATCCTGGGGCTCTCAGTTAATTAATTATACAGATGGAAAAATATGAAGCTTGAGGAGGTTAGTAATGTCACAAATTCCTTTGCTGTGAAAAAAAAAAAAACTCTGAGTTTTTGAGTTTGTGGATATTCAGGTCTCTTTGGACCTGCATATCAGTTTCCTACTCTGTCCAATATCTCTTTACCAGCTCTGATCTCCTGGCTCACTTTCTTTTTCTTTTTTAAGACCATCTCACTTTCAAATCTACATTTTTCCCTCCCTAGAATTCTTGTTGATATAGACAAAGAAAACACAATCCCTGGAAATAAAGTGCATCTGTAGGAAGATGTCAAATGAGATCTCCAGTGTCATCCAGATTTAATCTGTCACTTGAACTCAGGGTCCAGGTTTCCAGTTACAGAATCTCTGAGAACCAGGAGGTATCTGCAACCCTTTCTCAGCTCACATTCTTCTCTCAAATACTGTCCTTTATCTACAAATAGTTGTCCTCTAGAAGCTAGGAGATTTATCACCTTCTCTCCTCCTCCATCCCCCCACTACCAGATCTGTCCCTTGACATATAGCCACAAGATCTGAGAACACTAGTGTCCCAGGCATCCGTCCCATTGCCAGATCTTTCTCCTCTCATAGCCAAGACCAAGACGCAGGAGTCCTGCCCTCTGCTCTGATCACTCGACTGGCCCCCACCTCGGACGACCCCACACGCACACACATGCTCCCACCCACCCCCACACGCGCACGCACACATGCAGATAACAACCCCGACCCCCAGCCTGCAGGCAGCAGCAGTGTCCCAAGGGCTAGCCCCCAGGCGGCTGCTTTCTGCTCTCCCAGGAGCGGTTTTTTTTGAGGGGGGAGGGGGTTTCCTCTACCCAGGTTTAGGAAGACACCTTTCTGGGCTTTCTCACCTGTTGAAACCCCTGGCTTCCCAGAGGTCTTCAACCTGGTACTATATTCTTTCTGGGTACTAATTCTCCTTTTTTAAGAGCTGGGGTTGATATCTGATCCCCCTCCCCAAAAATGAGGGCTCCCCGCATGGGGGCAGGCCAGGCTCCTGGTCTCTGAGGGTGTCGTGTCTCACAGGAATGGAGATGGGGGTTCATGGTGAGTACTCCCAACCTCTCAGAAGCAGGGGAGCAGGCACTCAGGGCTAGTGACTAGCATGGGCTAGGCAGGTTACAATTCTTTTTTAGTTTCAAGTCCCTTGTTTGGGGAAGGATTTGGTGCTGGGACTATTGACAGGAAGGTGGCTAGGTTCAAGGACCATGGATTTGCCAAGGACCCTGGAAAGGGGAAGGGAGCAGATGGGACAGTACTCCATGTGCAGATAGAAAGAAAAAAGAATCTCTACTGGAGGGCACAGAGGACAAGAGTGGCCAGCTTCAAGGAGACCTTGCAGAGTTGGAGCTGGGATCCAATTTTACAAGGTCTCCTAAAAGTTGGTAGAATGCTTAGGGGTCACTGGAGGGGGAGGTGTGAGTGAGAAGGTATATGGACACAACCATCTGAGTTTTTGGATGTCAGTGCGTATATACTTGGGATTTAGAGAGCAATATCATTGGATGTTAAACTGTTTCCTCAAAGCAATTCCTTACTGACAGAAGGGTTAATGTAATGGAAAGACTGAATCTAGAGCCAGGGTATGAAATCCTACTTCTGATATTACTTTTTTAACCTATCACTTAACCTTCTTGGCCTCAGTTTCCTCATCTATAAATTGAAGGGTTAGACTTAAATGATCTTGATGGTCCTTTTCAACTCTAAAATTTTCTCCTTTATCTCTCTTCCTATAACCACTTTCTATCTCACATTCAGCTTGACTTTCTGTCTCTTCCAGAATTCCTTGTTCTGTTGCAGTTGCTGCTATTTCACCTTGGAATCCAGGTGTGTGGCTCTCCACAGTCTCCCTTCTGTGAAAGTCACATCCTAGAGAGGTACATCTTTGAGGCCAAAGAGGCACAGAATGCTACGGTAAGGACCTACTCCAGAAGAAACACTTTCCAAGCCCTTTCAAATAGTGGTTGCTTAATAAATATTTGTCGAATTGTTGAACCCAAAGTTCACTTCCTAGCCTACCAATCCTGGAAATCCTTCCTCTCCTCCACCCAAGGCCAGACAAGACCATTATAACTGGAGGTCAGATTCCTTCAGAGAAGCAGTTGTATAAAGCAGGGAGAGCCATGTATAGGAATGGGAGGGAGAGGGATATAAAGTTTTAGATAGCCTCAATATGTTATGTTACACCCATATGAGGGAAAAAAGGAATCAGGAGGTAGGAAACATGGAGGTAGGAGAACATTTTGGTAATTAACTGAGTCAGAAAAAGAATCCAGGGTAGTGTAGGAATTTACTGTAAGGTAACTGGGTTCCAAGAGGAAACAGATGAGGAGTTGGGGAAACATCATAAGTTTAGCTTGGAGTAATTAGAGAGTAGTTATAGGGCAATTCAGTTGTCTGGACATTTACTGGAAAGAACTCTCTGCCAAAAGTAGAACAGCTAATAATCTATTGATTTGACCTGATGATAATTACAGACTTCAAAAGGTGGAGAGAAATCAGGGAAGGGAGGGAGAGAACTCAGAACAATGAAACATTGGAACTTAGTTTGACTAAGGACTTAGTTTGACAAACTCTGATCCTTATAACCTCTGAGATTTTGGGCAAGTCATTTAATCTGCTTGGATCTCAGGTTTCTCACTGGTAACCAAAAGAGTTGGACTAGATTACCTCTAAGGCTCCTACCAGATCTCTGATCCTGTGATGGGACTCATTGTAAGCTGGATAAGAACCTGAAAATCTTGACCTGTGACTTTGGGGGGGCTGGGGAATTTAGGTAGCCTGCATGGAAGATTGCAACCTGGGTGAGAACATCACAGTCCCTGATACCAGAGTGAACTTTCACATCTGGAAGAATATGGAGGTAAGACTCTGCTTTCTTTCATGTTCATTTGGGGAAATGATTTCAGGTGCTTTTTTTGTGTGTGTGTGTTTGTTTTTTGTTTTTTAAGGAAATAACCTGAAGGTAAAAGGAACAATGATAAAGACAACACGCATTGTTGGGGAGTGTAAGATATTCTGGTAGTGTAAAATATTCTGGTAGTGGACTGGAGACTAAGGGGAGCCTGGAGGTGGATGAAAAAATGTATTTATTGTAGTAATGAGGCAGCAAGAATAAAGAGGAAGAAATGACTTTGAGAGGAATTTTCAGGACTCTGTAACTGATTGGATCTGAGAGATGAGAGAGAATGAAGAGTCAAGGATAATCCCATGGTTACAAATGTGAGAAGAGTGAAAGAGTACTATAGAAAGCAATATTGATATCCAAAAGAGAAAGTTTGGAGAAAGAGAAGTTCTATTTTAGATATGTTGAGTTTGAAAGGCTGTTGGGACATTAAAGTGGGGATCTCCTGAAGAGAATTGAGGATATTCATCTGGATCTCCAAAAATTCAGAGCTGGAGATGGAGATTTGGGAGTCATCCACCTGAAGCTGGTAGTTGAACTTGTCATACTTAATGAAGTTACCAAGGAAAAAAGAAGGGATAAGGAAGTCAACTAAGGGGAGGGTAGAGAGAACAAATCCTTGGGAAAACATTCATATTAAGGAGATGAGAGAGAGAGAGAGAGAGAGAGAGAGAGTAAAGAAATATTATCTGGTAGAAGTCAATTGGGAAAGACCTTTGGATTGGTATTAGTAAGTCATTGGTGACCTTTGAAAAGGCAGTTTAGAAAAGTGGTGGGAGAAGAAGTAGGATTTCAGGAGATTGAAGAGATAATGGATAATAATGAAGTGGAGGAACTTTATGTAAACAACTCTTTCAAGAAGTTTAGCCATAAAGGGAAAGATTGTTATGAAATGATAGCCAAGAATCTTAAATGGTTATAGATATAAAGGAGCTAGTGGAAAAGAAGAAATTCAAGATACATGCAAGAGAAGTGATAAAGATGTTGAAAGGGAAAGAAAAAAAGAGAGGTCATGAAAAAAGATACTGTCACACTGAGGCAGAGATAAAACAAGGGCAGAGAGAAGACCAAAACAACTGATGAAGCTAATAAAAATAATCTTAGTTTAGATTGACTCTTATTTCTCATCAGGTGAGGCAAAAAGCAGGAGAGGTCTGGCAGGGGCTGACCCTGCTCTCTGAAGCTGTCTTAAAAGGACAGACCTTGCTGGCCAACTCCTCCCAGACACCAGTAGCTCTAAAGCTCTTTATGGACAAAGCTGTCAGCAGCTTGAGAAGTCTCAGATTCCTGCTTCGAGGATTGGGAGCACAGGTAAGTCAGTCTGGTGGAATCACCAGGAATCAAGAGAATTGGGAACAAACTTCATTAGGATCATGAAATTTGGAAAATTCATCTCTGGGCCTTTATTTCATCCTTCCATGTAAAGGGGATTAAATTTCCATGTGACCTACTAAGCATCAACCAAAGCTCCAATTCTGCTCCCAATTTTTTTTTCATTTTTCAATAAACCTTTGCTCTCTCCCTGCCAGGAGGGAGCTGTCTTTGTTCCGGATACCCCAACAGCAGTTCCATTTCGTACCTTCACTGTTGGGACCATGGACAAACTTTTTCGAATCTACTCCAATTTCCTACGCGGAAAGCTCAAGCTATTTTTGAGGGAAGCCTGCCAAAGAGAGAAGAGGTGACTAGTTGCTCTCCCGCCTCTGCCCTAGGCACACCCTTGGATCTGTTTGAGCCATCATTGCTACTAACACTCTCTAGGGGGATGAAGCAATCAGTGCCAGCTAATTCATGGACATATCAGTACCAAGAAAGATGCCTGGAGAGCAGGAGAAACTGATAATCACTCTGAGTCCCAAGATAGAGAACTGTGAACTGGGGGAATCCAGCTCTAAATTGAACCACGAGAGGAAAAATATTTTAATTCATCTTGAAAACACAATGATACCATTGTAGAAGTTTGGGGAGTAGGGGAGGCTAGGTGGCATAGTGGATAAAGCACCCGCCTTGGAGTCAGAAGTACCTGAGTTCAAATCCGGATCTCAGACACTTAATAATTACCTAGCTGTATGGCCTTGGGCAAGCCACTTAACCCCATTTGCCTTGCAAAAACCTAAAAATAATCTGTTTCCTAGACCTAGCTGATTCACATATTTAGTCAAAGACTAATGGCTTGATATAAGGCTGGAAGAATATCAGAGATAGAAAGGGGTCCCAGATGGGGGATCCCTGATCTCATTGGTGCCCATTTTTTTTTGTCTTTTTTTTATATATTTAAGAACCTAACTGCCAAGAATTGAAAACATCAAATGAAGCTTTACTTTCTGTTTTCTCCTTTGATCCTGACCATTTAAATTTTAGTCCCTCCTCCATTCTCTGGATACTGGCCTGGCCTGCAGCCCTGGGAAGAATGGAGGTTACAAGGGTCAGGCCCTACGTGCTGCCTCATCCTGCCTGCCTGACTTCTTGACCTCACTGGGCCTGAGGCCATAGACTCAATCCCTGTTGGTCAATAACCTGTCTCTACTCAAGGTTGCTCCCCAGGTGGCAGCTGCCAATTTCTGGAGGGAAAAGTCATTAAAGGGAATGAGGGGGTGGGAAAAACACCCATTAGTGCCTAGAAGAGCACTCTCTGGGGCTGGAGGCAGCTTCCAATTCAAGATAACTAGACACTTCCCTCACTGCTTCTCCCTGGACACCAGATTTTGGCTCTACCTCCAGTCTCTGACACCATTCTAGAACCTAAGCGTCACAGGATCAGGTTGCACTACCTACCTCAATTTCCCTATGTCTAACTTAATCCAAAATCTGGTTTTCCAGCTAGGGTTTTTCTGTTTACCCTCTAACATCTAATTTTCCTCTCATACGTGATGGAGAAGAGGCTTTGTAATACAACCCCCAGTTCTTTATATGTACTCTTCCAATATCCCCCTCAAATTCCTTTTATTTTTTTAAAGTGTTGATGCTTTTTGCTGTTATATAATATAAATATATATAAAAGAATGCTTTTAATTTTAAATTTTAATGTTATTTTTCTTTATACTTCACCTTCATTTTCAAATATATCTCTATTCCTTTCCTTTCCCACCAAGGCATCACTTGTGACACATAATAAAGAGAAAAAAAAAATAGGTTAAAGCTAATCAGTACATCAACATCTGATAATATATACACTATTCTATACCCACAGTCTCCAGTCTCTTCAAGGGAGGAAGATGTATTTTCTTATTTCTTCCTTGAAAGTCAAGCTTGATTCTTATAAACTTTTTTGTTCTATTCATCTATACTATTGTAGTCATTATATCATACTCATTTCTGAAGATTTCCCTCCCAGCTCCCCTGCAATGAATCTTCTCTTTTGACAAAAGATAAAGGAAAAAAAAAATGAGCAAACCAACCAAAACAATAGCTATGCAGTAGAAAGGAGAAAAATATCTTTATTCTTTTTCCTGCCTCATTTAACCTTGAGAATTCCTTCTTGAAATTCTACCCAAAAGGATGTTCTCCGCTACTCAAACAGATAATATTACCAAATTAGATCCAAGTGTTGGGATTTGGGTACACTGTCCTACTCATCGACTATATCTGTTTTCTTTAAAAAAAAAAAAGTGAAACCAATCAGCCTTACCTCCCCTATAAAGACCTAAGTGAAAAAGATATTTAAAAGTTCACCAAGAAGAAAGTTAAGAAGGAATGGGAAATAGGATGGAGGAGGTAAGTGAAGAGTGAGTAAGACTTTGAAGTAAAAGGACAGTCTTGAGTTCCCATTATGGTTACACAAGTCCCCTGTGCAATGCTGTCCTCTGCTGGCCCAGTAGGAAAATGTTACAGGAATTAATCAGTCAAATAAGCATTTATTATGTGCCTGGCACTATAACTAAGTACTAGGGATACAAATAAAAATCAAAAACAATTCCTGCCTTCAAAGAATTCATATTTGAGTGAAGGAAGCAATATGTTCATAAGTAGATATATATATATGCAATTGTATAAATAGCTATTATTAATAGAATAATAATAATAATAGGTAACCTTTGAGGTTGCCTCCTGTATTACTAAGACAAAATTTGAGTTAGATCTTGAAGAAAGCTAGAAATCTAAAGAGATGAAGGCAAAGAGGAAAAATATAGGAACTACTATAAACCTCATATTCTGATCATCATGTTGGGTCACCTGAATCTTCTCTTTCAGGACTGAAGATGCCTTCCAGCCAATTTTTCCTCACCTAGACCTAGGTGAGTCCTTCCACTCCTAAGTACACAGATACCCATCCTTTCCAATTCCTTACACTTTTTCTCTCAGAATTTAAGTACTCTAAATCCAGATTTTGGTTCCTCCCCTCCCCTCCCCTAGTTCCCACCTCATTCAATTAATAAATCAACAGGGGGCAGCTAGGGGGCACAGTGGATAGAACACCAGCCCTGAAATTAGGAGGAGCTGAAGTCAAATCCAGCCTCAGACACTTAATAATTACCTAACTTTGTGACCTTGGGCAAGTCACTTAACCCCCATTGCCTTACAAAAAGAAAAAAATGCAAAAAAACCCCCAACAGGACAATACAAAGGACATATAAATATATATATGTATATGTATATGTATATGTATATATATATATTTGATGTTACCCTTTCCTCAAGTAGCTAACAAACTAGTTTTCATGAAAAACTAGCAATACAAGACAGTACATGATTGAATTTTGTCTAACATCACTACCCTGCACTCTCCTGTGAAGTATCTTTCAGATGACTGAAAAGTACTTCTCACTTCATCCCTTACTCATTTGGAGAATTGTTGGATTTTTTAAATGCAGATTCTTAATATGGGCAATTAATAAAATTACAACTCATTAACCTCTCCCCCACCAAGCCATCTCTGATATTAAACTGCAGATACTTCCTAGCCAATAAAGTTATGCATTCAACAGTCCCATTTTCACTCTATGAATGCAATTAATTGAATATAAAACAGATGAGACAGATCCCATTTTTTAACTAAAGAAAATATGACAGAGTCTTATTGAAATAATAAGGAACAGCTATAAATAGAAGCAGGGAACTTTATATTCAAACTTCTTTTCAGATAAAAAAGGGAAGGGGAAGAGAAAGTAGAAACAAGGAGGTATTCTGTTAGTCATTGTTATCTTTTCTCCCTCTGGTGGATGAAGAGTTTAAATGAAAACCAAAGCCTACTGTCTTCAATTTTTAAAAGTTGTTGTAGGCATTATGTCATTTTTTCCCCTTTCTATTATTTTCTTTCTTTCATTTGGATCTGGTTCTTCTCTCACAACATAATCAATATGTATCTATATTTAACATGGTTCTAAAAGTAGAGCCTATAACAGATGGTTTTCTGCTAGGAGAAAGGAGGGAGAAAGAAAAATGTAAAACTCAAAACCTTGCAAAAAAATAGATAAAAAGTACAAGTAAAACAAATCTGATCCTGAAAGGAGGAAGGAGGATTTAAAAGGGGAAGAGGGAAGGGAAAACACTAGGACGCTAAGATTTAAAAGAGTGCCTGAGATTGTCTCATTGACTGTTGGGAAATAGCTGAATAAATTGGGTAAATAAATGTGATGGAATATTATTGAATTATAAGAAATGAGAATTAATTTCAGAGAATCCTGGATAGTAGAAATTGACACAGAAAGAAGTAAACAGATCTAGGAAAAGGACTTATACAAGGAAATCATTGTGAAGAAAACAACTTTGAAAGACTGATAACTGATAAAACACATTGATCAATCATGTCTCCAGAGGAGCTAGGGCATTAGCTGACAGAAAGGTGATGAACATAAGATGCAAAGAAATATATTTTTTGAACAGGGCCACTATGTGTTCTCATTTTGTTGGACTGCTTTTTTTCTATAGGTCCCCATCTCTTTCAGTTAACTAAGAGGGAAGCCAAGAGGAAGGGGGTTACTTAATGTGATACAAAAGGAGAGAGAGAGAACAGTATTAGACTTCTGGCCAAGATGGCAGAGAGAAATCAGGCACTGTGCTAAGGTCTCCTGGCTTTCCCTCAGAATTAATATGAATCAAGCCTCTTAACAGAATTCAAATCCGCAAAATTCAGAAAGAGCTGTCTCAAAAAGGTCTGTCTCAGAGGAATGTGAGTGAGCCAGGGGCAGAGAGAAGAAACCCAGGACTAACTTCAGAACAGCCTCAGAAGCTTTGGCTTTGTGAGCAGGCAGGAGAGCCAGCAGAGTGGGTGGGAGAGCTCCAGCACAGCGGCTAGACACTAATCTGATAAACTTTGCTGTCCGGGAAGACCAAGACCATGTGCCCCATATTTTCAGCAGGGTCCCCGTGTTTCCAGTTGAGTTCCCCCCCATCCCCATGAGAAAAAGGGACTCTTCTCAGGAAAAACACAGTAACAACTGCCCCCCTCCCCCCACCCCAAGCTCAGGGGTGGGCAGCAGATCTCACTCAGTGCTAAGTGAATAATAAGATTAACTAAATAGCCCAAGAGCCCAGCCCACCCCTCAGGCCTAGGGAATGGGCCACAAATCAAGTTCACAGACACTCCAGCTTGAGCTTCTAGCATCCCCCTACTGGCCAGCCTACTTGGAGTTACTAAGCCCAGTGAGCAAAGCCTCTAGGGTTTTCAAAACCAAAGGTCCTTGAACCAGCCCCCACCCCCACTCCCAATAAAAGATCCTAGGAAAATGAAGAAAGGCCAGTAAAAGGGGGGGTCCATTGCAAGCTACCTCAAAGCCAAAGACCCTAACTCAGACAGAGCTAGAACTTCTGAGGAGCATATGAATTGATCTCTCGCCCAGAAAGACTTCTTAGAAGAGATCAGGAAGGAGTTTAAAAATCAATTGGAAAAGGGCGGCTTGGAGCAGCTAGGGTAGCGTAGTGGATAAAGCACCAGCCCTGGAGTCAGGAGTACCTGGGTTTGAATCCGGTCTCAGACACTTAATAATTACCTAGCTGTGTGGCCTTGGGCAAGCCACTTAACTGTATTGCCTTGCAAAAAAACAAAACAAAAAAGAATCAATTGGAAAAATTGGGAAAAGAAACTCAAGAGAAAATTAACACCTTGCAACAAGAAAACAAATCCTTAGAAAATACAATTGGACAAGTGCAAAAAGAAAATATTCTCTCAAAACCTCAGTTTGGGCAAATGGAAAACTTCAAAAATGGAATTAACCAATTGGAAAAAAAAAAGTTGCAAAAGGTAAATGAAGAAACTTCTCTAAAAAAAAGGAATGGAATCTGTGGAAACTAATGACTTCATGAATCAAGAATCTATCTGTTAAAACCAAAAAATCAAAAAATAGAAGAAAATGTAAAATACCTCATCAGCAAAACCACTGACCATGAGAATAGATCCAGGAGAGGCATCTTAAGAATCATTGGGCTTCCTGAAAACATTGAAGAGGATAAAAAAGCCTGGATCAATATTACAGAATTTAGTGATGAAAAATTGCCCTGAGGGCAAAATAGTTATTAAAAGAACGCATTGATCCCCTCCTGAAAGGGATCCCAAAATGAAAACACCAAGGAATATTGTAGTCAAATTCCACAGATATCAGATAAAAGAGAAAATCCTGCAAGCAGTCAGAAACAATTTAGATACCAAGGAGCCACAGTAAGGATTACACAGGACCTGGCTGCATCAACATTAAGGGATTGAATTTCCTGGAATTCGATATTCTGAAGAGCAAGTGAGCTTGGAATGCAGCCAAGAATTCACTATCTGGCAAAACTGCTCCTTCTCTTCCAGTGGAAAAGATGGACATCCAACAAAATAGGAGAATTCCAACTTTTCCTGGTGAAAAGACCAGAGCTAAATAGAAAAGTTGGACTTCAAATAGGAGACTCAAGAGACACATGAAAAGGTAAAATAAGGAAAAAGGGAAAAAAAACTGCTAAGCAATAAGATGAAGCTGGCTATATCCCCAGCTGGGAGGAAGATTCTCATAACTCTTGAGAATTGTAACTCTATTAGAGAAAATTATACTTAGCAAGAAGTGATGGACACTCATAACTTATCCATGACTCTCACAGAATAATTTAAAAACAGTATCTCCTTAAAAAGGAGGGACAGTAAAGAGATGGGAGGATGGAAATGATTGAATGGGGGTAAATCACATTACATAAAGTGTTACAAAGGACCTATTGCAATAGAGGGAAAGAAGGGAGGAGGTGAGAACTGCCTGAATCTTACTCTCATCAGATTTGGCTTAAAGTTAACATACACACACTCAGTTAAGTTAAGAAGCTTATCTTACTTTTCAAGTATTAAAAGGGGAAAGGAGGAGTGGGAGAAAAAGAGGAATTGAAAGAAGGGAAGGAAGGAAGAAGGAGAAAAGGGGAAGAAAGGGGAGGGGGGTTGGATATAAGAGGGCAAACACACTGAAGGTGGTGGTATTCAGAAACAAAATACTGGGTAATATGGATAAAGTGAAAAAAAGGGGAAAATACAAGCAGAGGGAAGATAGCATGGAGGGCAATAAAGAGTAATTATAATTTTGAATGTGAATGGGATAAACTCCATAAAACATAAGCGAATAGCAGAGTGGATTAAAAACCAGAATCCTACAATACACTGCTTACAAGAAACTCATTTGAAGCAGAGAGATACATGTAGAGTAAAGGTAAAAGGTTGGAGTAAAATATATTTTGCTTCAGTTGAAGTGAAAAAAAGCAGGGGTAGCAACCCTTATCTCAGACAAAGCAGCTGCAAAATCTCATTAAAAGAGATATGGAAGGAAACTATATCCTCTTAAAAGGTACCATAGACAATGAAAGAATTTTAGTACTAAATATGTATGTACGAAGTGGTATAACATCCAAATTCCTAGAGAAGTTTAATGAATTACAGGAAAACATAGATAGCAAAATTCTACTGGTGGGAGACCTGAACCTCCAGCTCTCAGATTTAGGTAAATATAATCATAAAATAATCAAGAAGGAAGTTAAGGAGCTAAATAGATTGTTAGAAACCCTAGGCATGATAGAACTTTGGAGAAAATTGAATGGGGATAGAAAGGAATATATTTTTTTCTGCAGTACATGGACTTACACAAAAATTGACCATGTACTAGGGCATAAAAGCCTAATAACCAAATGCAGAAAGGCAGAAATAGAGAATACATCCTTCTCAGATCATAATGCAATAAAAATCACATGCAATAATGGGCCATGGAGAGATAGACCTAAAAAAAATTGGAAACTACATAACCTCATTTTAAAGAATGAGTGGCTCAAACAACAAATTATAGAAAGAATTAATGATTTCATCCTAGATAATGACAATAATGAGACAACATACCAAAACTTATGGGATACAGCCAAGACAGTTGTCAGGCGATATATCTTTAAATGCTTACATGAATAAATTGGAGAAAGAGGAAATGAATGAACTAAACATGCAACAAAAAAAAATTAAAGAAAGAACAAATTAAAAAGCGGCAATTAAATACCAAATTAGAAATTCTAAAACTTAAAGGAGAAATTAATAAAAATCAAAATCAAGAAAACTATTGACCTAATAAATAAAACCAAGAGTTGGTTTTATGAAAAAACCAATAAAATTGATAAACCTCTGGTCAATTTGATTTAAAAAAAAAGAAAGAAGAAAACCAAATTGCTAGTATCATAAATGAAAAAGGTGAACTCACCACCAATGAGGAGGAAATTAAATTAATAATTCAGAATTATTTTGCCCAGTTGTGTGCCAATAAATTTGATAATCTAAGTGAAATAGATGAATATTTACAAAAACATAAGTTGCCCAGGTAAAATGAAGAGGAAATTAAATACCTAAATAAACTTATCTCAGAAAAATAAATTCAACAAGCCATTATTGAACTGCCTAAGAAAAAAATCTCCAGGGCCAGATCGATTCACAAGTGAATTCTATCAAACATTTAAGGAACAAATAGATGAAAATGGAACTCTGCCTAACTCTTTCTATGACACCAATATGGTGCTGATATCTAAACCAGTCAAAACAGAGAAAGAAAATTATAGTCCTATCTCCCTAATGAATATAGATGCAAAAGTTTTAAATAAAATCTTAGCAAAGCGATTACAGCAAATTATCACTAGGATAATATACTATGACTAAGCAAAATTTATCCCAGGAATGCAGGGTTGGTTCAATATTAGGAAAACTGTTAGTATAATTAACTATATCAAAAACAAACCTATCAGAAATCATATGATTATCTCAATAGATGCTGAAAAAGCCTTTTATAAAATACAGCACCCATTCCTACTAAAAACACTAGAGAATGTATTCCTTAGAATGATTAGAAGTATCTATCTGAAACCATCAACAAGCATTATATGCAATGGGATAATCATTTAAAAAACTCCTAGAAGCAATTAACAACTTTAGCAAAGTCACAGGACATCAAATAAACCCTCATAAATCCTCAGCATTTCTATATATTACTAGCAAGATACAGCAGCAAGAGTGTGAAAGAGAAATCCCATTCAAAGGAACTTCAGACAATATAAAATCCCTGGGAGTCTACCTTCCAAGGCAGTCTCAGAAACTCTATGAAAACAACTACAAAACACTTCTCACACAAATAAAATCAGATTTAAATAACTGGAGTAATATCAACTGCTTATGGACAGGCCGAGTCAATATAATAAAAATGACAATTCTACTTAAATTAAACTGCTTATTTAGTGCCCTACCAATCAAAATTCCAAAAAATTATTTTACAGAGTTAGAAAAAATTGTAAGTAAATTCATATGGAGAAATAAAAGGTCAAGAATTTCCAGGGACTCTATGAAAAAAGGTGCAAAAGAAGGTAACTTAGCCCTACCAGATCTAAAATTATATTATAAAGCACAGTCATCAAAACTGCCAAGTATTGGCTAAGAAATAGAGTGGAATAGACTAGGTGCAAAAGAGCAGGAAATGATTATAGTAATCTACTTTTTTGATAAACCCAGAGAGCTGCTGGTATAAAAACTCTCTCTTTGATAAAAAAAACTGTTGGGGGGAAATTGGAAGTTATTATGGCAGAAACTTGGATTAGACCAACATCTCATACCCTATACCAAGATAAGATCAAAGTGGGTACAGGATTTAAAAGACAATATTATAAGAAAATTAGGAGAACAAGGAGTAGTTTACTTGTCAGATTTATGGAAAGGGAAGCAATTTGTTATTTATTTTTTAAATTTATTTTTATTAAAGATATTATTTGAGTTTTACAATTTCCCCCCAATCTTACTTCCCTCCCCCACCCCCACCCCCACAGAAAGTCTTTACTTTGTTTCCATGTTGTACCTTGATCCAAATTGGGTGTGATGAGAGAGAAATCATATCCTTAAAGAAGAGATAAGAAGTCTAAGAGGTAAAAAGATAAAGCAATAAGATATCTGTTTTTTTCTAAATTAAAGGGAATAGTCCTTGAACTTTGCTCAAACTCCACAGCTCCTTATCTGGATACAGATGGTACTCTCCTTTGCAGACAGCCCAAAATTGTTCCCGATTGTTGCACTGATGGAATGAGCAAATCCTTCAAGGTTGATCATCACCCCCATGCTGCTGTTAGGGTATACAGTGTTTTTCTGCTTCTGCTCATCTCACTCAGTATCAGTTCATGCAAATCCCTCCAGGCTTCCCTGAATTCCCATCCCTCCTGGTTTCTAATAGAACAATAATGTTCCATGACATACATATACCACAGTTTGCTAAGCCATTCCCCAATTGAAGGACATTTACTTGATTTCCAATTCTTTGCCACCACAAACAGGACTGCTATAAATATTTTTATACAAGTGATGTTTTTACCCTTTTTCATCAACTCTTCAGGGTATAGACCCAGTAGTGGTATTGCTGGGTCAAAGGGTATGCACATTTTTGTTGCCCTTTGGGTGTCGTTCCAAATAGCTCTCAAGAAGGGTTGGATGAGTTCACATCTCCATCAACAGTGTAATAGTGTCCCAGATTTCCCACAACCCTTCCAACAATGATCATTATCCTTTCTGGTCATATTAGCCAATCTGAAAGGTGTGAGGTGGTACCTCAGAGAAGCTTTAATTTGCATTTCTCTAATAATTAATGATTTAGAGCATTTTTTCATATGGCTATGGATTGCTTTGATCTCCTCATCTGTAAATTGCCTTTGCATATCCTTTGACCATTTGTCAATTGGGGAATGGCTTTTTGTTTTAAAAATATGACTCAGTTCTCTGTATATTTTAGAAATGAGTCCTTTGTCAGAATCATTAGGTGTAAAGATTGTTTCCCAATTTACTACATTTCTTTTGGTCTTAGTGCAGTGGGTTTTATCTGTGCATAAGCTTTTTAATTTAATGTAATCAAAATCATCTAATTGGTTTTTGGTGATGTTCTCCAACTCTTCCTTAGTCATAAATTGCTCCCCTTTCCATAGATCTGACAGGTAAATGATCTTCTAATTTGCTTGTAGTATTGTTTAAGTCCTGTAACCATTTGGATCTTATCTTGGTAAAGGGTGTTAGGTGTTGGTCTAATCTAAGTTTCTTCCATACTAACATTCAATTATCCCAGCAGTTTTTATCAAAGAGGGAGTTTTTATCCCAATAGCTGGACTCTTTGGGTTTATCAAACAGCAGATTACTATAATCATCTCCTGCTTTTACACCTAGTCTATTCCACTGGTCCACCACTCTATTTCTTAGCCAATACCAAACCGTTTTGATGACTGATGCTTTATAATATAATTTTAGATCAGGTAGGGCTAAGCCCCCTTCTTTTGCACTTTTTTTCATTAAGCTCCTGGAAATTCTTGACTTTTTATTTCTCCATATGAATTTCCTTGCAATTTTTTCTAACCCATTAAAGCAATTTTTTGGAATTTTGATTGGTAGGGCACTAAACAGATAGTTTTAGTAGAATTGTCATTTTTATTTTATTAGCTCTACCTATCCATGAGCAGTTGATATTTGCCCAGTTATTTAAATCTGATTTAATTTGTGTGAGAAGTGTTTTATAATTGTTTTCAAAAAGATTCTGAGTCTGTCTTGGCAAATAGACTACCAAGTATTTTATATTGTCTGAGGTTACTTTGAATGGGATTTCTCTTTTCTAGCTCTTCCTGCTGTATCTTGCTATACATAGACCTATAGAAAAGTTGAGGATTTATGAGGGTTTACTTTATAACCTGCAACTTTGCTAAAATTGCTAATTGTTTCCAGTGATTTTTTAGATGATTTCTTGGGATTCTCTAGGTAGAACATCTTGTCATCTGCAAAGAGTGAGAGTTTTGTCTCTTCCTTCCCAATTCTAATTCCTTCAATTTCTTTTTCTTCTTTAATTGCTGATGCTAACATTTCTAATACAATATTGAATAGTAGTGATGATAATGGGCATCCTTGCTTCACCCCGATCTTATTGGGAATGCCTCTAGCCTCTCCCCATTGAATATAATGCTTGTTGATGGTTTCAGATAGATACTGCTAATTATTTTAAGGAACAGTCCATTTATTCCTATACTCTCTAGTGTTTTAGTAGGAATGGGTGCCGTATTTTGTCAAAAGCTTTTTCAGCATCTATTGATATGATCATATGATTTCTGATAGGTTTGTTGTTGATATAATTGAGTATACTAACAGTTTTCCTAATATTGAACCAACCCTGCATTCCTGGAATAAATCCTACTTTATCATAAAGTATTATCCTAGTGATAACTTGTAATCATTTTGCTAAGATTTTATTTAAAATTTTTACATCTATATTCATCAGGGAAATAGATCTATAATTTTCTTTCTCTGTTTTAACTCTTTCTGGTTTAGGTAACAGCACCATATTGGTTTGATAGAAAGAGTTAGGCAGAGTTCCATCTTTCCCTATTTTTCCAAAGAGTTTATATAGAATTGGAACCAATTGTTCCTTAAATGTTTGGTAGAATTTGCTTGTGAATCCATCAGGCCCTGGAGATTTTTTTCTTAACAATGGCTTGTTGAATTTCTTTTTCTGAGATAGGGCTGTTTAGGTATTTAATCTCTTCTTCATTTAACCTGGGAAACTTATATTTTTGTAAATATTCATCCATTTCACTTAGATTATCAAATTTATTGGCATAGAGTTGGGCAAAATAATTTCGAATTATTACTTTAATTTCCTCCTCATTGGTGGTGAGTTCACCCTTTTCATTTATGATACTAGCAATTTGATTTTCTTCTTTCTTTTTTTTAATCAAATTGACCAGAGGTTTATCAATTTTATTGGTTTTTTTCATAATTCCAACTTTTGCTTTTATTTATTAAATCAATAGTTTTTTTGCTTTTGATTTTATTAATTTCTCCTTTAATTTTTAGAATTTCTAATTTGGTGTTTAATTGGAGATTTTTGATTTGTTCTTTCTCTAATTTTTTTAGTTGCATGTTTAGTTCATTGATTTCCTCTTTCTCCAATTTATTCATGTAAGCATTTAGAGCTATAATATATCCCCTGAGAGTTGCTTTGAATGAATCCCATAGGTTTTGGTATGTTGTTTCATTATTATCATTATCTAGGATAAAATGGTTAATTCTTTCTAGAATTTGTTTTTTGGTCCACTCATTTTTTAAAATGAGGTTATTCAGTTTCCAATTTGTTCTGGGTCTAGATCTCCTTGGCCCAATATTGTATATGACTTTTATTGCATTGTGATCTGAGAAAGATGAATTCACTATTTCTGCCTTTCTGCAGTTGATCATTAGGTTTTTATGTCCTAGTACATGGCCATGGTGTAAACCTAGATAAGTCACTTAACCTCAAAATAACACCTACTTCCCATAATAAGATAATAATCATTGTAAACCCTTAGCACAGTACCAGCCACTTAGTAAGTGCTATATTAGCTATCATTGTTATTAATCTACTTTTCTTTCTTAGCAAATGAGAGGATAAACCCTCTTAATTTTTAGCTTTCCCCAGAAAATAGGGTACAGGTACTTCTTGCCCAAGGCCACACAAAAGTCAATAATTCCAATTTTGGATATCTCAATAACCACTTAGAAAACCTCAAATATTCTTCTTTTGCATGCCTTCCACAAAAGTCTCATGTGCTCACCTGGCATGGTTCTTAAACAATCCAGAAATAAACTGGAGCTGGACCTGGGAATTACACTAATTTCCAGATTCAGTCTTTACTGTACTTTGCAGAATTTCAATTATTGACTTTCCCTAAACCAAAGACAAGAAAAAAGAAAAAAATAAGCCTCCCACCAGAAAGAAAAGTTTTGCCCCTACAGAACTCTCAGGAGGCAGGATTTTTGTCCACAAGAATTAATGACCTGAGGTTAACTAGAAGTCATTTCCTTATTTCCTGATGAGTGATCAAACTATCCTTGGTTTAAATTCCTCTCAGTATGCCTAAAATTTCTCAGGGAATCTCTGCAAAATATAGGGTAATCCAACTGCAGGTCTACACAAAAAATGTTCTAAATGATTTCCTGTGACACAAGGGACAAGGTATTTAACACTTAGGATTGGTTACCTGTTGGTTACTCTCTAGACCAACAAACAACCCTTATTCTTTAAATAAGCTGCAAGCTTATTTGGAAGCTATCTGGATTTGTGTGACAACAAATTAAATAATCTAGATGTGCTTAAAATGTAAAAAAATAAATAGCAAGAATGAGTTTCCATGGAGTGCTCTAGGAAAGTTGCTGAGTACCAATACTGAGGAGACATTAGTATTTAAACATTCAATTAAACAAAAGTTATCTTTGAAAAGAATGAGTCTGATTTTTAAGGAAACATGCTTGAAAATTGAACATCCAGGGGCAGCTAGGTTGCTCAGAGGATAGAGCACTGGCCTTGGAGTCAGGAGTACCTGAGTTCAAATCCGACCTCAGACACTTAATAATTACCTAGCTGTGTGGCCTTGGGCAAGCCACTTAACCCCATTACCTTGAAAAATCTAAAAAAAAAAAAAATTCAACATCCAATTAAAGTCTAAAGCAAAAAACAAAGAAAAACAGAACAAAACCAACCTCTGTTCTTTCTCTAGTGGATTCCTGCAATATTAAATCATCAAAGAAGGAATATCTTAGATGAAGAATTCCAGAAAATATATAAGGTACTCAAAATGTATAAAGATTCCTAGATGAATCCTCTATAGTACAACACAACTTCTTTTTTGGACTTCTCTCACTCCTGTAGTATTCACAGGTTTAGTAATCAGATGATGGCTACTAACTAACTGGGATTACCCTATAGGGTTATTCTCCCAACATTAAACTCATGAGTCCCCAACAGTAAGCTTCCCATTAGAAGTCATTCAATAGAAACTATTAACTTTTTTTTTAAGGTTTTTGCAAGGCAATGGGATTAAGTGGCTTGCCCAAGGCCACACAGGTAATTATTAAGTGTCTGAGGCTGGATTTGAAGTCAGGTACTCCTGACTCCAGGGCCAGTGTTCTATCCACTGCAACACCTAGCCATCCCCAGAAACTATTAATTCTTAGTAAAGACAGAGTCAAAACAGTTGCTACATTTCCTCCCAAAAGCCGCAGGTACACTTTTCACAGATTCACGTAGCATCCATGAAAAGAGTGGGAATATGACTTAGAATCCAATTCTTTGTATTCCCTTCTTCATGCTATAGTATAAAGTAATCATTTTTCTCCCCCACTAAGGAGCTTGAGCCCCAGTTACACTTTAATTTGCATTTCTCTAATTGTTATTTATATCATTTTTAATATGATAGTGTGGATTTCTTTCTTTGAGAATTGCCTATTAATATACATATCCATTAGGGATAGTTTTTGCTATTTATTTCACTCTTTTCTTTATATATCTTGAATATCAACTCTTCACTAGAGGCAATAGCTCTATCTAAGCCACGAGTACATTTGGAACTTATACTGGTATACAGTGTGAGATGTTGTAAATCTAATATCTTTACATTACTTTCTAACTTTCTGATCAGTTTTTATTTAATGCTAATATTGTGTTCTTTGAGTTTATTGAAGTATACTCTACTATGCTTCTTTTCTACAGTTTGCTGTACAATTTATTACACTGATTGACTTCTCTACATTTTTATCAATGTTAATTAGTTTTGATGATTACTATTTCCCTTCCATTTGATTTTTTTCATTATTTCCCCTGAGACTAGCACCTATTGGTGCTGGGATATTTTCTTTGAAATTTTTTTAAATTCTTTTTCTGAGATGGGATAATTTAAATTTTCTGTTTCTTATTTTGTCAGTTTTTGCATTTTATATTTTTTCAATAATCAGTTGATCACTTAATGTGTCAATTTTATTGGCACATAATTGGTCAAAATAGTTTCTAATGTAATTTATTACTCCATTTGCTAAGAATTTTCCTTTTTTTCTTTTTTGTTCTGGTAATTTGTTTTTCTTTCTTTTCCTGCAATCATACCAGCTCAAGCAGCTAGGTGGCCCAGTGGATAGAGCACTGGCCCTGGAATCAGGAGAACCTGAGTTCAAATCTGACCTCAGACACTTAATAATTGCCTAGCTGTGTGACCTTGGGCAAGTCACTTAGCCCCATTGCCTTAAATAAATAAAAATTAATAATAAAAAAGCAATACAATCATATCAGCTCATCATTTTAATCTATTTGATTGTTTTAAAAATTCCAGTTTTAAGGGCAGCTAGGTGGCGTAGTGGATAAAGCACCAGCCTTGGAATCAGGAGTACCTGGGTTCAAATCCGGTCTCTGACACTTAATAATTACCTAGCTGTGTGGCCTTGGGCAAGCCACTTAACCCCATTGCCTTGCAAAAAAAAACAACTTCCAGTTTTATCACTTGTTTCAATTTTGTTAATCTCTTCTTTGATTATCAGAAATTATATTTTGTTGTTTTAATTATTGCTTTCTAGTTGTGGTTTCTTTTAGCTGCAAGTCAGATTTATTGATCTATTCTTTCTCTTTTGATGGTGAAAGTATTTAGAGAAATAAAATTTCCCCTAAAGATTGCTTTAGCTGTTACTCACAAATTTTGATAGATTGTCTTATTTTTGTTATTTCTTTAGTGAAATTCTCTGTGGGTTCTATAATTTTTTTTGACTAGCCACTTTTTGATCAGAATTAAGTTATTTAGTCTCCAATTAATTTTGACACTTTCTTTAAAGGCTTTTTATTGAATATATATTTTATTGCATTGTAGTTAGTAAATGATACCTTTTATTATTTAATAGTTATGTCTATGAATAATATAAAAATGTAAAATTCCACCTTTTCAAATTATCAAAAATTATGATTTTATATTGATTAGTATGATGAATACTAATAATGAATTTAATAATAATAATCTAGTTTCAGATCTCTTTTCACAGGTAGGCTCTAGGCCTGGTAAAACAGTGAAAACAAAGTAATAGAAGTCATCCAACAATCATGATAGGTCCTGCCCTGAATTATGCTTGCTTGTGTTAAAGTGAAATATTTCAGTATCAGTATACTCTGTACTGTAACCCCAATACAATCAACCAAGCTGTTCCCACAGGAGTCCTACTTGGATGGTCACAAGTGTTGTAATTGTTGGTGGGCTTGTCCTGGGAAATTCACTCAAGCCCCAAATCTGATCCACCTGCCCAGTTAGGATTATGTATAAATATCTGACTCAAAAATAGCATGGTGGAATTCCAAGAAATGGAGTAATCATATGATTTACAAATCGGTTCCTTGCAAAGAAAATAATTAACAAACAGCTGTATGATTTACTGGTACTCTGTCTCTGGCTTGCTTTGTCATAACCAGGTTAGAAATGACTCAGTAAAACTTGGTAAACATGAATTGATAGCAGTAGCTCTCTATTAGGCTTTCCAGTATCTGAATTGGGACTAGGCTCTCTGGAAAACTTGTTCCAAGTCCCTATTCACCTGTCTGGTGAATTTAACACTTCTGATCTCCACTCCACTATTGGGCCTAGGCTTTGATCAGGCGTGCCTTTCATAGTGAAGAACATTACAAAGTCCCTGTTCGTACCAAGATGACTCAGATGTAAGGTCATTTTGTTTTTTTTCAGATACCTGGCACATGATTGGCAAAATTTTTGCATGCAATTTTTAAATTTTGTTTTCATTGTGATCATAGCAGTACGATAAATTTTTAGTTGCGATTTTCTCAATATATTTTAATAAGATATTTTCTCTTTTGTTTACATCTCTTAAATTTATCCTACTCAGAAACACTAAAAATCTTCTGTTAGTGTATATCTTTGCTTTCTATTGCAATTCTTGTAAGCACTAGATTGTGGTAGTAGGGGTTTTTTTAATCCAATCTGTCACATTCTTTCATCTTATTGGATTTTTTAAACTTTTAAATCTATTGAGTTTTAATGTTATGAGAATTAGGGCTAGAGGATAGCATTGTACTAGACCCAGATCCTCCATCTCTTCTCAATCTGGGTTTACTTAGAGATATACCATTCTACTAGATCAAAGCAAGGATTACCTCTGGACACCCCAACCCAATCTAGGAATGTACAGAGGAAACCCTAGCTTTTTGAGATACAGGGATAGACAAGCCACAACAGGTTAAAGAGAAAGGCAGAGAGCCATGCACAAGCTATTGAACTTCAGGGTAGTTCCAGAACTTCTGGTCTGAGCTCTACAGTGACCAAGAGCAGAATCCCTCAGGCCAAGGTTTCAGGAAAGTGACTTTGGGTGGAGATGGTCAAGTGTAGCATTCCTTTCCCAAACCAAAGAGCACTGTAGCTTAGCCTGAACCTTCCCAACTAGTTGTCTGAGCCTGTTTCAGAATGGGTAGACTCGGGGAGAAAAACAGAATCTGAAGTTAAACCAGTCTCAAAATCCTGAACTCAACCCTATCTTAGGAGACAGATTAGCCTTATTTGAGGCAGGAGTCAACCATGGTACCAGTATCTTGAATCAAACCAGGAGAAAAGTTTTAGGTAAAATTTATCCTGAGCAAACTCTGAAACTGTGATGAGAGCCCAATATGAGGGCAACTCTGAATTCAACAATAGAGGGGAAAGACCACAGTTAGAGCCTACAGTAGGGAGAGAGGTCTCAGATTTATGTGAGGAGGGAGCATCTAGGTAGAGCCAACACCAAAGCAACCCTAGGGTCTTTTGAAATAGGGGCCTATGGTTGAGGTGGGACTAGAAACAACATCTGACTGCTTACAGTAGCAGATGTGGATGTTCCTGTAATAAGATTGAAGTGGAGGATCCCTATTCAAAATATATGATGTAAGGATATACAAGAGTCTACAGGGAACATCAAGAACATTCAGAGCCATCCATATATATTGGGGTTTTCTGGAATTAGTAGGAGTGTGAAAAAGAAAGGTTGTATTGACAGTTTGACTGTTAGTTCCAGGAAAGCACCTATCAATAGAATCTTATAGCAATTGTCATAATCCTTAATGGATGAGGAAAAAAATCATATTAGGCATAAAATTTTTACATAAAGGGTAAAATAAGAGATGAGAATAAGGAAATCCTACTGTATCAGTGATTTAAAATGAATTCTTTGGACAGCTTGGAAAGTCTGAAATATCCTTAGATGATCTCTTCTAGTAAAGTTAAATGATAAAATTAATCCTTGTCTCTAAAACTTAAAATTTATCTTTCAAATTATGATTTTGTTAGAGGGAGATTATTAATCTTTCAGAAATTAGTGTCTGGAATGATTATGTTTATAGTTAAGGCTTATAAATTTTTGGATGTTATCCTAAAAGGAAAAAATACACATGTATTTACATATCTACGTTTTCTTTCAAATCTAATCCAGACTTAATAAGCAGAAACTTGGTAGATGTATGGTTATAGATATAAATGAAATGCTACATGATCGTTATTTCTTTTGTCATAAATTCATTATAAGATTAATGTTAAATGGTAAGTCTCACATTAACTTTTGTCTTATGAAAATATTAAAATGCTTGAATAAGTGCCAAAATAAAAAAAAAAGAAATAGGGGCCTAGCCTGGGCCACTCTATTGATTGATGGATTCTGCCCACCCAGCTGTGGATCTTGACATAAACACAGGTTTCCTACCCCTACTCCCTTAAGAAAGCGAAAGAAAACTGTTAATAGTGTAAGCAAATACCTTATTTTGAGAGACTTTGGGGTCCTCTGACCTCTGAAAAGACTAGTGAGCCTATAGAAAAATCTAGGAAAAGGGGCAATTAAAAAATATCTTGGGGGGGCAGCTATGTGGCACAGTGGATACAGCACTGTTCCTGGAGTCAGGAGTGCCTGAGTTCAAATCCAACCTCAGCCACTTAATAATTACCTAGCTGTGTGGCCTTGGGCAAGCCACTTAACCCCATTGCCTTGCAAAAAACTAAAAAAAAGAAATCTTGGTCAGAAGTAATACAGGAATACCTGGAGGAAATAAAATGAGATATCAAACAGAAAAGACAGAAGGGAGAGAATATAAAGAAAATTAGCATCTTAGAACAGAAGATAGAAAACCTCATTCAAGAAATGAATGCTTTGAAAATTAAAATGAGTCAGACAGAAAGCAGTTTATCACCAATACAAGGAAAACTATCAGAATTAGCAACAATCAAAAAAAAAAAAAAGGAAAGAGGGCAGCTAGGTGGTGACATAATAATTACCTAGCTGTGTGACCTTGCACAAGTCACTTAACCCCACTGCCTTGTTTAAATAAACTAAAAAAAAAAGGAAAGAAAAGAGGAAAATCTTACAACGTAACATTAAAATCAACTGATTTGGAAAACAGGTGAAGAAAAGGCAACCTAAGAATTATTACTCTCTAAAAATCATCAGAAAAGAAGTATAAATAACATATTTCAAGAAATTATAAATGAAAACTGCCTAGAACTTTTAGAAACAGAAAGCAAAATGAAAAGAGAAAGAATGCCCCAGTGATCTCTAGAAAGAAACACAAAAATAAAAATTCTCAAGAACATCAGAACCAAAATCCAGAGCTTCTAGATCAAAGACAGACCACTTCAATCAACCAAAAAAAAAAAATAGCTTCCCAAGGAGCCACAATAAGAATTACACAAAACTTAACTTATACCAGCTTATATGAAAAGAGAGTTTGGAATACAACATTCCAAAAGACAAGAGATAAAGAATTACAATCAAGGATAACCTAACTGACAAATAATACAATACAGTGGGAGGAAATGAAATAGAGGATTCTAAGCATTATTGGGGAAATTACAAAAATTGAAAAGATATTTGGAAACTGAAATTCAGATGTCAAGGGAAACAGAAAGGTACATAGATTTATATTATTGAAAGAGACCACATATAGGGTAGCTAAGTGATGTAGAGGACAGAGCACTGAGCCTGGAGTCAGAAAGACCTGAGTTCAAATGTGACTTCTGATTCTTAGTAGCTGCGTAACTCTGGGCAAATCATGTGACCTTATTTGACTCCATTTCCTCATCTGTAAAATGAACTGGAGAAGGAAATGGCAAATCATTCCTGTATCTTTGTCAAGAAAACCCCAAATGTAGTCATGAAGAGCTGGACACAACTGAAACAACTGACTGGCAACATGTGGAAATTGAGTTTTTACCTATTAATAGGGGATAAGGAATAAAATATAATGTAATTAATATAATACAAAATACATGCAATTATAACAATTATATTTTACATAGTATATTGAGCATGTAATACATATAAAATGAAATAGTTGAAAAATGTAATTTTAAGAGAACATATGAGAATAAAATATATAATGTAATATATTATGCTATACTTTATTATATGTTATATCTAATATATAATAAATCTAATATAATTAATTAAGGGTCATAGAGAAAAAAGATTCAAATGATAGGTTGTCTGTGGTAAATTTTTTTGTTTTTTTTTCTTTTAATCTTCTTAGGAGAAAACAAAAATAGTAGGGACAAATGATTATATTAGGAAAGAAAGGAAAAAGAAGGGGCTTGATAACACTATTGTATAAAAAATGTATGAAATGAATATATAATTATGGAGGAAGGAGGGGAATAAGGATTCAATGAAGGTTATTTTCATCTGAACCAGAAAAAAAGAAGTTTGAACACAACTGCTTACCCATGCACACATAAGCACACACACACACACACACACACACATACACACACACATACACATATACACACACACAGAAACATTTGAATTTCTTTTCCTTCATATATGAATATCTTCCTTTTTGTTACTTTAAAAATTTGCTGATGTCTTAGATTTTTGAAACATAAGTTGTGTTGTTCTTTTTCCCTAGAGGTCATCTGTGGATTCTTTTATTTATGCTTTGTTTTCTATATTCAAATTGATGAGCTATTTTCTTGCATTATTTCTTACATTATGGTGTTCAGATTTTTTGACTTGTCATTTTGTTCCAGAAAACTATAATTCTTTAGGTTGCATCTATGTATACTGTCTTCAAGGATCAATGACTTTTGCTTGCATGGAAATCACATATTCTTTTTTATTTTTATTTTTTTTAAAGCAATGGGGTTAAATGACTTGCCCAAGGTCACACAGGTAGGCAATTATTAAGTGTCTGAGGACAGATTTGAACTCAGGTCCTCCAGACTCCAAGGCCAGTGCTCTATCCACTACACCACCTAGCTGCTCCCACATATTTTTTTAACATTGCTACTTTTTGCTTTCCTTTTAAATGTCCCTTTTTTTCCTTTAAATTTCCCTCTTCATTTCAAAATATTTGTTTTCTCAATTTTGGATATTTGGAAAAAAACCCAGCAAAATTTGAATTTTCTATTATGTTCATTATTTCTGTTATGCAGTTGTTGAATTCTGCTGTATCTTCCCTCCTGACCTCTCAAGAATTTTATTTCTCTCTGGAAACATAATGGAACAACTTGCTGCAAAATTTATTTACAGAGGTTTGTAACTTTTTAGATATTTTAGTACTCATCTTCCTTTATAATTTTAGTACTTTCTCTGTTGATTTTTTCTGCTGGTGTTCTAGGTTTTGTGAAGACTTAATTTTTGGTTAAAAATAAAACAAAAATTTAGGTTACATGTGACATTTATTCTCTAAAATTTACCTAGAAAGCTATACATGGCAAATATCATTAGATGTCTAATTCAGAGCAAACTGAGGAAAAGGTATTTGTAGAAAAGACACAAAGAGTCATAAACTTTTGGTGGCCAACTAGATTACACATTAGTGCATAAAAGTGTCATTATGATTCTCTTATCCATCCAATCTGTTATAATTGACATTAGATTCAATTACCACAAAACTAGTGTCTCCTTTCTGACTTGATAGTTCATTAGATATGTTATGGACATATAAAACCTTGGGATTTCTCCCTTTCCAAAATGTCATAAGTATAAGAATTTATGTGGGGCTCTTATAAAGTTAGCCAGACTAGTTTCCTGCTTTCTCAGGATGGTCTCTCTCTCAAATTGTTGACACAACTGGGAAAACCAAATTGTATTTGCAATTTTGAGGGAGATCAGGCTAATTCACATAGAGTCTTTAGATTTATAGCTGTACAGATCTAGACCTTGAGAAGGGTAGAAGCTGGCATTCAGACTTTTAACCTTAATGAGAAATAAGTTTTTGACCAGAAATATAAGATTTAAAAATTTAAGTTTCATAGTTCTAACTTAATTTTCTCTTTTTCTTGAAATCTTTGGTGCTTTTTTAAGTCTTTTATTTCCTTGTCATTCACTTTGCTGGTGAATTTACCCTGAGGCATACATGTGTACTATGTGTATGTGTGTATGGGGCAGGGTGAGAGAGAGAGAGAGAGAGAGAGAGAGAGAGAGAGAGCATGTATGTTTGTGTGTACACATTGCAGGAGCAAATAAAGAAAACAGAGAAATGAAGCTAAGAGGAGGGGAAGAACTTTTGAGAGTTCTCCAAAGAAGGTCCATTTTCTTTTTTTTTTTTTTAGTAGCATCTTTATTTTTTTTAATCCATATGCACATATATTTTTAAGTTACAAAATTTCCTTCCACCCTCCCTCCCCACCCCCCTCTGCTCAGCAGCAAACTTTGAGGTTAATGTTGTCCATAAATATTTTTATTTTTTAAAAAACTTTATTTATTTTTATCCCTAGTACATGCATATTTCCAAGTTACAAAATTTCCTCCTACCCTCCTTTCCTGCCCCCCTCCCTCAGCCAGGAACAGTCAGGTTAGCATTTTACAAACACATTTTGTTTTTAGCATGAGGAATTAGCATTAAGGGAAAGAGATACATAAGAGATAATTTTTATAAAGTGTTCATCAGATTCAGAAGGATTATTTTTTTTTCTGTACGCTTTGTTTTGTTTTGTTTTGTTTTGTTTTATTTTTCTTCCTCTGGTTGGGGATAATATAGTCCATAACCAGTCTGATACAGTTGCCCTAGCTCTCTGGACTGCTGAGAGGAGCTGTTTCCATCAAGGTTTTCATCTCACAATGTTGTTAATGTGTATATTGTTCTCTTGGTTCTACTCCCTTCGCTCTGCATCAGATCCTGTGAATGCTTCTCTAGAGTTCAACTATTTATGGTTTCTTATAGAACAATAGTATTCCATACATGAATACTAATTCATGCACCATAACTTTCATTTGCATTTCTCTAATCAATAATAATTTGGAGCACTTTTTCACATAATTATATATAGCTTTAATTTCTTCATTTGAAAACTATCTATTCATATCCTTTGACCATTTATTAATGGGGAATGACTTGTAACCTTATAAATTTGATGAAATTCTCTATAAATTTTAGAAATGAGACCTTTATCAGTGCTCCTAGTAGTGAAGATTTTCCCCCAACTTTTTGCTTTCCTTCTAATTTTGGCAGCATTGATTTTATTAGTGCAAAACCTTTTTAATTTAATATAATCAAAATCATTCATTTTGCAGTTTATAATGTGCTCTAATTCTTGTTTGGTTATTGTATAGTTAAGATTTAACTAGTCAGTCGTGGTTCGTTGATTGCTCCCACCAAAATAAAACACAGTCATTGAAAGAAGAAAGATTACATTTAGATACAACAAGGAAGGGATGCAGATTTACAGCAACAATAATAAAATAGTACCAACAGTATTAGTCCAATAACAATTATGAGTAATATAATTAAAATAGAAGAGAAAGAAAGTGAAAACATCACCGATTTGGGAGGAAACACCACAGCTCAGAGAAGGCAGCTGGGGAGTCCCAAATCAGCGCCACCAGTGGGAACCTGAAAGGGGAAACCCTAGGCTGAGGGATCCATCTCTCCATAGGCAAACTCCAACAAGTGAGAGGGAATTGGGGGTTTTTATAATCAACTAAACAAAGAAGACTCTGGGCCAACAAAGTAGCTTCAGTCTCATGGGAAAGTTTTAGTTTAGAACATCTGGTCTGAATTAAGGTGGTTATCAAGGACATACCATGTGGGACCACAAGGTTTGTTATAGTGATAACAGTCCAGGGCGAGTAGCCAAGTCTCCCAAGGCCTATACTGAGATTTCCAGGAGGGGCTAGGTCTTGGAACATAGGCTAATGGTCAACATACACACGTTGCATCCCTTGATAGTTCACCAAAAGGGACAGAGTGAACTTATTGAAACTTAAAGGATTCAATATCCTTTCAGTCATAAATTTATTCCCTTTCCATAGATCTGATAGAGTATTTTTGGTCTATTAATTTATCTATAGTGTTGCCCTTTATGTCTAAATCCTGTACCCATTTTGTCCTTATTTTGGTATAGAGTATGAGATGTGGTCTATGCCTAGTTTTTGGCATACTATTTTCCAATTTTCCTAACAATTTTTGTCAAACAGTGAATTCTTATCCCAGATGCTGATGTCTTTGGGTTTGTCAAGCAGTAGAATGCTATAGTCATTTACTGTAGTTTCGTTTGAACCTATCCTAATCCACTGATCCATTCATCTGTTTCTTAACCAGTACCAGGCAGTTTTGATGACTGCTGCTTTATAGTATAGTGTTAGATCTGGTAGAGCTAGTCTACCTTTCTTTACATGTTGTTGTTTTTTTTCATCAATTCCCTTGCTATTTTTGCCCTTCCAGATGAATTTTTGTTACTATTTTTCCTATCTCAGTCAAGTAGTTATTTGGTAGTTTGATTGGCATGACACTGAATAAGTAATTTAATTTGGGTAGAATTGCCATTTTTATTATATTAACTCGACCTAACCATGAGCAATTGACATTTTTCCAATTATTTAGATCTGACTTTATTTGGGTGAGAAGTGCTTTATAATTGTGTTCATACAGGTTCTGGATATATCTTGGGAGGTAGATTTCCAAGTATTTAATGCTGTCTATAAATGGAATTTCTCTATCTCTTGCTCTTGGCTTTATTGTTCATATATAGAAATGCTGGTGATTTATGTGGGTTAATTTTATATCCTACTACTTTTCTGAATTTGTTAATTGTTTCAAGGAGTTTTTAAGATGATTTTCTCAGGTACTCTAAGTATACCATTATATCATCTGCAGAGTGAAAGCTTTGCTTCCTCATTACCAATTCTGGTTCCTTCAATTTCTTTTTTATCTCTTATTGCTACATCTAGCATTTCTATTTCAGCATCTATTACGATAATCATATGATTTCTGTTAGTTTTGCTATTAATCTGTTCAATTATGTTGAGTATTTTCCTAATATTGAACCATCCCTGCCCACCAAGTATAAATCCTTCCTGATCATAGTGTGTTATACTAGTAATAACTTGCTGTTGTCTCATTGATAAAATTTCATTTAAGATTTTTGCATCAATATTCATTAGGGAGATTGGTCTTTAATTTTATTTGTCTGTTTTGGTTCTTCCTGGTAGGTATCAGTACCATGTTGGTGTCATAAAAGGAATTTGGCAGAACATCTCCTATTTTTTAAAATAGTTTATGTAAAATAGGAATTAATTGTTCCTTAAATGTTTGATAGAATTCACTTGTATATCCATCTGGGCTTAGAGACTTTTCATAGGGAGTTTATTGATGGTTTCTTTAATTTCTTTTTCTGAAATGGAGTTATTTAAGTAATTTATTTCCTTGTCTATTAATCTGGGCAGCTTGTATTTCTGTAAATATTCATCTATTTCACTCAGCTTATCCAATTATTGACATATAGTTCAGCAAAGTTGGTCCGAATTATCTTTTTAATTTCCTCCTCATTCGTGGTTACTTCACCCTTTTCATTTTTGATTCTGGTAATTTGATTATCTTATTTTTTTTAGGTTTGTCTATTTTATTGGCTTTTTCATAAAACCAAATCTTAGTTTTATTTATGAGTTCAATGGTTTTCTTGCTTTCAATTTTATTACTCTCTTTCCCTTGATTTTTAGAATTTTTAATTTAGTGTTTCATTGGGGTTGTTTAATTTGTTCTTTTTCTGGCTTTTTTTTTTAGTTGCATACCCAATTCACTGATCTCCTCTTTCTCTTTTTTATTCATTTAGGCATTTAGAGATATAAAGTTTCCCCTTAAAACTGCTTTGGCTGCATCCCATAAATTTTGGTATGATATCTCATGAGTATCACTTTCTTGGATATGATTATTGAGTATTTCTATTATTTGTTGTTTGACTCACCCATTATTTAAGATTAAGCTATTTAGTTTCCAATTAGTTTTTGGTTTATCTTTCCATGACCCTTTATTACATGTGATTTTTATTGCATCAGGATGTATTTATTATTTCCTGCCCTTCTGCATTTGATTATAAGGTTTTTGTGACCTAGGATACAGTCGATTTTGGTATAGGTGCCATGTACTGCCGAAAAAAAGGTATATTCTTTTCCATCTCTGGTATCTCTTCTTCAGAAGTCTATTATACCTAAGTTTTCTAAGAATTCTTTCACCTTCTTAATTTCATTCTTATTTTGTGGTTAGATTTATCTAGTTCTGAGAGAGGGAGACTGAGATCCCTATTATTAAAGTTTTGCTGTCTATGTCTCTTTGTAATTCACTCAGCTTTTCCTCTAGGAATTTGAATGCTATACCACTAGGTGCATACATGTTTAGTATGATATAACTTCATTACCAACGATACCTTTTAAGAAGATGTAGCTTCCTTATCCCTTTTAATGAGATTGATTTTTACTTTTACTTTATCTGAGAGCAGGATCCCTACCCTTGATATTTTTTACTTTAGCTGAGGCATAATATATTTTGTTCCAACCTTTTACCTATCCCCTGTGTGTATCTCTCTGCTTCAAATGTGTTTCTTGTAAATAACATATTGCAAGATTCTGGTTTTTAATCCATTCTACACTCCATTTCCATTTTATGGGACAGTTCATTCCATTCACATTTACAGTTAAGATTGTTAATTCTTTATTTCCTTCCACGCTATCTTTCTCCATTTATATTTTTCTCTTTCCTTTCATCTTATTCCTCCTCACCAAAATTTTACTCCCTTTCCCCTTTAACTTTTCTTTTAAAATTTAACTGAAAAGTGGAAGTTTTTTTCATAATAAACAAGGTTAATGTTTAACTTTCACTTATAACTTTGCCTTCCCTTTTATCAGTCCCTTCTTCCCCCTCTCTTTCCCTGTTTCCCCCTTCCCTCTAGATTTGGATAAATTTTTAAACCCCAGTGGGAATGTATCTTATTCCTTCTCTGTACCAATAGATTTACTTAGCCTTCATACTTTCCCTTTTTTGCCCCTCTAAAATTATAAATCTTTGTGCCTCTTCATCTGGTGTTATTTATCACTCTAGTACTGTTAATCAGGTATTATCAATCACAGTTTGATTATTTGATTGCTTGATAAGCTCATATTGATATATTGTTTGATAAGCAGCATTGCTCATATTACATCAAATTAAAATTATAATCAGTACTGGGAACTTCTGAAGATCTTTACAAATGATGGTAAGTGGGGCAGCTAGGTGACACAATGAATAAAGCACCAGCCCTGGAGTCAGGAGTACCTGGGTTCAAATCCATCCTCAGACACTTAAGCCACTTAACCCCGTTTGCCTTGCAAAAACCTAAAAAAAAATGATGGTAAATTATGAGAAACTGACGGAGGACCAACCAGTTTATCATGCCCTCATTAGACAAAGTGTCAAGCTTTGTTAGCACAGCCAAATTAAAATGGGTTAAAGTATAATGAGAAACTTCAATTTAATGTTAACACCCTGCTTTCCATCAGGGCTTTTTGTCTCAAACATAGTGTTGTCATCTTGGACCTCTTCAATGGAGAGACAAGACTCAACTATACTCATATCCTTTAAGTCCAATCTCTTCAATTATACTCAACCCTTTAACTATTCTAAGAGAAGTAAAGTTCTAAAGAATTTAAAGTGTTAAATCTTCCCTTTTAGGGTTGTAAAAAATTTGATGATCTTGACCAATATTTGTTTTGTTTTTTCCTTCCCCTTTTCATTTACCTTTTTATGCAACTCTTGAGTTGTGTATTTGGCAATTGAATTCTGTGTTCAGTTCTGAGCTTTGTATCAGGAAATTCTGGAAGTCCTCTATTTCGTTGAACACCCATCTTTTCCCCTGACAGTATATGCTGAATTTTGCAGGGTAGTACATTCTGAGTTGTAATCTCAGGTCCAATATATGAAAATCCAGGTCTTTCAATCCAGTGTTGAGGCTGATAGATCCTGTGTGAGTGTGATTATGTTTCTTTTCTATTTGAAATAGGCAGAGTACCCAGGTTATAAGTCTGGAGAATTTGCATAAGGTCCTTCATGTTGGAGAAAATGAATACTAGACATTATCTGCCTATGTAAGGGACAAAGTTGATGCAAGAACTTTGGAGAGATTGAAGAAGTTCTCTATTTTCTTAGAGACAAACTTGGTTCCAGATTTCTTTGGGAATGACTCCAGATAGAGGGAAAAAAAGACATGTAGTAAACTTTGACTTTTGAGACTACAGAGAAAGAAAACTATTACTTATATCACACCAACTTTACTAAACTTTCCTTAGTTGATCCTGCCACTTGACCATCCTTATGATTCCAAGTTTGCTCCCGTAGACACTTCAAGGAAGTTTCCCCTTGAATGGAACGGATCAGGGTATCTATCAGTTAGTTGAAATATTTTGGTTCCCATGGGAAACCTTATTTTTTTCTGTGTATTTTCTGGTTAATTTTATCCTGTACAACTTCTTTGTCTTCTGTTCACTACCTACTTGGATAAATGGATTTACTATCACTATTTGTGATAGTCTTTGGTGTGACTAGCATTTGATGGGAAGGAGTTAAGCCCACGGATGTAATGTTGGGACAACCCCTTATCTTTCTTTTTTTTTTAGGTTTTTGCAAGGCAAATGGGGTTAAGTGGCTTGCCCAAGGCCACACAGCTAGGTAATTATTAAGTGTCTGAGACCGTATTTGAACCCAGGTACTCCTGACTCCAAGGCCAGTGCTTTATCCACTACACCACCTAGCCACCCCAACCCCTTATCTTTCAAGGAACAATTGCTTGGACCTAAAATAAACATTTTATTGGACCAACAATATATAAAGAAACAGGTAGATATAATTTTAATCAATATCTCTGTCTCGTTCAGAGAAGAGAGAGTTTAATTACATGACTTCTCCTCTTGCTTCTCTCCAGGTAGAAATCATCCTTATATGACCTAACTTTACCTGCAAGTGTGAACCAAGTTATCAGGGAGAGTGTTTTCTTGAACCCCAAGAGGCCTCTATCCCCTCAGGTAAAAAACATTTCCCCAAGATTTTCCAGTCCTCAAATTTTATTCCTATCAGGAAATTTAAAACTAAATCTCTTATGAGTTTCAGGGAATTAATAAACTCCCAGATAATATTTATAAGGATTATGGGAATTATAATTCCATATAATCCCTTCTTCTTCCCTTTACCAGTTCCTTTTCTCTCTTCTCCCTTCTCTATATTAAAAAAATCTTTGTTCAGTTTTCCACTGTCAACTAAGTCTCTACTTCCCCATTGAAATGTATGTCTCACCACTGCTGCCATGTTCCATTCCTTATTGCCTTTCTGTTGACTTCCTACTCTTCCTTTAGTCTTTCCTATCAAGGACTAAAATTTCAATGAGCTACATACTAGATAACAATTCAGGTCAAAGTGTTTGCTGAATAAGGACATGAATGATATTGTAAGCACTACATGTTCTGAAGCATGAAGAGCTTCTCAGTCCAAACCCCATGACAACTTCAACTCTTCACAAGCCACCAAGACTAATAACTCTCCTGGACAAAGAACTAATTGCTGGTAGAGTCTGATGGGAAATTCTTTTCCTGGTGGGTTGGGAACAAAAGGACTAAACAAAATAGAGAATTTCCTATTAATTCTTACTCCCCTTCAATTCAGTTCAGTTCAACATAAATTTATTAAATGTCTGCTATGAGTTAGTTAAAACATTTCAATTTTTTTTAGGTTTTTGCAAGGCAAATGGGGTTAAGTGGCTTGCCCAAGGCCACTTAACAGCTAGGTAATTATTAAGTGTCTGAGACTGGATTTGAACCCAGGTACTCCTGACTCCAAGGCCGGTGCTTTATCTACTATGCCACCTAGCCGCCCCTAAAACATTTCATTTTCAAAAGGTTTATGACATAATAGGGGTAGAGACATACTAGAGGAAGGGATGTAACAGAACACTAGATTTAGACTCAAAATACCAGGCTTTGAATTCTAATCTTGCTACTTTTTAAAAATTAACTTGTATGACTTTGGGTAAGTCATTTTACCTCACCAGGCCTCATTTCCTCTCTTAATGAGAGAGTTGGACTAGATGATATTTAAGTTCCTTTTCAGTGCTCTGTATAATGATCTTATGGATAAAATTAATATCCCTCAATCTCCAGACTACATCAGCCAACCTCATGGTCCTGCTGGTGAATGTATATTGCAGTAGTCTTTTTACGAGTGACTAGTATCTATATCTACAGGAGAACTAAGGATGGGGATAATTGAGGAGTCAAGGTTGGATTAAGGAAATAAGGCTAAAGGCTCAGCATGAAAAGTCCTATCATCTTGCATTTGTACATCATTGCAACTATACTCTACTTTCTATCAGGAAAGAAATGCAAATCAAAAACAAAGACAATCATCTGATGAGGGTGACAAAAATTAGACCTAGAAGGTCCTTAAGTAGAATTAGAGAGTTAAAGGTTGATATCAGGTATATTCTTCATATATTGCCCCTAAGTGCACCATCAAAATCATTAAATTCTGGGTGAAAATAAAATATTTACTATAAATCATGGCTCTTTATATTAATCTGGGAGAGATATAAATATGTATTTCAAGTCTGGGGTGTTGGGGGAAGGTCATCTGAAAATATATATTATGCATAAACACATACATAGGTATAAATATATATATGTATGTAACCTCAGGATATGTGTATATGATATATGTATATATGCAGTAAATAAGTATGTACATAAATATATATGTTTATATGCATATACACAAATATATCTGACACTAAGTTCCTAAATATGTTTGCATATACATGTATCTATGAGTACATGCATATGTACACACACATGTATATATATGCAGAAAGATATTTAATGTATTTAGGAACTCTAATATCAAATTGGGAGAGGGGGAAAGATGTTAGAAGCAAGGTGGGGCCTGAAACAGAGTTCTAACTTCTAAGACTTGGGAGAAAGGACACTATTATTTCTTCCTCTTCAAACCTCTAGTAACCTTTCCTTAGCGGATTCTTCCATTTGATCTTCCCTAGACCTGCTTCCCTCAAGGTCTCATCTTCTGGAGTTCAAATCTGTCACACTAGCTGTGTGAACCTGGGGGAATCACTTAGATGTATTTATCTCAATAATTCCAATATCTTTGCCAAGAAAATTCCAAATGGGACCACAAAGAGTTGGATGTGTCTAATTGACTAAACAAAATCCTCCTCAGTCAGGGATAGCTGTGATTCTGGGTTGAATACTCCCTTGATAACAATTCTGAGTACTGGAGATATTCCCCCTCTCCCTCAGAAGGGAAGCATGCCTCTAACCCTGTTGCATATTCTTATCCCTCTGCTTCATTACTCTAAAAGCTCTGCTAGTTGCTATGAAGATTGGGAGATAAGCTGTTGATGAAAAGAACCTGAGCTTAAGTCAAGGGTATCAAGACTATCTCATTCAACTTTACAGACCTGGGCATCTTACTGCCATACCTCAAAGTCCTAGACAAGCCCTCATCTCAGGTATTTCACAGTCATAAAGCTCCTTGCTTTCTGTATTATTCTGCTCATCTCTACCATCCCATATTCAGGTATGAAGAGGGGTCAGACATTCAGCTCTTGATGAAAAAATGCTGTCCACTTGCATATGTACTGAAAAGTTTGAGTACTGAAAAATTCATGGGAAGATAAGTGGCACAGTGGATAGAACAATGACCCTGGAGTCAGAGGGACCTGAGTTCAAATCAGGCACTTAATAATTACCTAGCTGTGACATTGGACAAGTCATTTAACCCTTGCAAAAAAAAAAGTCAGAAAAAGAACATTGGTGTGAGGGGGAAAAAGGTAACAATCAGCTTGTGAAGAAACAGATTAAATGTTGAGGAGAGACATCGATTGTTCTGACGACTAGATAGAGAGCTACCCTCACAGATGAACTACTGAACAGACCTGTTTGAATGCAGACCAAGGACTGAGATAAGATAGTGAAGGCCATTGTAGTCCATAAGCTTATTTGATTATGACTATACAATTTTGAAGTTTATAACTGAAAAAAATTACAAATCAATTCAGTGTTTGGAGACTGTGAAGGAAATTATATAAGTGTTGTGCCCCTGGGGAAATCACTTAACCCTATTTATCTCAGTTTGCTCATCTGTAAAATGAGCTGAAGAAGGAAATGGCAATCATTCCAATATCTTTGCCAAGAAAATTCCAAATGGGATCACAAAGAGTTGGATATGACTGACTACTTTGAGGTTCCCCTGCTGTATTTTCACTTTATCCTCTATCCTCAGAAGGATTTTTTGAGTTTCAATTCCTAAAGATTACACTAAGAGCCTCTGATTTAAGGCATTAGGAACTGTTGAGAATCCAAGAAAAGACACCATAGGAAGAAATAGAGTAAAGAAGGAGAGTAAGGGGAGTAAAAAGTCACAAGAAGAAAGGCACAGAAAACACTGAGGGCTTCTGAGACAACTTCAGTGGTTTTGCTGGGAACTTTCTGATTGGCAGAGAGGAACTACCTTGCTGATTGACATGAAAGCAGTGAGTGAGTATCACCAGAACAGAAGCAGCGAGAAGCCAACCAACTTTGTGTGATGCAGATTGTTTCCGAAGGAACCAAGGACATTGTGAGTTGCCTTGAACACTTAGGATATCCCAGCTTGGGTCTCCTTGATAGGTTTCTTTAAGTATTTCACTCTCTCTGACAGTCACTGAATCACATTCCATCTCCAGACTCCCCATATTCACACTCTCCCTCTTCAACTCTTGAATACTGACTTCTTTGACTCCCTTTAAGTCCCAACTAAGGGTCATTTGACCCTCAGAATGTTATCTTCACCTTTTTTCTCTAAATTTCTTTTCTAAATTTTCCAAGTCAGTGGCCCTAAACTTCATGTCATGGACTCCTTTGGAAATCTGGTGAAGCTAATTGACCATGGGCCAGCTTCTTAAAAAACTCCTCATTCATCACTAAAATCTCACCTCCTACAAGAAACCTTCCACAATTCTTAGTTCCAATGCCTTCCCTCTTAATTATTTCCTCTCTATTCTGCATGTACTTTCCTCTGTATATATATATGTATTTGTTTGCACATTATATTGTAAGGTCCTTGAGGGTAGAGATTGTCTCTTGCCTCTTTTTATATCCCTGATAATAAATATAAATATAAAAAATAAAAACAATATGATCACTTTGTTGTTATTCAGTTGTTTTGGTCATGTCTGATTCTTAGTGATCCCATTTAGGTTTTTTTTGGCAAAGATACTGGAATGATTTGTCATTTCCTTCTCCAGCTCATTTTATAGATGAGGAAATGAGGCACACAGTCACACAGCTAGTAAGAGTCTCAGGTTGTATTTGAACTCACAAAGATGAATGTCCCTAATTACAAGTCCAGTGCTCTAGCCACTGTGTCACCAGCTGCTCTAGTGCCTTAATAACCATTTAATAAATTTTGATTGAGGGTAGGGGTGGAACCCAGATAGCAGTGAGAGGGAAAGAATTCCCAGAAACTCTTCCCTCCAAATCTCCAAAAGTCATGTAATTATGCCTCTAAACAAATTTTACAGGGGCAGAATCCACAGAAAGACTGAGTGAAACAATTTCCCAGTCCAAGACAACTTGATAGATCCACAGGAAAGGTTTATTCCACCTGGACCAGCAGTTGGAAAAAGCCACAGCCCTGCTACACTGAAGCAAACCAGTTCCAGCCTTCCAGGAACAGCCTGTGCGGTGCTTGGATCCTTGGGGGCACCTGGATCCATGGCAGCAGAGTGGTTTCCAGATCTCTTGGCCCAGGGATTGCCAGGGATGAATTGGAGGAATGGCAGGAGAACTCTGCCACACTAGAATGAGTGTGGAGTCCAGGCCAGCACAGAGGTCAGGGCAGCCCCACCCAGGGAACCTGCAGAGCCATCCAGCAGCTACTTCCAGAGCACTCAGCCCACAGACAGTAAGGGGGTGGGGAGAAACTATGGAGTCTCTCTCTGCTATCCCTATGGCAGGACTCAGATCCAGGGCCCAGTCTGGGCCCCAACAGTACCATAGAGGAACAGGGACCCTCCTCACATTTCCAGGACAGAGGGGAGTGTTTGGGGTCATCCACAGACCAGAGCACAGGTCAGGAGAGCAGTTAGAGTCTCTCATAGGCCACTGAAGGAATTAAGGTGGGGGAAGTTGTCCCAAACACCCCTCCCCAAAAGCTTTGGAAGTGTGAAAACCAGTCATAGGCTGAGAAAATGAGCAAACAACAGAAAATGAAGAATCTAACCATAGAAAATCACTTTGGTCCCATGGAAGATCAAAATAGACACTCAGAAGATGACAAAGTCAAAGCTTCTATATCCAAAGCCTCCAAGAGAAATAGTAAATGGTCTGGAGCTATGGAAAAGCTCAAAAAAGATTTTGAAAAGCAAGCAAGGGAAGTAGAGGAAAAATTGGGAAGAAAAATGAGAGAGATGCAGAAAAATCATGAAAACCAAGTCAGCAGCTTGGTGAAGGAGATACCAAAAAATCCTGAAGAAAATAAACTGGTTAAAAAACCAGTTATGGGCAAATGGAAAAAGAAGTTCAAAAGATAAGAAGAATCCCTTAACAAGCAGAACCAGCCAGTTGGAAAAGAAGATAAAGCTCTCTGAAGAAAATAACTCTTCAAATGTAGAATGGAGCTAAAGGAAGCTGATGACTTTGTGAGAAATCAAGAAACAATAAAACAAAACCAAAAGAATGAAAAAACTAGAAGAAAATATGAAATATCTCATTGGAAAAACAACTGACCTGGTAAACAGATCCAGAAGAGATAATTTTAAAATTTATTGGGCTACTAGGAAAAGAGCCTAGAATTCATTTTGCAAGAAATAATCCAGGAAAATTTCCCTGAGAAGCAAAGGGTAAAACAGAAATTGAGGGAATCTAGTGATTACCTCCTGAAAGAGATTCCCCCCACCAGAAAAACTCCCAGGATTATTATAGCCAAATCCCCAAACTCCCAAGCCAAAGAGAAAATACTATAAGCAGCCAGAAAGAAACAATTCAACTACCATGGCATTACAGTCAGGATTATACAGGATTTGGTAGTATCTCTATTAAGGGCTCAATGGGCTTCCAGAAGACAAAAGAGATTGAATTACAACTGAGGATCAACTACCCAGCAAAATTGAACTTCCTCTTTCAGAGGAAAAGATGGACCCTCAATGAAAAAGGGGACTTGCAAACTTTCCTGCTGAGACTCAGAAAGTTTGATCTCGTAGTACAGGACTCGGGTGAGGCATAGAGAAAGTTGAATGGGAAGGGTTAATTATGAAGGATTTAATGATAATGAACTGTGTGTTTTCCTGCATGGGAAGATGATACTGATTAACTCATATGAGCATTCTCATTAGAGCAATTAGAAGGAGTATATATAGACAAGTCACAGGAGGAAGATGAATATAATGGTATAATATAGTATAAAGATGGAGTAAAGCACTGGGAGAAAGGGGGAGGTAGAATGGGCTGAGATATTTCACAGAAGAGTCAAAGGAAAAAGCTTTTGCAATGGAGTGGAAGCGGGGGGGAAGGTGAAGAGCAATGAATGAGCCTTCATTCTCCTCAGAAATGGCTCAGAGAGGAAATAACATATATTCAATAGGGTATAGGAATCTATCGTACTCTAGAGGAAAAATGAGAGGAAAGGGATGGGAGAAAGGAGGTGGGAGTAGATATTAGAAGAGAGGAAAAATTGTGGGAGAGGATAGTTAGACACAACACACTTCCAAGGAGGGAAAGAAGAGTGAGAATAGAATAAATGGGAGTGGGGAAGAATAAGATAAAGAGTGATATAGTTAACAGTAGCAACTGTGAGAAAAATATTGAAGCAACTTTTCTAATGAACCCAGAGACAGAGCCAATGTATCTGGACACAGACTGAAGTACATTTTTTTCCTTTCACTTCATTTCTCTTGAAGTTTCTCTATCTTTTTTTTGGGGGGGGGAGGGGGATTTATGTTTACTTTCACAAGATTATTGTAATAAAGTGAAAATAAATGAATCATTTTTAAAAAATAAATATTGATTAAATGCTTGAGAGTGTCTTCCCAAATTGTGAATGAGTTGATGTCTTAATTATTCCTGCTTTTAATTTCTAATGAATAAATGTTATTATTTTTGCTTCTACTTTATTGTTTAGCAACTGTTTCATGTTTAATACTTAATAGAATCATAATTGTCTAGCTGTGTGGCCTTGGGCAAACCACTTAACCCCATTGCCTTGCAAAAACCTAAAAAAAAAAACTTAGTAGAATCATAGTAACTAATTTCTTGGAGGCTCATGTATTGTGGTGACCATCAAGGTTGCCCTTAGGACCTTGAGAGTAGTGATATGATGGTTGTGACTGTCTCTGGGAACCTCAAGTCTGCTATTATCAATCCAGGATGTATTAGCTATACCAAGAATGGAAAGAGAGGAGGGACATTAGAGAGGTAAAGCACCTGGATATTAGAAAATACCTCATTTTTACTCTCCATATTACTTTTCTAGAGCTTTCTAAGCCTTTTTTTATGTCATGGACCCTTTTAGATGTCCAGAGGAGCCAATGAACCATGGATCCTACTTCTCAGAAAAAGTTCTGTTGCTTTAAATCATAATTGAAGGAAATGATAAAGTTCAGTTAGAGATTAGAGAAAGTAAAAATATAATTGTTTTTTTCTAGCTAAGTTGTTGTACTCCTTTAAATCTATCCATAAACTTTTCAGGGACTGTGGACCCCAGGATACAAATCCATGCCTAAATGAAGTATCCTTCAACCTCAGTGAAGATGAGTCTGATAGGGAATAGGGAGAAGGGATTCCTACAGCCCTAACTACTTATTTGGCTCTCCTATATCTTGGCCCCAGGAAGCAGCTATGTTGAAGTGGAGGCAGGAATTAAACTGAAATGCATATGCATAGAAATCTGAGAAGTATAAAATAACATTTTTCTCCTGTCTAGCACATACCATCATTACTAATGAAACAAGATTGATCCATGCACAAGTGCCCACCACAGCATCAGCACTGCCTTCCTAGTCTTGGTCACTAACCCTTTGTTCTTTCTCTTCTCTGAATTCCTCTTTGACTTTCTGACTATGTCAGGTACTCAGAAGAAAAGGGAGGTCTCTAACCCCCCCCCCAAATTCCTAGCAGCCTAGATACATCATAATAGCTCACATTTATATAACTCTTTGTGGATTGCAAAGATATATATTTGACCATCACAACACCAAGAGATAAAAAGATACTAATATTTTCATTTTCAGTTGAAGAAACTGAGGCTCAGAAATGTTAAAAGTTAGTGAGTGGCTGTAACAAGACTTGAACCCAGCTCTTTTTGATATCTATTCAATCCACTTGTACCTTGTCTTTCACTGGGCCAGCTTCTTTGTTTGGATGATTTCTCTATCCTATGTTTTCCTCTATGTAAGACTTTCACTTTTCACCAGGAACTTGAGTTATTTATCTTTTTTAGGCAAGAAAATAGAGTTGTGGGAAGAGTAGCAGGAAGACACCTGGATTAAAAGAACAAATAGGTATATATGTAGAGAGGAAACTTGTGTATATGTGGGTATACTTGCTGGTGTCTAGGAGAGAAGTACATATAGGGCTGTCATAACATTTGACAAGGAAAGTGGAACTCAAAAGCTCATTCACCTTCATAGTGATTGCCCTGCCCCTCTCCACACTGCCCCAAAGGACTTCATCAGTGGCATCCATTCCCAAATGTCATTGTAGCTCTGGATATAGAAAGGAGTGAGCAACAAAGGTAGAATGACTGAACAAGAGAATACAGTGAAAAACAGTCAGATATAAGTGATAGAAATGAAGAGAGAAAAAGAGAAAATGTTAAAGTGGGAATGGTCCCCATCCTTTTCTCCTTGATCATGGCAGACTTGGGGGAGAGGGGTATTAAGAGAAGAAAAATCCAGACAGGGTTTCTTCTTAAATAGATTGATCTTCCTATACTCAATGGGGTAAAGGAAAGGACAGTTCAGGAAGCTAGAACAGGGATTGACTACCACCACCACCACCCTACCCCACCCACCACTGCCCATAGCCTTCTCCCCTTCTCATAACTGTAAATTCCACCCCCCTCATTTCATCCCTTTTGCTCCTTCCTGGGAGCAGCAAAACCCAGCTGTTACCATCTGGGCCTCAGCTGTCTTCCTACTGCCTAAAACCCCTACTGTAGCCTGGGATCCCCCCACACACACTTTTCCTCTTTCCCCTTCCCTCCAGGGTTTGCTAAATTGGACTACCAGGACCTATATTTCTCCTCTATTCTCTCACAGGATTCCTGCTGGGACAGAGGCAGACTGGGGCAGAAGGAGAGATAGCCCCACCCTGGAGATGCCCAGGGCTCTTGGCAGTAACAACTGACGCTTTTAAAAGCATCTGCCAATGACTCATTCACACAAACCCAAGTACCCTGGGGCTGGGAACCCAAGAGTTCTATTCCCCTAGAAGATCCCTATCCTCGAACATTTACAAATGAAGTTATTCTTTCTTCTCTGACCCAATAACTTCAAGGAGCCACATTTAGCCCCCAATTCTTCCCTATTCCTCCATTTAACTTTTCTTTACTTTCCCTAGACCCTAATCCTCTTAGAATCCAGTGACTTATAGGAAGTACCAAGAATCCACCATTTCCTTAGTTTTCTTTTATTTATACAAAAACCCCCAAACCCTCAACATCTTTATAATTTAAGAACCCCTCTAAGGAACTTTTGTCAGTCAGGGCCCTTCCCCATTGTCCTCTTTGGGCAATCTCCTTATAAGGCAGAGCCAGAGTCACATGTCCCAACTTCTGGGATGGGCTGTGACAAATGCATTGTTCAAGAAATCAAGCAGGTACACTGTGGTCTCCTATCTAGGAGATAAAAAGAGGAACAAAGGGGATAGATCCCCCTGAGACTGTAATAAGAATTGGGAAGAAATAGAAAGATGAAACAAACAAAAACAACAACAACCACAAAACCTTCAATATGAAGGCAGCAGATGTGGGGTAGCTCCATTTACAGGGTAAAAATGAAGTGGGATGATAGTATCTCTAGAAGCATAACAAAACATTAAAAAATGATGTCATATGTAACACCAACATGTTCACAGTTGACTCCCTGCCTCCTGTGACATCATTCCGCTTCAGATATCAAGGCACTGCCCCTCTGTCCTCTCTTTGGTCGGTGTGGGGTATGCCCCTTAAGGATGGGAGAGAAGCACCTGAGGAGTCCTGTTAAAGAATGAGCAGGACCCTGAGAGGGAGCTATACTCACCCCTCTCTCCCAACCACAAGGTAGAGAGCAAGAGATAGGAGATTGGAGGTATACATTCCTCACTTTCATTACCTTTCCCTCAAGTGATAACCACTTATGAAGGAAAGACTGGAAGATCCTGGGAGAAGAGGAAGTGTGCTCCAGGAATTCACCTTAAACAATTCCATGAGACTGAATTCCCAAATCTGATCTCTCTAGACTTCCATTCCCCATAGGTTCAAAGTGCAATCCAGCAGGGTTAAGGACTATGATGGGACCTCAACTCTGCTGGGGAAGAAAAGCTTAGGAAGCCTGGGCTTCCAGGAATATGAGCTCCTGGGGAGGAGCAGCAGAAGAAGCAGGGATCAGTATTGTGAGGCTGGTCCTCCTGCCCCTCCTGGGGCTGCAGGCTTGGCCTGTGATCTCATGTGTTGGACGCTTGATAGTATTTTCTTCTGATGTCCAGCCAGAGTGACGCCAATGCGGAGTAGATCTCTAAATGCAAAGGAGAAGAGGTCATTAGGTCATCTCATAAGATCTCAGGGTTGAAAGGACTTCAAAGTTTATCTAACCTTTAAGTGTAAAGGAATTCCCTTTACACTACAACAACATATGACTCTGTCTGAGGACCTCTAAATCTACCCACTCTCCCCTGAGGCAGTCCTTTCCACACCAAAATAGTCTAATTATTAAGAAGTTTGCATTGGGTTGAAATCTATTTAATCAAGTGTCAGTCATTGCTCCTAGTACTCTCTTCTGGTGCCAAACAAAACAAGTCTAATTTTTTTTTTCCTGTGACATTTCATCAAACACTTGAGGATATTCCCCTCTTTTGTCCCAGGCTAAACAACTTCAGTTTCTTCAATAGATCTTTATATAACACCTTTAACATCACACTATCCTGGTTGCCACTCTCTAGAATTTTCTAATGTGTCAATCTCCTTCTTTAAAAGTCCAAGTTTCTCTAGGAGGGATGGGAATTCAGGGAAGCCTGGAGGGATTTGCATGAACTGATGCTGAGTGAGATAAGCAGAACCAGAAAAACATTGTATACCCTAGGAGCAACATGGGGATGATGATCAACCTTGATGGACTCACTCATTCCATCAGTGCAACAATGAGGGACAATTTGGGGGTATCTGTGATGGAGAATACCATCTGTGTCTAGAGAAAGAACTGTGGAGTTTGAACCAAGACCAAGGACTATTACCTTTAATTTAGGGGGGGAAAAAACTGATATCTTATTGTCTGATCTTGCTATCTCTTATACTTTATGTTTCTTCCTTAAGGATATGATTTCTCTCTCATCACCTTCAATTTGGATCAATATATACCATGGAAACAATGTAAAGACTGGCAAATTGCCTTCTGTGGGGGTTGTGGGGAGGGAAGTAAGATTAGGGGAAAAATTGTAAAACTCAAAATAAATAAAATCTTTATAATTCAAAAATAAAAGCCTTCATAATCAGGCCCCACCTAACTTCACAAATTTATATCATATTCCTTGCCTTCATTCATTCTATGTTCCAAACAGGGCTGCTATTACCCCATATAACATTTCATCTCTAGCCTCCTCAGTGACTTTACAACAGTGTTCTATCATGCTAACAATACTCCCTCCTCATCTCTGCCTGTTAACTAGACTTAGTAGAATTCCTAGCTTCCTTCAAAACACAGATTGAATGCCACATCCTACATGAGATCTTTTCTGATATGGATGTTTAATAAATATTTATTAATTGATTGCCTTCATTCATTTAAAAAAAGTTCTAGTTTCTGATCATACCCTTTGACCCAGCAATTCCAATACCAGACCTATACCCAGAAGAAACCATAAAAAAAATGGGAAAAGTTCCACATGTTCAAAAATATTCATAACAACTCTTTTTGTAGTGGCAAAGAATTGGAAATTGAAGGTATGCCCATCAATTGGGGAATGACTGAACAAGATATGGTACATGAATGTAATGGAATACTAATGTTTTATGAGAAACCAAGAATGGTCAGACTCTGGAGAAGCATGGGACGATTTACAGAAACTGATGCTGAATGAAGGGAACAGAACCAAGAGAACATTGTATACATTAACAACAACATTGTGAGATGATCAACCTTGATGGGTGCAGCTCCTCTCAGCATTTACAAGAGCTAGAACACCCTAGGAGACCAGCTATGGATAATGCTATCATCATCCAGAGGAAGAAAAATAAAACAAAAAACCCCTCCAGAATCTGAATGAAAACTACATTCACTTTTTTAAAATGTCCCTTATGTATATCTTCCCTATCTCATGATTTTCTTTCTTTCCCCTTAATCCTAATTCTTCATACCAAAAATGACTAATCTGTAAACATGCTAAAGACAAATGTGTATATACAATACTCACCTGCCTGTTTGCCTATAAGGGGAGGGGGGGTGGGAAGGGAAGATGGAAGGAAATTATGTAACTTAAGAATATGCATATGCATGTGGATGAATGTTGAAAAACTTTCGTAACATGTAATTGAAAAAATAAAATATCAATTAAAAATAAAAAAAAATAAAAGTCCTAGTTTCTCACTACATCTATGTGCTTTCTTGGGACTAGAAAGAGCCAAGCAATCAGCTTGGGAAGAAGAACAGAAGAAAAGAAACAAGTATTTATGAAGCACCCACTGTATGCTAGGCACTGTACTTACTGATTTTCAAATGTTGTTTCATTTTGTACTCACAATTCTGGAAGGTAGCTCATTTTATTGTTGAGGAAACTGAGACAATAGAAGTTAAATGACTTGCTCATGGCTACACAGTTAGTAAATATCTGAGGCTAGATTTTAAACTCAGGTCTTCCTGACTCCAGGGGTGAGAGGGTGGGGTTAAAGACACATCCAGTCTCTGAGGTGATCCTCAAAAGGAGAAATGGGTAGAAGCACTGCATGAGCAAATACACCTATTGTTCAGCGCAACCTTCCCATTTTACAAATGAGAATAAGGTCCAGGGAGATGAAGGGACTTGTCCCAGAGGTAGGAAGTTGTACCATTGACAAATCTGGGGCTCTTTCACTGGTGAAAGGGAAAAGAATCAACTGCACTTCACACAGGCTCTGCTTATTGACCCAACTAACTATCTGGAAAAGGGAAAACCAAAGAACAATTTTGCCTGACTCCACTGGGGACTGAAAGAGAAGACAGAAGGGGAGAAATAAAGTTGAGACTAAAAAATGAAAGAGCAAAAGAGAAAAGAAGAAATATGAGGGGCAGAATCAGAGAAAAGAAAATAGAGATGAGTTTTTGTCCCAGTTCTTTCAATACCGATGACAATTTGTTTCCTCATCCATAAAATGAAGGGGACTAGACTTCTATAACCCAAACTGAAGAAAGACTATGGAGAAAGAATGGGGAAGAGAAGGGAAAGATGGGTAACAGAGAGACAAGGGAGCAAAAACACAAACTGAGTTGTGTGTTGTGACATGAAAGAACTTCAGATGTCATCTTACTCAATCTTTCTATAAAATATGAATCCTATTCACAGTTCTGATAAATGATTATACTTAAATATGTCTGGGGGGGGGGCAGCTAGGTGGCACAGTAGATAAAGCACCGGCCTTGGAGTCAGGAGTACCTGGGTTCAAATCCGGTCTCAGACACTTAATAATTACCTAGTTGTGTGGCCTTGGGCAAGCCACTTAACCCCACTTGCCTTGCAAAAAAAAAAAAAAGTTGTCCAGAGGAGTGGCTAGGTGGTCCAGTGTATAGAGCACTGGCCTGAAGTCAGGAGTACTTGAGTTCAAATCCAGCCTCAGACACTTAATAATTACCTAGCTGTGTGACCTTGGGCAAGTCATTTAACCCCATATGCTTTGCAAAAAATACCTAAAAAAAAATGTCCAGAGACAGAACTTCCCATTCCACCAAGGACAGCCCCAATTATTGAGAAGTTCTTTCAAATCTGTCCCGCCTGTAAACTTGCATCCTTTAACCCTAATCCTGTCTCCTGGGATCACAGAGAACAAAATGAATTAGATTCTCTTTTAAATGACATCCTTGGAGTTACTTGGAGGCTATTATCATATCACCTCTCTCACTACAAGTTTTAGATAGCCCTAACATTCTTTGAATGCCCTGAGTTTGAATCCCCTCCCCATCATGGTTATTCTTCTCTAGGACAGAAGAGTGAGAGGCAGAGGGAAAGGGGGACATAAAAGAGAAAAAGGAAGATAGAGATAGGAAAAAGGAGAATGTACAATCAAGAAGAAATTTAAATGGAACAAAAATAGGTCAAGAAAATAGGTCATATTTATAAGAATATAACTCATTCTCCAATTGATAGTCAACGGATGTAAATAAGTAGTTTTCAGATAAATTAAAGTTATCTATAGTCATATGAAAAAATGCTCTAAATCACTATCAGAGAAATGCAAATAAAAATTACTCTGAGGGACCACCTCACACCTATCAGGTTCACTAATATGACAAAAAAGGGTAATGATAAATGTTGGAAGGGATATAGGAAAACTAGGACACTAAAACACTATTGGTAGAATTGTGAACTGATCCAACCTTTCTGGAAAGCAACTTGCAAATATGCCCAAAGAGCTATAAAATCAAGCATTCTCTTTGATCCAGCAATATCACTACTGAATCTGTATCCCAAAGAGCTCATTTAAAAAAAGGGAAAAAGACTCACAAGTACGAAAATATTCATAGCAGCTCTTTTGGTAATGACTAAGATTTGGAAAATGGGGAGATGATCATCAATTGGGGAAAGGCTAAACAAGCTGTGGCATATGAATGGAATGGAATATTATTGTTCTATAAGAAATGATGAGCAGCTTCAGAAAAGTCTGGAAAGACTTACATGAACAGATGCTGAGTGAAGTGAGCAGAACCAGAATAACATATACACATTAACAGGAAACTTTGTGTTGATCAACTATGATAGACTTAACTCTTCTCAGCAATACAATGATCAAAGGCAATTCTAAAAGACTTGTGATGGAAAATGCTATCACATCCAGAGAAAGAACAATGGAGTCTGAATGCAGATCAAAGCACACTATTTTCACTTTTTTAAATTTGTTTTTTGTTTTTTTCTCTTGGTTTTTCCCTTTTGTTCTGACTCTTCTTTCACAGCATGACTAATATGGAAACGTGGGCAGTTAGGGGGTGCAGTGGATACAGCATTAGCCCCGGAATCAAGAGGACAGGAGATCTGGCCTTGGACACTTGACACTTAGTAGTTTGTGTGACTTTGGGCAAGTCATTTAACCCTGATTGCTTCACATCCAGGGCAATCTCCAGTTGTCCTGATTCCTATCTGGCCTCTGGACAAGATGGCTCTGGAGGAGAAAGTGATGCTGGTGAGTTAGTACAGCATTCCCGCACTGAAATCCAATTTGCAGGCTTGTCATGGCATCATCTACCTGATTCACAGTCTTCTTCGAAAATGAAGAACAAACAACAATATGGAAATATGTGTAACATGATGGTGCATGTATAACCTATTTCAGATTATTTACTATCTTAGAGTGGTGAAAGAAAAGGGTAGAAGTGAAAAAACTTTACTGAAAACTAAAAAAAAAAAAGAAAGGAGGCAGTAGCAGATCACTTTAGGCAATTTCCACTATGATTCCTAGATGTTCAGATTTTAAGGTTTTTGGAATTTCTGCTCTTCTTTTTTCCTAATCATAGGGTTGATGCTATTATTGGATTGTTCTTGTGGGGATGCTGTTTAAGCAATTCTCTCCTCAAAAAGGAAAGTTAATACCACATATAGGTCAATCTCACAGAACTCTACCCATCCTCTCTGAGCCTCCTCTTTTTTCCCCCCAAAGCCTCCCATAGTTGTTGCTTTCCCAAACAGGCCCACAACTCACTCTGCTGAGATCTGACTGACCAGCTCAAAGGAGCCAAACCCAGCAGCTGCAAAGCTCTCTTCATATCGACCCATCTTGATTGCTCTAAGCCACTCGCCCACTGAGCCAAAGGCTGAGAAATGAGGCAACCGCTGATCCAGGAGAGGATGTGAGGCCCTGTGGGGCAAACAAGAGGTATAAAAGGCTGAGCTTATTAGCACTGGGGGGTAAAGAGAAGGAAGGGGCAGAGAACAGCATGTTAGAATATTGCTGAATGGCCACTTCTTGGGAGACAGACAGAGAATGGTTCTATACAAGATCAGCAAAGCATCCTGAAGGAAGAAGATTCTCCAGTTGTCATGTAGAATGTCTGATGGTAGTCTCCACAGAAAGCCAGAGTACTCACCCACCATTCTCCCGGGCCACAATTTTGAGACTGGCAGGATTACGAATCAACTTGTCAAGGGCACTGACCACCTGAGGAAAGCGGGGTCGTGCATTTCGGTCTTTCTGCCAGCAGTCCAGCATGAGCTGGTGCAAGGAGGTGGGACAGTCTGAGGGTGGGGGTAGCCGGTAATCTTGCTCAATGGCATTGATGACCTGACAGATAGGAGGGAAAAAATAGTCAAGAAGTAGTGAGATCAAATGAGCAGTGAATACTTTAAATAAAGATTTCTTATAGTAGATTCAGGAATGGCAACCAGATTGTCCATGTATGACCAATCTATGTGTACTCTTTGTTTGGGATGAGTTATAGGTATGGAGAGAAACCCTCCAAAAGTCTACTATGGCTTTTGAACTATGGTCTAGATATAAACCCTTTCTTACCCTGTGCTCTAACCTGTTTCCCTAAAGGAAGTTTTGTTACTACTTTTATGATCTTAAGCAAATAATTTAACGTCTCTAGGACTCAGTTTATTCATTTGTAAAATGAGAGGGTTGAACTACATAATTACTAAGGTTTCTTTCAACTCTAAATCCTATCCATGAACCTCTGAAGATTCTTTCCTAACCCTAAAACCAAAGATATCTATCCAGCCCACCTCTTTTCAGTGAAGAGAACTCTGGAAATTTCCTTCCCTTCCAGCTTAATAATGGTGGATGGATGGATGGCTGTAGGAGGGAAAGAAATCTCTAGGGAAATTCGGTATAATTTCTTTTAGGGCAAGTAAGACATATCCAGTGGGAACACCTTGAGGGAAGGGACTTACATCCTGGTTGCTCATGTCCCAATATGGACGTTCCCCAAATGACATGACCTCCCACATCACAATTCCATAGCTCCAAGCATCGCTGGCTGATGTAAATTTCCGGAAGGCAATGGCCTCAGGGGCTGTCCAGCGAATGGGGATCTTTCCACCCTGAACAAAAGGATGAGAAGGGAAATGTGAGAGATGGGTCCAGCCCCAGCTCTTAGTACCTATACTTGACTTGCTTTCTACAACCCAGATATTCATCTTTAGTTCCAAGCCTCTTCTTAGAGAGACTGTCTGGAAGAGCTAGGAGAAAAAAAATTCAACTTGGAGCCTGGAAACATTGGTTAAAATTCGGCTCTGGTAAATATTCCTGTGACATTTCTCTGAGCCTTTCTTGTCTAGAAAATAGAGCTAATACTTATACTATTTACCTTATAGGATTGCTGTGAAGAAAGTGCTTTGGTAAGCTTTTAAAATTCTATAAATTATGATTTGTACCTATTATTAATATTACCTATTCCCTAACTCCAGTTCAAATCACCAAACCCAACCACATCCATACAGGCATCCCGTTTTCTGTTTTCCATCTTCTCAGGTGTCTCATAACATCTAGGTCTTGCTCTGAACCTAAATAGCAAATCTCTCAGTCTCTGATCCCATTTTTTCCCCCTGGTTCTCATTCCCTCTCATTCTTGCCTCAAATACACCATCATCCCACCACCTTCAACTCTTCCACTTACCAGAGAGCTGGTATAGGTGGGATCAGAGGAATTCTCCTCCAGGAATCGGGAGAGACCGAAGTCAGAAACTTTGCAGACCAAGTTGCTGTTGACCAGAATGTTTCGAGCAGCTAGATCTCGATGCACATAACTCATTTCCGCTAAGTATCTCATGCCTGAGGCAATGCCACGAAGCATGCCCACCAGCTGGATGGCTGTGAATTGTCCATCATTAAGCTGACAAGCAGAAAGGAGATTTTGGGAGAGGGAGAAATAAGTCAAGGAAATAATGGACCAGAGGAAATAGGACTTGACAAGATACCCACCTATCAGTCCCAACTCTTGGAATGAATATTCCTATATCCTATACAGAACCTGGAAATCCATGTTCCTCTTAATTTCCTTTGGGACCCACCCCCAAAATCCACCTCATTTAAGAATACTACCCCAGTTGATTCCAGCTTGATTCCTTTCTTACTCTGATTCCCTTTCAACCTAGATATTGCGCTTGTTAGAGACTTGTACAATTCTCTAATTGTTCTCTAGAGAACAAAATAATGCCCTAGATTTGAAGTTGAGGGACCTAACTAACTAGAATTAGTTGAATCCTAACTAACCTTAGACTGATCATTTAATCTCTTTGAACCCTAGTTTCCTCATTCAAGAAGGAGCTGGCCTGGTTCTAGATCTTCTAAGTGTGTATATCCTATCTCATCCCTTAGTACACTGCACCCAACAGATATTCAGTAAATATATCTGCTAATTACTCTATTAAAACCTCTTTATATATATGTGGTATCTTGCTGCAGTTTTAAACTTAAAAAGTTTCATTAAAAAAACTTTACTAATAGCAGCTTCAACAAGCTATTAAAACTGTACTAAGGGGTGGCTAGGTGGAGCAGTGGATAGAGAACTGGCCCTGGAGTCAGGAGTACCTGAGTTCAGATCTGGCCTCAGACACTTAATAATTACCTAGCTGTGTGGCCTTGGGCAAGCCACTTAACCCCATTGCCTTGCAAAAACTGAAAATAAAAAAGAATAAAGAAATGAGTAAGAAACTATAGAAGAAAAATAAGGTTACTATCATGTGACCTGCGGCAAGTATTCCCTTCTCTGGGCCTCAATTTCTTCATCTGTAATGACTAAATTGGTCTATAAAGTCCTTTACAGCTTATACAGCTATACAGCTTTACAGTGGGAGGGGTTTGGGAAGTTAGAAGTGGAAGGAAAGAAGTCAGGCATCTTACCTTTGATGTCTCATTACACAAAGAAATATCCTATTCTGGTTCAAGAGAACAGCAATGGGGACTGGAAGGCTAGGAGGACAAGGAAGTAGGACTTACCCGAAGGAAGGAATCCAGTGCTCCATTCTCCATAAATTCAGTTAGGATCATGACAGGTACGCTATTGGTGACTACACCCTCTAGTCGGATGATATTGGGATGTTCAAATTGGCCCATAATGGAGGCCTCACTCAAGAACTCTCTTCTCTGCCTCTCTGTATAGCCTCCTTTTAGGGTCTTGATGGCCACATAACTTTCCTTCTTTCCTGGAGTTTTCAGCCGTCCCCGACATACCTCTCCAAATTCCCCTGTGGAAAAGAAAGTGATGTGTTTTACTTTCCTCACCACCAAGAACCTCACTTTCCTATATACAACCCTTGGCTAGAAAGTCTTAAAGCCCCACAGCATTGCAATCCCTCCCCTATATTCCTATTCCTGGAAGAAGTATCCAAGGACTCTGAACCCCAAATTTTTGTTTTCTTACCTGCTCCAATCACTTCCTCAATCTTGACATAGGATACATCAATCTCCTTTGCAAATTCTTTCACAGCCTCATTGGGGTCTTCATAAGTGAAAGGGTCGATGTAGACTTTCGTGCCTAGAGGGTAGTGTGGGGAGCCATCAGAAAGGGACACATTTATTCAACTGTTTCCCTCAAGTACTCTAAAACAGTATCACAGAATTATAGAGCTGGAAGAAACAAACTAGTTCAACTCCTATTGAAACTGAAACCCAAAAAGTATAACTGACTTGCCCAAGGATGCACAGAAAGAAGAGGCAAAATTTGAATCTAACTCTAAGACTTTTCCATTAATATAAAATGCCTCCAGGACTCCAGATATCCTTTTTTACCATTTCACTACTCCTCTTCCCCTCAAATCCCAATCTCCTTCCCAAGTCATGGCCTAAAACTCAGGTATCTAGTTATACCATGCACACACCATGCCCGATGAGATATTGTCCATGCTTGTCGGAATATTCAGCATCCCTCCCGATGCTCTGTTTCCTGTAGTCAATGGGAAAAGGTAGAGGGATCAAGAATCATGTTTATCTCTCTCTGTTTCACATGGGTGGAAAAAGGATCATCAAAGGAACTCCATAGAAAATCCATGTCCTCTTTCCCACTTATCACAAATGCCATCTAACTTGCCCTCAATCCAGGAATAAGTGATTGTCTCAGGTCATGAAGGATGGGAACTTCTGGTTCTCACCTGAGGCAGAGGACTGCGATGACAATGACCACTAGAATCAGAATAACCCCCACAGCTGCTGTACCGGAGATTAGAGCCAGCTGGTCCCTCCAGTTCTCATTCTCTATTTTCAGAAAGAACAAGTTTGGGGAGTCAGAATGGGCAGGACTCTTAGCAAATTTGTAAGAAGGAATATTTGGTTTATTGATCTTTCTCTTCTTCCTTCCCCCTCCCTAACACAGAACTAAAGAAGGAAGGTGTCTATGGGTTTGGCTATCTTTAGAGACTGAAAAGGACATAAACAGAGCAAGAAATCTCAGTTGGAAAATAAAGATGGATATGGGTTACAAGGAAAGATGCCTCAGTTTGACTAAAATGACAAAAAAGGAAAATGATCAATGTTGGAGGGGAAACTAATGCCCTGTTGATGGAATTGGAAACTGATCCAATCATTTTGGAGAGCAATTTGGAACTATGGCCAAAAGGCAGTAAAACTCTATACCCTTTGATCCAGCAATATCACTACTAGGTCTGTATCCCAAAGAGATCATAAAAAATGGGAAAAGACCCACATGTATAAAAAATATTTATAGCAGTTTTTTTTTGTAGTGACAAAGAATTGGAAATTGAGGGGGTACCCATCAACTGGGGAATGGCTGAACAAATTGTGGTATATTATTGTGATGGAATACTACTGTTCTCTAAGAAATCATGAGTGTGCAGACTTCAGAAGTGAATGGAACCAGAGAACATTGCACACATTAATAATAACATTGTGTGATGATCAACTATGATGGACTTAGCTTCTCTCATCAGTTCAATGATCAAAGACAATCCTAAAAGATCTGTGATGGAAAATGCTATCCATATCCAGAAAAGGAACTTTGAAATTTAAATACAGATTGGATCAGTCTATTTTTCACTTTTTAAAACTTTTTTACTTATTTTTTCTTTTTCTCTTATTTTTCCCTTTCAGTTCTGATTCTTCTTTTACAATATGACTAATATGGAAATATGTTAAACATGATTGTACATGTATAACCTATATTAGATTACTCATTAACATGGGGGAGGGGAGAGGGAAAAGGAGCTAGAAAAATATGGAACTCAAAATCTTACAAAGACAAATGTTGAAAACTGTCTTAGCATATAATTGAAAAAATAAAATAACATTCAAAAAAATGAAAAGTGGCTGTCAGAGAAAAATGGTAATATAAAATGGTCAGGATGAGACCCAGTGTAGAGATAATAATTGAGAGCCCAGGAGACCCCCTTTTTTTTTTTTTAAACTTTTGAAAGACAATGGGGTTAAGTGGTTTGCCCAAGGCCACACAGCTAGGTAATTATTAAGTGTCTGAGGTGGGATTTGAACTCAGGTACTCGTGACTCCAGGGCCGGTGCTCTATCCAGTGTGCCACCTAGCTGCCCCAAGACCCTTTTCTAAATATGTTCCTGACCCCAGTGTAACTCTCACCATCCAGTTTGGTTTGGCTATCATGCTCACGGCCAAAGGGTCCATAGCCAGCCTCAGATCGTGCTCGAACTTGGACAAGGTAACTGGTACCCTTCTTCAACCCTTGTAACTCTGCTTGGTTTTCTGATGTTTTTAGGAAGCGTACTCCACTTGGTCCTTCTACACCCTATCCTCAGTGAGGGAGAGAGTAAAGATGGCTGTGAGTTAGAATTTCAGGTTCTCTGTTTAACCCCCTGATTCAGCTTCCAATCCTTTCCCCATTAACTCTCATCCCCTCCTTTAATGGTATCCCCTAAACATTTTTTTTTACCATTTTTGCTGAACTGAACAACTTGTTTTGATGCTTTGTATCTTATACCTCAAAGAGGATAAAGAGTTCATGTCTTTTATACCTGACACATCTTCCTTACTACACAAACCAATTAATGATGACTGACTCTGTCTTTACAACACAGAGATCTGACCCTGGGTCTGCCCACCTCAAGGACTTCAGTAACTGAATAATTCTCACCTTCTCGTGGTACTTGACCTCATAATCCAACACAGCCCCATTCGATGGATGAGGAATGGACCAAGTCAGACTTAAGCTGCTGGGGGATGAACCTGTCACCTGGATATCTGATACTGGAGGTGGAACTAGAGAGAGACAGGTCAGACAAATTAGGACCCTTCCTCACTACAAATTTGAGCCTAATCTACCAAGAACTTTCCTTGCCCTTCTCAGTCTCTTCAGACTCCCACTGTTCCTATAATCTCTTTCCTCAGCTCTGCCTAGTGTTATGACCTCTCTTCAGCCCCAGGCCAATCTTGAGTTTTCTCTAGGCCTCCAATCTTGAATATCTTTGCACCCCTCTTTTCCTTTATAGCCTCAACCTATCAGACTTTTTTTTGCTCCCCTATGACCTCAGCCCATTTGTCCCTGTTCATCAGTCTTCTATTGCTAGTTTTTGACATATCTCCTGGGCTCTTCATGCCCCACTACATTTCTTATCTATCCTTATTCTCTAGTCCCTAACTCCCCAATCTTACCCTCACGGTCTGTGGTGACATTGACTGCTTCCACTGGAACAGGCCCAAGGGCCACAGAAGATACCCCATTGATGGCCATGACCTCAAAGGCATAGGTAAAGTCAGGACGAAGTCCTTGAACCCCTACCCAGGGCTCAGCCAGGTTTTCAGGACCTGGATCAAAGGTCAGATCTCTTCCACATGGTACACAAGAGCCCCGTGGATGACATTCATGGCAACGAAGGGCATAAGTCAAGTCCCCTCGACCTCCTGATTCAAGTGGAGCACTCCACTCCAGGCGAAGAGATGAACCGTTGAGACGGGCTACTACACTTCGTGGTGCTGAGGGTGGTGCTGAGGAAGATGGGGAGGACAGACAAAGAGAAGTAATGACAGAGGCAAAGTCAAAAGATATCAGTCAGAGAGAGAAATTAAACAACTCACAGAGAGACATAGAGAAACAGAGAGAAAAATATACACATAGCAAAAAAGAAACAAAAATAATCCCACCAGACAAAGACAGATAGAGGATAAAGGGACAGAGACAAAAAGAGTTGGTTTGCTTTCTTATGAAGCACAAAACTTTAAAAGGTAAATGCTTAATAAATATTGGTTGAGTTGAAATGAATGGAACTATAGGAGGTATGTGTTGCTCAATTTTTATGACTGAGGGACAGGCTGCTTGAATCCTGAAAAGATCTGTTAGAGATCAACTTGTTCAACTCCTACCCCTTCATTCCCCACCCAATTTAAAAGGTGATGCCAAGGGATCATCAGATTTCTGGGCCCCGATTACTTACTAGTACAAGGAGCTCCCAGAGGGTCTTTGGGAGCCCGAAAGTAGCCATTACGGCACTGGCAAATGGTCGAACCAAAGGAATTGGACTGGCTATTAGCTGGGCATAGCTGGCATGACCCATCTCCTGCAAGAGGCTTGAAGGCTCCATGCATACAGGCTGTGGAAGAAAAGTGACTAATCACCAAAACCATTTTCTACTCCCAATACAGTTCGCCTGATTCCAAAGATTCATGAATACTAGCCAATAGTAGAAAAGAGAAAGGAGAGGGTAAGGAACCCAGAGAAACAGGGGGAAGAAATTTTCCTATAAAAAGAAAACATACACTTAACCCCATTTGCCTTGCAAAAAATCTAAAAAAGAAAAATAACATACAGACAGAAAGGAAGAAAAGAAGTCAGAGGTCAAATGGAATAAGCCAGACCCAAGAGACCTTTGTCCCCTGACCTCAAACCTGGTCAAGCCCTGATGAAATTCTTTGTGCCTTAGGTTAAAATTCTCAGAGGCAGGAAAAAGAATGAAAGAAGGTAGTTGAGGTTTGAGAAACAGACTAAAGTAGAGAAGGGAGAGATTAGAGGAAGATTAAAGGTGACTTAGAGGCATGTAGTTTGAATCTGACTCAGACACTGACTAGCTGTATGGCCCTGGCACTTACTGTTTCTCAGCTTCTTTATCTATAAAATGAATTTAATAATGACTCCTATTCTGAGGGCTGCTGTGAAGATCAATTGAAAGAATAGGTATAAGATACTTTGTAACTCTTAATATCCTATAGAAATATATTATTTATTATTATTATTATATTATTATGATAGATTATGGTTGAAGAATCAATGAAATGTGGAAACATTGGAATTTCCATTTGCTCAGATTGAGACTATGGAAAGAGAGCAGACCTCATGGGATAGAAAGACTAGAAACCCTGAGAGAGGAGACCATTAGATATAGAAACAGAAGACATGTAGGAACCAACTAAAAAGGAAGAATTCTAGAATCGTAGAATATTAGAGATTGTAAGTTTTAACCCATTCATTTTACAGGTGGGAAAGTACCTTCCCCAAGATCCTATAGCTAATAAATAGTACAGCCAAGACTCAAAATCCAGGTCCAGTTCTCTTTGTACTATAACACATTGCCTGCCTATGGAAAAAAATGAACTGAGAGTCAGGGGTTGGGGGTGAGCAATACATGGGAGCGACTCTCACCTCGGCACTTGGTATTCTCTTCAACTGCTTCATGGCCTGCAGCACAGGTACACCCAGTGACTGGTTGCTCTGCCCACTGGCCATCTTCCCGGCAGTAGAGGCTAGGACCAGGGCCAGAGGCTGGGACAGCATCTGCCACACAGCTCCCAGCTACAGGCACTACTAGTTCATGAGGTACAGTCTCAGGGAAGTGGGTCAGGTTGACAGTCAGCTGGGGACACTTCTTATAGAAGAGGTGAAGGGATAATAGGGCCATGCAGGCACCCTGGTCTTGAAAGGCCAGGTAGAAACCAGCCTTGGTGAGAGGGCCCAATCTCAGGGTCTTCACATTCACCTTTCCAGTTGCCTCACTCCCTGGACGCTTCCGAGTCAGATGTTCTGCTGCAACTGTGTCCACCTGTCCAGGTTTGTGGAGGAGGCAATGTTTACTATTTTCTGTCATTTTCCCCAAGACCCATATATACTATTGCCAATGCCCAGTTCTTCTCTGAGTTCTCCCTAGGACCCCATTCTTCTTCTATAGTCCAAATCCCTGGTTCACTCCATTCTCTCTTGTTTTTCTCCCATTCCCCTCCCAGACTCTAGATTCATCTTCATCAGCCCCTCCCATCCAAGTCTTTATTCCCCTCCTAAGACCAGGGTACCCTACTTCTCCACTCCCCTAGTTTTTCCCTAAATAAAGCTCTATTTAGAAATGAGAGGTCTGTTAATTTCATATAGTTCCCATCTTCTCCCCCATTCCCTACTTGCCAACTTATTCCCCAATCTTTGTGTATGCTCTAGCATCTAGATACCTTGATATAGGGGTTCTCCATCCAAGAGGGCAAAAGGGCAGTAGCAGTGTCAGCATCACTCTCATAGTAGAAAACAGTGAAAGTTTCTTTGCAGGCACGCCCAGCCCGGGGCAAGGATAGGCATTCCAACATGGTAAACCGCAAGGTAGCATAAATAGTTCTTGCTCCTTGCCGGGGCACCCAACCTGTTCGAAGCCAATGAGGCTGCCCAGGGGGCCGTTGCACGTCACATACTTCATAAGTCCGAACACTATGTTGTTCTTCATCCAGCCCGCTCAACTCTTCCCACTATTCAGAGAAGAGGTACTTTGAGTAGAGACAATGGGAATATGGGAAAGGGAAAGGTACAGAAGTGGCAAAGAAGAAAAACAGGGCATCTCCTCAGATCACAAGGTAAGGAATCTGGTCTAAAGGTCTATGCATGGGAAGATAGTAGCAGAAGCCAGGATCAAATGTTCACTTATAAGAGGTTAGAGGGCTAAAACTCAACAATTGAAATTTCAGGGCAGGTTTGGTGAGCCTTAAGAAGGGAGGTAAGGAAGATTGAACAAAGGAAAGTGAAAATTGGGAGAAAAGAGATACTATGGGTCAAGCACTGTTAAGCTTTGGATTAAAAAGAAAAGCAAAAAAAAAAAGTCTCTGATCTCAAAGTAGCTCATGGTCTAAAGGGAGAAATAACTTGAAAATGCCCAAGTAAATACAAGATGCATTCAAGATAAATTGGAGATAATATCAGAAGGAATATACTACCATAGGCTACCATTACCTGGAAAGGCTTCCTGAATTAGATGGGATTTTAGTTGAGATTTAAAAAAGCCAAGGAAGTCAGGAGGCAGAGATGAAGAGGAATTGTATTACAAGATTGGGGATAGACAGTAAAAATCCCAGAGTCAGGAAATGGAATGTCCTATGTGAGGAAAAGCTAGGAGACCTGTGTCACCAATTCAGAGTATAAGGAAAGGAGGTATAAGGTACCAGATGACTGGAAAGATAGAAAAGGGGCCAAGTTATTAAGGGCACTAAAAGTCAGATGATTTCATACTTTATTCTAAAGGTTATAGGGAACCTTTGGAGTTAACTTAATAGGTGACACGATCAGACCTGTACTTTAGTGTAGCAAGTCTAGAGTCAGGAAGATCTGAGTTCAAATCTAATCCTAGACACTTACTGCGTAACCTTGGGCAAATCACTTAATTTGTCTTAGTTTCTTCAACTTGTTGTAGCAATTATAGATTGTTGTGACAATCAAATGAGAAAATAATTGTAAAGTACTTAGTGCAATGCTTATCACATGGCAGATGCTTAATAAATACTTCCTTCTTTCTTCAATTTGACAGTTGAGTGGAGGATGGACTAGAGCAGGGAAAAGCTTGAGGTAGGAAAATCAACCAAAAGGCTATTGAAATAGTTCAGGTATGAGGTGATGAGGGACCACACCAGAATGGCAGCCCTGTGATTGGGGGGAGAAAAGGGATATATACAAGAAATGCTGGGAAGATAGAATCAATAAGACATGGAAACAGATTAAAAATGGGGGGTGGGGTGGAGAAGAGTGATAAATTGAGAATAATATCTCAGCTCTGAAGTTGGAAACCTCAGTGACTGGGGTTAATTTTGGACATGTTGAGCTTGACATATCTAAAGACATGGCCATTGGAGCTGTGAGATTGGATCATCAGGTGACAGTTTAGACATGGACAGATCTGAGAATTATTTGCATGGAGAAAGGGTAAATGAGTGAAGGAGATCATCAATCAAAAGCACATAGAGGGGGAAAAGAAAAGAATATCTATGATTAGGGAATCCTTTTCCCACCTCCTTCCATGTCCCTGGTCCTGGGCTTCTTACCTGTCCCTCCACCTGTGGATAAGTAACCCACTTCAGATCTGCTGTCTCCAGTTTTGTGTTCAGGAGAGTCTCTAGGAAAGATAGAAAGGCAAAATCAAACTTAAGGAATCTGAGGGACAGGAAAGATGAACCACTTATCTCTGCTCTGTGAAGGTAAAGGTTCTGAGGTTACAAAACCTCACAGTCTGATTTAAGTGAGGTTTTCTTAGACGAAGAAAATAAAGTTCCAGGGTGGATGTGGGAGTTAATCCTATTTCCCCCTCTCACTCTCCAGTCTTCTTTTCTTTCTCAGGCTGCCAGCTCCACCCCAATAGCTGGCAAATAGCTGGTTCATCTCCTGAGGGAACCCCAACATCCTTGTCTTCTTCCCTATATTGGTGTATCATGGTAGAGAGCCTTCAAGTCTATATAGCAGCAAATTAGAAAGGTGCTCAGCAAGGATCAAACACCTTCACCCTCCCAAAAAATCCTTTAAACATATTGCCAGAGTCTAACATAGATGCTTAACAAATGTTTGTTGATTTTAGTTAAATCATATTAATTCACTAACACATAAAACCTTGAACCCTCACTTATAGGGCAAAGAGTTGGTGAAAAGGGAACATCCCCCTCACTCTTCTCTCAGGACCCAAATTCCACCTTCATAGCCTGCACTTCTCTCTCCTCAGTTCCTACTCCCCTCCCAAGATTTAGACATTCCATCCTTCAGACAGTAGTTCTTCCCTTTCAGTTACTGCTCCTTCAACTGGAAACTACAACCCCCCCACCCCCACCCCAAAGTCTTTCTCCATCAGGATCAATTCTCATTTTCCAAGTAGGGCCTAAATGCTTGAATTTCACACCCTGGTCCCCCTATTGGGGCCTCACATCTGGATCTGGTTATGGGAAGGAAAAGGGGAGGAGATGAGGAAAGCCCCCCTTTCCCCACACATACACACCTGGCTTTGCTTCTGCAGCCAGGAGGGGAGGTGGAGGCGGGGCTGGCGGAAGGAGGAGATTAAGAGAAACTGCAGAGCCCTAGGCTGGGGAGGGGAGGGAGGAAAGGTAGGGGAGGGAAATCCCCTTTGAATTGTTTGGCTAGTTAAGGCAAAATGCCTCCAAGGGTTCTGGGAAGAGAGTAGAGGGTGCAGAAGTTAACTAGGCAATTTGAGAGGCAAGCCACCTGAGTCCAGGAAGAGGGACAGAGCCTGAAGGAGAGATGGAAAAGGTGAATGAGATAGGGTCTTTCCTTTCACTCAACTCTCTTCTACCAAGGAAAAGGATTACTCTCTCTGGCTCTGAGTCACTTGGGAGCCCCCACCATCCTAAGGCAAAACAACCCAAAAACCCTCCAGAGATGGTTGCAATATTAAAGAAAGCTGGACACAGGTTCTGGGAGGTGGATTGGAGGAAGGTAGAGGTCTCCTCCCTCCATTGTTCCCCTCAGAATGAGATTTTCCTGTCTCTGATTTATACATAATGTCTGTCAGTAATTTTCTAACTCTATGGTATCTCATCTTCAACAGTCTTTGTCTATGCCTCAACCTCTCTTAGTTTTGTAATTTCTCTTCTCCTTTTCACTACTTTCTCTCCATTCTGTTTCCCTTTCCTATGTTTCATACATCTCAACCCTCAGTTCTATTCCCCTCTTTCATCTACCATTTGACTATATTCCTTTCATCCTTCTGTTTCTTTCTAATTCTTCAATCCCCCTTTTCTTCTCTTCCCCTCTCTGTTCCTTTCTCTTTCACTCTTTTCTCCTTATTTCCCCCATGAGTCTTTTCCCTTTCCATCCTATTTTCTAGCCCAGAAAGTTTATCTTCCCTCCTTACACTTTTTTTGGCCTCCACTTCTCTTTGATCCATGGCCCAGTGCTCTGTGTTGCTTAGCCCTAAGAGAAACCAGGATTTTCCAAATACCTTTGATTCTTCCCCTTCACCTCCTCCATGGCCAACTCCCCAGAGACCCTCTTTGATTCCAGGCAGTGAAAAGAAGGGAGGGGGAGCTCAATGAAAGAGATCAAGGCAATAGGAAGGATTTTTACAGGGTTCTTGCCTCCTCCTCCAAAAGAAGGGAGGGTAGGAGGGAATCTAAAAGACAAAGAAATTTGAAGAAAAAAAAAATACAGAATAACCAGAAACTGATGGCTGAGTGGTAGGATTAATTAGCACAAGTTTTGGGAATTTGGGGTGGGTACTGGGGTAGGGTCATAGTAGATTTTTGAGTTCCAAACACTGATTGATGAACACTCTTTAGTGACAAAGTCATAGAATATAAATCTGAGAAAGGTATTAGTGTAAGGAAAGAATTCTAGTCAAATCCCTTCATTCAAGACCTAAACTGTGTAGAAAAAAATCTTAAGGGGTGTGAATGTGGATAGAGCTAAAGTTCTGGGATGCTTTGGAGCCTAGGTATAGAAGGAGAGTGAGTGGAGAGAGCTGAAGTTTCAGGCCTAGAAGATCAGACCCATGGGGGGGGGGGGGGTTACTCCCAAAATGAGGAAAGTTATTGAAAGCATTATTTGAACAACAGTTGGGGTTCTAAAGTGTGATCCATTTGAGGACGGGTAGAAATTTGGGAGGAAGGGCTATACAGTTTACTCACATGTATAGCAAATATAGGAGTGATAGAAGAGAATAGATTTTAGAAAAGTTTAAGTATAAGGGGGTAAGGTAGTAGGGAGGGGAGAAATAAAGGGGCTTGGAAGGAAAATTAGAAGGCTGGGGAAAGATCCCAGGGTAGGGATTCTACTCCTTCTTTGCAAACAAAAGAAAAATCCACTTCCCCGCTGGGCAGCCTACCTCCCTCCCCCCCTTCTCTTTTCAACCCCCCCCCCCATCCACAACCTCCAATCCAGATCCTTTTCCCCAACCCAGAGGCAGAAAGACTGGGGAAGGGGTGAGGAAAGAATCCACCCCTCATCTCCTGGCCCAAACTTAAAACCTCTGGGAATCAGGAAAGAAAAGTTGCTCCAAACTCACCCACCTTCTAACGCAGAAGCCAGGGACGCCCAGCAGAGCAGCGCTCGAACCTCCATGGCGCCACCAGGTTCCCAATTAGATCCGAGTTTGGGGGGCGCGAGCCCCCCCAGGTCTGAAACCCCCTGATTAGGAGCGCAATTCTTGCCCCCCGCACCGCTTTCTTTGCTCGCAGGCCTTTCAGTAACCCACCATAAAGGGGGAGAGCGAGGATCCAGAAGACGCCCCAGGTCAGAGCTCCGAAAGTGTTTTTGCTTTTCCTCCCAAAGTGGGGGTATAGTCTATCCTCTCGGAGTTTAGTCCAGAAAGTGTGGAGACCATAAGACTCTCATAAGTTGGGGCACAGTCAGAGGTAGGGTTGGAGTTGGGGGATCTCTGGATTCTTGGGATCCCGCCCTGGCTGGGGGCGGGGTGCTGAGTCCAGGTCTGGGGCCTCCCCTGGCAGAATCGGGGGGTACTGCTAGATCTCCCTCTCCCTTCTCTCCAGTCACTTTGCTCCCACTGGGCCCCCAGAGTTCGCTCCCGCCAGTAAGGGAGGGTGAAAGAGAGGAAGGGGAGCAAGCAGTAAGCTGGGGCCTGAACCGGGGCAGGATCTGGGACTGGTACTGGGGCCCGAGCCAGAGCCTGGGCTGAGGAAGGAGGGAGAGAGGAGGGACTGACGACCAAGGGAGGAGAGGACTGGCTGGGCAGGACCCCAGGGAGAGAAGGGGCAGGACTGCCCGGATTGGAGCCCGCTGATTACTGAATAATTCATGAGGAAAGTAGAGTTGGGAACTAAAGGGGAGGGGAGGGGACATGTAGGAGGAGCCGGAAAGTTGGGAGAAAGTTTGGAGAAAAAGAAAGAGGGGAGGAAGGAAAAGGAGGAAGCAGGGAATGGGGGGGGAACCACTGTGTTGTGAAAAGACACTTAGAGACCCTTGGTGGAGGCAAAAAAATCGGGAAGCACTGAGAGTCAAAGGTTAACGGAGAATACAAACTAAGAACCAGCATTCACAGAAAACCATTCAATGCAGAAAATATGCACAGAAAAATAGTCATTGCCATCTATCCAAATCTAAGAGCCTAATAGTCTCAGATGTCATACACCCCTGGGAGGGAATAGAAATTGGTCCTATATAGGCAATTCTGAGAAAGGTTGTTCAACATTTAATTCAATAAACTTTGACTTGGTGTTTACCATACTAAAGAAGCATAGATCAGGAATTGAAACAAAGAACTGGGGCAGTTGGGAACTGAAAAGTAAAAGGCAGGAGGTGCCTCTCCCACTTCCCTCAACATAAACCCCCTCCCACCTTACCCTATGCCTAGCAGTGAAGCAGGCACAGACAAGAGGGAAGTAAGATACCCAGTAGAGGAATCTCTAACTCTTTAAGTCCCTGCCTCTTCATTCTGCTCTCCCTGACAGTAAGAAATCCCCTCACCCTTTTCCAAACTCTGACCTTAGGGGGGAGTGTCACCCTAGCTACTTCCTCTGTCTTTCCTGAGCCTGTTTCCTGTCTGACTCCTGGGGGCCCTAGGGATCTCCTTGGGAGGGGCCCTTCCTCTCACTACCCCACCCCTCTAATCCGCTCTGCTAGCAAAAGGGGGAGGAGCCAGAAAGGCCCCTCTTCTCTTCCACCTCATCCCCCCCCATTTTAGCTATTCCTTTTCCTACTTGGGAACTAGAGTGAGGAGGAAGAAGAATTTTTAAAAAGGGGAATATATAGAACACTTGGGGTGAAGAAATCTGGAGGAGTGACTGAAAGAATCGTAGAAGGACCGAGTGAAGAGGACACAAAAGTAGTAGGACAGATTGGGGTGGGAGAAGGGCAGAGGCAGAGGAATACATGAAATCTGAAAGGAGTGAAACTTGGAAATATTTGGGAAGCTCAAACAGAATAGACAGGTCTGGAATGACCTCTTAGCCCTTGAATTTATCTTACTACCCCATGGGATGTCCCCCACACCCTAGACTTTGGGATAGGCTGGGGAACATAGAAGAGGGCAGGAAAAAGCTTCCTCTTCTGAAATTGAATGGAACAGGACAAAGAATCCCATCCTCAATCTCTTCCCACCCCTATCCTACAATTTCCCTCAACTTCTAAGCTCTGCTTCTAGGCTAGTCCTCATTGGCCTAGCTCTCTAGGTACTTTCTACTTTCCTAACTTCCTAAAAGTTCTTCCTTCCACATGCCTTACTAAGTCTGAATGTTTGCTTTTTTCTTCTCTAGTCATTCTCTCCCTCCATCCTTCCAACCCCCACCCCCCACCATCCACTTCCACTTTTCCAGTCCTTTTCCCTGGTTCTCCTTCACTCCCCCAATCAAGTTCTTTCTGCCCTTGATCTCTGGAATGTCTGCACAGCTGTTTCTCATATAGTAGGGATACTTTGCATCTTGGGGGGGGTGTAAAAAAAAAACAAAGAAAGACAATTTAGAGATGGAAAGCACTGAATATGATGTAAGCTTGGGATTTGATAGAATATAGTAGGTAAAGTAGAAAAGTTTAGGAAAAAAAGCAAAGTAATTGATCTATGAAGTTTTTGAATAATAATAATAATAATCATTAATTGATCTCTTACATAGCACTTTCAAGTTCACAAACCTTCTTATATACATTAAGTCCTATTGGTAATCTAGTGATTGTGGGCACTAAAGGTATCATGCCCAGTTTACAGATGTGGAAACTAAGGTGCAAAGAGGTTACAAACTTTGTCCATGCCCACACAGCTAATAAATATCAGGAGTACAGTTCAAACTTAAGAGATCCCTGAATCCCACGGTCAGCATTCAATGTACTAAACTACACTGACTTCTTTAGGAAGAAACACTCCCAATTAGATCATACAGTTATATGATATTTTTGTCCAGAAATGCCTTAGAATTATAAGTAAGATTATCATCCTTTCTGTTAGGACATCAGTTTCTTTTCTTCCTAAATACAATTAATCCTTCATTTGTTTTTATTCCTTCACTAAATTGGCATGTCCCAAACATATGCTCAGCCCTAAAGGGGATACAAACTTTTATAAGACATTCGTCCCTGATCTCCAGGAGTTTACTCTGATATTTCAACGTAGGTATCTTTATATTGATACAAATCCAGCAATCTAACCATGTCTTTTCATCTTAGGTGCATGTTGTTAAGTCATTTCAGTCATATCTGACTTCTCATATCATTTGGAATTTTCTTGGCAAAGATACTGGAGTGGTTTACCATTTCCATCTCCAGTTCATTTTATAGATGAGGAAACTGAGGCAGACAGGGTTAATTGACTTGCCCAGCTTTTGTGTCTGAGGTCAGATTTGAACTGAGGAAGATGAATCTTCCTGACTCCAGACCCAGCACCCTTTCAACTGTACCACCTAGCTGCCCTCAATGTTATCATACATTTCCTATATTAAGCCTTGTAATAGGTTTGTCATCAAATCAAAAAACTGTTTAAAATGGGCAGCTCTCTTTTCATATAATATTCATGTTATAAGCAGGGGACTATAAGAGGCAACTCTAGCTCCAGAGTTACTAAATTTTCAGTGTGAACAATTTACACCTCAGAAATCAGCAAATTTATCAGATCAGGATTTGATTTATTGTTTAGTGTTAGGTAAAATGTTAGTAATGCTGATTAAACTTAAGATATATCCTATGTACTTTTTTTTCTTTTGAGGAGTTAATTGTAAAATATTTACCAGCACACCATTAGTTATGTCTTTTCCCATCATATTGAATATAGGATTCTAACCCTTATTCCACTATATGAGATTATCATCTCTCTCCCCTTCAAACTCAAGAAGGTAAATGTGACTTTACAGGCATTATTGAAACTTGGTAGGATAAAAACTCATAACCAGACTATGATTCTATATGGGTATACTTGATTCAAAAGAAGCAGGATAGGTAAAAGGAAAATGAGATAGCATTGTGTATTAAGAAGGTATATTCATATTTTCAAAGCCAGAAATCAGAAGAGGGAAGTTTTTGGATAAGGGTCAAAAGAGAAAGAGATAGAAGTGATCGTGTCATTGAAATACATTACAGACCACTTAGGCAGAAGCAAAACATAGATAAGGAATTTGGCAAATAGATCATAAATCAGGCACAAAAAAATGAAATAGAAGGAATGGGAGGAATAGAAGGAAGGAATGGAAGGAATTATACAGTCATCTGGAGCTCTCTATTAAAAAAAAAACAGAGCAGCTAATAAGTTCTTGACAAGTCTTCATAATTTCATCTTTCAAAAGATGGGGAAACTAACAAAGGGAAATTGTTTTCTGGATCTGATTAGCTTGGTAGGTTGGAAATGATGGGAACCTTGAGATGAGATTACCTCTTAGAGTTTGCAATGAAGAAGAAGAAATCTGGGTAAATGTACCATCCATTTTGCGAAAGATTTCAAAGAGTTCATAGAAAGAGAAAGATAAGTAGGATCCCACAGAGTAAAATGAGTCAGTGAAAGTCATCCCAGAAGGGATGGGAGAAAGTTATAAAGGATATAAAGGAAAATAATTAAAGTGATGAAGAGAAATGGGATTTGTTTGAAGAATCCAATGAGGATGCACAGGGAACTTAGCAGTTTTTAAAAGAAATATACAGGGGCACCTAGGTGGCGTAGTGGATGAAGCACCGGCCTTGGAGTCAAGTGTGCCTGAGTTCAAATCCGGTCTCAGACACTTAATAATTACCTAGCCCTGTGACCTTGGGCAAGCCACTTAACCCCATTTGCCTTGCAAAAAACCTTAAAAAAAAAAGAAAAGAAAAGAAAAGAAATATACAGAAGATGGAAGCAAGGCGGCCAAGGGAACAGAAAATGAACATAATAAATTGGCATGGTCCTACAAAAATAAAGCCAGAAATGTTAACCCTCAGAAGAAATTGAGGCTATGGAAGAAAGTGAAGAGCAACAAGAAGTTTTGTCGTTTTTCAGGCATAAAAGAAGAAAAAGAAGTATCAAAGAAAAGAGAAAATCTTTGCTTGAGAAGGATGAGAAGATGATAATTGACCACAGAAATAAGATAGAATTGAATTCTTTTTGAGTTTCTATTTCTCTGCCAAAGATAATTATCTTAATACTGGAAATGAAAAAATAAAAAAAGGTGACTAAAAGATAAATCGATGCCTAAGACAAGTAAGGAAATGGTAAGAGAACACCTTTGCTTAAATTCAAGTTACCTGGAGCAAAGGGTCCTGAAAGAATTGGCAAATGTGATTACTTAGTCAGTAGACAATATCTGAAATAACAGTTAACATTTATAACATTTAACCTAGTATATATCAGTCTCTGTGTTAAGCATTTTACAATTATTATCTCATTTGTTCCTCACAATGACCTTGGAAGGTAGTTGCTATTATTATTCTGTTTTGTAGATGAGGAAACTTGGGCAAACAGAAGTTTAATAATTTGACAAGGATCCCATAGTAAGTGTCTGAGACCAGATTTGATCTCAGATCTTCCTGACTCCAGGTTCTATTTACTTTAATACCCCATTGCCTTGATTATGGAAAACAGGAATGAAATCAAAAGATTGGAAAAGGACAAATGTTCCAATTTTTAGGAAGAGAAAAAGAACAAATTCTGCAACTATAGGTCAGTGTGCTTGATTTTGATTATAGGCAAAATTATAGAATATTTAAACTTAATATAGAACATTTGGAAAAGGAACTAGTATTTAAAGAGCTAGCAAGTCTTGTCAAATGAATGTCTTTTTTTCAAAGGATTAATTTAATAGATGAAGGGAATGATATTTAATTTACTTGGTTTTATCTAGATTTTAGCAGAAATTTTTGATAAATTTTAATAAAATGTCTCATAGTATAACATGAATAGATATGTCTTAGATAATTAAAAATGATTACGTGTTGTTCGTGGTTTAATGCCAATGTTACAAAAAGTATCCAGTGGGATATTTTGGGAGTTTTTTAATAAATGTTATTTTATTTTTTCCAATTACAATCAACATTCATCTTTTCGATATTGAGTTCCACTTTTTCTACTTTCCTGCCTTTCCTCCCCACTCCTAACAACATTGAATAATCTGATATGTTATTTATGCACAATCATGTTTAACCTATATCCATATTAGTCATGTTGTGAAAGAAGAATCAGAACTAAAAGAAAAAATATAACAAAAAGTTTTTTTTAAAGTGAAAATAGTAGACTTTAGGGGTGGCTAGGTGGCACAGTGGATAAAGCACCAGCCCTGGAGTCAGGAGTACCTGGGTTCAAATCTGGTCTCAGACACTTAATAATAATTACCTAGCTATGTGGCCTTGGGCAAGCCACTTAACCCCATTTGCCTTGCAACCCCCCCAAAAAAAATAGTAGACTTTACTCTGTATTCAGTCTCCACAGTTTTTTCTGTGGATGTGTATGGCATTTTCCATCACGTTTTTTAGAATTGTCTTTGATCACTGAACTGCTGAAAGAAACTAAGTCCATAATAGTTAATCATAACACAACATTGCAGTTAATCTATACAATGTTCTCTCATTGCACTTAGCATCAGTTCATGCAAGTCTTTCCAAGCTTTTCTGATGTCTTCAAGGTCATGATTTCTTACAGAATGATAGTACTCCATCACATTCATATACCACAATTTGTTCAGCCATTCTTCAATTGATAGGCATCCCCTAAATTTCCAGTTCTTTGCCAGTGGAATATTTTGTAATGTTTATTTTAAAAAGTTAGCTTATTTATTTCTACACATATTTATGATCTATCCCTCCCACTGCACCCTATTCCAGCTGAACAATAACAATAATTATGGGAAGATAATTTGTGGGAGAAAATTCCAACATTGGTTATGCCTGAAAAGGTTCTACTTTTTTAAGTTCTTTACCTCTCTCTCTCTCTCAAGGAGGAGGAGTTAGTGGTGATGGATGAAGTATCTCATCTTTGGTTTTTGGGATTCTGATTTTTGTCATTGTATTAATCAGAGTTTTACAGCTTTTTCTTTATAGAGTTATTGTCTTTATAGAAATTTTTCTCCTAGTTCTAGTCATTTCACTATGCAACATTTCCTAAAACTGCCTCTCCATAATTTGGGGGCACTAAGGATCTCTGTATGCTATAAAGTGAGATTCTTAGCACTAGAAGCATCAAAGAAGGAATAAGTCTAAGATTTCAGTATATTTCTAAGAAAAGGAGCTGAGAATGGAGATATAGAGGAGAAACACCAGTTATACAAACTTCTAACATGAAAAGACCCTGGATGAGAAAAGAAAAAAAAAGGTAGAGCATAAGTTAAAGAGAAAATCATTCAGAAGGAGGAAGACCAAATCAAGATGTTGCTGCTAGATTATGGGTTTTTTTTTTTTTTTGCAAGGCAATGGGGTTAAGTGGCTTGCCCAAGGCCATTCAGCTAGGTAATTATCATGTGTCTGAGGTTGGATTTGAACTCAGGTGGTACTCCTGACTCCAGGGCAGGTGTTCTATCCACTGCACCACCTAGCCGCCCCAGATTACGGTTTTTAACAGATCATTGAATAAGAAAAGACTGCTCCAACAGGAGATACTATAAGATCTAAAGATCAGATGTTGTAAGGAGGAGCTAGACTTTAGAGCTACCGTTTGAGTATGTTACAACCCTGGTTAAGTTTTCCCTAAAACTTCCAATAAGGTAGAAGAAAAGGAATCCCTTTTTCCTCCTCCTCCCTGAACTCTCAATGTCAAGTTGTATTACATTTTTTTAATCATCCAAATGGATGAAGTTTTGTTAATAATAGAGCAAAGGAATTTGGAATACCAAACCTTAGTAGGACAGCTAGGTGAAGTGGATAAAGTGTCAGGCCTAGACTTAAGCAAATTCATCTTCCTGAGTTCAAATCTGACCTCAGACGTTTACTTGCTGTGTGACTTTGGGCAAATCATTTAACTCAATTTCCTCATCTATAAAATGAGCTGGAAAAGGAAATGGCAAACTATACCATTATTTTTGCCAAGAAAACCCATGTGAGTTCACAGAGTCAAATAAACTGAAAAATAACTGAACAAGAGTTTTTAGAATAAATTCAAGCTATCAGTAGGGTCATATTAAGAAAAATTCTAAACCATTAGAGAAATGAAAATTAGAACTGGTATCTCACACCTATTAGGTTGGTAAAACTGGTAAAAGGGAAAAATGACAAATTTTGGAGAGCTTTTAGGACAAAAAGTACAATAATACATTGTTGATGGAGTTGTAAATTAGTTCCCTCATAATACAAAGCAATTTCTAACTAAGCCCAAAACTAGGCCCCAAAAACCTATCTAACAGTATATACCCAGAGATACCACTAATAGGGCTGTATTCCCAAAGAGGTTGAAAGAGGGAAAAGATCCATATGTACAAAATTATTTATAGTAGCTCTTTTGTGTGTGTGTGTGTGGTAGCAGAGAACTGGAAATTGGTAGGGGTGGTGGTGCTCATCAACAGGAGAATGACTGAACAGATCATGGTCTATGAATGTAATGGGATACAACTAAGTTGCAAGAAATGATGAAGAAGATGGTTTTTTTATGAGCTGACATAGAGTGAACTGAATAAAACCAGAACAATTTCACAAAAACAACAATATTATAATGACAAAAAATTCTGAAAGACTTTGCCATACTGAGCAATACAATGATCAGTCATGCTTTCAGAAAATTTATCATGAGACATACAATCTACTTCCTGATGTGGATTTTGTATAATTAGATAAAATCTTTTTTGGACATGGTCAATCTCTTGCTTGATTATACATGTTTTGCTTTTTTTTTCACTGTGAGATGAGAAGAGGTAAGAAGGAAAGAAGTTGGATTTTTGTTTTTAAATTTTAATTAAAAAATTTGTTCATATTCTTTTACCATCCATCTCTCTAGAGAATGACTCAATCATATAAATTTGAATCATTTTCTTATGTCTTGGGTATAAGACTTTTATCAGACACTTGCTGCCAAGATTGTTTTCAATTTACTGTTTTTCTTCTAATTTTAACTACATTAGAATGTTTGTGCAAAAACTTTCAATTTTATTTAATCAAAATTGTCCTTTTTATTTTTTGTGATCTTCTCTATTTCTTGATTAATCAAGAATTCTTTCCATTAATAGATTTGAAAGGTAATCTCTTCCTTGATCTTCTAATTTGTTTACAATATGACCTTTATATCTAGGTGATATATAAATTTTGAGTGTGTTATGAAGTGTTGGTCTAAACTTAATTTCTACCAGAATATTGTATACTATTACCTTCAGTTTTGGTCAGAGAGTGAATGAGTCATTCCCTCAGTACCTAGAACTTCAGATTTATCAAATACAATGCTACGGTATTACTTTGCTTTTGCATATTGTGTGCTTGATTGACCTCTATTTTTTTTAGGTTTTTTTTTTTTTGCAAGGCAAATGGGGTTAAGTGGCTTGCCCAAGGCCACACAGCTACGTAATTATTAAGTGTCTGAGCCCGGATTTGAACCCAGGTACTCCTGACTCCAAGGCCAGTGCTTTATCCACTATGCCACCTAGCTGCCCTTGACCTCTATTTTTTAACCAGTACAAAATTGATTTAATGATACTGCTTTAATTGTAGTTTGAGATCTGGTACTGATAAATCTTCTTCCTTTCCACTTTTTCCTCCATTATTACCCTTGATATTCTTGATTTTTTTTTCTTCATGTGAATTTCATTATTATTCTTTTCAATCTCTCTATAAAATATTCCTTTTTGTAGTTTGATTGGTACAGTACTAAATAAGTTAATTAATTTAGGTATATTGTCTTTTTTACTGTTTTTTGGTTAAATTCACCATAAGCAACTAATATTTTCTTGATTATTTAGGCATATCTTTATTTCTGTAATGAGTGTTAGATTCCTGGGTTCAATAAATATGCTCCCAAATATTTTATAGCATCTGTTGTGATTTTTAAATGCAATTTCTTTTTCTATCTTTGTCAGTTCTTTATTACAATTCTTTACTTTCTCTTGCCCTGCCCCTGATGTCATAGTTTTATTCTTTCTTTCTTTCCTTTTTTATCTCCCCTTCCCATCCCTTTCTTCAACATTTACAGTTTATTTGTGGCTATATCCTTATTTATTCTTCCCCCTCTCTTAGATGCCTCTCTCCCTCTCCCGTCTCTTTTCAATTTAACCTATTTCTATATAGATCATATGTATATGTAATTCTACAAAGACTAGATATATGTGTGTACATGTGATGAATCTTTTTTGTCTGATTGGAACTGAGGTTTATAGGATGCCAATATTTCCTACTTTCTCCTATGATTACATATTCTTCATCTTATTCTTCCCAATTATTTCTGCTTTTTCTTCTTCTTTTCTTCCCTTTTCCCCTCCTGTTTTCATCTTCTCCTAAGAGCATCAAATGGAACAAAATCATCCATAGACCTTCTTTAATTTTAACTTTCTCCATGACCCTTAAAAATATTGGGTTTCTAAGAAGAATTTGATTTTTATCCCTTTTAAATAGCAATTTATAACACATATTCCCCTTTTATTCGACAAATATGTACACTTTTCTATGTTTCTTTTGACATATGAATTTCTATTTCAAAATGTCTCCTCAGGAAAGTAAGAAATTCTCTAGTCCAACTGTGTCAAACTTGGGCAGAAATGGGGGTCACTAATCTATACATAATGATCTCTGTGGGTCACATATTTGATACTTTTTAAATGAATGTCATCTATGTTTTATTGTATTTTTATTCTTTTTTTTTTTTTTTTAGATTTTTCAAGGCAATGGGGTTAAGTGGCTTGCCCAAGGCCACATGGCTAGGTAATTATTAAGTGTCTGAGACTGGATTTGAACCCAGGTACTCCTGACTCCAAGGCCGGTGCTCTATTCACTGCACCACCTAGCCACCCCTATTTTTATTCTTTTTGTTAGATATTTCCTAATTACATTTTACTCTGCATGCTCCATTAAAAGATCCACTTTTCCTCCTGTAGGGAATATTTTTAACTTTACCAAATAGGTTATCCTTGCTTGTTAACCTTTATTTTTTGCCTTTTAAAATAATAGATTCCAAGCTTTCCTTTATGCTAGAAACTTTCAAGTCTTGTATGATCTTTGCTGAAGCTTCTTGTTACTTAAATTCTTTTAGCCTGCTTGTAGTATCTTTTCTTTAACAAGATTTTTGCTTTGATCTTTCTGGGAATCTTCATTTTAGAATTTCTTTCTGGAGTTGACTGGTAGATTCTAAAAGCTAGCATTTATATAACATTTTAAGGTATACAAAAGTGTTTCAGAAATATTATCTCATTTGATCCTCACAACAACCTTGAAAGACAGGTGCTGTTTTCCCCTCATTTTGCAAAAGAGAAAATTGAATAAGACAAAAGATAAGTGAATTGCCCAGGGTATTATGGCTAGTATCATAGTGTGAAGCTAGATTTGAATAGAGGTTTTCAGACTCCAAGTCTATCAGTCTGGACACTCTGCCATTCACCTTTAATTTTCTATTTCTATCTTAATCTTTGTTTTTCACCTTGTCTCCTGGCCATAAGAGTTCTGGGCAGTTTTCATTTCTTAGAATATGGTATTCTAGACTTTTTATTTGTCATGACACTTGGTCAGTATGATCATTCTTCAATATCTCTTTTTTTTTTTTTGCAAGGCAAATGGGGTTAAGTGGCTTGCCCAAGGCCGCCCAAGGCCACACAGCTACGTAATTATTAAGTGTCTGAGCCTGGATTTGAACCCAGGTACTCCTGACTCCAAGGCCAGTGCTTTATCCACTATGCCCCCTTCAATATTTCTTGATCTGTTTTCTAGGTCAGTTGTTTCTAATATATTTCTTAAATTTAATTTAATCTTTAAATTTAATCTTTTGATTTTGTTCTAATTTATCATCTTTTCTTATTCAGTTCAGGCACTTTCTGCCTGACCTATTCTAGTTTTCAGAGGGCTTAGTAAGATTATGTAACATTTCCCACTGTTTAGTATATGGTATCAATTTCCCTGACCCTCTTTCCTCCTGACTATTGTATCTGCTTAGTTTCTTCTGGGTACTTTTGTAATCTTTGAGTCAGTATATTTTTTCCTCCTCTAAGATTTGGACTTGTAGGTCCAAGTAGGTGAGTTTCTAGACTTCCCAGGGTTTACTTCTAGGCCATTTTTCAACTAAGATATTTCTCAAACTATCTAGAGGTGCAGTGTGAAGGTGTGCTTGAGTCACAAATACTAGGCTATTTTCTGTATGACCGAACACTCTGATGTCTTCCTATAATCTCTCCCTGCCCCCATCATGTCGATTAACATTTTTATCAATGACTTAGATAAATTAGGCATAGGTGATAGATATCAAATTTGTAGATGACTTGAAGCTGGGAGGCACAGTTAACACACTAGATGGCCTGGTCAGATTTTAAAACTATCCTGACAGTAAGTTAACAAGCATTTATTAAATACCTACTATGTCCCATATATTGTACTATGTGCTGGAAACAAAAAGGTAAAAGACAGTCCCTGTTCTCAAGGAACTTACAGTTCAATGGGGAATCAATATGTACAGATATATATACAATATAGAGTGTAGTTAATCAGCAAAAAAGGAACTAGTATTAAAGGAGATCTCATTAATTCACTTAGCCTCCCTATGCTGATGATTCTCAGATCTATATTATTATTCAGCCCTAGCCTCTAGTCTCACATCTTCAAATGCCTATCAGGCATCTCAAAATGGATTTCTTGTAGACACTTCAAACTGAACATGATCAAAACTGAACTCATTATCTTCCTCCTCAGCAACCTAACATTCCACTCCTAACTTCCTTATTGAGGGTACCACCATCATACCAGTCTCCCTGGGCTTCCACTATCAGTGTCATCCCTGATTCCTCACTCCTTCTCATCCTCCATATGCAATCTATTCCCAAGTTATGTCAATTTAACTTTCATAACCTCTTTTATATACAATTCCTTCTTTCCTTAGATACTGTCTCCATTCTACCACCTTATACCTATTATGGCCAGAGCCTTATCCTGTTGGTAAGCCTCAAGTGTGTCACTGCTCCAATCTACCTTCCATTCAGCTGGCAAATTGATCTTTAAGCACAGATCTGATCATGCCCCTGCCTTTCCCCCATTCAATTAAACTCAGGTAATTCCCCATGATCTCTAGGAACAAATAAAAATCCTTTGGCTTTTTAAAGTTCTTCAAAAGCTGACTCCTTTCTACTTTTACAGGCTTCTTACATTTTATCCTTTTCCATAGATCCTTCTCCAAGATCAAGGCAATAAATTACATAGGTAGTAAGTGACTAATGTGAAATTCAAATCAGGTCCTCAGTTCAAATCTGCCATTTTTTCCATTGTACCCCATATATCAATCCTTCACTTTATTCTACACATTCCTCCTCTGACGCAGTGGAACCAAAGCTAGAAGCAGCTCTATGTCTCTTTCTATCTTTGTGTCATTCTCCTGAAATCTCTCCTGAATTTTCCTCCTTTAATCAATGGGAGAGGAATGTGATTATCCTTCTGATACTGTGAAATTCATTCCACTTTGCCACAGACCTTGTCCAGTAGATGACAGGAACAAAGGAAGGAAAGGGATAGAGTCTGTGGTAGAGCCCCCAGATGTTTATGTGCCCTAAGAGGCAGAGCTATGGAGGAAGGGTTAAGTGGGGGGTGGGGGGAAGAGCTGAGCAGAGTGGGGGGAAGCAGATTGGAGGCTTATTGTCCAAGCTGGGGGAAGTCCTTTGTTCCCTCTCTTCCCCTGGCAATCCAACCGGATGTGAGTTTGAGCCCTCTCCCTTCTCCCCTACCAAGACCACACCCACACCGCTACCCAACCTGTTCTTATGTCATTGATAGGAATGGAAGGACAGCGAATGCTGGACACCTGGTCCCAGGAAGGGATTTGAGTATAAATGCTAACTAGGAGTTGTTATGCCTGGGTTCTGGAAGAAGAATAGGAATTGGAGGAACAAGATGCCTGGGTCATGCTAGCCAATAGAATTCATCAGAGTAGGCTTTCTCATCTCTCCCAGCCATAGTGCCTAGGGAGGGGCAGGAAGACAGAGCTGGGTGTGGACCAGTGAAAGAGGGCAATGGGTCAGGTTTGACTAGGGAAGGGGGTGGGGAATTGGGCCCCACTGAAACTGGAGATGATGCAGTGTCTTTGGTGTCTTGTAGATTTCTCCCCCTCCATTTTGTATTCCTGAGGATAGAGAATTTACCTGCCCCCCTCCTCCTACTATATCCCTCTTCTTGCCCCCAGCATCCTCTATGACTGACATCACAAACATACTCCTAAGTCCTACCCAGCATTAAAGTAAATCCATTGTCTTATTCCTAGGTTCTACTCCTCTCAGCCTTCCTGCTTTTTGCACCCTAGACATCCTGTCCCTTAAGCCCATTCCCTTCCAGGAAACAAGAGTCCTGCCTCCCATCTCTTGTTGCTCTCCTGGGACTTTAGGGGTCTTATGCCTTCCCTTCCTTCAAATCAAGATTGCTCTGTCAGTGGTTCTAAAGGAAGGGCTCCCATCTCTTTCTATCCCTTTTGTTTTCTGGAGCTTCAGGAAACTCTCAGGGAAGCTGCCAAGTACTCATCTGCTTCTGGCGCCTAGGGGGTCAGAGGCCACTATGTTCAGGCCTGGAGAACTGGGTAGAGGGTGAGGTAATGATAGAAGAACTTATAGAATAAAAGCTGAAATCTCAGAGCTTATCTAATCCAACAATTTCATTTTAGAAATAAACTTAAGTCCAAGGATGTTGTGATTTGATCATGGTCAAAAAGTAGTAAGTAACAGAACTAAGCTTCAAACCCAGGTCTTCTAACTCCAAATCCAGTGTTCTTTTTTCTTTATTATTATATTTCCTCAGGGTGGAGTATCCAGAGAGTTGGAGTATCTCCCTGGCAGTGGGGGAGACTTAGAGAGTAGGTGAGGCTGGGGTTCATCTCCTAGTAGCAAGCAGGAAGACCCAATCAACCTCACTGCTCAGAGCAGTAGTAGCCTCATCAGCTTCCTATTAGATAAAGTTTAGTTCAATTTAACATTTTTAAAGTTCCTATTTTAAGGTACTAAGGACTTGGCATTTTCTTTCTTTCTCTCTCATTTTTTTTTGCAAAGAAAAAACTGAAAACAGTCTCAGTTATCTGTGCATGTTTATGTGTGTTTTTTAATATGCATAAGTACAAGATGATTTAAAGAGAAAGATAATACTAACAACTGGAGGGACCAAGAAAGACTTTAGGGAGGAAGCAGTACCTGAACTGAATTTTAAAGAGAGGCAGTATCTTTTTTGTTTCATTTTGGTTTTTTTGGAGGTAGTGATCTTAAGTGACTTGCCTAGGGTCACAAAGCTAGTGTGTGTCAAGTATCTGAAGATAGTCACCACTTAGCTTGCCCCATGAAGGCAGGATATTAAGAAAAAAGAGTGAAAGGAAGAGACATGGGATAATTTATAGAGCTTGGAGACTATTAGTTGGGTTTTATAGAACACCCAAAATAGGTCAGTTTGTCAATTCTCACCTGGAGAAAGAGTCATTTAAGAAAAGGCTAGACGGGGCAGCTAGGTGGCCCAGTGGATAAAACATCCTGGAGTCAGGAGTACCTGGGTTCAAATCCAGTCTCAAACACTTAATATATTACCTAGCTGTGTGGCCTTGGGCAAGCCACTTAACTCCATTTGCCTTGCAAAAACCTTAAAAAAAAAAAGGCTAGACAGATATGTGATATGTAGGAATCAAATTATGGAGGTACTTAAATAGCAGGTGAAGAAAACTGAATAAAAAGGCATGGAACAATAGAGGAGTGACATGGTCTATGCTTTAGGAAGATTATTTGGAAGCATTGAGGAGAGGGGATTAGAAAGGAAAGAGAGGAGGCAGTTAGGTGGCACAATGGATAGAGCACTGGTCAGGAGAACCTGAATTCAAATCCAGTCTCAGACATTTAATAATTGCCTAGCTGTGTGACCTTGGGCAAGTCACTCAATCCCATTACTATAAAGTTGTTTTTTTTTAAGGAAAGAGAATGAAAGTAGGTAGACCAATGAAGTCTTTAAATTAACTGAGGTCACAGATTGTGAGGGTTAGAACTAATGAAGGTCACCATGTAGGGAGAAGGGTATAGAAACGAAAGATGTAATAGGGACAAGATTGACATGATTTGGCCACTGATTGGCTATCATTCATCCAATGAACATTTATGAAGCATCTATTTGCCAAACCCTTTCCTAGGTGACTATAATGATTATCTTTGTCCTTCTTTCTTGAAGAAGACCATGACCTCAGGGAGATGATGTCACTACAAGCAAGTGCATTGAATTTGAATGAGGAGGTGCTTTGCTAAGTTCCCAGTCTCATTTTCTCTTTCAAGAAGAAGTAGTCATATATGAATCTGAATGACTGGAGACAATCTTGGATGCAAGACAGTTAGGGTTAAGTAACTTGTCCAAAGTCACAGAGCTAGTGTCAAGTGTCTGAGGCAGGATTTGAACTCATTATCTTTCTGACTTCAGGGTTAGTGTTCTATCCATTGTGCCACCTAGTTGCCCCAAGGTGCAGGAGATATAAATAAAAAAGAATAAAAAATCTTCTATTCTTAAGGATCTTATATTCAAATGGGGAAACAAGTCCATAAGTAAACAAGGGGAGCCCCAAGTTCAGTCCTGTTGAGCATGCTTTGCTGATTTACTAGTCTTGTGGAAGAAGTTGAGAAGTTATTCTGCAGAGGTGTGCTAACATGTAATGGCAGAGCCCTGCTCCCCAATTCAGAACATGCACAAGTATTCTTTCTGGTATGCTTACCATGTGAGGAAGAGGAGTCTTTTGATTGGATACTGAGCTAAAACAGACTATGCATTCAAAAGGTCCTAACGAGCCAAGGCATTTTCTTTTTCCTTCCTGGCTTTGTTTGAGTGAGGAGGCCAACCCTGTGTGGAGAAAGATATTTCAGGAGCTTATCTCCCCACCTGAGCCTCTAACTTGTAACCCTCCTATTGCTTATGTCTCTGTTGTTTAGTTTTTTTCCCATTCTTAAATGAAAAGATATTGGAAATTGGAAATGATTATAACTTTGCGAGCTTCAAAATGTTAAAAAGGAGAATACACTAAAAAACTGCATTTGCAGAGGTGCTGTTTTTTTTTCTTCTAGTCTATATAGGGTATCCAAAGCTACTCTATACCCAAGGCTTTTTTCTTGATAGTTTTTCTGGTGTATTCTCCTTATTAACATTTTGAAATTCACAGTTCCCAGATATAGCACTGCACTAATGTGTTTATATTTATATTCACTCTAATGAATCTGGTGCTCAGAGCAAGGTAAGGCTGGTCGTGTCCTCTCACAGCTTAAGTCCTCATTCTGATATATTTTCTTGAAGGTTAGACACCAGTGTGCTCCATTTAAGTAATTATTATCAATCAGCTTTCACAAAGGAATGTTTACTGAAAAGATACAGCAAGAACAGAAGTTACAAACACTTCTCCAACTCACTCTCCCCTATACCACCTCTGTATTTGGGGAGAATAGGATTAAATTAAAAACAAATCTTTATTACTTTTTTTCAGATTAAAGAAAAAAAGCCTTCTTTTTCCTTCCTCCTAACCTCTCCTTTCTTGGTTCTCTCCTATTGCTGATCTGGACTGGGCTGGTATGACTTTCTCAAAGTCTCAGCTTCCCTACTATTATATTATTGTAGTTTGTTTTTCAAGTCATGTCTGACTCTTTGTGACCCTTCTGGGTTTTTTTTTTTTGCAAAGATAGTGCAGTGGTTTGCTATTTCCTTTTCCTCATTTTACAGATGAAGAAACCAAGCAAACAGGATTAAGTGATTTACCCAGGGTCACATAGCTAGCAAGTATTGTAAGAAGGATTTGAACTCAGATCTTTCTAGGACCTGACCCCAAGGAGCTAGTACTACAAGGTAGACAAAGCAGTTTCTACAAAATATTTGTCCCACCAAGTTTATTCCAAATGTAGCATAGCCAACTGGATGAGTCTCTGCTACCACTGTTCTAAATCAACTTTACTTTTTAAGGCCTCAGCTAATTGTCTTGTGTTCAGCTTCTGACAATTCCCAAGAGGAACACAAGCTCTTGGATTTCTGACCTGAAGCTCACAAGCTTATAGCCATCCTCACAACTCCTTCAATTAAAATCCAGAAAGAATAACATAACAGAGAACAAGGAGGGGTGGAAATAATAGGAATAGATCTGGGTTATGAAAGGGTTTAAAAGCGAACAGAGAATGTTATAGCTGATCCTAGGGGGAGTTTGTCAGAGAGCCAAGAGTTTATTGAATAGATGTGGAGGCTGGGGTGGGCCTGCGTATGTATGGTCGGACCCGCTCTTTTAGCATTTGATAGCTACCCTTTCCGCTCCTGAAAGGCTTGCGTTCATTCATTTACACAATCAATACCATTATCAAAGTTTAGGATGCCTGGCCCTGCTTTCAATAAGCTCCTGGCACCACCCGTTTCCCTTCGCAGAGGTGCCCAAACGCTGAGTCTACGCGGTTCACCCCCGGGTCCTTTCGTCTCCAATGCAACGTCCGCTCACCCCCAGGCGCGTGGGATGGGAAGCGTCGGGGCCGCGGTGCGCCCCGAACTGGCGCAGCTCCGGCCGGCCCCAAAGGCAGCGCGGCGCCCCGCGGGCGTCGGGGGCCGCGCCTGCGCAGTGCCACGGGCCGCGCCGAGCTCGCCGCGCCGGCCCACCCAAGCCGAGGCTGGGCCGGCAGCCGCGCAGGAGACGCAAGCGGCGCCGCGCCGGATCCTTCCGCACCCTCCTCTCTCAGCCGGCTCCAGGCCCGCCATCTTTTTCCTCCCAAGTAGCTGCTGCGGCCTCCTCTGTCACGTGATAAAGGAACAATTTCCCCCCCCCTCATTTCTCCCCCTACTTTTTCTTGTTCTCGATTTTCCGGGAAAAGATTGTTTTTTTTTCTCGTCGTATTAGGAAATGCTAGGCAGATGACGCTGTGCTGCCGAATTCAGTTTTAACCGCCTTGTGGCAGAATTCCCGGTTACATGGCGGCGGGGGAGGGGATGCCCGATCCCTGCGCTAGGGGAGAAAGCCTCCCGCTTCTCCCCGGAGCGCCCCCCGGCTCCCCTGCCCCCCGGAAGTCCTAGGTTCCGCTCAGGTGCTGCTTGCCCCAGGGAAGCTTCAGTATCGGGTTCCTCCCTCCTCAAATGTGGGTTCCCTTCCCTGTGGTTGGGGGGCGGGGAGGGCCAGCTGCCCAGCCGGGCCTACATGAGTCCACGCGCATTCATCCGGTGCCCACTGTGTGCCAGGCGCTGGCTTTAGTGGTGGGGTAGGCGAGGACACAAACAAAAAGCCGCCTGTGTCCTGCGGCTCTCGTGGAGCTCCGAGCCGGCCCGAGGCAGGGCAGTGCCAGTGGGCGCCGGCCCGAGGCAGGGCAGAGGCAGTGGGCGCCGGCCCGAGGCAGGGCAGTGCCAGTGGGCGCCGGCCCGAGGCAGGGCAGTGCCAGTGGGGCCGGCCCGAGGCAGGGCAGTGCCAGTGGGCGCCGGCCCGAGGCAGGGCAGTGCCAGTGGGGCCGGCCCGAGGCAGGGCAGTGCCAGTGGGCGCCGGCCCGAGGCAGGGCAGAGGCAGTGGGGCCGGCCCTGGGGCCCCTCTCCGGGGAAGAGACGCCGCAAGCTCCTGGGCGCCCACCGCCAACCTCCGGGCGGGCCGGGCCTCCCGGGGCCCGTAAGCCAGAGCTGCGGGTCCGCAGGGGCGGGCCGGGGCCGGGGCCGGGGCCGGGGCCGGGGCCGGGGCCGGGGCCGGGCCCTCCCTGGGCACAAGGCAGAGCTGCGAAGCCCGACCTTGGGTCTGCCGGGCTGGAGCTCGGCGTCTCCCCCCGTCCCGCCCCGCTGCGCCGCCTCCCGTCCACGCGAGAGAATGCACCGTGGGACCGAGCTCGGGAAGAGGCGGGCGCTGGAGACCCGGGAGACCGGGAGGCTTGGCGCGGGGCCTGGGGCTGGGAATGCGGGCCTTGGGGCCAGGACCGGAGGCCTGAGGCCCCCCTCGGAGCGCGACCGGCCCCAGGCAGCCCCGGGCCAACTGCGCGGTGGTCGGCGCCCCCTTCCCGCTCCGCCGCCACCTCTGCCCTTTGCTGGCGAAGCTCGCCAGTGCGGGCCTCCCGGCTCCGGGGCAAGCCTGGCCCACCCGGGGCGGGCCGGGCGAGGGAAGCAATCAGGTAGCCTCGAGGGGCCGGGGCCGGGCCAGGTTGGGATTCACGAGGGGAATGCGGGAGGGAGAGGGAGCCCCGGACCTTTAGGGATAGGCGGCGTCTGGAAAGGGGCATGGAAGCGCTGTGGGCTTCCTGCGTTTGGGAAGGGGTGAGGGGCGGAGAATTGGGGGCGGGTCCGCGCCCCCACCCCCCAGCACCAGAGGGGTGGGCACGGGGGGAGGTCCAGTGCTGCAAGACTGAGCCCTGGAGAGGCTTCCGGGGAACCTGAGTCTCCTGACTCCCTCCCCTCCGCTCTGCTCCCCGCCTCCCCTGCCGCATCCCCTAGGTGCACTCACGCGGCCTGCCGTCTCCCACAGGAACTCTTCAGAGCTGCTGCTTTTGGAGGTCAGGTAAGTGTCCGATGCCGTCCTGCCCCCCCACCCCCACCCCCACCCGGTTTGAGGTTAATTTGCCTCAGATGAGAAGATCGCCCAAACCACGATAACGTTTATCCCGGTCCCCGCAGCCCGCAGAGGGGAGGGCCACCGTTTGAGGGGTATGTATGGGCTCAAAAGTTGTGGTGAATGAGACTGATTAGGGAGAAGGGGTTGTCGGTGGAGGGCTGGGGTAGCGGGCCCGGGGAGTTGCTTTTCTGTGTAGTAGTGAAGAGAGAGAATAAAGATAGAGGAGGAGATCGGGGTGTGCGGGAGATCTAGCAGACGATGCGGTTGGGACCTGGCGTAGAGTACGAGTGATATGGAAATGTGGGGGGATGGAGCTTTGTGCTCCGTTTTTGTGGGAAGTGGAAGGGGATAAGCAGAGTGGAGATATTGCTACTCCAATTCAAGGTGGAGCTGAAAACGAGAAGGGTTTGCCGCTTGTCATCTTACTTCCTCTTTCAGGTAGTACAACCTAAGGTCAGCTTCCTTTTCAGAAAGTGGGTGGGTGGGGAGGAGAATCCGTAACCCGACACTAGGATCTTTTCCCCCTCCCAGCCCAGGTTGAGCACAGGATTTGAGAATGTGGACAGTTGTAAGAGGATCAGTCTTCAAGAAGACTTTTACTGATTTGGGGGAGGCTTCTTCTGAGATACCCTAGTAGGGTGTTTGTTGCCAAGATTTTTTAAAATTGGGCAGGGGTGTGGAGTTTAACCAGTTTTAGAAGGATACTTTGTCCTGGATTCCAGATTAGGTTATCTATTGTCACCATTAGTCTTTCTTACTAACGATGCTTTTTGTGTTATAATTCCCTGAACAACAGATTTTTGAGAGGACTTTTGATGGATTGTGGGTTATTTCTAGAGAGAGAATTCTGGAACTGCAGGAAATTATAGGGATCAGTGGCAAATTCTGCCCTATCCTATGCTTTGGTGGGGTTCAATTCAGCTTCTGTCTCTCCCCACAGGTTCACATATTTGTCAAACTCCAATCATGGCAAGTGAGAGTTCCCCGCTACTAGCTTATCGACTTCTTGGGGAAGAAGGAGCTACATTTCTGCCATATGGGATGGGGAGTCCAGGAAGTGGGGCCCTTCGGAAACTCTCCACTTTCCTTGGTGTGGTAGTGCCCACTGTCCTCTCCATGTTCAGCATTGTGGTCTTCATGAGAATAGGTGAGGATCTGAACAAAGAGCTAGGTATCTCTGAGTTTCAATATTTAGAAGGGACCCTCAATGAGAAAGAGGAAGAGTGACTTTTTGGACATGTGCGGAGGTCTTAAGTAGTAGGAAGTCTCTCTGAAATGGAGAAACACTCTGAATTTTGTGTCAGAGAGCCTCAGTTTGATTTCTAAATCTGTTACTTCTACAAATCTCATAGCCCTTCTGGGCCTAAATTTTCTCTACAAAATGGCTAGATGATTTAAGTGGACCGACCATCTCGGATTAGATGTCTCTTTAGGGGTCCTTCCAAACTCTCAATCCTGTGAGCCTCCAAATGAGTTCTATATAATCTCAGCCTATCCTTTTACACAGGGCAGGATATATTGGGGCTTCTGTAGTCCCTGTTCATCACTCTAATCTCTGCTCACTTATTCAGAGCATCCATTGAATTGATTGGTAGAAAGAATTGATTGATGGAAAAGAATCTCTTCCATCAGGGAAGAGATCACTTAGTGAGGTGGGAGCATGTACAGTTCTATAACCTTATTTTCTTATAATCTTTCTACAGGATTTGTCGTAGGCCATGCTGGGCTGGTCCAAGCTTTGGCCATGTTGCTGATTGCCTACTTCATCCTGGTGTTGACTGTCCTCTCTGTTTGTGCCATTGCCACCAATGGAGCTGTGCGTGGGGGTGGAGCCTATTGTATCCTCCTATGAGGGCTGAGCAAGGGGTGGGCACCTGTTATATTCTCCAATAGAGATAAGTAGGGACAGTGAGGAGATAGCTACTGGGGATTCATTTCTGATGTCTGGTCAAGGAGTGGTTGTCTTCTTAAAGAGATAACCTACATAGACAATAATACTTGTAGATTTGTGAAAGAGTACTTGCCACTGTGTTAGAATGAGTGCTTTTTGCAATGAGTGACCCACCTAGTTTCAAGTCTTTATTTTTCTTTAACTTTCCCTTCTCTTGTGTTTCCCCCTTTCAGTCATGATCAGCAGGACATTGGGTCCTGAGTTTGGAGGAAGTATTGGGCTTATGTTCTTTCTGGCCAACGTCTGTGGCTGTGCTGTCTCTGTGCTGGGGCTGGTGGAAGCCATACTGGATGTCTTTGGGGCTGGTTCGTTCTCCCATCCCTGGGTCTCCAGAATGGGGGAGGAGTCAGGAAGCCCCAAGGTCTTGGAGAATCCGAGATGTTGGGATTATTTTTGGTAGAGGAATGTTCTAGGGAAGGGGTTGATAGCAGCCCTACAATACTCAGTGAGTATTTCTCTACTATTTCCTATGTGCTCAACCCTGTGCTAGTAGTAGCAGAAGATAAAGGTTTTGAGACATAGTACCTGCCCTCACAGAGATTACATTGTAGTGGAGAAGTTTCAGATGAAATAAATAGGGGCGGCTAGGTGGCATAATGGATAGAGCACCAGGCCCTGAGTTCAAATCTGCCCTCAGACACTTAATAATTACCTAGCTGTGTGGCCTTGGGCAAGCCACTTAACTCCATTGCCTTGCAAAAACCTAAAAACAAACAGATGAAATAAATATGTAATGGGGGATTGGCCATTGAAGGCCTAATTCCTGGAGCATGGAGTTTTGGGGTAAGCTATTTTTCTGGATATGCCCCAGATCTTATCTTTCATGTCTCTTTATTTTTTTTTAGTTTTTTTTTTTTTGCAAGGCAAATGGGGTTAAGTGGCTTGCCCAAGGCCACACAGCTTGGTAATTATTAAGTGTCTGAGGGCAGATTTGAATTCAGGTATTCCTGACTCCAGGGCTGGTGCTCTATCCACTATGCCACCTAGCTGTCCCCCTTTATAGTTTTTTTTTTTTACATGTCTCAAAACAGACTCCTCAAACAACTGTATGTTCCTAAGTCTGGCTCATTTCACACACACACACACACAAAATGCTGGTACCACAAAAAGGTGCATTGGATTTAGAAGAAAGAACCCATAATTTAATCCATTCTCTGCTACTTATTTCCACGACCATGAGCAAATCACTTCCCCTCTGGAGTGACTGTTTCCTCCTCTGTGACATGCAGGAATTGAAGCAGATAGTCACTCTAAGCTTTTGGTCTGGCTATATTCCTACTAGTAAGTCGATAGAGAGAGAGACAGAGAGAGAGAGAGAGAGAGAGTGAGAGAAATCAGTATGAGTTGAAATCCTTAGGAAAGAATTAAAAGCTTTAAAGGGACCTCAGAGATTAACCAATCCCATCCCTTCATCTCACTGAAGAAAATGAGGCCCAGAAAGGTAAAGTAATTTGTCAGAGGTCATAGTAGCAGAGACAAGAGTTGAATCTAGGTCCTTTGAATCCAAATCCAGAATTCTTTTCCCAGGGCCATGCTGCCTTTCCAAGGATTTGTCAGATTTCAGTTCAACTCTAATTTGACAGATCTCTGATAAATTACTGTTAACTTGAAGGTAATGGGTCTAAGAAATAAACTTGGATTTTAACAGGTTCTTAACATAGGATTAATGACTTGTTTTGATTATAATTGATTTTCTTTGTAAATCTATGTATTTTATTCATTTAAAAACATTATTCTAAGAATGAGTTCATAGGTTTCACCAGATTGCCAAGGGTCCATGATGCCAAAAAAAAGTTAGGAACCCTTGATCTGTTATCCTTTGAAACACTTGTTAATCATTAAATTCAGACAGCCCTTGCCATGGAATTCGATATCTGATGACATTCCTGAGAATAGTTAAAATGTTTAAATTTTTTTTCTTGCGGAATGTTAAAAAAAGATTTCATCGGGTTCTATACCTCAATTTAGGTGGACCTCAAGATTTGAGGAGTTTTTTGGAGGGCTACTTCTCCCAAATAATTCTATTTCTATCTCTCCCCCAGATACATCAGGGCCTACAGGTATACAAGTGCTTCCTCAAGGCTATGGCTGGAATCTGCTGTATGGAACAGTGTTGTTGGGCCTGGTGGGTGGGGTCTGTACCTTGGGAGCTGGCCTCTATGCACAGGCCTCCTTCCTTACATTCCTGCTGGTCTCTGCCTCCTTGGCCTTGGTTCTGATCAGCTTTATGGCTGTGGGACCCCGTGATGTCACCCTCCCCTTTAGGCCGGGCACCAACGGTTCCTCAACAGTACCCCAACTGGGCCACTTCACTGGCTTCAACATTAGTACCCTGAAAGCTAACTTGGGTGGTGAGTAGAAACTGTAACTTGGGGCTCTGCAGAAAGGGATAGAAGAAAGACTATCAAGACTGTAGACCATCAAAATTCTGAGAACTGAGAAAGAGAGCATTTGGGTATGGTATACTGAGACAGCAGAAAACACAGGTCCCAGCACAGTTAAGTTTAATTCAGTAAATCAACAAATATGTCTTACCCTCACACTCTGCAGCTGTTACTGTGGGGGGGTGGGGGGTGGGGAAGGATACACAAGAGAAGAGTTAGAGAGACTTTCTGCTTAAGGAAGAGTAGAGATAAGATGCCTTCAAGAAATAATTAAGTAATAAAAGACTGTATTGATGGTAGAGTGAGTCATTTAATTTAATACTGCCATCATGGGCTGGAATGATAGGAAGAAGTGAATCTTGAAGATTGGAGAGAATGCTTTAGATCAACTCAGAAGGAAAGGGAAGGCAGGCCAAGGCAACAGTGAAAGAAAAAAAAAGGCTTGGTAAACTTATGGGTGAGTAGGACAGATCGTCCTTGGAGAGAGAGAGAGAGATGCTGGTTGGGAAGGACAGAAAACAAAAGTAGAACATTGAAAGAGAAAGATCAGCATCTTAACCTTTGAGGACAGCGAGTGTAGAGGAAGGGGAAAAGTCGCCTAGGTTCCAAGAGAGCTGTCCATAATCCCATACTCCTTTGTGTGCTCCTTTCTCAGCGGGCTATGCCCAGGACTACACTACTGGGGCCACAATGACCTTTGCCAGTGTGTTTGCTGTCCTCTTCAATGGCTGCACAGGCATCATGGCTGGGGCCAACATGTCAGGTGAGTCATTGTTAGCAGTCTTTGACCTCCAAGAAGGTGCAAGTTCTAAGTAGCTAAATGAGGGGTCAAGCAGTGATAAGGGATTGGCTTCATTTCTAGGAGGTAGCACTTGGGGTCAGGAGGCCTGTTTTTCAAAAGGGGTTTAATGATACTTGGCATATCTTTTGTGCAGGATTATTGAAGAAAGTACTTGATAAACTAGTATTCTAAGGAAGCATAATTATTGCTCTCTGCCTTAACTTTGTTCTCACCTGCATATTATCCCGATTTCTTTGTATGATCACATTTCCCCTTTGGAAAGGAAAACCCTTGAGGTTTGATGTGGGCAGAAGACCCTGAGGATTGACATTTTCCCACACTTTGTTACCTCATATGTCTTCTCCAGGGGAGCTGAAGGACCCTAGCCGAGCTATCCCTCTGGGCACTATTGTTGCTGTGATTTATACATTCTTCATCTATGCTCTGCTGTTCTTCTTCTCTAGTTTTAGCTGTGACAGGTGAGGATAAGGAGGTGGAACTGGGACCCCAGGTTTTGGGAGTGGAGGAGAACAAAAAATTCTTGGGAGAGGAACTAGATACTTTGGTCTCTGTGGAAAGTATAGAGTGGGACTAGAGGAGGATAGCTGGCTCCTTAAGGGAAAGCAAGGTGAAAAGAAGAATTATGGGCAAGAGAACTGGCTATCTATGTCACTGATTGGGAAAAGTGAGGGCTAGGCATGAGAAGAATTAGATAATAAATGTCATCTTTGTTTTTCTTTTTCAAGGACATTGTTACAAAAAGACTATGGCTTCTTTCGAGGCATTAGCCTGTGGCCTCCAATGGTGCTAATTGGGGTATATGCTGCATCACTTTCGGCCTCTATGAGCTCACTCATTGGTGCCTCACGCATTCTCCATGCCCTGGCTCAGGATGATCTTTTTGGTAGTTTTCTTTTTTATTCCTTGTCCTCAGTTTTGTTTTGTTTTTTGCCCCCATTTTAAAAACATTTCAATTTAAAGTTTTGAGTTCCAGATTCTATCCCTTTCTTCTTCCCTTACCTTACCCCTCCTGGAGATGGTAAGCAATCATATATAGGTTGTAAAGGTTAAAACATTTCTATATTAGTTATTTTGTACAAGAAGAGAAAAATAAGAGGAAAAAATGAAAGAAAATGAAATAGAGCATGCTTCAGGCTATATTCAATCAATATCAGTTCTTTCTCTGGAAGTAGATAATATATTTCATCATTAGTCCTTTGGAATTGTCTTAGATTATTGTATTATTGAAAATAGCAAAAGTCATTCACAGTTCTTCATCAAACAATATTGCTGTTGCTGTGTACAATGTTCTTCTGGTTCTGTTCACTTCACTATACATCAGTTCATGTAAGTCTTTCCAAGTTTTTCTGAAAATATCTTGTTCCTCATTTCTTATAGCTCAATAATATTCCATTACATTTCCATGCTACAGTTTGTTTAGCCTTACCGCAGTCAATGTGCGTCCCTTTGCCAATTCTTAGCCACCAATAAAAGAGCAGCTATAAATATTTCTGTACAAATAGATCCTTTTCCCGTTTTTTTCAGATGTCTTTGGGATAGAGACCTAGCAGTGGTATTGCTAGATTTAAGTGTATGCATAATTTTATAGCCTTTAACGCTCCAGAATGGTTGGATCAGTTCACAACTCCACTGACAGTGCATTAATGTCACAGTTTTCCCACATCCCTTCCAGTATTCAACATTTTCCTTTTTTTGTCATATTAACTATTCTGATAGGTGTGAGGTAGTACCTCAGAGTTGTTTTAATTTGTAGTTTTCTGATTAATAGTGATTTAGAGCATTTTTTAAAGAAAGCTTTTATTTATTTTGAGTCTTACAATTTTTTCCCCATACTTGCTTCCCCCTCCCCCCCACAGAAGGCATTCTGTTAGTCTTTACATTGTTTCCATGGTATACATTGATCACAGTTGAATGTGATGAGAGAGAAATCATATCCTTAAGGAAGAAAAATAAAGTATAAGAGATAGCAAAATAAGATAACAGGGTTTTTTTTCCCCTAAATTGAAGGTAATGGTCTTTGTTCAAACTCCACAATTCTTTCTCTGGATATAGATAGTATTCTCCTTTGCAGATAACCCAAAATTGTCCCTGATTGTTAAAGCATTTTTTCATATGACTATAGATAGCTTTGATTTCTTTGTCTGAAAAAATGCCTGTTCGTTTTGAGCATTTTTCAGTTGAGGGAATGAATTTTATTTTTATAAATTTGACTTAGTACCCTATATATTTGAGAAATGGGACTCTATCAGAGATCTTTGTTACAAATTTTCCCCCCAGTTTCTGCTTTTCCTTGTGATTTTGTAAGGCAAATGGGGTTAAGTGGCTTGCCCAAGGCCACACAGCTAGGTAATTATTAAGTGTCTGAGGCCTGATTTGAACTCAGCTACTCCTGACTCCAGGGCCGGTGCTCTATTTACTGCACCACCTAGCCACCCCAATTATCCTCAATTTTAATGAGTATATATTTCTATATTCATTCCATCTTCTTATCCCACCTTCTTCCCTCATTTTATAGCATTTCTAGAATTCTCTGGCTTTTCTTGAATTTTCCCTTTACTGTTTGTTACCTTTTCCCCTTGTTATCCTTTGAAGTTTCTTATTTAACCTCTGCCTGTCCTATCTCTTTCCCCTGCAGGGCTAATTCTGGCTCCAGCAAAAGTTGTATCCCAGGGAGGGAATCCCTGGGGAGCTGTGTTGTACTCCTGGTGTCTAGTGCAGGTGAATTGGGGGAACTCTACTTTCTCTCTTCCCCTAAATGAATGGAAAGCTGGGTGGGAAGTCAGCTCTGAGGAAAACAGGGATCATGTGGATTTTGAGCAAGGGCTGGGATTGGAATTTGGGTTTGTAAGGGGACCTAAGTACTTTTTTCTTCCAGGTGACGCTTCTGGTTGGGAAGCTTAACACCTTGGCAGCTGTGGTCACAGTGTTCTACCTGGTAGCCTATGCTGCAGTGGATCTTTCATGCCTGAGCCTTGAGTGGGCATCAGCCCCCAACTTCCGGTGACAGACATAGTAACCTTAGTCTCTGGAGGGAACATTGATATTCTAAAAGTTTGAGATTCTGAGTTGGAAGGATCAGAGAGTTAGAGAAGAGACTTCAGTGATTATTTAATCCAATCTCCTCATTTTATAGTTGAGGGAATTTGGGTCCAAAGAGATGATATGACTTGTCCAGGTAGTGAGTGGCACATCTGGGATTTGAATTAAGTCCTTGGACTCCAAATCCCATGCTTTTTTTGACTGTCCCAATTAGGTCTAGAGAAATCAAATGACTCACCCAAGAGTACATGCCTGGTAAATGGCAAGGTTAGAACTGTAACTCAAGTCTTTTGATACCTCACTCAATATTTTTTTCTATTATGTTATGCCTAGAATGGAATAGAGGAAAAAATTTGAATTTGGGTCCCTAGAGGTTCCTGAAAGGGGCCTGAAATGTATTAGCCCTGGGCATAAGGGTACAGAACAGGGAATCGCTTGTCTCAAGTGGTCTGTCTTTCTGTCATTAGCCCCACTTTCAGCCTGTTCTCCTGGCACACCTGCTTGTTGGGCATGGCCTCTTGCCTGCTCATGATGTTCCTCATCAGCCCAGGAGCTGCAGGTGGATCTCTGGTGCTCATGGGGCTGCTCTCTGCCCTGCTCACTGCCCGAGGAGGACCTAGCAGCTGGGGTTATGTCAGTCAAGCCCTGCTGTTCCACCAGGTTTGCAGGGGAAGAGAGTCAGGGAATTGCTGGTAGGGGTTGCTGGGAGCTTCCTTATCCTTGCTTTTAACACTAATAGGGAATTGGTGAAGAGGTTTCAAGGGGCACTATCCCAAGAAAGACTTGCAGTGGTACCTGATGTAAGAAAAAAAGTGGGTTGGAGAAAGTGGTGGGATAAGAAATGCTGTATAATGCTGTATTCTAATCCTTATCTACTCAGGTTCGAAAGTACCTATTGAGGCTGGATGTGCGGAAGGACCATGTAAAGTTCTGGCGACCACAGCTGCTGCTCTTGGTGGGAAATCCACGAGGGGCACTACCCCTACTTCGACTGGCCAATCAGCTAAAAAAAGGTGGTCTCTATGTGCTGGGCCATGTCAGCTTGGGAGACCTTGGTGAGGACCCCCCCTCCCCAAAATTTCCTCTGATAAGCCCCCATTCCTAAATCCCTTGATTCCCAGTTGCTTTTAAACATCATTCACCCCTCCCTCTGGGCTTCTTGACGTATGGAAGGAAGTTTCCATTGAGGAAGAAGATGCAAATTTTCTGATGTTTCCCATTTTTAAACTCCCCCCTCAGATTCTTTGCCCTTGGACCCTGTGCAGCCCCAGTATGGGGCCTGGCTGAGTCTCGTAGATCGTGCTCAAGTAAAGGCTTTTGTGGACCTCACTCTTTCACCTTCTGTGCGCCAAGGGGCCCAGCATCTGCTGCGTATTTCTGGTCTTGGTGAGACTCCTCCGCACATTCACTTCTCTTCCTGAGGCCTGCTGCTAGTTTTTGTTTCCATTTGTATCAGTCAGAAAATGTTTCTGGTAATTCAGTTGTGGATGCAGGACCATGTTAGGCATTGTGGGAGGAATATGAGGCACAATCTTGGCAGTTGTAGAGATTATAATCTATTTGGGGAAGTAAAATATGCACATACATAGATGCAGATAATATAAGGCAATATGTGATAAACTTCAAGATGACTGATACAGAGAAAAATTGTACTAATAATATAGAGAACAGAGTCAGCCAACAAGTGTTCAGTAAACACCTACTGTATGCCAAGCACTGAGCTAAACACAGGGCATACAAAGAAAAGCATAAAGCACTTCTCTCAAGAAGCCTAATGAGGATGAACTATGTGTAAAAAATTCTGTGGAAATAAGAGGTATACAGAGTAAACTGGGAAAAAACTCAGAAAGAAGGCATTAGTATTAAGGAGGTTTAGGAAAGTTTTTGTACAAGGGGGATTTTAGCTGAGACTACAGGAGGTCAGGAATCAAAGGTAAGGTAAGCAAGGGAGGTAGCCAGTGTAAAGACACTCAGTAAGGGAGGTGGAGAGGTGGAGAGCTGTGTACAAAATGCAGCAAGAAAGCCAGCACCCAGATTGTAAAGTAGGAGGGGTATGAAATGTGTAAATAAGACTGGAAAGATAGGATGGGACCCAATGATGAAGGTCTTTAAAAATCAAACAGATGATTTTTCTTTTTAGGCCTGGGGATATTTGGGAGCCAAGAAGTTTATTAGATGGGATTGAGGTGGAGGGAGGGGATTGGCATATTTAGACCTGCCCTTTAGGAGTATCACTTTAGCATCTGATTGGATAATAGACTGAGGAGCAACCAGCAGAAGATTTCAGTAGTCCAGCAGGCTATTTCAGTGTAGTCCAGGAATGAAGCCTGCACTTGATTAGAAAAAAGTAGGAGTATGTGAGAAATTTTTTTTAGGCCTTTTATTGTCAGAATGAACTTAGTTATTTTACTTAGCTCTTTAAAATCTCCTTTGGAAGTTTGATTGGCATAGCACTACATCTATATGTTATTTTGGGCAATATCATTTTTATTACATTGGTGTGACCCAACCATGAGCAATGAATTTATTTGTCATTTGTTATAATTTAATTTGTTGTATTTGTCATTATTTAAAGAATATTTTGTAATTATATTTACATATGTCTTGAATATGGAGGTGGTGCAGTGGATAGGTACTGGACCTGGAATCAGGAAGACCTGATTTCAAATCCAGCCTCAGATACTTCCTGAGCAAGTCTCAACAATGATTGCCTCACAGAAGGATACACTGGAACCACTAGAGAAGAAAATGGCAAACCATTGCAGTATCTTTGCCAAAAAAAATACCCAAATAGGGTAGAGGTAGAGACTTGAATGACTTCAAGGACTGAATGACACCATGTCTTGAGGATAGATTGGTAGATTGACTCTTGGAGGCAAATTTTAGAAAGAAAATCTTTAAACTGGAGAGTCCCCTTGAGAAGACATATGGAGACCCTTTGAAGGATCTGGGAATGTTTTGATTCAGAGAAGAAAAGATTTGGGAGGGGACATGACAGTTATCTTCTTCCTATACAGACTCTCATGTGGAAGAAGGACTAGACTTCTAGTAGAATATAAGCATTTTAAAGACAGGAGCTACTTTGTTACTGTCTTTTCAGTCATTGTTCTTTGTTGTGAGGAAGCAGATTAGGCTTAGTGTACATAGAAACTTTTTAACAGAGCTACCCCAAAATTGAATGAACTTTTTGGGTAAGTTATAGGCTCCTGCCCCCCAGGGTCTTCATGAAAAGGTTGGATTTGCCTCCTATTGGGCTATTATAGAGGAGATTTCTTACCAAATATGGTTTTGGCTTCTGAGGTCTCTTTCACTTCTGAAATTTTGTGATTTAACCTATTCTTTATGGAGTCAGACTTTCAGGGGAAGGGGGGGGTATCTTGCATTTTCTATACCTTTCCATCTATTGTGATGCAATGAAGATATGATCTACTATTGGAAAATCATTTGTAAATTCCTGCCTATTTCTTTCTCATTTTCATCAAGGATCTCATGAAGTTTTCAAGATGAAAAGATAGATGCGAATTTAGTAATTGCTAAAGTCTTAGTTGTGTTTTAGTAGTGATAACATCATCTCTTAATTTTTTTCCTACTGTTTTTTCTTTGTTATCTCCAACTCTTTGACTTTGAAAATTGGTACCTTGGTGCCTTTAAAGTTTTGTGGACACTCTGGTAGTTTTTTCCATCACAAGGCAGAGAAAGGTGGAATGATAACAGACTGTGATCAGATAAGGGAAATTCAGAGTTCATATTTATATGAAAGTAGAACATTTATGGCTGATGGGGAGATTAAGAATATGACCTCTGTGGACAGCTGCAGTTGTGGGGAGTAGTAGGTCGTGAGAAATGAGCAAGTTGAGGGAACTGGAGGTGAGGGTATTAGGAATTGGAAAGAAAAGACTTTGAGATAGGAAAGGAGAATGTCTTAGAAGTTGATAGAGAGCAAATAATAGAATTTCATTTGGATGGTAGATATGGCTTGGGTGAACCTCAAAGGAGAAAAGGTTACCATGTTAGAGGGCTAGAGGGAGATCCTGAAAGTGGTACTGGCAAGGAGTTTCCAACTCTGATCTTGACAGTAAGTTGAAGGGAATGAATGAAAGTGCAACCAGAGTTCCAGGAGGCTGCATCATCAGGAAAAAAAAAAAATCACAGGTTTCTATGAGAGCCAGAAGATAAAGGCATGGGAAAGGAAAAAAAATTTAAGATGAAAGTAAATGTATTACCTGTAGAGCACTTGTACCAAAGAACACAAAGGGCAGATAGCTTTAGAATGAGACATTCTAAAATAAATGAAGAATAGGAGCAAGTAGTGAGGGATGGAGAATAGGATTTTTATGACAGCTGTATGTTCAGAATCACTATAATGGGAAGGGTATGACCAGGTGTTTGTTGATCATTGCCAAATGAATTTGGGAAAGTTATTAACTTCACTAGCAGTTAGTTCAAGTGTATTTAAGAGCTTAGGTGAGAGGACTAGTGTGAGATACTGGTGGAATAGTGTTTCTCCCCTTTGTCTGCTGGCAGGTCAGATTACTTGCCTCTAGGTAAGTAGAAAGAGGCCATCTCTGCAGACCAGCTTATAATAAAAGAATAGCAACTACTTGATCACTTGCTGGCAGAAAGAGAGGTCATAGGAGGAGATTGGTACTAGATGAAATGGCATCTCTATCTAAGCCCCAGAAGGAATTTCACAGCATCATAGCTCAAGTTGACTCTTTTCAACAATCATTTTATTTATTTATTTATCTGTTTTTAGATTTTGCAAGGCAATGGGGTTAAGTGGCTTGCCCAAGGCTACACAGCTAGGTAATTATTAAGTGTCTGGGGTCAAATTTGAACCCAGGTACTCCTGACTCCAAGGCCAGTACTCTATCCACTGCGCCACCTAGCCGCCCCTCAAGTTGACTCTTTTAAGACAGTCCCAACCAAAGCAAGCTGCAAGGCTTCCTCTGCCTTTCTGTCTGAATACAGAGGAGGCAGCAGAGAGTAACAAATCCTTAAGTAAAGTTTCACCTTTCTCCAACTAGAGGTGGTGGCTTGTCCCTGGAGTTTTTGATCAATGAAGTCAGTTTCTTTCTGGGAGATCAGGAATCACTTTGCTGAATTGATGCCTTCTCATACATGACTGCTTCTGATTGCCCCATCTCCAACAGAATAGTTTTTCAGGTCCATTACTGTGTCTTCTCAGATTCCTCATTCTCTCTTGCTGCTATCAGTTCAATGGCTTAAATGATTTCAAAGTGACTCACCTTTTACTTAAGAAGTTGCAGTTCTGGTGGTAAAGTCCTGGAGTCAGGAGGACCTGAGTTCAAATCCAGTCTCAGACACTTAATAATTGCCTAGCTGTGTGACCTTGGGCAAGTCATTCTTAACCCCATTGCCTTAAATAAATAAAAAAAAATTTAAAAAGTCACAATTCCCAAAGTTTTCCCTATCAATTTGATGCTCTTTAAAAAAAAAATTATGCCTTCTCCCTGGAAGGAGGATATCTTATTTTCTTAGTTTTGATTTTTTGGTCACAAAACATATAAGTACAAATTAACACCCTCCCCTCCTTTTCCTCTTTTCTCCCTATCCTCCAGAGACTTACAGCATGACTTCCTCACTTGAATCATCCAGAAAGGAAAGGGAACATGTCCCCTTAGGAAGTATTTGTCTGCCTCTCATTTCTAGTTCAGTAGTCTTCAAAAAGTCATTTTGCCAATATGCACACAGCTTAGTGTCACAGGCAGGACTTGAAAACTCAGATCTTCTTGATTCCAAGACATTCCAACTACCCAAGATGATAGAATGCCTCTCCTGAATAAGTGTCCCATGAAATAATATTTATTATTGTTTTTAAGTGGATAATGAAGCCCAACTCTCTTAAATATTTTATTTGGCCTCTCTAGGGGGTCTTTTTGCTTTTAATTATGGTCTGTTGCCAGGGCTGTATTCAAAGATTTTCCAAGTAAGTAGAGCTTGTCAAAACTTGCATAAGGCATAGCCTTTAAGAATCCAAGGTTATCATTTTAATTTTATAATCACTTCATTTCATGCATTATATTTACTTATTAAAGTAGGTAAGATTCAGTTATGGGGCTAAGTTAAATGAGAGAATGTATTTGACAGCACTTTACAGGTTCTCAAAGGGATAATGGTGGCATTAGGATGAGGATATTGAATGATCCACAAAGCACAAAGCAAGCAAGTTAGGTTCGCACTAACTAAACACAGACTAAGAAATGAGGTGCTAAAGACTATGAAAGAGTCTGATTTATGTGCATTTTTTCCTTCCCTCTCCCCTTTTTCTCTCTAGGTGGCATGAAGCCAAATACATTGGTCCTAGGATTTTATGATGATGCACCACCTCAAGACCACTTCCTAACAGATCCAGCCTTTTCAGAGCCTGTAGAAGGAGGGGGGCCTGCCCTGGATTCCTTATTCCCTCCACCACGAGCCCCTGGCAGTCCTCGGGCACTCACCCCTCATGACTATGTGGCCACAGTAGTAGATGCCTTGAAGATGAACAAAAATGTTGTGCTAGCTCGAGGATGTGGGGCATTACCACCTGAACGGCTAACCCGGAGCTCTGGGGGTTCTTCCCAAAGTCACCATGTAGACGTGTGGCCCCTTAACTTGTTGCGGCCAAAAGGGAGCCCTGGTTATGTGGATGTCTGTGGTCTCTTCCTCTTGCAGATGGCAACTATCCTGAGCATGGTTCCTGCCTGGCAAAGTGCCAGACTGCGAATCTTCTTGTGTCTGGGACCTCAGGAAGCTCCTGGGACTGGTGAGGCAAGGCTCCGGGTATTGCTGAGTCAGCTTCGGATCAGGGCAGAAGTTCAGGAGGTGACCTGGGGTGAAGGAGCCAGAATAGATGAGGAAGAAGATGAGGGTAACTTTGTGAATGGGAGCTGTGGAGATGCTGAGGTTGATTCACTAGCCATCAGTGCCAATGCCTTGGTTCGGGCACAGCAGAGCAATGGCAGGAGTGAGGGTCCAGGGGAGCCTGAACAGGATCATAGGAAGGAGGGGCCAGCTACAGCCCTTACCTTCCTCTACTTGCCTCGGCCACCTGCTGACCCTGCCCGCTATCTCCATTACTTGGCATTGTTGGAGATGCTGAGCCAGGATCTAGGTCCAACATTACTCATCCATGGAGTCACTCCAGTCACCTGCACTGATCTTTGACTTTCCTCCTCTTCCTTAGGAGGAACTGAAGGAAGAACAATTAGGTCTACCAGCCCATCTCATCATGTGGTCTCTGAGATTCAAGGAGTAGGTTAATTTGGTTTGCCTCATGGGGCCAAAATCCCAGTAAGGGTATTAAATGGCTCATTTTAAGGGGCTTAAATTCTGTCTCCAGTGTGGGAAGGACCCTTCTGCACTGATGAGGCAGCTGTGATCCCCTTAAATTATGAATGTGTGTGGAAAGAGACTCTGCTTTCCCACTTCAGATCCATTTTGCTTTTACTTCACTGGTGCCTTGTTAGGAGGGGCAGGTTCTCCTCATCTTGGGCTCCTGTTCTTTAGCCTACCTCACTCTGATCCCTTATTTCTGATTATTATAATCACTAGCCTACCAAGACTTTTTATATTTTAAACTTTTTTGCTTGCCATGAATAAAAGACCAACACATTATGGATTGTCAGACTTGATGAAAGTGGGAGAAGGGAAGGAATTCAGAATATTTCTCTTTCTTAGGGTAACTTTTGATATGTAACTGAGAATTGGAATTAGGGAGTGGGGAAATAGGGCAATTGGTGATTGGAAAGCCTGGAGATTCCTCAAATCAGGCCTGGAATACATAAAATCCTGAGGAGACCCTGAGATACATAAACTATCAAAGGTGGGAAGCTGATTATAGACCAGACATTTGAAGCCTTGGGTTGGTCTTATGTGATTCTAATAGCAAAACTTAGATTTAGGAGAGGCACTAGGCAGAGCCATCTGATAAAAACCTTAGTAGGGGAAGAACCCCTCTTAGAAGCAGCCCCACAATTTCCTTCCTTAGTCATTGGTACCATACTCGGAATAAATCATACCTTGCCCATGCCATTTTTGGCCCAAGTTTGATCCAACCATATAATTCCCACCCCCACCAAAATACACGGACTAATGAGCAAACCATGGAACATTCCGAATACTAAGGTTTCCATTTTGGTTTGAGGATACCCAAAAAGTCAATTTGGGGGTGGATTGTGATCCACAAGAAGTTCAGGTGGGGGCAACTAGGTGGATAGAGCACTGGCCCTAGAGTCAGGAAAACCTGAATTCAAAACCAACCTCAAACACTTAATGATTACTTAGCTGTGTGACCTTGGGCAAGTCACTTTACCCCACTGCCTTGCAAAAACTAAAAAAAAAAATTCAGGTGAAACCTCCAGGAAAAAATGTTCTGGATACAGTGATCATAGTAGAAAAGAATAGCAAGGAGAACTGATACCTTAGAGTAGATAGAAAGCCTAACTCAAAAATTTTAAAATGAATTCATAATAGGCTAAACAGAAAATAATGACTCAAGACAAGAAGAAACTAAAACATGATTTAAAAAGAAAAAAATACAAGAAATATGTAAGGTACAACTGCCCTAGGAAATACATCAAGGATAGACAATCTAAAAATGATCACACTGGGTGAAATTCATTTCCAAACAAAAAAGCCTGGATATGATGTTTTAAGAAATTAAAATTGAAACCTTTGTAGAACTTTTAGAACCAAGGGGTAAAGTGAAAGAGAGTGTACCTATCATCCCCTGAAAGACATCCTGAAATAAAAATTCCCAGGAAGATCATAACTGAATTTAGAGCTTACGGTCAAAGAAAAGGAAAAACGAGACACATGAGTTGGCAACTGCCAATATAAAGAAACTGGAATATGATATTCCAAAAGGCAAAAAAAGGCTTGCAATCAATAAGTTATTCAACAAAAATTAAGTATAATCCTGACTAGGTGAAAGGGTTAAAGAAAAGGGGAGTGAAGCTTTAATGGAATACAGAATTTCCAAGAATTCCTGATGGAAAGACCAGACCCGATTAGACATTGTGAAATGGAATTGGAAGTCAAAGATACATAGATTTATTTACACAAAGACAGACATTTATTTAATTGAAAGGAAATACATGATGATGAATTGTTTACATGTGGGATAAGAAGTGTTGTCTCAGAACTCTACTATCTTCAAGGGGCATGAAGAAACGGAAACCACAAATGCGCTATGAGTGGTTTTGTTCTTTTTGATGGTCTTAAGAGAAAACAAAAATGAGGACAGGGTTTGTACTGGGGAAGAAAAGTGGAAAAGGAAGGAAGTGATATCACATAATAGAGTGCTGATAATGCAATGATAAAGGAAGATTTAACACAGTTACATGGAAGTTTTGGCAGAGTAATACAGTAAATTCAAAAGCAAAAGACTGCAATGTGGAAAAGGGGAGAGGAGAGTCTAAGAAGGAGGCCACAACTTAAAAAAAAACTCCAGAAAAATTAAAAATGCAAAAAAAAAGTATTCTTTAATCTGTATTCAGACAAGGGAATGGATAGCATTTTTTAATCATTAAGTTCTTCAGAATTGTTTTGGGTCATTGATTTACTGAGGAATAGCTAAGCCATTCATTCATAGCTTATCATTCTATATTGCTGTTACTTTACACAGTACATTTCACTCTGCATCAGGTCATGTAAGTTTTTCAAAGGGTTTTCTGAGAGCATCCTGCTCATTTATTATTGCAGAATAATGTTCCATCATAATCACATACCACACTGTGTTCAGCCATTTCCCAATTGATGGTTATCTCAATTTAATTTTCTTTGCCATCAGAAAAGAGCTGTAATAAAAAATTTTTGTACATATAGACCATTTTCCTTTTGTTTTTTTTTTTAATCGCTTTTGGGATATAAACCTAGTAGTGATATTGCTAAGTCAAAGGATATATTTATAGCCCTTTGAGCATAGTTCTAAATTGCTTGACAGAATGGTTAAGTAAGTTCACAACTCTACCAGCAGTGCATTAATGTCTCATTTTTTTCCACATCCTCTCCAACATTTTTCTTTTCTGTACTATCGGCTAATTTTCTAAGTATATGGTAGTACTTCAAAATTGTTTTAATTTGGAGTGACTAGGTGATGCAGTGGATTGAGCACTGGCCCTGGAGTCAGGAGTCTGAGTTCAAATATGGCCTCAGACACTTAATAATTACCTAGCTGTGTGGCCTTGGGCAAGCCACTTAACCCCATTGCCTTACAAAAAAACTAAAAACAAAAAACAGAATTGTTTTTATTTGTATTTCTTGAATAAATATCGAGTTAGAACATTTTTTCATATGGTTAGACTTTGTTAACTTAATGTGAAAACTGTTCATAACTGATCATTTATCAATTGGGAATAGCTCTTTTTATCAACTTGACTCAGTTCACTCTAAGCAATGAAGCCTTTATCAGAGAAATTTGTTTCAAAATGTTTTCCACAATTAGTACTGCTATCTGTATTTCCCTCCATCCCAGTCCCCACCCCACTCCCATCATTTATTCTATTCTCTTTTACCCTGTTCCTGCTCAAGTGTTTTGCTTCTGACTACACTCTCCCACAATCTCCCCTACTTTTGACCACCACTTCCCTTTTATCTCTTTTCCCTCCTCATTTCTTGTAGGGTAAGATAGATTTCTAGACTCAACTGAGGGTATGTGTCTTTGAGTCAATTTTGATGAAAGTAAGCTTCACTCACTCTTTCTCACCTCCCACCTCTTCCACTTTTCGGTAAAAGTTTGCCTCTTAAGTGAGATAATTTAACCCCATTCTACCTCTTTCCTTTTCTCTTACCTCTTAATCTAATTTTTTTGGGATATCATTCCTTCATATTCAGCTAACACTTGTGCTATACATATAGATAGATAGATTTTATATATATATAAATATATATATATATATATATACACATACATATACATATACATATACATATATATATACACACACATACTGCCCTAATAATGACTTCTCATGAGTTACTAGTATCATCTTCCCATGTAGGAATATAAACATTCTAACCTGTTTACCTTTTTATTCTATTCTTGAATCTTGTATTTGAAGACTGAATTCATGAAAATTCTCTACTTCATTGAATATATTTTTCCATCCCTTGAAGGATTATACTCAGTTTTGCTGGATAGGGGATTTATGGTTGTAATCCTAGCTCTTTTGCCTTTCAGAATATCATATTCCAAGCCTTCTAGTCCTTTAATGTAGAAGCTGCTAAATCTTGTATTAACTCGAATTGCTTCTTTCTGGATGCTTGTAAAACTTTTCCTTGATCTGGGAGCTCTGGAACTTGGCCATAATATTCCTGGGACTTTTTATTTTAGGATCTCTTTCAGGAGGTGATGGAGAGATTCTTTCAATTTCTATTTTACCCAATGGTTCTATAATATCAAGGCAGTATTCCTTGGTAATTTTTTAAAAGATGATATCTAGGCTCTTTTTTGGATCATAGTTTTCACCTCGATCTATTTTCTGGGTCAGATGTTTTTCCAATAAAATATTTCAAATTGTCTTCTTTTTATTTTTTTTGTTTTATTTTATTGTTCCTTGATTTCTCATAAAGTCATTAGCTTCCATTTTCTCAATGCTAAATTCTAAGGAATTTTTTCTTCATAAGCTTTTGTACCTTTTCCATTTGGTCAATTCTACTTTTTAAGTCATTTTTTTTCTTCAGTGAATTTATGTGTCTTTTTTCAGTTGACTAATTCTGCTTTTTAAGACATTCTTGGCTTTTTGGCTTTTTGTTCTGCTTTTGCTACTTGGCCTAGTCTGGTTTTTAAGGTGTTATTTTCTTCAGTTTTGTGTCTGTGTCTTCATTATGATGAGCTGTTGACTCATTTTTCATGATTTTCTTGCATCTTTCTTCTCATTCCAATCTTCCCTCTAACTCTCTTACTTGATTTTCAAAATTCTTTTTGAGCTCTTCAATAGCCTGAGACCAATTCCTGTTTTTCTTGGAGGCTTTGAATGTAGGATCTTTGACTTTGTTATCTTCTGAGTATGTATTTTAACTACCTTGATAACTTTTTTTTAGGGTATTTTTTTTTGCAAGGTAAATGGGATTAAGTGGTTTACCCAAGGCTACACAGCTAGGTAATTATTAAGTGTCTGAGGATGGATTTGAACTCAGGTACTCCTGACTCCAGGGCCGGTGCTCTATCCACTGGCCACCTAGCCTCCCCCATGGTAACTTTCCAATCAGATTTTTTTTTCTGTTTGGTCATTTTCCCAGCCTATGACTTTATACCCTTCCTCTCTTTTGCCCTTTGTTAAAGCAGGACTTTGCCTCTAGAGTGGAGGGCCCACTCTACCAAACTTCTGGGATTTTGTGCAGCTGTTTACAGAGATACTTTAGGGACCTGTAAGTTTTCAGTTTTTCTAAGGCTACTGTAGCCTGTGCTGTGGTCTATGAGTAACCACAGGCCCTGTTTTCTGCCCTGGAACTGTGAGAAGAGTCCCTGCTCCCCTGTGGCAACAAGCTCTGGTGTACTACTGGCTCCCCCCACCCTGAGACTTCTACCTAGGACTTGGACCAGGATCTAAGTATAGGCAAAGCAACAGAGTTCTGACAGTACTAGCACTGTAATCTCCTCCTGACCAGTAGTTTGAGCCCTTTACCATTTGTAGGTTAAAAGCCCCAGAAGCAGCTGTTGTTGATAATGATTCAGTGACTCCTAAGGCGGATCCTGATTTGCTTAGACCCAGTTTATGCTGGTTGAGGCCATGCTGGACTGTGCTTCACTTTGATTCAGGTCCAACAAGACATTTTCTGCTGACCTCCTAAGTTGTCTTTTGTATCTGTGGGCTGAAAGATATGTAAACTGCCACTGCTGCCACTTCAGTCACCTCGAACTATACTCTTGGTGTTCTGGGACAAGGTCTGGGCTGGTGCAACAGACTACACTCTCATTTTGATGCAACAGACTTTCCTGCTGACAGTCTAATTTATCTTGTACTAGAAAGTTATTTCACTTTGTCTTTTTGTGGGTTCAGGTGTGCTAGAATTTGTTTAGTCATTATTCAAAAGTATTTGGAGAGATTGGGGGAAAGCTCAGGCAAATCCCTACCTTTATTCTCCATCTTGGTTACACCAAGCAAAACAAATTTGCATGATGGAGAAGGGGAAAGGAAGAAAGTGTGAAAACTTGGCATAGGGAGAAGGTTGGAAAGAAAAGAGGAAATGGTACTGTTTGCTTTTGTTCATCCTGGGTTTTCAAAGAGGACCAATGACATCAGGAGGGCGATGTCTTGACTTGCAATAAATTAAGTGAGGGCCAGGCTGTGTAAAATCATCAGTCTCTCTCCTCCAGAATCATTTCATTCCAAATCTAGTGGCAAGACATAGGTCATGGGCGGCTAGGTGGCACAGTGGATAAAGCACCCGCCCTGGAGTCAGAAGTACCTGGGTTCAAATCCAGTCTCAGACACTTCCCCAATTTTTTTTTAGGTTTTTTCAAGGCAAATGGGGTTAAGTGGCTTGCCCAAGGCCACACAGCTAGGTAATTATTAAGTGTCTGAGGTCGGATTTGAACCCAGGGCCAGTGCTTTATCCACTACACCACCTAGCTGGCCAGTCTCAGACACTTAATAATTACCTAGCCGTGTGGCCTTGGGCAAGCCACTTAACCCCATTGCCTTGCAAAAACCTTAAAAAAAAAAAAAGGCATAGGTCAGGACAACTGGCAAAGGCCCCAGATATAGTGGGAAATGTTGGCCTTTTTAAGATATGAGCTTTCCTTTCATTTCATCTGAGGCAACACCCGTTTTGGTATTTGTAGATCATTGTCAGGCAACTTTCTTTCACCACCTTGTTATAAAGAGGGAGATGAGAGTAAAGAGACAATAAGATAAAGAGTAGTACACACTCTAACTGAAGAAAACAGCAGAATGAATTAGAAAGCAGTATTTGATATGTTTATAAGAAACATAATTGAAGCATGAAGATTCATTCATTCATTAAAAATGCATTGCTAAAGCAAAATTCATCATACCAAAACTAAACTTAAAAAAAGCAGAGGATAATTTCATATAAGTTTTAGTAAATATAGAAAAGATAAAAAGAGGGAAATTGTGTTTTAAGACATCATAGATAATGTACCTATTAATATAGCATCCAAATACTTGGAAGAGAGAAATAGATAGTAAAATATTAACAATGAGGAACCTTAATATAACTGCTTTAGGTCTAGATTAATGTAGCCAAAATTTTTTTTTAATCTGGCTAAAACTTTAGAAAAATTAGAGATAGAAGGCCTCTAGCCAATACTAGTTAGTATGTATTTGGGACATTATGGCCTTCAAAAATATAGAAAAGCAATAGTCATATCATTTACTAGTCACAATGTAATAAAATTATATTCAATAAGGCACCCTTGGAATAATTAAAAACTGGATACCAGATAACATGGCTTTAAAGAACTTGTGAGCCAAAGACAAATTACAGGAACAATAGAAAATCTTATAAAAGAGTTTTGCCAAAAAAAAAAAGTTAGAGGCCTTTCAATTAAGATGGTTTAAGGATGCTCATCATCACCACTAATTAATACAGACCTACTTGTACCAATAAGAGCCTCTGGCCAAAGAGAAGGAAGAAAAACAGGAGGAGGATATATTATCCAAGGTGAGTCAGGGAAACTAATGCTTAGGTCACTGATGGGAACTGGATGAGAGTGATTCTAGAGTAGGATGGCAAAACCCCTTAAAGAAATAGCAACTGAGAGAATAGTCATAGACAGAAGAAACAAACTTGCTTTCTTGATAATATGATTTACTTAGAGTATCCTAGAGTGAACCAGTTTAAGTTCATTGAAACAGTATAACAATTGAAGGACACTTCAAAAAAATTTATATAAATCATCAACACATATCATCAACAGAACTTATCAAGAAGTTCTTGAAAAAAATTCATTGAGGGGCGGCTAGGTGGCGTAGTGGATAAAGCACCGGCCCTGGAGTCAGGAGTACCAGGGTTCAAATCCTGTCCCAGACACTTAATAATTACCTAGCTGTGTGGCCTTGGGCAAGCCACTTAACCCCGTTTGACTTGCAAAAACCTTAAAAAAAAAGTTGAAAAAATTCATTGAAAATAACTATAAAAACTATAAAATATTTAAAGTGTATGTAACAAGATGAACCTGAATCCAATCATAATACATTCTCTGAAGAAATATAGGCCTAACAAAGAAACATTAATTGCTGGTGGGTAGATCTAGCTAGTGTAATAAAAATGACAATCTTACTTAAATTAATCTACTTATTCAGTGCTATACAATGACACTACCAAAGGAATATTTTACATAGAAAAAAATTAAAAGGAAATCCATATGAAGGAACAAATGGTCAAGAATCTCAAGGGTAATAATGAAAAAACTGTGAAGAAAAAAGATCAGTCTCAAATCTCAAATTTTACTGCAAAGCAGTAATCTTTAAAATAATTTGGTCATGATTAAAAAAGGGATCGATCAATAATGAAACAAAATAGCTATACACATATGCTAAAGCAAACAAATGGTAGTATAGTTTATGAAAAAAGACCCCAGTTACTGGAGGAAGGACTCAGTATTTGACAGAAGATTACTAGGAAAGCAGGAAAGCAGACTGGCAGAAATTGAATTTAGACCATCACTTTATAGGAGACATCAAGATAAGTACTGAATGAATACATATTCACATTATAAACAAATTAGAGGATTGAGGTTGAAATTATCTTTCAGATCTGTGGGTGGGAAGGGTTCATGCTTAAACATGATAAAGATCACACAAGATAAAATGGAAGATTTTGATTATTTGAAATTTCAAAAGTTTGCATAAATCTTGTGTTTAAAATTAAAAAGGAACCAGGTAAATAGCAAATTTCTTTGATAAAGATCTAAAATCCAGGATAATTTAGTTGATTCAAATTTATAAGAATTAGAGTCATTTCCCTATTGATAAATAGTCAAAGGATATTAGAACAAGCAATTTTTTTGAAGGAAGAAATCCAATCTAGGAATAATCACATAACAAATGCTCTAAATTTCTAATACTTAAAAATGTACAAATTAAAGCAACTCCACCCATTAGACTAACAAAGATGACAAGAGGAAAATGACAAAGATTAGGAAGAGAATTGTAGGAAAAACTGACTTAGTGCACATAATAAAACTGAAAATTAGTCCAGCCAATTTGGAATGATGCCCAAAAAGTTAGAGCATACCCCACAATCCAGCTATAACACCACTAGGCATATATCTTTAAAAGATTAGAAAAAGAGGAAAGGGACTTAGTTACACAAAAATATTTATAGTGGTTCTTTCCATAATAGTCAAAAATTGGAAACTAAGAGGTTTTACTGCTATTGGCAAAACAAATTATGATATTTGATGTAACAATATTATTGTGCCTTAAGAAATGATGAATTTGACAATTTCAATGGAAAACTAATATCTCTATGAGCAGATGCAGAGCGAAGTGAGCACAACTTGAAAAACAACACAATCCCTTATAAAAAGATTCAAAGATTAAACACTTGGGTTAAACTGTTCTCCAAATCAGTAATCATTAAAATAATTTGATCATGGTTTGAAATGAGAGAGCTCAAACAGTGGAATAGATCAGATACACAACACAAAGAAGGAAATAAACACAATAGCTTATAAAAAAAACAGTGAACTGATGTGGATATTTGTTTGCTATGTGTGTGAAGACAGTTTTATTTTTTGTTCAGTAGGGAAAGAATGGGAAGAGCAGATTACAAACACATCTAAGTATCTCTTTCTGTCTCTCCATATATATGTGGGTGTGAATACGTGAATGTAAATTATATATTGTCTAAGTATGGTACTCTTTAATATAAAATTAAATATTTCTGATCTAGATTTCAGATCAAGAATTATTTTTATCACTTTTTCAAATGAGATTTGTAAGTCTGGAATGCTAGTCTCTGTCTTCCATAAGGTCTGTATCTCCCCAGTTAGGCAGGCTCTGTTTATATGAAACAGACTGTGTCTCCTCTAATGTATCTGTAAGTTTGGCTTCTACAGTTGTGTAAACAATTAGAGTGAAGACCATCCTGAGAAGGCAGGAAACTGCTCCCGTTATCTAGATAAGAGAATGAATAAATTCTCATACATATGACATTTTGGAAAGGGAGAAATCTCAGTGTTTTATATGTTTATATCATATCTAATAACAACATAAAATATCAAGTCAGGAGACAATAGTCCTCATGCCAATTGGATATTTGTCAGTTCTGACATAGAACAGATGATGGATGAATCAGAGAATCATAAAGTAATTAATGACACCTTTATGTACAAATTTGTATCCTGATTGACCACTAAAATTTTGCTATCCTTTGTTAAATTTCTATAAAGATTGTTTTCTCATTAACCTGTGGGTTGACTTCTTTGATGAGAATATGGATTCTCTGTAAGATCCTAGAGAATAAAACTTCATTTATAAAACTAGCTTTTGTTATTTCATTTTTAGCCTAAGAAAATTATGATTAACATTAAATATGTATTTATTTTTAAGAAAGGAAGTGGAAATTAGAGTGGGACTAGGGTAGTGCTGGTACACCTTTTTTACTTGGTCAATGGAACGGATGAAGGCTGGATACAGGAGGGCTAGAGCAAAGGTCACCTGTGCTGGTGATCTGGTGAATCCAAGGGAAAAAAGGTGTGGGTTTACTGAGGCTTCCAAGGCATCCGAAGACCTTTCCTCTCGGTTTTCCTTTCTTCAACTCTGATCCCAGGCACAACCTCAAGCCTCGCAGGACCTCAGCCTCCTAGCTATGTGTCTCTCCACCTTTTGCCAGACTCCATCCCCGACTGCCGGGTAAATGGGGAAACAGTCGAGATAGTGGGGAAGTTAGTGAGGGGCTAGAGTGGGGAGGGGAGAAGGGGAGAGGCGTGGAAAGGACCGAGTCTTGGGCCACCACGTGATCCTAATCACTTAGGAATTCGGTGAAGTCACTGGGGGCGTGGCTCTCCCCAAAATCGGTGAAGGAGAAAAAAGGCTAGGCACTAGAAGTTTTCTCTCCTCGAGTCGGAACCACAATCGGGGTGAAGAGAGAAGAAAGCTACGTCCGTGGGCGCTGGAAGAACGCGGTTCCAGAGTCCCCCCCTCCCCCTGCTGCTCCCACGAGGAGATCCTCTTTCCCTGCCATGTCAGGCCCTACCTGGCTCCCCCCAAAACAGCCGGAGCCGACCAGGATCCCCCAGGGAAGAGCGCTCCCGCGGGGCACTCCCGGCCCCTCAGTCCATGGAGCAGGTAACGGGCATGTCCAGCCCAGGGCCCCAGGGAGAAGAGAGTGGCTAACGCCCCTCTAGTCCTGGCTTCTGTCTGGGTCCCAGGCTCCCTACTTTTCTGCCTTTCCCTAAATCCCTTGTTGGAGACCCTGGTGCCCCACCCCCACCCGCACCCCACCCGCTGCCGAGCTCTGAGCTCTCACTTCTTTCAAGTTTGTTTTTTTAACACCTGGGCTGTGCAGAGCCGGGAAAGCTCGGGACCGATGAATCGGCCCCAGACCACTCCTTCCCTTGTTCTGGAAGCCTGCTTTCCTCTTCTTCCCTCCTCCCAGCGCTCTAATCCCATTTCTTGTGTAGTCACTTCCTGCCGTGTCTCCCAGCAGAGCAAAGTTATAAGGGCCCAGGCCGCCCAGAAGAACCGGCACCTGCCTTGGGGAGATGCCCTGGAGCTTCCCAGACCCTTCAGGTGGGAAGTAAGAGGATTGTGAGGTGGGGGGTGGTACTTGGGCTTCTAGGAAAAGAGAAGAGGAAAGTTCCTTACTCTTGCCTCATTTCTTATCGACCTCAGGGGCTTCGCCTAGACAAGGGAGCCATACACTTAGGAAGTCTGGATGCAGAAATAGATTCACTGACCAGCATGTTGGCTGACCTGGATAGTAGTAGGCCATGTCGTCTAGACAGACAGGTGATTCACTCCCAGAATCCTCATCCTTTGCCTCACCAATAAACATACTTGGAGAACAGAAAAATCTCCCCCCCCCCCCATAACTTATACAATATAACAAATTTCCTAACCTTTTCCCTTACAGGCCTTTTGGGTTGTGCCATATTGTTTGAGCATGGAAGAAGTATAAGTTGTCAAAGTAGATCCTACTCATCCCATGCTATCTTCATTTCTTTTTAGGCTTGTGAGCCCCTTCGGCCCTCTCCCCACAGAATGGGTCTCCTGAAACCAGGTGGAGGAGTGACCGCACCACCAAGGGTCCTAGCCCCGTCGTATGGGGGCCCTACCCCTGCCTCCTATACCACAGCCAGCACTCCAGTTGGTCCTGCCTTCCCAGTGCAGGTGAAAGTTGCTCAGCCTGTGAGGGGGTATGGTCAGTCCTGGAGGGGTTCCCTTCAGGCCTCTAGCCCACCCCTTGTTCCTTACCCTCCTTCCACCAGTTGGGCTGAGTCTTGGGGGGCTTCCTATGAGGAGCACAGAGAGCTCAGGGACAAGGAAGAGGTTGTTGGAGCCTCTGGCCAAAGAGAAGGAAGAAAAACAGGAGGAGGATATATATCCAAGGTGAGTCAGGGAAACTAATGCTTAGGTCATTGATGGGAACTGGATGGGAGTGATTCTAGAGTAGGATGGCAAAACCCCTTAAAGGTGGGTGACTGAGAGAAAAGGAAGAGGCAATCTTGGGCCCTCAGGTTTTTTTTCCCCTTTCCTTGGCTATTGTGTTAGAAGATGAGAAGAGACCAGGCAGTTGGTTCTTATAGGAGGTTTAGGGTTTGGGGTTAAAAGACTCAAGTGTGAGTTCCAACTTAGAACACTTATTGAGTGATCCTACAAATCATTTCACTCCATCTTCCTCATCTTTAAAGGGAAGATAATAATACTTGCCTTATCTACCTAAGGAAATTCAAAAGTCCTATTTAACATGAACTGTTATTTACTATTATGTGGTTCTCTGCAATACCTGGCTTCTTTTTCTTGGAGATTTGGAAGTAGGACAGGGCCAGAGGGGATTGAGACTCATTCTTGTCCCCTCTTCCCACACCCTCAGGCAGCCCCCAACAGAGCTCCCCCTGAGGAAGAGCTGGAGAGACTAACCAAGAAGCTGGTGCATGACATGAACCATCCACCTAGTGGGGAATACTTTGGTGAGCCGGGGTCTAATATCTGTATTTTTGTTTTCAGGGATGTTTTGGTCCTTTTCAGAAGGAAATCTAGAACCTCTCTTCTCTCTTTCCTTCCCCTCTCCCTTGCTCCTTAGGCCGATGTGGGGGCTGTGGAGAGGATGTGATAGGAGATGGTGCTGGAGTTATTGCCCTCGACCGTGTCTTCCATGTTGGCTGCTTTGTCTGCTTCACGTGTCGGTCTCAGCTACGGGGTCAGCACTTCTATGCAGTGGAGAGGAAGGCATATTGTGAAAGCTGTTATGTGGTAAGTCATAGGAGGCCAGGTTTCAGAATGAAGCAAGATTTGGGGTCAGAAAGAATTCCCAAGCTAGGGAAAAAAATAATTTAGTCCACAAGGGGAGACAGGTCTGATGGCTAGACTATGCCAGGTGTTAGGGTACGTTTCAGGTCATTTCCAGAGGGGTCTTGTAGTTGAAGTAGGTAATAAGAAAAGTTTTGAGACTTGGTTGGATATCAAGGTGATGGGAGGCTGGACATGGTTTCCAACAGGGCATTTGACTGGAAAGTTTGACTGTGGGGCTACCCTGTTCCTTCTTCAACAGGCTACCCTGGAAAAGTGTTCCATGTGTTCCCAGCCTATCTTGGACCGTATTCTACGGGCTATGGGGAAGGCTTATCACCCCGGCTGCTTTACTTGTGTTGTGTGTCACCAAGGCCTTGATGGCATTCCTTTCACAGTGGATGCCACCAGCCAGATCCATTGTATTGAAGACTTCCACAGGTCTTGATGGTCCCCCTCTCGTTCTCAGCTTTTCCTTCTCTATAATCTCAACAACTCCGTTCCTCTACCAATGTTAGTCTCCTCAAACCTGTGTCCCATTCAAAGGAAAAATAGAAATCATATAATTTCAGAATTAGAAGAAAAGTGATTAGCCACCTAATCCAGTCCTTCATTTTTACAAACGAGCAAACTGAAACCCAGAGAGGTAAGGTGATATGTCTAATAACACAGACAAGTAAGTGATAAAAACTAGGTTTTGAACCCAGGCTTATTGACCTCAAGTCAGCATTCATTCCACTATGCCATTCTACCTACCATTCTTCTGTCTTAGTAATGTTTCTCCCCAGACCCATGCTGTTTTTCTGGGGATTTAGCTTTTCCATCCTCTGTTTCACCTCCTTGGGTCTCTTTTTATCTTCTATTCCCTTGTCTCAACACTCTTCTGTATTCTACCCTCAGGAAGTTTGCCCCTCGATGCTCTGTCTGTGGTGGCGCCATCATGCCTGAACCTGGACAGGAAGAGACTGTGAGGATTGTTGCCCTTGATCGAAGCTTCCACATTGGTTGCTACAAATGCGAGGTCAGGGGGCCTAATCTGAACTGGACAACAGTAAAGGGGTGGAGGAGAGATGGAGGGTGGTGAGTTTGGGGAAGAAAGTAAAAGATACAGCTGGAGGCAACTGTGGGGGTTCTGAGGCCAAGAGGAACAGAGAACTGATGGCATGATTTTATTGTCTCCCTGTCCTTTCTTTTCTTTCTCTTTTCCCATCCCCCCCCCCCAGGAATGTGGACTATTGCTATCATCAGAAGGAGAATGTCAGGGCTGCTACCCCTTGGATGGTCATATCCTGTGCAAGACCTGTAGTGCTTGGCGAATCCAGGAGCTCTCAGCCACTGTCACCACTGACTGCTGAGATTCTCCACAATCTTGACTAACCAGCATGTCATTCTAATATCTCCCTATTTTGCTCCCATTTACAATTAGATGCTAAGCCCCTGTCCTTCACCCCAGTGTTCAACCACATAACTGCTGGACTCCAGGACTTCTTATCCTACCTGTGAGGGGAACAGGAATTGCTGATCTTAGGTGCTAGATGGCATCATATAGGGAGGGGAGAGGAGAAAAGTGTAGAGGATTTTGGGTTGAGGCTGGTGCTATAATGTTTTGGGCTATAGAGGGGAATAGCCAAAGGACTAAATGCTTGGTTTCAAGGGCTATTGTACACCTTGGTTCTGGGAGGCAGTATAATTGAAAAACTGATTATGAAATTGTCCTGTTTTGCATGAGTGCTACCCTAGAGGGAAGTGTTTCATGAGCTCTAAGATCATCTATGTAATCCTTTGGGCCATGGGAAAGACCTGCCTTCTTGACTATTCATTATGCAACAGAGGGCCTTTTCTAAAATAATTCTTTCAAGATTGCAAAAGGAATAGGGAAAGCCATACAACTTCATTTAATCATAAACTCCCAGAGTTAGAATGGATCTCAGAGGCCATTTAGTCCCTTACCTCAATCATCTGTTCAACAAGCATTTATGAAATTCCTACTATATGCTAGACACTGTGGTAAGCATTAGGGGAACAAAAATGAATATACAAACAAACTATACAGGTTAAGTTGGAAGTAATCAACAGAAGAAAGGCACTAATATTAAGGGGAGGGGGGGATTAGAAAAGGCTTCTTGTTGAAGGTGGAATATCTAGAACTTCAAGAAAGCCAGGAAGTGGAGATGAAAAGGGAGAAACTTGCAGACTTGGGGAATGGTCTGTGAACATACACCAAGCAGGGAAATGGAGTGCTTTGTGCGAAGGGCAAGGAAACAGTATCACTGTATCACAGAGACTTGAGATGAGTGAGGTATAAGAAGACTGGAAAAGTAGGAAAGGGCCAGACTGAAGATTTCCTATTTGATACTGAGGGTGATAAGGAGCCACTGGAGTTTATTGAACAGAGGAGTGACATGGTTACTTTTAAGTTGGTCACTCTTCACAGGTGTATGGAGAATAGGGAGAAACCAACCAGAAGGCTATTGCAATTATCTTGAACAAAAATCCTCTATAGCAACACTTCTAGAACCTCACACAGAATAGGCATTTTTTTTGACTTTCAAAAAACATTTTTGTTGGACTGATGCCTGATAAGAGGCCATCCAGCCTTTGCTTGAAGACCTTCAGCAAAGAAGGACATTATTATTTCTCATACTAGCCCTTTTGGATAGCTTGAATTGTTAGAAAGCTTTGTCTCTTTTTTGGGTTACCATTCTTTGTTCCCAGTTCTCTCCAAGACCAAGCAGAATACTTTGGACAGAATACTGAATTAGGAATCAGAATATTGGGGTTTGAATTCTACTTTTACTATTTACTTTGTGACTTTGAGTAAATAAATCACATGAACAAAATGGCCTTCTCGATCTCTTAACACTGTCAATCTATTATCCTAAGGCTAAAGAAGTAAATCACATTACCTTCTTTTCTTTGGCTAAATAGCCCCAATTCAAATCCTCATTTAGTGTGATCATGAGGTGTCTATTCCCACTTGCCATACTCTTTCCATCCCCAAGATGCTCTAATAGAATGGAACATTCCCAAAGCTTTAATTGACTTCATAAGTCCCCACTTCTAGTTTACTTTTTCCATACTCAAAATGGAGATCATTTTAATCATGGGGGAAATCATGGGTTTCCTGCTGGTTGTTCCCCTCTTCCCCACAGTTATTCCCCTCCTCCCCTAGAATGCTGGCAAGGATAAATGTGTAACTAATTATTAATTTTATGAGTAAGGCAGAAATTCAGGTAACCTTTTAAAGAGAGTTGAGAAAGCTTATTTTCAATTTTTAAAAGTTGTCTTATGTACTATGCCATTTTTTTCACTAATGTTTTCTTCTGTTTGGATGTGATTATTCTCTCACAACAGGATCAATATAAATCTAAAAAAAAAAAAAAAGAATGTTGAGAGATATGGCCTTGGGAGGTGCAGGTAGATCTATGAAGATTTTGTAGACCAATAAAGAAATTTTGTGATTGACATGACAGCTAGTTCAGTAGAACAAATGATGGTAAGATGTTGAGATAAAATAGTTGTGGCATACCCCACACATGCCACCAGCCTCTGGTTCCATTTCCAATTGCCAGGTTCAGCCCCACCTTCTGCCCTTCAGTTAGGAATCTTTTTTTTTTAGGTTTTTTGCAAGGCAAATGGGGTTAAGTGGCTTACCCAAGGCCACACAGCTAGGTGATTATTAAGTGTCTGAGACCAGATCTGAACCCAGGTACTCCTGACTCCAGGGCCAGTGCTTTATCCATTGCACCACCTAGCTGCCCCTTAATTGGGGGAATCTTGACTAGACACTACATCCAAAATTTAAGACTGAGCAAGATTTAAGATTTAATATTGAATGTATCTTCTGCTAGGTGTTGGGAACAATTCTACCTCCACTACATATTTCCAAAGACATTAAATCCTGGAGAGAAGCACTGATGGGAATGGGGATGTTGACCACAAATTCTATGAGAAGTAGGCATAAATTGCATTTCCAATAAATCCTGTTGTCAGTAGAGGGTAGGAATGAGGAGTTTATGACTTAGAATTAATTGAGAGGAACTACTTCATGAAGAGAAGATCAGCAAGAGGGGAACTAGTCTACAAGAAAGTACCCAAGAGGTAAAAGTTTAGGACAGTCTGAAAGAGTGAATATAAGAAGGGGAACCTTGACTAAAGAGTTCTAGCTTTCTGCCACCATTTACGAGCTTTGCCCTTCCATGTGTGGTAACTTCCCATACTCTTCCTCCCCGGACTAGAAGAGGAATGAGGTAAATAAGGATCTAGCTACCACATGACTTTCCATATGGGGTGGAATCTGGTTCTGGTTAACCCAAGTCCCCAGGCCATATGTTGAGGGTAGTAGTGTTTGGAGTGTCTACTTTTTCATTTATATCCCTACCTTCCCTTAGGGAAACCAAATGACTTGCTTGCAAGGAGTGGGACCCAACCTTGCCCTCCAAGTAGTAGAACTGCAATAGAGAGCTCTTCCATCCCACCTCTCATAGAGAGGAGTCACTTAAGTCAGGAAGGAATTTTTGAAAACCTAGAATTGATTAAGTCTATAAATTTCTACCTGCTAATGGCTAGTAAACTTGTTTATGCCATACGGGAAGGCTTCTCGTGATCTTCTGCAGTGCTGGCTATTGTTTAAGCTGATCATTGGTCCAGGAAGAAGTACTAAATATTTCTGGTTGCCCCTTTTTGCAACCTCAGCATCATTCATCTATTTCTTTGGAAGTTCATACAATTTTTTTTTTTGGAGAGAATAATAAGACCCTCCTGTTAAGAGTTTTTGGTGGTGGTTTTTTTTTTAATTTTACTTTCAGGTCGGGGCGGCTAGGTGGTGCAGTGGATAGAGGACCGACCCTGGGGGCAGGAGTACCTGAGTTCAAATCCGGCCTCAGACACTTAATAATTACCTAGCCATGTGGCCTTGGGCAAGATACTTAACCCCATTGCCTTGCATAAACTAAAAAAAAAAAATTACTTTCAGGTCCATATTCTCTTCCTTCCACTTCTTCCTCTCTTCCCCTATTAAGAAAACAAGAACAAATTTCATTATAAACACATATAAAGAAATTACAGCATTGGCCATGGCCAAATAACATATACTTCAATCTATATTTGAGGCCTTGTCAGGTCTATCATATGTAAGGGTAATTCACAAATCTTGGCAGTACTCTAGCCTGAAAGTACTTTCTCTCTTCAGAGTCCTCACTCAGGGATATCTTGCCCAAGATCTTTCACAAATTCATCCAAATACTTTTTAAATAATGATTCTAAATAGATCGTGGAGTGGCTGAACTCACAAGAAGACAGTGAAACAATTTTCCAGTCCAAGATAACAGCAAGAAAGTGAGAGGGTGAGAGAGAAGCAAAGTCCAGAGAATGGAAGGCATCCAGCTAAGCCCCAGTCTCAGCAAAGCAGGAGTAGGCCTAAAGAGTAACTGAATCAGCAGCAGCTGCTTTTTGAGCTCACAGATGATAAGGGGACCAGAGGGAGATTACAGGGAATCTCTGCTAGCAATGAGTCAGAACTCTATTTCTTTGCTCATATTCAGATCCTGGTTACAGTTCTGGGTGGCAGTTTGGTGAGCAGGAACCCTCCTCACAGTTCCAGTGCAGAAAACAGTGCTTGTGTCCATTCATAGACCACCAGCACAAGTCAGGATAGTAGTAAGCACCTCTCCTTAGATCATACCACCTTAGAAGAACTGAAAACTTAGAGATCCCCAGAAGTATCATGAACAGCTGCACAAAACCCCAGAAATTTGGGAAATATTGCCCTCCACCCTGGGAGCAAGTGCCCTCCACCCTGAGAGCACAGCCCTATTTTAACAAAGAGTTAAGATCAAGTCATAGGCTGGGAAAATGACCAAATAACAGAAAAAAAAAGATGACCATGGAAAGTTACCATGATGACAAGGAAGATCCAAACACACACTCAGAAGAAAATGAAGTCAAAGCTCCTACATTCAAAGCCTCCAAGAAAAATAGGAATTAGTTTTGGGCCAAGAAAGAGCTAAAAAAGGATTTTGAAAATCAAGTAAGAGAAGTAGGGGGGAAATTGGGAAGAGAAATGAGACTAATGCAAGAAAATCATAAAAATGAGTCAGCACAAAGGACTTATTTCTAAAATATATAGATAACTGAGTCAAATCTATAACAAAAAACAAGTCATTCCTCAGTTGATAAATGGTCAAAGTGTATGGAAAGGCAATTCTATCTATAATCAAAAGGCAAAACTAGTCATGAAAAACTGCTCTAAATCATTATTGATTGGAGAAATGCAAATTAAATCATCTCTGAGGTATCATCTCACACCTCTCTGATTGGTCAATAAAACCAGAAAGGAAAATGATCAATATTGGAGGGAATGTGGGAAAACTGGAACACTAATGCATTCTTGGTGCAGTTGTGAACTGATCCAACCTTTCTGGAGAGCAATTTGGCATTGTGCCCAAAGGGCAATAAAAATGTACATAGCCTTTGATCCAGCAATACCATTCCTGGGTCTATATCCTGAAGAGATCATGAAAAAGGGTAAAAATTCCCCATGTCCAAAAATAGTAGCTCTTTTTGGAGTGACAAAGAATTAGAAATTGAGGGAATAGCCATCAATTGGGGAATGGCTGAACAAACTGTGGTATATGTATGTGATGGGGTACTATTGTTCTATAAGAAATCATGAGGGACAGGATTTCAAAAAAGTCTGGAAAGACTTGAATGAATTGATGCTGAGAAAAATTAGAAGAACATATTAACATGGAGTGATGATCAGCCATTGATGGACTTGTTCATTTCAGGAGTACAATAATCAAACACAATTTTAAATGACCTGTGATGGAAAATACCATCCATATCCAGAGAAAGAACTGTAGAGTTTAAATGAAAATCAAAACTTATCTTCAATTTTTAAAAGTTGTCTTATGTATTATCTCCTTTTTTCCTAATATTTTCTTCTGTTTGGATCTGATTCTACTCTCCAAAATGATCAATATGAATCTATGTTTAGCATGGCTATAAATGTAAAACCTATATCAGATTGCTTTCTATTGGGGGGAGGGAGGAGGGAAGGAAGGAACAATGAAAAATGTAAAACTCAAAAAGATTGGTAAAAATTACAGTTGCTCATGGGGGTGATGATCACCTTTGATGGACTTGCTCATTGCATCAGTGCAACAATCAGGGATAATTTGAGGCTATCTGTGATGGAGAATACCATCTGTATCCAGAGAAAGAATTGTGGAGTTTGAACAAAGACCAAAGACTATTACCTTCAATTTCAGGAAAAAGCAAAACAAAATGTTATATCTTATGATGTACTTTTGCTATCTCTTACACTTTAGTTTTCTTCCTTAATGGATATGATCCTCTCTCATCACATTCAATGTAGATTAATGTATACCATGGAAACAATGTAAAGACTAACAGACTACCTTCTGAGGGGGGTGGGAGGAGGGAAGCAAGGATAGGGGAGAAATTGTAAAACTCAAATAAAATCTTTCTTTAAAAAAAATTAGTGTTGGGTCAGCTAGGTGGCACAGTGGATAGAACTCCAGCCCTGGAGTCAGGAGTACCTGAGTTCAAATCCGGTCTCAGACACTTAATAATTACCTAGCTGTGTGGCCTTGGGCAAGCCACTTAACCCCATTGCCTTGCAAAAACTAAAAAACTAAATAAATAAATAAATTACTGTTGCTTATAGTTGGAAAAACAAAGTATTTTAAAAAAACTTAAATGAGTCAGCAGTAAAGGTATAATTTTGTTGTGTGATTCTCCCTAAAATTCAATTCAATTTTCCTTGAAGTATCTGGATACTATATCATTTTTTTTTAGGTTTTTGCAAGGCAAATGAGGTTAAGTGGCTTGCCCAAGGCCACACAGCTAGGTAATTATTAAGAGTCTGAGACCGGATTTGAAACCCGGTACTCCTGACTCCAAGGCCGGTGCTTTATCCACTATGCGACCTAGCTGCCCCAATACTATATCATTTGATACATAGTTCTATTAAGTAGGGACTGGATCTATGATTTAATTGATCCCTTCACTGAGTGAGGAAATTCTCCTTTGCCAATTCTGTCACCTATAGTCTTAACACATAGCATTTCTAATACTGCATCGTTATTTCAACCCTGATTTTACTGGAAATGGTCCTAGTTTATTCCCATTACATATAATATTTGTTGATGTTTTAGATAGATATTATTTGTTATTTTAAGGAAAACTTCATTTATTCCTAAACTTCCTAGTGTTTTTAATAGCAATGGATGTTGTATTTTATCAAAGGCTTTTTCAACCTCTATTGAGATAATCATATGATTTCTCTTCATTTTGCTATGGATATTTTTAATAATGTTGAGTGTTTTCCTAATGTTGAACCATCCTGCCTACCTGGTATAAATTCTACCTGATCAAGGTGTATTATCCCAGTAATAATAATTACTGTATAGTCTCATTGCTAAAATTTTATTTAAGATTTTTACATCAATATTCATTAGGAAGATTGGTCTATAATTTTCTTTGTCTGTTTTGTCTTTGTCTTCCTGGTTTAGGTTTCAGCACCAAGCTGGTGTCATAAAAGGAATTTGACAGAACTCCTTCCTCTCCTATGTTTTAAAACAGTTGATGTAGAACAGGAATTAATTATTCCTTAAATGTTTGGTAGAATTCACTTGTAAATTCATCTGGACCTGGAGATTTTTTCTTAGGGAGTTTATTGATGGTTTCTTCAATTTCTTTTTCTGAAATGGGATTAAGTAATTCATTTCCTCTTCTGTTAATCTGGGCAGTTTATACTTTTGTAAATATCCATTTCACACAGGTTATCCAATTTCTTGTCATACAGCAAAGTAGCTCTGAATTAGTTCTTTAATTCCCTCCTCATTGGTAGTTAGTTCATGCTTTTCATTTTTGATACTGGTAATTTGGTTATCTCCTTTCTTTTTTTAAATCAGATTAACCAAAAATTTGTCTATTTTATTAGCTTTTTCATAAAACCAACTGGGACTTTTATTAATGAGATCAATGGTTTTCTTGCTTTCAATTTTATTAATATCTCCTTTGATTTTCAGAATTTCTAATGTGGTATTTAATTGGGGATCTTTAATTTGTTCTTTTTCTAACTTTTTTACTTGCATACCCAATTCATTGAACTCTTCTTTCTCTATCTTATTCATATAGGCATTTAGAGATACAGAGTTTCCCCTCAAAACTACATTGGCTGCATCCCATAAATTTTGGTATGATGTCTAATTATTATCATTTTCTTGAATATAATTATTGATATATTCCTAGCATTTGCTGTTTTTGATCTACCCATTATTTAAGATAAAATTATTTAATTTCTAATTAGTTCTTGGTTTATCTTTCCATGACCTTTTATTACATGTAATTTTTATTGTGTCATAGTTTGGAGAAGTGTGTATTTATTATTTCTGCCCTTCTGCATTTGATTATAAGGTTTTTGTGCCCCAGTACATGTACAGTTTTGATGTAGATGCCATGTACTGCCGAGAAAAAAAAAGTATATATTCTTTTCTATCCCCATTAAGTTTTCTCCAGAGGTCTATCATATCTAAGTTTTCTAAGATTTCATTCACCTTCTTAACTTCCCTCTTGTTTATTTTGTGGTTAGATATATCTAATTCTGAAAGAGGGGGGAATGAGATCTCCCATTATTAAAATTTTGCTATGTCCCCTTGTAATTCACTCAGCTTTTCTGCTGGGAATTTGGATGCTATACCACTAGGTGCATACATGTTTAGCAATGATATTCTTTATTACCAATGGTGCCTTTTAAGATGATGTAGTTTCTTTTCTTATCCCTTTTAATGAGATTGATTTTTGCTTTTAATTTATCTGAGATTAGAATGCTACCCCTGAATTTTTTACTTCAGCTGAGGCATAATATATTTTGCTCAAACCTTTTATCTTTACCCTATGTGCATCTCTCTGCTTCAAATGTGTTTTTTATAAACAACATATTGTAGGATTCTGGTTTCTAATCCATTCTGCTACCAGCTTCAATTTTATGGGACCATTCAACCCATTCACATTTACAGTTAACATTTCTAATTCTGTATTTCCCTCCATGCTATATTTCTTAATTTATACTTTTCTCTTATTCCTCCTCACCAAAATTTTACTACCTTTCCCCTTTGGACTTTTCTTTTTAAAATTTAGCTGGGGCGGGGGGGGGGGGGGGGGGGGGGGGAGAGCCAAGATGGTGACAGGAGAAGGGCCTTTCTTAGGTGCTCTCTCTCTATAAAATTTCAAAACTTATACAATAAGGACTCTAACTAAATTTTCGAGAGACAGAACCCATAGAGGGATCCAGTGAGGCAATTCTCCAGCCCAAAGTAACCTGGAAAACAGTTGGAAAGGCTCAACTCCATGGGGTTAGAGGGGTGGCCCGCCAAAGTGAAGGAACTTCAGCCTCCTGGAGGCAGCCCCAGGGCTCCTGGGAGCCATGACTCATTGCAGAGGGGGTCAGTTTTCTGACCTACACCCTGGGGGAGCACCGGACACAACTTGGAAGATCAGCAGGGGAACCTCTGCCAGAAGGAGCTTGTGAAGACCAGCCCTCAGGACATTCAGTGCATGCTGCAGCCCAGATCCAGGAGGAGGCAGGAGCCCCCAGGCAAATGAGCCTTGATTACTCAGCATACTTAAGTTAGGAGAGGGGAGAGAGACTTGCGAGGTCTGTCCTCTGTACTTGGAACAGGACTGGGGCTCTGACTACATTCAGATCCTGATCATAGTCTGGGCCCCCCATAGAACAGCAGCCCCCCCCCCACCTCAGCCCCATGGCAGAGGGCTGTGCTTGTGGTCATTCACAGACCAGGAGGGAAGATAGAGCCTCACACATGGAGATCCTTGTGGTGGGTGTCCCAATAATACTCAAAAACTCAGGAAGTACCCCAAGACCAGGCACAGGCTAGGGAAATGAGTAAACAGAGAAAAAGAGGAATACCATTGAGAAATACATTGTCTATGATCCCAAGAAGGATCAAAATACTCAATCTGAAGTTGAGAAAGTACAAGCTCCTGCATCTAAAGACTGCAAGAAAAACAGAAATTGGGCTATGACAGATCAAAAAAGATTTTGAAAAGCAAGTGAAGGAGACAGAAGAAAAATTGGGAAAAGAAATGAGAGACTTGCAGAAAAAACATGAAAAAGAAGTCAGCATCTTAGTCAAGGAGATCTAAAAGAATGCTGAAGAAAATAACATGTTAAAAACCAGCATAGGTCAAATGGATAAACTAGTTCAAAAAGTTATTGAGGAGGGGCGGCTAGGTGGCTTAGTGGGGTGGCTAGGTGAGGCAGTGGGGGCGGCTAGGTGGTGTAGTGGATAAAGCACCAGCCTTGGAGTCAGGAGTACCTGGGTTCAAATCCAGTCTGAGACACTTAATAATGACCTAGCTTTGTGGCCTTGGGCAAGCCACTTAACCCCATTTGCCTTGCAAAAACCTAAAAAAAAAAAGTTATTGAGGAGAAGAATGCTTTAAAAAGCAGAATTGGCCAGCTGGAAAAAAGAGATAAAAAAGCTCTCTGAGAATAACAAATCCTTCAGAAGTAGAATGGAACTAAAGGAAGCTGCTGACTTTACAAGAGTCAAAACACAATACTTCAAAACCAAAAAAATGAAAAATTAGAAGAAAATGTGAAATATCTCATTGAAAAAACAACTGATATGGAAAACAGATTCAGGAAAGATAATTTAAAAATTGGGATAACTGAAAGTCATGATCAGGAAAAGAGCCTTGACATCATTTTTAAAGAATTCCTACAGGAAAATTGCCCAGATAACCTAGAAGCAGAGGGCAAAATAGAAATTGAGAGAATCCACTGATCTCCCCAAGAAAGAGATCCAAAAAAAAAAAAACAACCCCGAGGAATATTATAGCCAAGTTCCAGAACTACCAAGTCAAAGAGAAAATATTGCAAGCAGCCAGAAGGATGCAATTCAAATATCATGGAGCTGTAGTCAGGGTCACACAAGACTTAGCAGCAACAACATTAAAGGATCGTAGGGCTTGGAATATGATATTCCAGAAGGCAAAAGAACTTGGAATGCAACTGAGAATCAACTACCCAGAAGAACTGAACTTCCTCTTCCAGAGAAAAAGATGGACTTTCGATGAACCAGGTGAATTTCAAATGTTCCTGTTAAAATGGCCAGAGCTGAACAGAAGTTTGATCTTCAAATGCAGGACTCAGTTGAAGCATAGAGAGTGGAGGAGAAAGGTAAAATATGAGCGACTTAATGATGATAAACTACATGTATTCCTGCATAGAAAAGTGATACTGATAATACTCATAAGCAACTTCTCATTTAATTGATCAGGTAGAAGGAGCTTTTATAGATGAAGCACAGGAGAGAACTGAATTTGAAGATATAATATATTGTAAAAATGGAGTCAATGGCTAAAAGGGAAATTTAATGGGAGTAAGAGAAAGGAGAGGTGGAATAGGCTAAGATATTTCATATAATAAGATTTTCTTATTACAATGAGCTATTGCAATGATATGGAAGGGGGAAAGGCAAGGGGGAATGAGTGAACCTTTGCTCTCATCAGAGGTGGCTCGGAAAGAAAACAGCAAATGGGGTATAGATATCTAGAGTAAGAAGGAGAGAAGGGGGACAGGGGAAGGGGGGGTGTGAGTGATGGAGGAGAGGGTGGACTGTGGGGGAGAGTAGTCAGATATAACACATTTTCTTTTTTACTTCTTGCAAGGAGGCTGGGACTGGATGGCCTGTCTGGGACCCCAGGGCCAGGTTGTTGGGCCTTAGGGATGGTATGTGGGCTCAGGGCCTCTTGGCCCCAGGATCAATGATCAGTCTGCTGTGCCACTCAGCTATCCTACATCACATTTAAGAAGAGGGATGGAGTGAAAGGAGAGAGAAAATATAGTGTGTGGTAGTAGGGAAGTATGAAATGGCAACAGTGGAAAAATATGGAAGTAGCTTTTGTAATGGACTTATCCTAAAGAATGTGATCCACCTGCTGGTGCTCTGTCCACTGCACCACCTGGTCACCCCATTATTATTATTATTATTATTATTATTACTATTATTATTATATTTTGTTTTGTTTTATTTTTTGCAGGGAAATGGGGTTGGGGTGGCTTGCCCAGGGTAACACAGTTGGGTGATTGTTGGGTGTCTGGGGCCGGATTTGAGCTCGGGTGTTCCTGACTCCAGGGTCGGTGCTCCATCCATTGTGCCACCTAGCTGCCCCTATTGTTATTTTTTAATTTTAATTTTAATTTTTTCCTCTTTCCTTTATTTTATTGCTCATGAGGGTCCATATTTTGGGGGGTATTACATTTAATCTTTTTTTTTAGGTTTTTGCAAAGCAAATGGGGTTAAGTGGCTTGCCCAAGGCCACACAGCTAGGTAATTATTAAGTGTCTGAGACTGGATTTGAACCCAGGTACTCCTGACTCCAAGGCTGGTGCTTTATCCACTATGCCACCTAGCCACCCCCTATGCCACCTAGCTGCCCCTATGTTTAATCTTAAACAAGAATATTTTAGTAATGTATAAAAGAACCTATCATCTGTACAAAAATAAAATAAATATAATTAAAGGGGGAAAAAAGTTCATCAGAAAAAAATAAAATAAAATTTAGCTTGGGGGGTGGGGCAGCTAGGTGGAGCAGTGGCTAGAGCACTGGTCCTGATATTAGAAAGACCTGAGTTCAAATGGCTTCAGACACTTCATAATTGCCTAGCTGTATGACCTTGGGCAAGTCACTTAACCCCATTGCCTTAAATAAATATAATTAAGCTTTCAGTTTAGTTTTACTTATACCTTTGTCTTCCCTTTTATCAGTACCTTGTACCCTTATCTTCCACTTTCCCAGTCCCCCTCTTCCTTGTAGATTAGGTTAGATTTTTAAAACCCCAAGCGTATCTTATTCCTTCTCTGGGATAAATCTATTGAATAGAATTTACTCAGAATTTTTTCTCTCTTAAATTATAAATTTTTGACTTCCAGCCAAGATGGCGGAGAGAAGACAGGCACTGTTCTAAAGTCTCCTGATCTCTTCCCCATCTATCACATGAAACAAACCTCTTAAAAGAAATCCGAACCAGGAAACCCAGAAAGAAAAGCCAGGAGAGGAAAATCTACCTCAGGATTCATCTCCTGCAGCAGCCTTGGCTGAGTACCAGCAAGTGAGTCTGAGCTCCCAGGGAAGATCAGCCAGACCAACAGCTGAATCGGAACCGGGAGTCTGAGGGCACGAGAGCCGGACCTGCTGGATCAGCGGTGGGGCTGGACGAAGGGGGCTTGGGTCCGCGGGGAAGCAGAGGCGCTGGTGTTGGGGCTGTCCCCCTGGAGCTTAGGGAAGGGGCTGCGGGAAGAGGTCTGGTGCAGGAGAGCTGTGGACACCATCCCTGGGCTCCTCAGGTCTGAGAAACTCTGAGCCCATGCCTCCATTGCACTGAGGTCTCCTCTCAAACAAATGCAAATTATTTCTGCCTCAGGCCCAGGTGTGTGAGCAAAAGAACCAGCCCAGCTGAGGAATCACCTCAGGCCAGGGTAAAGCCCACCATTGATTGAAGGCAAAAGAATTCAATAGCTCCAATTCCCTCCCTCAAGCAAAGGGAGAAGGCCTCGAAACCAAGGTCACAGATACCCCAGAGAGGGCAACCAGCTCCTCCTACTGGCCAGCCAGAGAACCTGCACTCAGTAAAGCCTTTAGCGATCCCAAGCCCAGGTGAACCAGCCCCACCCAACTCAAGGTCTTAGCATAATGAAGAAGGGTCAGCAGAAAGGTGGATTCATAGAAAAATTCCTGGAAGGGAAAGACCCCAACCCAGAGAGACCTGGAACCTCTGAGGAGAATACAATCTGGTCTCCAGCACAGAAAGACTTCCTTGAAGAAATAAGGAAGGAGTTTAAAAATCAACTGGAAAATTTGGGGGAGACAATCAATACCTTGCAAAATGAGAATAATTCTCTCAGATCCTCAAATGAGCAAATGAAAAAAGAAATTAATTCTCTCAAAACCTCAACTGGTCAAATGGAAAGCTCTTTCTAAAGTAGAATTGACCAATTGGAAAAGGTTAATGAAGAAAACTCCTCTCCCCCCCCAAAAAAAATGGAGTCTACAGAAACTAATGACTCCACGAGACAGCAAGAGTCAGTTAAACAAAATCAAAAAATAGAAAAAATGGAAGCAAATGTGAAATACCTCATCAACAAAACCACTGACCTCGAGAATAGATCGAGGAGGGAGAACCTGAAAATTATAGGACTTCCTGAAAACATTGAAGAGAAAAAAAGCCTGGACTTAATATTACAGGATCTAGTGATGAAAAACTGCCCTGACATCATGGAATCGGAGGGCAAAGTAGTTATTGAAAGAGTACATCGATCCCCACCAGAAAAAGATCCTAAAAGGAAAAAACCAAGGAATGTTGTGGGCAAACTCCAGAACTATCAGATTAAAGATAAAATCCTGCAAGCAGCCAGAAAGTAACAATTTAAATATCAAGGAGTCACAGTAAGGATCACACAGGACCTGGCTGCATCAACTTTAAGGGATCAAAGGGCCTGGAACGAGATATTTCGAAGAGCACGACAGCTTGGAATGCAGCCAAGAATCTACTTTCCTGCAAAGCTGAGCCTTCTCTTCCAGGGAAAGAGATGGACATTGAACAAAATGGAAGAATTCAAAAAATTTCTGATGAAAAGACCAGAGCTAAACAGAAAATTTGGATATCAAACAGGAGGTTCAAGAGACACATGAAAAGGTAAAAAAAAAAGGGGGGGGAGGTAAAAGGAAAAAAATGCAATCCAGCAAGTTGAAACTGGCTATATCCCAGCATTGGGGGGGGGGGGGTAGAGACTCTCATAAATCCTGAGAATCCTGAGAAATGTAACTCTAACAGAGAGAATATACCTAGCCAGAAATGCTGGACATCCATGACCTATCCAGGAGACTGATATCTAATGGGATGTAACTGACTTTAACTCCACCGGGGAGAAAGACTCTAATAACTCTCAGGAATTTGGACTCTATTCAACAGAATATACTGAACTAGAAGGGTCAGACACTCAGAATTTTCTATGACTTAGATAGAATGATCTAAAAAAAAAAAATACACTACCTCCCTAAAAAGGGAGACAGGAAAGAGACGGGAGGAGGGAGGGGATTGAATGGGGCAAATCTCATTACACTAAGAGGTACAAAAAACCTATGGTAATAGAGGGGAAGAAGGGAGTAGAGGAGAAACACCTGAATCTTCTTCTCATCAGACTTGGCTTAAGTCAACCTACATATACTCAGTTAACTTATAAACCATCTAACCTTTCAAGAAGTAAAAGGGGAAAAGTGGAGGGGGGACAGAGAAAGGGAAGGGGAATGGAGGAAATAAGGGGAAATAACAAAAGGAAGGGAAGGGAACAGGGAAAGGGGAAAGAAAGGGGAGGGAGTGATATAGGAGGGCAAACACACTGAAGGGGTGGTATTCAAAAACAAAATACTGGGGAATATGGATAAAAGGGGGGTAAAGGGTGAAAAATACAAGCAGAGGGAAGATAGCACAGAGGGCAATAAAGAATTAGTAATCATAACCTTAAATGTGAATGGGATGAACTCTCCCTTAAAACATAAGCAAATAGCAGAGTGGATTAAAAACCAGAATCTTACAATATGCTGCTTACAAGAAACTCATTTGAAGCAGAAAGATACATATAGAGTAAAGGTAAAAGGTTGGAGCAAAATATATTTTGCTTCAGCTGAAGTAAAAAAAGCAGGGGTAGCAATCCTTATCTCAGACAAAGCAGCAGCAAAAATAGATAGCGTTAAAAGACATAAGGAAGGAAACTTTATCCTCCTAAAAGGTACCATAGACAATAAAGTCATTTCAATATTGAATATATATGCACCCAGTGGGACAGCACCCAAATTCTTAGAGGAGAAGCTGAAAGAATTACAGGAAGACATAGACAGCAAAACTCTACTAGTAGGAGACCTCAACCTCCCGCTATCAGATCTAGATAAATCAAATCATAAAACAAACAAGAAAGAAATTAGGGAGGTAAATAGATTGTTAGAAAAATTAGATATGGTAGACTTATGGAGGAAACTGAATGGGGATAGGAAGGAATATACCTTTTTCTCTGCAGTACATGGAACTTATACAAAAATTGACCATGTACGAGGACATAAAAACCTAATGATCAACTGCAGAAAGGCAGAAATAGTGAATACATCTTTCTCAGATCACAATGCAATAAAAGTCATATGCAATACTGGGCCAAGGAGATATAGACCCAGAGCAAATTGGAAACTGAATAACCTCATCTTAAAAAATGAGTGGACCAAAAAACAAATTATAGAAAGAATTAACCATTATGATAATGAAACAACATACCAAAACCTATGGGATTCATTCAAAGCAACTCTCAGGGGATATATTATAGCTCTAAATGCTTATATGAATAAATTGGAGAAAGAGGAAATCAATGAACTAAACATGCAACTAAAAAAATAAGAGAAAGAACAAATCAAAAATCCCCAATCAATTACCAAATTAGAATTATTTTTCTTTTTTTTTTAATTTATTTTTTATTCTCATTTTGTACAAATGTTTTTTTTACATTAATAAAATATTCTTGTTTACAAGTAAACAAAACACCCCTCCCCCCCATGAATATAGATAGACTTGTTTGGGCGAAAAAAGTAAAGGGGAGACAAAAAAATTAAAATAAAAAAATAATAATAGTAATAATTGTAGGTATGCCCAGGTGGTGCAATGGATGAAGCAATAGCCCTGGAGACATGAGCACCTGAGTCCACATCCAGCCTCGTAAACCAAACATTCACCCAGCCGTGTGACATGTAAGCCACCAGACCCCCACTGCCCTGCAAAAACCAAAAAAAAAAAAAAAAAAAAGAAAGAAAAAAGACCCAAAATAAAATAAAATAGTAATAATAGTAGGGGTGGCTGGGTGGCAGACAGAGCATTGGCCCTTGAGCCAGGAGCACCTGGATCCAAATCCAGCCCCAGACACCCAAAGATCACCCTGCTATAAATAAATAAATGAATAAATGAATGAATGAATAAATAAATGAAAATAAAATTAAGGTATGTGAGACGAATGGACTGGAAGAAAGAGAAAAAGGAAGGGAGAATAGCTGTAAATTATTTCACATAAAAGATAAGAAAAAGTTATTACAGAGAAGGGGAAGGTAGGGGGGGTATGTGAGTGAACCTTACTGCCATTGGAATTGGCTTAAAAAGGGAATAACATACATAATTGGGTATTGAAATATATTTTTAACCTACAGGAAAGGAGGCTAAGGTGATAAGAGATGGGGGGAGTTTATAGAAGGGAGGGTAAATTGAGGGAGGAAGTAGTTAAAAGTAAAGCTATAAGAAAAAGCTATAAGAAATGATGAGCAGGATGCTTTCAGAAAACCCTGGAAGGATTTACATGAGCTGTTAAAAAGTGAAATGTACTGTGTACAAAGTAACAGCAATACTGTAGGATGATCAACTGTGAATGATTTAGCTATTCTCAGCAATACAGTAACCCAAGACAACTCTGAAGGCATTATGATGACAATACTATCCAGCCCCAGAGGCAGAACTGATGTTTTCTGAATATAGACTGAAGCATACTTTTTTTTTAAGTCTATTTTTCTTGAGGTTTCTTTTTTTTTTGGTGGGGGCAGGGATCTTTTTTTCCTTTCACAATATGACTGCATATTTATAGCCTATATCAAATTGCTTGCTTTATCAATTGGGAGGGGAGGGTGGAGAGGGAGGAAAGAAGAAAATTAGTAACTCAGAATTTTAAAAAACAAAGGTTAAAAGTAGTTTTTACAAATAAGTGGGGAAAGAGTGGCTAGGCGCCGCAATGGATAGGGCACCGGCCCTGGAGTCAGGAGTACCTGAGTTCAAATACAGCTTCAGACATTTAATAATTATCTAGCTGTGTGGCCTTGGGCAAGTCACTTAATCCCATTGCCTTGCAAAAAAAAGAAAAAGAAACAAATAAGTGGGGAAAAATTAAGATACTAAATAAATTTTACTTCTGACTATCCCCCTCCCAATTTACCCTCCCTTCCATTATCCCTCACCTTCCCCCTCCTACTTTCTAATAATTTTAATAGGTCAGATTTCTATATCCAATTGAGGGTACATGTTATTTCCTCTTTGAGCCAATTCTGATATAAAATTCAGTCACCCTCCTTCACCTTCCCTCCTCTTCCATTCCACTTCAAAAGCTTTGTCTTGCCTTTTATGTGAAATAATTTACTCCAATTTACCTTTCCCTTTCCCTTTCTCCTAGTACATTCCTCTCTAAACCCTAAATTTTATTTTTTTTAGCTATTCATTCACATCAACTCATACACTTGTCTTATAACTGCCCTAATAATGAAAAAATTCATGGGTTACCAGTAACATCTTCCCATGTAGGAATATAAACATCATATTTCAAGCCATATGATCCTTTAATGTAGAAGCTGCTAAATCTTGGATTATCCTGACTGTGGCTCCATGATACTTGAATTGTTTCTTTCTGAATGCTTGCAACATTTTCTCCTTGAATGGGGTGCTCTGATCTGAGAGTTTTCAGTTTGGGATCTCTTTCAGGAGGTGATCAGTAGATTCTTTCAATTTCTATTTTACCCCATGGTTGCAGAATAAGGGGTAGTTTTCCCTGATAATTTCTTGAAAGATGATGTCTAGGCTCTTTTTTTGGATCATAGTTTTCAAACAGTCCAGTAATTTTAAAATTCTCTCTCCTGGATCTATTTTCCAGGTTCAGTTGTTTTTCCAATAAGATATTTCACATTGTCTTCTATTTTCTCATTCTTTTGCTTTTCTTTTATTGTTTCTTGATTTTTCATAAAGTCATTTATTTGTAAGAGACTGTTGCAACATTGTATGTCAGTACTAGCCTGAAGGAGCAAACACCTGCTTGATTATAAGAGACTATTGACTAGCAACATTGTATGGCAGTACTAGCCTCAGAGAATAAATCTGCTTGATTGGCTACTTAAAGAGTTGGGGAAAAACTAGGGATACAGAGGGATGTTTAAGCACTTGTTTTCTGTGAAATAAAGAGAGAACTTGCTATCTTTGTCTCTTGGCTCTTCTGTGTTCTCCTGAATAAAATATAGGTAAGGAACAAAGTATAATTTAGCCAGCAGGCACCAAACATATGGCGCTCAAGTGTGGGGCACAAAGGCATGAAATAAGTATGTTTAGGGCCGTCTGATCAGAGTCTAGGAGAAGGACCCAGCAGAACCATGCATCAAAGGACTGAGACTTTGATCTGTCAAGGAAAAAACTTCAAAGGACTGAGACTGAGCTGTCATATAAGCGAGGGAAAAGCTTCTAGGTAACATCCCAGAGCTGAAGACTTCAGAGAAGGTAAAAGGGTAATTGTTATCATGGGGCAGATATTAAGGATATTCAAAAGGGAGTTGGAGTAAGAAAGTATGGAGGAAACAGAAAGTACCAAGGAAAAAGAAATATTATCAAGAAAGGCCTAGGATTAGTCCTACACCATCATCTAGTGGAAAAACTTCAGCATTACAAAAAGCCATTGAAAGGGCCAGAGTTTGGGAGATTTAGGAGCTGAATTTCAGTCATATCCTGTTATTGAGGAGCAAGATCCTTTTAATCCAGGAAACCTTAGGTGAAAACATAAGCCAGTAGATATAAAGGCAGTCAGATATTAAAAGAAAGCAGTGGGGGGATACAGGGCAAGATCATCTTTTGTCCAGTTACAATTGGATACTCTTGCATACTCCATATTAACACCTAATAACTGGAAGCAGATAGGGCATGTTTATTACCTGGATAATCTACCTTTTGGATGATGGAGTTTGCAGAACAGTGTAAACAGATGGTTTTGAGGCATGTGCAAGGTCTCAATGCTGCCATATGTGTGAACAATTAAAGTGGTACAGGTCAATTTCACAACAATGCAAACCAAATAAATTATGGGTTAGAAACATGAAATAATTGCTACCTGTGTAAAGAATGCTTGGGGACATATTCCAATGCAAAATGAAAAGAAAGAACCATCCAGTAAAGAAAGGATGAGGCTTCTGTAGATTGCAGGAGGTGGTAGGAAGAACCTTAGGAGATGTAGCAGGAATAGACATATTAATAAAACAATTAGCATGGGCTAATGCAAATACTGACTGTCAGGAAGCAATGATTGGCTTAAGAAGGGATTCCACCACTGAGGAAATGATTCAAAGAGGTGACAAAGTAGGGTCTCAGGAGTATCATGCAGAATTGATGACAGAAGCATTTACTAATATGTACACAGAAAATAAAGAGAAATGGACTTGCTTTGTTTGTGGAAAACCTGGACATTTAAAGAAAGAATGTTGGAGTGCCCTAAGAGCTAATCCCAGAAAGGTCAGGGCACATCATACTAAAACTCCATGCCCAAAGTGTAAAAAGGCAGGACACTGGGCATCAGAATGTAGACAAGGAAATTTAAAATGGGGAAAGGGGCCCTCTCCCAGGGGCCCCTCAAAAACATCCTGGGGTATGATAGTTCAGGAGCAGCAGGGAATGGAATGGAAAAACCAGTATGTAGCCTTGGCAGCAAACCAACCCATACAAAAATATTGATAGTTACAAGTGCTGGGAAATTTAGGGTACCTCCACATGCTTCTACTAAAGTGCCTATTCATCCTTTATGATTAATGGATAAGGAATGTGCAATCATTTTGGCTCTACCAAATCTGGAATATCATACCTGTCGTAAGGCACGTGAGTGAGGAAATTTTCTCTATTGAGATAATGAATGCTAATGATGATGACAGTTACATAAATGAGAACCAATGTACATCTCAGTTACTTGTTTTTTAAGGATCTTGTATAAATTGTAAGAAAAAGGAGCTGAAAAAAAGGGCCAAAACTGAGAAACAATAATGAAACTATGTTCACTACTACAGTTTCTTCAAAAAAATCTCTTTGTGTTATTCAAATAGAGGGAACTGCTTTTCAAGGTTTGATTGACACTGGGGCAGATCGAACCGTATTCCCCATACATAACTGGCCACAAGCTTGGCCTCAACAAGCTGCCTATACTAACCTAGTAGGCATTGGAGGTTGACAGGAAATAGAAATTTCTTGTCAACCCTTGAAATGGAGAAAGGAAGATAAAGCAGGGACTGTCACTCCTTTCATAGCTGAAGGATTCCCTACAATATTATGGGGGAAGAGATATATTGGGTCAATTAGGGGCAAAAATTAGCATGGAAATTTTGATTGGGGCTGCTGTTGAGTTGGAAAGGATTAATGTACCAATTGTTAAATTAGAATGGAAGAATCCCCAACCTATATGGGTAGAATGTGACTCCTTACAGAAGAAAAGATTTTAGCCTTAGAAGATATAATTAAGGAACAATTAGAACAAGGGCATGTGGAAAAGAGTCACAGCCCTTGGAACTCCCCTGTGTTTGCTATAGAAAATAAATCAGGGAAATGGAGGATGTTAACATTTACAAAGAATCAATGAGGCTATGAAAGACATGGGTGCTTTACAACTGGAATTACCTTCTCCTAACATGATTCCCAAAGAGCAACTGTTGTGGGTGATTGACATTAAAGATTGTTTTTATTCTATTCCCATTCACTGACAAAACTATGAGAAATTTGCCTTTTCCATTCAGAATACAAACCTTGGAACCCCCCATGATAGATATCATGGAATGTGTTGCCACAAGGAATGAAAAATAGTCCAGATATGTGTCAATATTTTGTACATGAAGCATTAAAGGGGGTTAGGAATAAATATAAAGATGCATTTCTTTTACATTATATGGATGACATCTTGGCATCTCACGAAAATAGTGAAGTATTGGAAGAGATGTTATGAGATATCATAGCTGATCTTAAGGAATATGGGTTGTGATAGCTCCAGACAAAATACAAAAACACCCTCCTTTTCATTTTTTAGGTATCCAGGTAGATTCTACCACCATAAAAATCAAGCCTCCTGCATTGAATATAGACAAAGTACAGACATTAAATGATGTTCAGAAGTTGATATGTGATATACAGTGGATATGACCTCGGGTTGGGATTTCTAATGACCTTATGAAACCACTGTATGAAATGCTGAGAGGAGACAAGAATTTGTTATCAAAGAAGAAATGGACTGCAGAGGTAAAGTCTGGCATTCAGACCATTATGCAATTGATTCATGACCAACACAGAATAAGAATACTTCATTTGCTTACTGATACTCCAGGTCCTTATAGCTAAAGGAAATGCTATTGCTGATGCTATATTAACTTTTCCTATTTTTGAAGCTATGAGGGCTCATGATAAATTACATCTGTCAGCGTGATCATTACAAGGTCATTCATGAATCTGAGTTTGGTAGATTGAAGTATGTTCATGATTGCATTGATACCTATTCAGGCTTCTTCGTCTGGGTGACTCCACAAACTGGGGAGGCTTTTAAACATGTGAGAACTCATTTATTGAATTATTTTTCTCTTGGTGGACTTTCCAAGACTTTGAAGACTGATAATGGTCCAGCCTATCTGGCTCAATTGCTTAAAAACTTTTGTGCAGAATTTGCTATCACACATAGTACAGGAATTCCTTACAATCCACAGGAGCAAGGGATGGTTGAAAGAATGAACCAGACAATTAAAATTGTGCTTCAAAAACAAAAAGGGGTTGGAGTCAGGAGTACCTGACTTCAAATCCAGCCTCAGACACTTAATAATTACCTAACCATGTGGCCTTGGGCAAGCCACTTAATCCCATTGCCTTGAAAAATCTAAAAAAAAAAGGAGGGGGTAATATATGATAAGCCTGCCAATAGATTAAATTATGCAATTTATACCATAAATTTTTTGAAATTTGATTCCAATTGGCTTACTCCAGCTATGAAATTTTGGGGAACTGAATGATACAAATAAAATCAAGAGGGTCAGTATGAATACCTATGCAAGAAAAAGTAATGTGGAAAAATAGGGAAGGAAAGTGGAAAGGACCCAACCAGGTAATAATCTGAGGGCCAGGATGTTTGTATTTCCACAGGAAATGGAAAAATCTTGGTTGCTGAAAGGAATGCCCACATTATCATTAAAGGAGAGAATCAACATCATGAAGAAGAAGAAGAAGATCTTTGTAACAGAGTAGTTAACTTTGAATTTTAGAAGTTGCTTAAGAATGTATTCAGTTTTCTTTGATTGGCTATTTCAAAAATCTTTAAGAGGTTCCTCAAGAAATCCTCATTGATTCCAAAAGTTATTTTTCTTGACCAGTCAAAATATAAATATATGTGTGTGCATGTGTGTACATGTATATTTCATCATCTATAGGACATTTTATATCTCTCTACTGGCCTGGAGAGGTGAGAAAATGTTTCTCTATTCTGAGACCTGGTACTGGCTGGGATATCCAGTAATCTCACCTTGGTAAATTTGAAATCTAATACAAAAGAGTTGTGTCTGTGTCTAAACTCCTGTGTCTTTGTGTGTGTGTGTGTGTGTGTGTGTGTGTGTGTGTGTGTGTGTGATTCGGATCTGATGTAGTTACAATTACCTGGGTTAATATTGCTCCTTTTGGTTTGGGTTTTGAATTTAATTGCTTAAAAAGGTCCAATTTAAAATTAAGTAATTAATGAAGTTGGGATATGAACCTATCAGTTTATACCATTTGAAGGTTTATAAGTGGCAAAGTTTGAAATGATTTCAGCCGTGAGCTAGGTTTTTGTTGGCCTAGTGTTGATTAAGGGCTGTGTTAAACTGAGGTAAATTGAGACTTTAGATCAGTAAAGGTTTAGTAAATATTGTATTAAATTTTGTAAGCTGATGTTAAATCAATATTGATAGCTGTCAACAATATCACAAGGTCTTTTGTTGGTAAAGGAAGAAAGTATATAATATTTATCTCATATGTTTATGGAAGGGAATATATATTCATCAGCTATGTGTTCTGTTGTAACTTCAAAGAAATACTAACAGTGTTTGGTTTTCTTGTGAACATGTAACATGTGAACATTTAACATGCAAATGTTAAAACATAAAAATTAACATGTAATTGCTTTGAAGGGGTGGTAAGGGAAATATCACAAATTGTGACCCCCTTCTGGGATGAATCTGTGGATTCATGCATAATATAATGGAAATATTATTGTAAAATTTAGTAACTCATGTTCATTGACTTGAATACCTGGTTTGTTTTTTACTATTGTTTTATTGGAATCAATAACACATGTTAGAAATTTAAGTTTACCAGGGGCGGCTAGGTGGCGCAGTGGATAAAGCACTGGCCCTGGAGTCAGAAGTACCTGGGTTCAAATCTGGTCTCAGACACTTAATAATTACCTAGCTGTGTGGCCTTGGGCAAGCCACTTAACCCCATTGCCTTGCAAAACCCTAAAAAAAAGAAAAAAAAAGAAATTTAAGGTTACCTAAGATGTTCTAATGGTTTTACAAAAAAAAAACCCTCTGAAAGTGATCATTTATATATATTTTTAAAGATGGCTAGTAGTTAAAAGTTTATGTACAGCTATTTATAACCAATTTTTATGTGAGTGAGAAGTATGGGGATAATGGGCAACCTCCTAGCCAGAAGGAGATGTTTAGTTATTTTAAACAGTTAATAACTAAATGGGTTCTGTCCTTCACTAAGTGAGCAACAAATTGAATTATGATTTTTTTCCCTGGATCTCTTAATACTACATTACAGCCTGGCACACTCTTGGTTCTCCTTAGTTCTCAAGCCACCTGAAGCTCTGGTTATATCATTGCTATATTACAACATGTTGATCTGCCTGACATCAGGTATGATAGAAAAACAATATGTCAATGAAGCCATTTAGCCTTATGGGGTTTGATGTTCAGACCTTTGAAAGAACAGCCCTAGTCTCAACTAGGGTAGGATTCTTTTAAAGATTCCCTCACCTGACCCATTGAAGCTCTGTAATAGCATATTGCCATGATCATTCCAGGTGCATCATAATTAGTGAGCCAATGTATCAGGATAATGCCTATTGGCATATTTGATGGCTTTAAAGGAGAGACCCATTCTTCTACTATAATTTTTGTTTATTCTGTTGCAAATTACTTTTTGGCACTTTTAAAATGCTTTTTTCAGTCAGGATCATAAAGTATAATTCTTACCCCATATAGACCTTCTAGTTTTTCCCTAATTATTGGACCTTTGTTAAATAGCCTCTGTTACAGTGGCTCTGGTTTTTGCTTATTCAGTTTTTCCCTTGAGTTTTGCATCTCTTAGCTGTATAGCTCCAAGACCAGCTTCTGCAGGATGCCAACCAGCTATGCCAGTCAATCATTCCCTGGACCCTGCCTCAGTGACACCTTTGCTGTAATACGTTAATCTCTAAATGGTCTCAGGTTCCGAAGAATCTGGCCCTGAATAATTTGAAGGGGAAGAATTCACCTGAAAAAATGAAAAAGGGGGATTTGTAAGAGACTGTTGCAACATTGTATGTCAGTACTAGCCTGAGGGAGTAAACATTTGTTTGATTATAAGAGACTATTGATTAGCAACATTGTATGGAAGTACTAGGGGAAAACCAAGGACAAGGAGGGGGTATTTAAGCACTTGTTTTCTGTAAAACAAAGAGAGAACTTGCCATCCTTGTCTCTTGGCTCTACAGTGTTCACCTGAATAAAATATAGGTAAGGAATAAAGTACAATTTAGCTGACAGGCACCTAACAGTCATTAGCTTCCATTTGCTCAATTTTAATATTTAAAGGATTCTTTTGTTCAGTGAGCTTTTATATCTCCTTTTCTATTTGGCCAATTTTACTTTTTAAGTAGTTTTTTTCCTTCAATGAATTTTTGTGCGTCTTTTTCTAGTTAGTCAATTCTGCTTTTTTTAAGGCAATCTTCTCCTCATTGACTTTTTGAACATCTTTTACCACTTGTCCAGTTTGTTAGGCATTATTTTCTGAAGTATTTTTTTTTGTTTCTCCTTTACCTTTACTGCTGACTCATTTTTTTTTGTGATTTTCTTGCATCACTCTCATTTCTCTTCCCAATTTTTCTTTTTCAAAATATTTTCAAAAATTTTTCAAAATCCTTTTTGAACTCTAACATGGCCTGAGACCAATTCTTATTTTTCTTGGAGGCTTTGACTTGGTTAAATTCTTGAGTGTGTATTTGGATCTTCCTTGTCACTATAGTAACTTTCTATGATCAAGTTGTTATTTTTTTGCTGTTTTTGGTCATTTTCCTATTTCAGTAAGATTCTAGGGTGGAGGGCACCCGGTCCTCAGATTTCTGGGATTTTGTGCAGTTGTTTTCAGAGATATTTCTGGGGACCTCTAAGTTCTGGGTCTTTAAGAATAATCAGTGGGTAAAGTCACCTTTCACATAGATATTAAAGCTCCCTGGTAAACAGGTCAATTTAGCAATTGTAAGGAGTAATTTTTTTTTTTTTTTAGTTTTTGCAAGGTAATGGGGTTAAATGGCTTGCCCAAGGCCACATAGCTAGGTAATTATTAAGTGTCTGAGGCTGGATTTGAACTCAGGTACTCCTTACTCCAGGGCTGGTGCTCTATCCACTGCACTACCTAGCTGCCCCCTAAAGAGTGCTTTTGAGAAAGCTCCTACAGTTGTAAATAGAACACTCCCTAGCTTAATGCCACCAAGATATAGCTATCTCCATTTCTTTAGAACAACTGATAAGGCAGTCTTATAATTGAAATGTCTGATATGCTGAGTCCTCCTCCTACCCCCCCCATCTTGAGTTATTCCATCCTATCCTGAGTTGGGGGGTTGTACCCTTTTTGAGTGGACAAGCTAGAGGTGATGTTTCAGATTCTCCCCTTCTGATAGTTCAAACCCTGTTTTTAGGGTCTGACTCTCCAACCAGATTGCCCTACTCATGCCTCTGTGGTCTTCGACTTGGAGAAATATCAATAAATATGCATGTTTTATTCTTTTTTTAAGGCTAAAACTCTTGTTAGGACAGACTCTAGGAAGGTTAACACATTTTTTATTTTCAACAGGTTAAAACTCTATGAGGAACCATCCTCATTTTGGGGGACTCTTTAACAATAGGAAACTTAAAAAACACTCAAGAATGTTCTATACCAAGTAATAAAGGAAAATTTCTCCCACCACAGGATAACATATGCTAACATACTCTTTTGTTGAAAAATATAAACCCTGAACAGAAAGACTTTCAAGCATATATTCAAAGAAAACTAGAAATAAATGATGCCTTTGAACTTTATACATAGCAGATAAATTCTAAATAGAACAAAAAAGTTACATGACAATGAATCTGCAAGCTGCAAAGAGGAGACAAAAATATTGTCCCTTAGAAGTCCTACTTTGAGGAGCAGCTGATAGAGTACCAGACCTGGAATCAGGAGGACTTGAATTCAAATTTGGCCTCAGACACTTAATACTTAACTGTGTGACCTTAGGCAAGTCACTTTACCCCACTGACTTTCAAACCCCCCCCCAAAAAAAAGAAGCCCTATTTTGTCTGAGGGACACTAAGGAAACAAAGGAAAACACGTGAAGACAGTCTTCTGCCCCTTAGACAGAAGTTCCTTAGAAGGGAGAAAGAGAAAAATTTATTATTTATAAAATCATGGTGACACATAAAACTGCTCTTTTCTGGGTTGACTAGTTAGGGGCATTGTGTGTGTCTGTATATATATATATATATATATACATATATATATATATATATATATGTATATATATGAGAAATTAGAACTGAACTGTTTTAACCAAAACAAATTACAAACACTTATGGTTGATTTGGGGGGTAAAATCAACCAATGGGACTTAATTGAGGAAAAAACAAACATAAGAACTATAACCTTATATATTAATGGGTTAGTTCACTTATAAAAATTGAGAGTTGCAAATGTATTAGATAATAGAACCCAACAATATGCAGCACATAAAAATCATACTTCAATAAAAAGACATAAAAAAATTAAAGTGAAAATATAAAATTAAATATAAAATATAATTAATAATAATATAATAATAACATAACATAATAAAATAATATGATAAAATATAAAAATAAAATTATTCTGCTTGAGATAAATCCATAAAAAGAAGAGGTGCAAACATAGGATCATATGCTTTGGAAGATGCAAGCATAAAAATAAATTCTGAAGAGATAAAAATAATGAAAAGATGCCTTTAATGCTTAAATGCCTTAAATGATGAAACTATGAATATTAAATATATATGTACCTAATGGTATGATATATAAGTACTTTATGGAAATACTAAATGAAATATAAAAAATGATTATAGGTAACTAATGTGATTCTTTCCTACTGTAACAAATTTAACAAAAATTTTAATAAGATGATTTAAACCAAGTATAGGAAAAACTCGATTTGATATATTTATTGCAACTATGCAATGGAGATATTAAAGAGCAAGATTTTTTTTTTGTATCAAAGGATCAAGTATTTAAAACTAAAAAGACTATCTAGTTCGTACCTGTAATTTTAGAAATTAGAAAACTGAGTCCTGGAGAGATTAAATAATTTGTCCATGGGATTCAAAGTCAGATCTCTTCCTGTCCCTCACTCTCCACCCCCTGTCAAATGCTGTTTCACAGGATACTTTTATAAAAATTGATGAAATGTCAGAAATTATTAAGGGCAAGAAAAAAAAATCACTTGAGATAAGTGAAGAGCATCACTCAGTTGAATTAACTATTGCCATCTCTGTATATGTGTATTCAGTCAATAAATTGTGGGAAATAAATTAAGTGCCTACTGTGTGTCAGGCACTATGCTAAATATTAGGTATATTAAAAAAAAGGTGAAATAATCTCTGTTCTTAAGAAGCTCACAATCTAATGAAGAAGAAAAGAAGTACAGGAAGAAGTGGAAATAATTGACAGATGGAGGCACTGCAATTAAGAGCGATAAAGAAAGGTTTCCTGAAGAGGATGAGATTTTAGTTGGGACCTGAAGGAAGCAAGGGGAGCCAAGAGGCAGAGTTGAGGATGGAAAATTCTAGACACCAGGGACAATGCCTAACCAAGAGCCGAGCTGATAGAATAATTGGAAGTAATATGGCTGAACTCCCCTTCTCAAAATTCCTCCAAACATATCTAAAAAGTGCATCAGAACAAATGGGGAAATCCAGAAAATGTCAGTGAGTTAAACTCAACATTGGGGATAGAAAGAGAGAATTGCAGGCATAAGGGATGAGGTTGAGCCAGGAGCATGCAATACTGGTACCTTAGGGAGATGCTGTGTACCAGGGCAAGAAAGAGGTCCCAGATGTATACTAGGACATTAACAGATCTAAATTGGGTCACTGCAACAGGGATAGATGCAAACTGGCAGTTTTGGTGCCTACTACTTAGTTCTGGGTCATAGATCCAGGATGGACTGAAAAGAGAATTGGAAATTAGGGTGGGGTTCTCTGGTACAGTGTACTTTTTTAAAAATGAAGTTCAGAAATATTGTGGCTCAGATCCCAGATCTGAGCAGCAGCTCATTTCTAGATTACAAGACTCCCAGACCAAAGTGGAGTCTACATTTCTGCCATTCTGAAATAACAGCTTTCCAAGTGGCTGATAGGGGCTGAATCCAGTAGTAGTCTGAGCTTGCTCAATTGCAAACAGATTAGGAATTTACAGAGTTCAGATTAGAGGTCAGCAATTAGACTTTTCCCCAGATCTGACTTCTTTGGGAGCAATGAAAGCTTACAGTCCCCAAACTGTCTTTGAGGTCCTGGAGTAATACAACACTCAATATCTTAAGAAAGTAGCAGCAGTCTAGATCTTCCCTCTAAAAGTGTCACAGAATCCATCAAGTCTGAAGGAAATTAAGCCTGATAGGAAGTAAGTGAAAAAAACAAGTAAGTAAGCAAGCAAACAAAAAGATCATTAAGAGCAGGAAAGCTCACCACAGGAACCTAGAAGATAATAATGACTCCAAAACATCTACAAGCAAAGCCTCAGTGAAAAACCACAGCTTGGATTAAAAAAAAATCCATCAGGATTCCTGGAAGAGATGATGCAAGTTTATCAATGAAGATCTTATAAATGAAAGAGAACACTGGAGGGGAAAAAAATTAGGGGAAAAAATGAGAGCTCTAGAAAAATTAACAGTATGGTACAAGAGGTACAAAACCTTGATTAAACAACAAATTCCCTGAAAAATTAGAATGGAAGAAATTGAAGCTAAAAATTCCATTAAGCAATAAAAAAATATTAAAACAAAAATGCTGAAACAAATTTAAAAGACAACATAGAAGATAGGACTCCCCAAATTCCCCCATCTCTGTCAAAAAAAGCTTAGAATATTTTAAAATTTGTTAAAAATAAATAGAATCAGGAGATGGGAGGGAATGGAGTGGAGGGGGTCGTGGTAGGTGCGGAGGCTGGGGCAGTGTTTCCGGGGGACCCTGTGGGGGCTTACCAGGCCCGAAGCCACAGATCCCGGGGACCTCAACCCATGAGCTCACGGAGAATAAGAAGCTAAGGAGCAGGTCCTGGCCAATCTAGCAAACTTCGCCTATGACTCCAACAACTGCCAGTATCTATGAGACCTGCAAGTGTTGGACCTATTGCTTGATGTACTGAGCGAGGACAGTGATACCTTAGTGGAATTTGCCATCGGTGGGCTCTGCAACCTGTGCCTTGGTAAAGTCAACAGAGTATATTCTGCAGATGGGAGGTATCAAACCCATCATCAACTGCCTGTCCAGCTCCAATGAGGAGACAGTCGTGTCTGCAGTCACAACACTCATATACCTGAGCACATCCCAATCCATCCAGGAGCTCATTGCCCTGCTTGTGGTAGAATGCATGCTACGCTTCTCCCTCTCCGCAAATAAGAGACTTAGCAATTTGGCTACCATCTTCCTAGAAGACTACTGCTCCCCTAGCCAGGTGGAAGAAGCCCAGAATCTGAGTGCACATATCGCTGTGGGCGTCCCACTCCCCAAAGACTGATACTGTACCAGGAAGGTTTGTGCCCACTCTCAGGAACGCTGGGTTATCAGCCTCCAGTTGGAGAGGCTCGTTAGACCACTTTAAATTGGACTAGAAGAAAGAAAGGTCATAAGACTCTGCAGGGGGGGGAAGTGTGTTATCCAGTAATGAAGCCGATTTGGGGCTCTGAAGGGGAGGCCTTGGAAGAGCAATCTGTTCAGATGAGATGTGGTGCTATTGGCAGCAGATAAGTGGCCAGGGTTTTGTGCCTTTCAGGCTGCAGGATTTGGTTCATAATATATAGAATTCCTTAAAATGTCCAAGGTCTAACTACAAAGCACTGAAATGAATGCCATACAGCAACTATCAAATAACCAGAAGTGATAAAGGGTAAAAGATAAGGGACCAACTAGCTCCTGAATTCTAGTGCTACCTCTGCCTGATGACTAGCTTTGTGATCTTGGTTAAATAAGACATTTAACATCCATGAGTCTAAAGTTTTCCATGTACAAAATGAATATAATGATTGTCATTGTAAAATTCAAATAAGATTGTGTTCCAGGGCACACATTCAAGAGTAGGGAAGATCAGGTATCATAGCAGCAGTTTATGCTACTCTCAGCTTGATGTAAAATCATCTTTGTTAAAGGGCCTTCGGAATGGCTAAACTTTCAAGCTCATATGGGCATCAGAGACATTCAGGAAAGGAGGCTGTCAAGTTCATATTTACATACAAGACCTTCACTTGGAATGGATTGCTACATATTGCTGCATAATTACTACCTGTGCTTGTTGGTGGTGAGGTTTGAGGCCATGGGTGGTTGTATATTTCTGCCTCTTCTTTAAATACAAATTTTATTAAAAAAAAATAGAATCAGAAAGCAAAGCAGAAATAAAAAGAATTGATCAGCCACTTCCTGAAAGAAACCCCAAAATGAAAATTCCCAGGAATTTTATAATCAAAATACAGACTCCCAGGTTAAAATAAAAATACTATAAACAGTCATAAAGAAAGCATTCAAAAGCCAGTCAGATGACACTGAAATACCAGTCATTATTATACAGAAGTAAAGAACTTAGAATACAATATTCCAGAAGGCAAAGGATATGGGTCTATAGCCAAAAATAAATTATCCTACAAATTTTAATACTAGAGAAGAAGGAATGATTCTTTAATGAAATAGAGGATTTCCAGTATTGCTGATAAAAAGATCAGACCATATTGAAACTACAAAATTCAAAAATAAGAGTGAAAAGAAACATAAGGGTAAAACATGGATAAAAAATGATAAAAGACTGAACAAGGATAAACTGCTTACACTCATATATGAAGAGATATCCTTTCTGAACTCTTAATATCATTAGGATTCATAGGAATTTCAATTAGAAAAAACCTGGGGAATGTTGAGGTTCAGGATGCAGATCATCTCTTAAAATAATTTGGACTCAGATGACCTCCTGTTCGAAGTAAAGTCCTTATTTTGGGGATCACACTCCCCAAAAATGAACTGGCCTCTCCAAAGGGAAATAAGCACTCACCTGAGGAGAGGGGTAGCTTTTTTAAAAGTAAAGGTGCAGAAAGTTGAGGTCATTAGAAGCATTAGCTCAGAGAGGTATTCTGTGGGGAAAGAAATTACTATCTTGCTGACTGGGGGGGAGGGGCTTACCTTGGGTAGGAAGTCTTGCTGGGGGAGGGGCTTGGCAGGAAGTTATTGTCTTGATAGAAGGCTTATCTTGTTTCCTGGGAGTCTGGACAATTATTGATTCATGATTTATTTATTTTTTTATTTATTCATCAAGAGGTGGGTCACCTCATCAGGAGTGGTTTTGTTATGTCTTGGTATAGTTGGTTATGGTTCTTGTCCTTCATTATTGAACTAAACCAAAATGATATCACTATCAAAATGATATCACTATCACTGGTATGGGGGGGAAGGAAAAAGAAGGTTAAGCAAATTATCTTACATAATAATCAGGGTATAAAGTGGATAGCTATACAAAGAAAGAGGAGGAGGTGGAGGGTAGCTGCTGATATTTAATTTGAATTGATCAAAGGCAGGAAAATACATAGCCCTGGGTTCAGAAATATATTTAGATCAACAGCAGTGAAAGGGGAGAAGGCAGGATTAAAGAAAGGATATAAATAAATAAAATTCTAAGAATGCACAAAAATATAGCACTTTTTGAGGTAGCAAAAAAAATGAAAATTTGAAGAGGTACCAGTGATTGGGCAATTAATGATATATATTTAAATGATATATAAATGTGATAAACTATTGTGCTAAATTATCAGCATAATGACCAACTGTAATTCCAGAGGATTCATGATGAAACATGCTTCCTACCATTATGAGACATAAAAGTCTCAGAGTTCAAGATGAGACAAAAAAGAAATTGGAGATGGCTAATGAAGAAATTTGTTTTGAATGATTATATGTATTTGTAATGGCTTTTTTGTGTGTTCTCAATTTGTCAGGATGGGAGGTTAAGAAGGCTGATTTAAAAAATGTTGATCAATATTTATTTAACTTTTACTATGACAATGATGATGATAATATTTGTCCTTCATTCTTGAAGACCATGAGATCAGGGAGGTGATACCATAAAAAACAAATTTGAGTGAGGAGCTGGTGCTGTGCTAAGGCACCAGCCTGACTTTCTTTTCCAGAACCATTTAGGTCCAGTGACCAGATATGAATCAGGACCACAGGAGCTGACCCTATATTCAAAGCAATCAGGTTAAGTGACTGCCCAAGGTCACATAGCTAGTAAGTAGCAAGTGTCTTAGGCTGGATTCAAACTCCTGTCCTCCTAACTAACTCCAAGGTCAGTTATTTATGCACTGTACCACTTAGCTGCAGATTATAGAATTCTCTATGACAATTTTTAAATTATCTTTTTATTTATTTGTGTGTGTGTGTGTGTGTGTGTGGCAATCTGGAGGTAAACAGCTTGGCTCAGTGTCACAGAGATAGTGAGTATCAAATGTCTGAGGCTAGACTTGAACTCAGATCCTTCTCACTCCAGGACTTGTGTTCTACCCACTGCACCACCTAGCTGGAGAAAAAAAAAGTCCCAGAACTCAAGGAGCTTAATATCTGTGGAGACAACATGCAAACAATTATATACAAAGCAAGCCATGTACAAAATAGGGAAGGCACTGGAATTAAGAGGGATTAGGGCAGACTTCCTTTGGAATATGTGATTTTTAATTGGGACTTAAAAGAAGCCAGGGAGGAAGCATTTAAGGGAAAAGACAATGAGTTCTGTTTTGGAATTTAAGGTGTCTAATAGACATCCAGCTTGAAGTGTCTGAGAGACAGCTGAAGATGCAAAATTGGAGGTTACAAGAAAATGCCTAAAATCAAGAAATGGAGTGCCTCCTTCAAGAAACAGCAAGAGGAGTGGCTAGGTGGCGCAGTGGACAGACCATCAGCCCTGAAGTCAGTAGTACCTGAGTTCAATAATTAGTTAGCTGTGTGGCCTTGGGCAAGCCACTTAACCCCATTTCCTTGCCAAAAAAAAAAACTTAAAAAAAATAAAGAAACAGCAAGGACTTAAACATTATTATACTACATGGACAACCTATACCAGATTGCTTACTGCCATAGGAAGGATAGTAGAAAAATATGAAACTCAAAAGCTTGCAAAAGAATGAATATTGAAATTTTTTTTTTAAAGAAACAGCAAGGTCACTTGCTAGGATTCCTTTTCTTTTTTCTTTTTTTTCCAATTGGAAATTTAATTTAACTTTTTCAATTATATGCAAAGGTAGTTTTTCAAAATTTATCCATTTTTAAGTTAAAGAGTTGCACATTTTTCTACCACTCTTCCCTTCTCTTCTCCCCTCCCCATGGTGGCAGTCTGGTAAAAGTTGTACATGTACAATTGTGTTTAACATTTTTACATTAGTCATGTAAGTCTAAGGGAAAAGAAACTTGTGAAAGAAAGGAGAAACATAAAGGAAGTTTTAAAAAAGTGAACATAGTATGCTTTGCTCTGCATTCAGACTCCATAGCTTTTCCTCTGGATGAGGATTGCATCAGGTTTTAGGATTGTCCTGGATCTCTGAACTGCTGAGAGGAGCATCATCCATCTTAGTTGATCATCTCATAATGCTATTGTTAATACGTACAATGTTCTCTTGGTTCTGCTCACTTCGTTCAGCCTCAGTTCATGCAGGTTTTTCCATATGTCTCTAAAGTCTTACCACTCTTGATTTCTTTTTTTTAGGTTTGTTTTTATTTTGCAAGGCAATGGGGTCAAAGTGACTTAGCCAAGGCCACACTGCTAGGTAATCATTAAGTGTCTGAACTCAGGTACTCCTGACTCCAGGGCTGGTGCCACTGCACCACCTAGCTGCCCCCCACTCTTGATTTCTTAAAGAATAATAGTACTCCCTAACATTCCTTAGAAATTATCTTTGGGTGTGCTCTTTCTCTTTTTCTCTTTGAAATGCTGTCTCATTCTCTGTCTGACCCCACCCTCTGCAGGGGGAGGGAGAAGGGAGAAGGGAAATCTTCCTTTTTAGAACTTCGAAATTCAAACCTATGTCTCAGATGGAACGCATGGTTCACTGCAGGAAGGGTAAGACCCCACCAAAAAAACTTATTTTGGCCTCCTTGTTTAAAATAGGGGATTCCCTTGCCTTCTTCCTGGTTTAGGAGGAGAGGGGAAAATAAACACATTTTTCTTAGGCTATGCACGTATCAATTCCAAGCCACATTTAGCTGGGTTTAGAAAGTCCCACCCTTAGGAGGGGGAAGGGAAATGGGCAGATTGATTGGGAAGCCTTGTGGTCAATTAGTTAAGGAAAAAAGGGGAAGACTTTTTCTGGGACTAGGAAATTCAGATTTCATCTTTTAAGCCTGTGCTAATAACTAATATTTCTGTAATATAGTAACTGAACTTTATATAAAGTTACTTAAGAATGCATTGAATTTTAACTATTGGTTGGCTATTTCAAAATCTTAATATTATATATATACATATATATAGTTCCTCAAGAAATTCTGATTGATTCTAAAAGTTATTTTTTTTGACTGGTCTTAATTGGCACATTAAATATACGTGTGTGTGTGTGTGTGTGTGTGTGTGTGTGTGTGTGTGTGTGTTTAAACATCAATGGGACGGTTTCACATCTCTCCACTGATCTGGAGGTAGGAAAATGTTTCTATATTCTGAGATTGGGAACTGGCCAGGGTAGCCAATCTCACCTTGGTAAATTTGAAATCTTTAGACAAAAGAGTTGTTTCCTTTATGTCTGTGTGTGTATAATTCATATCTGAAATAGTTACAATTATTAATTTGGGTTTTCAATTTAATTGCTTAAAAAATAGGTCTAATTTAAAATTAAGGCATGAACGAAGTTGGGATCTAAACCCATCTGCTTATACCATTTGAAAGTTTGTAAGTGGAAAAGTTTGAAATTATTTCAGCTGTGAGCTAAGTTTTTGTTAACCTAATATTAATTGAAGGCTGTATTCAACTTAGGTTAATTGAAACTTTAAGGTTTAGTAAATGTAGACTCCCTGCCCTCAAGAGGCTTTGAAAAGAGGGTGGGAAGGTCTTTGATAGGAAAAGGTCACCACCTTGTGTTTAAAAAAAAAACAACTAGCTGAAAGCTAAAAGAGTAATTTAGTAACCTTTGAAAATTTTGTAACAAGTCTTGAGGATTTATATGTGTTATTAAGAAGGAAAATATAATTGGGATAAATTGTATGTCAAGGAATTTGGGAATAGTGAATCATATAATTTACTGATTTCTTTTGGGAAAGATAAATATTGTACTAAATTTTGTAATCTGATTTGTTTTGATGTTAAATCAATATTGATAAATTGTCAATCTCAGAAGGTCTTTTGGTAAAGGAAGAAAATTTGTAATCTTTGTCTCATCATCTATCAACACATGTTTACGGAAGGGATATACATATATATTTATTGGTTATGTGATATTCTTTTATAACTTCAAAGAAATTATATTAATAGTGTTTGGTTCTCTTGTGAACTTGTAAGCTATTTGAATACTGTAATGTTAAAGCCTGGAATTAACAAGTGATTGCTTTGAAGGGGTGGTAAGGGAAATATCACATTATGGCCCCCTTCTGGGATACCTCTGTGAATTCATGCATCATATAATGGAAATATTATTTTGTAAAATTGAAAACTCAAGTTGTTAATTGACTTGAATGCCTGGTTGTTTTTAACTATCTTTTTATTGCATTGGAATCAATAACAAATGTTAGAAATTTAAAGTTACCGCAGATGTTCTAATGGTTTGATTTTTGTTTTTTTTTAGTTTTTACTAGGCGATGGGGTTAAGTAACTTGCCCAAGGCCACACAGCTAGGTAATTATTAAGTGTCTGAGACTGGATTTGAACCCAGGTACTCCTGACTCCAGGGCCCGTGTTTTATTCACTGCGCCCTCTAGTCACCCCAATGGTTTTAAAGAATTCTGAAAGTAATAATTTGTATTTTTGAAGATGGCTAGGAGTTAAAAATTTATGTATAAAAGTTTCTAGCTATATATAGGTAAACTGCTTGTTTGTTTTGAGAGGAAAAGCACCTATGTAACATGAAGAAGATAAAATAATGATTTGAGATTTCTCTGCTGCAATTTCTAGCCAATATGTGAGAAGTATGGAGATGATGGGCAACCTCCTAGCCAGGAGATGTTTAGTTACTTTAAAGATTTTATTAAAAAATATGAATTAGAATGATTGGGTTTTACATCTCAAAATCTGTTTATTGCATTTCATTTGAGTAACAATTGAATTATGACTTTTTTTCCTGGACCCCTTATATCAAATTATAGCCTGGCACACTCTTGGTTCTCCTTAGTGCTCAAGCCACCTGAAGCTCTGGTTATAAGTAACTGCTATATTACAATGTATTTATAATTGATCTGACATCAGGTATTTTAAAAATAGAAAAATAATATGCCAATGAAGCCATTTAGCCCTATGGGGTTTGATGTTAAATGCTGCAGATAGAGTAAGTGACCTTTGAAAGAACGACCCTAGCCTCAACTGGGGTAGGATTCTCTTTAAAGGAACCCCTCATTGAACCTGGCTCATTGAAAACTATTGTATGTATGACTTCATAAAACATGTCCTCGTGTCCTTCTCTCTATTCTGTAATAGAAAATTGCTATGATCATTCGAGGTGCATTATAATTATGAGAGTGAGCCAGTGGATCAGGATAATGCCTACTAGTATACCTTTTAACTGCTTTAAAGGAGAGATCCGTTCTTCAACTAGAATTTTTGTTCTAAATGTGGCCAAAGCAAAATAGAAAATTTTGTTGCAAATTACTTTTTGGACACATGCAGTTTTAAAATGCTGTTTTGTGATTTTAATGAGGTTTGGATTTGTTCCTGTAAATGACGCTCTCACTCAGTTAAAAATGAAAGTATTTTAATTATACGATACAAGGAATAGATTGCTTACAATAGCATCCAATACAGCAGATAATACATAAAAGTCAAAGGATTATTAATACTATAATCAAAATATAAGAGGAAGATAAATAAAACATCACCAATTCGGGGGAGCACCAACTCTTAATCAGTTTGGCTGGATAATTCTGGCTCAACAGCCACTAGTCCTGAATGGGAGTCAAAGGCAGAATGTCTTCTCCATGGGTAGGATTCCCTTCTGCTTCTTCTCCTTCTTCTTCATCTTCATCTTCATACTACTGAATGATTGGAGTCTCAGGATATTTATTAGGGAAAAACAAAGAAGGCTCGTGGCTAATTCACTTGGAGGGATCCCAGAGTTCTTAACACAGATGCAAGAATTTAGTGGGTAACGGTTTTAGGGAGATGCCATATGGGGCTGCCGTACACAACATTATCAAGGTCAGCACCGTGAGAATAGCCAGTTCTTCCCAGTACTGTTTATGTCCTATGTGACTCTAAGAACTCGGCCGAATCACATAGGACATTTTCCCGGGGTGGGGGTGGGGGTGAAGGTGAGTTCATGGACAGGACACTTTCTCATACAGGCTCGAGGAAACTTATTCATATAAGAATCTTAATTTCTTATACAAATGCTTTTTTGATAGATTTGTTTATACTATTTTTGAGTTTTTGTTTACAACTTATATGGCACTCATGAATGAATCTGTGTTATCTTGGCTTAGGATCATAAAGTATAATTCTTGCCCCTTATAGATCTTCCAGTTTTTTCCCTAATTATTGGACCTCTGTTAAATAACCTTCTCTGTTACAATATCTCTGGTTTTTGCTTGTTCAAGTTTTTTCCTTGAGTTTTGTTTCTCTTAGCTGTATAACTCCAAGACTAGCCTCTGCAGGATGCCAACCAGCTGTGCCAGTCATTCATTCTCTGGACCCTGCCTCAGTGAAGTCCTTGCTGTAATACATTCATCTTCAAATGGACTCTGAAAGGTCCAGAAGAATCTGGGTCCTGATTAATTTTGAGGGGGGGATGATGCAGGGGAAAGATGAAGAGAACTGTGAATGTAACAGAAAGAATTTGGGTGGAGTTGTATATTGACTACCACCTATTCTTGAGATGTAAATTGACTAAATTGACTAGAAGCAGAGAATTATGATTGTATCAGAAACAATTTGTAATCTTAAAGGCTGCTCAAATCGGATAAAGATCCCCATTCTTTTTTTTAAGAAATATTTTATTTATTTTGAGTTTTACAATTTTTCCCCCATTCTTGCTTCCCTCCCCCCACCCCCCACAAAAGGCATTCTATTAGTGTTTACATTGATTCCATGTTATACATTGATCTCAGCTGAATGTGATGACAGAGAAATCATATCTTTAAGGAAGAAAAATAAAGTATGAGATAGTAAAATCACATAATAATATAATGCTTTTTTCCCCCCTAATTTGATGGTAATAGTGTTTGGTCTTTGTTCAAAGTCCATAATTCTTTTTTTTTTAGTTTTTGTTAGGCAATGGGGTTAAGTGGCTTGCCCAAGGCCACCCAGCTAGGTAATTCCCCTCTTTTTTCTTTCTTTTCTTTTTTTGTTTTTGTTTTTGTTTTTGTTTTTTGCTAGGCAATGGGGTTGCAAAGTCCATAATTCTTTCTCTGGATAAAGATGGTATTCTCCATTGCAGATAGCCCAAAATTGTCCCTGGTTGCTGCACTGAAGGGATGAACAAGGCCATCAGGGTTGAAGATCCCCATTCTTGATGTACCATTGATCCACTGTTAATGTAAAATTTTTATCCTGATCTCCTTGGGCTTTACTCTACCTAATTCCAGGTCCAATAGAGGGGAAGGGAGTTCGCTACAGCCCAGCCAATGCTGCTTGGCTATTCTGATCTCTCTCTCTCTCTCTCCCTAGCCCTTTCTATGTCTTGTAACTTTTTAAATAAATTTATTTCCACACTTGCTTTCCCAAGTCTGATTAATGATTCCTCATAGGCTCATTTGTCTATATCCCCAATTCTAGAAATGTCTCAGGGGCTCCTGGTGAGAATATGGCATTGTCCTTTAAAGTGTCTCCTCCAATTGCTTACTCCAAAGAATCACAACAAAATCCATGTGCTACAACTTTGGTTTCAAATGCCAAATTTAAAATGTAAAAATAAGACAAAACTCAAAGTTTCTTTAATCATTCTAAAATTCCAGAGAACTGCTTTGGGTTATATTTTCTTCCTGTTGAGGTATCTCATACCACCCTTCAATTGTCTGGGAACATCCATTTTTAGTGAAAAATGCTTTTTTTGGATAGAGCACCAGCCCTGGAGTCAGGAGTACCTGGGTTCAAATCCAACCTCAGACACTTTGCCTTGCAAAAACCTAAAAAAAAAAGCTTTTTTTCAGTCATAAAAAAGTTCTTTCTCCATTCACATATAGGTATGACACCCTTAATCTTTTTTTTTTTAAGTTTTTTTCTTTTTGCAAGGCAAACGGGGTTAAGTGGCTTGCCCAAGGCCACACAGCTAGGTAATTATTAAGTGTCTGAGGTTGGGTACTCCTGACTCCAACACCCTTAATCTTTAGAGTTCTTTCCATGCATTGCATTGTATGTCCTTTTTTAGTGAAGCGAAAAATTTAGTATTTGTCATTCTTAACCTATTTTACTTTGCATGAAAACTACAATAATTACTTTTAAACTGAAAACTTGCAGGAACCTCCTGATTTGGGGATAGACCTAAACATTAATAATATTGACATTAGGAAGACAATGAAAGAATTATGTCAAAGTCCTGGGAGATAGTAACAATTCACAGTTAGGTTTTGGGAGACCATTAGTATGATGATCTAGCAGATCCATAGATGATACCATATATAATGGCAATAGGTGAATTAATCTAAGCACTTCCTTTTTTAAGAGGGTGGAGACTTGAAGGACCTTATAAGTATTGAATTCAATTCATTTTTTTAAGAGATGGATGTAGGTCCAGTAACCAATATTCCAGCAAATTAAATATTTGTAAAAACCACCATGTCCTGCCGTTCAGCAACGACAATCTGACTATTCGAGACCCTATTTGGAGTTTTCTTGGCAAAGATTCTTTTTCAAATGAAGAAACACAGGAATAAGTGACTTGCCCAGGACCACACAGGTAATATCTGAGGCAGAATTTGAACTCAAGATGAGTCTTCCTGATTCCTGGCCCAGTGCTTTATCCACTGGGCCCTGCCTAGCTAGCATCCAATAAGCAGTTTAGTAAGCGTTCGGTCCTTCCCCCCCCCCCCCTTTCATATCGTAGTTGAAGTCAGGAACTGTGTTTCTCATCTCTTGTTCTCAATAAGCTTCGCACTGAGTCTCGTACAACAAGAGAGAACGAAATATAGAAATGCCAGTCGCCACTTCACTTCCCCCCTTTGCCTTCTCTCTAAGTATTTCCGCTTCCGTCCATCCGGGAACTTTTACCCCAGTTCCCGAGGGAGTGCGCAAACTCGGATCGGGAGCGGCGCAGGCGCCGACGTAGGCGCCGACGCCAACGCCACAGTCGCTCCCAGCAGACACTGCAGAAGCAACGGCGCGCGCGGACTCGGGCCCGTGAGCTGTTTTTGTCATCCTAGTACTGCTCCTACATTCCTCCCCACCCCCTCCCCGGGTTGCCCAGGACCCCCCCCCCCCCCCTTTTGTTCACAGATACACGCACACCCGCTCGGATTTCGCTTTCCGCCCTTGCAACTCCCTCAGCAGTAGAAAGATAAAAGACTCGACGCTGCTGCCGCGAGAGGCAAGGCCTGGTCTGAGGTGGGCCTGAGGTGAGGACGGGGTGGGTTACCGAGGCAGTTCCTGAGTTGGGTGGGGCGTTTCCGTTCTTCATTTCCGCCCCCCCCCCCCGCCTCAGTTTCCTATTTCGTTGCGAGATTGTAGCTTTTAATGTTCTTTACAGGCCCCAGAAGATGGGAGATACTTCAGGATCCAACACCCCCCCCCCCTTTCTGGGCGCTCTCTGAGCAAACTTTAAAGGCTACTTTTATAAATATTTTATGGTTGGTGGCTCAGAACTGGGGGTGGTTATGTCCTGAATATTATTCAGGTTCTAGAGCCGAGAGCACAGCTTGGGGGGGGGGTGCGGGTGCAGCGCGTGCGTGTGTGTGTGTGTGTGTATGTGTGTGTGTGTGTAACCTTACATGTGCAGAGGGTCACTGGAAACTCTTGAGTGGGACTCATCTTGCAGAGGGTTAAAGGGTATCCAGAGTTAGTTTAAATTCTTAGGAGGAGGGGGAGGAATAATTAAGGGGCCTTAGTTATAGACATCTCTGTAAAATGAATGGAACACTGAAAGACATGAATTCTCATTGTGTCTGCCATGATAAGGATTAATTTGGTATTGGACTCAGCAAAAGAGGATTGGCCTAGATAATCTCCGCAATCCTTTTGTTACTGAATCCTTTTCAATTCTAAATTTATGATTTAAAAAATGATTTAATTAGAGTTGAGCTAAATAATCTTCTGGGTCCTTTCAGCTCCAAATCTATAATAAACCAATGATTTTTACCAGTATTAGGGCTTGAGGGTAGAAAGGAAAGACTAGTTCTATTTAGAGGGTAATGTGATATTGAAAACAGTTTTTGGACCAAATTTTGAAGGCTTAGTTTCTTCCTTTTTAGCCGTTCTTTGTCAAAGTAAGTACTTTGCAAACTTTAAAGGCTTTATAAAATCATTTGTTTTATTTTTGTTCTGGTGAAAGAAGGACTTTAGAATCCAAGGGTAGCTTGTTGGTAGTAAGACATTGGCAGGTTTTCTTGAACATGGGGGAGAATATTATTAGAAAACAGTAGAAACATAAAAGTCTTTCCTAGTGAGAGGGAGGAAAGGGAGGAGAAATTGTCCTTTTAGATAAGATGGCTGAGTGGAACAAGGAAACTTAGCTATGTAGGGGAACAGTGGCACCCTTAATGGAGGGGATATAGTGAGGCTGACACAGGTTATTCTCTTCTCCCTTGTGACAAAATGAGTGACTTTTCAATGGCTAGAGTACTTGACCTGCATTCAGGAATAGAGTTCACATCTGACCTTAGACACTTATTAGTTGTGTGACCCTCTAATAATAGCACCTACTTCCAAGGTTTGTGGTGAGGATCAGTTGAGATAATATTTGTAAAGAATTTAGCATAGTGCCTGGCACATAGTAGGAGTTATATAAAGCTTGTTTCCTTCCCCTTTGTTTACTACTAGGTGCTTCTGATCACTTTACAGCCTCTACTATGGGTGACAGCGATGATGAATATGACCGTAGGCGAAGGGACAAGTTTCGAAGAGAACGGAGTGATTATGATCGTTCCAGGGAGAGAGATGAGAGACGGAGGGGAGATGATTGGAATGATCGGTACAAAAACCCCATTCTTTTAAATAAATATTTCTTGATTATGAATTTAATCATCAAAAACCCATTAAAACACAAAGAACAAAAACATTATTAAAGTAAACTTTTCTTACATAGCTTGATTATTTTTGAAAATATGTTTAACAAATTAGTGTTTTCTGAGGGACTGTCTGAAGTTTTGTGTGTGTATTTTTTCTTTTGGAAGGCACTTCCCATTTAAGTTTTCCCAGCCCTTTTTTGTAACATAAGCCTAATCAAACAAAGCATTGAATATCTCTGAAAATGTATGTCCAATTCTAGCTCATTGCCAGTCCTCAGAAGTCATGATTGATCACTGTAAAGATCAGAATTCTAAAGACATTTCATTGTTGTTTTTGTTTACTATGTTATTGTTCTCTTGGTTCTGTTTACTTCCCTTTAACTGTTCATACAAACTTTTCTAAGATTTTTGGAATTTTAATATTCATCATTTCTTACAGTGTGATAATACTCCATTATATAGATATGCTGCAGTTTATTCATTCTTCAGTTAAGACTTTCATTTGTTTTTCTATCACCAAAAATGGTGTTAAATTGTTAAATGTTTTTTACATTTGGTAATTTTTCTCTATGCTCCCTTTGAAGGTATATGTCTATAGTGGTATGATTTATCAAGCACATTGAGGGCATAATTCTAATTTATTTTACAGAACAGTTGAACAGATTCAGAGATCCAATAACAGATCTTTTCAGGACCCAAAAAGTAGAAGTGCACTTTCATAACCCTTTTAATTTTTATCAATTTTGTCTTGTCATCTTTGCTAATATGATGGATATATGATGAAAAATCAGTTGTTTTAATTTGTACTACTCTTAATTATTAGTGATTTGGAGTATAAATTAAAATAATTATTTTGGTTTTTTACCCCTGTTAGCTCCATATTTTAGATCTGAACACATCTTTCAAATAGGTTAGAAGAAAATCTGAAGCTTGAGGTAGAAAGAACACTGAACCTAAGATCAGAATTTAGCTGTTAGAGACAATTTGTGTGACTTGGAGCAGATTTTTTTTTAAATTATTTTGAATTTTACAATTCATCCCCCTAATCTCTATTCCCCCCCCCCCCCAGAAGACAGTCTGTTAGTCTTTACTTGGTATACATTGATCTAAGTTGAGTGTGATGAGAGAGAAATCATATCCTTAAGGGAAAAAAAAGTATAATAGATAGCAAAATTACATAGTAAGATAACTTTTTTAAAAAATTAAAGGTAATAGTCTTTGGTCCTTGTTTAAACTCCACAATTCTTTCTCTGAATATAGATGGTATTCTCCATCACAGATACCCAAAATTTTGCCTGATTGTTGTACTGATGGAATGAGCAAGTCCGTTAAGGTTGATCATTACCTCCATGTTGCTATTAGGGTGTCCAGTGTTCTTCTGGTTCTGCTCATCTCACTCAGCATCAGTTCATGCAAATCCTTCCGGGCTTCTGGGGCAAATTTCTTAACCATTTTGGGTCTCAGTTTCCTTATCAGCAAAAGACCACTGACTTTTATATTGTATTTAATACATTATTTCATCACCTCCAGTGATGGTATCAAAGGTATTGTCTTCATTTTATGAATGAGGAAACTGGATCTTGCTCAAGTTCCCAAAGTCAGTTAAGTGGCAAAAATGGAATAATACATAGATCTCCTTGGGTACAGATCCATGGTTCTATAATTCAATTGAAATACAGTTGTTATCACACTCTTCCTGCCCCCCCCCCCCTTTTGGGCAAAGATACTGGAGTGATTTGGCATTTCCTGTTCCAGTAGATTAAGCAAACAAGGTTAAGAGATTGTTCAGAGTCATACAGCTATCAAGCATCTGAAGGTAGTTTTGAACTTAAGTATTCCTTATTCAAATCCCAATGCTATATTTGATGAGCCACCTTCTAGCTCCAAGGATGCTAATTGATAATGCTGCTTATGAAGATGAAATATGATTGGTAGAAGCTAAAGTGCTTTGCACACATAAGATGAATTCAGTTTTGTAAATCTAATTTTTTTATTTCATTAATGGGAAATACATCTATATTTTTTAGGGAAAAGTCATGTATAATGAACGTGTTATTTTGTGTACAAAATATATTATTGCTTATTTAGGGATTCATATATGGAGTCAAGATTTAATAAAAATCATTGCCAGTGATACAGCCTCCCACAGCTTGTTGAGAACCTGTACTTTGATGTTTTGGTGCCTCTGTAAAGTTTTAAAATAGAATTCTCAGTTTAGGCACTAGCTGATCACTAATTCACTAATTTTTTTATTGACTTAAATTTTTTTTTTGCAATAAGATAGCATTTTATTTTTTCCAATTATATATAAAGGCTACTTTTAACATTCATTTTTGGAAAATGTTGAGTTCTAAATTTTATTTCCCTTCCTTCCCTCTTCTCTAAAACATTAAGCAATTTAGATTATATATGTGCAATCATGTAAAACATTTCTATATTGGTTGTGAAAGAAGAAACAGACAAAAAGGGAAAAAACCCACAGAAAAGAAAAAAATGAAAATAATATGCTTTGATCTGCATTCAGACTTCATCAATTCTTTTTCTAGATGTAAATAGCATTTTCCATGAGTCCTTTGGAATTATCTTCATTATCATTATATTGCTAAGAAGAATTGTTATTCATAGTTAATCTTTGTGCAGTGCTACTGTTACATGAATACTTTGTGTCGATTCATGTAAGTTTCTAGGTTTTTCTGAAATTCTGCTCATTATTTCTTAGGACACAAGAGTATTCCATTACATTCATATACCATAACTTGTTCAGCCATTCTTTAATTGATGGACATAACCTTCAGTTTCTAATTCTTTGCCACCACAAAAGAGTTGCTATAAAAATGGTTGTACGTAATAGTTCCTTTTCCCATTTTTATGATCTCTTTGGTATACAGATCTTTTGGTAAACAGACCTAGTAGTGGTATTGCTGGATCAGATGGTATGCACAATTTAATTACTCTTTGACATATTTCCAAATTACTCTCAAGAATAGTTTAATCAGTTTGCAATTCCATGAGTGTCCAATTTTCCCACATCCTCCCCAATAAATTTCACTTTCTTTTTCTGTCATATTAATCTAATAGATGTAAATTTGTACCTGAGTAGTTTTAATGTACATTTCTCTAATCAGTAATGGTTTCTAACATTTTTTCATGACTATACATTGATTTCATCTGAAAATTGTTTATTCATATCTTTGATTATTTATTAGCTTGGATTATAAATTTGATTTCATTTTTTATATATTTGAGAAGTCAGGCTTTTATCAGAGCCATTTGCTTTGTTTTCCTTCCTGGTTGCATTGGTTTTGTTAGTGCAAAAAATTTTAATTTAATATAATCAAAATGATCTATTTTACTTTTCAAAATTTCTTCCATTCTCTGTAGATCTGACAAACTATTCCTTCCTTAATTTATGTATCACATTTATATATAAATCATATGCGCATTTTAACCTTTTGGCATATGGTCTAACATGTTGGTCTATACCTAGTTTTTGCCATACTATTTTCCAGTTTTCCAGAGTTTTGTCAAATAATGAGCTTTTTGGTTCTAAAGGCTGGAATCTTCTGATTTTTCAAACCATAGATTACTCTGGTCATTTTACCACTGTCTTATTTACCTAATCTATTCCTCTGATCCTCTACTTCTGTTTTTTAACTAGTGTTGTAGAAGGGGGTTTTTGGATTGTTGTTTTGAGGCAATAGGATTAAGTGACTTGCCTCAGGGTCACACAGGGTCAAATGTACAAAATCAAATTTGAACTCAGATCTTCTTGACTTCAGGACTGGTTCTCTATCTCAGTACCACCTAACTGCCCCCACTATATAGTTTTGTTTTGTTTTGCAAGGCAAATGGGGTTAAGTGGCTTGCCCAAGGCCACACAGCTAGGTAATTATTAAATGTCTGAGACTGGATTTGAACCCAGGTACTCCTGACTCCAAGGCCGATGCTTTATCCACTATGCCACCTAGCTCCCCCCCACTATATAGTTTTAATAATTATTGCATTTTAATATAATATTAGATATGTTGTGATTAGGCTACCTTCCTTTGTATTTTTTTTTTCATTAATTCTCTTGCATATTATTCTTGATCTTGTATTCTTCCAGATGAACTTTGATATTATTTTTTCTAACTCTGTAAAATAGTTCTTTGGTGATTTGATTATGGTACTGAATAAGTAAATTTAATTTAAGTTGATTTGTCATTTTTATTATATTGACTTGGCCTACTCATGAGCAACTGATATTTTTCCAATTGTTTAGATCTGTCTGTATTTGTGTGAAAAGTGTTTTGTAATTATGTCCATAGAATTCCTGGGTTTATCTGGAAGGCAGGTAGACTCCCGGGTATTTTATATTGCCTATAGATACTTCTAATAGAAATGATGATTTAGGTAGGTTTATTTTACATTCTCCAACTTGGCTAATTATTTCAAGAAGTTTTTTAGTTGATTCTCGAGAATATCATCATCTTCTGCCAAGAGTGATGGTTTTCTTTCCTTTAATTTCTTTTTCTAATATTTCTAGTAAATATTGAATAATAGTGGTGTTGATGGGAATCCTTGCTTTAACGCCTTATCTTTCTGGGAAAGCTTTTAGCTTATCCCCATTACAGATAATGGTTTTAGATAGATAGCATTTATTATTTTAAGGAAAGCTCCATTTATTCCTATGCTGGCTAATATTTTGAATAGAAATGGGTGATGTATTTTGTCAAAAAAGTTTTTCTGCTTCTATTGAGAAAATGGTATGATTTTTTTTTTTGTTTGCTTGTTTTTTTAGTTTTGCAAGGCAGTGGGGTTAAAGGGGCTTGCCCAACACCACACAGCTAGGTAATTATTAAGTGTCTGAGGCCAGATTTGAACTCTGGCAGTGCTGACTCCAGGGCCAGTGTTCTATCCATTGTGCAACTTAGCCGCCCCATGATATTGTTTTATTATTGATATGGCCCATTATTTGGTAGTTTTCCTAATACTGAATTAGTCCTGTATTCCTGTATAATTCCCACCTGCTCATAGTATATGATCATGGTAATAATGTATTCTCCTTGCTATATTTTATTTAACATTTTTTCATCAATATTCATACAGGAAATTGGTCTGTAATTTTCTTAATTTCTTTTGGCTCTTACTGCTTTAGATAATAGTTTGTGTCATATGTTAGTACTCCATCTATTTTCTCAAATTGCCTATGCAGTATTGTAATTAATTATTCTCTAAATGTTTGATAGAATTCACTTGTGAATTCATTTGACCCTGGGGATTTTTTCCTTAGGGAATTCCAATGATGACTTTTTTCAAGTTATTATTCTAAAATGGGGTTATTTAAGTATTCCATTCTGGACAATATATGTTTTTGTAAATATTCATCCATTTCACTTAGATTATTAGATTTGTTGGCATACAATTAGGCAAAATAGCTAACTGGTGTCTTATTTCCTCTTCCTTAGCATGAATTGCACCCTTTTCATTTTTGATACTGGATTTTCTATTTTTCCAATATATTAACCAGTGTTTTTTTTTGTTTATTTTATTGTTTATTTTTCCATACAACCAGCTCTGTTTTTGTTTTATTAGTCCAGTGGTTTTTCTTTGAACTTTATTAATTTCTCCCTTGATTTTCAGGACTTCCAAGTTGGTTTTTAAGTGGAGATTTTTTAATTTGTAGTTTTTCTAGTTTTTTAAAAAGTATAACCAAATCATGCAGAAGGTATACATCTTTATTTTATTGAAATAAGAGTTTAGAGTTACAAAAATAACCCTAAGTACTGCTTTGACTGCATCCCTTAAATTTTGTTGTATTCTCATTGTTGTCATTCTTTTTGATAAATTATTGTTTCTGAAACTTGTTCTTTGATGTACTCGTTCTTTAGGATTAAATTATTTAATTTCCAACTAACTTTAATCTGTCCTTTGATGACCCTTTATTAAATGTAATTTTTATCACAATCATGATCAGAAAAGGATGAAATTAATAATTCTCCCTTCATGTGAATGTGAGGTTTTAATACATGATCAGTTTTTGTGTAGGTATCATGAATCTCAGAGAAAAAAGGTCTAATTTTTTCGAATTTTCTCCAAAGGTCTTTCATACCTAATTTTTCTAAAATTCCATTCACCTTAATTTCTTTCTTATTTTGTGGTTAGAGTTCTGAGAGGAGAAAATTGAGGTCATCCAGAAGTATAGTTTTACTATATATTTCATTACATTAATTATTATTGATTCTTTTAGAAATTTGGATGCACCATTTGGGGTTTATGTTTAGTGTTGACTTTTTTTCATTGTGGCACCTTTTAGCAGATGTAGTTTCCTTCCTTGTCTCTTAATTAGATCTATTGTGCTTTTGCTTTGTCTGAGATCATGATTGCCACCCCTACTTTTTTTTAATTAACTTCATCTGAAGGATATATTCTTCTCCATCCTTTACTCTATGTGTCTCTATAACATATTGGAGGATTCTGGTTTTTAATCTATTCTGCTATCCATTTCTGTTTTATGGGTGAGTTCATCCCATTCACATTCACAAGATTATTAACTGTAAATGTGCCTCCATCCTATTTCCCACCCCCCATTTATACTCTCCTCACCCCTCCAGTGTTTTGCTTCTGACCACTGCCTACTTCAATCTGCCCTTCCTTCTTTGAGCCCACCTCCCCATTTTCTTTTTTCCTTCTCTTCTTACTTTTCTATAGAGTAAGATAAATTTCTTTTTTTATTTTAAAGATTTTATTTTTAGTTTTACAATTTTTCCTCTAATCTTACTTTCCTCCCCCACCCCCCCCCACAGAAGGCAATTTGCCAGTCTTTTTTTTTTAATTTGCCAGTCTTTACATTGTTTCCATGGTATAATATTGATCCAAATTGAATGTGATGAGAGAGAAATATCCTTAAGGAAGAAAAAAAAAAGTATACAAGATAGCAAGATTACATAATAAGATATCTGTTTTTTTTTTCTAAATTAAAGGTAATAGTCCTTGGTCTTTGTTCAAACTCCACAATTCTTTCTATGGACATAGATGGTATTCTCTAACACAGATAGAGCCCCAAATTGTCCCTGATTGTTGCACTGATGGAATGAGCGAGTCCATAAGATAGATTTCTTAACCAACTAAATGTGTGTTGAGCTGAATCTGATAAGAATAAGGTTCAAGGGGCAGCTCAGTGGTGCAGTGGATAGAGCCCTGGAGTCAGGAGTACCTGAGTTCAAATCTGGCCTCAGACACTTAATAATTGCCTAGCTATGTGATCTTGGGCAAGTCACTTAACCCCATTGCCCTGCAAAAAAACAAAAATAAGATTCAAACATGCTCACCCACCCCCAACTGTAATAGTTTTCATGCCTTTGTCATGTGATATAATTTATCTAATTCTGTGCCTCCCCTTTCCCTCTTCTCCAAGTGCAATTCTCTCTCCATAATTTTCTTTAATTCCATTAAAATCAACTTAGACATGCATCCTCTGTCTCTGTATACTTCTTATTGCCTTAATAATAGACACAGTTCTGAAGCATTATACATCTCATTATCCCATTTAGGTTTATATACAATTCAACCTTATTAAATAACTTGTTTTTTTTTCCCCATTTACCTTTTTATGATTCTCTTGAATCTTGTATTTGAAAAATCAAATTTTCTGTTTAGTTCTGGGCTTTTCATTAGGAATGTTTCAAAAGTCCTCACCAATTCCCCCCCCCCAAATATTTACAGTTTTGCTGAATAGCTGATTCTTGTTTGTAATCCAAGCTTAGAGTTCTGGAATATCATATTCCAAGCCCTCCAATCCTTTAATGCAGGAGCTGCTGAGTCCTATGTAATCATGATTGTGGCTTCTTAATATTGGAATTTTTTTTCCTAGCTGCTTGCAGTATTTTCCTTTTGACCTGAGAGTTCAGGGATATGGCCATAATGTTCCTGGGAGTTTTCATTTGGGATCTTTTCCCAGGAAGTTATTGGTGGGTTCTTTTAATTATTATTTTTGCCATCTGGTAATTTTTTTTTTTTGCAAGGCGAACGGGGTTAAGTGGCTTGCCCAAGGCCACACAGCTAGGTAATTATTAAGTGTCCGAGACCAGATTTGAACCCAGGTACTCCCGACTCCAGGACTGGTGCTTTATCCACTGTGCCACCTAGCCGCCCCTGGTAATTTTTTTTATAATAAATATTTTATTTTTCCAACTACATACAATGGGAGTTTTTACCATTTTTTTTTTTTTTGCAGGATTTCAAGTTTTACAATTTTTCTCCTTCCCTCCTCCCTCCCCTGACAGACAGCAATCTGATAGAGGCTTTACATCTGTAACCATGCTAACCACAGATTGATATTGAGGGTGTTATGAGAGAAGAATCACATCCAAAAGGAAGAAAGAAAAACAGCAAAATGATAGTGCATAAGACAACTTTTAAAAATTGAAGATGGGAGCGGCTAGGTGGTGCATTTGCCTTGTAAAAACCTAAAAAAAAAAGTTGAAGATGATAAACTTTGATCTTCATTTAGACTCCACAATTCCCTCTCTGAATATGGATGGTATTTTCTATCCCAAGGCCCTTAAAATTATCTTTGATTATTGAATTGAACAAGTCCATAATGGTTGATCACCCCATGTTATTAATGTATATAATATTCTTCTGGTTATGCTTATTTCACTCAGCATCAATTCATGCAAATCTTTCCAGGCTTTTCTGAAATCCCATCTCACATGATTTCTTATAGAACAGTAATGTTTCATCACATACATATATGTCTGGTAATTTTTTTTATTCAAACTTAAATATAAATTGAGAAAAGAATGTGAGAATATGTTTCATCTTCCTTTCTCTCGACCTGTTACATTTGATAAGAATTCTAAAGTCTTTCGAAGTTGTTCTATATACTCTTGTCAAAATTGTTTTCCTAGTTCTTCATTGTGAATGAGTTCATTGAGGTTGTGGAGTTCTTATTGGTGGAAACCATGAAGCAGTAAAAACTATCATGTGGATTTCCTAGCAAAAGTCTCTAGCAGTAAAGTCATGAATAATGTAGGTTCCCAGCAAAAGTTTCTATCATTGAAAACTAATAAATAATATGGAGACCTTATCCATGAAAACTAGGAATAATGTAAATCAAAATTAATGTCAGCCAAAAAAAACTGGAGCATGACAATATGACCAGTACAAGGTCTTGTATGCTTTGGATTTCAAAAGAAAACAACACTGCTATGACTCCCAGGTATTTGGGACCCAACTGTAGTGTGATGAACAGAGTTAACCCAAGATTGTCAGCCAGTCTGCACTAACATATGCTATAACTCCTTCCTTTGCTTGATTTCTCTACTTACCTTCGGAGTTTTGAGGGGAATTCCACTATATTGTCTAGGCATCTCCCTAGACTGCCTCATGTGAATATTTCACTTTGATTATTAAACTATATAATCAATCTGTAGCTCTCTTGCCTCTTCAGAATCAGTTGGACCCCCAGGTTTCAGGCAGGGGGAAATATCCCACTTGTCAGGAAATTTCTGGGCAGGACAAAGGTCTTCCCAGTTTCTCTCAAAAATACTCATTTTTCATTTCTTATGGCATTACAACATTCCATTATATTTGTATACTACAAATTGTTTAGTCTTTTTCCCTATTGATGCCTGTGATCTTAGTTTTACTTTTTGACTATTATGAAAATAGGGGTTACTTTAATTTGTGTTTGGATCTTTTTCTTCTTTCTTCCATCTTTTGGGGGTATATAAACTTGGTAGTACTATCTGTGCATTAAAGGAGATATGCCTAGTGTAAAAATGTTTGAAACGGTTTTTTGGAGCATTCATAACTTTACCAATATTACATTAATATACTGTTTTCCTAAAGCCCTGGCTTTATTTGTTGTTTTTTTTGTCACGTCTGTCAATCTGATGACTGGGAGTAGCTTTAATTTGTATTTCTCTTAATTATTAGTGATTTAGGGGACAGCTAATGGAAAGAACACTGGCCCTAGAGTCAGGAGGACCTGAGTTCAAATTTGCCCTCAGACACTTAATAATTTTCTAGCTGTGTGACCTTGGGCAAGTCACTTAACCCCATTACCTTAAATAAAAAAAAATTTAAACTTATTAATGATTTGGAGCTTCTTATATTATTTTTGATAGCTTATCTTTCTTTGAAAACTACCTGTTAATATCTTTTGACCATTTGTCTATTTGGGGAATGACTTAGTCTTTAGGTCATTTCCTTCTAAATTTGTTCTGAATATGAGTTCTTGGAGAAACTTCAAATAATTTTGTCCCCAGTTACTATTTCCTTTCTAATATTAACTGTATTAAGCTTTTTTGGGCAAAATCTTATTAATCTTATACATCAAAATTGTCTTTTTTATCTTCTGTATCCTTAGCACTGAATAAGTAATTAAGGCAATTGTATCATTTTTGTATTGATTTGATCTACTTATGAACAGTTAATATTCCTACAATTATTTAGATATCTATTTCAGCAACCATCTTTTACAGATGGATCTGTAGTGTTCCTATTTGTGACTTAGTAGATAGACTAACAAATATTTCATACCCTCTAGTTATTTTGAATAGAATTTCTTTTCAATTTTTCCTACTGAGTATTGTTAGTTTTTTTGTAGAAATACCAAATATTTATGTGAATTTCTTTGATTTCCTGAAACTTTTCTGAGTTTTTAAATTGTTTTATTGTCCTTTTGATTGGCTATTTAGATAATTCAAAGGAAATCATCATATCACTTATTTAATAAAATAATTTTGTTTCTTTTATTCTTATTCCCTTGATTTTTCTTTCTGTCTTATTGCTGTAGTTTAATACCATTTGGGTTATTTTATTTTTATAAATATGATTCTTGTATTTATGGTGTTCCTTATGTTGAACCTACACTATATTTTCATTATTACAAATCCATTCTGGTTATAGGACATTATCTTTCTAATATGTTGTATGATTTCTTTTCTCTTTGTCTTTCCCTAGTTTAAGTATCAGGATCCTATTTGTATCATAGCAAATGATAAAAAGGTTGCTTCTTTTCTTATTGTTGCAAGTCATGTAATATTGCAATCGTTATTTGAATGTTTGACAAAAATTTATCCATCCAATCCTGGTTTCTCTTTACCGTATCCTCTTTGGATGGTCAGTTTAGAACTTGTGCAATTTATTTTTCTGAGGATTGAGTTAAGTTTTTTAGTTTCTTTCTTTCTTTTTTTGGTTAAGGTAGGCATTTCACATTGTTGTTAAGCATCCATTTCTTGTAAATTTTTTCTTATTAGTATATAATTAGTAGTTCCTAATTCCCTTTATTTCCTATATAATTAGTCAGTAGTTCCTAATTTCCTTTATTTCCTCTTCAGTTGTGTTGCTCTCTCCTTTTTCACTTTTGATAGTTGCTTTTTGCTGTTTTTTTCCCCAGATTAGCAGTTTCCTTTTTATTCTCATGTAGTAAGCACTGAAGAAGTGTCAGCTCTAATTTTTCTAAAATTCTGTTCAGTTTATTAGCGTCTTAACTTTTTAATCTTTTGATTAGATTTTTCTCGAGCCACAAGGGAGTGTACCTTGCAGTTCTTTACTTTTATAGATGTACTTTCTCCAATTCAATTAATTTGTTTTCCCTTAATTTAGATACTATGTTATAGTGCAAGTGTGTGCGAAAGTAAGTGCCTTTTGGGATAATGTAATTTCTTTCCCTTTAACTTTTCTTTATTTACTGTAGCCTTATCAGAAATCATGATTGTTACATGTGGTTTATTGAGTTGAGCTGAAGCATCACGAATTTTACTCTAGCCCATAATTTTAACACTATAAATGCTTCGTGTATTTCTTGCAATCAACATAGTTGGGATTCTGTTTTCTAATCCATTCTGCTATTCTCATTATTCTCAACTATTTTATGACTGAGTTCATCTCTTTCAAATTCACAATTGTTAATTATTCCATCTTAGGAAGATGATGATGAAAAGAGAATTAAATGTGTTTAGCACCAGCTCCAAGTTTAATGCAGTTTGCTCCAGCTTTCCTCATTCTTTTCCTCATCTAGAACCCTTCACAGGTTCCTTTCTTTTATACTTCTCTTCTAAAATTCACATTTTTTCTTTAGATCCCAAGTCCCCCCCCACTCATTCCTCTCTTAACATGCCCTCCTTCCTTGTATTGCTCCTTCTACCCTTTCCTTCCATCTTTTTTTTTTTAGGTTTTTGCAAGGCAAATGGGGTTAAGTGACTTGGCCAAGGCCACACAGCTAGGTAATTACTAAGTGTCTGAGGCCAGATTAGAACTCAGGTACTCCTGACTCCAGGGCCAGTACTCTATCTACTGTGCCACCTAGCCGCCCCTCCCTCCATCTTGTTTAATTAAATGTATTTCTGTACCCAACTCTACATGTATTCTTTCTTCCTTTGATCAGTTAATATGAGTATGAGGTTCTGGTGTAAAATGTTTCCCTTCAGACAGGTTTATATATATTGTATTGTTGCCTATTTGTTTTCAGAAAATCATGCACTAATGTTTTGACTGGCATTGCTGGATTTGGATATCTTGCTGATGTGGGAGGGATCCATATTTATAAAACCAAAGACTCCCTTAGCATCACCTATCAATAGAAGTCCTATTTTCCTATTAAATCAGTCCTTGGAGTGATAACAGTTCTTGAAAAGGCAATTTCACTATAATCAATATAATCATTCATATGATGTCTTGATCTTCGTTGATTATAAAGCATAACAGCAGATAATAAAAGACCAGTTTATGTGAGTTAATTTCTTCCACCCTGCTCTCTGACTTACTAGACTACTCCTGTGATCCCTGATGTATCATTTCCCCATATTATAACATAGATTATCCTCATTTAGTCCTTTATGATTTTCTTACTCATGTTTACTTTTTTGTTTCTATCTATGTTTCATTTTGGTTTTGTATTTCCAAGTTTCTAATGTGCTCTGGTCTTTTCATTGGTAATCAGAAATTAGACCTGGAGAAGGAAATTGCAAACTACTTCAGTGTCTTTGTCAAGAAAATTGCCAGAGGGATCATCAAGAGTTTGTCAGTCTTCTCAGGAGCTTCCACTAAGCATCTGCTGTCTTAAGAACCAACCTGGTGGAGGGGGGGGGGGTTGCAAGTGGGTGATGCAGTAGATAGAGCACCGGCCCTGGAGTCAGGAGGACCTTAGTTCAAATCTAGTTTTGACACTTAATAATTACCTAGCTGTGTGACCTTGGGCAAATCACTTAACCCCTCCCCCTCCATTCACTTGCAACCCCCCCCCCCCCAAAGAAAAAGAACCTACCTCTCTAGGGCCAAAAAGCATGAATCTTTTGAATTGAGCAATCAGTGACATAAAAGAATCACAATTTAGAACACTTTGTGCTATTTTTTCCTTTCAAGCCACACCTGCCTGAAATAAACCTAATCAACCATCCTTATCCTATGTGAAATAGGCATCTCCTGGTGTTTGGAAATTCCTTCAGTATTTCCTCCAGTGTTCTGGAGACATTCTTTCCTTTATTCTGGTGCTAGTTCTGCTGTGGTTATTCTATCAACAGGCTTCCCATGAAGCTAGAGGCTGAAGATTTTTGTTTATTTTGTTTTCTGAAGTTATTCTAATTTTTTGTCATTAAACAAAGTAAAGCATAGCAATGACCAATAGAGAGCATTTGTTTCTTTTTCTTGTGTTGCTAATGTTAGCACTCTTAGAACTATAGCAAATGGCAATAGTGACAGTAGACATCCCTTATTTTTTGAAAGGTAGTGGGGTGGAGTGACTTGCTCAAGGTCCCACAGCTAAGTAGATATTAAGAATCTGAGGTCAGAGTTGAACTCAGAACCTACTGACTGCAGGGCCACTGCACTACCTAGCTGCTCCCTATATCTTTTATTAGAGAGATTTACAATTTTTCTAGATAACTGAGAAAGCTCTAATTTTAGGTAATTATCATTTATCATATTGTAGAAAGGTCTTGTTAATTCATTTTTTGAGTGTTTATGAGTGTTTTATTTTAACAAAAGCTTTTTCTGCATCTATTGATCCTCTGATTTTTTTATTGCTTTTGATATTGTGATCTTTTATATCTGTAGGGTTTTATTGTTAGAATAATACCATCCATGCACTCTTAGTATAAATTCAGTGTGATCAAAGTGAATAATCTTTTATATGTTTCTATAATTGCTTTGCTAATGTCTATAATAAATTTTACATAAATAATTTTAGTGGTATTGGTCTATTTTTTTTTAAACTTTACCACTAATGGTTTGGGTATTAGAAGCTATTCTCTTTCCTTTTCTACCCCATCCCCCAATTCTATTCTTCACACCTTTATCAGGTCAGTATTTTTTTGTTGTTCTTTTTTTTATTGTAGTGACCTTATTTCTATTTAGATGACTCTGAAATCTATATAACCAGCCTTAGCCCTTTCTCCTGGGCACCAGCTACAGTACCAACTGCCTACTGGACATTTCAAACTAGATGTCCCATAGACAATTCAAATTCTTCTCTACAGGTCCAAAACAACTCATCTTTTTGCTCAAACTTGTTCTGCTTCTGAATTTCCCTAGTTCTCTCAGGGGCATCACCATCCTTTAAGTCTCCCTCTTATCTTCAACTCCTCACTGTCCCTTACTTCACATTCTAACCATTGAATTGAAAATAATTTGTTTCCAACTGAACAATAGTTCTTGATTCTGCCCCTTTCTCCACTCTTACAATGATCTTAACTTTGCATTAGTCTTTTCTAATTGACCTCCCAGCTCCTCTACTTATTGTTCTTTAAAGACCATCTCTGATCTCCATGCTCCAAACCCTGAAATTCACTCTTTTCTCTTCTACCTCAAATAATCTCTTTTCTTTAAAGACTCGGCATGAAATGTTCCTAATCTCTCCCACCTTTCCTAGGCCCTTCTTCCTAATACTACTTTGTATTTTATATAGGGATAAGGACTAGATCAATGATCATTGTATAGGGAACTGCAGGATGAGGAAACATCTCCTACCAATATATTTAGCAAAGGGCTTTATAAATATTATTTCATTTTATCCATATAACTACCATGGGAGATTAAGTGCAGTTATCCTCATTTTGCAAAAGACGAAACTGAGGCAATCATTAAATGATTTGCAGCTTTGAATTCAGGTTTTTCCTGACACCACTGTGTATATCAGCTTAAATAATATCTCTCTTGATACACTATAAATTCAAAGTGGGATGGTCATTATTCTTTTTGTCTTTGTATTCCTTGCATCTAGCAGTGTTCCTGGCACATCCTAGGTGATTAAAAAATACTTATTGAATAAATTTATTTTTGCAATTCTAGAGAGTGGGATCGTGGACGAGATCGGAGGAGCAGGGGGGAGTATCGTGACTATGATAGAAATCGGCGTGAACGCTTTTCTCCACCACGCCATGAACTTAGTCCTCCCCAAAAACGAATGAGACGAGATTGGTAAGGATGCCAGAGCTTAACTTTGCTTTTTCTTGCTTTGATTTTTGCTTGTTTTTTAAATTACCATTTTATTCATTAATTTTTTTCCTTCCACCTCCCAAAGTAGGGGAAAATTCTTTTTAAAAAATAAACAACGGTCAAGCAAAAATATAAATTGCTTCATTGGTCATATCCAAAAATGTATCTCATTCTGCATCTGTCTGTCCCTTTTCTCAGAAATTGTCTAGCATGCTTTACTGATCCTCTGGGATCTTGATTGGTCATTATAGTGATTAGAGTTGTTAAGTTGTTCCAAGTTTCTTTATAGTGGTTTTGTATAAATCAGGCTCTTATTCTTTTAACTTGCACCATTTCATAAAGATTTTCCTATGTTTCTGAAACTTTATCTTTTGTCATTTCTTATGGCACAATATTATTGTATTACTATAATTTATTCAGCTATTCATTGGTGGAAACTCCTTAGCTACTGCTTGTTAGGGGTTTTTTGCCACCATAAAATTAGTTGTTTAAATTGTTTTTTATTGTGCCAAATGGTTCTTTTACTTTTTTTTTTTAAGATTTTTGCAAGGCAAATGGGGTTAAGTGGCTGGCCCAAGGCCACACAGCTAGGTGTCTGAGACCACATTTGAACCCAGGTTACTCCTGACTCCAGGGCCGGTGCTTTATCCACTGCTGCTTTATCCACTGCGCCACCTAGCCGCCCCTGCTTTTTTTTTTAATTAAATCTTTGGTGGGGTATAGTCTTATATTACTATTTTGTGTCACATGGTTTAGTGACTTTTTTGGCATAGTTCCAAAATTGCTTTTAAGAAGTCCTAGACTAATTCATAACTCTACCAATAATGCCAGAGGTTTTCTACCATATTTTTGTCAGACTCCAACTGAGGAGTTTCTTTCCCCAAATCCATCATTCTTATCCACTTCATTTGTAAACTTTCTTTTCTGCACTGTCAATCTCTTTCTCACCAAGCCATCTTTGTCTAACACTGAATAGTTCTAGCTTCCTCATGCTTTATTCTGTTCTTCAGAATTCTCATTTTCTGACTTTCATGTTCTTTACTCTCAGGGATGAGCACAGCTCTGACCCATACCACAGTGGCTATGAGATGCCTTACGCTGGGGGAGGTGGAGGCCCAACTTATGGACCTCCTCAGCCCTGGGGCCATCCTGATGTCCACATTATGCAACATCATGTACTACCTATCCAGGCCAGGTAAAGACCCACGGAAAAATTAGAGAAGTTTTGGAGAAAAGATTGTGGTTATTTAGTACCTCAAATGGGAAAAAAGGGGCTAATAGGGAACTAGAGACTGTGGGAAATGGAAATGGGCACTAGTTGATACATGGACTAATGTCCATGTTGGGTGAGGAATGGGGCTGTTGGCTACCTTGGCCCCCCATCCCCCCACCCTCTTCCCCCCAAACCAAGACCCCCCGACCGGGCCCCCCCCCAGGCTGGGCAGCATCGCAGAAATCGACCTGGGTGTTCCACCACCTGTCATGAAGACCTTTAAGGAGTTTCTGCTATCACTGGATGATTCCGTGGATGAGACAGAAGCTGTTAAGCGCTACAATGATTACAAGCTGGAGTTCCGAAGGCAGCAGATGCAGGACTTCTTCCTGGCTCATAAAGATGAGGAGTGGTGAGTGCCCCCTCCTTACCCATATTCCTTTCCCTTGGCATGTTTCCCTTGGCCTAGGAGGTGGAACCCGAAGCCCTATGTACCCTGGAGTTCCTGAGGGTTTGGGGAAGTGCCCAACATTGTTGTGATCTCCTAGGTATAAAGACTCCTGTGTTCCTCCACCTCCACCCCCAATATCATTGTCCTCAATGAATTAGACACTACCTTCAGGGAGCTGGCTGGAGCCCTCCAGCATTGTCTTTCTCCTGTGGGTGGTAGAGAAGCTGTTCTTTCCTTTTGCTGGCACAGAGAGAACCAAGGGCTGTGTCATCCCCAGTCTTTGTACCCTTTGTGACTCATGGTCTCCTAAAAGTGACGTGACTCTAAACAAAAAAAGCAGAGATCTTGAGGTCATCTTTAAAGAAAAACAAAAAGAAACCCCCCAAAAAACCTTTGATTCTTTTTTTTTTTTTCCGTTTGTGGATGTTTTGATTTTAATCAATCATCTTTTCCCCCCTCCTCCTGCTCCTCCTCCTTGAAAAGAGCCAGAACCGGGAACTACACCCACCCATCGCCGGAGCTCGGAGCAAACCCATCTCACCCCCACCACACCCAGCCCATACACCAGCCCCCCTGGGCCAAGCTGTGCTCCCCCCCGCCAGGCAGAGAGAAAGGGCACCACTGTGCACAATGCAGTGGCTTAGATGAATGTGATTTCGTAGGCAGTTAGTCAGTCAGGGCCCCCTCCGCCAAGCCATGCGGGGTGGGGCAGCGGGCCGGGAGCCCACCCCAGCCAGGAGCCAGCCGGCCCAGGCCCACCAGCCAGCACGGGTCGGCCTGGCTAGTTAAATCTTGAGCTCTGTTTGACCAAGCAGCCAAGGTAAAGTCCCTGGAGGCGACGCCTGCGGCTTTTCCTTCCTTCTCACACTGAACTTTTGGTTCTCTTTTCTCCTTTTCATATATTTCTGTATCTCCTTTTCTCCCCATTCTGGTCCATGTTTCCTTCTCTGTTTTACCCTGTCTTTTCCTGTCTTATCTGCCTTTTGAATCTACTTCAGCTTTTCATACTCCACCCCCCTCCTACCTCCCAATATCTGCATCTCAATTTTCTTTTCTGTTTCAGCACTTTGTTTTTCTTTCTCCTACCCCCTCCCCCAACTTCTTACTTTTCTCTCTTTCTCTATCCCCTAGGTAGTGCCTAAATTATAAGGGACAGTCATTTCTTCCACTTCCTATCTCCATTTTTGTCTGTCTTCCCAAGGGGAGATAGAAGTATCAGGTCCTTCTTGACCCCTCTTGGTGTGTGTCAGGTCCTTTCCCAAACCTAGAGGGATTGGGGGTAATAATCCTTTTAATTCTTGAAGGGATATCTTTGGGGGCATAATATTATCTCTATTGGACCTGGCAACACTGACCCCATTTATCTTAATATTCCAGAAACCTAGGGAAATGAATCAAGGGAGCTGGCCTCAGTTACTCCAGTCTTCCCTAGTCTCTCCATTTTTCTGGAACCCAGAGTTCCTTGATCCTGGATTTACCCAAATCTTCTCACCTAGAGCCAATCTCTTTGATCTGTTTGGGGTGGCATGATAATTCTTTGTGTTCCCCTCCCCACAGTCTCCTGTTCTTAACCATTTTTTGTGGGTTTATGAGGAGGGGGAGGTATACCATGATTTTCTTGGATTCCCTCTCATATCTATGACCTGGGCTACTTGTGACAATTTTTGTCTTTTCCCCTTCCCATTTCCTTTCTCAGGTTTCGGTCCAAATACCACCCTGATGAGGTGGGGAAGCGACGACAGGAGGCCAAAGGAGCCCTACAGAACAGACTTCAGGTGTTCCTATCTTTGATGGATAGTGGCTGGTTTGATAATCTCCTTTTGGACATTGACAAGGCTGATGCCATCATCAAGATGCTGGATGCAGGTGTGGGTTTATAGAGTATAGATGGCTTTATCCCTGAAAGTTCAGGGTCTGAAGAGAGCAAGAGGCCAGTATATCCAGGTCTTTAGAGTAGGGGATGGGGAGCAGAAAGCCTCCTGAAAAAATAGAGGCCATTTCATTACTCCTCAACATCATTTTCCATTTACTCCTAATTGTCACAGTCTGTGATTTAAAAAAATGTCAATTCCTCTATTTGTACCCTTGCCTCTCTTGCCCCTAATCTTCATTCTTTTACTTTTTCTTCTTTCCTGCAAATGTGCACAGATCTCCATTCGACCCTACCGTCCTCTCGAGCTTAGTAATGAGTATTGTATATCTTTCCTTCCTCTCAGTTTACTTATAGTGATAAGCTGTCTTCTTGTTCTGGGAATGAATAGGGTTTCTATCACTCTGAAATAAAGAAACTTTAGTTCACCCCAAAAATCTAGTAAAGGGTACAAATGCTTTTGAGTTCTGGATTCATTTCCTCACCTTCCCCCCTCATTGAGAAGACCTGAATAGTAATAACTATCCCCTGGAGACTCAGCTGGCCGGGTCTAGTTAGGTCTATTTCCTTTTCCTCCACCTCTTCCTCTTTTCCTTACATGTTGGGGTTCTGTTATAAGTGATCAAAATTTATATTCCTTTTTGATCATATACTTTCCAAGGTATCTTGGGGTTTAGGGCTAGATTTTTTTTTTCTTCCCTGTTCTATCATTTCAATTTTTTTAGTTTTCTGACTGGAACAGTTAATTAACTCTATTGTTTCATTGTTTTCATTTTATGATTTCTTGAATTATAGCTCTGGAAAATCAGAGGGCTTTGATGAAGCCCTTTGAGATTCAAATGTCTTTAAATCCAGTAATAAGTCTAAGCCCAAGCTTCACTTGCTTGCTGTTGGTGTTTTAATGGCTTGAAGTGAGTGTAAATAGTAACTGTTTCTGTTTTGGCCAGAAACTCTGAGGATTTTCCCTTCCCTGATTGTTTCTTGCCTCAGACAAACTGAGGCAACTTTGACCTAAGTCTTGCCACTAGACTCCAAATGAAATGATTCTGGAGAAATGATTTTGCATAGCTCTGCCTCACTCAAATTCAACAACTTTGGGAAGGCAAACAATTTGATAAAGATTACACGTGTATTGTCATGCAAAACAGTGTTATGAGGGGAAAAAAAAACAAAAAGAAGCATGCTTTGATTTACATTCAAACTCTCCATCAATTCCTTTGGATCTTGGTTTTGATAAGAAAAGCTAAGTCATCACAATTGATCATTGTACGTTATTGCTCTTGCTGTATATACTATTGTAAGTTTGCCCAGGTTTCTTTGAAGCATTACAGTATCACAAAACTTCAGCCATTCCCTAGTATTTTTGTATATGTAGATCCTTTCTTTGTATTACAGGCCTAGTAGTGGTATTGTTCCATCAAATAATATGCACAGTTTTCTAGCCCTTTGAGTATAGTTCCAAATTGCTTTCCAGTGTGTCAGTGTCCCCATTTCCTTTTCTGTCATTAGCGTGGTACCTCAGAGTTTTATTTTGCATTTCTGAAAGGCTCTAAATCATATGACTAAAAACTGCTTTGACCATTTATTATTTGGGAAATGACTTGACTCCCCCATCCACCCTGTCTTCTTTACCCACATGAATGTGTATATGGCTCATTTGCCAATTCTGATGGAGGGCTAGGTTCATGTTTGCCACCATCCTCTCCACAGGAGTAAAAAAAAAATTATGGTTCTTTTACATGAGAATTACTCCATTCTACCTCTCCCTTCCTCTGTTAATTTTATATTTTTAGATATCCTGGCATAGTTGTTCACATGTGTTCTTAAGAGTTATAGTATCAGGAGTTTAAACAGTTTAACCTTATTAAAGATTTGTCTTGCCTATTTATCTTTTAATTTACCTGTTCTTTCCTACCTCAGTACTTCAGGAATTTGACTTTAATAATTTTACCTTGATAATTTCATGGCCAGTTCTAATCTGTAAGGAATTATTTTCTTCAATATCTTTTTTACTAACTTTTTCTTCTTTCAATTTTTCCTCTATCTCTTGAGACCAATTTGCATTTTGACTTTGTTGTCTTCAGAGTTTGTATTTTGATCTTCCCTGTTAACTGCAGTTCCTTCTTTAGATATGGATTCACAAATCCCTTAAAATTGTCACCCCATGTTGTGTGTATAATGTTCTTCTGGTTCTGCTCATTTCACTCAGCATCTTCAATATCTTTTACTGAATCATCATCCATGTACTGAACCCTGACATCTTTGACTTCAACATTGTACCAGCTCTCAAATTCTTTTTCTATTCAGTTATTTATAAAACCACAGATCATTTCCCTTTTCAAAATCTGTCAGTTGCTTTCAGGATAAAATACTCTTTAGCTTGGCAGTAGACAGTGTGGGTCCCCCAGGAATTCATTCCCTATTACTCTCTTTCATGCCTCCCATTTCTTTTTATTATATACCAGTTAAACCTACTTACTCCTTTTTCCCCTAACTGGATAATCAAGGCTCAATGCATATGCATCTCTTCAAATTTTCACAAATGATATGTTTATTTCTCAAGTAGAACTTGAGCTGCTTGAGGAAGGTGACTGTTTTTTGTGTCCCCTAGCATAGTGCCTTGCCCATAGTAGGTACTTCAATTTCCATTTGGATTGTAATCTCTTAACTTTTGTCTGCAGCTGTGATTAAGATGGAAGGAGGCACAGAACATGACCTCCGGATTCTGGACCAGGAAGAAGAGGATGAGCAGTCAGGGAAACCCGGAGAACCTGGCAAGAAAGAAGATGGAAGAGGGGGCTTAGGACTTACTGATGGGGAAAGAAAAACTGATAAGGATGACAAAGATGATAGCAAACAGGTTGGGAATGTTGGGGCTCCTAGGATGTGGGAAAGGGTAGGAGTGGTACTGATAGGAATTCTGAACTCACCTTTATAGAGAAAAGGGCCAATGTAACTTGTGTGGGAGATATAACACCTCCATGTTTTTTCTCTGCTTGTAGACTGAGAATGATAGTATGTCTGATGATAAAGCAAAAAAACCTGATGGTGATGGGGAGAAAGATGAGAAGAAAGAAGAGCCTGAGAAAGAAGCTAAGAAGGTTGTGGGCCTGTTGGTGAAAGGACTGTGAGCCTTAGGGTTTTGGAGAGGGGTTGATCCCTGATTTCTTGCTCATTCTTTGACTTTTCCAACCACACCTCCCATTCCTTACAGAGCAGTAAGAAGCGGAACCGGAAGCACAGTGGGGATGATAGCTTTGATGAAGGCAGTGTTTCTGAGTCTGAATCTGAATCAGAGAGTGTCCAGGCTGAGGAGGAGAAGGATGAGGCTGGTGGGTTTAGTCCTGTTTATAATCTAATTTTTTTTTTCATGAAGGGGGTGCGTTTAGGTGGATGAGAGTTGGGAGGGAGAAGCATGAAATTACTTACTCCTCTCCTTCCACCAATTCCCAACTCACACAGAAGAAGCTGCCAAGGAGAAGGAGAAACCCAAAGAGGAAGATCGAGAAAAGCCTAAAGAGAAACCCAAGGAAACACTTGGACTTGAATTCAAACCCCGACCTCTACACAAGACTTGTTCCCTTTTCATGCGCAATATTGCACCTAATATTCCTCGAGCTGAGATAATCTCTGTAAGTGAGATGGGGATACCTTATTTGTCAGGGAAGTATTTGTATTGATACACAATACACATATATATCTGAAAGTTTTCCTTTACCCCTCATCTAAGTAGATCAGGACTGTGAAGAGAAATGTGAATTCTAAATAACTTGTGTTCTTTTTACCTCCCAGTTGTGTAAGAAATACCCAGGCTTCATGCGGGTGGCTTTGTCAGAACCCCAGCCTGAGAGGAGGTGAGCTGGGAAGGACGGGATATTTGGGTACCAAATGGTACTAGATGGGCTAGATAGGTAGTTTTGATTGAGATTATTATGAAGTTTCACATATCTATTACCACCTTTACCTAGATTTTTCCGTCGGGGTTGGGTGACTTTTGATCGAAGTGTAAACATCAAGGAAATCTGCTGGAATCTGCAGAATATCAGGGTGAGTACCATAGAAGTAATGATCTGTTGAGCTGTGATCATATAAGCTTTACCATGGAATCCACTGGACATGTTCAGGGTATCCTGGATTCTTTTCTGTTCCTTCAGGGACAAATTGAATTGAAGTAGTAGCTTTCTAATTATTCTAATAGCTTCGAGAATGTGAGCTGAGCCCTGGTGTGAATCGAGACTTAACTCGACGGGTCCGCAATGTCAATGGCATCACTCAGCACAAACAGATTGTACGCAATGACATCAAGCTGGCTGCCAAGCTGATTCATACTCTGGATGATAGGACCCAACTTTGGGGGGCCGAGTCTGGGACCCCTCCCTTGCCCACGGTCAGTGATTCATCTGTATTATAACTTACTTTTCCTGTGATATTATGACTCCTCTGTCATCATTGCCGACCTTCCCTCCTTCCCTGAAGCCTATGTAGGTTAGGCAAAAGTCAAGGCATTGCCAATCTAAAGTCACTATTCTCAGTACTATTAAATTGTGTGGGGGAATCATTGTTGCCTCAGCTTTCAAATTCTGCCTTCCTGAATAGGGAGGTTTTGAGCTAGCATAGCCAGATGTGGTAAGCAACCCAATTCAACCAACTTTGGCTGGTACCTTTTATTTTCTAATAACCCACCTGCCCTCTTTCACTCTAAACCTCCCCCCCCCCCCATTCAGAACTTGCCCTCTCAGAACCCAATCCTGAAGAATATCACTGATTACTTGATTGAGGAAGTGAGTGCTGAAGAGGAAGAGCTGCTAGGGAACAGTGGAGGAGGACCCCCTGAGGAGCCTCCCAAGGAGGGTAATCCAGCTGAAATTAATGTGGAACGAGATGAAAAGCTGCTCAAGGTGAGGGGGAGTTAACTATATCAATAGGGGTATGGAGAGGTGAAGAGGCTATTGTAAAGGCATGAGTATAGGGTCTCTTGATACCATATTATCTATACAGGTTCTTGACAAGTTACTCCTGTACTTACGTATTGTGCACTCTTTGGATTATTACAATACCTGTGAATATCCCAATGAGGATGAAATGCCCAACAGGTGTGGCATCATTCATGTTCGAGGACCTGTACCCCCAAACCGCATTAGCCACGGAGAAGGCAAGACATCCTGTATCTGCCCTTGTTCCTTTTTCTATATCCCCATTTCCTCTTTAGTATTTACTTCTCACTACCCTCATCTGTGATTTTTTTTCTTATCTTTCCTTTGGTTCTGTATTTCACCCTAGTATTCTCTTCCAACAGTGGTAGAATGGCAGAAGACTTTTGAGGAAAAACTGACGCCCTTGTTGAGTGTTCGGGAGTCTTTGTCAGAGGATGAAGCCCAGAAAATGGGACGCAAAGACCCTGAGCAAGAGGTGGAAAAATTTGTCACTTCCAACACACAGGAGCTGGGCAAAGACAAGTGGCTATGCCCCCTCAGTGGCAAGAAATTCAAGGTTAGGAGTGATGAGAAGACTAGGGTGAAGGGTTATGGGGGGGGTCTTAGGGGATTTTGAAAGGGAGAATAGTTGAGACAATGATCAAAAGAGTAAAAATATGAAAGAATACACCAGTCACCTTCTGAAAGCTATCCAAGGAACAAAGAAGTAGGGCAAAGTAAATCTGTTTTTGTCCTTCCTAGAGACAGATAACTGATGCACTGGGCCTGGAATCCAGAAGATCTGAGTTCAAATCCAGCCTCAGTCACTTTCTGTGTCACTCTGGGCAAATCTTTTGCCAATAAAACCTCATGGGAGGGTATGCTCCACGGGGTCACGAAGAGACTGAACAATTTGTCCTTCCTAATGTTTTTTGGGCAAATAAGGGAGCTATGTTTTAACCTGTCTTTTCTGGCCTAGGGCCCCGAGTTTGTACGTAAGCATATCTTCAATAAGCATGCTGAAAAAATTGAGGAAGTAAAGAAGGAGGTGGCCTTTTTCAACAATTTCCTCACTGATGCCAAGCGCCCTGCACTGCCTGAGGTCAAGCCAGCTCAACCACCTGGTCCTGCTCAAAGTAAGAAGTGCTTCATGGAGATTCTAATTAACCTTGCTCTAGGCAACTGTGACTCCTAACACTACCCAGCCTGTTGTGCTCTTAAAAGTAGTCATTTACCTTTCCTAGTCCTTCCAAGAATCTTAGGACCCAGATAACAAGATTTCTAGGACACTCATTCCCATGAATCCATCCTCCCTTTATCCCCCTCCCCCCCTTACGCAGTAATTCATGTTCCGGTCCGTGCTGTACTCCCCCCAGGCCTGACAGGACTCCCCTACCCACACCAGACACCCCAAGGCCTGATGCCTTATGGTCAGCCTCGACCACCTATCCTTGGCTATGGAGGTGAGTGTAAAGAATGAGTTGGGATCATTTTGGGGGAACTGGGAGAAAATTGGAGAAACAATAGATGTCCTTAAACATGTTTCATTCCCAGCTGCTGCTGTCCGTCCCACAGTCCCTACAGGAGGACCCCCATATGGAGGCCCCCATGCTCCTTATGGTGCTGGCCGTGGCAACTATGACTCGTTCCGGGGCCAGGGTGGTTATCCAGGGAAACCCCGAAACCGGTAAGATCCGAGATTTCTAGCCATCAGATGTTCTTTCCATCCCAGCTTTAATAAATCTAACATCATCTTTTCTGATGTTTTCACAGTATGGTTCGAGGTGACCCACGGGCAATTGTGGAATATCGTGACCTGGATGCCCCTGAAGATGTCGATTTCTTCTGAACACATTGTCCTTCCCCTCAACTTCTGTATTCATGATTCCCTTCCCCTTTTCATATCCAAAATAATTTTTTTGTATGTTTAGCCGTACTGCCAATAAACAGCTTTCCACATGACTGGGGCAACTGAGTGTGCAGAGTAGAGTCCCAAAGTAGCATTATCTGCCTATGGCAGATAAGACTCATTTTTATTTACTTTATCCTTCTGAAGTTGGGAAAATTACATGTTACAGATTTCTTTAATGTATAGTCTTTGCCATTAGTTTTCACAAGTTTAAGTATGTTGGGTATATAGCCAACACTGACTGTATTTAAGACCAGATAGAGCATTTTTTGTTAGCCTCAAAGGTCAGTTTTTACCCGTTTACTGGAGTTGAAGAAATGGGAGTCAATAGCTGTGCCTATTTTTTTTTTTTTGCCAGCTCATCCAACCAACCTTTATCCAGTGAAACGGTTTGGCCTTTTTTTCTTTTTTGGCCTTGGTCCCCTTGCACCCACAATTCTCTGAACTTCTTTCTTGCCCTCCTAACAGACACTTTCTATCTACTAAGTGGATAGGCACTATCCAAACTTTTTTAAAGTCAGAAGTTTTTATCTCTCATCTCTATTGGACCTTGATGTAGGATTCTGGAAACCTGTTTATGGAATACCATGTTGCACTGACCTATACCCACAGCCATAGCCCATCCCAGAAGTGTTCAGGCAGGTTGGGCCCTTGCTCAGGTGTGCATCCAAAAGCAAGGCCAAGTTGTATTGTTTGTAGAGCACTAAATTTGAGTTAGCACACTGCAGATTTTGGGGGTTGTTGGACACTGATGAATGGAAGGGGTTCGGATAATGGCACATTTTGCCTTGGACCCGATAGCTGTTTTTTTATGCAGGGCCCTTCCTTAACCTTTCTCTGCTGCAGCTTGCTGCTCTTTGCAGTTTGCCGTAGGCAGCTCTTTGCATATTAGAAAATTACTTTGGTCACCCTGAGGCTTCACAAGATTATGGGTGCCTTAATGACCATGACTTTGCTCGGTAGCTGACTCTTAAGTAAAGTGGACCTCTTAAGATACGCGTTCTCACTGTACAGCGCCAACCGATTGAGTACTGCTGGAGCTCACTATAACGTGGGCGCCAAAGACGCGCTAACGCGCTCATTTATCTCCCGAACCTCGGGCTTTTCCCAGTCCCTCTCCCTTTTCCCCCCACCAGGCTCACACAAACTCTGAGACTAACTTTATTGGGGACCCAGAGGGGCGCAGGTACCGCGGGGGGAGGGGACTCGCAGCCCGGGACATGCAGGGAGTGGAGAGAACCCTGGAGGACGGGGCTAGCCCCGCGGCTTTATCCTCTATATCCCAGCCTAGAAATAGTATATACTGCTGTGGAGCTGGGGAATTTGGGGGAGGCTGGCTTCCTGGAGTGTCAGAGGATCCAAGGATCCGTATCCCTTCACAGGTCGGAGCAGCGCTCTTGTTTGCTGTAATGGTCGAACTGGTTCTTCCAGTGCACCATGTAGGAGCTCCAGCGGTGGAACTCCGCCTTCCACTGGCGTTCCGCCTCATCCAGGCTATCTGCCAGGGGGCCGGGGGCCGGGGAGGAGGGGTTTCAAGGAAGACATCGGAGGGAGGAGAAATGGGACGAGGGGAGGAACCGGACAATGAAGATGAAAGCGGAAGAGATGCAACAGAAGATGCCCAGGAGTGATGGAGACAAGGAGCCGCATTAGACAGGGAGGAGAGGAGAGAAGAGAAGAGATAGTTAAGAACAGTCGCGTTAAGGGTGGGGTGGTGGTGTTGGGACTCGCAAGGAGACCTCAGCCCCTCCTCTATGTTCATGTTCAGGATACAACAAATATTTGCCTTTTCATGTAAAGAACAGAGAAAGTGTCAACGTAGGTCACTATCTCCAAGGAAAATTGGAGGGCGGGGTGGAGTGGAGGAGCGCTGAATCTGGAGCTCCCTGAAATCGCGGCCCCTCCCTGTGGCCTCTGGAAAGTCGCAGTAACCCGGGGCATGGGGAGGAGGGTGACAAGTGAGTTTTCGGGGCCACTAGAGGAAGGACAAAGCGGCCAAGGCTGAGCCCTGGGGCGGCCCCACCTCCGGCCGGGGCACTAGGGCGGGAGGGGGAAGAAGACCGTGGGTTACACCCTGATGGATGGAGAGATGGGGCCCCCGAGACGCCTTCCCAGCACCACCATCCCCCGAGCTCCTGCACATCCCTGGCTGCTACCCTACGTACCGCCTGGTCTGCCCCGGCCTGCCGTCTTGGGCCCTGCCCTTGGCTCAGGGGCCCTCCTCCTCGCGTCCTTCGCCCCCTACCCTCCTTTCTAGCGGTCTGCTTACCGGTGGCGCTGAGCAGCTTCGGCAGAAATCGGTTCCAGAAGGCGCAGGCCTGCGCGCGTAGCCCTCGCCGTACTTCCAGCGGCCGCAAGTTGAGGCTTACGTACTGCTGAGCCCCCGATGTGTAGGGGGGCCAGCGCGGGGCTTCACGCTCCCGGGGCTCGTTGGGATCGCTGGGGGAAGGGTGAGGACAGAATCAGAGCCGGGCCCTCCAGGAGCTGCGCCTCCTCCCTTCTCCCTCTTCGCATAGCATCCCCATTCCCCCTATACGGAGTGCCTGGCACACAGTAAACTAGCTTTTATTGACTGCTGTCTTCTCTTTGTATCTGCAATCAGGGGATATGTGTTCAAACCCCATCTTTGCTACTTATTTGTGTGGGCTTGAGCAACTTCCCTCGGCTTCAGTTACTTCATCTCTAAAATGAGGATCTTTCAGTTCAGAATTTTTGATCTCCATCTCTTCTCTCCTCCCTCTCTATCTCTGTCTCCCATTATCTCAGCCATGTTTCCTTTTCCAGTTTCACAGTCATCTTTCTCTTTTCATTATTCTTTCATCCCTTTTCATCATCTTTCCACCTAATCTCCATCATCCCCAATTACCCCTTTATTATTTAGGATGCTCTTCCCCTAGTTTCCTTGTTTTTCCACTTTTCTTGCCTATTCTTCACCTGAATCTTATTATTATCCCATTACTTTCCCAACCCAACTGACCCTGTACGGGCAAAGTTGGCCCAATATCTCATCAGGCGTCGGGCAAGAATTCTCTCAGGGCCAGTGTAGTTGAGTGTTGGTTCAAGGGGAAGGCCAAAGATAAATTCAATCTCATATCCATGGGGGACACCCATCCAGAGAGGCCAGGACAATGTAGAGGCTCGATGGTCAAATACATAGGCATAAACACGGGCACCTTGTGCAGCAAGTCCTCCAGCTAGTTGGGCCACAGGACATACCACATTATGGTCACCCACAACATCACCCAAGGCCTCTCGAAGCCGTGCAGGGTCATCAGGGTGTAGCCAGTCTGTGTAGTGCAGAACCACAGCCTCTGCTGCCAGCTCACTTGCTTGAGGAACCCCAACCTGCACTCCAGCCAGGAATTGGGCCCGATTGATCAGAGACTCATTATCCTTGCTGAAACCAGGGGCCCCATAGACCAGGAAATAGGAGCCCTCATCCTGTACTACACCTACCAGCACCTAGGAAAAACATGTCAAAAAGATGGAAAAAGTCAAGTACAGAGAGATAGATACACAGAAAAACAGAAACCAAGAGATGGGGAAAGATGAAAAGAGAGACCAGGGCTGATAGGAATAGAGTCCAAAAGAGGCAAATAGGACAAATATAAAGAACAAAAGAGAAAATTTGTAAGATTGAGGAGAAAAAAAATACATTAATTTCCATTCCTTTTTTTTCCCTTCCCTACTAAGTAAGCTATTTTGAGATCTAAGTACTCTCAAAGTTAAGTCAAGTGAAATGAGAGGTGAAAGAGAATTTGTGAATTTGGGGGATTAATGAATGAGGAGCCCAAAACCACAGTTACCTGCAGGCCATGAAAGTCCCCAGCATTGATGAGGGCCTCAGGAGTATCACTGAGGAAGTCTCCATCCACAACAGGAACGAAAGAGAAACGGAAGACACTCTGTTGGGGCAGCACCTGCCATTCCTGATCCACAAGGTCCTGAGCTGGACGGGTCCTCAGGCAGACTATCAGCTCAGTGTCATTGCTGCCGGTGGGACAGCCCACTAACCTAGCCAGCAAGGTGGCCCGTCTACGAGCCTCACCTGCCCCTACAGTGGCCCAGGGTCCATTGGGAGTCCCACTCTGCAGCACTGCCCGATGGAATAATCCACGACTTGGGGGTGAAAGCAGGTGCATGCCTACAGAGGCAGCTCCAGCACTTTCCCCAAAGAGTGTCACTGACTTTGGGTCCCCTCCAAAGGCTGCTATATTGTCCTGTACCCATTGCATTGCTAGACGCTGGTCCAGCAGCCCCATGTTGCCTGGTGCCTCCCGGCTCCCTGGTAATGCCAAAAAGCCAAAGGCACCAACTCGGTAATTCATGGAAACAAGCACAGTGCCCTCAACCCTGGCCAGGAATCGTCCATCATAAACATCAAGGGAGGAAGCCCCGCTGTAAAAGCCACCTCCATAGATCCAGACCAGGACTGGTGCTGGAACCACTGGTCGGGGGGAAGGTGTCCACACATTGAGATATAGGCAATCCTCACTTAGCTCCCGGTTAGGATTCCACATTTCAGACCCTTGGAAACCTGGATACAGGTTGTCCACGTATTGGTAGCAGACATGCTGGAAGGATGTGGCATCCAAGACCCCATTCCATGCCCGTTTGGGTTCTGGAGGCAAGAATCTCCTAGGTCCTACTGGGGGCTCAGCAAAGGGGATACCCAGAAAAGCAGTAACAGGGCCTCCTGGGGCACTGAGGTGAATTCCACGAAGCTTGCCCTCTTTTACTGTCACCAGCAGGTCAGGATCCTCAATAGTTTCAGCTTCTACCCACCTGCCGAAGAGGAAGAGGAGGAGAAGAAGAGGTGGGGAAGGACTATGAAGAAGCAGTAGAGAGAGTCGAATAGCCATACTGGTGCCTGCAAGGGTAAAGAGGGACAGGAAGTGAGATGGTCAAGGAAGGAGGAGAGGGAGGAGAAAGAAAGCAAGGAGATCAGAATTTTGACGTAGTAGTTATGCTGGAGAAACAGGAGGGTCGAGCAGATAGAAAGCCCCAGAGACAGAGCCCTTTTGTTTCATGTTCAGAAGGTTCTTTTTGGTTTTGGAAGCCTCCACATCTCAGTCCACACAACCCACAGTACACGGAGGGTGAGGTCTTAAGAGAATTTGGGGAAGTCGGAGTACAAGATGAGAGAAAGGGCTCTTAGAAAACTGCCCTTGGGTCAGTTCTGGGGTTGAGTCAGGAACCTACCCTTACCCTGCCCTGATCTGCGCCTGTCACCTGGCATAGAAGCCGAACTCTGGGATGGTTCCTATCCGCAGTTGTGCTCTATCCCAGAACCAGCGGACCTCAGTAGCTCACCCCCACTCCCACACCCTCCCCACTTCCACAACACTGTGCGTTGGGACTGCAGTTCCAGTATCCAACCAGGGAGAGTCAGCAGCCACTGAGAAAAGTGTATCAGCCTACTTTCCCCTACTCCCCAACCCCCATCTCTCTTCATCTCCTTCCACGCTTCCTACCTCCAAACCAGGAGCGGAGGAGCGGGGCGGGGGAATCCTCGGCTTTTGGCAGGGGCGCAAGGTTAGGCAAGAGGACACGAGACACCGGGGTCACTAAGGTGTCGTGGTCCCCAGATCGGGGGGTTGGGTAGGTGTTGGGGAAAGAGGAACGCCCAGCCAGCCGGCCTCTATTTTGGGGACAGCAGCTGCGGTTGTTCCGGTATTTCCATCCAGGGATCAAAATTCCCCAGATCAGGACGGAAATTCCCCCCCCACCCCCCACCCCATCCTCGCTGTCCTCTGGAGGATCCCCAGTGAGGTTCTGAGCCTCGGCGGTGAGGCGGGGCGGGGGGTAGCGGGAGAGGAGGATTAACTAGGAAACACGAGGAAAGGGGCTAATTATAAACCAGGGGCTTCCGCTGGCACTACCCTCCCTTCCACACTCCTCTCCAGCAGTAGGACAGAGATGGATTTCCCTTGGGGGTGGGGAGGCAGGGAACCCAGGCGGGATCAGGAGACTGGGGGAAAGGAAGCTGGGGATATTGGGGTGGGAGGTCCCGGCAGCCCCCTTGGAAGCCCCGGCCCCACCCCAGGGACCCAATAGACTTGAGATAAAATGCTCTGGCCCTGGGAGGTGGCGGCCTCTCAAGGACTGCAGGGGCAATGAAAAGCCCAGTGAGCCGGGCAGTGCGAGTGAAGTGTGTGTGCAGGTCTTTGCAGGGCAGGAGGAGCGCTGAATTTCCTCCCTCTCCGCCCGAGGTGAGGGCCCGGGTGTTTGGAAGTCTCGGTGATGCTATAGGCCTGGGGTGAGGGGTAGGGGGTTTGTGTGAGGAGGAGGGATTGCGTGTTGGGGGAGGGGGAGCGGTGTATTAAGGTGGAGGGCTGGCAGGGGATGTATGAGGGGTCTGCGGACGCCTATGGATGCACGCATACGCCCGAGTTGCGCCTTCTCAGATGGGAGATGAGGGGCAAGACTAGTGTGGAGAGGCCGGGGTCTTACCTGGGCCGGGCAGGCCGGGAGCAGGAGGCGGAGGAGCTTCCCCAACGCAGGCTAAGCCGGCTCTGACAGCCGCCGCCGCCTCCTCCCCGCCCCCAGCCTCTGGCACACACCCCCCCACAGGGGCCGCTGGGGCTCCGACTCCCCCGCCCATTCCTTCCCCCTCCGCTCGGCGAGACGCCGAGAGACATACTTAGACACACTTACAGTGACAGAGACACCGACACACGGGAGGGGGCAGCCCCGGTCCTAGAGAAAGACGTGACACACACCCATAAAGAGCGGATGGGCCCACATCAGCCCACAAAGAACACCCCAGTGTGGCAGAGGAGATGCAGACACAGTGATGGACACACCGAAACCTAGTGTCAGACAGTCCACCCCCACCTTCTAACAACATACACAGGCGCTTGACATTGGGACCGGGCGATCCAGTCCGGCCCAGGTGGTGCAGGAACCCAGGACTGGGCGGACGTCTGCCCGCACATCCCATGTCCTTCTGAGTCAGCAGGAGGTCAGGCCTTCCTATCCCATCCCCCAAATTCTCGGCTCCCCTAGGTGCCCCGCCACATATACCTTGAGGGCGGAGTGAACTCTCGAAAGACAGGACTGAGGAAACCCATGGAAGAGGGATAAAGGCGGACATTGGGGAAGGACCAGCACAAGAGATAGGAGAACTGCTTAGTAGGACTTGGGGTGGGGTGCCTCAACCCCACCCAACGCTGCCAACCTCAGGAGGCTCCTTGAGGCAGCTGGCTTGGATTCCCCCAGAACGTGTGTGTTGGGGGAAGGGGCGGGAATATTCTGGGACCCTAGTCACCAATCAGAAACCTGCTGGTCCATGACATCACCAGAACGGGTCCTCATTGGCCCATGCCACCGGCAGTTGGTGAGCTCCGACTCTTCGTGCCCGAGCCACTTCTGTCTCCCGGTTCCTCTCTCTCTGCCCTCACACTTTCTCCTCTCCCTCCGCTCCCCGCCTGTCTCCCAGCCGTGCCACACGAAGGCCCCGGGGGGGGCCTCCATGGGCAGGGGTCCCCTCCTCATCGGTCCTGCCGTCACCCTCCCTCTCCACACGCGCCTCTCTTGTCTTGGGGCAACCACTTGTTTTGGAGGGAGAGCCCCCACGTGCTCTGTATGGGAGCCTCTGGAATGGGATGCAGGCGTCCCTGGAGGCACTCGGGATGTTGCCAGTCACTTCACACCTAGGCCACCATTCCCGATTTGCTCCCAGTCTTTCTCTTTGGCAATCTCCGTACCCTCGGTGGGGATGCGCCAGGGGCGGGGGAGACGGGAGGCTGGTGAAGGCAAGGCTGGAGAGCCTTGGGCAGAAGGGGGAAGTCGTTATCTGTCTCCTGCTCTTCCCAACTTAGGAACCCTCTAAAATGGGCCCCCCGGCTCCTTCAAAAATGGGAACCTCCTCTCTAATCCCCTTTCCTGCCTTCCCTTCCTGGTCCTTCTGGCTATGGGCTGAGCTTCTTGCCACCCACTCCCTAGCCTAACCTAGTTAGAAACTCCGGCTGAGTCCAGGCAATGCCTCAGAAGGTTATCTCAGGTCTGTCACTGTTTTTCGTTTTAGAGATCACATCTTATCCCATCCCCTTCCTTTCCAGGAGTACGACCCTGGGGTCCCCTCCCTGGTCGTGCCCAGGTGCAGGGTTCTTGTGCCGACTCCTTCCCCTTCTTCACTCCATGCCCACGCCATCCCCCGCCTGGGCTCAAAGATGCAGCTTCACTTCTATCCTTCCTTGTAAGGCAGTGGAGACCTCCAGGTGGCACCAGCGGCACAATACTCTGGCTCGAGATGGGATTCGGGGCTCTGGTGGAAAAACCTCGAAGCTTTGAAGGTTCGACCTCCATTTTTTCCTCCTACTGTTTTGCTGTCGCTTGCCCCCTATATTCCCATCTCCTAAGGGGACAGGGATTGATGCTGGATATAGATTATAAGATGCTGGGAAACAGATTATAAGATTTAGAGGTAGAAAGGACCTGAGAGATTATCTAGTCTTTCAATTTACAGATTAAGAAACAAGGGTCCAGAGAAGCCTAGCTATTTGCCCGGGGTAGAAAGTGGCAGAGCTAGGACCGGAATCCAGCATCTTTGATTATAAGTGAAATCCTCTTTTTACTTCGACATACATTACTTAACCCCTTAGGAACATAAATATAATCTTGATCAGTTATTAAAATTAGTTATTTGGGTAATAAAGCTAAATTTTGCATGAAAAATAAAATAAAAAGTATGTATGGGAAGGGTGTAGAGGAAGAGGCTTTATTTATTGATGTTAATTGTGGCCTTAGTCAAGTTCCTCAACCTCAGTTTTCTCTTCTATAAAATTAAGGAAGTTGGACTACATGAGCTCCATGTTCCCTTCCCAGACATTCTGCCTGAGTAAATGAAAATTATTTTAGTGACCTGGGGCTGATATTCATTTTAGGGGGTCCCAGGTCCTGGTAATTGGAGTTGTCCCCTACCTAGTCTGGGCAGTCTTTGGAAGGTTCTCATATATTTTTGAGTGCTCCAGAAGCCTGATGAAGGATGATTTAAAAAAAACAACTATTTTATTGTTTCTTTTGGGTTCTTAATTTTAAAAACCATTTTTATTCTGTTGAGTTCTTACTGATGTTGATTTCATAATGATGACTTTGGACATTAGTAACTTTAATATTACTTCTTTCATTTTTCTCTTTCTCACCTCTTATAATCTATATTGTTAAAACTAGAACTTAACAAAATGCCAGGCACATAGATCAGGTATAATAAATGTTTATTGACTTGAGCTATTAAATCCTTCTCTGAAACATCCTTCATCTGTCCCTCTTTTCTTTCCATTAGCACCTAAGCAGGTTTTCCCAACTTCACTCTCTCCCCTTGCCAATCCACATCACTATCAGTCGTCTCTCCTTTTAAAAAATGCATATGTTTAATCATAAATGCTAATTATCTAAATTCTTTAATGACTCCCTATTGTCTATTGAATAAAGGTCAAAGTTCATTCAAGGTTCTTCAAAATTTAGCATCCCTTTACCTCTCAACTTTATCTCATACTGCTGCTTTCCAATATACTTTACTCCCTAGCCAAACTGGATTACTATCTGTTCCCCCAGGCTCTGTATATACCTGATTTGCCCCAAGGTTATACTAGTCCCTACATCTGAAAATACTCTTTCTCCCCTTGTCTACTTTTGTGATGACCCCACATTCAGTAATAAGGTTTTTACCTTTGGACTATATGTAGAACTTTGTGCTTCTTCAATCAATATAAATATTTTCGCACAGTAGATAGAGCACTGGCCCTGGAGTAAGGAGTACCTGAGTTCAAATCCAGCCTCAGAAACTTAATAATTACTTAGCTGTATGGCCTTGGGCAAGTCACTTAACCCCATTGCCTTGCAAAAAAAACCCTAAAAAAATAAACATAAATATTTTCTGTGCACTTCTAATTCCCATTTAGTTTGTTGTGCAGTTGCTACTTTTAAGTAGCATCCAAATCTTCATGCCCCATTTAAGGTTTTCTTGACAAAGATACTGGAGTGGTTTACAGTTGAGGAAACTGAGGCAAAGAGGGTTCAGTGACTCACCAAGAGTCCCACAGCTAGTATCTGAAGCCAGATTTGAATTTGTCTTCTTGACTCTAGACTTAGTGCTATATCCCAGTGCACCTCTTAGCTTTACTTAAAGTAGCTTATATCTCTAAAAAGGCAGACTTTTATCTTAACTATTGTTACCCTTGTTAACTTTTTCTGATACAAAAAGCTCTGGTACATTTTGAGGAGGGGCTTCTTTCTCTTAATCATTATCACTATTAGATCACTAATCTCACTGTTCTTATTTATTTATCCTCACTTATTTATCCTCCCTGGAACAGCTCACCCAATCAATGGTGGCTCCTTAAAAGGTTTCATCTCAGAAGTGCTCAGACACAATTACAAAAAATGGGAGGAAGACATATATATTCTAAGTAATAACATCATGTAAATTAACTATCAAGATGCATTCAGGATTTATAGGAGTATAATCTTAAAATGATCTTTACAGAAATTATGCTATTTCATTGATAGAGGGACCCCAAAGAAAGTAAATTTTCTGTTCATGCAGGTTGTCACCTTCTTTGCAATTTTGAAAGTTGCTTAAAATACTGAGATTAGTTGACTTGCTCAGAGTCATAGAATTATTATGTGTTAGAGAGAAGACTTGAACCCAGGTCTTTTCCTGGCATGCTTCCTTACTTAATGAATAAAGGAAGACAAATAATTGGATGCATTTTTCTTGTTTATGGTGGGGCCATACCACTATAATAAAAATGATAATACCTAAATTAACTTTTAGATTTAGTGCCATACCAACTTTATAGAATTAGACAAAATAATAACCAATTTTATCTGGAGGGAAAAAAAGGTCAAGAATCTGTACTAATTCACTTATCTTTAGGCAACTAGGTGTCCCTCCATTCCCAGTGGCTTACCATTTTGGTTCCAGACTTGAAGTGGATATCTGATCAACTGTAAGTTCAGAACTTTTGTCCTAATTATTTTCCTCTGAACTTCCTTCTATTTTCTCCTGGGTGTTTTAATGCATTTTAATAAATACTTTAATGACCTTTATTTCCATTTTTCTTCTTTTTTTAGAGTATCACATCATTTACTTCCCCTCAAATTTCACGAATGCCATTAAAAGGGGGGGGGGGGAACCCTCCCTTGTAACAAATAAGCATAGTAAAGGAAAACAAATTCACACATAGGCCATGTATGAAAATATATATCTCATTCTACATCTTAAGTCCATCGCCTTTCAATCAGGAAGTTCATTATCAGTGCTCTGAATTCCCGATTGATCACTGTGTCAGTCAAAAGCTTTCCAAGTTGTTTTTCTTTGGCATGTTATTATAGGCACTATAAATGAAATTATACATTGGAGTTTTTTTGTTGTTATTTTTCTTTGCAAGGCAATGGGGTTAAAGTAACTTCCCCAAGGTCACATAGCTAGGTTATTATTAAGTGTCTGAGGTCAAATTTGAACTCAGGTCCTCTTGACTCCAGGGTCAGTGATCTATCCACTGCACTAGCTGCCTGAAATTATACATTGTTGATGGAGCTGTACTTTAGTCCAACCATAAACTATTTGGAATTATACTTAAAAAAATAGCTAAAATGACTGAGTGATACCATTACTAGGCATATACACCAAAGGGGTCAAAGGTGGGAGGGAAAAAGTCCATCTTTGTCCAAATATTTATAGTAATTTTTTTTGTGGTTTCATAGAACGAGAAACAAAAAAAAAGATCTATTCTCTGAGAGCAGTTGAACAAACTGTGGTATATGAAAAGAATGAAACAACATTAAACTGCATGAGAAGATAATAATTTGCATTGGTAGAAGAAGGTCCTCACTGGGAGCTGTGCCTAGCCAGATGCAACCACAGGTCCATCTTAAAAAAATGAAAAAGGCAACTATTAAGAATTTAGAAAACCTTGGGAAAACTGACATGAACTTAGGCAGAGTGAAGCTAGCAGAACCAGGAAAAAAAACTATATGAAGACCATGGAAGTTAGTTTAGAGATTAGCTCTCCATATGTAAAGAGGCATAATAATGTTTCTCCAGAGTAATAAAGCATCCCCTTTGTCCTTGATTGACTTGTGATTGCACTCCAAGATTTATCTTCTCAAGAGGATTTTATTTTGTTTCTTATTAATCTCTCTTGGTTTACACTCTTTCATAACTTTAAGCTAGTTAATGATACAATCATAGATTGATGTGTGTGATATCACTACTCTACTTGCCTCCTCCCACACCTTTTTGTTGAGATGGACTTAGTCTTCCAATTTTCTCAGTATCCCTAACCTCCTCTAACTGTGATGCTAGCATTGACCTCACAAAGGATAATAGCCTTTACTTTCTTTCATATATATATATATATGGATAATGGATAAAGCAGTGGGAAAGAGAACAAAAGAATGGAATACCATTTGGAGGACTTAGAGAGGCAAGCATTTGATGCTTCTGTTAGTGGCAGCAAAAATCAGACTTCCTGCTTAAATTCCTTCCCCCTGGTGGGAAGAATAGAGAGAAGGATCTTTGAAGAATTACTCAGAAGGGTAACATTTTCCCCTGACTTAAAGGTGGGGAGAAGAGTAAGCTCTCTGAGAAGTACACTGGTTTATCTCATTAATGATTGTCTTTGCCTTTGGCTAAAATGGAACAACAAAGTTAGTTTTATAAATGAAGTCTAAATCTCTAGGATCTTGCCAAAACCCATGGGTGGATGGCATCCTTAACCAACATTGACCCAACATTTCAGGGAATTTTTATACAATTTAGACAAAGAGCAGTAAAATTTTAGGTGGCCAATCAATGAGATTTCACATAGATGACGTGCTTTTACAACCATTTCTCTCAAATCTTACAATATTTACTGAAAATTCCTATTGACAAGAAAGAATTCCACTTATGCTGAAGAATAAATATTTACAAACAACAATAGAATTTTCTCTCTGCTCATCCAGTATGTCTCTTATCTTAAATCAAGGTACTAACATTGTGATAGCCAGATAGTATTGGCAAAGGGATAGTCAACATGCAGAAAAACCTTACATAGCAGACTGCATTTTTTTAGCCCTTAGTTAAAGGCTGAGACAAACTTCTGATCAGAATATATTGCTCAAGAAGTATTAATTCCATCTTAAAGAGTATCAGCTTATATACAAGGAAGCAAATAGTAATTGCAGTTCTGTGATTTGTTATCTTCTCTGAAGAGCATAGTTAGGTGTAGGGAGGAGGAAAAAACCCTTGGGAACCAATCAACTCTTCATATGACAGCAAGATGGAAGATATGAACTCCTTTCTCTCCTTTTATTGGTGTCTGTCTTCAGAAGTTTCTGCAAACTCTCTTGTTAATAGTCTCAGTTCCAACACAGGTGTGTCTTCAAGGAGACATCGTAAGACATCTGAGTTCTGATTAAGGCAGTCACCAATCATGTTACCTAAGGCCTAGTAATCAATCATGTTTTTGTCCTCTGTCAGAATTAATAGCTAGCCTTGATATAGTTTCTACTATATGCCAGGCCTTATGCTAAGCATTTTACAAATAATATCCCATTTGATCTTCACAATAACCCTGGGGAGATAATTACTATTATTATTCCCATGTTATAGATGTGGAAACCGAGGTTTACAGAGATTGTCACTACTTGAGGGCAGCCAGGTGGTGCATAATGCATAGGCAAAAAGACTCCTCTTCCTGACACTAGGTATGAGACCCTGGGCAGGTCACTTAACCTTGTTTGCCTCAGTTTCCTCAACTATAAAATGAGCTGGGGAAGGAAATACTGCTCCAATAACTTTGTACAAGACAACCCCAAATAGAGTCCAGTTCCTTGACTCCAGGCCCAGAATTCTATCCTCTGGGCCATCTAGCTACTCTTATTGTCAGACTTAACCAACATATTGATATGTTTTGCTTAACTGGGCTTCTTTGTTAGCATACAAGGGTTTTATTTGAGAAGGGGGAGGGGTGATTGACAAATGAGTACTCAGACTTATAAAATTTTCCCCTAAGAACCATTTTGACTATATCCCTCAAATTTTGGTATAATGCCTCAATATTGTCATTATCTTTAAAGAAATTATTTGGGTTTCTGTGATTTGTTCTTTGATCTGCCTATTCTTTAGTTTTGCTAGTTAGATAGCAATAATTTTTTAAAATAAGTTTTTATTGATGTCTTTTGATTTTTTACATCACTACAATTTCCTCTTCTTTTCTTTCTCCTATATTCCTCATTGCAGAGAGCTATTTCAAATAACAAATAATATTTTTAAAGGCAAAAAAAAGAAAGAAAAAGAGGGAAAAATCAGCAAAACTGATCAATGCATCAAAAAAGATTGAAAATATGTACAATGTATAGCATTTGTGAATTTCCTATCTCTGCAAAGGAGTAGGGGTGGCTTCTCTTATCTCTTCTTTTGTGCCATGATCTTTATAATTTTGCACCATTCACTTTATTTCTGTGTGTGATTTTCTTGCCATTTACATTGTTATAGTCATTCTTTTAAAAATAATTTTGTTTTTCCAACAACTTGCAACAATAGTTTTCACCAATCACTTTTTTTCAAGGTTTTGACTTTTTACATTTTCTCCCTTCTCTTCCTTCCTTCTCTCTTAAGTGTATAATTGTGTTAAACATAGATTCACATTAATCCTGTTGTGAAAGAATTAAATCCACACAGAAGAAAAAAGATTAGAAAGATTAATAACGAAATAATACATAAGACAACTTTTAAAAATTGAAGATAAAAAACTTTGCTGCATTCAGACTCCAGAGTTTCCGAAACTCTGGCTATGAATGGCATCTTCTATCACAAGTCTTTTGGAATTGTATTTGATTATTGCACTGTTGAAATGAACAAGTCCAGCAGAGTTGATCATCACTCACTGTTGTTATTAGTGCATATGTTCTGATCCTGCTCAGTACACTTAGCATTGGTTTGTGTAAGTCCTTTCAGGCTTTTCTGAAATCCTTACCCTCATAAATTCTTATAGAGCAACAATGTTTCAACACATTCATATACCACAATTTGTTCAGCTATTCCCCCATGGTGGGCATCCCCTCAATTTCCAATTCTTTGCCACTATGAAAAGAGCTTGTTATGGATAATTTAGTACATGTGGGTTTTTTACCCTTTTTCTTGATCTCTTTGGGATATTGCTGGTCAAAGAGAATGCACAGTTCTATTTCCCTTTGGGCATAATTCCAAATTGCTCTCCAGAAAGGTTGGATCAGTTCACAACTCCACTAACAGTGCTTTAGTGTCCCACTTTTCCCACATCTACTCCAGCATTAATTATTTTCCTTTTTTGTTATTTTAAGCAGTTTGATAGATGTGAAGTTTTAATTTGCATTTCCCTAATCAATAATGATTTAGAATGTTATACCTCAAGAAGCAAGTCAGAGATCAAACTATGAAATTTGGGAGTAGAGTTTATTACCTGACTGTGTGAAGTTATATTACCTCAAATCACACAGCACTGAGTGTTCAGAGGACGAGGCTTTTGTAGTATTTTGAGGGGGTGGGTATTGTGAGCAAGCAGGGTACAGAAGCAGGGATAGAAGTTAGATTTATTTCCTTGTAACATGTTTCCTGTGATATAGGGAGTCCAGTGAAGTTTACTATCTTATGGTTCCAGCTGCATCTGGGGAAGGGGGAGGCAGTTTTGGAAGGAAGCAGGAATTTTGCAGATACAGCAAAAAAGAGCGTTTTGTGAGTCTCAGACAAATTTATGGTATATCTTGTGACCCCCAGGGTCAACCATTTGGGTCCCATCAGAATGTTCACAGATCCAAAGATGCCTAGCCAAATTTGTATTACTGAGGAGTTTCTTAGGGCCCAGAAAAGTGTCAAGGACTTCCTTTATACAGGGGTTACACAAATATTAATATTGTACTTCAAGAACAATTTTTCATATGACTTTAGAGAGCATTAATTTCTTCATCTGAGAATTGCTTTTCCATATCCTTTGATCATTTATCAATTGAGGAATGACTTGTTTTCTTATAAATTTGACTCAGTTCTCCATATATTTTAGAAATGAATCCTTTATCAGAAACACTAGTTGTAAAAATTGTTGCCCAATTTAATGCATTCCTTTTAATCTTTTTTTTAAAGCAATAGAATGTTTATTAAAGATATTATTTGAGATTTACAGTTTTCCTCCAATCTTGCTTCCCTCCCCCCACCCCCCCCACCCCACAGATAGCACTCCGTCAGTCTTTAATTTGTTTCCATGTTGTACCTCGATCCAAATTGGGTGTGATGAGAGAGAAATCATATCCTTAAAGAGAACAGAATTCTCAGAGGTAACCAGATCAAACCATAAGACATCTGGGTTTTTTATTTCCGAATTAAAGGGAATAGTCCTTGTACTTTGTTCAAACTCCACAGCTCCTTATCTGGATACAGATGGTACTCTCCTTTGCAGACAGCCAAAAATTGTTCCCAATTGTTGCGCTGATGGAATGAGCAAGTCCTTCAAGGTTGAACATCACTCCCATGTTGCTGTTAGGGTGTACAGTGTTTTTCTGGTTCTGCTCATCTCACTCAGCATCAGTTCATGCAAATCCCTCCAGGTTTCCCTGAAATCCCGTCCCTCCTGATTTCTAATAGAACAATAGTATTCCATGACATACATATACCACAGTTTGCTAAACCATTCCCCAATTGAAGGACATTTACTGGATTTCCAATTCTTTGCCACCACAAACAGGGCTGCTATAAATATTTTTGTACAAGTAATGTTTTTACCCTTTTTCCTCATCTCTTCAGGGTATAGACCCAGTAGTGGTATTGCTGGGTCAAAGGGTATGCACATTTTTGTTGCCCTTTGGGCATAGTTCCAGATAGCTCTCCAGAAGGGTTGGATGTGTTCACAGCTCCACCAACAGTGTAATAGTGTCCCAGATTTCCCACATCCCTTCCAACAATGATCATTATCCTTCCTGGTCATACTGGCCAATCTGAGAGGTGTGAGGTGGTACCTCAACGAAGCTTTAATTTGCATTTCTCTAATAATTAATGATTTAGAGCATTTTTTCATATGGCTATGGATTGCTTTGATCTCCCCATCTGTAAATTGCCTTTGCATATCCTTTGACCATTTATCAATTGGGGAATGGCTTTTTGTTTTAAAAATATGACTCAGTTCTCTGTATATTTTAGAAATGAGTCCTTTGTCAGAATCATTAGTTGTAAAGATTGTTTCCCAATTTACTACTTTTCTTTTGATTTTGATTACATTGGTTTCATCTGTGCAAAACCTTTCTAATTTAATGTAATCGAAATCATCTAATTGGTTTTTAGTGATGTTCTCCAACTCTTCCTTAGTCATAAACTGTTCCCCTTTCCATAGATCTGACAGGTAGATTAGTCCTTGATCTTCTAATTTGCTTATAGTATTGTTTTTTATGTCTATGTCCTGTAACCATTTGGATCTTATCTTGGTAAAGGGTGTGAGGTGTTGGTCTAATCTAAGTTTCTTCCATACTAATTTCCAATTATCCCAGCAGTTTTTATCAAAGAGGGAGTTTTTATCCTGGTGGCCTGACTCTTTGGGTTTATCAAACAGCAGATTACTATAATCCTTTCCTGCTTTTACACCTAGTCTATTCCACTGGTCCACCACTCTATTTCTTAGCCAATACCAAACAGTTTTGATGACTGATGCTTTATAATATAATTTTAGATCGGGTAGTGCTAAGCCACCTTCGTTTGCATTTATTTTTCATTAAGCTCCTGGCAATTCTTGACTTTTTATTTCTCCATATGAATTTACTTACAATTTTTTCTAGTTCATTAAAGTAATTTTTTGGAATTTTGATTGGTAGGGCACTAAACAGATAGTTTAGTTTTGGTAGAATTGTCATTTTTATTATATTAGCTCTACCTATCCATGAGCAGTTGATATTTGCCCAGTTATTTAAATCTGATTTAATTTGTGTGAGAAGTGTTTTATAATTGTTTTCAAAAAGATTCTGAGTCTGTCTTGGCAAATAGACTCCCAAGTATTTTACACTGTCTGAGGTTACTTTGAATGGAATTTCTCTTTCTAGCTCTTCCTGCTGTTTCTTGCTAGTCATCTATAGGAAAGTTGAGGATTTATGGGGGTTTATTTTATAACCTGCAACTTTGCTAAAATTGCTAATTGTTTCCAGTAGTTTTTGATATAATTTCTTGGGATTCTCTAGGTAGACCATCATATCATCTGCGAATAGTGAGAGTTTTGTCTCTTCCTTCCCAATTCTAATTCCTTTAATTTCTTTTTCTTCTCTAATTGCTGATGCTAACATTTCTAATAAAATATTGAATAGTAGTGGTGATAATGGGCACCCTTGTTTAACCCCTGATCTTATTGGGAATGCCTCTAGCCTCTCCCCATTGAATATAATGCTTGTTGATGGTTTGAGATAGATACTGCTACTTATTTTAAGGAACAGTCCATTTATTCCTACACTCTCTAGTGTTTTTAATAGGAATGGATGCTGTATTTTGTCAAAAGCTTTTTCAGCATCTATTGATATGATCATATGATTTCTGATAGGTTTGTTATTGATATAATTGAGTATACTAACAGTTTTCCTAATATTGAACCAACCCTACATTCCTGGAATAAATCCTACTTGATCATAATGTATTATCCTAGGGATGACTTGTTGTAGTCATTTTGCTAAGATTTTATTTAGGATTTTTGCATCTATATTTATGAGGGAAATAGGTCTATAATTTTCTTTCTCTGTTTTAACTCTTCCTGGTTTAGGTAGCAGTACCATATTGGTTTCATAGAAAGAGTTAGGCAGAGTTCTATCTTTCCCTATTTTTCCAAAGAGTTTATATAGGATTGGAACCAATTGTTCCTTAAATGTTTGGTAGAATTCACTTGTGAATCCATCAGGCCCTGGAGATTTTTTTTTAGGGAGTACAATAATTGCTTGTTGAATTTCTTTTTGTGAGATAGGGTTGTTTAGGTATTTAAGCTCTTCTTCATTTAACCGGGGCAACTTATATTTTTGTAAATATTCATCCATTTCACTTAGATTATCAAATTGGCATAGAGTTGGGCAAAATAATTTCAAATTATTACTTTAATTTCCTCCTCATTGGTGGTGAGTTCACCTTTTTCCTTTATGATACTAGCAATTTGGTTTTCTTCTTTCTTTTTTTTAATCAAATTGACCAGAGGTTTATCAATTTTATTGGTTTTTTCATAATACCAACTTTTGGTTTTATTTATTAATTCAATAGATTTTTTGCTTTCAATTTTATTAATTTCTCCTTTCTAATTTGGTATTTGATTGGGGATTTTTGATTTGTTCTTTCTCTAAGTTTTTTAGTTGCATGTTTAGTTCATTGATTTCCTCTTTCTCCGATTTATTCATGTAAGCATTTAGAGCTATAATATATCCCCTGAGAGTTGCTTTGAATGAATCCCATAGGTTTTGGTATGTTGTTTCATTATTATCATTATCTAGGATAAAATGGTTAATTCTTTCTAGAATTTGTTTTTTGGTCCACTCATTTTTTAAGATGAGGTTATTCAGTTTCCAATTTGCTCTGGGTCTATATCTCCTTGGCCCAGTATTGCATATGACTTTTATTGCATTGTGATCTGAGAAAGATGTATTCACTATTTCTGCCTTTCTGCAGTTGATCATTAGGTTTTTATGTCCTCGTACATGGTCAATTTTTGTATAGGTTCCATGTACTGCAGAGAAAAAGGTATATTCCTTCCTATCCCCATTCAGTTTCCTCCATAAGTCTACCATATCTAATTTTTCTAACAATCTATTTACCTCCCTAATTTCTTTCTTGTTTGTTTTATGATTTGATTTATCTAGATCTGATAGCGGGAGGTTGAGGTCTCCTACTAGTAGAGTTTTGCTGTCTATGTCTTCCTGTAATTCTTTCAGCTTCTCCTCTAAGAATTTGGGTGCTGTCCCACTGGGTGCATATATATTCAATATTGAAATGACTTTATTGTCTATGGTACCTTTTAGGAGGATAAAGTTTCCTTCCTTATGTCTTTTAACGCTATCTATTTTTGCTGCTGCTTTGTCTGAGATAAGGATTGCTACCCCTACTTTTTTTACTTCAGCTGAAGCAAAATATATTTTGCTCCAACCTTTTACCTTTACTCTATATGTATCTCTCTGCTTCAAATGAGTTTCTTGTAAGCAGCATATTGTAGGATTCTGTTTTTTAATCCACTCTGCTATTTGCTTATGTTTTAAGGGAGAGTTCATCCCATTCACATTTAAGGTTATGATTACTAATTCTTTATTGCCCTCTGTGCTATCTTCCCTCTGCTTGTATTTTTCCCCCTTTACCCCCCTTTTATCCATATTCCCCAGTATTTTGTTTTTGAATACCACCCCTTCAGTGTGTTTGCCCTCCTATATCACTCCCTCCCCTTTCTTTCCCCTTTCCCTGTTCCCTTCCCTTCCTTTTGTTATTTCCCCTTATTTCCTCCATTCCCCTTCCCTTTCTCTGTCCCTCCTCCCCTTTTCCCCTTTTACTTCTTGAAAGGTTAGATGTTTTATAAGTTAACTGAGTATATGTAGGTTGACTTAAGCCAAGTCTGATGAGAAGAAGATTCAGGTGTTTCTCCTCTACTCCCTTCTTCCCCTCTATTACCATAGGTTTTTTGTACCTCTTAGTGTAATGAGATTTGCCCCATTCAATCCCCTCCCTCCTCCCGTCTCTTTCCTGTCTCCCTTTTTAGGGAGGTAGTGTATTTTTTTTAGATCATTCTATCTAAGTCATAGAAAATTCTGAGTGTCTGACCCTTCTAGTTCAGTATATTCTGTTGAATAGAGTCCAAATTCCTGAGAGTTATTAGAGTCTTTCTCCCTGGTGGAGTTAAAGTCAGTTACATCCCATTAGATATCAGTCTCCTGGATAGGTCATGGATGTCCAGCATTTCTGGCTAGGTATATTCTCTCTGTTAGAGTTACATTTCTCAGGATTCTCAGGATTTATGAGAGTCTCTACCCCCCCCCCCCATGCTGGGATATAGCCAGTTTCAACTTGCTGGATTGCATTTTTTTTCCTTTTACCGCCCCCCCCCTTTTTTTTTTACCTTTTCATGTGTCTCTTGAACCTCCTGTTTGATATCCAAATTTTCTGTTTAGCTCTGGTCTTTTCATCAGAAATTTTTTGAATTCTTCCATTTTGTTCAATGTCCATCTTTTTCCCTGGAAGAGAAGGCTCAGCTTTGCAGGAAAGTAGATTCTTGGCTGCATTCCAAGCTGTCGTGCTCTTCGAAATATCTCGTTCCAGGCCCTTTGATCCCTTAAAGTTGATGCAGCCAGGTCCTGTGTGATCCTTACTGTGGCTCCTCGATATTTAAATTGTTTCTTTCTGGCTGCTTGCAGGATTTTCTCTTTTATCTGATAGTTCTGGAGTTTGGCCACAACATTCCTTGGTGTTTTCCTTTTAGGATCTTTTTCTGGTGGGGATCCATGTACTCTTTCAATAACTACTTTGCCCTCCGATTCCATGATGTCAGGGCAGTTTTTCATCACTAGATCCTGTAATATTAAGTCCAGGCTTTTTTTCTCTTCAATGTTTTCAGGAAGTCCTATAATTTTCAGGTTCTCCCTCCTCGATCTATTCTCGAGGTCAGTGGTTTTGTTGATGAGGTATTTCACATTTGCTTCCATTTTTTCTATTTTTTGATTTTGTTTAACTGACTCTTGCTGTCTCGTGGAGTCATTAGTTTCTGTAGACTCCATTTTTTGGGGGGGGGAGAGGAGTTTTCTTCATTAACCTTTTCCAATTGGTCGATTCTACTTTTGAAAGAGCTTTCCATTTGACCAATTGAGGTTTTGAGAGAATTAATTTCTTTTTGCATTTGCTCATTTGAGGATCTGAGAGAATTATTCTCATTTTGCAAGGTATTGTCTCCCCCAAATTTTCCAGTTGATTTTTAAACTCCTTCCTTATTTCTTCAAGGAAGTCTTTCTGTGCTGGAGACCAGATTGTATTCTCCTCAGAGGTTCCAGGTGGGGTCTTTCCCTTCCAGGAATTTTTCTTTGGATCCACCTTTCTGCTGACCCTTCTTCATTATGCTAAGACCTTGAGTTGGGTGGGGCTGGTTCACCTGGGCTTGGGATCTCTAAAGGCTTTACTGAGTGCAGTTTCTCTGGCTGGCCAGTAGGAGGTGCTGGTTGCCCTCTCTGGGGTGTCTGTGACCTGGGTTGGGAGGCCTCCCTTTGCTTGAGGGAGGGAATTGGAGCTATTGAATTCTTTTGCCTTCAATCAATGGTGGGCTTTACCCTGGCCTGAGGTGATTCCTCAGCTGGGCTGGTTCTTTTGCTCACACACCTGGGCCTGAGGCAGAAATAATTTGCATTTGTTTGGGAGGAGACCTCAGTGCAATGGAGGCGTGGCCTCAGAGTTTCTCAGACCTGAGGAGCCCAGGGATGGTGTCCACAGCTCTCCTGCACCAGACCTCTTCCCGCAGCCCCTTCCCCAAGCTCCAGGGGGACAGCCCCAACACCAGCGCCTCTGCTTCCCCGCGGACCCAAGCCCCCTTCGTCCAGCCCCACCGCTGATCCAGCAGGTCTGGCTCTCGGGCCCTCAGACTCCCGGTTCCGATTCAGCTGTTGGTCTGGCTGATCTTCCCTGGGAGCTCAGACTCACCTGCTGGTACTCAGCCAAGGCTGCTGCGGGAGACGAATCCTGAGGTAGATTTTCCTCTCCTGGCTTTTCTTTCTGGGTTTCCTGGTTTGGATTTCTTTTAAGAGGTTTGTTTCATGTGATAGATGGGGAAGAGATCAGGAGACTAGAACTGTGCCTGTCTTCTCTCCGCCATCTTGGCCCCGCCTACCCATTCCTTTTAATCTTGGCTACATTGGTTTTGTTTGTGCAAAACTTTTCAATTTAATGTAATCAAAACTGTCCATTTTGTCTTTGGTCATAAATTAACAGATAAACTATTCCTTGTTCTCCTAAATTGGCTTATGCTATCACCTTTTATGTCTAAATCCTGTACCCATTTCAACCTTATCTTGATCTAGGGTGTAAAATGTTGATCTATGACTAGTTTCTACCATACTATCTTCCAGTTTTCCCAGCAATTTTTAGAGAAGAATGAGTTCTTACTCAGAAGCTGGAATCTCTGGGTTTATCAAACAGTGGATTACCATAGTCATTTACTACAGTTTTTTTTTTTTGCACCTAGTCTATTCCATTGATCCATCACTCTATTTCTTAGCCAGTATCAAACAGTTTTGATGATTGATGCTTTATAATATTATATTTAGATCTAGTATGGCTAGATGTACTTTTGTTCCTCCATATGAATTTAGTTTCTATTTGTTCTAGTCCAATAAAATAGTTTTTTTGGAAGTTTGATAGGCATGCCACTGAATAAGTAATTTAATTTAGGTAGAATTGTCATTTTTATTATATTAGCTTGGCCTACACCTGAGCAATTGACATTTGCCCAGTTATTTAGATCAGATTTTATTTGTGTGAATAGTGTTTTATAATTGTATTCATATAGTTTCTGAGTCTGCCTCAGTAGGTAGACTTCCAAGTATTTTATGTTGTCTACCATTACTTTGAATGGGATTTCTCTTTCTGTCTCTTGTTGTATCTGGTTAGTGATTGTAGTCATTGTTCATATTGTTTCTTGATTCTACTTGTATCACTCTCAATCTCTTGTATTTATCTCATTGGTTGGTTGGTTGGTTGGTTGGTGTCCTTCTTCTTGAAGAGGACCATAATGACATCACTATGTTAGTCTTACAGTGTGTCTGACTGTGGTTGATCAGACCAATACAAGCCCAGAATGCTCTAATAGTTTATCTGATTTCCTTTGAGCTACTTCATTTCTGCTTTGTTCATAGAGCACAGAGCAATCTCTCTGATAAGGGTACATTATGCATGGGTCTACAATGTTGCTAAATTGATTTCAGAATTCTCAAGAGAGATCTTGAGAGTGTCCTTGTATCACTTTTTTTGATCCCCTTGTGAATGCTTTCCCTATGTGAGTTCTCCATAAAATAGTCTTTTTGGCAAGCTTACTTTATTTGGCATTAGAACAATGTGTCCAGAGAGAGGAAGAGAAGGGGAGGGAGGGAGAGAGAGAGAGAGAGAGAGAGAGAGAGAGAGAGAGAGAGAGAGAGAGAGAGATTTATCACATACATTATTTCTTTTTCTTTTTTTAAAGAAATATTTTATTTATTTTGAGTTTTACAATTTTCCCCCCATTCTTGCTCCCCCCCCCCACAGAAAGAAGGCATTCTGTTAGTGCTTACATTGATTTCATGTTATACATTGATCTCAGTTGAATGTGATGACAGAGAAATCATATCCTTAAGGAAGAAAAATAAAGTATGAGATAGTAAAATTACCTAATAATATAACACTTTTTTTCCCTAATTTGACGGTAATAGTCTTTGGTCTTTGTTCAAAGTCCATAATTCTTTCTCTGGATACAAATGGTATTCTCCATTGCAGATAGCCCAAAATTGTCCCTGGTTGCTGCACTGAAGAGATGAGCAAGTCCATCAAGGTTGATCATCACTCCCATGTTGCTGTTAGGGCGTACAGTGTTTTTCTGGTTCTGCTTATCTTGTTCAGCATCAGTTCATGCTTTCCAGGCTTCCCTGAATTTCCATCTTCCTGGTTTCTAATGGAGCAATAGTGTTCCATGACATACATATACCACAGTTTGTTAAACCATTCCCCAGTTGAAGGACATTCACTTAATTTCCAATTTTTTGCCACCACAAACAGGGCTGCTATAAATATTTTCACATACATTATTTCTTCCAGCACAATTTTTCATTACATTCATGGACAGGCATACCTTGAAAATATTTTGAATTTCATTACAAACCACTGCAAGAAAGGGAGTCATATGAATTTTTTGGTTTCTCACTATATATAAACACTATATTCATACTACACTATAGTCTACTAATTGTGCAATAGTATTTTGTCTAAAATATTCATATTCCTTAATAAAAAAACCTTTATTGTTAAAAATGCTAACCATCACCTAAACCTTTAATGAGATATAATCTTTTTACTGGTGGTGAGCCTTGCTCAGGGTGGTGGTTGCTGAAGCCTGGGGTGACTGTGACATTTCCTAAAATAAGACAACAGTGAAGTTTGCTGCATTGATTGATTCTTTCAATTGAACACTTAGAGATCATTGTAGGCCTCTACATTAATTGGCCAAATTTCAATATTATTGTATCTCAGGGAAGAAGTAGGTCCAAGGAGAGATAGAGAGAAATGGGGAATGGCTGATTGATGGAGCAATGGATGGATGAAGTTAATGAAGTTAAACATCTTATATGAGTACAGTTTGTAGCATCTCAAAAAGCAATTGATACAGTAACATCAAAGATCACTGAACACAGATCACCACATCCAAAATGTGACAGACATGATGACAGACATGCTTTTGGAAAAATGGCACAAGACTTGTTTGATGTAGGATTGTCACAAAACTTTTGTAAAATAATAAAAAAAACCAAAATCCTAATTGAGAAATGATTAACAGATATGAACAGTTTTCAGATGAAGAAATTAAAGCTTTCTATAGTGATATAAAAATGCTTTAAATCACTATTTTTTCTGAATATTATTTTATTTTTATTTTTCCAATTACATAAAAAACAGTTTTCAACTTTCATCTTTTTGTAAATTTTTGAGTTCCACATTTCTCTACTTCCCTCCTTTCCTTCCTTCCCCCCACCCCATAACAACAAGGAATCTGATATGGATTATACACTTGCAATCATGCTTAATATATTTCCATATTAGTCTTATGAAAGAAGAGTCAGAACTTAAGAGGGAAAAAAGCTATGATAAAGAAAAAAACATAAAACAAGTTTTAAATAGTGAAAATAGTATACTCTGGTCTGTATTCAGACTCCAGTTTTTTCCTCTGGATGTGGATTGCATTTTCCATCACAAGTCCTAAATCACAATTGATCAAAGAAATGGAAACTAAAACAATTCTAAAGTACCAGCTTTTAGATTAGCTGATATTACAGAAAAGGAAAATTATAAATGTTGGAGGGAATGTGGGAAAAATGAGAACCTAATGCATTGTTGGTAGAGTTGTGAATTGATTCAACCATTTTGGAGTGCAATTTGAAATGAGGCTCAAAGGCTTATACAACTCGAATCCCCTTTGATCCAACAATATCACTACTAGAAATCACCCCAAAGAGATCATAAAAATGGGAAAAGGACCCACATATACAAAAATAGTAGCTCTTTTTGTGGTGGCAAAGAATTGGAAATTGAGGGGATGCCCATGATTTGGGGAATGGCCAAACAAGTTTTGGTATATGAATGTGATGGAGTACTATTGTTCTTTAAGAAATCCTGAGCTATCCACAACCAGAGGAAAAACTATGGAGTTTGAATACAGAGCAAAGCATACTATGTTCTCTTTTTAAAACTTATGCTTTTTTCTGTTTCTCATGGGGGTTCTTTTTTGGTTCTGATTCATCTTTTACAATATTACTAATATGGAAATATGTTAAGCATGATTGTACATGTATAACCCAAATCAGCCTTGCTGTTGTAGGGAAAGAAAGGAAAGGGAGGGAGGTAGAAAAGCATGGATTTCAATATTGAAAACTATCTTTACAAATAAATGAAAAAAATTAAAATAACATTTAAAAAACTTATGCTTTTTCATTTTTTCTCATATTTTTTTCCTCCTTTAGTTCTAATTCTTCTTTCACAACATGACTATCAGAGAAATATTTTAAACACAATTTAAGATGTACAACCTATATCAGATTACAAACAACATGAGACCTGGGAAGACCAAGGTACATGGCATCCTGGGCCAGCACCAATCATCTTCACTTTTGTCTTGCCACTGGACTTTGATGATTCTGGAGAAAAATGTGAGGCTGATGATTTTGCATGGCTCTACCTCATTTAAATCCAATCCAGGCACAAGTCAAGACATTACCCTCATGACATCGATGGTCCTCATCAAGAACAAAGGACAAACAAATTGCATGTCTTGAGGCAGAGTGAAGATGACAGAGTAAAGGCAGAAATTCACCTGATTTCTCCTCCAAACCCCTTCAAATACCTTTAAATAATGACTCTAAACAAGAATTCTAGAATGGCAGAACCCACAAAAAGATGGAGTGAAACAGTTTTCCAGCCCAAGACAAATTAGAAGGTCAGCAGGAAAGATGTGTTGCACCAGGGTGAGAGAGGAATATGGTGCGGTGCAGGCTACACCAATGCAGACCAACCCCCAGCATCCAGAAACAGTAGTGACTGAATCAGTGGCAGCAGAGGTGGTTTCTAGACCTCTCAGTCCAGAGATGCCAAAAACATCAGGAAAAGTCTGTTACACTAGGGTGAGAGTGGAGTACAGTTCAGCTCAGGCCACGGCAATGCAGACTTGGCCCCAGCAGACCAGGAGCAGGTCTTGGGAGTTACTGAATCAGCAATGGCAGCAGGTACTTTTGGAGCTCTCAGCCCACAAAGATTAAGAGGATTGGAAGGAGATTACAAAAGGTTGCTTCGGTAGCACTGAGGCAGAGCTCTGTTGCTTTGCCCATACTCACAGTCCCACACACAAAGAGAGAGTAGTAGCATATCAGGAACTTGCTACCATAGTTCCAGGATGGAAAACAGTGCTTGTGGTCTCTCATAGACCACAGCAGAGACCAAGAGAATATTAACATCTCTTAGATCATACTACTTTAAAAGAACTAAAAACTTGCAGGTCCCCAGAATGATCTCTGAAAACAGCTGCACAAAATCCCCAGAAGCTTGGGACAGTGTGTGAGGAATATGGGGTGTTTGAGTTTCACAAGAATATAATAGGAAAATTATTAGTTTACATTACAGAGATTGGGGTTTGCCTGTATTGTTGCCTATGGGCAAAGACTTATCCTCACCTGATCAAAAAAACCTGAGATTAGAGCGGGTCTGCCCCACCTAGTTCTAAATTAACCTAGGGTCTGAGTCCTTTTCCTTTGCACATGCTCAAGGAAGTAGCTGTTCTTGCTCATCAGTATAATGAACAGGGAGGGGAAAATATATGGGGATCAATGTAACAATTAGATTTGTGACCCCAGCCAATGACTGCCATGAAAGGGCAGGAAGAAAGCCTTTTTTTTTTTTTTAAGGTTTTTGCTAGGCAATGGGGTTAAGTGGCTTGCCCAAGGCTACACAGCTAGGTAATTAAGTGTCTGAGACTGAAAGCCTTTCAAACTGCATATAAGACCTAACATTTCCTGGATTTCCCCCCCCCCCCCCCTTTTCCCCTTAAGAGAGAGGTGTGCCATTTATTAAGATGTCTTAATAAAAAGCCATTTTAATCACTTGAGACTAAGTATTCACGAACCATTTATAACAAGTGCACCCTCCACCCTGAAATCAGAACTCTACTTTAACAAAGATTTAAAATCAAGCTACGGACTAGGAAAATGAGCAAACAGAAGAAAAAAAACAAAACTCTTGATCACAGAAAATTACTATGGTGAAAAGGAAGAACAAAACACACCCACAAAAGAAGATAACAAAGTGAAAACTCCTAAACCAAAGCCTCCAAGAAAAATATGAATTAATTTCGGGCCATGGAAACACTCAAAAAAGATTTTGAAAATCAAGAAAGAGAGGTAGAGGAAAAATTGAGAAGAGAAATGAGAGTGATGCAAGAAAATCATGAAAAATTAGTCAGCAACTTGGTAAAAAAGACAAAAAAAAACTGAAGAAAACGACACCTTAAAAATCAGACTAGGTCAAATGGTAAAAGAGGCACAAAATGTCACTGCCAATTTCACTGAAGGAAAAACTACATAAAATTTAAAATTGATCAAATGGAAAATGAGGTACCAAAATCCACTGAAAAAAAAAACGATTCCTTAAAAATTAGAATTGAGCAAATGGAAGCTAATGACTTTATGAGAAATCAAGAAATAATAAAAACAAAAGCAAAAGAATAAAGAAATAGAGACAATGTGAAATATCTATTTGGAAAAACAACTGACTTTGAAAATAGGTCCAGGAGAGGTCATTTAAAAATTATTAAATTGGGGTGGCTAGGTGGTACAGTGGTACAATTATTAAATTGTCTGCAAGCCATGACCCAAAAAAGAACCTAGACAGCATCTTTCTTTCTTTCTTTTTTTTTTTTCAACATTTAAATATTTTTATTTTTTTTCAAACTGCAAGCAATAGTAGTTTTCAGCAATCATTTTTTGGCAAGATTTTGAGTTTTACATTTTTCTCCCTCCTTCCTTTACCTCCCCCTTCCCCCTGACAGCAATCTAATATAGGCTCTACATGTATAACTATGCTAAACATAGATCCATTTTTGTTTTTTAGATTTTTGCAAGGCAAATGGAGTTAAGTAGCTTGCCCAAGGCCACACCGCTAGGTGATTATTAAGTGTCTGAGACCAGATTTGAACCCAGGTACTCCTGACTCCAAGACCGGTGCTTTATCCACTATGCCACCTAGCCGCCCCTACATAGATCCATTTTAAGCAGATACCATCTTCAAGAAATTATCAAGGAAAACTGTCCTTGATATTCTAGAACCATAGGGAAAAAAATAGAAATTGAAAGAATCCACTCCTGAAAGAGAACCCAAAATGAAAACTCCCAGGAATATTATAGTCAAATTCCAGAGCTCCCAGATCAAGGAGAAAATATTGCAAGCATACAGAAAGAAACAATTCAAATATCATAGAACCACAGTCAGGATAACATAAAATTTAGACCGAGTAGTGGTATTGCTGGATCAAAAGGTATGCACAGTTTTATTGTCCTTTGGCAAAATTGCTCTCCAGAATGGTTGAATAAGTTCCTGACTCTACCAACAGTGTATTAGTGTCCCTTTCTCTTCTGGTTTTTTAATTCATATTTTTTACTTTATTTTTAATATTTCTTGTTGTTTCTTTTGTTTTGGTAAGGTTTTATATCTCTTTTACTGTGATTAATTCTATTTCAAAGCTTCTATAGCTCTCACTTCTTTCCCAATTATTTTCTTTAATTTTATTTAAAAAATTTTAACCACTTTTAAACTTTTGCTTAATTTCTTCCAAGAAAAAGTGATTTTGTGTCAGACTGTGTTTTGTTGAGGGTCTGCTTGAAGATGTTTAAGAGACATTTCTTTTCTTCTAGGTTTTTGTCTTGGATTTCTTGTCACTGTAATCATTTTTTATTGTGGATTTTTAAATTAATTATTCAAGCCTAACTTCCCAAGTTGGGAATTTGTTTTAAGGCCAAGTTCTAGCACTTTTGGAAGGATATCTAGGTCTTGCTTGATTTTGTCTTATTATTATTCTTAGTTCTTGTTGCTGCTTTCTCCAGGGATTGAATTCTGTGTTCTTCAATTCTTCAATCTCAAGGGGGCAGCTAGGTGGCCCAGTGGATAGAGCACTGGCCTGGAATCGGGAGGACCTGAGTTCAAATCCATCCTCAGACACTTAATAATTACTTAGCTGTGTGACTTTGGGCAAGCCACTTAACCCCACTGCTTTGCAAAAGCAAAAAACAATTGGTGGCAAGGTCTGAGACCCCAATCTGCTCCCAGGATCAGAGACAAGGACATTTTCCACTTATTTTTCTTCCTTGCCCAGTGCCCAGCTTCAGTCCAGCAGCTGTTCCTTGCCCTGGTTCTTCATCCCTACACAGAACCCTCCTTTCCAGACCACCCTGGATCTGTAACTGAGCTCTGGAATATAAATGATATAAATGCAAGTTGGCGCCTGTTCCTGTTCCCTGCACAATGTCAGGTCCCTCTGTGCTGAATCAGAAATCTCTTCTTGCAAGGTCTCTGGCCTTAGTTTAATCCACATTTGTAGCACCTTCCTCTATAGATCCTGTCTCCAGTTTCTGGGTAGATTCTATATGAGTGGCACAGTGACTAGTGCTAGGCATGAAGTCAGAAAGACCTGAGCTTAAATCTAACCTTCTCTCTCCTCCTCCATATACCTACTAACTGTGTGGTTATTATAAATGGCTCATGAATACTTAGTCCAGAGTGATTAACAATAGCTTTTATTAAGATAGTCTTAACAAAAGGACCACCTCTTTAATAAAGGGAGAGGGGTGCTGAATTCCAAAATTCTAGCAAATCATTGGCAATCAAGGGCAGATACCAGAACTAGATATATTTGCCCCAATAAATTTTCCTGCCCACAGGAGAGGGAACAGTAATCTCCTTGAGTATGCAAAAAAAAGGATGAAGACCTTAGGTTAAATCAGAACCAGGTGGGGTAGAATTAAAACCTGATTTAATCTTAGGTTTTGATCAGGTTGCAGCTAAGTCTTTGGTCTTGCTCACATGCCTGCCCATAGGCACCAATACAGGCAGACCCCCAGTCTTTGTAACATAAACAATCTCCCATCACATTCTTGTGGAACCCAGACATACCCACATGTTCCTCACAGTGACACCTGTCAAGTTACTTAACCTCTATATGCCTCAGTTTTCTTATCTTTAAAATGGGGATCATAATAGCTCTTATTCTCAGTGTTGTGAAGATCAAATAAATAATGGCACATAGCAAATGTAATATAGAAACTTTAAAATTTTATAATTTATTTTAAACTTAAATACAAAAGGGGGGAGAGATATTCTGAACATAGTAGAATATAAGATAGGATTCAATATAAAACAATAAATTTCACAAAAACTTCACAAAGCAACCCTGCTTTTCTGCTCTAGGTTTTCTTTTGTTTTCTCTTTTCATTTGGTTGACTTTCTTTTCATGATTTTCCTGGATTACACATTCCCCCCCCCCCCCCATTTTTTTGCTCAATCTCTCTTATTTGATTTTTAAAATTCTTTTTTTCAGCTCTACCATCTTCCTCTGAATATGAACCTAGATCTTCTCTATCTCCATAATAGTTTCTTCTTTGTTCACTCATTTTTATTTTGTTTTGCTTTATTATGAGTAACTTATTATTATAATCAAGTTCTAGTATGGAGGTGTGAGGATGCCTTCCCACTGTTATTTTCTGAACTCTGTTCTAGAGTCCAGCCTTGAACAATCTTCTCTGTCTCTAAGCCCAGGGATAAGGATGTAGAGGGCCAGACCCAAGGAGTGATATTCACATATCCTTGGTGATCTCCTTCATCAAAGGTATGTATGCATTATTGCTCACTGTATGGATCTGTTGGCTCACCAGTGAACCTAGGATAATCTGTGGCTTCAGGATGGTTGTAAAAGGTTTCTTTGATAGAGAAGCATGCATTTTTCTAAGAACAAATATTGTAAATTTACCCAGGAACTTGTAAAACTGAGTCTCTTTTAACCAGTCATTCCTGAGATAAGTTTTTGCTATAAAAAGTCTGAGTTTCCAAAAATAAAGTTGGTAGATTTTCACTTCCCAACCTTTTGTGTTTGGATATGTTTGTTTATCTGACCTGACTTTTGGAAATTCATGTCCAGACCCACACCAGAGCTATTTCGGGCAATAGCTGGTGCCTGAACAGGGACTAACGGATGGACTGACAGATGGACAGACCGACAGACAGACAGACGGACCTGGAGGGGAATCAATCTTGAAAGGAAAGATAAAGTCTGGATACCTGTGGGTCAAAAGAGCACTCATAAAGGGACAGCAGGCAATTAAGGTAAATAATTTTTTCATCTGAGAGAGCCTTAAAATGGGACAGGGACAGTCTAAGGAGAGACAACATTATTTAAAAGTGCTAAAGCAGATAGTTAAAGAAAGAAACTTGTTAATAACAACAAAACAAGTGGAAGAATTTGTTGAATGTGTACAAAAATGTTGTCCTTGGTTTCCAGGAGTATTGAGTATTGAAAAATAGGAAACTGTGGAGGAAACAGATGAGTGAACATTTTAAACAGGAAGGTCAGGAGGCATTTCCTATAGGAGTCTTATCATTGGGGAATATTTTAAAAATCTGCCTGACTCCACCTGGAGATGTTCCTTTGACTCAGAGTATATTAAAATTTGATGTAGATGTTCAAGCTATTCAGCAGGAAAATAAGAGTAAAAAAGAGTGGTGGCTTTTAGCTCCAACGCCATCTCTGGACCCTGGCCTGCCTCTGGGTGGAACAAGGGGTGTGGAGGCCAAGGTGGTGGGGCCCTACCTTCCCAAGAGAATCCTTCTCCCAGGTCCCACTTTAGGTACTCCTACTGGAGAGTCTCTGGGAGGCCTGGCCCCACCCCCTTCAGGCTGCCGCAGCAGCTGCTGCTCCTGGGCTTCTGGAGGTGGTGGCTCCCCAGACAGCTTCAGTTCCTCCTAACTCTAATAACACACCTTCTGCTCCTTTATGGTCTAAATAAGAAAATGTTACCAAAGATACGGGGCATATGAATATTGTTCAAATAGCCGCTGGAAAAGCAATAGATAAGGGAGAGAAGATTCCATGGGACATGAGAGAGTCATTGTTCTCTTTTCCCCTGCTTGAGAAACCTGATCCAAGGATTCCAGGGATTGTTTTGAGAGAATACAATAATTTAGATTTTAAAACATTTAGAGAATTAAAATCAGCAACAAGCACGTATGGTAACACCAATCCTTATGTCTTGAATATAATATAAATATTAGGTAGACAAATATTAACCCCAGAAGATTGGACCATGGTAGCAAAAACTACTCATAACACCAGATTACTTAATTTGGAAAATTGAATTTTTTGAGAATTATACTAGTCAGGCTAAAAGAAATGAAGCAGCAGGGTTAAAACTAATATTTGAAATGCTCTCTAGCACTGGTCCATGAGCAGGAGTAAATAATCATATTGGGTATAGTTTATAGGCACACGAACAGGCATGGCTAAAATTGCCTGAAAAAGAAGGAGGCAATGGGTGTGAGAGATCAGATAGCTTGTTTGCGCATGTCTTGCTTATCTAGATTTTGAAGTTAACAGAGAGGAATTAAGAAAAAGCATTAGATGAGAGAGAGAGAGAGAGAGAGAGAGAGAGAGAGAGAGAGAGAGAGAGAGAGAGAATTGTTTCATGAAGACTTGATAAAATAAAATAAAATGTTACATTTTAAAAAATGCAGTTTAATTTCAAAAAGACACGATAATCAGGTTCATTTTAAAATACGTAATTTAATTATTACAAAAATAATGGGATGATTGAGGATTTTAAAAAAAGACTACCCTCCTAGAAAAGATTTAGGACTATTGAAGTTATTTGGTTTACTCTAAGCTGATAGGAGACAGGGAATATTCCAATTAGGCTGAGGGATTTTGAGTGACTGTTTGCCTTCTCAAAAGTCATAGTTATTTATAGTTAAAATCAAGAAGTGTTAGATATCAAAACCTTTGAATGGAAAAATGTATTGTGAAAAATGGAAGGTTCTCTACATTTTTCCTCTGGTTTCTTGGAAGATTTGTCACCCTTGGTGGTGTTATTCTGTTATTTTTTTTCTCTTTGTGTAATGTTTAAAGGGACCCTCTAGTGTGAGAGCAGAGTGGGGTTTCCCTGGATTTTGGGGACCTCTGGTTCTAAATGCTCTGACTCCATTAATGTGTCTATATGTGTTTGCTTTAAAATACAGGCAGAGAAAAACTCTCAGTTGTCTCTCAGGCCTGCTGTTCTCTGTGTTCTAATTGGCCAATCTCTTTCCATTCTCTTTTCAAAATTAGATCTTTTTTTTCCCAAAACTCATGATTGGTGCCAAAAAAAGGAGATTTTCCTGAGAATCATGTTGTTTTTGGAGGAGAAGGAGTTCTATTATTTTTCTCTTATTTTCTAGTGTCTCTTTTCTGGTCTGATAGACTAATAGAATTTTATTTACTGATTTGGCAAATTATACTCATAAGGGACCTAGGAGATATTGAAATTGTCCCTAAAATTATTTTTTTGACTGTTCTTTGTTTTTTTTTCAAGGCAAATGGAGTTAAGTTCTTAATTGGCATGACATTATACACATACACACATACACACACACACACAAACACACATATATAATTAAAAAAATTTGGGTGAGCAAGGAATGATAAACAGTAAAGGTAAATAATTAGTGCATACTACCATCTCAAAATGTGAGGAATCTCCAATTCCCAGAAAATCAGCTTGTGAGTATAGAAAGCTCTTTTAAGTTAGAGCATTGAGAAGTTAGAATAGCAATGATACAGATAAGAAGGATTTGCAAACTTTTATATCTTGAAAAGGAAAATAATTTAAGGTAATTTTGAATATGAGTTTGGAATTTATAAGATTATTAAGAGAACTTTAAAGAAAATCTTCTAATAATAAAAAGGGATTTTAGAAACATCTGGTCTCAAGAAATTTTTATGTATTACATACGTATTACAGAATTTTAGGGAGTAAAGGGAATATACATTTAATTGAAATGTGGATTGTATAATTAGTAAACTTTGTATAAGAATAGATTCAGACAATTCTTTGAAACTTTAATATTGTGTTACAGTAACAAACAGTGGATGAATTGAAAGGTCATCCATCACCTTTGTAAAGATTTGTTATAAGAAAACTAGAGAATACCCTGCCAAAAAAGGTTATATTTCTCAGTCTTTTGGCTCAGAGATTGTGAAAAGCTGTACTCTTCTACCTAGTGTTTCTTAAAGGGAATATTTATATGTAAGATCAAAGAAACTTATTTAATATGTGTTATTTAAGAAGAAGAAATTATATATGTATCCTGTAACCCTGGCACTGATAAAAGTTTTACATTGGATTTTTTGGAAATTATTATTACATATATATATATATATATATATGTATATATTTAACTACATTTTTTGAAATTATATGTATATATATATATATAAACTAAATTCTTAGAATCTTATTTCTTTTTGAAAATAGGAGTGTATTTGAACAAGAGGAAAATAAGCTTATAAAACAAAGATGTGAAAGAAATTTATGTATAACAGATATTTAGTTATAAGGTTAACTTTAAGAGAATGAGATGTCAGCATGGAAACATGTTTCATGTAATTTAAGAATTTAATGTTTAATTTTAAAGAAGCAAAAATGGTAAACTTAGAAGAAGGTTGTATAAGAAATTGGGAAGTTATAGCTTAACTGCAATTATTTCCAATAATGCTGAATAAATGTGAGAGGCTTTGAAAAATGATTGGGAGATTGAAAATTATGTAACCTGTAGTTAGATAATGTACAGATGAGCAAGATGTTGAAAAGTTATATGACCTAGTTTTATCAACATAAGCTATTTTACTGTAATGATGTCAAAGCCTGGAGTTAATGATTGATTGCTCTATAGAGGTAATGAGGGAAAACATCTGAAGTTATGACACTCTTAAGTTTCCTGAAATTTTTGAACAATGTGATGGACTTTATTCTAGACCTGTAGATCCAAGCATAAATGCAATTTAAAAAAATATTTTTTAAATCAAAACAAAAGAATGAATTACATACCCAATTAATGGTAGTAATAGAATAGCCACAAACCCTTAACAGTTTTACAGATAGTAAGTATAGTTATCATGTGGTCAGATACATAGAAACAGCTTTTATTAAACATAGCACTGATGAAGAATTATGTCAGCTCTTTAAAGATTTATAAGAAGTTATAAGAGATAGATATAATTTTTTTTTTTAGGTTTTTGCCAGGCAATAGGGTTAAGTGGCTTGCCCAAGGCCACGCAGCTAGGTAATTATTAAGTGTCTGAGACCGGATTTGAACCCAGGTACTCCTGACTCCAGGGCCGATCCTTTATCCACTGTGCCACCTAGCCACCCCTAATTTTTTTTTTAAAATTGAATACATACATTCCCACACTGGATTGCCTGGGCTCATATATGAAGGCAATTATAGGGCTGATCAATTAACCTTTCTACTTCTTATAAGCTTAGTAGAAGAGTAAGCTAGGCAGTCTCATAAAAAAATTTCACCAGAATGCTTTTTTACTAAGGAAAGAATTTAAAATCACCAGAGAGCAAGCAAGGAATATAGTAATATCCTGTCAACTATGCATTCCATATTTACCTACCCCTCCAAATTATTCTAAGAATGCTAGAAGCCAAGTTCCTAATGTGGCAGATGGATGTGACTCCTATACATCTTTTTTTTTGTTTTTTTAGGTTTTTGCGAGGCAAATGGTGTTAAGTGGCTTGCCCAAGGCCACACAGCTAGGTAATTATTAAGTGTCTGAGACCGGATTTGAACCCATATACTCCTGACTTCAGGGCTGGTGCTTTATCCACTGTGCACCTAGCCACCCCGATAAGGTTTTACTATTAAAAAGTCTGAGTTTCCAAAAATAAAGTTGGTAGATTTTCATTTCCCAACCTTTTGTGTTTGGATATGTTTGTCTACCTGACCTGACTCTCAGAAATTCATGTCCAGACCCACACCAGAGCTATTGCGGGTGATATAGGAAATCTTTTTTCTATCAAGGGTTATTTGAATATTGATAACATCATTCTTAATTCACACCTAAAAACTACTAGATTTATTAGATTTATTGAATTTCAAACCGCCCCCTCCCATGGTTGCCTTGGTAATGCCAGACCAATGTGCAGTTCCCTGTGGTTCCTTTGGTGGGTGCAAATTTCAATTGTCCTCTCTACCCTGGATCTGAGACCAAGGACTCTGATCTCCTGTAAGTACTCACAAAGCAGGGGCCCCACCCCTCTTACCAGGTATAAGCTAGCTCCTTTCCCCCCAAAGTCACAGAACTGTATCTGGTTAGCATAGTTGTACTTGGCATCCTTTCAGATAAAAGTTACTAAGCCTGAGGCTTCTCCCACCCCAGCTGCCTCAGATCTTACTGTTTCTTGATTCCAAGGAGTTGGACTAGAGTATTTGTACTTCACTTAGACCAAACTTCTCTGCCCCCTACCCCTTGAGTCTTTCCTAGGGTCCTCTTAAGTCATAGAAGGACTACTGCTGAGAGAAATAACTATTAATAACTAATAATTTGGGGAGATCCAGAATTCCCCCCCTTTTGATATTCCTCATTTCAAAGATTAGTTTCTTGAAGGATATTACTAATAATGTGATTATATTAACTTTCTTAACCAGGCAGCAGCTGCATGGGCAGCATTTATTGTCTGCTGAGCATGCTTGGCATCTATTGGTATTTCGCATGTTATTGCTCGACCAAGGTCAGCTACCAGAACCAGACAATGTGGGAGGTGGGGGTGGAGGGTTCTAAAAGCAATACAGAATGGACACAGCACAGGAAAATTACAAGATCTGTTTCCAATACAAATGAGCTACAGCATTCTCTGTGCCCAAGGGCTTCTCTGCTGACTTGGGCTGGGAAAATGACACTGATATTTCTTTGAATTTCCCAGTTAGGATTAGATATCATATATGGTTTATATTGTTTCTGTCTAATAGAAGTTCTTAAACTCTTTTGTGTCATTTTCTCAGTGTTTTCAAATATATAAGATATAGATTACAAAGGAAACCATTATATTAACAATGCAGCTATCAAAATATTTAAAAAAAAAAACAATCTCAAAACCCCATTTTCCCAGCCCAAGTTAAGAATCCCTATCCTAAAATAAGTCAGACCTAGTCAATAAGTTCATCAAACTCTAGCCCCATCTCTGCAATAAAAGTTTGACCCTGAGAAAGCCGCCTGAATATAATGCAGTCTCAGTGTCCTCTAGTGTCCAGCAGGGGTACTACAGATGCTTGGGAAAGGCTCATTCAATTGAAAAGTTGTGTGGGCTGGAAGCTTAAATAGAATTTTTATCTGGTGGGGAATTTAAAATAGGCACCCTTTTAATTATTAAAGTGCTCTTGCTACAGAATTAAGACACACTATCTTTCCCTAGGCTTTAAGAATGTAACACCTCCATTACCAAAGGACCACCTATGGGGCTAGTGTTAAACAAATTTCTAAAAAAATTTTTTAGCAGAAATGTGATGACCTGATAAATTTCTCCAAAGTGCCCCTCCATGACTGCCCCTCCTCTTGGTGTATTAGTCCCTGTTGAAAGGATAGGTTTTTCATCTTTCCACCCATAGTAAGTTCTTGATAAATGCCTTTTCACCCATCCATTATTCATTCAGAAACTTATATAAGTCTGAAAGGTCCAAATCCTGTAATATATTTAAACTCAATGCAGTAATTACATACTCAAATATTAAACTTGAATTTTCTACTTGTTTTGTTTTCTTCCCCTCCTCAAATCTCTAGCTTCCTTTAAGTTTCAGCTCAAATAATGGTCTCCATGAAGTTGATTCAGTCACCTTAATTATCCCTTTTTTCCATACTGGTTGGGCAGGGATGTGGTCCTGACTAGAAACAGAATTAGAGTTATATTAACTATATTAGAGGCATATTGACCTTGGTTATCTCATTGTAAAACAACAACAACTATAATGTCTTTGAGGGTTGCAAAGTATTATTCATTATCTCATTTGATTCTCCACCAACCCTGTGAAGTAGACACTGTACATATTATGGCACATACTTTACAGATAAGAAAAACTTTAAGGCTCAGAGAAGAGGTAGTAGTAAATGGTGAGTTTCATAGTTAGGATTCAAGTCCCAAACTTCCATGAATCCAAGTCCCAGTACTCTTTCCACTATTTTGTTCTTACTACATTTTCTGTATCACTTTCAGTGGATGGCAGTAGTGGAGGTGAAAGCAGTGACAGTGGCAGTGGCAGCAGAAGATAGAGGTAGTGAAAGGCATAGTGGGGAGTTCCTGTATCCAAGAAAGGAATTGTAGAAACTGGAATAATAGGAAAGCAGCATAACATAAAAGAAAGGGCTAGTCACTTAACCCTGATTACCTGGTATCCAGGTCCATCTCCAGTTATCTACAACATGTGCTCTGAGGAGGTCTTAGAGAAAAAAAAGTCAACTCTCCAATGATTCTGAGTTCTTTCCCTGCTTGGAGAGATCTTAGTCCCAGGGTACTGTAAATCTGAAATGGTAGCTCACTGATGAATGTGGGTTGCTTCACTTGACCTTGCCATCAGATATTTTCCCTACTCTAGCAAGTAGAGGTCTGTTAGAGGTCTCAGAGTGGTTCTCTAAGTTTGAAATGACTTATAGGTTCCTGGGGAAGGCAGGCAGAGGTTGACTAGTCAAGAAAGGGAAGATATATTGAGGATTTAATGATGTTTGTTCATCATTCTCAAAGAAAACCATGATACCAGGGAGGTAATGCCACAATATTCACATGAATTAGATTTGATTGAGAAGGTGCTGTGCAGTATATTTTCCTTTAGAACCATGTGGGTCCAGTGGCCAGATATTGATCAAGATGACTGGAGATGGACCTGGATACCAGCCAATCAGGATTAAGTGACTTGTCCAAGGTCACACAACTATTAAGTATCCATTGTCTGATATCACATCTGAACTCAGATCCTCCAGATTCCAGGACCAGTGCTTTATCCACTGCATGACCTAGCTCAGTTAAAAGTTCTTTATATCTTCTCTCTTATATCTAAGAAGCTGCTTCTTGGTAGCTTGAAGTTTTCAAAATAATTGAAGACTGCTAGATGAGAGCTAGAAATGAATCATATTTTGAAATTTCTAGAGGAAATCCTAAGCAGGATAAAAATTGGTCAGAAAAATTATATTTATTGAGAAAACCTCTGAGATTGAACCAACCAATCTATTCAATTATGTAGATGATACATGCTCTGCATGTCAGAATGCAATTCATTTCTGGTTAGGGAGGAGCAATGGAAGCATTCTCTTTGCTTCACAACCCTCCTTAATAAACTTCAGTGGCTTTCTGTTGCTTCTAGGCATAAAATTTTAAGCGCATGAATTAAGGTCAAAGACAATTTTCAGAAATCAAAGGTGTCTGTAGACATAAAAATGCTCTAAATCTCCATTGATTAGAGCAGTTTAAAACAACTCTGAGACATTATCTTGTGTCTATCAAATTGGCTAATACGACAGAAAAGAAAATGACAAATGCAGAGGGTGGCAGTGGGAAAAAATAGAGACACTAATGCACCGTTGGTGGAGTTGTGAACTGATCCAGCTATTCTGGAGAGCAATTTGGAACTATGTTCATTGGGCTATAAAACCATATATACCCTTTGACCCAACAATATCACTACTGGGTCTGTATTCCAGACAGATCATTTTAAAAAAAGGAAAAGGAAGTACATATACAAAAAATTTTTGCAGCAGTTAATTTTGTAGTGTCAAAAAACTGAAATTGAGGGAATTCCTATCAATTGAGAAATGGCTGAACAAGTTGTGGTACATATAATTGTTATAGAATACTATTTTGTCCTTCACTTTTGAAGAGGACCATGACATCAGGAAGTGATGTCGTAACATGCAAGTGAAATGGATGTAAGTGAGAGAGAGCTGTACAAAAGTTATTAGCTTGACTTTGTTTTTTAGAGTTATCTGGGTCCAGTAGCCAAATAGATCAGGACAACTAGAGATGGTTCTGGATACAGTGGGAAATCTTGACTTTTTTAAAAGTTAAGGTCTCAGTTGGAATGAGGCAATGCCCATTCAGTGATCTAGGCTAGGTAAGAAAGAAATGAAGCAAAGAATGGCTTCTTTTATCTAATTCAATATTGTGTGTCTTTGTGTGTGTGTGTGTGTGTGTGTGTGTGTGTGTGTGTGTGTGTGTGTGTGTGTGTATAGGGGGATTGATATGGTGAAACCTGTACTTTAGGAAAATCATTTAGCCATTGTATTCCAACCTCAACCTGAGTTGATAAGTAAATGGGAGAAACCTCTTTTCCTATAAACTTTCTTTTTTTTTTTTTTTTAGTTTTTTTTTTTGCAAGGCAAGGGGGTTAAGTGGCTTGCCCAAGGCCACACAGCTAGGTAATTAAGTGTCTGAGGCCATATTTGAACTCAGGTACTCCTGACTCCACCTAGCCGCCCCTTCCTATAAACTTTCAATCATTCTCTTTAGCTAAATGGTGCCCAAGGTTTACACAAAATAGATGTTAGTACTCATATTTACTTATTACAGCCACAAATACCAATACAAATTTGAAAAATTTCTAACCATTATTAGTAGTGAGTAAAATTTATATCCTAAGTTACTTCAAAAACAAGGAAAATAGACATGAAATAGAATTCTTTCACTAATGCTGCCTATGAATCTTTCTCAGTTCTGGAAAGAAAACACAGTTCTTTCAAGGATTGTAATTTAGGACCCTGAGGAGTACTTGTTAAAAATATCTCTTAAAAAATTAGAACCCCCAAAGTGCTGGGGAAACTGGATTTTTTTTGGTAGAAATTAGGTATAGAGCAACATTTCTTACTAAATACCCAGATAGGTCAAAATGGGAACATGATTTAGACATAAAGGGTGATGTTTTATGTTTTTCCAACTACATGCATTTTTTTCACAAGGTTTTGAGTTTTACATTTTTCTCCCTCCCTCCATCCCCTCACCTCCCCTTGACAGAAAGTAAATCTAATATTGGCTTTTCATTTATAACCATGCCAAACATAGATCCATGTTGATCATGTTGTGAGAGAAGAATCAAATCCAAATGGAAGAAAGAAAACATTAGAGAGAAAAAAAGGACATAATACATAAGATAACTTTTAAAAATTAACAGAAAAACTTATGGCTTAAAAAGAGATAGAAAGTCCAATCTCAATTGTTCTAGTTATGAATCTGTTCCACTGGATTTAGTCAGCTCTGGTGTATAAACAACCTCCAAAGACCTTCTACATTACAATTAATTGTTAGCTCCCCAAGATTTTCTTTTCTCTTTTTTTTAAGAAAGAGAATGTCCACAAGGTTGTCTAAATGGGAATGCAGGCAGCTCCAGGCAAAACTGAGTGGTATCTCTGGATTCTTGCCCTTCCTTCCCCAAGGGTGATTGTGATTCCGGCCTTGATGGGAGAAGAAGAAATTACAAGACGGGATGCTAGATAAGAATTTTATTTATCTCCTCTTCTCCTCTGGTGGCCAAAAATGCTGGTCTATGGAAAGAATTAGTTAAGAACATAAAACTTTGTTCTTGGCCTCTCTCTCTCTCTCTCTCTCTCTCTCTCTCTCTCTCTCTCTCTCTCATTTCAAATGTTGTTACATTTTTTTTCAATTACTTGTAAAGATAGTTTTTGACATTCATCTTTTTTGTAAGTTTTTGAGTTCCATATTTTTTTTATTTAAAGATTTTATTTATTTTGAGTTTTACAATTTTCCCCAATCTTACTTCCCTCCCCCTACCCCCCACAGAAGGCAATTTTCCAGTCTTTACATTGTTTCCATGTTGTACATTGATCCAAATTCAGTGTGATGAGAGAGAAATCATATCCTTTTTTTTAATTTATTTTTTTATTCTCATTTTGTACAAATGTTTTTCTTTACATTAATAAAATATACTTGTTTACAAAGTAAACAAAATACCCCTCCCCCCATGAATATAGATAGACTTGCTTGGGTATAAAAGTAAAGGGGGGGAGAAAAAAAATTAAAATAAAAAAAAATAGTAATAATTGTAGGTATGGACAGGTGGTGCAATGGACGAAACACCAGCCCTGGAGCCACGAGCACCCGAGCCCATATCCAGCCTCATAAACCCAATAATCACCCAACCATGTGACATGCAAGCCACCCGATCCCCACTGCCCTGCAAAAACCAAAAAGAAGGAAAATAAAAAGACCCAAAATAAAATAAAATAGTAATAATAGTAGGGGTGGCTGGGTGGCAGACAGAGCATTGACCCTTGAGCCAGGAGCACCTGGGTCCGAATCTGGCCCCAGACACCCAAAGATCACCCTGCTATGTGGCCCCAGGCAGGCCACCCAGCCCCACTTGCCCTGCACCCTCCCCCAAATAATAATAACAAAAAATGTGTTTCAGTCTTTGTTCCAACACCATCAACTCTGTCGTGAGTGGATCACATTCTTTATGATAAGTCCATCACAAAAGTTACTTCCATATTTTTCCAACGTTGCCATTGCTGATCGCAACTCCCGCCTTTCTTATTTCTCCACTACCATGTACTCTATTTTCTCTCTCCTTTCACTCTGACTCTGCTGTAGGGTAGCTGAGTGGCACAGCAGACAGATCCCTGGTCCTGGGGCCAAGAAGCCCTGAGCCCCCATACCACCCCTTAGGCCCAGCATCCACCTGGCCCTATGGTCCTGGGCAGGCCATCCAATCCTGGCACCTTGCAAGAAGTAAAAAAGAAAATGTGTTATATCTGACCACTGTCCCCCCATGGTCCATCCTCTCCTCCTTTATTCACATCCCCACCCCTTCCCCCTGCTCCCCCCTCCTTCTTACTCCAGTTGTCTATACCCCATTGATTATATTTGCTGTTTCCTCTCCAAGCCATCTCTGATGAGAGCAAAGGTTCCCTCATTCCCCCTTGCCTCCCCCCTTCCATATCATTGCAATAGCTCATTGTAATAAAAAAAATCTTGTTATGTGAAATAGCTTGGACTATTCCTCCTCTCCTTTTTCTTTCTCCCATTCCATTTCCCTTTTTTTCTTATTGACTCCATTTTTACACCATATTTTATCTTTGAATTCAGCTTTCTTCTGTGCTTCAACTATAAAAGCTCCTTCTACCTGCTCTATTAACTGAGAAGGTTCATATGAGTATTATCAGTGTCATTTTTCTATGCAGGAATACATGCAGTTCATCCTCATTAAGTCCCTCATATTTCCCCCCTCTCCTCTAATCTTCATGCTTCACCTGAGTCCTGTATCTGAAGATCAAACCTTCTGTTCAGCTCTGGCCATTGCAAAAGGAACCTTTGAAATTCCCCTGGTTCATTGAAAGTCCATCTTTTTCCCTGGAAGAGGACATTAAGTCTTGCTGGGTAGTTCATTCTTGGCTGCATTCTAAGCTCTTTTGCCTTCTGGTATATTATATTCCAAGCCCTACGAGATTACAATGTAGTTGCTGCTAAGTCCTGTGTGATTCTGACTGCAGCTCCATGATATTTGAACTGTGTCCTTCTGGCTGCTTGTAATATTTTCTCTTTGACTTGGGAGTTCTGGAACTTGGCTATAATATTCCTGGGGATTGGTTTTTTGGGATCTCTTTCTTGGGGGGATCGATGGATTCTCTCCATTTCTATTTTGCCCTCTGCTTCTAGAATATCAGGGCAATTTTCCTGTAGTAATTCTTTGAAAATGATGTCAAGGCTCTTTTCCTGATCATGACTTTCAGGTATTCCAATAATTTTTAAATTATCCTTCCTAAGCCTGTTTTCCATATCAGTTGTTTTTTCAATGAGATATTTCACATTTTCTTCTAATTTTTCATTTTTTTGGTTTTGAAGTATTGATTCCTGATTTCTGGTAAATTCATCAATCTCCCTGAATTCTATTCTTTGTCTGAAGGATTTGTTATCCTCAGAGAGTTTTCTTATCTCTTTTTTCCATGTGGCCAATTTTGCTTTTAAAAGCATTCTTCTCCTCAATAACTTTTTGAACTGTTTTATCCATTTGACCTAAGCTGGTTTTTAGCATGCTATTTTCTTCAGCATTTTTTTGGATTTCCTTGACTAAGCTGCTGACTTCATTTTCATGTTTTTCCTGCATCTCTCTCCTTTCTTTTCCCAGTTTTTCTTCTAACTCCCTCATTTGATTTTCAAAGTCTTTTTTGAGTTCTATCATAGCCTGAGCCCAATTTCTGTTTTTCTTGGAGTCTTTAGATGCAGGAGCTTGTGCTTCCGCATCTTCAGACTGAGTATTTTGATCCTTCTTGGGCTCATTTGCAAAATATTTCTCAATGGTCTTCCTCTTGTTTCTTTGTTCATTTTCCCAGCCTAAGCCTGTTTTTGGGGGGTGCTTCCTGAGCTTTTGGGACATTCCCACAAGGGTCTCAGTGTGTGAGGTTCTGTCCTCCCTCCTGGTCTGTGAATGAGCATAAGCACCCCTCTCTGCCATGGGCCGAGGTGGGGGGGCTGTTGTTCTATGGGGGGGCCTAGACTGCGATCAGGATCTGAATGTGGTCAGAGCCCCAGAGTCCTGTTCCAGGGGCAGAGGACAGAGCTGGGCAGTCTCTCTCTCTTCACTCCCCTCCCTCAGCTCAATGGGCTCATGCCCTGGGGGCTCCTGCTTACTGGCTCCACCTGCTTCTGTTTCTGGGTCTAGGCTGCTGAAAGACCAGGCTGCTGGCTGTGTGCCCTGAGGGCTGGACTCCACGTGCTCGCTCTGGCAGAGGTCCCCCGCTGTTCCCCCATTTTGTGCCTGGTGCTCCCCAGGGTGCAGCTCAGGAGACTCCCCTGCTGCTGTTAGCTGAGGCTCCCAGCGCCCTGGGGCTGCCTCTGGGAGGCTGAAGTTCTTTGGCTCTGGCGGGCCAGCCCTCTGGTGGGCTGCCCCTCTGAACCTGGGGAGCAGAGCCTTTCTGCTCTTTTGCAAGTTACCTTGAGTAGGAGAACTGCCTCATTGAGTCCCTCTGTGGGTTCTGTCTCTCGAAAGTTTATTTAGAGTCCTTAGTTTATGAGTTTTTATCAGAGAGCTCCTAAGACTCTATCCCTTCATGTCACCATCTTGGCTCCTGAGTTCCATATTTTTCTAACTCCTTCTCTTCCCTCGCCCCTCCCCATGACAGTGAGTAGACTGATATAGATTATACATTTACAGTCATATTTAACATATTTCCATATTAGTCACATTGTGACAGAACAATAGGAACTATAGAGGGAAATATGATAAAAAGAAAAAATAATAAAGCAAGTTTAAAAGTGAAAATAGTGTGCTTTGGATTGCATAGATTTGGACTCCATAAATTTTTCTCTGGATATGTATGGCATTTTCTTTCACAGGTCTTTTAGAATTGTCATTGATCATTGAACTACTGAGAGGAGCTATGTGCAGCATAACTGATCATCTCATAATGTTGCTGTTAATGTGTACAATGGTTCTGTTCACTTTATACAAGTCTTTTAAGACTTTTCTGAAGTCTGGTCACTCATATACCGTAACTTGTTCAGTCATTCCCCAATTGATGGTCATCCTTTCAGCCACTATCTCTTAAGTGGGGGAGAATAGCCCTTATTAACTCATGAATTTGGCCCCTTCTCATCAGTACTGGTTACCCAAAGGATCATCTCAGTGAATAGTAAGTAAACATTTCTCCAAGTAAACATTAAAATAAAATTGGTAATGATTTACAGATTAGAACAGATGAGAAAATACACAAGTGAATGAGATCTGTATATGGAAGTGAGATGAAAACTCACTATCCAAGAGAGGTCCTGATCCCATTTCCTACAAATCTTCAAGATACTTTTTTTCTTTCTCCAGAGAATTTTTTTCTTTGTTATCTTTCTAGTCTGTCTAGAATGATTCTCCTTTCCAAAGCTCTCAACCCAACTCTATGTCTTATGCAGGCATATACTACCGCATTAGTATTCTCTCCACAAATTAGGAGAATCTCATGAAAAATGCTCCAGGCTCGGTGGGAAATGCAGCCTATATTCCTAACATATTGTTACCTACAGTAATTATATCTATAGTCTCTGAGTATCTTTCCAGAAAGAGCACCGTGAATTTCTTGTGGGGAGACTAGATATGAGCCATACCTAAACTTTTTTTTATTTTTTATTTTTTTATTCTAATGAATTTTTATTGAATCTAATATCAAATAAAAAGGTTCTTCTGTTTGTCATTGAAAGTGCTTTACAATCTAGCCCTTTCTAACTTCTCCAGTCTCCATCACATTTCTCCCTTCCACCCAATCTATAGATTACTTATATGAGTCTACTTCTTTTTTTTAAATTTTTATTAAAGATATTATTTGAGTTTTACAATTTTCCCCCAATCTTGCTTCCCTCCCCCCACCCCCACCCCACAGATAGCACTCCATCAGTCTTTACTTTGTTTCCATGTTGTACCTTGATCCAAATTGGGTGTGATGAGAGAGAAATCATATCCTTAAAGAGAACAGAATTCTCAGAGGGTATACCTAAACTTTTCTTAGAAATTTTCCTTGCAGTTCTACTTCAGGGTGAGACCATAATGAGTTAGAAAGTGAAGCTTAATCCACCTCCTTTGGGGTCAGGCTGTTCTTAGGATGAGCCTAGTGTGAATTAAGAACAGGCTCCCCTTGTGGGAAAGGGGCCTCTGTGATCAGAGGTCATAAATCTCCCATCGGGACCTGAGGTAAGCTAAGAAAGGATGTCTCTGGGGAAGGGGGAACAGAGGTATTGGATGATGGGTGAGGGTGATTGCTCCTTCCACTCATTCAATATATCTCAAGTACTCTGAGGAAGAATGGTGGGCATGAAAAGCTGTGACTAGCCCGAGTCCAACTCTATGAGATCTCAAAGATGTCAGAGTAAGTAAATATAAATTTCTATTGTGGCAGAGAAGTCATGGTTTTCTCTGCCTACCTTGTCCTTTGCCCCTCACCTGTAGGATTCCCCTATAGCTACTCTCATTTTGGGTAGGGGTTTCTCATCTAGGTGTGCATGACAGTGAGAATTATAGAGAAGTGGCATATAGAGTGTGGGTAGAGATGAGGTCAGAATTATGCATTTACTGAGGTTTGCTTTCCATGCCATCCCAAAAGATCATGGAAAGTTAGAACTGGAAGATAGCTTAGAGGGCATCTAATGGGTCTTTGTTATTTTTTTTTGTTTTTTTTAGTTATATTCAACTATAAATGACCCCTTTTAGGATTTTTCTTGGTAAATATACTGGAATAGTTTGCTATTTCCTTCTCCAACTCATTCTACAGATAAGGAAACTGAGGCAAACAGGATGAAGTCACAAAATTAGTGTCTGAGATTAGATTTGAATCCTGGAAAATGAATCTTCCTGATTCCAGGCCTGACCTATCCACTGTAAATGGGGTAGTGCTATTGGTGGGGCTTCCTGGATGAATACTGAATAAATACAGTTGTGGGTTATGTGGGTTATGATGTCTTAAGGATAGAAGACAAGAGGCTATAACTTCACTCAGGGATTTCTTTTGCACCTAATCTTTTGTACCTTGGTCTTTCTAGATTGTCTCTCCTCTACCACAATCTAAGTCTCTCTCCTTGTTTCCATCACTCCCCAGTGTCTCCTCCTTCTGTGTGTGAAGGTATGTGATGGTTGTCACCAGTCTTGAAGGGTTTAGGAACCAGAAAGTTAGAAGTTCCCTGTGGTTAGGGAGAATGTAGGCCATTTCTTCCCTTCAATTCACCATCATTACCACTACTACTCAAGGACTGAAGTGTTCTCCCATTTAGGGACAAAGTTCTCCAGGAAACACCCCACCCCCTTCCTTTATCATTGGGTTCTACCTCTTTTGGGGGGGCGGGATATACTTAGGATATACTGATTATTCCTAAGAACAGGAAATAACAGCTACTTGTGGTCTTTGGCTCTCAAGTTAGAAGATGCTGGAACCTCCATTTCTTTGCCCCTCTTGTTTCTTCTGATAAGCAGGGTGATTAGGGAACCTCTCCCATCTTCCCTGATTTTACCCTCACCTTTATTTTAGGAAGAAATAGAGAGTGGGATCACACCTGCAATTTCTTCTATCTTCCTGTCCATGAGACCTCAGAATTGAGGACTTATACTTTAATCTCCTTTGGAAACCTTCTCTGAGAACTCTCTCAGTGACCCAAGAGGACTGTCTGTTTGAACTGAGGATGGAGAAGGGAAGTGAGAAGGTTCTTATGGAGGGTCTTTATTTCTCCTTATTCATGGTTACTCTGGCTTAAGCACCCCATATCTATCTAACTAGAAAACTTTTTTCTCCTTTTATGGAGACTAAAACAGAAGGTATACAGAGCTTGGATAACTTCCCGAAGGTTGGAGATTGTTAGTTCTTAAGGACAGAACTAGGAGCAATGAATGGGCATTGTTAGAAATAAGTTGATGTAAGTCTACTAACCACAAGAGGGAGCTCATGAGCAAAGCCAAGAGCTTGTCAGCTGTTCAGTTACAGCCTTGGCTGCAATAAAGCCTTCTAGGTGAATATTTGGGAAACTGGTCCCTAAATTCTCTTTTCTTGGGTTAGGTCAGTGGTTTTCATAATGTGGTCTGGAGATATCCCCCCCCCCCCCAGGATCCTCAAGATCCTTTCAAGAAGTCCATGAAGTCAAAATTATTTTCATAATGTTTTCATTTCTAATGGTAAATGTTGATACAAATAAACATATAAACAAAAGTTATTTGGGGTTCTCAATAATTTTTAAGAATGTAAAGGACCCTGAGACCAAAAACTTTGAGAACTACTCAAGGCAAGGCAGCTAGGTGGCACAGTGGACAGAGCACCCACCAACCATGGAGTCAGGAGGATCAGAGTTCAAATTTGAACTCAGACATTTAATAATTACCTAACTGTGTGACCTTGGGCAAGTCACTTAACCCCATTACCTTGCAAAAAAAAATACAACTACCCAAAGCTACTTTGAAGAACCACTTAAACTACTTTTTTTCAGACTTTCTCCACAGGAAGACTGTTCTGCCAATATGCCTTCAGGTTAATGTTTTGTCTTTCTGCTCTGCTCCACAGTAGGATTCTTTTCCTCCTGAATTTAATGAAATCAAAAAAAGAGGAGAAGATCTCCATATTTAAAGATTATATATACATATATAATTTTTTATGAGAAATGTAATATTCAACATGCTTTGGGGGAAGATAATGTCCTTCATTTTTGAAGAAGACAACAACATTAGGGAGATGATACCATGACAAGCACATGAATTGGATTTAAGAGAGGGGGTACTAAGTCACCAGTCTCACTTCCTCCTCTAGAACCATCTGGGTCCAATGGCCAGGATGACTGGAGATGGCCCTGGATGTGAGGCAATGAGGGCTAAGAGTGACTTGTCTAAGTTCACACAGCTGGCAAGTGTCTGAGGCTTAATGCAAACTCAGTTCCTCCTGACTTGAGAGCCAGTGCTCTCTACCCACTGGTACCATCGAGCTTCCCTGGGGGGGGGGGGGATATAAGAAATTCGGAATGTTGCTTCCAGTGTCTTGCTTGTCTGTGTTTCCTTCTGACCTCCCTTCAGTTTTCTTTTGTGTATAATAATGCTTCATTGAAGTTATTTTTTCACCTCTTTTTTGGACAAAACTACTGATAGTTCTCTCCTCTGACATCCCTCCAAGCAAGGAAAAAATAAGCATAGTCAAGCAAAATCAAATCCACACCTTTGCAAAATGCTCAGAAATGTATGTTTTGTTCTGCATATTGGATCTATCATCCAAGAGGGGAGTAGAATACTTCTGGAATCATGGTTGATCATTGCACACATCAGAGTTCTCAAGTCTTTCAAAACTGTTTGACTTTCTGTTATTAACATATATATTGTTCTGCTCACTTTACTCCATTACTTTATATTAATTTAATTTTCCATTTTTGTCATTTCTTTCTTCATTTCTGATGGTGAAATAATATGCTATAATGGTTATACACCATAATTTATTCAGCTATTCTCCAATTAATGACCAACTCCTTTGTTTACAATTCTTAGTTGTAACAAAAAGAACTGCCATAAATATTCTTTCATTTTATTTCATATATAAAATATGAATATTATTTCACACTATTTAAATCAATTACTAAACAATTATCAAGCAGCTACTATATGCCAGTCACTGTGCTAAGTACTGGATATACAAAAAGAGATTAAAGACAATCTAATAGATTTTTCAGATTTACTTCTCCAGTCCTAACCTCTAACAACCTCCAAGCCTTCCATCTTCACTGACTATTAAGTATTTGAACTAGATTTATCAGAGACATCTTGAACACAACAGGTCTAAAAGAGAGCTCATCATCTTTCCTCTGAAATCACCTTTTAATACTAAATTCTCTATTATTGTAGAGGACAGTATCCTTCCTGGTTATAATGGACAGAGCAATGAACCTAGAGACAAGAAGATTCGAATTCGAATCAAGTCTTAAGACATGATCTTGTGAATCTGGGCAAGTTTGATCCTATGTTAATCTCTCTCTCTTTTTTTATAATTTTTTTTAGGTTTTTGCAAGGCAAATGGGGTTAAGTGGCTTGCCCAAGGCCACACAGCTAGGTAATTATTAAGTGTCTGAGGCTGGATTTGAACTCAAGTATTCCTGACTCCAAGGCCAGTGCTCTATCCACTACACCACCTAGCCGCCCCTTGTTAATCTCTCTTTGCCTCAAGTTTCCTCATCTGTAAAATGGAGATAATAATATCTATCTCAGAGGATTTTTATGGGGATGAAAGGCAATATTTGTAAAGCACTTTGTAAATGTCATAATACCATATAAATGCTCGCTATTATTAATCTTCAACTTCTTTGTCACACTCACTTTTCATATCCAATCACTTGCCAAATCATATAGTTTTCTATTCACCCAGGCCTTATTCTGGTGCATCTGGTGCATACCTAGAATATTAAAATAGCCTTCTAATTGGTCTCTCTCCCTCAAGCCCATCCTAACTCTGGTTCATTCATTACTTGGCTACCAAAATAATTTTCCTAAAGTTAAGGTTATTGTCATCCCCTCCCCATTCAATAAACTCTAATGGCTACCTATTACCTCCAGGATCAAATGTAAAACCTTCTGTTTGGCATTTAAAGTCTTTCATATTATATCCACTTCCTACCCTTCCGGTCTTATACCTAACTTTTCCCTTATGTGATCCAGTGGTTTCCTTGCTATCCCTTACATAAGACATTTGGATCTCTCAACTCTAGGTATTTTTACTAGCTTTCTCTCTTTCTTTCCCTCCTCCTTTCTCCCCCCCTCCCCACTCTCACATCTTTGTTTTCTGGTTTTCCCACCTTCTTTAAGAAGTCTTTTCAATAAACTTCTGGTCAATTTGATTTAAAAAAAAGAAAGAATAAAATGAAATTGCTAGTATCATAAATGAAAAAGGTGAACTCATCACCAATGAGGAGGAAATTAAAGTAATTATTTGGAATTATTTTGCCCAACTCTATGCCAATAAATTTGACAATCTAAGTGAAATGGACAAATATTTACAAAAATATAAGTTGCCCAGATTAAATGAAGAGGAAATTAAAAACCTAAATAAACCTATCTCAGAAAAAGAAATTCAACAAGTCATTATTGAACTTTCTAAGAAAAAATCTCCAGGGCCAGATGGATTCACAAATGAATTCTATCAAACATTTAAGGAACAATTGGTTCCAATTCTATGTAAACTCTTTGGAAAAATAGGTGAAGAAGGAACTCTGCCTAACTCTTTCTTTGACACCAATATGGTGCTGATACCTAAACCAGGAAGAGTAAAAACAGAGAAAGAAAATTTGACAAAATACAGCACCCATCCTACTAAAAACATTAGAGAGTGTAGGAATAAATGGATTGTTCCTTAGAATGATAAGCAGCATCTATCTGAAATCATCAACAAACATTATATGCAAAAGGGATAGGCTAGAGGCATTCCCAAAAAGATCAGGGGTGAAACAAAAATGTCCATTATCACCACCACTATTCAATATCATATTAGAAATGATAGTTTCAGAAATAAGGGAAGAAAATAAATTGAAGGAATTAGAATTGGGAAGGAAGAGACAAAACTCTCACTCCTTGCAGATGACATGATGGTATACCTAGAGAATCCCAAGAAATCATCTAAAAAACTACTAGAAATAATAAGCCACTTTAGCAAAGTCACAGGATATAAAATAAACCCTCATAAATCCTCAACTTTTCTTTTTTTAATTTTTTTTATTCTCATTTTGTACAAATGTTTTTTTACATTAATAAAATATTCTTGTTTACAAGTAAACAAAATACCCCTCTTCCCCCATGAATATAGATAGACTTGCTTGGGCAAAAAAAGTAAAGGGGAGAGAAAAAAATTAAAATTAAAAAAATAATAGTAATAATTGTAGGTATGGCCAGGTGGCGCAATGGATGAAGCACCAGCCCTGGAGCCATGAGCACCCGAGCCCATATCCAGTCTCATAAACCCAACAATCACCCAGCCGTGTGACATGCAAGCTCCCCGATCCCCACTGCCCTGCAAAAACCAAAAAGAAGAAAAAAAAAAGACCTAAAATAAAATAAAATAGTAATAATAGTAGGGGTGGCTGGGTGGCAGACAGAGCATTGGCCCTTGAGCCAGGAGTACCTGGGTCCAAATCCAGCCTCAGACACCCAAAGATCACCCTGCTATGTGGCCCCAGGCAGGCCATCCAGCCCCACTTGCCCTGCACCCTCCCCCAAATAATAATAACAAAAAATGTGCTTGAGTCTTTGTTCCAACACCAACAACTCTGTCATGGGTGGATCTCATTCTTTATGATAAGTCCATCACTAAAGTTACTTCCATATTTTTCCACTGTTGCCATTGCTGATTGCAACTCCCTCCTTTCTTATTTCTCCACTACCATGTACTCTATTTTCTCTCTCCTTTCACTCTGACTCTGCTGTAGGGTCGCTGAGTGGCACAGCAGACAGATCCCTGGTCCTGGGGCCAAGAAGCCCTGAGCCCCCATACCACCCCTGAGGCCCAGCATCCACCTGGTCCCATGGTCCCGGACAGGCCATCCAATCCCAGAAAATGTGTTATATCTGCCCGCTCTCCCACCATGGTCCATCCTTTCCTCCATCACTCACATCCCCACCCCTTCCCCCTGCTCCCCCCCTCCTTCTTACTCCAGATGCCTATACCCCATTGAGTATATATGCTGTTTCCTCTCCTAGCCACCTCTGATGAGAGCAAAGATTCCCTCATTCCCCCTTGCCTCTCCCCTTCCATATCATTGTAATAGCTCATTGTAATAAAAAAAATCTTACATGAAATATCTTGGACTATTCCCCCTCTCCTTTTTCTTTCTCCCATTCCATTTCCCTTTTTTTCTATTGACTCCATTTTTACACCATATTTTATCTTCGAATTCAGCTTTCTCCTGTGCTTCAACTATAAAAGCTCTCTCTACCTGCTCTATTAGCTGAGAAGGTTCATATAAGTATTAACAGTGTCATTTTTCTATGCAGGAATACATGCAGTTCATCCTCATTAAGTCCCTCATATTCCCCCCCCTCTCCTCCAATCTCCATGCTTCACCTGAGTCCTGTATCTGAAGATCAAACCTTCTGTTCAGCTCTGGCCATTCCAAAAGGAACCTTTGAAATTCCCCTGGTTCATTGAAAGTCCATCTTTTTCCCTGGAAGAGGACATTCAGCCTTGCTGGGTAGTTTATTCTTGGCTGCATTCTAAGCTCTTTTGCCTTCCGGTATATTGTATTCCAAGTCCTACGAGCTTCCAATGTAGTTGCTGCTAAGTCCTGTGTAATCCTGACTACAGCTCCATGATATTTGAATTGTGTCCTTCTGGCTGCTTGTAATATTTTCTCTTTGATGTGGGAGCTCTGGAACTTGGCTATAATATTCCTAGGGGTTGATTTTTTGGGATCTCTTTCTTGGGGGGATCGGTGGATTCTCTCCATTTCTATTTTGCCCTCTGCTTCTAGAATATCAGGGCAATTTTCCTGTAGTAATTCTTTGAAAATGATGTCAAGGCTCTTTTCCTGGTCATGACTTTCAGGTATTCCAATAATTTTTAAATTATCTTTCCTAAGTCTGTTTTCCATATCAGTTGTTTTTTCAATGAGATATTTCACATTTTCTTCTAATTTTTCATTTTTTTGGTTTTGAAGTATTGATTCCTGATTTCTGGTAAATTCATCAATCTCCCTGAATTCTATTCCTTGTCTGAAGGATTTGTTCTCCTCAGAGAGTTTTCTTATCTTTTTTTCCATGTGGCCAATTTTGCTTTTTAAAGCATTCTTCTCCTCAATAACTTTTTTGAACTGTTTTATCCATTTGACCTAAGCTGGTTTTTAGCATGCTGTTTTCTTCAGCATTTTTTTGAATTTCCTTGACTAAGCTGCTGACTTCATTTTCATGTTTTTCCTGCATCTCTCTCCTTTCTTTTCCCAGTTTTTCTTCCAACTCCCTCATTTGATTTTCAAAGTCTTTTTTGAGCTCTGTCATAGCCTGAGCCCAATTTTTGTTTTTCTTGGAGTCTTTAGATGCAGGAGCTTGTGCTTCCTCATCTTCAGACTGAGTATTTTGATCCTTCTTGGGCTCATTTGCAAAATATTTCTCAATAGTCTTCCTTTTGTTTCTCTGCTTGCTCATTTTCCCAGCCTGGGCCTGGTTTGGGGTGCTTCCTGAGTTTTTGGGACACTCCCACAAGGGTCTCAGTGTGTGAGGCTCTGTCCTCCCTCCTGGTCTGTGAATGACCATAAGCACCTCCCTCTGCCACAGGGCTGAGGTGGGGGGGGCTGCTGTTCTATGGGGGGGCCTAGACTGCGATCAAGATCTGAATGTGGTCAGAGCCCCAGAGTCCTGTTCCAGGGGCAGAGGACAGAGCTCTGCAGTCTCTCTTCACTCCCCTCCCTCAGTTCAATGGGGTCATGCCCTGGGGGCTCCTGCTTACCGGCTCCTCCTGCTTCTGTTTCCTGGTCTGGGCAAAAGACCAAGCTGCTAGCTGTGTGCCCCGAGGGCTGGGCTCCACGTGCTCGCTCTGGAAGTGGTACCCCGCTGTTCCCCCACTTTGTGCCCGGTACTCCCCGGGGTACAGCTCAGGAGACTCCCCTGCTGCTGTGAGCTGTGACTCCCAGCGCCCTGGGGCTGCCTCCTGGAGGCTGAAGTTCTTTGGCTCTGGTGGGCCACCCCTCTGGTGGGCCACCTCTCCGATCCCGGGGAGCAGAGCCTTTCTGCTCTTTTCCAGGTTACCTTGAGTAGGAGAACTGCCACACTGGGTCCCTTTGTGAGTTCTGTCTCTCGAAAGTTTAGTTAGAGTCCTTAGCTGATGAGTTTTATCAGAGAGCTCCTAAGACTTGATCCCTTCTTGTCGCCATCTTGGCTCCACCCCCCAATCCTCAACTTTTCTATATATGACTAGCAAGATACAACAGAAAGAGCTAGAGAGAGAAATCCTATTCAAAGTAACCTCAATGTAAAATACCTGGGAGTCTATTTGCCAAGGCAGACTCAGAAACTTTTTGAAAACAAGAAGCCTTTTCAAATATCCCTTTATAGTGATCGTTGGTTTTCTCCAGTTTTTCCTATATGTATATCTTGTTTGTACATAGTTGTTTGGATGTTTGGATGTTGTCTCCCCCAAAAGACTATGAATTCTTAGAGAGCAAGGACTGGGACTGGATGTGTGTCTGTGTGTGTGTGTGTGTGTGTGTGTGTGTGTGTGTGTGTGTGCGCGCGCATGTAAATGTGAACTTAACTTCCATTCCTGGAGAAATTCTAGAGTGGATAACATTTACAAATGGAAGAGATGATTGTAAAGAGCCAATCCATGGCTTCATCAAAAGCAGGTCAGTAACTCAGGATCAAAAAAAAAAATCAACTCAATTGTTCTAAAAAGGATTTAAAGGTCTTAGTGGACCACAAGGTCAGTATGAATCATGAGCTACATGAAGAGGGTTAGAGCTTCCAGGAATTGGGAGGTGAAAGGTGCTCTGTAGTCTTTCTCCATGAGTTCTCAACTGAACTGAGCATTCAATTCTGGACACTTTAGTGTAATAATGACATTATTAAGTATCTAGAGAAAGGACAAGCAGGATGATAAAGGCCTTGAATCCATGACATATGAGAATGACTTGAAAAAACTGGGCATAGTTAACTAGGAGAAAAGAGGACTTGGTTGGAAATGGGTGGGGTGAGGGGTAGGAAGAAAGCAGGACATGGTAGATGAGATCAGTCTTTTTCTGTTTGGCCTTGAGAGGTTGAACTAGAAGAGAGGAAGTTGCAAAGAGATAAATTTAGCCTTGATGTCCAGAAATACAATAATTAACTCCTAAAGTTGTCTCCAAGTAGAGCGAGTTGTCTTGAGAAGTAAAGGGTTCCTTTTCCTTGAGGGTCCTCAAGTAGAAGCATAAAAACCAGATGTCAGATGTGTTACTGTGGATGTTCCTTTGGTGATTGGGCTGCTGAGAGGAGTATCTTCCAACTATCAAGTGCTGCAGTTCTGAGACCTAGGTGTGGCAGACAAAGGCAGTTAAGATCCCAACCCTAGGACTCTTAGTGAAACACTGCTTTCTGGGAGGTGCAGAAATGGGTTTCTTTAAATGATGATAAAATGACAGAATGGACTGAGTCAGTGAATCTTGCTTCTGTCAGAATGAGATCCTGGGCAAATCAATGAATTCATCCCCACCTCTGTTTCTTCAGTCTTGGACTTCATGACCTCTCAGAAGTCTTTCAGATCTGAATCTATGATCCTGTGATCTATTAGCTACTTCCTATCTTCTGGCTCATGGATGTTCTCCAGAATTTTGTTGATTAGTTCCAGGTAGTGCTATGTGAAATTCCTAAAAAGGAGAAACTCTAACCTTCAGAGGGCAAAGAGCACAGGGAGATAGCTTGGAATGTGGGGTCTGCCTTCATGTCAGATGAGGCAAGTCTGCCAGTTCAGAAGTCTAGAGATTATAAATCCGATGAGTTGTCTGCAGGGGTCTTATAGGATAGGTGGCCTTGTCCTCTTCCTTATGTTCTAGGTAAAGTGTAAGTAAAGAAATTATCCCATTTCTATCTCTCTAGCCTTGCTCTCCAAGTTAAGCCTCAGAGCAGCCCTCCTCTTCATGTTGCTGTCATTAGCCCTAGTCAGTCCTGTAGGGGTGATTGCCTGTAGGGCCAGTTCTGCTATCTTAAGTGCATGAAGTGGAATGAGGATTATTCTTATTCTCTCTCTGAGTTGGTTTAGCCATACAACCCACATTCTTACTCTGACAGGCAGTGTGGATTCCCAGAAGAGGCTTCTGCTTTAATGAATTCTCTTAAAGTCCTAAGAAACACTCTGGAAGAGATGCAACTTTTCTACTTCTACTTTTTTAGCTTCTGAGTCTTAACTACTTCCCATTGACCAAAACAATCACTTGACTCCATTAAGCTCTACCCCCTTTGAGGAGTGAGCTAGGTGGTGTAATAGAACATTAGAACTAGTCAGGAAGAGCTGAGTTCAAATCTAGCCACAGAGAAGTCTAGGATCCTGGGAAAGTCATTTAATCTTTCTTTGTCTCAGTTTCCTCATTTGTAAAATAAGCATAATAATATTTACCTCCAGGGTTATTGTGAGGATTACAATGATTATCTCATTGTAAAGTGCTTAGCACACACACACACACACAAACACAATAATTAATGCTATAAAATGTCTACTATTTTTATTATCTTTTATTTTTCATACACTTTTTCATTCAAAGAAAAGCCAAGGCAGCCAGAATCAGCCCTGAATTCACTCTGAATGATTCAAATGACTGCCCAGAAGGTGAATTTGTTTCTCTGCATTGCTCCATTTTTCTGTCCTCAAAAGGAAGTGGAGCCTTCAGTGCACAATCTTTCTTTCCTTCTTTTTTTTTTGCTTAAAGATTTTACTTATTTTGAATTTTACAATTTTTCCCCTAATCTTACTTCCCTCCCCCCACTCCCCATAGAAGGCAATTTTCCAGTCTTTACATTATTTCCATGTTATACATTGATCCAAATTGAATATGAGAGAGAAATCATATCCTTAAGGAAGAATCATAAAGTATAAGAGATAGCAAGATCAGACAATAAGATATCAGAGTTTTTTCCCTAAATTAAAGGTAATAGTCCTTGGTCTTTGTTCAAACTCCACAATTCTTTCTCTGGATACAGATGGTGATCTCCATTGCAGATGACCCCAAATTGTTGCACTGATGGAATGAGCAAGTCCATCAAGGTTGATCATCACCCCCATGTTGCTCTTAGGGTGTACAGTGTTTTTTTGGTTCTGCTCATCTCACTCAGCATCAGTTCATGCAAATCCCTTCAGGCTTCCCTGAATTCCTATCCCTCCTGGTTTCTAATAGAACAGTAGTGTTCATGATATACATATGCCACAGTTTGCTAAGCCATTCTCCAACTGAAGGACATTCACTTGATTTCCAATTCTTTGCCACCACAAAAAGGGCTGCTATGAATATTTTTGTACAAGTGATGTTGTTACCCTTTTTCATCATCTCTTCAGGGTATAGACCCAGCAGTGGTATTGCTGGATCAAAGGGTATGCATATTTTTGTTGCCCTTTGGGTGTAGCTCCAAATTTCTCTCCAGAAAGGTTGGATGAGTTCACAGCTCCACTAACAATGTAATAATGTCCAAGATCTCCCACAACCCTTCCAACAATGATCATTATCCTTTCTGGTCATATTGTTCAGTCTGAGAGGTGTAAGGTGGTACCTCAGAGAAGCTTTAATTTGCATTTCTCTAGTAAGTAATGATTTAGAGCAATTTTTCATATGATTATGAATTGCTTTGATCTCCTCATCTGTAAATTACCCTTGTATATCCTTTGACCATTTGTCAATTGGGGAATGGCTTTTTTTTAAAAAAAAATTGACTCAGTTCTCTGTATATTTTAGAAATGAGTCTTTTGTCAGAAATACTAGTTGTAAAGATTGTTTCCCAGTTTACTACATTTCTTTTGATCTTGCTTACAGTGGTTTTGTCTGTGCAAAAGCTTTTTAATTTAATGTAATCAAAATCATCTAGTTTGTTTTTATAGTCCTTAGTCATAAACTGCTTCCCTTTCCATAGATCTGAAACTACTCCTTGATCTTCCAGTTTGTTTATAATAGGGTTTTTTATGTCTAAATCATGTGTCCATTTGGATCTTATCTTGGTATAGGGTGTGAGGTGTTGGTCTAATCTAAGTTGCTTCCATACTAACTTCCAATTTTCCCAGCAGTTTTTATCAAAGAGAGAGTTTTTATCCTAATAGCTGGACTCTTTGGGTTTATAAAACAGCAAATTACTATAATAGTTTCCGGCTATTGCACCTAGTCTGTTCCACTGGTCCACCCCTCTATTTCTTAGCCTATACCAGACAGTTTTGATGACTGATGCTTTATAATATAATTTTAGATCAGGCAGGGCTAAGTCACCTTCTTTTATACTTTTTTTATTGAATCCTTGGAAATTCTTGACTTTTTATTTCTCCATCTAAATGTACTTACAACCTTTTCTAACTCATTAAAGTAATTTTCTGGAATTTTGATTGGTAGGACACTAAACAGGTAGTTTAGTTTTCGTAGAATTGTCATTTTTATTATATTAGCTTGACCTATCCATGAGCAGTTTATGTTTGCCAGGTTATTTAAATCTGATTTAATTTGTGTGAACAAAGTTCAAGGACTGTTCCCTTTAATTTAGAAAAAAACTGGTATTTTATTGTCTGATCTTGTTATCTCTTATACTTTATGTTTCTTCTTTAAGGATATGATTTCCCAGGGTGGCTAGGTGGTGCAGTGGATAGAGCACTGGCCCTGGAGTCAGGAGTACCTGAGTTCAAATCCAGTCTCAGACACTTAATAATTACCTAGCTGTGTGGCCTTGGGCAAGCCACTTAACCCCATTGCCTTGCAAAAACCTAATTAAAAAAAAGGATATGATTTCCCTCCCATCACATTCAATTTGGATCAATGTACAACATGGAAACAATGTAAAAACTGACAAATTGCTTTCTGGGGAGGGGAATTGTGAAACTCAAAATAAATAAAATCTTTAATTAAAAAAAGATTTTTGCATCTATATTCATCAGGGAGATAGGTCTATAATTTTCTTTCTCTGTTTTTACTCTTCCTGGTTTAAGTATCAGCACCATATTGGTGTTGTAGAAAGAGTTAGGCAGAGTTCTGTCTTTCTCTATTTTTCCAAAGAGTTTATACAGAATTGGAACCAGTTGTTCCTTAAATGTTTGGTAGAATTCACTTGTGAATCTATCAGGCCCTGGAGATTTTTTCTTAGGGAGTTCAATGATAGCTTGTTGAATTTCTTTTTCTGAAATTGGGTTGTCTAGGTATTTAATTTCCTCTTCAATTAGCTTGAGCAACTTATATTTTTGTAAATATTTGTCCATTTCACTTAGATTGTCAAATATATTGGCATAGAGTTGGGCAAAATAATTCCAAATTATTACTTTAATTTCCTCCTCATTTGTGGTGTGTTCACCTTTTTCATTTATGATGCTAGCAATTTGGTTTTCTTTCTTTTTTTTAATCAAATTGGCCAGAGGTTCATCAATTTTATTGTTTTTTTTCATAAAACCAACCTTTGGTTTTATTTGTTAATTCAATAGTTTTTTGCTTTCAATTTTATTACTTTCTCCTTTAATTTTTAGAATTTCTAATTTGGTATTTAATTGGGGGTTTTTAATTTGTTCTTTCTCTATTTTTTTTTAGTTGCATATTTAGTTCATTGATTTCCTCTTTCTCTAATTTACTCATGTAAGCATTTAAAGATATAATATATCCCCTGACAGCTGCTTTGAGTGAATCCCATAGGTTTTGGTATGTTGTTTCATTATTGTCATTATCTAAGACAAAATAATTAATTCTTTCTATAATTTGTTGTTTGATCCACTCATTCTTTAAAATGAAGTTATTCAGTTTCCAATTAGTTCTGGGTCTATATCTCCCTGGCCCAGTGTTGCATATGATTTTTATTGCATTGTGATCTGAGAAAGATGTACTCACTATTTCTTCCTTTCTGCAATTATTAGGTTTTTGTGTCCTAATACATGGCCAATTTTTGTATAAGTGCCATGTACTACAAATAAAAAGGTATATTCCTTTCTATCCCCATTCAATTTCCTCCATAATTCTATCATATCTAGGTTTTTAACAATCTATTTACCTCCTTAACTTCTTTCTTGTTTATTTTATGATTTGATTTATCTAAATCTGAGAGTGGGAGGCTGAGGTCTCCCACTAGTACAGTTTTGCTGTCTATGTCTTCCTGTAGTTCTTTCAGCTTCTCCTCTGAAAGTTTGGATGCTATCCCATTGGGTGCATACAAATTTAGGATTGAAATCATTTTATTGTCTATGGTACCTTTAGGAGGATATAGTTTTCTTTCTTATCTCTTTTAATGCTATCTATTTTTGCAGATGTTTTGTCTGAGGTAAGGATTGCTACCCCCTCTTTTTTCACTTCAGCTGAAGCAAAATATATTTTTCTCCAAACTTTTACCTTTACTCTGTATGTATCTCTCTGCTTCAAATGAGTTTCTTGTACACAATCTTTCTTTATCCAGATATTTCACAAAGGCATAGCATCTTCAATGGTGATCTTCTAATGAGTGACCTTTTCCAGCTTCTCAATTTTTTAAATGATTGTTTTTCAGTGTTTTTCAATTAATTTTTATTAAAGATATTATTTGAGTTTTACAATTTTCCCCCCATCTTGCTTCCCTCCCCCCCCCCCCCCACAGAAAGCACTCTGTCAGTCTTTACTTTGTTTCCATGTTTTTCAGTGTTTTTAAAGAGTTGCTTGCTTTTTTGGGGGATTCATTATCTTTTAAAGAGGTTCTCCACTTACAGTTAAGGCTACTTACAGTGTCAGCAGCAAAGTCTGCCAGTGGTTCTTTGAAACCTGAGACTGCCAGACCAGTCAGAATAAACATGGCCCTTATTTCTAGTTCTTTGGTCTTGGAAAGACCTTTTTTGCCTTTTCTGTTATTCTATTTTTTTTATTATTTTGATCCCAATTACATGAAAAGGTAGTTTCCAACATTCATCCTTTTGCAAGCTTTTGAGTTCTACATTTTTCTACCATCCTCCTTTCCCTCCCCATTACCCATAACTGTGAACAATCTGATATAAGTTGTACATGTACAACCATGTTTAACATATTTCCATATTAGTCATGTTGTGAAAGAGAAATTAGATCTAAGGGGAACCAAAAAACCATGAGAAAGAAAGACAAACAAAAAAAATTTTTAAAGTGAACATAATATGTTTTGCTCTGTATTCAGACTCCATAGTTTGATTTTTTTGGGGGGGGGTTGGTTTTTTCTTTCTGGATGTGAATAATATTTTTCATAACAGGTTTCTCAGGATTATTCTTGAATTATTGCTGAAAGGAACGATGATCATCATGGTTGATATGTACAATGTTCTGGTTCTCTTCATTTCAGCATCAGTTCATACAAGTCTTTCCTGACTTTTCTAAAGTCAGGCTATTCATGATTTCTTTTTTGTTTGTTTTTCAAGGCAATGGGGTTAAGTAACTTGCCCAAGGTCACACAGCTAGGTAATTATTAAGTGCCTGAAGTTGGATTTGAATTCAGGTCCTCTTAATTCCAGGAACAGTGCTCTATCCACTATGCCACCTAGCTGCCCCTGCTCATGATTTCTTTCTTTTTTTTTTAGGTTTTTTGCTTTTTGCAAGGCAATGGGGTTAAGTGACTTGCCCAAGGCCACACAACTAGGTAATTATTAAATGTCTGAGACTGGGGGCAGCTAGGTGGCGCAGTGGATAGAGTACTAGCCCTGGAGTCAGGAGTACCTGAGTTCAAATCTGACCTCAGACACTTAATAATTACCTAGCTGTGTGGCCTTGGGCAAGCAACTTAACCCCATTGCCTTGCAAAAATAAAAAATAAAAAAAAATTATAAAAAAAATGTCTGAGGCCGGATTTGAACTCAGGTACTCCTGACTCCAGGGCCAGTGCTCTTATCCACTGTGCCACCTAAACACCCCCCTGCTCATGATTTCTTACAGAACAATAGTACTCCATAACATTCATATAACTTGTTCATCACCCCAGGTAATGGGTATCTCCTCAATTTCCAATTTATAATGTTCTCTGTCTCTTTTTTAGTTTTTGACTGTAGATCTGGCTATTCCTTGTTCTCCTAATTGGCCTGTATCATCCTTTATGTCTAAATCCTGTATCCATTTCAACTTAGTATAGAGTGTGAGATGTTGGTCTATACCTAGTTTTTCCCATGCTATTTTCCAGTTTTCCCAGCGTTTTTGTCAAAATGTGAGTTCTTATCCTAGAAGCTGGAGTCTTTGGGCATAATCATTAACTACTGTTTCTTTTGTACCTAATCTATTCCACTGATCTACTTTTCTATTTATTATCCAGTACCAGACAGTTTTGATGATTGCTACTTTAATTTTAGATCTGGTATGGCTAGGCCACCTTCCCTTGCATTTTTTCCCATTAATTCTCTTTTATTCCTCCAGATGAATTTTGTTACTATTTTTTTCTAGCTCTATAAAATAGTTTTTGGTAGTTTGATTGGTATGACACTGGATAAATAATTTAATTTGGGTAGAATTGTCTTTTTATTATATTAGCTCAGCTTACCCATGAGCAATTGATTTTTCCTACTGTTTAGATCTGATTTTGTTTGAAAAGTGTTTCGTAATTGTATAGTTTCTGGGTTTGTCTTGGGAGTGAGACTCCCAAGTATTTTATTTTGTCTGCAGTTACTTTAAATGGAATTTCTCTTTCTACCTCTTACTGTTGGGTTTTGTTGCTCATATAGAGAAATGCTGCTGCTAGGGGGCAATGCTGATAGTGCAGTGAATCCAGCATTGGCCTTGGAACCAGAAGGTCCTGAGTTCAAATCCAGCCTCAGATAGCTGTGGGACCTTGGGCAAGTCATTTAATGTCATTGCTTCACATAAACGAAAAAAGAAATGCTGCTGATGTATGTGAGTTTTTTTTATATACCCTGCTACACTGTTAAAATTGCTAATTGTTTCAAGTAACTTTCAGTTGATTTTCTAGGGTTCTCTAAGTATATCATCATATCATCTTCAAAGAGTAAGAGTTTTATTTCCTCATTGCCTACATGAATTCCTTCAATTTCTTTTTCTTTTATTGCTAAAGATAAAAATTTCTAATATAATATTGAATAATAGTGGTGATTTGATTGGTGTGTCACTGAATAAACAATTTAATTTAGGTAGAATTATCATTTTTTAAATTTTATTTAAGGCAATGGGGTTAAGTGACTTGCCCAAGGTCACACAACTAGGTAATTATTAAGTGTCTGAGTCTGGATTTGAACTCAGGTCATCCTGACTCCAGGGCCACTGTACCACCTAGCTGCCCTCTGCAGTTACTTTAATTTCTTTCTATTACTTGCTTTTGGGTTTTGTTGTTCATATATAGAAATGCTGATGATTTATGTAGGTTTATTTTATATCCTGCTACTTTATTTGTTAATTATTTCAAGGAATTTTTTAAGATGATTTTCTCAGGTTCTCTAATTATTCCATCATATCATCTGCAAAGAGTGAAATTTTTGTTTCCTGGTTGCCAATTCTAATTCTTTCAATTTCTTTTTCTTCTCTTATTGCTAAAACTAACATTTCCAATATGATATTGAAATAGTAGTGGTGATAATGGACATCCTTGTTTCACCTCTGATCTTATTAGAAATGCTCCTAGTTTATGTCCATTACATATAATATTTGTTGATAGTTTTAGATAGATACTGCTTATTATTTTAAGGAAAACTCCATTTAGTCCTATACTCTCTAGTATTTTTAAATAGGAATGGGTACTGTATTTTGTCAAAGACTTTTTCAGCATCTATTGAATTAATCATATGATTTCTGTTAATTTTGTTATTGATATAGTCAATTATGCTTATTGTTTTCCTGATATTGAACCATTTCTGTATACCTGGTACAAATTCTGATTATGGTGATCCTACTGATAACAATGTAATTTCTCTGCTTAAATTTTATTTAAAATTTTTACATCAATATTCATTAGGAAGATTGGTATATAATTTTCTTTGTTTTGGCTTTTCCTGGTTTAGGTATCAGTCCCATGTTGGTGTCAAAAAAAAGGACTAATAGAACATCTATTTTTTAATAGTTTATATAATTGGAATTAACTGTTCTTTAAATATTTGGTAGAATTCACTATCTGACTGGTGATTTTTTCTTAGGGAGTTTATTGATGCTTTGTTCAATTTCTTTTTTTGAAATGGATCATTTTAATATTTTGTTACTCTGGAAAGTTTGCATTTTTATAAATATTCATACATTTCACATTGTCAGATTTGTTGGCATATAGTTGGGCAAACTTCCTCCTCATTGGTGGAAATCACCCTTTTTATTTTTGATATTGATAATTGGGTTTTCTTCTTTCAGTTTTTAAATCAGACTAAACATCCAGAGAAAGAATTGTGGAGTTTGAACAAAGACCAAAGAAAAACCCATTATCTTATTATGTAATTTTGATATCTTTTATACTTTATTTTTCTTCCTTAAAGGATGTGATTTCTTTCTCATCACATTCAACTTAGATCAATATATACCATGGAAACAATGTAAATGGCAAATTGCCTTCTGTGGGGGTGGGGTGGGGGAAGGGGAAGCAAGATTTGGGGGGAAATTGTGCAACTCAAAATAAATAAAATCTTTCTTAAAAAATCAGACTAAACAAAGGTTTACTTATTTACTTATTTTATCATTTTTTAAATAAACCAACTCTTAGTTTTATTTATTAGTTCAATGTTTTCTTTCAATTTTATTAATTTCTTTCAATTTTATTAATTTCTCCTTTGATTTTCAGAATTTCTAATTATGGTAGATTTTTAATTTATTCTTTTCCTACTTTTTTAAGTTGCATGCCCAATTCATTGTTCTCTTATTTCTCCATTTTATTCATGTAAGCATTTAGAAATATAAAATTTCCCCTAATAAATGCATTCCACAAGTTTTGGTATGATTTCTCCTCATTGTCATTGTCTTGGATGAAATTATTGATTATTTCTATGATTTGCTGTTTGATCCATTCATTTTCCATTACATCTTTTTTTGGGGGGGTTTATGCAAGGCACTGGGGTTAAAGTGACTTGCCCAAGGTCACATAGTTAGGTAAGTATTGTCTGTAAGTCTAGTAAGTGTCTGAGTTCACATTTGAATTCAGGTCATCCAGAATAGAAGGTGCTCTATCCACTCTGACCTCTAGCTGCTCCTCTCCATTATTCTTAATCTCCATGTAGAAAACTCCATGAGTGAATCATTGTGTGGTTCAAAGGGAGGAAGAATAGACATCTCTAGCATCTAATTTCTGCCAGAAGGAGGAGCAGGAGTTTGGGACCAGAGACCACCACTCTCCCTTCCTCAGAGAGGGAATTCATAGCTAGAATTATATCCTTAACTATGTTAGTCTATGGGATGTGATTTTCAGATTGAAGCTTTTATTAATGAAGGAAGCAGGAGGATACCAAGCTTGAACCCTTTCTAATCAAATACCACTTCTGCAATGAATACATACAGCACAGAAAATCAGAGACCTAAAATCTTCACTCCATTGAGAATGAGATAATTTAGAGAGTGAGAGCGAGTGCCAGAGCGAGAGAGCATCCTGAATTTCACTCACTCAAGGGGATCTAGATCCCACTTAAGGGGGAACTCACTGAAGTTTATACTGTATCTATTTAGAAACAGGGACATCACTGCCAGCTCCTCTCATCTTGACTTCTTCCTAGTATTTTCCTTTAGCAACCTGAAACGGAGTGAACCTCTTCCATCTTTTCACTCAAAGCTGGAAGCCCAAAGTGTCTAAAACAATTCAAAACTCCAGGAAGATTTGAAGAAAGCTGGAGTTCATACCTTCTTACCTACTTGGCTCCACTCACTCCCACTCCCCTCCCCTCATCATATATATTATATAATTCCTGTCCCAAGTACTTTCTCCAAACATTTACTAAATAGGTTAAGCAATAATAATTATAATATTAAAATGCCATCCATAAATCTGAGAGAAGAGTCCCTTAATCTAAGATTTGTAGAGTTTTCCCAATTCTGCATCCTTTTTTGGGATCTGAGGATTATGACTCCCAGAGAGCAGGGGAACAGTACAAAGAAAGGTAGTATAATACTCTTTTCCAATAATAATATATTTTAAGCCTATAATGGTCCCTAAAATCTGCTTGGTTCCCTTGTCTTTAACTTTAGTGAGTTTATTTGAAAATTATTGAAACAACTACTCTAAACCTCATTAGGATAATTCTTTTTTTTTTTTTTTTAAGGTTTTTGCAAGGCAAATGGAGTTAAGTGGCTTGCCCAAGGCCACACAGCTAGGTATTTATTAAGTGTCTGAGACTGGATTTGGAGTCAGGTACTCCTGACTCCAAAGCTGGTGCTTTATCCACTGCACCACCTAGCCGCCCCAGGATAATTCTTAATATCTAGGCAGATGTTTGCACTTTCTATTTCTCATTGACCCCTGACCTCTTTGTAGTTGAGACAAAATTCAGTTTATTACAAATGTTTGGATAATTAAAATGGCAGGATATATTATCATATATATGTGAAGAGATAGAAGGGAAGTTACAGAAGAACTCCTTCACACAAAGAATCTTGTAGTACTACTGACTCTGCTTGATAGCTCCCATTTCTGCCTTAGTTCAATCTTCCATTTGATCTTCAAAGGTGCTATGGAAATGCCATGCTTGCTCCAATTCACAGTCCAGATCCTCAGAATCTCTTCCTCTTGGTTCTGAAATAGCTTCTTCCATTTATACAAATTGGTGAGGAAAGGACCTGTTCACACTCAGTTCTGATTGTCTATATGTTTTCATTTAGTTAAGGTATCAGACAAAAATGGGAATGGGGCACTGTAATCCCATCCTTACTGGTATCTTTCTAGCACTAATCACATTTAGCTCATGGTGATTAACAAAATCCCTATTTCTGTGAGATAAACCATAACCATACAATTACATGTGTCCAATAATCATAAATAGTTCTGGAAGGTAGGTAGGGTTGCTCAGCTATTACTTCCAAAGCACTCCTGTCAGTCATATGAAAATCAGATACTAAGAAACAAAAACACCCCAGGAATGTTTACCCCCAAGTAAATGTCTTGTTTCTGCAAGTTGCTTTCTTAGTATTTTTCAAAAATGCAAGTTTTTATTTTTTTAATAAACATTGTCAGGGACATCCCCATAGTTGGAGGTGAAAATAGTCTTCCTGAGGATTTCTTTATATCTGTTGGCTGGAACAGGGAAAGGAGATTTGCGAAGGCATATTTTGTTTTAATCCAAGATTTTAGGTTGTGTTTCTACCTTCAGCCAGAGATTCTCAAGTGACCCCAGACTTATCTATATCTATGTATGTATGTATGTATGTATGTGTATATATATATATATATATATATATATATATATATATATATATATATATATATATTTCTTACAATTGCAATTTTATTTTTCCAATTACATGCAAAGGTAGTTTTTTTTCAACATTCATCCATTTGTAAATTTATGAGTTCCACATTTTTCTACTGTCCTCCTTCCTCCCCCCCCCCCATAGCAATAAGCAGTTTTGTTAAAAAGTTCACACTGATCAGTGTTAAGGTGATTTCATGCGACATCAGGGTTTGTAAAAAATCAGTGTGCAGGGTATTGAGACCCTAACTCAAAATGACTACTCAGAGTCCTCTCAAAGTGGCAGCAAAGAGTAAAAATTTATTTTATGTTCTTACAAGAAGGGGGGGGGCAGTTCCTAACTCTCTATGAGAGAGAGAGAGAGAGAGAGAGAGAGAGAGAGAGAGAGAGCAAGAAAAGCCAAATTACAGAAGCTGAAGCAGGGTTAAAAAAACCCACAAAAACCACAACCCATTCCCCCTCCTCTTTTCTACTGACCCTTACAACAATTGGTGAAAACTGATGGTCCAAAGAGAAGGGGAGTGTACCTAAGCTTTCCCAGGAGGGTCTGTCTTTGTTTACATCTTATATGGTTAGGGTGACATAATTTTTCTAGCTGGAGATCTGGGTTTTCATGCTCACTTGATTCTTGAGAAATAGAAACTGAGGCCTATGGCTTAGACTAATTTAGCACTATGTTTCTGAAAAGTCAGCACTTTTCCCCTCACATCAGCTTGTAGAAAATTCAGAGTCCTCACTTTTGTCATGGACTGCTGACTGCCTTAATGAGTCAATTTTGACTATTGACTTTAGAAACAGCAACATCATACTGGTAAGCCTGAAGGACAACTACATCCCAAAACTCCATGAAATGTTTGAACACTTCACTAGTACCAGACTTGAATGTAAACAGCAAATAACTAGAGGAGCTGATCCATGTTGCTTTCTGTGCAGGTAAGCTGCATATCCACCAATGCAAGAGAGGAAACCCTTTAATTTCTATCTTATCTCTTCTTGAGGGGGAGGAGGAGGAAATAAGGGAGAAAAAAAGGAGGAAGGTGGGAAAGGGAACATTTATGGGCTTGGTTGAAAATTGTTCTAGTTTTAGACTTGGTCATGGTCTTGGATAGATAAGGAAAAAGCTTGGTAATATGAGTTGATGAAGTGTAATAGTCCTGAATTCTATTCAATCATCAGCATCATTCAGTGCAAGCAGTGGGACTGAGGATGTTTCCAGTTTTATATAGCTCTGTATTCTCTCGCCTTTAACTTCAGACTCCTGTCACCAACTGCTTATTGGCATCTCAAATGTCTGAAAGGTCTCTCAAATTCAAAGTGGTCAAACTGGAACACATTTTTCTTTGTGAAACCTACCCTGCCCCTTCCCCAGTGATCAATGGGATATAAAAAGGACTTTCTTCTCCTTCCCCAAACCCATTCCTTCCACTTACCAAACTAAACCTGATGAAAGGATTCATGATGTAATATGCTATTTTCAGAGAGAGAGAGAGAACTGATAGAATCAGATTGAACCATATTTTCTTCTTTCTTTTTCTTCCTTTTTTTGGGGGGGAGGGAACAGCTAACACAAATATTAATTTTGTGTGACTACATATTGTCAAAGTTAATAATTTTTACAGCTAGTGCTTATTAGGCAAAATCTAAATTCTCAATCTGTAACTAAGAATTGTGAGTTTGGAATTTCTAGCTCTCTGATTGCTAATTGTTTAAACAATCACAGGGAGATAGATGATCAGAATTTGGGAAACTGGGATAGTTATATTTTGTGAGAACCACATAGGTTTCTGGCATTTGTTAAATATTAAATCAGAAAAAGCTTTTGTACAGACAAAACCACTGTAACCAAGATCAAAAGATATGTAGCAAACTGGGAAACAATCTTTACAACTAGTATTTCTGACAAAGTACTCATTTCTAAAATATACAGAGAACTGAGTTAAATTTTTTAAAAAACAAGCCATTCCTCAATTGACAAATGGTCAAAGGATACGCAAAGGCAAATTACAGATGAGGAAATCAAAGCAATCCATAGTCATATGAAAAATTGCTCTAAATCATTATTTATTAGAGAATTTCAAATTAAAATATCTCTGAGGTACCACTTCACACCTCTCAGACTGGCCAGTATGACCAGAAAGGACAATGATCAATGTTGGAAGGGATGTGGGAAATCTAGGACTAGTGGAGCTGTTGTTGGTGGAGCTGTGAACTCATCCAACCTTTCTGGAGAGCAGTCTGTATCTACGCCCAAAGGGCAACAAAAATGTGCATACCCTTTGATCCAGCAATACCACTACTGGGTCTATACCCTGAAGAGATGATGAAAAAGGGTAAAAACAGCACTCGTACAAAAATATTCATAGCAGCCCAGTTTTTGGTGGCAAAGAATTAGAAATTAGTGAATGTCCTTCAATTGGGGAATGGCTTAACAAACTGTGGTATATGTATGTCATAGAACACTATTGTTCTATTAGAAACCAGGAGGGATGGGAATTGAGGGAAGCCTGGAGGGATTTGCATGAACTGATGTCGAGTGAGATAACCAGAACCAGAAAAACATTGTAGACCCTAACAGCAACATGGGGGTGATGATCAACCTTGATGGACTTGTTCATTCCATCAGTGCAACAATCAGGGACAATTTGGGGCTATCTGTGATGGAGAATACCATCTGTATCCAGAGAAAGAATTGTGGAGTTTGAACAAAGACCAAGGACAATATTACCTTTGATTTAGGAAAAAAAAACCCTGTTATCTTATTATGTAATCTTGCTGTCTCTTATACTTTATTTTTCTTCCTTGAGGATATGATTTCTCTCTCATCACATTCAATTTGAATCAATGTATACCATGGAAACAATGTAAATGGCAAATTGCCTTCTGTTGGGGGGGTTTGGGGGGAGGGAAGCAAGATTAGGGGAAAAATTGTAAAACTCAAAATAAATAAAATCTTTAAAAGAAAAAAAGAAATTTAAAAACAACAAAAAATTAAATCAGGTGGGACATAGATAGCCATCTTCTCTATGCAAAATAAGGATGATATATTTGTGAGCAAATGTATAATTTGATTAGTGACTCTGCTAGAAGTTTTGATTGCCCTTTTTTTAAAATGTATATTTATATTCCTTCTCTCTATATTTATATTTAGGGTGATCATCTTGGACAGATGGCTTCCATTTATAGGTTTCATGGTAAATCCTAGAGAATAAACTCCATGTTTAACTTATATTTCTGTCATTTTATTTTTAACTTTAAATTTTAAGTTTTACAGTTTTATGCCATGAAGTTGATAATGGACAGTGATTTGAAGAAGGACAGATCCTCCTCTCAATCAAGATCAAAATCAGGTATAATGTTGTCTGAAGAAAGGAAAGAGTAACTTCAAATAAAACCCTGCTCTATTTTGGAATTCCAGTTTTAATTGACAGATGTGGAATTGGACAATTTTGACTTGGAAAGGGGGTAGACTCCCTTTTAACAATGCTGCATGATAAGAGACCTAGAAGCTAGGACAGATTTTGTGTCTAGCCAAAGTAGCTTGACCTTTTGAACTTCTGTATGAGTTTAGGTCAAAATAATCTTTGGGATTTACCACTGGTTTTGGCCTTTTGGTACCCCCTCTTGGTTACTGAAATTCTTGCCTCTGGTGAGAGTTTCTTTTGGTTTGACCTCTAGCTAGTAACCCCTCTAACTTTTTATGTTTGTTGTTTTGGTGTTACTGATACTTGATATGTGAGACTTTGCTTGGATGCCTCCATGCTTGTGTATTTTCAGATATCTATGTCTATTTATTGCTTTTCTTAATACTGGTATTTTTGTTATTAACCATTATTAAAGTTTAGAATGAGAGTGTAGAGATGGAATTTCTTCACATGGACTCCATTCACTTGCCTCCCCACTTCCTTTGGATAAGGCAAATAAATGCCTTCAATTTATACCAACCTAAGGGGCAGGTCACTCCTAGGAGAACTCATAGGATCCTGCCCTCTCTCTCTTTTGTAGAAATTGTCCTGAGATTTTAAAAATTCTCTTTGTCCTAATGGAGCTCTGTTTTTTTTCTTTGTGTCTTGATTGGTTGGGTCAGTTGTCTATTGTAGTTTAATTGTTCTGATTGGCAAATCTGTTTCACTTTTTATTTTTTCTCTGAAAATAAGGGAAGTGGTTTCTAGCCATCTATTATTTCTCTCCTATGATTTTTTTTCAAGCTGGAAAATAGGGGAAAATTAGGAATTTTTCTTTCAAAATTTTCAATTTAGATACCATGGATCACTTTAATCCAAAAATTGCAATTTTGAAGGAGAAAAGTCTGTTTTTTCTATTCCTAGTTTCAATTTGGGCATTATCTCAGTGGTCCATTCCTTTCTGAAACTTTGCTCTGGTAACTTTTGCTGCACAGCTTCTCTTATCTCTTTTATGTTGAAGGCTGTTCTTGCTCTCTCACCTCTATCTCTCTGTTAATCTAAAGGAAGGTAGCACGGGTTAGCTGCTGTTTTGAAACTGAAATTTTTTTTTAAGAAAATGGGATTAAAAATAATAGGTATTGGGGCAGCTAGATGGCACAGTGGATAGAGTACCAGCCCTGGAGTCAGGAGCACCTGAGTTCAAATCTGACCTCAGACAATTAATTATCTAGCTGTGTGGCCTTGGGCAAGCCACTTAACCCCATTTGCCTTGCAAAATCCTAAAAAAAAAATTTTAAAAAATAGGTATTTAGGGTTTTGATTGGGTAGTTTAAAGTTTATACAAGTTAAATAAATGTAAAACATATTGTTGAATTGAAAGGTATATTGTAGCAATTTATATATGAGACTTCTATTTTAGAAATTGTATTTCCATATAAAAACATCTTGTTCCTCATCATCAAGACAGGAAGTAACATGAAAATGTTGTGTTGCTATTTTTGTGAGTAATTTATCAGATCATGACTACAATTTGAATAGATGTAATTTGATTTTTAAAGTAAATTTAAATATATAGGTAAATTTTTATATAGTAAATTAAATATAATGAGATAAATTTAAATATATATGTATGTATGAATATTTTAATTCAAAAGATAAATTATGGAATCTTTCTGGGATTGTATAACCTAGATTTGACATAATATGCTTATATTTGGGGTAAATTAAAAATCCAAGTCTTTGTTTTCAGAATAAAATATGGAAACTGTAAATATTATTTAAATATTAACTGTTTTTAAAAAGTATATCTTAGAAAACTGAATTATTAATCTAAGGCTTTCTTTTATTACATTTGAGAAAAATAAGATCCATAGGTAACAATTCATTTCTAGCCTCAGTCTACATGAACTGAAAGTTTCTAAAATGTAAATTACTCCCTTCATTTGTTTGGGGTTTGGATTTCATTGTTTAAAAGACTAATTTAAAATTAATAATCAAATTATCATCTAATTTACGATGTCATCATTTTTAAGATGTCAGGGCCTAGCCCATATCAGAGCATTTTATTTTATTTTTTCTTTGTTTTGTTTTTGTTTCTGATGAAGTCATTTTTTTATTATATAAATATTTTATTTGTTTTACAATTACATTCAATGGTTGGTTCTACCAATCTTTTTTTTTTGCAGTTTTGAGTTTCACAATTCATCTCCCTCCCTCCTTTCCCTCTCCCTGCCCCAATAGAAGGCAATCTGATATAGCCTTTACATTTGCATCCATGATAAGCATAGATTGAAATTGAATGTGTGGTGAGAAAAGAATCAGATCCAAAAGGAAGAAAGAAAACATTAAAGATAGCAAAATTACATATTACATAAGTCAAGTTTTAAGAATTGAAGATAATAATCTCAGGTCTTTGTTAAATTCCACAGTTCCGTCTCTGGATACAGATGATATTCTCCATTGCAGATCCCCTAAAATTGTCCCTGATTATTGCACTGATGGAATGAGCAAGGGTGATCATCACCTCATGTTGTTGGTAGTGTGTATAATGTTCTTCTGGTTCTGCTCATCTCCCTCAGCATCAAGTCATGCAAGTCTTTCCAAACTTTTCTGAAATCCTATCCCTCATGATTACTGTTATAATAGTGTTCTATATCACATACATATATCACAGTTTGTTCAACCATTCCCCAAATGATGGACATTCACTTGATTTCCAATTCTTTTCCACTATAAAAAGATGTGCTACGAATATTTTTGTACATGTGGGATTTTGATCCTTTTTCATGATTTCTTCAGGGTATAGAACCAGTAAAGATATTACTGGACCAAAGGGTATGCACATTTTTATTGCCCTTTGGGCATAATTCAAATTGCTGTCCAGAAAGGTTGGATTAGTTCACAATTCCTCCAGCAATGCATTAGTGTCCAAGATTTTCCATGTTCCCTCCAACATTGATCATTATTCTTTCTGGTCATATTGGTTGAGCTGCCTTTAATTTGTATTTCTCTAATCAATAATTATTAAGAGCAATTTTTTTTTTTAGATTTTTGCAAGGCAATGGGGTTAAGTGGCTTGCCCAAGGTCACATAGCTAGGTAATTAGAAAGTGTCTGAGGTCAGATTTGAACTCAGGTACTCCTGACTCCAGGGCTGGTGCTCTATCCACTGCCCCAAGAGCAATTTTTCATATGACTATAGATAGCTGTGATTTCTTCTTTGGAGAATTGCCTTTGCATATCCTTTGCATGTTAGAGCATTTTAAAGAAAAGCATAGTGATTTTACTTCTCCTGGAAAAAAAAGTTAAACTTTCTCTTAAGAAGATAGTTAGTAAATCAGGTTTGAACTAGGAGGAAAGGTTTGAGATGAAAATCTGTGGGAAGTTTTTGGAATAGAATCACTTTGAAATGCAACAAAGAAATTTCACTGTTGACAATGGTAAATGAATAAATTAAGAAAATTTAAGTGAAATAAATCTTTTATGTATTTTTTAAAATATTATAACTCCATAAGAGGAAAATTTAATTGTATTTGATCCTATGTAGGGTAAAAAGCCTTTGGGAATTTAACTGATTTTATTCTTCTGTATATGTGCTAAATCATTAAGGATTAGTTTTATGTTTTATGTCAAATTCCCACAATCAGAGTATCATTTCAATTGGAAACTTGTGAATAAATATAATATATACTTACCTGGATAGGGAAATGGCCACTATTCTATTATCCATATTTCTACTCTAGAGAGAAACTCATTTTAAGGTTATTTTGGTTATGATTTTTAAAATTCTTAAGATTATTAGCTGAAATGCAAAGAAAATCTTGTATTCCTGAAAGGAGATTTTATTTTAGAAGCATCTAATTGTAAATCCTTATCAAGAATTTTCTGTGTTAAATCTTTGTACAAAATTGATGTATACTTCATCAGTTTGTTTCTGCCAAAAGATGTTTCTTAAAAAAATTTCACAACAATTTGAGTTTGATAAGTTTACATTTTAAAGATTTGTTTTTGCTTTTAGGCTAAATAAGAACAAAATTTTTTTTTCCAACTAATTTAAGATAATTTTGGTATGTGATTTTAATTGTTCAACCTGAAAGCTAATTCAGCATAATCCTCTGATATTAACAACTATTTTGTCCAACATATTTTAATGAATGAAATTTTGGGTACTTTATAAATTTGAAGCTCCCATTGCTAGATTTTGTTATTTTGATGTAGATTTTTGTCTGGAGGTATATACATAGAGACCAAATTTTAATACCTACTTCCATGTTAGTAGAAATCATTTAGCATAACTGATAAAACACCCTAGCTCAGTAGGGAAGAGGACCTCAGCTAAAATTAATTATTGATAGTGGTCCTTCTGATTTCAGTGAATGTGACTCAAAACAAGGGAATCCCAATGCAAACTACTGTAATACATTGAGACTTTGAATGTTTCTGTTGGAGTTTCAGTTTCCTAAGTCTTGTCCACCTGATTAGCTATGTCCCTGCTCATAAATCGGATGGAAAATTTCTATTTTTCAAAGTAATAAATGGCAAAGTTTACCATATGGAATGTTGAAACATTTTGTCATTAGGTAAAAGCATCTAAATTACAGTCAACAGAAAAGATTTTGCTGTTTTTGATCTGAATTGTTGTGCCTATGTAACATACTCCATAAGTCCATAGAGGTTGTCTAAATATTGCAGACATGAAGCAGTGATAGAGATTGCTGCTGTTCTGCTCAGCTCTCTGCAAGGAAGACCACAATTCCTGCTGTGAGGGGAGCATTAGCAGTAACTACGAGGTTGGGTGCCCTTTTTTCTAGTCTCTTAGAGACTATAATTCTATAATAGAATTAAATCTTCCCCTTAAAATATTGTTGATTTAAAAATACATAAAAAATATTGTTGATGTAAGGGTACAATATGTTCTAAACAAAATGACTTACCTACTCCCTTGGTTTGGCCACTTCTCATCATTCAACCTTCTCTCTACAGCCTTGGAATCATGCTTTACATGCCACTACAGTGTTCCAACAAGTTTGGAAAGAGTTAGAGTTGGATTACATATAGAAGAGAGGTTAGGAGCTAGTCACACAGATGACTAACTTCCTACGGATTTACATCAGTAGAGAGCATGCAGATCTGGATGGGAACAGTCATTTTAATTAATCTTAAGCATGTTATAGTTTTCCATTATATTATTAAGTCAATCTGCAACTGCTGGGAATTTAGATTGCTTCCAATTTTCTTGAAATTATAAATAATGCTGTTATATGTCCTATGATAATTATGCATCAGGTAAAATTCCTTGTTCTAGGAATTGGAATCTCTGACTCATGGCTGTTAAAAAAAGGCTAAGTCTTTCAGAACAGTATGTACCAATTGTACATGTACAATTTATATCAGATTATTTGCTGCCTTGGGGAAAGGGGAGGGAAAGGAAGGGTGGTAGAAAAATGTGGAACTCAAACTTGAAAAAGAATAAATTTTGAAAATTACCTTCGTATGTAATTGGAAAAAAAGGGTGACTAGGTACACACCCGATCATAGGATCATTAGGCTCCTATGACATTGTCCTCTGGCTCATCATGCCAGTTCTCCTCCCATTGTAACAGAGACTAACTGGCATCTGTGTTGAGTTGATCTTTAGTGTCTTAGCTTGCCTATGGAGTAAGAAAGAGAGCTATAAGCCCTTGAAGATCATGGGAAGTTAAGTAAGGAAAGCAGAATTGAGGTAGAAAATTTCTCCTAAGTCAAGAGAGTCAGAGGAATCAGAGCAGCTTTAAGAGGGCAGGAGACATGAAGGAGAAATCTTTAGACAGAGCCCAAAATGTTGTGTCCTTTCCTGGTGTCTTACCTCCCAAAGGTGTCATATTAGATAATCTCCAAGATTTTTCCAATTTTTAATAAAAATTAGCTGATTCACAGATTTGGTTAAAAATCCCTCTTGTCCAATTTTGGAAGGGAGAACACTCCCTTCCAACTGAGAATCTAGCCAAATTTTAGCATATGTACTTACCCTGCACCCCAAATCTCACAATTATGGGCCACAATCTAGGGAGGTGTTCAGTGCAGAGTTGGGATCCAGAGGCAATCACTTACCTCTTTTATAGAGTCCATATTCTCTGGTTTGGACCAGAAAATATCCACTGGCAAAACAGATCAGAGGCTGTATTCATTAGGTACATTCCCCTCTGGGGTAGGGATATAAGGACTAGAGATAAAGTTATAAAGAACTGGGCTGACTTTATATAAGTAACTCAGGCCACAAACTACTAACTCCACCTGCTCTGGAACTCTATTTCTTCAGAAGCTAGGATTCTTAAGGGCCATCTAGCCCAACTCCTTTATTTTAAGGATAAGGAAAATGTGACAGGGAAGAAATGACTTATCAAAGACACCCATAAAGTGTTGAATAGTATGAAACTGTAGGAGAGTCAAGGTGAGGCCTTGTTCCTTCCTACCTTGTTTCTGCAAATGATGGAGAAATACTTCACTTTCCTACCCCCATCCCCACTCCAACTTTGAGTTGGGATTAGATTACCCTGGTTCATTCTGGAAAAAATATCAAGATATCATTGTAAAGGTCCAAAGGATCATAGATTTAGGGTTGGAAGGGAATAGTGAGGACAACCCCCTCATTTTAAACATGAAATTGAGGCCATGGTTAGTTAAGTGATTTGCCAAAGGTCCCATACTTAATAAGCATACTATTTGAATTATGTCTTCCTTACTTCAGATTCTGATAACAATCCATTGTACTCCTTTATTTCTCTTAGGAAGACTGACCTGGAGGAACATAAAAATGGAGAAGAATCCTCAAGAGTACAAAGTCAACTTTCCTTTTGTTCCTTGGGAAATTAATTATGGGTGGGTGTGGGTGTGGGGAGAAGTCTGACAGTTCATTATAAACTCTAAACACTTATCAACTAGTAACTGGGTGTAGAGAGCAATGTGGTAAATACTAAAGAATTTTCTATATGAAAAGTAGGAAGGTGGAGTCTAAGTGGCAGAGTACAGTCAACTGAACTCTCCTAAGTTTTCCTCCAAACAACTTTAAAATAATGTCTCAAATCAAATTTTGGAGTGGCAGAGCCAACAAAAGTTCAGAAGGAGACATTTTTCCAGCCTAAGACAACTTAGGAAGTTGACAGGAGAGGTCAAGGGCACAAAAACACTAGCAATGGGTGGGCCCTGGAGATTGCCATGACTGCTGCAGTAGCAGCTTTGGGAAAGAGGACTGGGCAACTGAACTGAGAGATTCCAGGGCACCCTTAGCTGGCACTGGGTGTAGCTGGCATTGATTGGCAGCTCTATTGCCCATAAGTAGTTCCAGGATAGAGGGAGAAGGAGCCCTGGTTCCAGGGCCAATAAGAATGCTAGTGTTTGTGGTTTCAAGTGAGCAGGGGACCTGGTCCCAAGAGGAGCATTAGTTCTCATAGCTGCTTAGAGATTTTTCCAAAAGACCAAGTGTCTGGAGACCAGAGACCATATCTCTCCCTGAATCACACTATCTTGAAAGCACTGGAAACTTGCAGACCTCCCAGAACTAGCTCTGAAATAGCAGTACATAAAAGCCTGAAGTTTGATTCAGTGCCTCCTCATTCCCAGTTGAGCAAAATCCAACTTTAATGTAAGTTGAAAGTGAACTGGATAAATGAGCAAACAATCTGCCCCCCCCCCCAAAAAAAATAAAAAACTCAAACCAAAAAACTTAACTATATAAAGCTACTACTATGGCAGGGAAGATCAAGACATAAACCCAGGGGAAGATAACAATGTGAAAACAACTACAAGCAAAAGCTCAAAGAAAAATGCTTATTTTTCTTTCCAGCAATAATTCCTGGAAGAATTTCTAAGATAAGAGATAAGAATGATAGAGAAAAAATTGGGAAAAGAAATGAGAGTGATGCAAGAAAATTATGAAAAGATAATTAACTGCTTGTTAAAAGAGGCACAAAAATACTGAAGAAAATAATACCTTAAAAACAATCTCCATGAGCAGAACCAGAAAAACATTGTACATCCCAACAGCAACATGTAGGTGATGATCAACCTTGATGGACTTGTTCATCCCTTCAGTGCAACAAGGACAGTTTGGGACTGTCTGCAATGGAGAATACCATCTGTATCCAGAGAAAGAACTGTGGAGTTTGAACAACTGATATCTTATCATCTGATCTTGCTATCTCTTATACTTTATGTTTCTTTCTTAAGGATATGATTTTTCTCTCATCATATTCAATTTGGATCAATGTATACCATGGAAACAATGTAAAGACTGGCAAATTGCCTTCTGTGGGAGGTAGGGGGAGGGAAGTAAGATTAGGGGAAAAAATTGTATAACTCAAAATAAATAAAATATTAAAAAAACAATCTTCAGAAAGCAGAAAGCTGGAAAACAATTTTTACAGTCAGTGTTTCAGATAAAGGCCTCATTTCTAAATTATAAAGAGAAATGAGTCAAATTTATTAGTATACAATTCATTCCCCAGTTGATTAATAGAAAAAAGGATAAATGATCAAAATTTTCAGGTGAAGATTAAAGCTATATAAAGTCATATGAAAAAATGCTGTAAGTCACTATTTTTTAAATTTTTATTTAAAGGGGTTAAGTAACTTGCTCAAGGTCACACAGCTAGGCAATTAAGTGTCTGAGGTCACATTTGAACTCAGGTCCTCCTGACTCCAGGACTGGTGCTCTATCCACTGCACCATCTAGCTGCCCCCTTCTAAGTCACTATTTGTTTCTAATTAATTAATTAATTAATTAATTAATTCTTATTTTGTACAAATAATGTTTTTTTATACATTGCTAAAATATTCCTGTTTAAGAGTAAACATAATACCCCCCTCCCCCAAGAAAATATAGACCTGTGTAAGTGATAAAGTAAAGGGGAGAGAAAAAAAATAAAAATAAAATATAATAATAATAACAATAACAACAACAACAACAACAATAAAAATAATAATAATAATAATAATTGTAGGTATGGCCAGGTGGCACAGTGGACAGAGTACTGGCCCTGGAGCCAGGAGCACCCAGCCCAAATCTGGCCCCAGACAACTAACAATCACCCAGCTGTGTGACCCCATGCAAGCCACCCCAACCCCATTGCCCTACAAAAACCAAAAAAAAAAAAGACCCAAAATAAAATAAAATAGTAATAATAATAATAGTAGGGGCAACTGGGTGGCAGACAGCTCACTGGCCCTTGAGCCAGGAGCACCCAGGTCCAAATCTGGCCTCAGACACCCAACAATCACCCAGATGTGCGACCCCAGGCAGACCACCCAGTCCCATCCGCCCTGCAACACCCCCCAGAAAATAATAATAATAAATGTGCTTCAGCCTGTGTTCTAACACCACCAGCTCTGTTGCAGGCAAATCACATTCTTTAGGATAAGTCCATCACAAAAGTTACTTCCATATTTTTCCATCATTGCCATTGCTGATTGCAACTCCCTCCATTCATACTTCTCTACTACCATGAACTATATTTTCTCTCCTTTCACTCTGTCTCTGCTGTAGGGTAGTTGAGTGGTGCAGCAGACAGATCCCCAGCCCTGGGGCCAAGAGGCCCTGAGCCCACATACCACCCCTTACCCAGCATCCACCCGACCCTATGGTCCCGGACAGGCCATCCAATCCCAGCTCCTTGCAAGAAGTGAAAAAGAAAATATGTTATATCTGACCACTCTCCCCCCATGGTCCATCCTCTCCTCCATCATTCACATCCCCTTTCTCTCCTTACTACAGATGTCTATACCCCATTGAATATATATGCTGTTTCCTCTCCTAGCCACCTCTGATGAGATTAAAGATTCCCTCATTCCCCCTTGCCTTCCCCCCTTCCATATCATTGCAACAGCTCAATGTAATAAAAAAAAATATTATTATTATATGAAATATCTTAGCCTATTCCTCCTCTTTTTTTCTTTCTCCCATTACATTTCCCTTTTATCTATTGACTCCATTTTATACCACAATATATCTTCAAATTCAGTTTTCTCCTGTGCTTCATCTTTAAAAGCTCCTTCTATCTGCTCTATTAAATGAGAAGGTTCATATGAGTATTATCAGTATCATTTTTCTATAAAGGAATACATGTAGTTCATCATCATTAAGTCCCTCATATTTTCCTCTTCTCCTCCACTCTCTATGCTTCACCTGAGTCCTGTATTTGAAGATCAAACCTTCTGTTCGGCTCTGGCCATTCCAACAGGAACAATTGAAATTCCCCTGGTTCATTGTAAGTCTATCTTTTTCCCCGGAAGAGGACATTCAGTTTTGCTGGGTAGTTCATTCTCGATTGCATTCTAAGCTCTTTTGCCTTCTGGAATATTTTATTCCAAGCCCTATGAGCTTTTAATGTAGTTGCTGCTAAATCCTGTGTGATCTGGACTGCAGCTCCATGATATTTGAGTTGTGTTTTTCTGGCTGCTTGTAATATTTTCTCTTTGACTTGTGAGTTCTGGAACTTGGCTATAATATTCCTAGGGGTTGGGTTTTTTTTTGGATCTCTTTCTCAGGGAGATCAATGGATTCTCTCCATTTCTATTTTGCCCTCTGCTTCTAGGATATCAGGGCAATTTTCCTGTAATAATTCTTTGGAAATAATGTCAAGGCTCTTTTCCTGATCATGACTTTCAGGTATTCCAATAATTTTTAAATTATCTTTCCTAAGTCTGTTTTCCATATCAGTTGTTTTTTCAATGAGATATTTCACATTTTCTTCTAATTTTTCATTTTTTTGGTTTTGAAGTATTGATTCCTGATTTCTGGTAAATTCATCAATCTCCCTGAATTCTATTCTTTGTCTGAAGGATCTGTTTTCCTCAGAGAGCTTTCTTATCTCCTTTTCCATCTGGCCAATTCTGCTTTTTAAAGCATTCTTCTCCTCAACTTTTTGAACTGTTTTATCCATTTGACCTATACTGGTTTTTTAACATGTTATTTTCTTCAGCATTTTTTTGGATCTCCTTGACCAAGCTGCTGACTTCATTTTCATGTTTTTCCTGCATCTCTCTCATTTCTTTTCCAAATTTTTCCTCTAGCTCCCTCACTTGATTTTCAGTCTTTTTTGAGCTCTGTCATGGCCTGAACCCAATTTCTGTTTTTCTTGCAATCTTTAGATGCAGGAGCTTGTACCTCATCATCCTCATATTGAGTGTTTTGATCCTTCTTGGAAAGTAATTCTCAATGGTGTTCCTCTTTTTTCTTTGCTTACTCATTTTCCCAGCCTGAGTATGGTTTTGGGGTGCTTTCTGAGCTTTTGGGACACCCCCACAAAGATCTCAGTGTGTGAGGCTCTGTCCTCCCTTCTGGTCTGTGAATGACCATAAGCACCTCTCTCTGCCATGGGGCTGAGGTGGGGGGGGGGGGCTCTGCTGTTCTATGTGGGGCCTAGACTGTGATCAGGATCTGAATATGGTCAGAACCCCAGAATCCTGTTCCAGGGGCAGAGGACAGAGCTGGGCAGTCTCTCTCTCTTCACTCCCCTCCCTAGGCTCAATGGGCTCATGCCCTGGGGGCTCCTGCTTACCAGCTCTGCCTGCTTCTGGTTCCTGGATCTGGGCTGCAGTAACCATGCTGCTTGCTGTGTGCCCTGAGGTCTGGGCTTCATGTGCTCACTCTGGCAGAGGTTCCCCCCACTGTTCCCCCAAGTTGTGTCTGATGCTCCCCGGGGTGTAGTTCAGGAAACTGCCCTTGCTGCTGTGAGTCATAGCTCCCAGCACCTTGGGGCTGCCTCCGGGAGGCTGAAGCTACTTCACTCTGGCAGGCCACCCCTCTGGTGGGACACCCCTCCGATCCTGTGGAGCCGAGCCTTTCTGCTCTTTTCCAGGTTACCTTGGGTTGGAGAATTGCCTCACTGGGTCCGTTTGTGGGTTCTGTCTCTCAAAAATGTAGTTAGAGTCCTTAGTTTATAAGTTTTGCTCCAGAGCAACTCCTAAGCCACTATTAATAGAAAAATGAAAATTGAAACACTCAGAGATACCACTTCATACCTATCAGATTGTCTGATATGACAGAAAGGGAAAATGATAAATGTTGGAGGGGATATTGGAAAACTGGAATAGTAATGCACTTTTGGTGAAGTGTGATCTGATCTAATCACTCTGGAGAGTAATTTGGAACTATGCCCAAAGGGCAATAAAATTTTGTATACCCTTTCATCTAGGAATACCACTACTGGTCTATATCCCAAAAAGATCACAAAAAAGGGGGAACAGACCCACATGCACAAAAATATTCAAAGTAGCTCTTTTTGGAGTGGCAAAGAATTAGAATTTGAGGTGATGCCCAACAATTGGGGAATGGCTGAACAAATTGTGGTATATGAATGCTATGCAATACTATTGTTATGTAAGAAATAATGAGCAGGTGGATTTCAAAAGAAACCTGGAAAGAATTGAAGTGAGCAGAACCAGAAAAACATTACAGTAACAGCAACATTGTGTGTTAATCAGCTTAACTCTTCTCAGTAAAGATGAAAAGATCTGCAATAGAAAAATGCCATCCACATCCAAAGAAAGAACTATGGAATTTGAATGCAGATCAAAGTGTACAATTTTCACTTTTTTAAAAATTTGTTTTTTGTTTTATTCTTCACATGATTTTTTCCTTTGGTTCTGATTCTTCTTTCACAGTCTGACGAACAACACGTATAGCCTATAATCTGATTTCTTGTCATCCTACGGTTGAAGGGAGAAAACTTTACAAAACTAAATGTTGTAAATTATCTTTATATACAATTAGAAAAATAAATGTTGGGGCAACTAGGTGGTGCAGTGGTTAGAGCACTGGCCCTGGAGTCAGGAAGACCTGAGTTCTAACCAGGCCTCAGACACTTAATAATTGCCTAGCTGTGTGGCCTTAGACAAGTCACTTGCCTTAAAATAAAATTAAAAAAAATTAAAAGAATGTATCAATCACCTCCTCAAAGAGATTTTAAAATGGAAACTCTCAAGGAATATCATAGCCAAATGGAAACTCTCAAGGAATATCATAGCCAAATTCTAGAGCTCCCAAGTCAAGGATAAAATATTGATAGTGGCCAGAAAGAAACAATTCAAATGACATGGAGCCACAATCAGGATCACACAAGAATTAGCATCTTCCATGTTAAAGAGTAGACTTGAAATATGATATTCCATAAGGCAAAGGAACTAGAATTACAACCAAGAATAACCTGCCTATCAAAACACTATGATCCTTTAGAGGAAGGAGGAGAAGTGGATATTTAATGAAATAGACTTCTAAGCATCCCTGATGAAAAGATCAGAGTTGAATAGAAAAATCTGACATTTATTCAAAAAGAAGATTTGAGAGAAATATAAAAAGGATAACATAAAAAAGTTATCATAATGAGCATCTTGCTCCCCAGCGTTGCGGAGTTCGATACCATCTCTGAATTGGAGGAGGAGGACGACGACGACGACGAGGGCAATGAAGAGGGCAGCGACATGGAAGTGCCGCCCCGCCGCCGCCGCCGGACGGGGCGGTGAGCGAGGACCACCTGCAGCGGCTGGCGCCGGACCCAGTGACGGTGCGCGGCACCGGCCACATCACGGTGTTTGGCTTGAGCAACAAGTTTGATACTGAATTCCCCTCAGTTCTAACAGGGAAGGAATCTTGCATCATTTTGACATCTGCATGGGAGACACATGATTGGAGGAGAGCCTGACTTTAAGGGGACTTTGCTGTGCTGAATCAAGAGCTTTCTTGTAGCCCAAGCAAACAATGAACAGTGGAATCTTGCATTCTCGGCAGCTTTTAGTCAAGTGTGTAATGGTAAAGATGTTGTTTGCTGTGCATTGTGCCTAGCAAAAACCTGCCTGATCCCTTCTAGTCCCTTCATCAAAGATGCATTCGAACATAGAGATTATTCTTATAAAAATTTTATATAGCTTGGGAATAGGAACATGGGTCAGCAGTTAGTAATGTTCTCTCAGTTCTTTTTAAAGAATATGTGAGATTTTTTTCTATGCCTTTGACTTCTTCCCTGTCTTCAAATATCTTGAGAATTGATTTCTCAATACTGTCACAATTGGGTTATCTCCAGCATTGATCTCCTCTGCATACATTTTTATTTTCAGTTCATTCATTCAGCAAACATTTTTTTAGTTTGTTGTTTTTTGTTTTTTTTTTGCAAGGCAGTGGGGTTGGGTGGCTTGCCCAAGGCCACACAGCTGGGCCATTGTTGAGTGTCTGAGGCTGGATTTGAGCTCGGGTACTCCTGACTCCAGGGCCGGTGCTCTATCTACTGCACCACCTAGCCACCCCTCAGCAAGCATTTTTTAGGCCCTCATTTTGTGCCAGACTGGGAATTCAAAGACAAAAATGAGTCTCTACCTTCAAGGAACTTATATTCTTCTGCAGAGATACAAGTCCTCACAGGTAAACTGATAAATAGATATATTCACCTTTATCTGGGGCTATCTCTATTGAGAGAGATAGGAAGAGACACTTGGGTTGAACTTTGAAGGGAGGTATAGTTTTCAAGAGGTGAAAGTGAGGAGAGGAAGAACTTTTCCTTCTGTCTCAGAGACAAAGCTGTGCTATTGGGAAATAGAACACCGTGTATGGGTAATGACAAGTGGTCTCTACTAAATTGTAGACTTTATGAGTAAGAAAATAACATTGAATTAGCTAGGATTTGAACCTAAATCTGTTGACTCCACATTTTGCATTCATCCCTTTTTACCACATTTCAGTTTCTGTTTGCTTTGAGTAGCAGTATAGGAAAAAAGTTCTGGAGTTCAAATCCTCATTTCAGTACTTCTAGGTTGTGAACTATGGACAAGTTCCTTCTACTCTGTGAGCTTCAGTTTCTTTATATTTCAGATGGAGATGTTACTTATACTCCTGATCTCATAGGACTGTTGTGAAGAAAATGCTTGTAAATCTTAAACCATTACAGAAATATGAGTTATCATTATTGTTAGTTATTACTTTCTATTCATGTTCCCAGATATTATTTTTAATCATGTTATTATCCCTGAAAATCCAAGAATTAATGTTAATGTAACCAATATATTTTTGTTTAATATGTATTAAAAGGATTGTAAAATGATTTTGTCAATTTCTTGATGCCATGAATAATTGACATTTATAGTGTTTATGGTTTAAAAAAATCAAATTAACTTGCAGTTTATTATTATTTTAGGAAAAAAAAGCTTTTAGCCTTATCCAGTAGATTTTTTTCACTTTTGTTTCCCTCTTCATTGATTTACAGAGTTTCTGTTTTTCTCTTTATTCATAGGTTTATTATTTGTGGATATTTTAGGTTTTGAAAACATTAGTTGCAAGCTTGATTTAACAGACTTCTTTCTTTTGTTAATGAAAGTGTTTAGAGGTAGAAATTTTTCCTTAAGGACTGCCTTGACAGTAGCCCAAAAGTTTTGGTTATATTGCCTCATTTTTTTTATCATTTTCTTTGATAAAATTATTTGTTGTTTCTTTAATTTGGTTTTTTTCCTCACTCATTCTGTAGGATTATATAATTTAGTCTCTACTTAAGTTTGAATCATTTTTCCAGATTCCCCTTATTGATTTTAATTTTATTTTTTCTCTTTGGCCTGTAAAGGATATTTAATTTTCTGCATTGTTTATGAATTGTTTGCATCTCAGCACATAGTCAGATTTTATAAAGGTGTTATGAAAAGCTCAGATATTGGTATATGCCTTATAATTCCTATTCAGTAATCTAACATTTAATTTTTCAAAAATTCTGTTTAGCTCCTTAACTTCTTGTTTATTATATTTTTCTAGATCTGAGAGGGGACACATTGAAATCCTCCAGCAATTATTGTTTTGTTGTCTATTCCAGTGATTAAATTGACTTTTCCTTTGAGAATTTAAATGCTATGCCATTTGGTGCATATATATTTAATATTGATGTTATTTCATAATCTATGATGCCTTTAAGTGTAATGTAGCTTCTCTCCTGTTTATCTCACTTAACTACATGTGTTTTTACTGAAGCCTTGTCTGAGATGATGTTAGCCACTCCTGCTTTTTTGGATTGGATAGAATAGGTTCTACAATAACCCCTCATTTTTACACTTTGTGGCTATATTATAAATGTGTTTCTTGTAAAAAAAAAGTTATCATAAAGATTCAATAAAGTTAAAGTGTTTACATTCCTATATTCTCTTTTTTTTAGGTTTTTTTTTTTTTTTGGCAAGGAAAAAGGGGTTAAGTGGCTTGCCCAAGGCCACACAGCTAGGTAATTATTAAGTGTCTGAGACAGAATTTGAACCCAGGTACTCCTGACTCCAGGGCCGGTGCTTTATCCACTGCGCCACCTAGCCACCCCTCTATATTCTCATATAAGGGAATATATTCCCTCTTTATATAGAGACCTAAATTCCCATATAGTTGATACATGTAACTCCTAAAAACTTTTATTAGGATAGTTGGAGGGAGTCTACAAAGACAGAGAGCACTGTTGTGAGTTGATTATGTTGGGATGATGTCCAAAAAAAAAAAAAAAAGAAAAGTAGGGATGAGAAAGAGGGATGCATTGGGAGAAAGAAAGGAAATTTTTCTTACATAAAAGAGGCACACAAGACTTGGAAGGCATGGAAGGGAAAATGGTGGTGGTGGCGTGAGGTGTACAATGATTGAGCCTCTCACTGGTTCATGGAGGGAAGAAATATGCATATGTATGTGTCTACATATTATACATAAATATATATGTACACACGTATGTATATGCACATATACATATGTGTATATATACATATATGTATACATACATATGTGCGTGCACACATAGAGAGAGAGACATACACACACACAGAGTTGAGTGTAGAAATCTATCTTACCCAATAAGGAAATAGGAGGGGAAGAGGATAAGAGATATTGGGGAGAAACAGGATAAAAGGGAAGGTGGTTTAAGGTAGGCAATGGTTAGAAGCAAAACTGACTTTTAAGAAGGAACAGAATATAGAGAGAAAAGGACAAATAGAAAAAAATAGGATGTATCATAATATATAATATATATATAATTGATAAAAATTAAAACAATATAAATAGGATGAGCTCACTCATAAAACAGAAGCAGATAGCAAAAAAGATTAGAAACTAGAATCCAACAATATACTGTATACAAGAGACACACTTGTACATAAAGAATTAAAGAGCTGAAGCAGAGTCTATTATGCTTCAGCTGAAGTGAAGAGGGCAAAGGTTGGCAATCATGATCTCAGACAAAACAAGCAAAATTAGACCTAAATGAAAGAGATATTCAGGAAAAGTACATTTTGCTAAAAGCTACCATAAACAATGAAGTAAACAAAAAAGTCATAGTAGTTTCTCTGATAAAGGCCTCACTCTTCAAATATATTGGAAATTGAGTCAAATTTATAAGAGCCATTCCTCAACTGATAACTGGTTAAAAGATAGGAATAGGCAGGTTTGGTTTTTTTTTAGGTTTTTGCAAGGCAAATGGGGTTAAGTGACTTGCCCAAGGCCACACAGCTAGGTAATTATTAAGTATCTGAGGCTGGATTTGAACTCAGGTACTCCTGACTCCAGGGCCGGTACTCCATCCACTTTGCCACCTAGCCCCCTCAGAATAGGAAGTTTTTGGAAGAAATCAGAGCTATATAGAATCAAAGCATATAAAAATGCTCTAAATTAGTATTGATTAGAGATTCTGACAAAAGCTGAGGGGGATGAGGAAAAACAACCATTCTGAATTACCTCCAGGAATTCTTATTTCTAGGTTGGAACCATTTCTATGAGCATATTTATAACCCTGGCAGGGAGAGACAAAAGGGATAGATGGATCCAGGAAGTATTGGCATGTTGGGAAAGGCAAGTATTGAGCCTAGATTATGGTGGGAAATGACCTGATTTTCTCTATTTTCTGAATACATTAGGAAAAGTAGGGGAAGGAAAACAGGGAAGAGGAAGGAAGGGGAGAGATAAGAAGGGTTGGGAATATCAGTTAGATTTTTAAGCAAAGGAGATATACTTTATTAACCTAGTGGTAAGGGGAATCATAATTTGGGCTAGTATCATGGGGAGGAATGAAATCTCTTACTAAAATATTGCATTATGTTTCAATTGCTGAGCGAGGTGGAGCTCAGACTCCTTCCCCAAATGACCCCAAATGGTCAGGAAATTTGCCTTCCACTTTAGCCTCTCTTATTATCAACATCTCCAGCAGTTTCCTTAAACCCCTATCCATCTTCTTAGCCTCTTCCAAGCCCCAGTTAGTACCCTTGGCTAGGTAGAAATTATAGGAGATAGTGGACTGCTAAGTGACTCAATGGATAAAAATCAGGAGTGCCTGTCATAAACCTGCTCAGAACCATTAACTATCATTCTAAAAACCTGGGAGCAGGAAGCTTGCAAGGTGTTTTCAAATTACCCAAAGTCAATTGGGGTGGAGTGAAGAGACTTTTGACTATGAATATAGTTGTGTGGCTGGGAAACAGATCAGGGACACCCCAGGGTTACTTCTAGATGGGTGCACAGAATTAGGAAGTAGTAAGATGGAGCAGGCTTGGGTAGAAGCATATCCAGGGTATAATTATTCTTGCTGACCAGGTGCCAAGTTCAATTGTATTTACCTGCCCTTTAAGTTTCAGTGCCCCTTTAAATTTCAATACTCTAGTGTAAAACTCATATCACTCTCCCCACAAGCCCACCATTCTTTTTTTTACTTATTTATTTTTTTTAGGTTTTTGCAAGGCAAATGGGGTTAAGTGGTTTGCCCAAGGCCACACAGCTAGGTAATTATGAAGTGTCTGAGACTGGATTTGAACCCAGGTACTCCTGAGTCCAGGGCCGGTGCTTTATCCACTGCGCCACCTAGCCACCCCCAAAGCCCACCATTCTTTTTTAAGTCCCTTGAAAACAAGATCTGTGTAATAGCAAGAACAATAATTTGTATTTGACTATAAAATTAATATACTTTGAGTTATTCTCAAAATAATCATCTGCAAAAGTATAAAGGGAGACCCTTGTATTATCTTAGAATCAGAGACAGCTGGATTTACTATTTCTCTGAATTTATTTCCCCACTCCTCTTTCTTCCCCCTACTAATTATCTTTGTCCTCTACCCTATCTTTGGTCTCTTATTTCAAAAAGGAATGTGTCAAATAGACACTTTCTGTGTCAGTCTCTACTTCCTGGGCCTCAGGTATGCTACAGTTTTCTGTACTAGACTTTAAAGTATTGTGTGCTTCAGTTCTCTGCTACCTGCAATCAGCTGCTTCCTCGTCCCAGTGTCATTATTCTTAGGGTTATAAATCTGTAATTCCTCACCTCTCTTTATTTGTCTGTCAATGGAGCTGGGGAAAGAGTTAAACAGATGGGATTCCCCACCCACTGCCCTTTAGTCAAGGATCTGGAGGCCTTTCACCATAATGCACTCAGTGGAGATGACTACCCTGGGTTGGTCCTAATTCAGATTTAGAACTGACATAAAATTTCAGAGGTCAAAGGTTTCTCACAATATCCATTTATTTCCTGGTTTCTTTTCCTGGAGTGCTTAGTTTTCCAGACATTCTTGAGGGTGACAGGACCAGATTGAAGTGCAGTAGGGCCAAGCTGAATTGGAACCATTGGGAGAGGAGATGATGGCCTACTGGCTCCTGCCTCTTGTACTGCAGCTACCAATTTCCCAGTTCTCTGCTGCTCAGACAGGTGAGTGGGACTCCTTTCTTTGGTCCCCAAGCCTTAGATGTTTCTGGTTCCCAAAGTGGAGTCTTTTGTGATTCATGTTGGAGTTCTTTCCCTCAAATCAATACACCTCTTTCCCCCCTTTCTTTTCTCTCCCTCCCTTTCCCTCATTACCCTCTCCCTATTTTAACATTTCAACACCCTCATCCTCCTCCCTCTCCAGATCCCCTTCTCTTCTTTCCTACTCTTCTCTTTCTCTAAGTCTGTCCAGGTACTTTCCCCTCTATTCCCCATTTTCTCTCTCTCTTCTCCTCCTCATAGTTTCCTTTTTTGCTGTCCCTTCAAGTTCCTTTCTGGTATAGTGGAAAGAGCACCAACTCTGGCGTCAAAAAACCAGGGTTCATGTCTGAGTGGAAAGAATGATAACCATGATCTAGGGCTCATGACAGAAGGAATTTAGAGTCACAGGATGTGGGTTCAAGTCCCACTTCTGATGCTTTCCACCTTTGTGATCTTAGACAAATCACTTAACCCCTCTAGTCCTTAGTCTTCTTTCCTGCAAAATGAAGGGATTGTGCTAGAAAACCTCTAAAGTTCCTTCCAGTCCTAAGTTTGAAGTCTGATGCTAAATCCTGTCTCTGAGGCTTACTATCTACCTAGCTTTAGTAAAACATTTAAACATCCTGTTTCTTTCCTCTGTAAAATAGGATGAGACTGAATGATCTCTGGTGTACCTTTTGACTCCTCTGATCTGCCCCCATTCCTTATCTCCTTCTCCTTTACCTGAAATCTACTTAAATTGACAGTCAAGACCTTTGTCAGATCTCTGCTTTCTGAGTCTTGCCCTGGCCTTTCCCAGGACCAATCACTATCACACCTTGTATTCAGGCTCAACACTAGTCTTGGTTAGGGCAAAAAAGAATGGGTACAGAATGGAGTGATTCCCCTCCCCAAATCCCCACAGAATCTGGCTTTCTTGGGGTTTCCATCTGTTCACCAACCTCAGAGATTGAAGGGGGGGGGGGAAGAGCAAAACATTTACAGAGCACCAACTACTTGCCAGTCCTGTGCTGAAGGGTCTTTTGAACCTCAAACCCTAGGAGATAAGTGTTGTTATTATCCCCATTTTACAATTGAGGGAAACTGGGGTTTGTGGTTAAATGACTTGCTCTAAGTCATACAACTTATCAAGAATCTTAGATCAGTACTTCTTCTGTGGCATCACCAGCTGCCTCTAGGTAGCAGCATGAGAATCAAAAAGAGAGGAGCAAGGTTACAAGAGGAGTCAGGTAACATCATCAAAAGAGATCTGGGAGAGTGGACAGAGCTTTGAGAGTAGAGATTGGTTTCATCAAATCCCTCTATCTAAACTTTCTATGGTAGCCTTGGATACCTTCCTACCTGTGTGGCAGGAGCAGGCTGGAATTGGAAAGGTACCGGTGGAGTCATTTCCATGGAAGCTGCTATCAGTCCTGTAACTGGAATTTGTCTCATTCTGGGCCAGTTTTGCCTTGCTCTTGTTCCAGTTGGTGAGAAGAAATGAGTTGTTTGTTGGGTATGCCTGAAGTCATTCTTCCCCCTTCCAAGCATCCCCACCCCCCCAGCCCTAAGCCTACGAAGCAAGCCTGAAACAAACTTATTTTTTGGTCTACTAATATTTATGTCACTTCTACCTTCTGGAGTGGAAGGTCATTGACCATTAAACATATACTAGTTCTCTTTCCTCCAACCTTAACAAAACTAGTATCAAGGTATCAAAGACAAACTTCCAATGGGATCCAACTACTCCCTATGACTTTACAGAGGAGCTTCAAGAGCTGCTGGAAAATTAATCATCCTACATTCAACTTGGTTGATTCTTAGTGAAAAAACATCCTTGTGCCAGTATTACCTTGGGCCAGTGCTGGCCTTTGAGACAAAGGAGCTATCTTCTAAGGTGACTAGAGAGCTGGCCTTGGGAGTTAGTAAGCCTTGGATTCAAATCCTATCTCAGATACATCCTTAACCTCTCAGTGGCCCCAGACAATTCTTCTGACACATGTTTTAGAACAGTTGTGCAAATTACAACTCAGCTCAAAAACAAAAGAAACCTAATAGTTGCAGCTGACCTTTCCCTATAGCTTCCAGCCCCAACTCAACTCATTTGGAAAGAAAAGTGAAAAGAGGAAACAGTAAGGTCCAGGAAATGGGTGGGGGAGAAGTCTGGGTAAGATAGGGTCAGAAATCAAAAAAGGATTCACTATTTGTCAGTCTAGGAGAATCCCAAAGCGCTCAGGATTCATCTGAGGCTGTGGGCCACCAAATTCAGAACCTATCAAAAGTCTTAGATTTTCTTGGAGCAAATTCCAGATGTTAGGGCACAGATTTAAATAGAACCTATAAGAGATCACCTAGATTTCCCTCCAGAGATACATTGATTTTCCAGATTTACATCTAGGACATGGGGGATCCAGGGAACTAGTGTTTCCTGCCCATGCAAATGCCCATGTAAAACTCTAGAAAGGCCCAGTGGTAGGTGCAAACTTTACCACATGGATGACACTGGTTCCTCTGCATATGTTACTTGTCATCACCCTATACCCAATTCCTAAATAGGCAGCTAGCTATCTAGGGAGAAAGTAGGTTGGAGAAAGGGGAGCGCTTGACCATCTTGTTTCTCATTCCAAGAAGCAGGGATTATAATCTCTCTCATCATCCTGGTGGGGCAAGGGGAAGGGAGAAGAAATTGTGAGAAATAAATGAGATGATAATTGAGAAAGACCCCTTACAGATGGAAGCTGGTTGACATGAAAAAACATAAGAAAACTGGAGACTTTCTTGCTTCATTCTATTGAACCCTGCTTCTTCCACCCACCTTGGCCCTACTTAATGGTGGTTTCTCTCTTCCCCTATTGCTGTAATGTCTGATTGTCCCTAGTAATCCTCCTTTAACGTGGATGTTTCTTTTATTCTCTTGTTTATCCAAGGCACAGAATAGAATTTATTAGCCAAATAAAAGCAAATGAGGTTGCCAATCAAAGTTTTAAACAAGATCTTAAAATGGAATCATCCAGACTGATTTAGCACAAATAGCTGACTCTGCACACACCTCTGAACCTTGGATTATGCCATTCCCTAGGCCAGCTTTTCTAGAGGGCCTTTCCAATCAATTAATCAATCCACTATCAATAAATATTTATTATGAGCCTCCCAGACCCTGTAGTAAGTAAAAAAAAAAAAAGACCTGACTTCAATCTACAGCTATTTTTATTCTATCATAGAGTATTATTTAACCCAACTAGATTGTAAGGTCTTATCTCTTTGGGAATCTCAGTACACCACTTGACAGGGTCCGATTTAATAAATACCTTTTGATTATAGTTGAATGTCAACCAAAAGTATGTATGAACATCGCCTCATAGGCTGTTTATTAGCTCACAAGGGTCACTGATTCTATGTTGGGTCTTAAAGTTTCCTAGAAAATTCTAGTGCTGTTCCCTATGTAACATTTGGAGTGCCCATTGCACTTTTTGACTGGAGTTAAATTAAAGAAACCTGTTCTACCAATTTCCCAACTTCCCTGATTCTTATCTGTTTGTTGTTCATCCCTATCCTCTTTTGTCCAGAAGAATGCATGGATCATGAGGCCACCTCATCTCCCTCATTCCTATAACACAATCATATACATTGTTCTATGTGCTGGCAGAAGTGTCTAATAGATGCTAAAGGACACAAGGAGAGTGCTATTCATTTATAGGATCCATAACACCATGGAAACAGGAAGTGGGTCCCTGAGGAGGAAGTTTCTGAGTGCAGGTTTAGGGGTTTCTCTAGGATCATTTGCATGATCATAGAATCATGGACTGCGAGTTGGAAAATATCTTAGATGTCATATTGTTCAACATTTTCATTTTCCAGAGGTAACAAGTGACTTGTCCACCAGAGCCAAATAGTGTAGCTGTGATTCAAACCCAGAACTCTTTTACTGCATTACAAATTGATTCAGCAAACATATTTGGTGCCTAGGGAGGTAGCATGGTCCAGGGCAAGGAGCTGGAATCGGAGAATCAGAGTTCAAATCCTGCTCTCTAAAGCATTTCTATATGATCTTTAGTAAATCTCACTTTTCTCATCTGTAAAATGAGGGGTTGAATTAGATGGAGTCTTAAATCCCTCTAAGGAAAGGGAGGAAGTCATTTTTTTTTAGATTTTTCAAGGCAATGGGGTTAAGTGGCTTGCCCAAGGCCACATGGCTAGGTAATTATTTAGTGTCTGAGGTCGGATTTGAACCCAGGTGCTCTTGACTCCAAGGCTGGTGCTCTATCCACTGTGCCACCTAGCCTCCCCGGAAGTCATTTTTTGAGAAGAATACCTTATAAGAAGAATACCTTATAAGTCATACTAGCATAGCAGAACTCTGGTTAGGCTTTGCTAAAAATTGTTCTGGGGGAGGTTGGAGGAGAAGGGGGAGGGAGAGGGAGAGGAGGGGAAGGAGGAGAGCTTGCCAGATCTCACCTTGGGTCATTGTATCACTTTCCAACCTTATCTTCCATATATCCTCTAAATTCTAGACATGCTTACTTTAGCTTGTGATTTTTTTTCCACCTGGAAAGCCTTCTTCTTGTCTTTTCCTCTGCCTCCTCAGAACCCATTCCTTCAGGCATTCAATAAAACCCTTATTAAGTACCTACTGTGCCAGGTACTGTGGGCCCACAGAGATAAGCAAGATATAGTCACAATATAGAATAATCCAGTAGGAGCTAGAAGACATGCATTGGAAAACATAACATACACTAGAATATGAGGAGTGTATAAGAAGTATCAAATCAGAGAAGGCAGGGTTCAAGTCTGACTGGATTCAAGGAACATTTTCTGGAGGAGAAAGTAACTGAGGGAACTTTGAGATTTGGGTTAGAATTCAAAAGACAGAGAGGTGGTTATGAGGAAGATTCAAAAGACGACTGGTGTTACTACCACTATGTATGGCTGAGCATATGGCTAGACCCTTAGAGGCAACTGGAAAGTCAAAAGAAAAGTAGCATTGTACAGAAGAAAGAAGGGATAAGGCTTTCCAAGAAAGTGTGAAGGATTATTGTTTCTCAAGGTTTAAATGTTAGACTTTTCTTTTCTAAGAAAGAGGGGGCAATAGAAAAAAGGGTTGGTCAATATGTAGGCAGAATGTGGATCAGATAAGTCTCCAAATATTCTCATGGCTAATGAAAATAGGAAAGTTTAGATTAAACCTGTTTCTCCAGAGAACAAAATTATGATAAAGGACAAGTTATGAGGTGGCAGACTTCAGCAGAGCTGAGGAAGAATTTTCAGTTTTGGATCTGGCTCCAGTATTCTATATAAGAGAATAGTGGGGATGAGAGTAGGAGATGGGGAGGAGAGTTCAGCACCAGGGTGAGTATAGTTACACTCCAACACCAGCACCAGGGCCATCAGACAAAAGGCCTATCTTGAAGTTTGCTAATTGATAGCAAATACCAGCTGTGTGGCCTTTAATAGAACCATTCCTTCTTACTTAGCCTGTTATTTGTTCTTCTTTCTCAAAGGGAACCAATGACATCAGGAAATGAATTATGGATTTAAATAAGGAAGGACTGTACAAAGTCATCAAACTTACTCTCTCCTTTAGAGCCATCTGGGTCCAGTTGAAAGGCATAGACTAGGATAACTGGAGATGACACCCAGTGCAGGGGGATATGTGGGCCTTCTTCAGCTAAGACCTTTCCCAGGTCTCAGTTTTCTGAGGTAACACCCATTCAGTGAAGACTCTCAGGGTTCCTGGTCAGAATGAAAACTATTGCTATTTACACACCTTCAACAATGAATAACAGAATTGGTCTTGGACTTATTATTGACCAATCAGTGAGAATCAGAGACGTGGGTTTAAAAATCCCAAGGTACTTTATCAAAGTTTACTTTTTAACAGAGTTTTATTTCAAGAAATTTATAAAACTTGTGGCTAAAGAAGGGAGGGAGAAAAGAAGGAAGGAATGAAGGATGGAAGGAGCCTAAGACAACTGATGATGGAGGATGTTATGGATCTGTAGGGATTCAGGCAGTCCATTGTGCTTCCCTGCTTCCCTACTAAATAAAAGGCCTATACTAGAGGAAAAATTAAAGTGTGTTATGACCCTTTACCTGGCTTTGTGTTTCTATTGTGTTCTTGAGAAAGAAAAGTAGTTGTATCTAAATCATGTGTTTTTTTAATGTAATTGTTATATAGAAAGAGACCTTTGTTAGTTTTACAAGCAAAAACAACTTGGGGAAATTTATGTATTCAATTTATGAACCAAAAAAATATGATTCTGGGATACAGTTTCCTTATTTTTAAAATGAAAATTTTAGCATGAGGATTTCTAAAGTACCCTTCAAAACATATGTAAATGGAGGATATGGAATTCTAGAGAGGAAAATATAGAAGTCTAGAGATTATATGTAAGATATGCAAGAAGTTGTATAAGATAAATAATGTAATCTTGTCAGGAAAGACCAAAGAGAGAAAGAAGAAAAATAAAATGGAGAAAAGGAAAAAAAAAGGCACCGGGGTGAAAGACTCATGGCTTAATACAGATTTTATTGATTTTACAGATATAAGTTACTCACTCCAGACTACCACTGACACAGGCAACAAAACGAGAGGGAATCAAGGCTCTACCAACTCGTCTAAAATGACAGAAACAACAGACTCTTCTTCTGAGGACACCACGAAAACTCTCACACCTACCCCAACTTCTACAGTCCAGAGTCACATGGAGACTGGCACTACAATGACAGTGACCCCAGAGTCTCTCACCCCTCCTGAAGCGACCGTAGCAACAGACACTACTTCCCCTGATACCATAGAAACTGCCACACCAACCCTAACCTCCACAGTCCAGACTGATACACAGACTGGCCCCATGATAACATTGACCCCAGGATCTGTCACCCCTCCTGAGGAAACAGGAACAACCTCTACTTCTTTCCCTGTTACCACAGAAACTGCCACAATAACCATGCCCTCCACAGTCCAGTTGGACACGGAGACTACCACAATGACGGTAACCCCAGAGTCTATCACACCTCCAGAAGGGACAGCAGCAACAAAGACCACTGCCCCTGACACCACAGAAGCTCCCACACCAAGCACGATCTCCACGGTCCAGACTGACGCGGAGACGGGCCCCACAATGACAGTGACCGCAGGATCTCTCACCCCTCCTGAAGAAACAGCAACCGCAGATACTACTTCTCCTCACACCACGGAAACTGCCACACCAACCACGACTTCCACAGAGCAGAGGGACACAGAGACTACAGTGATGACGGTGACCCCAGAGATTTTCACCTCTTCTGAGGGGACAGCAACAACAGACTCTTCTTCCGCGGACACCACAATTACTTCCACAACCACCCCAACTTTCACGACAGTGACCTCAGGATCTGTTACCCCTTCTGAAGGTATGTCAGCAACAGCTATTACTTCCTCTTACCCCATAGAAAGTGCCACAGCTACTCCTACCCCCACAGTCCAGAGTCACACGGAGACTGGCACTACAATGACAGTGACCCCAGAGTCTCTCACCCCTCCTGAAGCGACCGTAGCAACAGACACTACTTCCCCTGATACCATAGAAACTCCCACACCAACCCTAACCTCCACAGTCCACACTGATACAGAGACTGGCCCCATGATTACATTGACCCCAGGATCTGTCACCCCTCCTGAGGAAACAGTAACAACCTCTACTTCTTTCCCTGTTACCACAGAAACTGCCACTATAACCATGCCCTCCACAGTCCAGTTGGACACGGAGACTACCACAATGACGGTGACCCCAGAGTCTATCACACCTCCAGAAGGGACAGCAGCAACAAAGACCACTGCCCCTGACACCACAGAAGCTCCCACACCAAGCACGATCTCCACGGTCCAGACTGACGCGGAGACGGGCCCCACAATGACAGTGACCGCAGGATCTCTCACCCCTCCTGCAGAAACAGCAACCGCAGATACTACTTCTCCTCACACCACGGAAACTGCCACACCAACCACGACTTCCACAGAGCAGAGGGACACAGAGACTACAGTGATGACGGTGACCCCAGAGATTTTCACCTCTTCTGAGGGGACAGCAACAACAGACTCTTCTTCCGCGGACACCACAATTACTTCCACAACCACCCCAACTTTCACGACAGTGACCTCAGGATCTGTTACCCCTTCTGAAGGTATGTCAGCAACAGCTAGTACTTCCTCTTACCCCATAGAAAGTGCCACAGCTACTCCTACCCCCACAGTCCAGAGTCACACGGAGACTGGCACTACAATGACAGTGACCCCAGAGTCTCTCACCCCTCCTGAAGCGACCGTAGCAACAGACACTACTTCCCCTGATACCATAGAAACTCCCACACCAACCCTAACCTCCACAGTCCACACTGATACAGAGACTGGCCCCATGATAACATTGACCCCAGGATCTGTCACCCCTCCTGAGGAAACAGTAACAACCTCTACTTCTTTCCCTGTTACCACAGAAACTGCCACAATAACCATGCCCTCCACAGTCCAGTTGGACACAGAGACTACCACAATGACGGTGACCCCAGAGTCTATCACACCTCCGGAAGGGACAGCAGCAACAAAGACCACTGCCCCTGACACCACAGAAGCTCCCACACCAAGCACGATCTCCACGGTCCAGACTGACGCGGAGACGGGCCCCACAATGACAGTGACCGCAGCATCTCTCACCCCTCCTGCAGAAACAGCAACCGCAGATACTACTTCTCCTCACACCACGGAAACTGCCACACCAACCACGACTTCCACAGAGCAGAGGGACACAGAGACTACAGAGATGACGGTGACCCCAGAGATTTTCACCTCTTCTGAGGGGACAGCAACAACAGACTCTTCTTCCGCGGACACCACAATTACTTCCACAACCACCCCAACTTTCACGACAGTGACCTCAGGATCTGTTACCCCTTCTGAAGGTATGTCAGCAACAGCTAGTACTTCCTCTTACCCCATAGAAAGTGCCACAGCTACTCCTACCCCCACAGTCCAGAGTCACACGGAGACTGGCACTACAATGACAGTGACCCCAGAGTCTCTCACCCCTCCTGAAGCGACCGTAGCAACAGACACTACTTCCCCTGATACCATAGGAACTGCCACACCAACCCTAACCTCCACAGTCCAGACTTATACATAGACTGGCCCCATGATAACATTGACCCCAGGATCTGTCACCCCTCCTGAGGAAACAGTAACAACCTCTACTTCTTTCCCTGTTACCACAGAAACTGCCACTATAACCATGCCCTCCACAGTCCAGTTGGACACGGAGACTACCATAATGACGGTGACCCCAGAGTCTATCACACCTCCGGAAGGGACAGCAGCAACAAAGACCACTGCCCCTGACACCACAGAAGCTCCCACACCAAGCACGATCTCCACGGTCCAGACTGACGCGGAGACGGGCCCCACAATGACAGTGACCGCAGGATCTCTCACCCCTCCTGCAGAAACAGCAACCGCAGATACTACTTCTCCTCACACCACGGAAACTGCCACACCAACCACGACTTCCACAGAGCAGAGGGACACAGAGACTACAGTGATGACGGTGACCCCAGAGATTTTCACCTCTTCTGAGGGGACAGCAACAACAGACTCTTCTTCCGCGGACACCACAATTACTTCCACAACCACCCCAACTTTCACGACAGTGACCTCAGGATCTGTTACCCCTTCTGAAGGTATGTCAGCAACAGCTAGTACTTCCTCTTACCCCATAGAAAGTGCCACAGCTACTCCTACCCCCACAGTCCAGAGTCACACGGAGACTGGCACTACAATGACAGTGACCCCAGAGTCTCTCACCCCTCCTGAAGCGACCGTAGCAACAGACACTACTTCCCCTGATACCATAGGAACTGCCACACCAACCCTAACCTCCACAGTCCACACTGATACAGAGACTGGCCCCATGACAACATTGACCCCAGGATCTGTCACCCCTCCTGAGGAAACAGTAATAACCTCTACTTCTTTCCCTGTTACCACAGAAACTGCCACAATAACCAAGCCCTCCACAGTCCAGTTGGACACGGAGACTACCACAATGACGGTGACCCCAGAGTCTATCACACCTCCGGAAGGGACAGCAGCAACAAAGACCACTGCCCCTGACACCACAGAAGCTCCCACACCAAGCACGATCTCCACGGTCCAGACTGACGCGGAGACGGGCCCCACAATGACAGTGACCGCAGCATCTCTCACCCCTCCTGCAGAAACAGCAACCGCAGATACTACTTCTCCTCACACCACGGAAACTGCCACACCAACCACGACTTCCACAGAGCAGAGGGACACAGAGACTACAGTGATGACGGTGACCCCAGAGATTTTCACCTCTTCTGAGGGGACAGCAACAACAGACTCTTCTTCCGCGGACACCACAATTACTTCCACAACCACCCCAACTTTCACGACAGTGACCTCAGGATCTGTTACCCCTTCTGAAGGTATGTCAGCAACAGCTAGTACTTCCTCTTACCCCATAGAAAGTGCCACAGCTACTCCTACCCCCACAGTCCAGAGTCACACGGAGACTGGCACTACAATGACAGTGACCCCAGAGTCTCTCACCCCTCCTGAAGCGACCGTAGCAACAGACACTACTTCCCCTGATACCATAGGAACTGCCACACCAACCCTAACCTCCACAGTCCACACTGATACAGAGACTGGCCCCATGATAACATTGACCCCAGGATCTGTCACCCCTCCTGAGGAAACAGTAACAACCTCTACTTCTTTCCCTGTTACCACAGAAACTGCCACAATAACCATGCCCTCCACAGTCCAGTTGGACACGGAGACTACCACAATGACGGTGACCCCAGAGTCTATCACACCTCCGGAAGGGACAGCAGCAACAAAGACCACTGCCCCTGACACCACAGAAGCTCCCACACCAAGCACGATCTCCACGGTCCAGACTGACGCGGAGACGGGCCCCACAATGACAGTGACCGCAGGATCTCTCACCCCTCCTGCAGAAACAGCAACCGCAGATACTACTTCTCCTCACACCACGGAAACTGCCACACCAACCACGACTTCCACAGAGCAGAGGGACACAGAGACTACAGTGATGACGGTGACCCCAGAGATTTTCACCTCTTCTGAGGGGACAGCAACAACAGACTCTTCTTCCGCGGACACCACAATTACTTCCACAACCACCCCAACTTTCACGACAGTGACCTCAGGATCTGTTACCCCTTCTGAAGGTATGTCAGCAACAGCTAGTACTTCCTCTTACCCCATAGAAAGTGCCACAGCTACTCCTACCCCCACAGTCCAGAGTCACACGGAGACTGGCACTACAATGACAGTGACCCCAGAGTCTCTCACCCCTCCTGAAGCGACCGTAGCAACAGACACTACTTCCCCTGATACCATAGGAACTCCCACACCAACCCTAACCTCCACAGTCCACACTGATACAGAGACTGGCCCCATGATTACATTGACCCCAGGATCTGTCACCCCTCCTGAGGAAACAGTAACAACCTCTACTTCTTTCCCTGTTACCACAGAAACTGCCACTATAACCATGCCCTCCACAGTCCAGTTGGACACGGAGACTACCACAATGACGGTGACCCCAGAGTCTATCACACCTCCGGAAGGGACAGCAGCAACAAAGACCACTGCCCCTGACACCACAGAAGCTCCCACACCAAGCACGATCTCCACGGTCCAGACTGACGCGGAGACGGGCCCCACAATGACAGTGACCGCAGGATCTCTCACCCCTCCTGCAGAAACAGCAACCGCAGATACTACTTCTCCTCACACCACGGAAACTGCCACACCAACCACGACTTCCACAGAGCAGAGGGACACAGAGACTACAGTGATGACGGTGACCCCAGAGATTTTCACCTCTTCTGAGGGGACAGCAACAACAGACTCTTCTTCCGCGGACACCACAATTACTTCCACAACCACCCCAACTTTCACGACAGTGACCTCAGGATCTGTTACCCCTTCTGAAGGTATGTCAGCAACAGCTAGTACTTCCTCTTACCCCATAGAAAGTGCCACAGCTACTCCTACCCCCACAGTCCAGAGTCACACGGAGACTGGCACTACAATGACAGTGACCCCAGAGTCTCTCACCCCTCCTGAAGCGACCGTAGCAACAGACACTACTTCCCCTGATACCATAGGAACTCCCACACCAACCCTAACCTCCACAGTCCACACTGATACAGAGACTGGCCCCATGATAACATTGACCCCAGGATCTGTCACCCCTCCTGAGGAAACAGTAACAACCTCTACTTCTTTCCCTGTTACCACAGAAACTGCCACTATAACCATGCCCTCCACAGTCCAGTTGGACACGGAGACTACCACAATGACGGTGACCCCAGAGTCTATCACACCTCCGGAAGGGACAGCAGCAACAAAGACCACTGCCCCTGACACCACAGAAGCTCCCACACCAAGCACGATCTCCACGGTCCAGACTGACGCGGAGACGGGCCCCACAATGACAGTGACCGCAGGATCTCTCACCCCTCCTGCAGAAACAGCAACCGCAGATACTACTTCTCCTCACACCACGGAAACTGCCACACCAACCACGACTTCCACAGAGCAGAGGGACACAGAGACTACAGTGATGACGGTGACCCCAGAGATTTTCACCTCTTCTGAGGGGACAGCAACAACAGACTCTTCTTCCGCGGACACCACAATTACTTCCACAACCACCCCAACTTTCACGACAGTGACCTCAGGATCTGTTACCCCTTCTGAAGGTATGTCAGCAACAGCTAGTACTTCCTCTTACCCCATAGAAAGTGCCACAGCTACTCCTACCCCCACAGTCCAGAGTCACACGGAGACTGGCACTACAATGACAGTGACCCCAGAGTCTCTCACCCCTCCTGAAGCGACCGTAGCAACAGACACTACTTCCCCTGATACCATAGGAACTCCCACACCAACTCTAACCTCCACAGTCCACATTGATACAGAGACTGGCCCCATGATTACATTGACCCCAGGATCTGTCACCCCTCCTGAGGAAACAGTAACAACCTCTACTTCTTTCCCTGTTACCACAGAAACTGCCACAATAACCATGCCCTCCACAGTCCAGTTGGACACGGAGACTACCACAATGACGGTGACCCCAGAGTCTATCACACCTCCGGAAGGGACAGCAGCAACAAAGACCACTGCCCCTGACACCACAGAAGCTCCCACACCAAGCACGATCTCCACGGTCCAGACTGACGCGGAGATGGGCCCCACAATGACAGTGACCGCAGGATCTCTCACCCCTCCTGCAGAAACAGCAACCGCAGATACTACTTCTCCTCACACCACGGAAACTGCCACACCAACCACGACTTCCACAGAGCAGAGGGACACAGAGACTACAGTGATGACGGTGACCCCAGAGATTTTCACCTCTTCTGAGGGGACAGCAACAACAGACTCTTCTTCCGCGGACACCACAATTACTTCCACAACCACCCCAACTTTCACGACAGTGACCTCAGGATCTGTTACCCCTTCTGAAGGTATGTCAGCAACAGCTAGTACTTCCTCTTACCCCATAGAAAGTGCCACAGCTACTCCTACCCCCACAGTCCAGAGTCACACGGAGACTGGCACTACAATGACAGTGACCCCAGAGTCTCTCACCCCTCCTGAAGCGACCGTAGCAACAGACACTACTTCCCCTGATACCATAGGAACTCCCACACCAACCCTAACCTCCACAGTCCACACTGATACAGAGACTGGCCCCATGATTACATTGACCCCAGGATCTGTCACCCCTCCTGAGGAAACAGTAACAACCTCTACTTCTTTCCCTGTTACCACAGAAACTGCCACAATAACCATGCCCTCCACAGTCCAGTTGGACACGGAGACTACCACAATGACGGTGACCCCAGAGTCTATCACACCTCCGGAAGGGACAGCAGCAACAAAGACCACTGCCCCTGACACCACAGAAGCTCCCACACCAAGCACGATCTCCACGGTCCAGACTGACGCGGAGACGGGCCCCACAATGACAGTGACCGCAGCATCTCTCACCCCTCCTGCAGAAACAGCAACCGCAGATACTACTTCTCCTCACACCACGGAAACTGCCACACCAACCACGACTTCCACAGAGCAGAGGGACACAGAGACTACAGTGATGACGGTGACCCCAGAGATTTTCACCTCTTCTGAGGGGACAGCAACAACAGACTCTTCTTCCGCGGACACCACAATTACTTCCACAACCACCCCAACTTTCACGACAGTGACCTCAGGATCTGTTACCCCTTCTGAAGGTATGTCAGCAACAGCTAGTACTTCCTCTTACCCCATAGAAAGTGCCACAGCTACTCCTACCCCCACAGTCCAGAGTCACACGGAGACTGGCACTACAATGACAGTGACCCCAGAGTCTCTCACCCCTCCTGAAGCGACCGTAGCAACAGACACTACTTCCCCTGATACCATAGGAACTCCCACACCAACCCTAACCTCCACAGTCCACACTGATACAGAGACTGGCCCCATGATTACATTGACCCCAGGATCTGTCACCCCTCCTGAGGAAACAGTAACAACCTCTACTTCTTTCCCTGTTACCACAGAAACTGCCACTATAACCATGCCCTCCACAGTCCAGTTGGACACGGAGACTACCACAATGACGGTGACCCCAGAGTCTATCACACCTCCGGAAGGGACAGCAGCAACAAAGACCACTGCCCCTGACACCACAGAAGCTCCCACACCAAGCACGATCTCCACGGTCCAGACTGACGCGGAGACGGGCCCCACAATGACAGTGACCGCAGCATCTCTCACCCCTCCTGCAGAAACAGCAACCGCAGATACTACTTCTCCTCACACCACGGAAACTGCCACACCAACCACGACTTCCACAGAGCAGAGGGACACAGAGACTACAGTGATGACGGTGACCCCAGAGATTTTCACCTCTTCTGAGGGGACAGCAACAACAGACTCTTCTTCCGCGGACACCACAATTACTTCCACAACCACCCCAACTTTCACGACAGTGACCTCAGGATCTGTTACCCCTTCTGAAGGTATGTCAGCAACAGCTAGTACTTCCTCTTACCCCATAGAAAGTGCCACAGCTACTCCTACCCCCACAGTCCAGAGTCACACGGAGACTGGCACTACAATGACAGTGACCCCAGAGTCTCTCACCCCTCCTGAAGCGACCGTAGCAACAGACACTACTTCCCCTGATACCATAGGAACTCCCACACCAACCCTAACCTCCACAGTCCACACTGATACAGAGACTGGCCCCATGATTACATTGACCCCAGGATCTGTCACCCCTCCTGAGGAAACAGTAACAACCTCTACTTCTTTCCCTGTTACCACAGAAACTGCCACTATAACCATGCCCTCCACAGTCCAGTTGGACACGGAGACTACCACAATGACGGTGACCCCAGAGTCTATCACACCTCCGGAAGGGACAGCAGCAACAAAGACCACTGCCCCTGACACCACAGAAGCTCCCACACCAAGCACGATCTCCACGGTCCAGACTGACGCGGAGACGGGCCCCACAATGACAGTGACCGCAGGATCTCTCACCCCTCCTGCAGAAACAGCAACCGCAGATACTACTTCTCCTCACACCACGGAAACTGCCACACCAACCACGACTTCCACAGAGCAGAGGGACACAGAGACTACAGTGATGACGGTGACCCCAGAGATTTTCACCTCTTCTGAGGGGACAGCAACAACAGACTCTTCTTCCGCGGACACCACAATTACTTCCACAACCACCCCAACTTTCACGACAGTGACCTCAGGATCTGTTACCCCTTCTGAAGGTATGTCAGCAACAGCTAGTACTTCCTCTTACCCCATAGAAAGTGCCACAGCTACTCCTACCCCCACAGTCCAGAGTCACACGGAGACTGGCACTACAATGACAGTGACCCCAGAGTCTCTCACCCCTCCTGAAGCGACCGTAGCAACAGACACTACTTCCCCTGATACCATAGGAACTCCCACACCAACCCTAACCTCCACAGTCCACACTGATACAGAGACTGGCCCCATGATTACATTGACCCCAGGATCTGTCACCCCTCCTGAGGAAACAGTAACAACCTCTACTTCTTTCCCTGTTACCACAGAAACTGCCACTATAACCATGCCCTCCACAGTCCAGTTGGACACGGAGACTACCACAATGACGGTGACCCCAGAGTCTATCACACCTCCGGAAGGGACAGCAGCAACAAAGACCACTGCCCCTGACACCACAGAAGCTCCCACACCAAGCACGATCTCCACGGTCCAGACTGACGCGGAGACGGGCCCCACAATGACAGTGACCGCAGCATCTCTCACCCCTCCTGCAGAAACAGCAACCGCAGATACTACTTCTCCTCACACCACGGAAACTGCCACACCAACCACGACTTCCACAGAGCAGAGGGACACAGAGACTACAGTGATGACGGTGACCCCAGAGATTTTCACCTCTTCTGAGGGGACAGCAACAACAGACTCTTCTTCCGCGGACACCACAATTACTTCCACAACCACCCCAACTTTCACGACAGTGACCTCCGGATCTGTTACCCCTTCTGAAGGTATGTCAGCAACAGCTAGTACTTCCTCTTACCCCATAGAAAGTGCCACAGCTACTCCTACCCCCACAGTCCAGAGTCACACGGAGACTGGCACTACAATGACAGTGACCCCAGAGTCTCTCACCCCTCCTGAAGCGACCGTAGCAACAGACACTACTTCCCCTGATACCATAGGAACTCCCACACCAACCCTAACCTCCACAGTCCACACTGATACAGAGACTGGCCCCATGATTACATTGACCCCAGGATCTGTCACCCCTCCTGAGGAAACAGTAACAACCTCTACTTCTTTCCCTGTTACCACAGAAACTGCCACTATAACCATGCCCTCCACAGTCCAGTTGGACACGGAGACTACCACAATGACGGTGACCCCAGAGTCTATCACACCTCCGGAAGGGACAGCAGCAACAAAGACCACTGCCCCTGACACCACAGAAGCTCCCACACCAAGCACGATCTCCACGGTCCAGACTGACGCGGAGACGGGCCCCACAATGACAGTGACCGCAGGATCTCTCACCCCTCCTGCAGAAACAGCAACCGCAGATACTACTTCTCCTCACACCACGGAAACTGCCACACCAACCACGACTTCCACAGAGCAGAGGGACACAGAGACTACAGTGATGACGGTGACCCCAGAGATTTTCACCTCTTCTGAGGGGACAGCAACAACAGACTCTTCTTCCGCGGACACCACAATTACTTCCACAACCACCCCAACTTTCACGACAGTGACCTCAGGATCTGTTACCCCTTCTGAAGGTATGTCAGCAACAGCTAGTACTTCCTCTTACCCCATAGAAAGTGCCACAGCTACTCCTACCCCCACAGTCCAGAGTCACACGGAGACTGGCACTACAATGACAGTGACCCCAGAGTCTCTCACCCCTCCTGAAGCGACCGTAGCAACAGACACTACTTCCCCTGATACCATAGGAACTCCCACACCAACCCTAACCTCCACAGTCCACACTGATACAGAGACTGGCCCCATGATTACATTGACCCCAGGATCTGTCACCCCTCCTGAGGAAACAGTAACAACCTCTACTTCTTTCCCTGTTACCACAGAAACTGCCACTATAACAATGCCCTCCACAGTCCAGTTGGACACGGAGACTACCACAATGACGGTGACCCCAGAGTCTATCACACCTCCGGAAGGGACAGCAGCAACAAAGACCACTGCCCCTGACACCACAGAAGCTCCCACACCAAGCACGATCTCCACGGTCCAGACTGACGCGGAGACGGGCCCCACAATGACAGTGACCGCAGGATCTCTCACCCCTCCTGCAGAAACAGCAACCGCAGATACTACTTCTCCTCACACCACGGAAACTGCCACACCAACCACGACTTCCACAGAGCAGAGGGACACAGAGACTACAGTGATGACGGTGACCCCAGAGATTTTCACCTCTTCTGAGGGGACAGCAACAACAGACTCTTCTTCCGCGGACACCACAATTACTTCCACAACCACCCCAACTTTCACGACAGTGACCTCAGGATCTGTTACCCCTTCTGAAGGTATGTCAGCAACAGCTAGTACTTCCTCTTACCCCATAGAAAGTGCCACAGCTACTCCTACCCCCACAGTCCAGAGTCACACGGAGACTGGCACTACAATGACAGTGACCCCAGAGTCTCTCACCCCTCCTGAAGCGACCGTAGCAACAGACACTACTTCCCCTGATACCATAGGAACTCCCACACCAACCCTAACCTCCACAGTCCAGACTGATACAAAGACTGGCCCCATGATTACATTGACCCCAGGATCTGTCACCCCTCCTGAGGAAACAGTAACAACCTCTACTTCTTTCCCTGTTACCACAGAAACTGCCACTATAACCATGCCCTCCACAGTCCAGTTGGACACGGAGACTACCACAATGACGGTGACCCCAGAGTCTATCACACCTCCGGAAGGGACAGCAGCAACAAAGACCACTGCCCCTGACACCACAGAAGCTCCCACACCAAGCACGATCTCCACGGTCCAGACTGACGCGGAGACGGGCCCCACAATGACAGTGACCGCAGGATCTCTCACCCCTCCTGCAGAAACAGCAACCGCAGATACTACTTCTCCTCACACCACGGAAACTGCCACACCAACCACGACTTCCACAGAGCAGAGGGACACAGAGACTACAGTGATGACGGTGACCCCAGAGATTTTCACCTCTTCTGAGGGGACAGCAACAACAGACTCTTCTTCCGCGGACACCACAATTACTTCCACAACCACCCCAACTTTCACGACAGTGACCTCAGGATCTGTTACCCCTTCTGAAGGTATGTCAGCAACAGCTAGTACTTCCTCTTACCCCATAGAAAGTGCCACAGCTACTCCTACCCCCACAGTCCAGAGTCACACGGAGACTGGCACTACAATGACAGTGACCCCAGAGTCTCTCACCCCTCCTGAAGCGACCGTAGCAACAGACACTACTTCCCCTGATACCATAGGAACTCCCACACCAACCCTAACCTCCACAGTCCACACTGATACAGAGACTGGCCCCATGATTACATTGACCCCAGGATCTGTCACCCCTCCTGAGGAAACAGTAACAACCTCTACTTCTTTCCCTGTTACCACAGAAACTGCCACTATAACCATGCCCTCCACAGTCCAGTTGGACACGGAGACTACCACAATGACGGTGACCCCAGAGTCTATCACACCTCCGGAAGGGACAGCAGCAACAAAGACCACTGCCCCTGACACCACAGAAGCTCCCACACCAAGCACGATCTCCACGGTCCAGACTGACGCGGAGACGGGCCCCACAATGACAGTGACCGCAGCATCTCTCACCCCTCCTGCAGAAACAGCAACCGCAGATACTACTTCTCCTCACACCACGGAAACTGCCACACCAACCACGACTTCCACAGAGCAGAGGGACACAGAGACTACAGTGATGACGGTGACCCCAGAGATTTTCACCTCTTCTGAGGGGACAGCAACAACAGACTCTTCTTCCGCGGACACCACAATTACTTCCACAACCACCCCAACTTTCACGACAGTGACCTCAGGATCTGTTACCCCTTCTGAAGGTATGTCAGCAACAGCTAGTACTTCCTCTTACCCCATAGAAAGTGCCACAGCTACTCCTACCCCCACAGTCCAGAGTCACACGGAGACTGGCACTACAATGACAGTGACCCCAGAGTCTCTCACCCCTCCTGAAGCGACCGTAGCAACAGACACTACTTCCCCTGATACCATAGGAACTCCCACACCAACCCTAACCTCCACAGTCCACACTGATACAGAGACTGGCCCCATGATTACATTGACCCCAGGATCTGTCACCCCTCCTGAGGAAACAGTAACAACCTCTACTTCTTTCCCTGTTACCACAGAAACTGCCACTATAACCATGCCCTCCACAGTCCAGTTGGACACGGAGACTACCACAATGACGGTGACCCCAGAGTCTATCACACCTCCGGAAGGGACAGCAGCAACAAAGACCACTGCCCCTGACACCACAGAAGCTCCCACACCAAGCACGATCTCCACGGTCCAGACTGACGCGGAGACGGGCCCCACAATGACAGTGACCGCAGGATCTCTCACCCCTCCTGCAGAAACAGCAACCGCAGATACTACTTCTCCTCACACCACGGAAACTGCCACACCAACCACGACTTCCACAGAGCAGAGGGACACAGAGACTACAGTGATGACGGTGACCCCAGAGATTTTCACCTCTTCTGAGGGGACAGCAACAACAGACTCTTCTTCCGCGGACACCACAATTACTTCCACAACCACCCCAACTTTCACGACAGTGACCTCAGGATCTGTTACCCCTTCTGAAGGTATGTCAGCAACAGCTAGTACTTCCTCTTACCCCATAGAAAGTGCCACAGCTACTCCTACCCCCACAGTCCAGAGTCACACGGAGACTGGCACTACAATGACAGTGACCCCAGAGTCTCTCACCCCTCCTGAAGCGACCGTAGCAACAGACACTACTTCCCCTGATACCATAGGAACTCCCACACCAACCCTAACCTCCACAGTCCACACTGATACAGAGACTGGCCCCATGATTACATTGACCCCAGGATCTGTCACCCCTCCTGAGGAAACAGTAACAACCTCTACTTCTTTCCCTGTTACCACAGAAACTGCCACTATAACCATGCCCTCCACAGTCCAGTTGGACACGGAGACTACCACAATGACGGTGACCCCAGAGTCTATCACACCTCCGGAAGGGACAGCAGCAACAAAGACCACTGCCCCTGACACCACAGAAGCTCCCACACCAAGCACGATCTCCACGGTCCAGACTGACGCGGAGACGGGCCCCACAATGACAGTGACCGCAGGATCTCTCACCCCTCCTGCAGAAACAGCAACCGCAGATACTACTTCTCCTCACACCACGGAAACTGCCACACCAACCACGACTTCCACAGAGCAGAGGGACACAGAGACTACAGTGATGACGGTGACCCCAGAGATTTTCACCTCTTCTGAGGGGACAGCAACAACAGACTCTTCTTCCGCGGACACCACAATTACTTCCACAACCACCCCAACTTTCACGACAGTGACCTCAGGATCTGTTACCCCTTCTGAAGGTATGTCAGCAACAGCTAGTACTTCCTCTTACCCCATAGAAAGTGCCACAGCTACTCCTACCCCCACAGTCCAGAGTCACACGGAGACTGGCACTACAATGACAGTGACCCCAGAGTCTCTCACCCCTCCTGAAGCGACCGTAGCAACAGACACTACTTCCCCTGATACCATAGGAACTCCCACACCAACCCTAACCTCCACAGTCCACACTGATACAGAGACTGGCCCCATGATTACATTGACCCCAGGATCTGTCACCCCTCCTGAGGAAACAGTAACAACCTCTACTTCTTTCCCTGTTACCACAGAAACTGCCACTATAACCATGCCCTCCACAGTCCAGTTGGACACGGAGACTACCACAATGACGGTGACCCCAGAGTCTATCACACCTCCGGAAGGGACAGCAGCAACAAAGACCACTGCCCCTGACACCACAGAAGCTCCCACACCAAGCACGATCTCCACGGTCCAGACTGACGCGGAGACGGGCCCCACAATGACAGTGACCGCAGCATCTCTCACCCCTCCTGCAGAAACAGCAACCGCAGATACTACTTCTCCTCACACCACGGAAACTGCCACACCAACCACGACTTCCACAGAGCAGAGGGACACAGAGACTACAGTGATGACGGTGACCCCAGAGATTTTCACCTCTTCTGAGGGGACAGCAACAACAGACTCTTCTTCCGCGGACACCACAATTACTTCCACAACCACCCCAACTTTCACGACAGTGACCTCAGGATCTGTTACCCCTTCTGAAGGTATGTCAGCAACAGCTAGTACTTCCTCTTACCCCATAGAAAGTGCCACAGCTACTCCTACCCCCACAGTCCAGAGTCACACGGAGACTGGCACTACAATGACAGTGACCCCAGAGTCTCTCACCCCTCCTGAAGCGACCGTAGCAACAGACACTACTTCCCCTGATACCATAGGAACTCCCACACCAACCCTAACCTCCACAGTCCACACTGATACAGAGACTGGCCCCATGATTACATTGACCCCAGGATCTGTCACCCCTCCTGAGGAAACAGTAACAACCTCTACTTCTTTCCCTGTTACCACAGAAACTGCCACAATAACCATGCCCTCCACAGTCCAGTTGGACACGGAGACTACCACAATGACGGTGACCCCAGAGTCTATCACACCTCCGGAAGGGACAGCAGCAACAAAGACCACTGCCCCTGACACCACAGAAGCTCCCACACCAAGCACGATCTCCACGGTCCAGACTGACGCGGAGACGGGCCCCACAATGACAGTGACCGCAGCATCTCTCACCCCTCCTGCAGAAACAGCAACCGCAGATACTACTTCTCCTCACACCACGGAAACTGCCACACCAACCACGACTTCCACAGAGCAGAGGGACACAGAGACTACAGTGATGACGGTGACCCCAGAGATTTTCACCTCTTCTGAGGGGACAGCAACAACAGACTCTTCTTCCGCGGACACCACAATTACTTCCACAACCACCCCAACTTTCACGACAGTGACCTCAGGATCTGTTACCCCTTCTGAAGGTATGTCAGCAACAGCTAGTACTTCCTCTTACCCCATAGAAAGTGCCACAGCTACTCCTACCCCCACAGTCCAGAGTCACACGGAGACTGGCACTACAATGACAGTGACCCCAGAGTCTCTCACCCCTCCTGAAGCGACCGTAGCAACAGACACTACTTCCCCTGATACCATAGGAACTCCCACACCAACCCTAACCTCCACAGTCCACACTGATACAGAGACTGGCCCCATGATTACATTGACCCCAGGATCTGTCACCCCTCCTGAGGAAACAGTAACAACCTCTACTTCTTTCCCTGTTACCACAGAAACTGCCACTATAACCATGCCCTCCACAGTCCAGTTGGACACGGAGACTACCACAATGACGGTGACCCCAGAGTCTATCACACCTCCGGAAGGGACAGCAGCAACAAAGACCACTGCCCCTGACACCACAGAAGCTCCCACACCAAGCACGATCTCCACGGTCCAGACTGACGCGGAGACGGGCCCCACAATGACAGTGACCGCAGGATCTCTCACCCCTCCTGCAGAAACAGCAACCGCAGATACTACTTCTCCTCACACCACGGAAACTGCCACACCAACCACGACTTCCACAGAGCAGAGGGACACAGAGACTACAGTGATGACGGTGACCCCAGAGATTTTCACCTCTTCTGAGGGGACAGCAACAACAGACTCTTCTTCCGCGGACACCACAATTACTTCCACAACCACCCCAACTTTCACGACAGTGACCTCAGGATCTGTTACCCCTTCTGAAGGTATGTCAGCAACAGCTAGTACTTCCTCTTACCCCATAGAAAGTGCCACAGCTACTCCTACCCCCACAGTCCAGAGTCACACGGAGACTGGCACTACAATGACAGTGACCCCAGAGTCTCTCACCCCTCCTGAAGCGACCGTAGCAACAGACACTACTTCCCCTGATACCATAGGAACTCCCACACCAACCCTAACCTCCACAGTCCACACTGATACAGAGACTGGCCCCATGATTACATTGACCCCAGGATCTGTCACCCCTCCTGAGGAAACAGTAACAACCTCTACTTCTTTCCCTGTTACCACAGAAACTGCCACTATAACCATGCCCTCCACAGTCCAGTTGGACACGGAGACTACCACAATGACGGTGACCCCAGAGTCTATCACACCTCCGGAAGGGACAGCAGCAACAAAGACCACTGCCCCTGACACCACAGAAGCTCCCACACCAAGCACGATCTCCACGGTCCAGACTGACGCGGAGACGGGCCCCACAATGACAGTGACCGCAGCATCTCTCACCCCTCCTGCAGAAACAGCAACCGCAGATACTACTTCTCCTCACACCACGGAAACTGCCACACCAACCACGACTTCCACAGAGCAGAGGGACACAGAGACTACAGTGATGACGGTGACCCCAGAGATTTTCACCTCTTCTGAGGGGACAACAACAACAGACTCTTCTTCCGCGGACACCACAATTACTTCCACAACCACCCCAACTATCACGACAGTGACCTCAGGATCTGTTACCCCTTCTGAAGGTATGTCAGCAACAGCTAGTACTTCCTCTTACCCCATAGAAAGTGCCACAGCTACTCCTACCCCCACAGTCCAGAGTCACACGGAGACTGGCACTACAATGACAGTGACCCCAGAGTCTCTCACCCCTCCTGAAGCGACCGTCGCAACAGACACTACTTCCCCTGATACCATAGGAACTCCCACACCAACCCTAACCTCCACAGTCCACATTGATACAGAGACTGGCCCCATGATTACATTGACCCCAGGATCTGTCACCCCTCCTGAGGAAACAGTAACAACCTCTACTTCTTTCCCTGTTACCACAGAAACTGCCACTATAACAATGCCCTCCACAGTCCAGTTGGACACGGAGACTACCACAATGACGGTGACCCCAGAGTCTATCACACCTCCGGAAGGGACAGCAGCAACAAAGACCACTGCCCCTGACACCACAGAAGCTCCCACACCAAGCACGATCTCCACGGTCCAGACTGACGCGGAGACGGGCCCCACAATGACAGTGACCGCAGCATCTCTCACCCCTCCTGCAGAAACAGCAACCGCAGATACTACTTCTCCTCACACCACGGAAACTGCCACACCAACCACGACTTCCACAGAGCAGAGGGACACAGAGACTACAGTGATGACGGTGACCCCAGAGGTCACCCCTCCTGAGGAAACAGTAATAACCTCTACTTCTTTCCCTGTTACCACAGAAACTGCCACAATAACCATGCCCTCAACAGTCCAGTTGGACACAGAGACTACCACAATGACGGTGACCCCAGAGTCTATCACACCTCCGGAAGGGACAGCAGCAACAAAGACCACTGCCCCTGACACCACAGAAGCTCCCACACCAAGCACGATCTCCACGGTCCAGACTGACGCGGAGACGGGCCCCACAATGACAGTGACCGCAGGATCTCTCACCCCTCCTGCAGAAACAGCAACCGCAGATACTACTTCTCCTCACACGACGGAAACTGCCACACCAACCACAACTTCCACAGTGCAGAGGGACACAGAGACTACAGAGATGACGGTGACCCCAGAGATTTTCACCTCTTCTGAGGGGACAGCAACAACAGACTCTTCTTCCGCGGACACCACAGTTACTTCCACAACCACCCCAACTTTCACGACAGTGACCTCAGGATCTGTTACCCCTTCTGAAGGTATGTCAGCAACACCTAGTACTTCCTCTTACCCCATAGAAAGTGCCACAGCTACTCCTACCCCCACAGTCCAGAGTCACACGGAGACTGGCACTACAATGACAGTGACCCCAGAGTCTCTTACCCCTCCTGAAGCGACCGTAGCAACAGACACTACTTCCCCTGATACCATAGAAACTCCCACACCAACCCTAACCTCCACAGCCCACACTGATACAGAGACTGGCCCCATGATTACATTGACCCCAGGATCTGTCACCCCTCCTGAGGAAACAATAACAACCTCTACTTCTTTCCCTGTTACCACAGAAACTGCCACAATAACCATGCCCTCCACAGTCCAGTTGGACACGGAGACTACCACAATGACGGTGACCCCAGAGATTTTCACCTCTTCTGAGGGGACAGCAACAACAGACTCTTCTTCCGCGGACACCACAATTACTTCCACAACCACCCCAACTTTCACGACAGTGACCTCAGGATCTGTTACCCCTTCTGAAGGTATGTCAGCAACAGCTAGTACTTCCTCTTACCCCATAGAAAGTGCCACAGCTACTCCTACCCCCACAGTCCAGAGTCACACGGAGACTGGCACTACAATGACAGTGACCCCAGAGTCTCTCACCCCTCCTGAAGCGACCGTAGCAACAGACACTACTTCCCCTGATACCATAGGAACTGCCACACCAACCCTAACCTGCACAGTCCACACTGATACAGAGACTGGCCCCATGATAACATTGACCCCAGGATCTGTCACCCCTCCTGAGGAAACAGTAACAACCTCTACTTCTTTCCCTGTTACCACAGAAACTGCCACAATAACCATGCCCTCCACAGTCCAGTTGGACACGGAGACTACCACAATGACGGTGACCCCAGAGTCTATCACACCTCCGGAAGGGACAGCAGCAACAAAGCCCACTGCCCCTGACACCACAGAAGCTCCCACACCAAGCACGATCTCCACGGTCCAGACTGATGCGGAGACGGGCCCCACAATGACAGTGACCGCAGCATCTCTCACCCCTCCTGCAGAAACAGCAACCGCAGATACTACTTCTCCTCACACCACGGAAACTGCCACACCAACCACGACTTCCACAGAGCAGAGGGACACAGAGACTACAGTGATGACGGTGACCCCAGAGATTTTCACCTCTTCTGAGGGGACAGCAACAACAGACTCTTCTTCCGCGGACACCACAATTACTTCCACAACCACCCCAACTTTCACGACAGTGACCTCAGGATCTGTTACCCCTTCTGAAGGTATGTCAGCAACAGCTAGTACTTCCTCTTACCCCATAGAAAGTGCCACAGCTACTCCTACCCCCACAGTCCAGAGTCACACGGAGACTGGCACTACAATGACAGTGACCCCAGAGTCTCTTACCCCTCCTGAAGCGACCGTAGCAACAGACACTACTTCCCCTGATACCATAGAAACTCCCACACCAACCCTAACCTCCACAGCCCACACTGATACAGAGACTGGCCCCATGATTACATTGACCCCAGGATCTTTCACCCCTCCTGAGGAAACAGTAACAACCTCTACTTCTTTCCCTGTTACCACAGAAACTGCCACAATAACCATGCCCTCCACAGTCCAGTTGGACACGGAGACTACCACAATGACGGTGACCCCAGAGATTTTCACCTCTTCTGAGGGGACAGCAACAACAGACTCTTCTTCCGCGGACACCACAATTACTTCCACAACCACCCCAACTTTCACGACAGTGACCTCAGGATCTGTTACCCCTTCTGAAGGTATGTCAGCAACAGCTAGTACTTCCTCTTACCCCATAGAAAGTGCCACAGCTACTCCTACCTCCACAGTCCAGAGTCACACGGAGACTGGCACTACAATGACAGTGACCCCAGAGTCTCTCACCCCTCCTGAAGCGACAGTAGCAACAGACACTACTTCCCCTGATACCATAGAAACTGCCACACCAACCCTAACCTCCACAGTCCAGACTGATACAGAGACTGGCCCCATGATAACATTGACCCCAGGATCTGTCACCCCTCCTGAGGAAACAGTAATAACCTCTACTTCTTTCCCTGTTACCACAGAAACTGCCACAATAACCATGCCCTCCACAGTCCAGTTGGACACGGATACTACCACAATGATGGTGACCCCAGAGTCTATCACACCTCCGGAAGGGACAGCAGCAACAAAGCCCACTGCCCCTGACACCACAGAAGCTCCCACACCAAGCACGATCTCCACGGTCCAGACTGACGCGGAGACGAGCCCCACAATGACAGTGACCGCAGGATCTCTCACCCCTCCTGCAGAAACAGCAACCGCAGATACTACTTCTCCTCACACCACGGAAACTGCCACACCAACCACGACTTCCACAGAGCAGAGGGACACAGAGACTACAGTGATGACGGTGACCCCAGAGATTTTCACCTCTTCTGAGGGGACAGCAACAACAGACTCTTCTTCCGCGGACACCACAATTACTTCCACTACCACCCCAACTTTCACGACAGTGACCTCAGGATCTGTTACCCCTTCTGAAGGTATGTCAGCAACAGCTAGTACTTCCTCTTACCCCATAGAAAGTGCCACAGCTACCCCAACCTCCACAGTCCAGAGTCACACAGAGATTAGCACTGCAATGACAGTGACCCCAGAGTCTTTCACCTCTTCTCAAGGGATATCAACAGCAGGCCCTACTTCCTCTTACACTATAGAAACTGCCACAGCTACCTCAACTTCCACGGGCCATAGTAAACCGCAGACTGGCACTATGATGACAGTTTCATCAGAATCTGTCACCTCTCCTGAAGCAACAGTAGCAACAGACACCACTTCCCCTGATGCCATGGAAACTTCTATCCCATCCCTAACCTCCACAGTCCAGACAGAAGTGGAGACTGCCCCCGTGATTACATTGACCCCAGGATCTGTCATCACTCCTGAAGAAACATCAACAACAGGCACAACTTCTCCTGACACCACAGAAACTTCCACAACAACCATGACGTCTACAGTCCAGAGGGACACAGAGACTACGGTTATGACGGTGACCCCAGAGACTGTCACCTCTTCTGAAGGGACAGCAACAACAGACTCTACTTCCCCGGATACCACAATTACTCCAACTACCCCAACTTTCACGATGACAGTGACTCCAGGATCTGTCACCCCTTCTGAAGGATCATCAACAACAGGCCCTACTTTGTCTTATACCATAGAAACTGCCACAGCTACGTCATCTTCCATGGGCCAGAGTCAACCGCAGACTGGCACTATGATGACAGTGACATCAGAATCTATCACCCCTCCTGAAGTGACAGTAGCAACAGACACCACTTCCCCTGATGCCATGGAAACTTCTACCCCAACTGTAACTTCCACAGTCCAGACAGAAGTGGAGACTGCCCCCGTGATTACATTGACCCCAGGATCTGTCATCACTCCTGAAGAAACAGCAACAACATACACAACTTCTCCTGACACCACAGCAACTGCCACACCAACCACAGCCTCCACAGTCCAGAGGGACACGGAGACTACAGTGATGACGGTGAACCCAGAGACTGTCACCTCTTCTGAAGGGACAGCAACAACAGACTCTTCTTCCGCAGAAACCACAATTACTTCCACAACCACCCCAACTTTCACGACAGTGACCTCAGGATCTGTTACCCCTTCTGAAGGTATGTCAGCAACACCTAGTACTTCCTCTTACCCCATAGAAAGTGCCACAGCTACTCCTACCCCCACAGTCCAGAGTCACACGGAGACTGGCACTACAATGACAGTGACCCCAGAGTCTCTCACCCCTCCTGAAGCGACCGTAGCAACAGACACTACTTCCCCTGATACCATAGGAACTGCCACACCAACCCTAACCTCCACAGTCCAGACTTATACATAGACTGGCCCCATGATAACATTGACCCCAGGATCTGTCACCCCTCCTGAGGAAACAGTAATAACCTCTACTTCTTTCCCTGTTACCACAGAAACTGCCACAATAACCATGCCCTCCACAGTCCAGTTGGACACGGAGACTACCACAATGACGGTGACCCCAGAGATTTTCACCTCTTCTGAGGGGACAGCAACAACAGACTCTTCTTCCGCGGACACCACAATTACTTCCACAACCACCCCAACTTTCACGACAGTGACCTCAGGATCTGTTACCCCTTCTGAAGGTATGTCAGCAACAGCTAGTACTTCCTCTTACCCCATAGAAAGTGCCACAGCTACTCCTACCCCCACAGTCCAGAGTCACACGGAGACTGGCACTACAATGACAGTGACCCCAGAGTCTCTCACCCCTCCTGAAGCGACCGTAGCAACAGACACTACTTCCCCTGATACCATAGGAACTGCCACACCAACCCTAACCTCCACAGTCCAGACTTATACATAGACTGGCCCCATGATAACATTGACCCCAGGATCTGTCACCCCTCCTGAGGAAACAGTAATAACCTCTACTTCTTTCCCTGTTACCACAGAAACTGCCACAATAACCATGCCCTCCACAGTCCAGTTGGACACAGAGACTACCACAATGACGGTGACCCCAGAGTCTATCACACCTCCGGAAGGGACAGCAGCAACAAAGACCACTGCCCCTGACACCACAGAAGCTCCCACACCAAGCACGATCTCCACGGTCCAGACTGACGCGGAGACGGGCCCCACAATGACAGTGACCGCAGGATCTCTCACCCCTCCTGCAGAAACAGCAACCGCAGATACTACTTCTCCTCACACCACGGAAACTGCCACACCAACCACAACTTCCACAGTGCAGAGGGACACAGAGACTACAGAGATGACGGTGACCCCAGAGATTTTCACCTCTTCTGAGGGGACAGCAACAACAGACTCTTCTTCCGCGGACACCACAGTTACTTCCACAACCACCCCAACTTTCACGACAGTGACCTCAGGATCTGTTACCCCTTCTGAAGGTATGTCAGCAACACCTAGTACTTCCTCTTACCCCATAGAAAGTGCCACAGCTACTCCTACCCCCACAGTCCAGAGTCACACGGAGACTGGCACTACAATGACAGTGACCCCAGAGTCTCTTACCCCTCCTGAAGCGACCGTAGCAACAGACACTACTTCCCCTGATACCATAGAAACTCCCACACCAACCCTAACCTCCACAGCCCACACTGATACAGAGACTGGCCCCATGATTACATTGACCCCAGGATCTGTCACCCCTCCTGAGGAAACAGTAACAACCTCTACTTCTTTCCCTGTTACCACAGAAACTGCCACAATAACCATGCCCTCCACAGTCCAGTTGGACACGGAGACTACCACAATGACGGTGACCCCAGAGATTTTCACCTCTTCTGAGGGGACAGCAACAACAGACTCTTCTTCCGCGGACACCACAATTACTTCCACAACCACCCCAACTTTCACGACAGTGACCTCAGGATCTGTTACCCCTTCTGAAGGTATGTCAGCAACAGCTAGTACTTCCTCTTACCCCATAGAAAGTGCCACAGCTACTCCTACCCCCACAGTCCAGAGTCACACGGAGACTGGCACTACAATGACAGTGACCCCAGAGTCTCTCACCCCTCCTGAAGCGACCGTAGCAACAGACACTACTTCCCCTGATACCATAGGAACTGCCACACCAACCCTAACCTGCACAGTCCACACTGATACAGAGACTGGCCCCATGATAACATTGACCCCAGGATCTGTCACCCCTCCTGAGGAAACAGTAACAACCTCTACTTCTTTCCCTGTTACCACAGAAACTGCCACAATAACCATGCCCTCCACAGTCCAGTTGGACACGGAGACTACCACAATGACGGTGACCCCAGAGTCTATCACACCTCCGGAAGGGACAGCAGCAACAAAGCCCACTGCCCCTGACACCACAGAAGCTCCCACACCAAGCACGATCTCCACGGTCCAGACTGATGCGGAGACGGGCCCCACAATGACAGTGACCGCAGCATCTCTCACCCCTCCTGCAGAAACAGCAACCGCAGATACTACTTCTCCTCACACCACGGAAACTGCCACACCAACCACGACTTCCACAGAGCAGAGGGACACAGAGACTACAGTGATGACGGTGACCCCAGAGATTTTCACCTCTTCTGAGGGGACAGCAACAACAGACTCTTCTTCCGCGGACACCACAATTACTTCCACAACCACCCCAACTTTCACGACAGTGACCTCAGGATCTGTTACCCCTTCTGAAGGTATGTCAGCAACAGCTAGTACTTCCTCTTACCCCATAGAAAGTGCCACAGCTACTCCTACCCCCACAGTCCAGAGTCACACGGAGACTGGCACTACAATGACAGTGACCCCAGAGTCTCTTACCCCTCCTGAAGCGACCGTAGCAACAGACACTACTTCCCCTGATACCATAGAAACTCCCACACCAACCCTAACCTCCACAGCCCACACTGATACAGAGACTGGCCCCATGATTACATTGACCCCAGGATCTTTCACCCCTCCTGAGGAAACAGTAACAACCTCTACTTCTTTCCCTGTTACCACAGAAACTGCCACAATAACCATGCCCTCCACAGTCCAGTTGGACACGGAGACTACCACAATGACGGTGACCCCAGAGATTTTCACCTCTTCTGAGGGGACAGCAACAACAGACTCTTCTTCCGCGGACACCACAATTACTTCCACAACCACCCCAACTTTCACGACAGTGACCTCAGGATCTGTTACCCCTTCTGAAGGTATGTCAGCAACAGCTAGTACTTCCTCTTACCCCATAGAAAGTGCCACAGCTACTCCTACCTCCACAGTCCAGAGTCACACGGAGACTGGCACTACAATGACAGTGACCCCAGAGTCTCTCACCCCTCCTGAAGCGACAGTAGCAACAGACACTACTTCCCCTGATACCATAGAAACTGCCACACCAACCCTAACCTCCACAGTCCAGACTGATACAGAGACTGGCCCCATGATAACATTGACCCCAGGATCTGTCACCCCTCCTGAGGAAACAGTAATAACCTCTACTTCTTTCCCTGTTACCACAGAAACTGCCACAATAACCATGCCCTCCACAGTCCAGTTGGACACGGATACTACCACAATGATGGTGACCCCAGAGTCTATCACACCTCCGGAAGGGACAGCAGCAACAAAGCCCACTGCCCCTGACACCACAGAAGCTCCCACACCAAGCACGATCTCCACGGTCCAGACTGACGCGGAGACGAGCCCCACAATGACAGTGACCGCAGGATCTCTCACCCCTCCTGCAGAAACAGCAACCGCAGATACTACTTCTCCTCACACCACGGAAACTGCCACACCAACCACGACTTCCACAGAGCAGAGGGACACAGAGACTACAGTGATGACGGTGACCCCAGAGATTTTCACCTCTTCTGAGGGGACAGCAACAACAGACTCTTCTTCCGCGGACACCACAATTACTTCCACTACCACCCCAACTTTCACGACAGTGACCTCAGGATCTGTTACCCCTTCTGAAGGTATGTCAGCAACAGCTAGTACTTCCTCTTACCCCATAGAAAGTGCCACAGCTACCCCAACCTCCACAGTCCAGAGTCACACAGAGATTAGCACTGCAATGACAGTGACCCCAGAGTCTTTCACCTCTTCTCAAGGGATATCAACAGCAGGCCCTACTTCCTCTTACACTATAGAAACTGCCACAGCTACCTCAACTTCCACGGGCCATAGTAAACCGCAGACTGGCACTATGATGACAGTTTCATCAGAATCTGTCACCTCTCCTGAAGCAACAGTAGCAACAGACACCACTTCCCCTGATGCCATGGAAACTTCTATCCCATCCCTAACCTCCACAGTCCAGACAGAAGTGGAGACTGCCCCCGTGATTACATTGACCCCAGGATCTGTCATCACTCCTGAAGAAACATCAACAACAGGCACAACTTCTCCTGACACCACAGAAACTTCCACAACAACCATGACGTCTACAGTCCAGAGGGACACAGAGACTACGGTTATGACGGTGACCCCAGAGACTGTCACCTCTTCTGAAGGGACAGCAACAACAGACTCTACTTCCCCGGATACCACAATTACTCCAACTACCCCAACTTTCACGATGACAGTGACTCCAGGATCTGTCACCCCTTCTGAAGGATCATCAACAACAGGCCCTACTTTGTCTTATACCATAGAAACTGCCACAGCTACGTCATCTTCCATGGGCCAGAGTCAACCGCAGACTGGCACTATGATGACAGTGACATCAGAATCTATCACCCCTCCTGAAGTGACAGTAGCAACAGACACCACTTCCCCTGATGCCATGGAAACTTCTACCCCAACTGTAACTTCCACAGTCCAGACAGAAGTGGAGACTGCCCCCGTGATTACATTGACCCCAGGATCTGTCATCACTCCTGAAGAAACAGCAACAACATACACAACTTCTCCTGACACCACAGCAACTGCCACACCAACCACAGCCTCCACAGTCCAGAGGGACACGGAGACTACAGTGATGACGGTGAACCCAGAGACTGTCACCTCTTCTGAAGGGACAGCAACAACAGACTCTTCTTCCGCAGAAACCACAATTACTTCCACAACCACCCCAACTTTCACGACAGTGACCTCAGGATCTGTTACCCCTTCTGAAGGTATGTCAGCAACACCTAGTACTTCCTCTTACCCCATAGAAAGTGCCACAGCTACTCCTACCCCCACAGTCCAGAGTCACACGGAGACTGGCACTACAATGACAGTGACCCCAGAGTCTCTCACCCCTCCTGAAGCGACCGTAGCAACAGACACTACTTCCCCTGATACCATCGAAACTGCCACACCAACCCTAACCTCCACAGTCCAGACTGATACAGAGACTGGCCCCATGATAACATTGACCCCAGGATCTGTCACCCCTCCTGAGGAAACAGTAACAACCTCTACTTCTTTCCCTGTTACCACAGAAACTGCCACAAAAACCATGCCCTCCACAGTCCAGTTGGACACGGAGACTACCACAATGACGGTGACCCCAGAGATTTTCACCTCTTCTGAGGGGACAGCAACAACAGACTCTTCTTCCGCGGACACCACAATTACTTCCACAACCACCCCAACTTTCACGACAGTGACCTCAGGATCTGTTACCCCTTCTGAAGGTATGTCAGCAACAGCTAGTACTTCCTCTTACCCCATAGAAAGTGCCACAGCTACTCCTACCCCCACAGTCCAGAGTCACACGGAGACTGGCACTACAATGACAGTGACCCCAGAGTCTCTTACCCCTCCTGAAGCGACCGTAGCAACAGACACTACTTCCCCTGATACCATAGAAACTCCCACACCAACCCTAACCTCCACAGCCCACACTGATACAGAGACTGGCCCCATGATTACATTGACCCCAGGATCTGTCACCCCTCCTGAGGAAACAGTAACAACCTCTACTTCTTTCCCTGTTACCACAGAAACTGCCACAATAACCATGCCCTCCACAGTCCAGTTGGACACGGAGACTACCACAATGACGGTGACCCCAGAGTCTATCACACCTCCGGAAGGGACAGCAGCAACAAAGACCACTGCCCCTGACACCACAGAAGCTCCCACACCAAGCATGATCTCCACGGTCCAGACTGACGCGGAGACGGGCCCCACAATGACAGTGACCGCAGGATCTCTCACCCCTCCTGCAGAAACAGCAACCGCAGATACTACTTCTCCTCACACCACGGAAACTGCCACACCAACCACGACTTCCACAGAGCAGAGGGACACAGAGACTACAGTGATGACGGTGACCCCAGAGATTTTCACCTCTTCTGAGGGGACAGCAACAACAGACTCTTCTTCCGCGGACACCACAATTACTTCCACAACCACCCCAACTTTCACGACAGTGACCTCAGGATCTGTTACCCCTTCTGAAGGTATGTCAGCAACAGCTAGTACTTCCTCTTACCCCATAAAAAGTGCCACAGCTACTCCTACCTCCACAGTCCAGAGTCACACGGAGACTGGCACTACAATGACAGTGACCCCAGAGTCTCTCACCCCTCCTGAAGCGACCGTAGCAACAGACACTACTTCCCCTGATACCATAGAAACTGCCACACCAACCCTAACCTCCACAGTCCAGACTGATACAGAGACTGGCCCCATGATAACATTGACCCCAGGATCTGTCACCCCTCCTGAGGAAACAGTAACAACCTCTACTTCTTTCCCTGTTACCACAGAAACTGCCACAAAAACCATGCCCTCCACAGTCCAGTTGGACACGGAGACTACCACAATGACGGTGACCCCAGAGATTTTCACCTCTTCTGAGGGGACAGCAACAACAGACTCTTCTTCCGCGGACACCACAATTACTTCCACAACCACCCCAACTTTCACGACAGTGACCTCAGGATCTGTTACCCCTTCTGAAGGTATGTCAGCAACAGCTAGTACTTCCTCTTACCCCATAGAAAGTGCCACAGCTACTCCTACCTCCACAGTCCAGAGTCACACGGAGACTGGCACTACAATGACAGTGACCCCAGAGTCTCTCACCCCTCCTGAAGCGACAGTAGCAACAGACACTACTTCCCCTGATACCATAGAAACTGCCACACCAACCCTAACCTCCACAGTCCAGACTGATACAGAGACTGGCCCCATGATAACATTGACCCCAGGATCTGTCACCCCTCCTGAGGAAACAGTAATAACCTCTACTTCTTTCCCTGTTACCACAGAAACTGCCACAATAACCATGCCCTCCACAGTCCAGTTGGACACGGATACTACCACAATGATGGTGACCCCAGAGTCTATCACACCTCCGGAAGGGACAGCAGCAACAAAGCCCACTGCCCCTGACACCCCAGAAGCTCCCACACCAAGCACGATCTCCACGGTCCAGACTGACGCGGAGACGAGCCCCACAATGACAGTGACCGCAGGATCTCTCACCCCTCCTGCAGAAACAGCAACCGCAGATACTACTTCTCCTCACACCACGGAAACTGCCACACCAACCACGACTTCCACAGAGCAGAGGGACACAGAGACTACAGTGATGACGGTGACCCCAGAGATTTTCACCTCTTCTGAGGGGACAGCAACAACAGACTCTTCTTCCGCGGACACCACAATTACTTCCACTACCACCCCAACTTTCACGACAGTGACCTCAGGATCTGTTACCCCTTCTGAAGGTATGTCAGCAACAGCTAGTACTTCCTCTTACCCCATAGAAAGTGCCACAGCTACCCCAACCTCCACAGTCCAGAGTCACACAGAGATTAGCACTGCAATGACAGTGACCCCAGAGTCTTTCACCTCTTCTCAAGGGATATCAACAGCAGGCCCTACTTCCTCTTACACTATAGAAACTGCCACAGCTACCTCAACTTCCACGGGCCATAGTAAACCGCAGACTGGCACTATGATGACAGTTTCATCAGAATCTGTCACCTCTCCTGAAGCAACAGTAGCAACAGACACCACTTCCCCTGATGCCATGGAAACTTCTATCCCATCCCTAACCTCCACAGTCCAGACAGAAGTGGAGACTGCCCCCGTGATTACATTGACCCCAGGATCTGTCATCACTCCTGAAGAAACATCAACAACAGGCACAACTTCTCCTGACACCACAGAAACTTCCACAACAACCATGACGTCTACAGTCCAGAGGGACACAGAGACTACGGTTATGACGGTGACCCCAGAGACTGTCACCTCTTCTGAAGGGACAGCAACAACAGACTCTACTTCCCCGGATACCACAATTACTCCAACTACCCCAACTTTCACGATGACAGTGACTCCAGGATCTGTCACCCCTTCTGAAGGATCATCAACAACAGGCCCTACTTTGTCTTATACCATAGAAACTGCCACAGCTACGTCATCTTCCATGGGCCAGAGTCAACCGCAGACTGGCACTATGATGACAGTGACATCAGAATCTATCACCCCTCCTGAAGTGACAGTAGCAACAGACACCACTTCCCCTGATGCCATGGAAACTTCTACCCCAACTGTAACCTCCACAGTCCAGACAGAAGTGGAGACTGCCCCCGTGATTACATTGACCCCAGGATCTGTCATCACTCCTGAAGAAACAGCAACAACATACACAACTTCTCCTGACACCACAGCAACTGCCACACCAACCACAGCCTCCACAGTCCAGAGGGACACGGAGACTACAGTGATGACGGTGAACCCAGAGACTGTCACCTCTTCTGAAGGGACAGCAACAACAGACTCTTCTTCCGCAGAAACCACAATTACTTCCACAACCACCCCAACTTTCACGACAGTGACCTCAGGATCTGTTACCCCTTCTGAAGGTATGTCAGCAACACCTAGTACTTCCTCTTACCCCATAGAAAGTGCCACAGCTACTCCTACCCCCACAGTCCAGAGTCACACGGAGACTGGCACTACAATGACAGTGACCCCAGAGTCTCTTACCCCTCCTGAAGCGACCGTAGCAACAGACACTACTTCCCCTGATACCATAGAAACTCCCACACCAACCCTAACCTCCACAGCCCACACTGATACAGAGACTGGCCCCATGATTACATTGACCCCAGGATCTGTCACCCCTCCTGAGGAAACAGTAACAACCTCTACTTCTTTCCCTGTTACCACAGAAACTGCCACAATAACCATGCCCTCCACAGTCCAGTTGGACACGGAGACTACCACAATGACGGTGACCCCAGAGTCTATCACACCTCCGGAAGGGACAGCAGCAACAAAGACCACTGCCCCTGACACCACAGAAGCTCCCACACCAAGCATGATCTCCACGGTCCAGACTGACGCGGAGACGGGCCCCACAATGACAGTGACCGCAGGATCTCTCACCCCTCCTGCAGAAACAGCAACCGCAGATACTACTTCTCCTCACACCACGGAAACTGCCACACCAACCACGACTTCCACAGAGCAGAGGGACACAGAGACTACAGTGATGACGGTGACCCCAGAGATTTTCACCTCTTCTGAGGGGACAGCAACAACAGACTCTTCTTCCGCGGACACCACAATTACTTCCACAACCACCCCAACTTTCACGACAGTGACCTCAGGATCTGTTACCCCTTCTGAAGGTATGTCAGCAACAGCTAGTACTTCCTCTTACCCCATAAAAAGTGCCACAGCTACTCCTACCTCCACAGTCCAGAGTCACACGGAGACTGGCACTACAATGACAGTGACCCCAGAGTCTCTCACCCCTCCTGAAGCGACCGTAGCAACAGACACTACTTCCCCTGATACCATAGAAACTGCCACACCAACCCTAACCTCCACAGTCCAGACTGATACAGAGACTGGCCCCATGATAACATTGACCCCAGGATCTGTCACCCCTCCTGAGGAAACAGTAACAACCTCTACTTCTTTCCCTGTTACCACAGAAACTGCCACAAAAACCATGCCCTCCACAGTCCAGTTGGACACGGAGACTACCACAATGACGGTGACCCCAGAGATTTTCACCTCTTCTGAGGGGACAGCAACAACAGACTCTTCTTCCGCGGACACCACAATTACTTCCACAACCACCCCAACTTTCACGACAGTGACCTCAGGATCTGTTACCCCTTCTGAAGGTATGTCAGCAACAGCTAGTACTTCCTCTTACCCCATAGAAAGTGCCACAGCTACTCCTACCCCCACAGTCCAGAGTCACACGGAGACTGGCACTACAATGACAGTGACCCCAGAGTCTCTTACCCCTCCTGAAGCGACCGTAGCAACAGACACTACTTCCCCTGATACCATAGAAACTCCCACACCAACCCTAACCTCCACAGTCCACACTGATACAGAGACTGGCCCCATGATAACATTGACCCCAGGATCTGTCACCCCTCCTGAGGAAACAGTAACAACCTCTACTTCTTTCCCTGTTACCACAGAAACTGCCACAATAACCATGCCCTCCACAGTCCAGTTGGACACGGAGACTACCACAATGACGGTGACCCCAGAGTCTATCACACCTCCGGAAGGGACAGCAGCAACAAAGACCACTGCCCCTGACACCACAGAAGCTCCCACACCAAGCATGATCTCCACGGTCCAGACTGACGCGGAGACGGGCCCCACAATGACAGTGACCGCAGGATCTCTCACCCCTCCTGCAGAAACAGCAACCGCAGATACTACTTCTCCTCACACCACGGAAACTGCCACACCAACCACGACTTCCACAGAGCAGAGGGACACAGAGACTACAGTGATGACGGTGACCCCAGAGATTTTCACCTCTTCTGAGGGGACAGCAACAACAGACTCTTCTTCCGCGGACACCACAATTACTTCCACAACCACCCCAACTTTCACGACAGTGACCTCAGGATCTGTTACCCCTTCTGAAGGTATGTCAGCAACAGCTAGTACTTCCTCTTACCCCATAGAAAGTGCCACAGCTACTCCTACCTCCACAGTCCAGAGTCACACGGAGACTGGCACTACAATGACAGTGACCCCAGAGTCTCTCACCCCTCCTGAAGCGACAGTAGCAACAGACACTACTTCCCCTGATACCATAGAAACTGCCACACCAACCCTAACCTCCACAGTCCAGACTGATACAGAGACTGGCCCCATGATAACATTGACCCCAGGATCTGTCACCCCTCCTGAGGAAACAGTAATAACCTCTACTTCTTTCCCTGTTACCACAGAAACTGCCACAATAACCATGCCCTCCACAGTCCAGTTGGACACGGATACTACCACAATGATGGTGACCCCAGAGTCTATCACACCTCCGGAAGGGACAGCAGCAACAAAGCCCACTGCCCCTGACACCACAGAAGCTCCCACACCAAGCACGATCTCCACGGTCCAGACTGACGCGGAGACGAGCCCCACAATGACAGTGACCGCAGGATCTCTCACCCCTCCTGCAGAAACAGCAACCGCAGATACTACTTCTCCTCACACCACGGAAACTGCCACACCAACCACGACTTCCACAGAGCAGAGGGACACAGAGACTACAGTGATGACGGTGACCCCAGAGATTTTCACCTCTTCTGAGGGGACAGCAACAACAGACTCTTCTTCCGCGGACACCACAATTACTTCCACTACCACCCCAACTTTCACGACAGTGACCTCAGGATCTGTTACCCCTTCTGAAGGTATGTCAGCAACAGCTAGTACTTCCTCTTACCCCATAGAAAGTGCCACAGCTACCCCAACCTCCACAGTCCAGAGTCACACAGAGATTAGCACTGCAATGACAGTGACCCCAGAGTCTTTCACCTCTTCTCAAGGGATATCAACAGCAGGCCCTACTTCCTCTTACACTATAGAAACTGCCACAGCTACCTCAACTTCCACGGGCCATAGTAAACCGCAGACTGGCACTATGATGACAGTTTCATCAGAATCTGTCACCTCTCCTGAAGCAACAGTAGCAACTGACACCACTTCCCCTGATGCCATGGAAACTTCTATCCCATCCCTAACCTCCACAGTCCAGACAGAAGTGGAGACTGCCCCCGTGATTACATTGACCCCAGGATCTGTCATCACTCCTGAAGAAACATCAACAACAGGCACAACTTCTCCTGACACCACAGAAACTTCCACACCAACCATGACGTCTACAGTCCAGAGGGACACAGAGACTACAGTTATGACGGTGACCCCAGAGACTGTCACCTCTTCTGAAGGGACAGCAACAACAGACTCTACTTTCCCGGATACCACAATTACTCCAACTACCCCAACTTTCACGATGACAGTAACTCCAGGATCTGTCACCCCTTCTGAAGGATCATCAACAACAGGCCCTACTTCGTCTTATACGATAGAAACTGCCACAGCTACGTCATCTTCCATGGGCCAGAGTCAACCGCAGACTGGCACTATGATGACAGTGACATCAGAATCTGTCACCCCTCCTGAAGTGACAGTAGCAACAGACACCACTTCCCCTGATGCCATGGAAACTTCTACCCCAACTGTAACCTCCACAGTCCAGACAGAAGTGGAGACTGCCCCCGTGATTACATTGACCCCAGGATCTGTCATCACTCCTGAAGAAACAGCAACAACATACACAACTTCTCCTGACACCACAGCAACTGCCACACCAACCACAGCCTCCACAGTCCAGAGGGACACGGAGACTACAGTGATGACGGTGAACCCAGAGACTGTCACCTCTTCTGAAGGGACAGCAACAACAGACTCTTCTTCCGCAGAAACCACAATTACTTCCACAACCACCCCAACTTTCACGACAGTAACCTCAGGATCTTTTACCCCTTCTGAAGGTATGTGAGCAACAGCTAGTACTTCCTCTTACCCCATAGAAAGTGCCACAGCTACTCCTACCTCCACAGTCCAGAGTCACACGGAGACTGGCACTACAATGACAGTGACCCCAGAGTCTCTCACCCCTCCTGAAGCGACCGTAGCAACAGACACTACTTCCCCTGATACCATAGAAACTGCCACACCAACCCTAACCTCCACAGTCCACACTGATACAGAGACTGGCCCCATGATAACATTGACCCCAGGATCTGTCACCCCTCCTGAAGAAACAGCAACCACAGATACTACTTCTCCTCACGCCATGGAAACTGCCACACCAACCACGACTTCCACGGAGCCGAGGGACACAGAGACTACAGTGATGACGGTGACCCCAGAGATTTTCACCTCTTCTGAGGGGATAGCAACAACTGACTCTTCTTCCGCGGACACCACAATTACTTCCACAACCACCCCAACTTTCACAACAGTTATTTCAGGATCTGTTACCCCTTCTGAAGGTATGTCAGCAACAGCTACTACTTCCTCTTACCCCATACAAACTGCCACAGCTACCCCAACCTCCACAGTCCAGAGTCACACGGAGACTGGCACTACAATGACAGTGACCCCAGAGTCAGTCACCCCTTCTCAAGGTACATCAACAACAGTCCCTTCTTCCTCTTACACCATAGAAACTGGCACAGCTACCTCAACTTCCACGGGCCAGAGTGAACCGCAGACTGGCACTATGATGACAGTGACATCAGAATCTGTCACCTCTCCTGAAGCAACAGTAGCAACCGACACCACTTCCCCTGATGCCATGGAAACTTCCATCCCAACCCTAACCTCCACAGTCCAGACAGAAGTGGAGACTGCCCCTGTGATTACATTGACCCCAGGATCTGTCATCCCTCCAGAAGAAACAGCAACATCAGACACAACTTCTCCTGACACCACAGAAACTTCCACACCAACAATGACTTCCACAGTCCAGAGGGACACAGAGACTACAGTGATGACGGTGACCCCAGAGACTGTCACCTCTTCTGAAGGGACAGCAACAATAGACTCTACTTCACCAGACACCACAATTACTCCAACTACCCCAACTTTCACGATGACAGTGACCCCAGGATCTGTCACCCCTTCTGAAGGATCATCAACAACAGGCCCTACTTACTCTTACACCATAGAAACTGCCACAGCTACGTCAACGTTCACGGGCCCGAGTCAACCGCAGACTGGCACTATGATGACAGTGACATCAGAATCTATCACCCCTCCTGAAGCGACAGTAGCAACAGACACTACTTCCCCTGATGCCATGGAAACTTCCACCCCAACCGTAATCTCCACAGTCCAGACAGAAATCGAGACTGCCCCCGTGATTACATTGACCCCAGGATCTGTCACCCCTCCTGAGGAAACAGTAATAACCTCTACTTCTTCCCCTGTTACCACAGAAACTGCCACACTAACCATGACCTCCACAGTCCAGTTGGACACAGAGACTCCCACAATGATGGTGACCCCAGAGACTGTCACCCCTCCAGAAGGGACAGCAGCAACAAAGAGTACTTCCCCTGACACCACAGAAGCTCCCACACCGACCTCGACCTCCAAGGTTCAGACTGACACAGAGATGGGCCCCACGATAACAGCAACCCCAGGATCTCTCACCCCTCCTTTAGAAACAGGAACAACAGACACAACTCCTCCTGACACTACAGAAACTGTGACACCAACCACAACCTCCACAGGGCAGAGGGATACGGAGAGTACAGTGATGACTGTGACCCCAGAGTCTGTCGCCTCTTCTGAAGGGACAGCAACAACAGACTCTGCTTTTCCAGACGCCACAGTTACTCCCACACCTACCCCAACTGTCACAATGACAGTGACCCCAGGATCTGTCACTGCTCCTGAAGGGACATCAACAACAGGCCCTACTTCCTCTTACACCATAGAATCTGCCACAGCTACCTCAAGTTCCACAGTCCAGAGTCAACCACAGACTGGCACTATGATGACGGTGACATCAGAATCTGTCTCCCCTCCTGAAGGGACAGTAGCAACAGACACCACTTCCTCTGATACCATAGAAACTGCCCAACCAACCCTAACCTCCACAGTCCAGACTAATACAGAGACTGGCCCCACAATGTCAGTGACCCCAGGTTCTTTCACCCCTCCAGAAGAAACAGGAACCACAGATACTACTTCTCCTGACACCATGGAAACTGCCACACCAACCACGACCTCCACAGTCCAGAGTGCCACAGAGTCTACAGTGATGACATTGACCCCAGAGACTGTCACCTCTTCTGAAGCGACAGCAACAGCAACAACAGACTCTTCTTCCCAGGACACTCCCCAAAATTCCTCACCTACCCCAACTTCTACAGTTCAGAGTCACACGGAGACTGGCACTACAGTGACAGTGACCTCAGATTCTGTCACCCCTTCTGAAATGACAGCAACAACAGACTCTTCTTCCCTGGACACCACAAAAGCTCCCACACCTACCCCAACTTCCACGGTTCAGAGTCATACGGAGACTGGCACCACAATGATACTGACCCCCAATTCTGTCTCCACTCCTAATGGGACAGCAACAGTTTCCCCAGGGTCTTTCACCCCTTCTGAAATGACAGCAACAACAGCCACTTCTTCCCCTGACACCTCAGTAACTACCACACCTATAGCTCCTTCCACAGCCCGGAGTACCATAACTGTTCCAGTTACCACCAAATCAGCCACTACATCATGTAAGTACCTCTTTCAGACTTTTTTTTTCCATGTTCTTGTTTTTCCTCAGTTTTGTCTGTCATTAAAACTATCCTTCTGACTTTCCCTGTTTTCTTGGAATTGTAATATCATTTTCCACTCTCTTTTTAATTTCTCTTTATCCCTTCCAGTCTTCTCCATGGATTAATTTCTAGAATCACTATATATTCCTCTTACTCATCCATTTTTTTCTCATTAGCCTGGGCATGGCTTCCTCTATATTCATCTGTCTTTAAATTCACCTTTTCGCCTTCCCTTTTTCACATCTTCCCCAATCTTTTTTTCTATGATATTTTGTAATTTTCTTCATTAATGCTTATGGTTTTACCTTCCATTTCCACACACGCTTCCTCTTTGATGCTTCAAGGGCTCCTAAAGTATAACTGCATGGCATGGTCCCAAGAAGTCCTTTCCTCTTTTTTTTTCTTTTACTAGTCTTCATTCCACATGACCTGCATCTATTTTTGTCCTTCCAATTTCTCCTCTCTATTTGTCTCTCCATTACTTCTTTTAGTCAGCTGGTCATTGAGACATTCTTAGTGATGTACTATGTGTTAGGCACTATGTAGGGCATTCAAAGAATGTCCAAAACACTCCCTACTCTGGGGGAACCTATATTCTCATTGGGGAAACATCATGTGACTAACTAGGCTCATAAACGCTATAACTAGACTTAATAGCAGGCCATCTGAGAGAGGTTGGCAAGCAACTTGAGGGACTGGAAAATGCCTCCTGTAAAAAAAAAAGTAGAATTTGAGCTAAGTCTTGAAAGAAGTCAAAGAAATTTAGAAGCAGAGATGAATGCCAGGTGGACCACCAGTATAAAGGTATAGATATGGGAAATGGACTGTCTCGGTTCAGCAATTATAATATAACTGAATCTTGGAATTTATGAAGGGGAGTAAAGTATAACAAGACTGGAAAGGTAGGAAGGATCTAGTTTATGAAGAGATTTAAATTCCAAAGTGATGAATCTATATTTGATCCTGGAATTTATGAGTTCACTGAATAAAGGGTTATATGGTCTGATCTGTGCTTTAGAAAAAAATCATCTTAGCAGCTAAATGGAGAATGGTTTGAGATGGAGAGAAATTTGAAGCAGGGAATTCAGGCTAGGCCTGAATTAGGTTTGTGTCTGGAAGACTGGAGATAAAAGGACATAGTTGAAAGATGATGTGAAAGTGGAAACAAGATTTAGCAATGGATTGTCTATGTGGGCATGCAAGAGTCAAGAGTCAAGGAGGACATTTCAAACCTGAGTGACTGGGCCTCAATGGTAATAGAGATGTTTAGAAAAGGGAAGAGTTTTGGGGGAAACAATACTGAATTGGAATATTGAGTTTGAGTTAACTATGAGATTTTCTAAAAACTTAGCTTGCCAAACCAAACTACAGTTTAGGGGGAAGAGGGTTGATTAAATAGATATGGAAATCATCTATATGGAAATAATTTTTGAACACATGATGAGATCAAAACTATATAAAAGCAAATAGAGCTGAGGGCCTAGGGCAGTGCCTTGGGGAACACTCATAGTTAATGAGCATGATATAGCTGAAGAATCAACAAATGAGCCTGAGTAGTGTCAGACAGATAGAAAAACCAAGAGAGAGCAGCAGCATGAAAACCCAGACTATACAGGAGAAGGTGACCAACAGTGTCAAATACTACAAAGAAGTTAAAAAAATATATTGAGAAAAAGGTAATCAGATTTTGTAATTAAGGAATTCTAGTAGAATTGGAGAGGATGGTTTCAGTTTAATGATTAAATCAGAAGCTAGATTGCAGAGGGTTTAGAAAAGTGAGAGGAGAGGAAGTAGAAGCTCCAAATGTTTCTCAGGGAATTTAGCCATTAAGGGGAGGAAAAAATTACGAGGCAATAGCTATTTGGATGGATTGGATCAGATGAGAGTTTTTTTCTTTTTTAGTTTTTTTTTTTTTTTTTTTTTTTTTTTGCAAAAAGTGGCTTGCCCAAGGCCACACAGCTAGGTAATTATTAAGTGTCTGAGGCTGGATTTGAACTCAGGTACTCCTGACTCCAGGGCCGGTGCTCTATCCACTGCACCACCTAGCTGCCCCTAGATGAGAATGTTTTTTGAGGATCAGAGAGACAAAGACCTGTTTGAAGATAACTGGGAAAAAGAATGAGTAAGAGAGGAGGAAGAGAAGAATGGGTCAAATCTACTGGAGAAGTTGAGAGAGAATAGGATAAAGAATAGAGGACCTCCTCTTTATCTGAAACTGGGGGAAAGGGGGAGATTGTGGGGAACACATATGATTGGTAGAAAATGAGAAATCTTTAAGTCCTGAAAATGATGGAGAGGGAAGTGATATCATTAGAAAAAAGTTGTGTCGTAGGGCCAGGAAAAGAGAGGATGGAAAAAGGAAAAAATTTAGGTGAAGGAAAGTTTATTGATTATAGAGGAAGCATTCTAGAGGACACAGTGGAAGGAGCAGACAGATCTAGATATAGGGTTGAAGGGATGGTAACATGGAATATGTACATCAATAGTTATGGATTCAGAATCACTGGAATAGGGAGAATATAAAGTAAATATTAGGGAATAGGAGAAAGTCCAGGCAAAATATTTTTAACACACTCTCTCTTTAACACACAGTCTGTATCTCTTTCTTTGGTCTCTTTGCTTTTCTCTTCCCCTCAAGACTCATCTTCTTCTCTCCTAAACCTTTTGCTTTGGCTTCATACCACTCCCTATCTTCCAGTTCTCCCCCTTTCCATACTGGATTGTCTGTCTCCTTTCAGTGAAATGCTTCAATGGAGGTTCTTGGAATGGAAGCATCTGCATCTGTCCCACTGGTTACAAAGGAAAGCAATGCCAAGAGAAGGAAATTGTGTGCCAGAATGGGGGCACCTGGGATGGAATCAAGTGCATCTGTACCAGCCTCTTCTATGGTCCTAAGTGTGAAATGATTTCAGAAAACATTCCAATGGGTGAGCCAAGCGTCTCTGTTCTTAGGGTTCTGGTTTGAGCTATATCAACAGCTGAACTGAGTCCAGGGGAGTAAAAAAGGACCAAAGGTACCTCACTCTTCAGGAAGAGGGAGAATGGTCACAAAGCAGGGTGGGGGGAGAGCGGGGTTATTGTAAATGATTGGTATGCTTATAATCAAGTCCATTTCCACCAGAACCTCCTCCCGAAAAAGTCAATGCTACCGTGGAAGTGACAGTGTCTGTGACCAATATGAATTTTACAGAGGAATTAAAAAACAAATCCTCGGAAGTCTATAAGAATTTCACTAAAGATTTCGAAGACCAGGTATAGAATCAATGGATCATAAGGGTATTGGGTTTGGCAGGAATCTTAGAGGTCATCTAGTACATTGTCTGATTTCAAAGGGGATCTAGAAGAATTAAGTGATTTACTTAGGTTTTTAAGTCACTTAAATTAAGTGACTTACCTAAAGTAACACATTCAGTTAAAAGTAGAAACAAAAAATTCAACCCAGGTCTTCCACATCCCTTGTCAATCAATTCATTAGACTCTCTGCCTCCAATTCTTGGTGTCTTTCACTCTGGTCCTTTTTCTCAAACTTGCCATTGCAGGAAAACAGAGTAGTGGGAGGAAATCTGCAGCAAGAATTAGATGATTTAGATGAGAACTGTTCAAGTTACCAATAATACCTAGAATTCACTTTTATGTCACTTCAGTTTTAGTAGTTTCAGTTTGCATCTGGAGTCAGGATGACCAGAATTCAAATTTGACTTCATACATTAGTTGTGTGACCCTGGGCAAAGCACTTAACCTGTCTCAACTTCAGTTTTCCTCATCTATAAAATGGGAATGATAGGGTATACCTCCCAGGGTTATGTGAAAATCAAGTTAATATTTGTAAAGTGTCTTGTAAACTTTAAAGAGCTATAAAAATCCTATTGTTGTTATTGTTATTATTATAATACCTTACAAGATTATTTGAAGAATCAAATAAGATAAAGCATACAAAACTTCCTTGTTATTGTAAAATGCTATATAAATGTCTATTTTTTTTTGCAAAGCAATGAGTGACTTGCCCAAGGTCACACAGCTAGGTAATTGTTAAGCATCTGAGGCTGTATTTGAACTCAGTCCTCTTGACTTCAGGGCCAGTGCTCTATCCACTGAGCCACCTAGCCACCTTATAAATGTCTATTCTTGTTCATTCTATTATATCTTGTTGCTTTCCCTTATACAAACTGTCTTTCCCCCTTATTTAGAATTATCTGCATTTTCCCAGCAATCATCAAGCATATATTAGCTACTATGGGTTAGGCATGGGGGGAATTATAATGTAAGGTGGGGTAGGGGGGAAAGAAAGACTGGCATTTGAAGAGCCATTCTTTTGAATGGGCACACTCACTTCTGGTTCATCACTTTTACTTCCACTATATCTTGATGCATTTTCTCTTATAAATTGTCTTTCCTCTCTTAACATTTAGAAAACAAGAACCCTCCAAGTTATTTCAAATTTCCCAATCAAACAACAGCATTGATTAAGTGCCTATGATGTGCTAATTAACTAGTATATAGTTTGGGAGGAGGAAGAGGATTAGCTATTGGGGAGAAGGGGTCAGAAAAATGTTTCATGCAGAAGATAGTGCTTGAGCTGCATCTTAAAGAAAGATACTTTATAAGTGAGAAAGAAGTAAGAAAGAAGTACTTTCCAGGAACAGGGAATAGCCAGGGTTAAGGTAAGGAGATGGAAGATAAATTGTCATAAGTGTGAGGAATAGGGGAAAAAACCCCATATATTTAGTTAGATAGCAGAGAATAGGAAGGGAAGGGCCACTAAATGGCACAATTCTGGGCCTGCTCTGGCCTCTGACATTGGATGTATGACCCTGTGCAAGTCATTTAACTCTTTGACAGTTTCCTCATTGGTAAAATGGGTTGGACAAAGAAGTGACTAACCACTCCACAGGAAGAAAAGTAATATTCGAAGATGTTGAAAGATAGGGTAGAACCAGATTATAAAGGGCTTTAAAAGTTAAACAGAGGGGAGGGTAGGTGGTACAGTGGATAGAGCACCGGCCCTGGAGTCAGAGTACCTGGGTTCAAATGCAGCCTCAGACACTTAATAATTACCTAGCTATGTGGCCTTGGGCAAGCCATTTAACCCCATTTGCCTTGCAGAAACCTAAAAAAAAATAAAAGAAATACAGAGGAATTTATGTTTTATCCTAGAGGCAATCATAAGCCATTGGAATTGATAGAGTCATCTAGTCAGATCTATGCTTAAGGTAAATTACTCTGACAGCAATGTTTGGGACAAACCAGAGTTGTGAGAGACTTGAAGCAGAGAGCCCAAATTAGAAAGATATTGCAATAATCTTAATAGGCGGTGATGAAGGCCTAAATTTAGGCAGTACCAGTATAAATACATGGAAGGGGTTGTGTAAGAGATGTTATAGATTATAAGAACAACATTATCAGAACAAGATTTGACAACTGAATGAACAAGAGGGTTGAAGGAGAATGAGGGATTATGGATAATGCCAAAGTTATAAACCTGGGGAACTAGAAAAATGGTGATGTCTTCAAAAGAAATAGGAAAGTTTGGAAGAGTGGTGGCTAGCAATGGAGATTGGAGGGATGATCAGACAGTAGAAACAAAGGGAGTAAAATAATGAAAATCCACAGAGGAGAGAGTATCCCAGGGGAGAGTGCTCAACTGTGTCAAATATAGCAGATAAGTAAAAAAAGGTGTTGAATTTAGAAAAAGACAACAGATTTGGAAATTCAGAGATCACAGGTTATTTTTGAGAGGATAGTTTCAGTTGGATAATGAGGCTAGAAGTCAAATTGCAAAGGGTTGAGAAGTAGGGAATCAGCAAATGTAAACAGATTTTTTTCAAGGAGTTTGAGAAAGGGAAGAGAGCTGTAAGATGACAGTTTTAGGAGATGGTAGAATCTAGTGAAGGTTTATTTGTGGTTTTTGTTTGTTTTTTAAAGACTTCAGCATGTTGAAGAAAAGGGAAAAATCAATATATAAAGAGAGACTGGAGATTTGCAAGAGTGAGGAGAAAGATGATTGAGGATATAATTTGCTAGAAAAACTGAGTGGGAATGGGATCAGGTAACTCATTGACCTTGGCAAGGAAAAAGGATACCTCTGTGTTTCAGACTATACAGAAAGGAGGAGACAGTGGAAGATGATGTCAAATTTTGAGATGAAGATCATGGGGAAAAAGAAAGCTCACACAGGGTGGACTAAATTTTCTAAATAAAGACTTAACTAAGAATGATCAAGTGGGGCACATGTGGGAGACATTAGAAAGGAAGAGAAAGCTTGGAATAGCTTTTGTGGAGAATAAGATAGGGAATTAATTGGAGGGGGTAGGGGAAGGACTACTTGCTACAGGAGAGCCCAGCTGATGTTGGACAATATGAAGCATATTTGGAGTATAGCTGGATTGCATTCATTCCTCTTCTGGAGGAATCTCATCCCATAAAGGAATCACTGGAGACTGAAATAGTGAACTAGTTGACTTAGGTTTTCTTGGCTCACTTATCCTTTCCAAGTCTCCTCAGTGCTGGTGCTGGGAGATCCCTTCTTGAAAGAAATAGGAGATGGTCCTTGAGGAGAACTGAAGCAGAGAGATCAAAGGACTAAAAGGAAGAGACTAGGTTAGGTAATGGCAGCATCTGTCCAACTCTTCTGTGGAGTCAATGTTTTCCAAAAGGAATGTCCTCAAGATCTGAGAGGGTTCTTCTTTAAATCCTTTCTATCCAGAATCTACTTTCACACAGTTCCATGCTCACAAACCTCTGCTAAGAGGGATAGAGAGAAAGAAAGGAAGTGGGGAGGTGATGTTAAAGAATACCATAATTTTGACTAGATAACCCAGTGTCCTCTTTGCCTTCCAGATGGCTTCAATTTACCAAAACATCCCTAACTATGTTGGTGTGGTGATCAAGGATATTTCGTAAGTCTTTGTAATCATTGGGGAAGTAGAGTCATGAAGGGTGGGAAGTTACATGGTGTGGATGCCCTATTAGTCTGGAGTGTTCTTCCTCCTCATCCTTAAAAAAAATGAATCAGTTAACTGTGCTAGCTGAGGATACAAAGAAAAAACAACAGCCCCTGCCTTGAAGGAGTTTACATTCTCATGGGGGAATACTACATGCATAGTAATAAGTAAATATAAGAAATATAAGAGTGGAAGCAAGGTAACCTTAGAGAAGAAATTACTAGCAGCTAGAGACAGCAAAGGGGAAACTGGGAACACTGTCTGCAGAACATAGCATTAGAGTTTTGAAGTCAAGGATTCTAAGAGGCAGAAGTGAAGTGGGGAGCATTCCAGGGGGACAGAAGAGCCAAGTCCTATGGATGAAAAAAGGGATGTTTTTGAGGAATAGTAATTGATATAGGGTGGAATGTACAATTCATGGAGAGAAGTAACATATAAGAAGATTAGAAAGATAGGATGGACCAGGTTGTAAAGACCTTTAAATGCTAAACAGGAATTTATTATCTGATTCTAGGGGTAAATAGTCACTGGCATTTATTGAGGTGACATGGTTAGAACTCTATTTTAGGCAAATTACGTTGATAATTCTGTGGAAGAATTGAAGTGTAGAGAGATTTGAAGCAGGAAGACTTTGGCAATAGTCTAGGCTAGATAGAGATGATGAAGGTTTCAGCTCAGGTAAGTGGCTGTGTGAGTAGAGAGAAAAGGATGTTATTAGAGAGATGTAAAATGTGAAATGAGATTTGGCAACTAGGGTAATTAAGAATGAGAATTAGGGGATGGAATCTAGATGGCTGAGTCTAAGCAAAGTGTGGCTATGAGTCTGAGTTCTGGACAATACCTGGGGGAAGGATATTCTAGGCTGGCCCAATCTCCACAAAAGGACTTCCTCCTAGATTAGGGAAGGGAACCTTGTTGGGAGCAGATATTCAAAGTGGTTGTTGGGTTAGCCTAGTAACTACTCCCTCTTCCCCCCACCCCCAAGCATTGAAAAGATGATAAGATGACTTCCTCTCTTCTTTATTCAGAAAGGGCAGTGTGGTGGTAGAACATGATGTGATCCTGTCAACAAATTTCAGCTCAAATTATGAGAAAGAATTGACAACCATCACAGAGGTGGTAAAGGAAACGATTACAGCTGTAACCAAAAACCAAACAGGCTCAAAATGCAAAGGTAAGTTCCCCATTTCACCCCTGCTTACCCAACCTTGTTTTTTTATTGCCCCCTCCATCTACATTATGCACCAATTGCCTCTGTGTCTGTTTTTGTTCCCAGGTCAGTTCCTATGTCTGAGACGTCCTCCCTCTCCCTTTATATTTGGTGATTTTTTTCCTTCCTTTTAAAGCCAATTCTTAAATCACTTTGCCTGAAAAACCTGCCATTAGGTTCTTTGTCCCTAACAACTTTCTCTCTCAACCTTCTACCTGGGGACCTGAAAACATAAAAACTCTCTAATAATAGGCTATCATAAATTATATATTTGCTATTTCCTACCACTGCAAATTCCAGGAGGGTAGCATCTTCCCTGACACTAAGTCCAATGTTCTTCCCAATTTCTTTTGAGTTCACACCTGTGATTTCATTAGTATAGGCAACACCCAATGTGGAAGCTCCCTCTACCAACACAGATTCCTTGTGTTATAGTCTTAAGAGAGTTGCCTGGGCCACTGAGAAGTTAAGTGACTTGCCTCTGGTTTCACATCTGGTATAGGTTAGAGGCAGAATTTGAACCCAGGTCTTCCTAACTCCCACCTCAGTCCCTTTAGCCTTTATGACCTAACCTTCTGCAATAATTGTCAATTAAATAATTGCAATAAATGACTGAAACTGTTTTCAGTTACCTAAGACAGAAGGAAGGAGGAGACCCTGCAGAGAGCTCTTTGTCTCAAATTATCTCTTTTCCATGGCCCTGCCTCTCTTTCCCATTTGAGGGAGAAGAGTGGAGAGGACAAGACTGAAAGCAAATGTAGTCCCACCCAGACAATCCTTAAATTCCAACTAGGGCTCTCCTACTTTGAAGAGTTGGCAAACAGAACCATGGGAGGGAAGGGACAAGCACCAAGCACTGTGCTAAGCACATCACAAATATTTCACTTGATTCTCACAATAACCCTGGGAGGTAGTCCCCCATTTTAAAGATAAGGAAATTAAGACAGAGAATAAGTGATTTGCCTGGGATCAGAGAGGTAGTAAAAGTGTCTGAGTCTGGTGGTGAACCCAGGACTTCCTAACTTCAGGTCCAGTTCCCTATGCTAAGCTGCCTCAAAGAAGCAGACAAGAGAGCAGGTAAAGATTCAGAGATATTATCTAGGAGGAAACCAGCATCTTCAGGAGACTCTCAGTAGTTCCAGTGCTAGGACAGAGGTGGGCTTTATGGAAAAGGGATGGTGGAGCTGTTGAAGGACTGTGGTTCTGAGCACAATTAATGGGCTGGAACCATGGAAAAAAATCCAAGGGTCTGGGTTCTGAAGAAGAACAAGGGTAGGAAGCCTATTATTCCCTCTCCTCATTTCATATATATATATATATATATATATATATATATATATATACATATATAATCCCAAGGTCACACAGCTAGGTAATTATTAAGCATCTGAGGCTGGATTTGAACTCAGGTCCTGCTGACTCCAGGGCTGGTGCTCTAACCACTGTGCCACCTAGAGACCCTCTCCTCCTCATCTTAAAGGGTTTTCTTATTCTCCATTCTTGGAGAGGAAACTCTAAACAGAAAAGCCCTGAGGCAAGGGGAAATTCACTCTTGGTTTTACCTTTTCACAGGATTCTGTTTCAACCCCAATGTGACAGAAGTGAACAAGATTATAATTCAGTATGATCCTCTGGGTATGTAAACCTAAAGAAGAGGTGGGACCAGGGCTAGGGTGAGCTCTGGATCACCCTAATGGGAGCTCTTCTTTGCACTATTTATTCCACTGACCTTCTCCCTTAGAGGAATGCCACAAGAATGTTGGAAATGAACTTAAGAAATTCTTCTACGTCGACTACAAGGATGAAAAACCACAGTGTATTAACCCATGCATGCCAGGCTTCAACAGATCACTGAACTGCAACCAGGGAAAGTGTCAGCTCCAGCTGAGTGGGCCACAGATAGGGCCTCGCTGCTTGTGAGTACCCAAGCCCTCTCCTCAACTCATCTGGGTCCTCTCAGGACTGGACCCCTGAACTAGGTTTCTCCCTATTCCTCCAGAGGAGAAGGGTTTTGATCTTAAAACCTTGTAGTCACTTCTCTAACAGTCCTAGCTTCTTACTAATCAGAGGGCCCTTCCATTGCTTGCCATGCTGACTTGGCCATTGTTCTCAGGGGGCAGATGTGAGACTGATACTTTATTTGTTTTTGTTTTTGCAAGGCAATAGGGTTGTGACTTGCCCAAGGTCACACAGCTAGGTAATTATCAATAAGTGTCTGAGACTGGATTTGAACTCAGGTCATTCTGACTCCAGGGCCAGTGTCCTATCCACTGCACCACTCAGAAGGTAGATAAAGGAAATCAGGTTCACTTTCCTGGAGAGCTCCCAGTCTGAATGGTAGAAGGAGGGCAGACACGCATGGAAAAGAAAAAAAGCACAGAACCCAAATTACCCTAACATAAAAGCAAAGAAATTATCAGTTGCTGCCACTGTGTGTAAGGAGCCAGTTCTAACAACTTTAACTTGCTTAAATTTTTGGTGTGAGCATTTTTTACCTCAGAAATGGCAAAGTTACATACAAATCAGGGCTTGATTTTGTGGATTCTCCAGACTTAATAAAGTACTAAGAAGGCAGATTTAACTTCAAAGTTAGGGTGTGCAAGCATTTACCTCCCAGTGAGCCAAGTAAACATTTTCCAGTGTTCTTTGTTATTGCTCTGCTTGAATTCAGCAAGAGTGCAGTAGAAGGCTCAGGGAATGAAGTTATCACCAAATTGGAGGACTGGTGACTGTAGGCTAATAATACTATTACAACATTCAGAGAGTGCAACACTTCTGGTTGCATCTTTCCTGAAAAGAGCTTGCTCGGTAAGTCAATGGAAGGATGATTTATTATGCATAATTGAAGAAAACTTCTGGGAAGTGGAGGGGGGAGGAGCATTGTTAAGTAGATCTGAAGATAGAAGAGGAGGATTTCATATAGAGTTGAGTTGAGGAAGGCATCCATTATGTGGCAGTACATGGATGGGGAACAATGAAAAAGGGGTTTTGTCTGGGTAGAATGTGCTGAAGTATCTGGAGACGAGTTACAGGTTGGGGGAGCAATTAGTGATGGATTCTTAACATGTGATTAGGACCATGGGAATGACTCAGATCAAACCCCCTAGTTTAACCCCAATAAGAAACTGTCAGGGAACCTTTTGGAGCAGGAAACAATATTAGAACAATCAGGGAGGCTGAGCAGGGATAGTGATAACAAAGGATCTAGTTTCTTTTCCACTCTGAGGTTGCCATAGACTATAGATTAAATCAGAAGTACAGAGAATCTCTAGGTTAGTGTTCCAAAACTGGCCTTTATACTGTGATTGAAGAGTTAATTGTATTTTTTATAAAGAGGGAGGCAGAGCAGTACAGTCTAAACTAAAGTCATTCCTAAGATTCCTTATCAGGAATGTCCCTGTGGGGGCAGAAATACCCCTCCAGTTGAAATTAGGTTATATGAATCCAGCTTTTGGTTCTTCTATGGTCTTTCTGAGTGGTTCTCAGTTTAACCTGTCTAAATCTGTTTTCTTATCTGTCAAGATGAATGACCACATGATCCCTTTCTTACTCTAGATTTTATGATCATAAGTCCTGTGCTATAAACTGCTTGAGGTCTTGGGTAAAGGAAATACCAGGGATTTTAGGCACTTAAGATTCCATGTTATGGCAATTGCCTCAGCTTTGGAACCTTTTCTTTATTAGAATTAGTCATAGACACAAGATCATAGCTCCCAAATTTTTTGAAGCTGGATTCCATCCCCACTTCAGTTCACATAGTCCCCATTCATCTTTCCTTCTCCTGGAGCTCCTAGTCCAGTCCCTTATCTCCTATATCCTAGTTCCTAGAACCTATACATATCTTTACTTTCTTCCCAGCCCTCTCTCCATACAAAGATCAATTTTGGAAATTGGGTAGAGTTAGAAAAAAGCATCCTTGATCTTGAGTTAAATCTTCTCTCTCTCTTATTTTTGTTGTCTTCAACAGTTGTTTGACCACAGACACACATTGGTACCGGGGAGAAAACTGTGACCTCAGCACCAGTAAAAACCTGGTGTACGGGTTGGTGGGAGCATTAGGAGTAGTGGTGTTGGTCACCATTGTTACCCTCTCTGTCTTTATGTACCAGGCCCAGAGGAAGAATCAAAGGTGAGCGATCTCTGCCTACACTTCTTATATTCTAGACTCATCTTTGGTTCCTATAATTCTTCGTATATTCAGGATGACCACTGAAGGTTGGGAGGAAAGATACTCTGAAGAAGTCACAGATAGACTGGTTGCTCTTCAGGTCATCTCCTCAATATTGAACTCTGAAAGTTATGGGCATTGTGCTGGGTTCCAAGTTCTGATGGGGATGGGGGTTATTCTGGTATTTTTGTCAATAGGCATAAGGCCAAACTGGATCAAGTATATAAATGGCATGAAGAAGATGGAGGACCAGCCCCTGGGAGTTTCCAGAATATAGGCTTTGACATATGTGAAGGTACCAAAAGCCCTCTTTGGGCTGGAGGGGGAGGTATTTTTGAGAAATGTCAGAGGGCTCTGAGGTCTAAAGGTATGAGGGAAGAAAGGCAGTTCCCAGTTGTAAAACTCTGGGCTTGACACTGCTTCCAAGACTATACTGACAGCAAGAAAGTAGGATAGCAAAACACTGAGCAGGATGGGGGGAGAAAATATAACTTCCCAATCATGCCATCTTCCTCCCCCCAGAACAAGAAGATTCCCTTAACATGGATTCCATCTACAGTAATTTCCAGCCCTCTTTGGGGCACATTGACCCTGAAAAGAAGGTAAGCAGAAACATTTCTCTAGCCCCAAATGTCCCAAACTGGGACAGCAGAACTGTCCCTAGGCTAAGGCAAATTGGGACAGTGACTCTAGTCCCTGAGCCCTGAGGAACCCCCAACCTTCGGGCATCTGACAAATGTTCAGAAAAGGCAGTTATTAGAGAGGAGGTGGCTCTGCCCCCAGATCTGATGCACACCATTGATCATGCCACCAAGATGAAGAAGCCAGATTGCCCTCTCCCCATATCTCTATATGCATATGAGGATCTTCGCAAGGTGCATCTTGGCCTATGGTGAGGTACTTGCCTCTCCAGAATTGCTTTTTTCATTCATTCTTGTAGAATTTAATCTGGATGAATAAATGGGGGTGGGGTAGAGAATTTAAAGAAGAAAGTATCTACTAAATATCCTCCTAGGGTTGTCCCATGTGTTAAAATTAAATAAAAAAAACCACAACAAGGAAATTCTGGTATTCACCAGGTAGAAAGGTGAAACATACCTGGTTACTTTGATCTGATTAGTTTACTGGTTTAGATCTCACCATTACATCCATTTCCATCCCAGAGTCTATGGAAGGACTCTTCCCTAATCTCTAGCATCCCCACTGCTCTTACTTCTCCTAGCCTCAACATCTTCTGATAGCCTAGTAGCCACATAGATACCTTCTCTTTCTAGATCCAGATCCAAAGACCACAGGTGGTGATGACCTCAGTATAAGGCAACAACTTGTCAAGAAAACTCACCTGCAGGTTCAATCTGCATGGAGACCAGAGTGACATCAGTTGTTACAGTTGCCAAGGAAAGAAGAGCCAAATCCTCAGTTAGTGAATGAAAATTTACAGACCTGGGCTTTGCTGATGTGAGAATATGTTTGCAAATTACAAACTTGATAAATCATTATTATTATTATTGTGGTGTTCTTATTGGTATCCCAAATACAGTTCTCCCACAATGCAGGTGCTCACCTAGCACCTAATGGGAGCTTCTGACTGCACACAGAGGAAAGAGAGGAGGGGAATGGAGGAAGGAGGAGGGAGGAAGGAAAAGAAAGTACCTAAGACATCTTAGGGATTGGTTCTCTCAGGGCAAAACTGTTCTGCCCACCTAGTTTCAGTAAATTAGACAATTCATGTATGCAAACACACTTAGATCCTTTTATTTCTCTATATATACATAGGCATACACACACACACACACACACACAGACACACACACACAGACACAGAGTATTCAGAGTTGACTATGGGAGGGACTTGAAAAACAAAAAGGTGCAACATTTCTCTTGATTTGACCCAAGGCCACTTGGAGTCCATACTAAAAAGTTATCTGAATGTCTGCTGATGCTTTTATCTTTTAGGCAGGGGCTTTGGAAGTGGAATTGATGCAGAACCAGTCTGGTCACCAATGATGGAATACACTCCTCTAGAATCAGGACCAGCACTGACCCATGTTCAAATAATATTTATCCCTAATAATTGTATGTCACTTTCTGGAGTTTTTTGGTTTGTTTTTTGTTTTTGCTAATTTTGCAAGGGTTAAGTGACTTGCCCAAAGCCACATAGCTAAGTAATAAAGTGTCAGAGTCCAGCTTTGAACTTAGGTCCTCCTGATTCCATGGCCTGTGCTCTATCTTATCCACCTAGCTGCCCCTACTTTCTGGTTTCTTGACAGACCTTCACATACATTAATATTCATTTGTCTTCACAAAAGCCTTTTTAAGTGTCATTATTTGATAGATAAGGACACTGAGAAGAGTGAGTGAGGTAGCTTGCCTAAGACCACAAAGTGAATGATTTACAGAGCAAGAATTCAAAACCCAGTCTCCAGACTCTATGATGTTTTCTACAAAGTTGGGAAGAAACTGATTTTCCCTTAGGGTTGGAGCAACCTATTTCTTTCAACTAACCACAATTGACAGGGGACTAGGCTTTTGTTCTCAAAGATCATTCAAAGCAGCCCCTGTGCAATGGTTCTGGTAATTGGTCTTTCCCTGGGATTCTGTACCTCTATTGGTCCATTTATGACTACCTTACTTCCATGATCACTATATCTGTCATCATCTACCTGTTCCAGTACATCAGATCTATCTGTGATCCTCTTCTATCTTCACTCAAGTGAGAGCATATCTGCTAGACTTTTCTCCCTCTCCATCTTTCCATTATGGGATTAGAAAATTTTGTCTAAACTAAGGATGAGACATGTGGAAGAATATTTTAGGGTACAGTTCCTCTCCTTGGATCTTTCCCCTCAGAATATCCTGGCTACTAAGAATTCCATAGGAACCAGAGCTCACATATCACCTGACTCCACCCACAAACAAACATACTTAGAAATGCCAGACCCACTGGAGGGCATAAACTTTGCCCTTTTGGTCTCCAAGGGAAATACAATGCCACCCTGGAATATCCACAGCATAATGCTATTCCATTTTTATCATTTTCAAAAGTATTACTGTCAGCAGAGTTTGTGAATCATCAAAATAGCAACTGGCATTTATGGTTACAGATTTTTTTTCACAATCTTTAATATCACTTGAGTCATGTAATAACCCTAAGAGGCAGGTGAAGCATATATTACAGTTTATCCAGAGAGAAGAAAATCCAAAGTTATACAATTAATCAGTGAGGATTCAAACTAGTGACTTCTAAATTCAGGTCTGTTTTTTTTTCTCCTCTGCTATTATGTGCTGCTGCTTCCTTTGCATTTAAGATGTCAGTTATGTTTTACCACAGACCAAACAGACAAATCCATTCCCTAAATTTCTCCTCCACAGAACACTCTGATTCTTTAACTTAAAAAACAAAACAAAACTTTACTTTGCTGCTCCCCATTGTTTTCCTTGGAACCATCATACACAGAGAGTTAGATCATTCAACCTGCCCTCATCTGGATCAGCTCTCCTGGATAGTCCACGTACAACTTCTCTGGGGCCATTTCTGTGTCTCCAGTCCCAAAGCACCCTTTCAGCTTCTTCCCCATTCATTTCTTCATTTGATTTTCAAGGCTTCACGCTTAGGTCAAGTCCCAGGAATATTCACTTAAAACACTTTCTTCTATTGCAAAAGGCTAAACTGGAAAGCTAGGAGTGCGTGATGTTCTAAGGCTGTTCTAAGGGAGTTGCCAAGTCCTAGCAGTATTCATCACTACTTATTAACATAATTTTCTCTTCAACCCCATTAATTCCTCAACACTTTCCCTTCTTTCTTTCCATTTACCTTTTCCACCTCATCACCTGCTATCATGACCAGGATTTTCAGAATCCCTTGTTTGCCAAGGCATGCTTACCTAGATAAAGCAGTGAGTTCCAGAGTTTCTAGCTCTAGTTATTTATTTATTTATTTTAATAGTATTTTCTTTTCCTCCAATTACATATTACCTACATTTTTGCATTCATTTTTACAATATTTTGAGTTCCAAATTTTTCTCCCTTCCCCCCCTCTTCTGAAAATGATTGGCAGTTTGATATAGTTTATAGTTTCCATATAGTTTCTCAGTTGCAGAAGAAACAGATTAAAAGGAAAAAAATAGCAAGAATGAGTAAGTAATTAAAGAAAATATGCTTTGATCTGCATTCAAATCTATGTTCATGATCTGGATATGAACAGCATTTTCCTTCATGAGTCCTATGTACTTGTCTTGGATCATTGTGTTGCTGAGAAAGAGCTGGGTCATTCATTCACATTTGATCATCACACAATGTTGCTAATACTGTATACATTGTTTTCCTGGTTCGACTTATTTCATCAATTTGGTTTTTTTTAGGTTTGATTTTTTTTTGCAAGGCAATGGAGTCAAGTGGCTTGCCCAAGGCCACACAGCTAGGTAATTATTAAGTGTCTGAGGCTGAATTTGAACCCAGGTACTCCTGAATCCAGGGCCGGTGCTCTATCCACTGTGTCACCTAGCCGCCCCCTTTGCATCAATTTATATAAGTCTTCCCAGGTTTTTCTAAAATCTTCCTGTTCATAATTTCTTATTGCACAGTAATATTCCATAACATTCATATACCACAGCTTGTTCAGTCATTCCCCAATTGATGGGCATTCCCTCAATTTCCAATATTTTGCCACCATGAAAAGGCTACTATGAATATTTTTCTACACATGCTTTCTTTTCCCTTTGTTGTGATCTCCTTGAGATACAGACCTAGTAGCAGTACTAGATCAAAAGATATTGGGTGGCTAGGTGGTGCAGTGGATAAAGCACCAGCCCTGGAGTCAGGAGTACCTGGGTTCAAATCCAGTCTCAGACACTTAATAATTACCTAGCTGTGTGGCCTTGGGCAAGCCACTTAACCCCATTTGCCTTGCAGAAACCTAAGTCCCAGTCCAGAAGAGTTAGACTAGCAGGGCTGGAATAATTTCATTGAAGGAGAGGATAGGCCGTGCAGAAGAATGTGAGCCGAGATTGGCCTCAGTGCCTTTACTAGTGTTTTTGGTGATATTTCTGGAGATGGTGGCTGCTCACCAACAGGCACCCCCCTGCCACCAGAAGATTAGAGTGTAAACTGTCTAGGACAGCAAAGAGGGATCACAATGAATGTGTTCAGAATTATATAGTAGTATCTCTGTGAGACATGGTAACTTTTTCCAGCTGATAGTCTGGTTTTCCCTTACCACTACAAAACACTAAATCTTTCACAGGTAAGTCAGACTGCATATGGTAGCCAGGCCAGAAGAAGAGCAGATGGCTGTCAGTGTGGCAAAGTCATAGGGAACTGTACATCATGAAAGGAAGCTTTATCACCCAATTTCTCCTAGGTGGGAAGGTTAGTCATGACCTCCAGGCACTGGTATTCTTGACTACCAGACCCAAAGAATACTTTGGAGTCAACTTCAAGGAAGTCTCTCTCTTTGTCTCAGTCTCTGTCTCTCTCTCTGTTTGAGCTGTGCTACCTCATTCCCAATAGAAGAGTTCCTTCACTCTGTTTTGTCTAATGTATATTCTCATACACATACACATATATAAACATGCATGTATATATTTTCTCTGATTTTTGTTTTGCTTTGATTTGAATAAATGGGTTTTTTGATCATTGCTATATGTATGTAGGAGTCAAGATTTAGATATAAAGCATGGAATTGTCCTGCTTCCCTCATTAATGAACCAGCAATCAGAAGTTAGCCTGAACCTGAAAATCACAAATCCTAGGCTAACAGCATTAAGAGAGGTTAGATATAATTATAGTCCAATTTCCCCCTCCCTTTGAGGAAAAAGAGTGGCCTCATGACTAACCTCTTGATTCTCCTACTAGCATTTCATATATATATATATATATTAGTTTTTTCAAGGCAATGGGGTTAAGTGGCTTGCCCAAGGCCACACAGCTAGGTAATTATTAAGTGTCTGAGGCCAGCTTTGAACTCAAGTACTCCTGACTCCAGGGCTAGTGCTCTATCCACTGCACCACCTAGACATCCCTCCTACTAGCCCTTAAAGCATCAGAAGTCAGAAGCACCCAAAGTGCAAAGAGACTCGACCATTTAAAAGAAAACTCAAAGAGACAGAAGATTTTTAAAGACTTGAAGAGAACTCCAGAGTTCTCTTATTTCCTACTCTCACCAACTCTATTTATTCTGCTTCTATCTCCTTGCTGCATATCTTTGCAGTGCTAGAGCAAAGTAAACCTCCTTTTGCTAACTATTTAATAACTTGTGATTTGTTGAACTTATTTTGTCCCAACTATGAAGTGAACTAAGAGAATGCTTTAGGTCCATTTTAACAGGGTGAATGATAGACTAGGAAGAAAGGATGAAAAACACTAGTTGGAGATTAGTTATAAATGGAGAGTTAGCCCTGACAGCTATTATGGAGATCTTAAAAGATATGCATGCAAAATAAAATGAGCAATTTTGTTTTCTATATTATTCTATTAGTTGTTAGCTAGGTTTTTGTTTTGTTTTGTTTTTTGTAAAACCCCATATCTGTCTTCAGGAAATTCAGGAAAAAAGGCTTTTACCCATATCTAAGTTAAAAGATCTGGAATAAATAATGTTCCATAGTCCTAGTTCATGCTAGGACTAGAGTTATCTCCTTCCCCCCAATAGTTCTAAAATATGCACAACCTCATGGAGGGTGGTCTAAGGTTTAACTTCTGGTATTAACCCTTTTAATACTGAGGTGAGGGGTATGACTTTCTTTACAGTGTCATTTTTGTTTCATGTCATCTTGTAGGATGTCTCCTGACTCCTCTAATAAAAGTGAAGTCTATCTTTGCAGGATCTTCCCCCAATCAGAACTTTTCCCTACACTACAACTTGTATGATTGTACACAATCACATGCAAGTATATATAAGAAGCCTGTATGGGTGAACATGAATATATGCATGTAGGACTACCTGGATATATTACAATGATTGCATTATGTTGGGGGGTTGTATGAATAGGGTAATGGGTCCAGGTGTAAAAGTGGTATTGCCTGACACCTTAGAATTAATTAATTCTATGAAGACCTACAATATCTTCTAAAAATAACACCAAAAAAAAAAGATGTTACATTCATCATGGGGATTGGAATACCCAAGTAGGAAATCAAAAGATAATTGGAATAACAGGTAAGTTTGGCTTGGGAGTACAAAAGGAAGCAGGGTAGAGACTAATAGAATTTCATCAAGATAAGTTGCTGGTCATAATAACACTTTCAACAACCCAAAAAGCAACTCTACACATGGACATCACCAGATGGGCAATACAGAAATCAGATTGATTATATATTTTGCTGCCCAAAATGGAGAGGTTCTATATAAATCAATTAAAACAAGATCTGGAACTGATAGTAGCTCAGATTATGAGATTCTCATTGCAAAATTCAGATTTAAATTGAAGAAGGTAGTGAAAACAATCAGACTATATAGGTATGAATTAAATAGCATCCTTTATGAATATGAAGTGGAGGTGATAAATAGATGAGGTTTAATAGACAGAGTGCCTGAAGAACTATGGACAGAGGTTTCTAACATTGTTTGGGAAGCAGCAAGGAAAAATATCTCAAAGAAAAAGAAGAGTAAGAAAGCAAATGACTGTCTGATGAGGCTTTACAAATAGCAAAGGAAAGGAAGGGAAAGTAGAAAGGGAAAGATACACCCAATTGAATGCAGATTTCTAGAGAACTGCAAGGTTTTCTTAAGTGAGCAATGCAAAGAAATAGAAAAAAACAATAGAATGGGAAAGATGAGAGATTTCTTAAGAAAATTAGAGATATCAAGGGAAAATTCCTGCAAAATGGGCATGATAAAAGACCAAAATGGAGAAGGGATTAACAGAAGTAGAAAAGATGGCAAAAATATATAAAAGAACTGTGCAAGGAGGATCTTAACATCATGGGGATAGCCACAATGGTGTGGTGAGTCAGATCCTGAAGAATGAAGTAAAATGGACCTTAGAAAGCATTGCTAACAAGAAAGATAGTAGAGGTGATGGAATTCCAACTGAGCTATTTAAAACCCTAAAAGATGATGCTGTTAAAATGCTGTATTCAATATGCCATCAAATTTGGAAGATATAACAGTGGCCACTGGATTGGAAAAGATCATTTACATCCCAGTCCTAAAGAAGGGCAACGCCAAGGAATGTTCATTTCACTTGCTGGCAAGATTATGCTTAAGATTCTGCAAACTAGGCTTCAGCCATTGCTGAATGTGTAATGAGAATTACCAGAAAAGCAGGCTGGTTTTTAAAGAGGCAGGGAACCTAGAGTCCAAATTGCCAGAATTCCCTGGATTATGGAAGAAACTTTAATATATATATATATATATTTCTGCTTCATTGACTACACTAAAACCTTTACAACAAAATGTGGCAAGTCCTCAAAGAAATAGGAGAACCAGATCATCTTACTTGTCTCCTGAAGTACCTCTATACAACAGTTAGTACTGAACATGGACCATGGAACATGGATTGGTTTAAGACTGGAAAACGAGTTCAAGACTATCTATTGTTTATTTAACTTATATGTGTAGTCCATCTTGTGAAATGTTTAGCTGGATGAATCAAAAGCTGGATTTAAGATTGCTGGGAGAAATATCAGCAACCTCAGATATACAAAGTATACCAACTCTGATGGTAGAAAGTGAAGAAGCTGGTTTGATGTTTAATAACCAAAAAAACTAAGATCTTTGTTGTGTTCTGGCTGGCTAATCTATTACTTGCAACTATTGTAACCTATTGCTTGACTCAGTTCAGCAGAAGTCAAGTTCTCAGATGAACATTGAATGAGGCGGGAGTCGAAAGTAGCAAGTTCTCCATTTATTTAGCAACAAACAAGAGTTTAAATGCACTTTTTAGTTCCTGGTTTTCTCCCATACACATGACATTCTCCAAACAGCCAATCAAACAATGCTTACATGCTCATGGACAGTAGATGATCAGTGAACTCAGAAAGTATACTTTTTCAGGCTTAGTGCTCTCACACAATGTTCTAGGAGTTGCCAAACAGGAGGAACAGATAAAAAGATCCAGAGAGCTGACCCAGAAAACTAGGCCAAGGGTGTACCTGGGCAAGAGGACCACTAGGCCATTCCCAGTCACACAATGACCTCTCTGTGACCCTCAACAGTCCCTTACAGATCTTGGCAATTGATCCCATCACTTCCATCACTTCCTGGCAAATAAATGGAAAAGAAAGGGAAGCAGTGTCAGATTTTATATTCTTGAACTCAAAGATCACTGCAGACAATAACTACAGTCATAAAATTAAAAAATATTTGCTCCTTGGAAAGAAAACTATGGCAAATATGTACAGAATACTAAAAAGCAGACATCATTTTGTCAACAAAGGTCCATAAAGTCAAAGCCATAATATTTCCAGGAGCAATGAATGACTGTGAGAGTTGGATCAGAAGGAAAGTTTAGTGCCACAGATTCAAGGCTTTCTAATTGTGGTGCTAGAGAAGACTTTTGAGAGTCCCTTAGACAGCAAGGAGATCATGTCAGTCAATACTTAAAGAAATTAATTCAGATTATTCACTGGAAGGTCAGATACTTATGCTGAAGCTTAAATGCTTTGGCCATAGAGTTAGAAAAGCCCATGATCTTGGGAAAGACTGAAGACAAAAAGAGAAGGGGATGACAAAGGATGAGATGGATAATGTCATGGAACCAATGGGCATGAACTTAGACAGTGAGAGACAGTGGAGGACAGAAGGGTCATGAAGAATCAGATCAAATGTACAACAACAAGAGATGAACTTGATGAGTCTTTCCTGTTCACAGTTCTGTCATTCCAAGACTATCTCCACAAAGTTGAGAAACAAACTAGAGAGTTATCTATACTCTTATCCCATCCTACTTGATGAAGAAGAGAGGAGTTACAGTTTTAGGAGGAGTCACAGAATCAGAGACAGTGGGGCTTGAGAGAACCTGAAGATTATTACCATTCAAAGATGTAAATTTATTATTTATTATTATTGCCAATATTGCTGCATATCTTCATCTGACGCCTCATGATAACCACAAGTAGTAGAGGGGAAAAGTAGCTGAGCTTCATCAGAGAGCTCATCAATATGCTTTAAGCAATTATTATTATTATTATCTGCTAAATTCATGAAAAAGAGACACCACTCCCTCCAATATTGTTAGTGAGGAGTATGTAAGTATTTTTATAAAACAAATTTACAAATCTTATATAAAGTTACTCCACTTGGGGACTAAGGGCATCTGATAGATAAATTATCAAAGACAGGCTAGAGATAGCATGGCAGACTATAGATAGGAGATGGATTTAACTCCAGAAATGGATCCCCAAGCTTGGAATACAGGTAGAGAAGGTAGCATAAGGGGTTGGATGGACTGGATGGAACTGGTTAAAGGTGACATGATCATTCCTTTAAGTTAGGACATGTCTATCATTAAGAATTATGGAAACTTCCCAGATTGAAAATAGGCCTAAGAGTTATAAGGCAACTCGATGAAGATAGAGCTCTGGATCTGTAGTCAGAAAAACTTAGTTTAAATATGGTCTCAAACACCCTGGGCAAGTCACTTAATTTCTGTCTTTCTCAATTTCCTCATCTGTCAAAAATGGTTAATAATAGGACATTTGTGAAGCACTATGAAACCCATTAAGTGCTCTATAAATACAATGTTGTTAGCTAGAGGTATTACAAGGGAACACAGTTTTGAAATAGGAAAAGAAACCTGCCTCTTCCTGGCTATGGAGTAGAGACTCTCCAGGGAATGCTGGCAACTTACCACTAAAGCTGCATATCTTTATCTGAAGCCTCATGATACTGGACTCAGATACTAACTACAAGTAGTAGAGGGGAAAAGTAGCTGAGCTTCATCAGAGCTCATCAATATGCTTTAAGCAAACTTATCCAGACAGCATGAAGTGGATTAGGTTGAAAGTAGGATTCTAGTGGGGTAGCAATCATTGACATCTGGTCAAAGGGGAACCTCTGACCTCAAGGTCAGAATGTCTGAGATCCATATGATTAAAGAACTATTGCCAGCAAGTCTTCCTCAGGTGGGACTAAAGGAAACAATGACAGGAAGACAATGTACTCCTTAATCTCTCAGTCTTTGCCTGTGTTTTAGGTAAAGATTGCTGTGATTTTGGAACTTGTCAGCTTCTATGCTTTTTTTTATTTTTATTTTTTTAGGTTTTTGCAAGGCAAATGGGGTTAAGTGGCTTGCCCAAAGCCACACAGCTAGGTAATTATTAAGTGTCTGAGACCGGATTTGTACCCAGGTACTCCTGACTCCAGGGCCGGTGCTTTATCCACTGCGCCACCTGGCTGCCCCTCTATGCTTCTTTTTAAAAGAAAAAACATTTCTTGGCTATTGTTTACTTTTACCCTTTGTTATTAGGTAAACCATCTTTTGGGGGAAAAAAATCCACATTTGACTCAGCAGCATACCCTAGAGGCTAGATGTTAAAGTTGGAAGGGTAGTTTCTCAAACAGATGTGGAGTCAAAAAAGAAATGCAGGATAGGGAGCCAGGAGCCAGCATTTCAGTTACTGATTCCCTTTTGGGGGAATTACCTCACAAATCTACTCTTCTACTTCTGGAAGAGTTATCTTTATCTGATCTATATTTAAATTTGAAGATTAAAAGCCACCTTGATAAACTCAAGGTTTAGCAATCAATATCAATTAAGAAACATATTTATCTACTATGTGCTGGAAATACAAGTAATCTTCCTTCTTTGGCATTTGGTCTCCTATCTCTTCCAGTTCAAGGCCTAGGACAAGGTTCTTTACCTGAGATCCATGAACTTATTTTTTTTTAAGAAAGATTTTATTTATTTTGAGTTTTACAATTCTCCCCCCCTATTTTTGCTTCCCTTCCCCCACCCCCCCACAGAAGGCAGTCTGTTAGTCTTTACATTGTTTCCATAGTATATATTGATCTAAGTTGAATGTGATGAGAGAGGAATCATATCCTTAAGGAAGAAAAATAAAGTATAAGAGATAGCAAAATTACATAAGGTAACAGGGTTTTTTTTTTTCCTCTCCTAAATTGAAGGTAATAGTTTTTGGTCTTTATTCAAACTCCACAATTCTTTCTCTGGTCACAGATGGTATTCTCCATTACCAATAGCCCAAAATTGTCCCTCATTGTTGCACTGATGGAATGAGCGAGTCCATCAAGGTTGATCATCACCTCCATGTTGCTCGTAGGGTGTACAATGTTTTTCTGGTTCATGAACTTATTTTTTTTTAATATATTGATAATTATTTCAATATACTGTTTTCATATGCATTGTTTTGTGCAATTGAAAACATTATTCTAAGGAAGAACGCCATGTTTCACCAGACTTACAAAGGGGACCATGACTCAAACAGGTTAGGATCTCTTGAGCCAGAAGGTCAAATGATCACCCCCACTCCAGTTTCCTCATTCCTACCTCTGAAATGAGCAAACAAGTTGGCCAGTGGTCCAGAGGCCGAAGTGAAAGGCTATGTGGGGTTAAGGTTGTGGAGGTGGTTCTGATGGTGGAGATATTCTGAATGAGCCAGGGAAATGGGTGGAGGACTTGCTCTAGCCTCCCTAGCTTCCCTGACAGACTGGACAAGAATGTGTTCCTTTCTAGACTGGGCTGTGACTCAGCAGTCCTACTGCTTTGTGCAGGATCTCAGGCCTGAGGAAGCATGACTCAGAAGCTGAAGGAGGGCGTGGTTATGAGCAGAGACTGCGGCAGTCCAGGGGAAGTGGTGTTGTGGGAGAACGGGTTGTTCTTTATCCTAGAACCCCAGGGTAAAGGTATGTGTTTTGTGGTCTGATACATGTGATACCGTCAGGTCCCGAATCACGTGGCCTCAAGAAAGATCGAGGCCCTCCCTCCAATTTCCCTAGCATCTCGGTTCCACCTCCTGCAGACTTTTATCTCTTTCATCTTTGGTGCTCTCTCCAAATGTTCACACCCCCCTTCCCTTCCTCCAGAAAACATGCCATGTGACAAATGGAAAAAAGGGGCAAGCAGCAAACAGCTTGGGCAGAATCCTCCGGGCAGAGACTGTGGAGTAGACAATGTCATCCTTCCCTGTTCTTCCTGGGGGATAAAAAAGGATGAAGAAAATGTTACTGTCCAATTGAATCCTCGTGTCCTGAATCTCCCCCCACACACTGTTTTTGTTAGTATTTATCTCTTTCCCCAACACTAGCTCAACACAGCCTAGAAGAATGCCCCATAAAAAAAAAAGCTGGTAAGCCATAAACTCTTGGTTTTTTGGTTCTCCAAGAAGACAGTATGAGAGCTAGGGAGAAAATGGAAAGGAAGCTACCCACCAAGCCTCCTTGATTCATCCTCTCCATGGTCCAGAAAACACTCCATGTATATTTTCAAGGGTAGGGTTTGAATGTCCAGTCTAAAGTATAATGACTAAAAGAATATAATAAATGTTAAATTTTCTTGTTGTTTGGTGATGTGTCTTATTGGAAACATGGTTGGAGGAGGGCAAGCTTAAGGGGAGGGGTGGGTTTGTCTCTTTTCCACAGAAATAAAAAGATCAAGAAGTGCTAAAAGAACTTAGTGACCCAAAGAATACGCCACCTCAAGAATGTACCCTCAGGCTCTGCCAATGGATCTGAATTTCCTTCCTGGGGCATTCTTATTTCCCTTTCCTTCCCATCCTACTCTGCTCTGAGCCCTGAGCCTCTCCAAGGCTGAGCAGAGTTTAAGGAAGTTTTCTTAGAGAGAAGCCAGGAAATTGAGGAGACCAGAGGAAAATGGGGACAGGGAAAGGAATCAATAAATCAGGAAGGGCTTGCATGAGCTTGCTCAAAATAGCCTGATGCTGCACCCTTACGACTAAGGCTAGCTCCCAGGGACATCAGTCAACTAGCACAGACTTTAGGGGGCAGGAGAGGAAAAGAATCTAGGTAGGAGGTCAATTCAATCAATCAATCAACAAGCATTTATTAAGCACCTAGTATGTGTCAGGAACTGAGCTGAGGGAAAAATCTACAGGGAAATAAAGGTAATACAAATGGGAAAAAATTCCTTTCCTCAAACAGTTTAATTCTAACTGGGGACACAATATGTACATATACATACATAAATATATATACATACACATACATATATATATATATACATACACATACATATACATTCATATAAAAATAAATGCAAGGTCATGTGAAAGGGGGAGAGAGGATGGCACTAATAGCTGAAGGTATCAAGAAAGGCTTCATGCAAAAAAGTAGTGACCCTAAACCAAGGGAAAGAAGAGTATTTGCCCCTCTGGAAACCTGCCTGCCAGGTTACTGTGAGTTGGGAGAGTGAGCCTAGAGGGATTGTTTTAAAGTTTTGAAATGTTTTAAACAATTTGCTATATAGGAAGAAAAAGACAAAAACAAACAGTTTCTACCAGAAGAAGCGAGCTTTTTAAGGCTCTGACTCTGGGATTCTTCCAAGTTGTCCTAAGGCACAGAGCAGGACCTTAGGATTGCAGAAAGGTAAGCTCATTGGATGAAGATGTTACCCTCCTCATTTATTGAAGGTCAACACAGGTCAACAAGAAAAAGGTATGTGGTGAGGAAAAAGCTGGAACCCATATATCTGTCAGGTGAAAGTTGGTTTTATACGTTTGAATAGTCTGCCTGTATGGGGCAGGCCTGGGGATGGGGAGTAGCTGCTGATGTTTGAGATGGGCCATATGTATGACAGTAAAGCAAATCTAAGTGAGTATATAGGCAGTGGGTATATGAAAAGGAAAGCAATGTATGTCTCTTCATGTAATGCAGGAGAGACATGTGTGAGGATAGGGAATGTTTATTTGTGTTGTTAAGTATGGGGGGGAGGAGTGTATGAATAGACTGAGTTTGTAGAGAAAATTATATATGTCTCTGCATGTAGCGGGGCAGGGAGACATCTGTGTGTATTTATGTATGAAAATAGAATATGTTTATTTATATGTGTTGTTAAGTGGGAGGTGAGGGAGAGTGAGAAGAGAGGAGTGTTGGTCAGAGGGTGTGCTCAGGCAGCTAGCCAACCCAGGACTGGAATTTCCCCAAAGCTCATTTTCTATGTTTAATCTTCAGCTGGTGATTTTATCCATGGCCATCAAGCTCCTTAACCCTTAATTGGAGAAGTTCCATATACCCTACTCTCCAGCTCTTTTAGATGACAGACAGCTTCTAAACTAGGAGTTCCTTCCAACAATACTAATATAATCAAATTCCCAATGATGTGAGAATCTGTAGTAAGAAGAGAGATGATAGGGCAGCTAGGTGGCACAGTGGTTAGAGTGCTGGCCCTGGAGTAAGAAGTACCTGAGTTCAAATCCAGCCTCAGACATTTAATTACCTAGCTGTGTGGCCTTGGGCAAGCCACTTAACCCCATTTGCCTTGCAAAAAAAAAAACCCCACAAAAAAAAAAGCAAAAAAAAAAAAAACAACAGAAGAGAGATGACCATTAAATCTTAAAAAGTCTCCCTAGAAACACCATTCCCACACTTCCTACCACCACTATTTAACCTCAGGAGTTAAAGCTGAGGAAGAACCTTGAGGGATAAGTCCCCTAGTCTTCAACTACTACCTAAATGAGCTTCAGAAAACTTCCTTAGAAGCAGAACTGGCCCTTTTCTGAGCTAGCTTTTTCATCCTGTAATCTCTTTGGGAACTCCTTAGAACTTGTGCCAAATTCTTGCCTTCTCCCCTTACTATGCTAAGTGAGAATCAACTACTCTGGGTTGACTTTCTTGTATTCTGCATAAACCCAACTCTTTTTTATCTACTCTATTCACCAATCAATAAATCAGAAGTCATGTAGTGTTGGAAAAAGTACTTCTTCACAGGAAGTTGGAACTCCTTTAAACTAGTTGTAGGTGACCTTCAGTGAGTCAGTCACTGGAGCTCCTTCAGTTTGTGTCAAATAAAGAGGTTGATTCCTGGAGTCCTATCCCTTCTACCTCTAATAGTTTTTTTAGAATTTTTTGGAATTTTAAAATTCTAACAGAATTTAATTTTTTCTTGAAGAACTATAGCAAAAAAGATCAAGTTGATTTTTAATAAGAATAAATCCATTTTGGAAAAACAATCAACATAATCAATTATATTCAGACTACAAACATCCAAAATGAAACAATTATATCAACAAAAGAAGAAAAATCGTTTTACAAATTAAAATATTTCTTTATGTTAAACAAAACAAACAACTCACCCTACAAAGTATGGACATAAAAGAGCCATTTTTAATATGGTTAAATACATACATACATACATATATATATATATATATATATATATATATATATATATATATATATATTTATCTAAAAACCAAAAGTTAGCATTATATGTAATAGGAAAAGTGGAAATTTTCCCAAATCTTTCATTTGCCTAGAAATGTGCTAAATATTGAAAAAATCAAATATAAAATATAATCCCTGTCCTTAATGAGCTTACATTCCAGTTAGGAAACAAAACATATATGAAACAATTATGTGTTAAACTTTGTCAGTTATCTGTAGGAACCGTTGCAATTTAGAGAATTGAGAACTTGATATGGGCTAGAATAGTCTTATCTACCTTGTCTAATCACAACCTTTGGTACCTGAGACCCTCTATATGTGATATACATGTGACAGATGTTACCCAATTCTCTCTGTAATCATACATACACAAACACTCTCCCATCTAGCTGAGAATCAGAGACTTATCCTTTTAGGAAGTTCGAATCAGACTGGGCCAGGAAATGATATCCCCAGTTCTAAACCAAAATGGAGTAGGAGAGGAAGCATGTTGGATTCCCTGTTCCTAAACTTACCTCAACAATAGGTAACACAAAATTATCTTTGAGTCAGCCAGGAAACCCAGCTTAACTTCCTAGACACAATATGACCCTTTCCCCCCTCACTCCTGTGCCTCATACTCCCCTTGAGATTTCTCAGAATAGTTAGGGAATTCCCAAGTCAGGGGTTTTCCATTTCAGCTGAACCCCTACAATAACACACATATACCCAAAACACTTCCTTGTTCCCTTGGTCCTGACTCAAGACTTAGAAGAACAGCAGAAGCAGACAGAGAAGCTGTAGGTAGATAGAATCTACAGGAGCCTTGTTTGGAGAAGAGATAAACAAAAGACATCGAGATTGAGAAAGGGTCAGGGGACAAAGTAAGACATTCTTGGCATACTCTGGCTACTTTCAGACTTTTTTTTTGTGAGGGATAGAACTTTTGGTTTTGAAGACTAGGTACTCCGGAATTCTTTTTCTGGGAGATAGTTCTTACTGGTGGCTGGCTACCATAAACTAGGTCATTCCTATCTCAAACACTTTAGTGTCACTGTCTCTAAAACATTCCTTCAAAAATGTCTGAGGAGGACAAGTAGTAGATGCTTGGATGGTGCTTTGGGCAGAGAACAAATACAAAGCACTTAGCTATTCACTCTATGAGACAGGAGATAGGAAACCTCTCCAAGTTTCCCAAGGAAATAAGCCTCAATTGATCCCTCTCTTCAAAGCTACCAAACTGAGAAACGTAAAAACAACAACAAAAAATGGGTGAATAAAGAGGACCAACTCTTTCTGCTACATCCCACAGCTCCTTTCATGTGTAAAGAAACACAAATGAGCAGTTAAAGAGAAAGAACCTAAAGGTGTAGATCAGTTAGTCAGCACCTAGATGATGATGTTTCATCTCTCCTTCTTGAAGATCATGACATCAGGGAGGTAATGCCATGACACGATATATCCCCACATGAACTGGATTTGAATGAGGGGGTGCTATGCTCAGTCAGCCTCACTTTCTACTCTGGAGCCATCTGGGTCCAGTGACTAGATGTGAATCAGGACAACTAAAGATCAGGCAATCAGGATTTAAGTGCCCAAGGTCACACAACTAGTAAATATCTGAGGCTGGATTTGAACTTGGGTCCTACTGACTTCAGTGCCATCTAGATATACTCTATGCACTCTAGAGGAACAAAAAAGTTTTTGTTTGTTTGTTAGTCTATAACTAGAAGTCAACAATTGGAAGAACTAGGAAAGCCTTTGGCAGAAAATTTATAGGGCTTCTTTAGGTCTGACCTCCCTTACCATGGCCAGCCAAGCTGCCTCCACTCCAATGACATGATGCCCCCTGCACCTTCCTGATGATCATTTGGACAAACATCACTCCATCACCTCTTGCTCTAGTTAACAAAATCACTTCCCAAACATTTTCTAGCTTCTAGCTTATTTTCTAGCTTCAAGGTTCAAGCCTCCTATTGTATACCTTCCACAAAGTTCCTAATCCCCTGTCTGATGACAGAACCTTTATTGAAGCTACTCACTGCAGCTAGACACCATGCCTACCTGTCCTGGTGCCCAGGATGTCAGTTCTGACTTTCCCATGTTCTCAGAAACTTCCACCTTCTATTCCTTTGTCCTTAAAATTTTTGTGGTCCCTTTTTAAGAAGATTTCTTTACTATTTAACACCAAGAATAATTAGCTTAGACTATCCTAATGAGATGATAGAAGATGATCTCATCACATTCCCCAGCTGGGAAACTTTTCACCTCAGTATCAAGGGTAGTCCATTATTTTGCCAAACCATGAATTGCTCACATGTTCAGGAAGAAAGGATCCTCTCCATGTCCTTAGGTACATGGCTCCTAAAATTTCTAACAGGGTTGGAACAGTCTGAACTTGGAGCTAGAAACCCCTTAGGGTAGTGAGTTGACAGCCAGGCTTCCCCTGAGGAACAGTACAAAATGTGAAGACAAGCAGCTATGTATTCATGGACACCTCATAACTCAGGGCCCAAGGGAGACAAGGAAGACAAATAGGCACTGACTAAGGGAACAGATCTAAGTAGGAAAGGCTAACCAGGTAAGAGAATAGCTTCCCCTACCCTTAGAAATAAGCTCGGGCTTCTAACCCTGGCATTTAAAGCTCCCCACAATTTGTTTCTAACATATTTTTTGATATGTTCTCTTTAGGTTCCTCAACTTATCAATGTGAACCTTATACTCTTGAGTTATAGAGCAGCATGTTCTGCTTGCTTCCAGTCACTTTGGGGTGACAAAGCAATCCTCTTATTGGTCATTAAAAAGGAAAAACAAATGACTCTGTGATACTTTAAAGGGGGGGGTGACTCTGCTTGCTACCAGTTTTTACCAATGGACCCAGGGTTTTCAGCCCCTTGAATGCATGAGGAAGTCTTCTCCCAGATTTGATCATGTCTGTCTCAGGATTACTATTCAGTAACCTAAACTCTAGAAAGAACAAATACAGAAGAGGCAGCCCAGAACCCAGGTTCAGGCTTCCCAAGACAAGACATGTTTTAGCTGCCAAGTGGTCACAGTTTAGTATATCTTCTGGGGTGAGAAGTGTGACACCTCTTCCCACCCTTCATATTAACATTACTTGTCATAAAAGGAGCAGAAAAGCAACAGGGGCACAATCATTCTCAGAGCAGTTCAAGACTTCACCTTATCTTGCCCATAACCATGCCACTTCCTGGCCATCTTCACATCATATTCCTTCACAATTCTAGTTCTCCTTTATCTTCCTCCATTAAAATATAAACTCCTAAAGGGTAAGAACTGTTTTGTGCTTGCACTTATAATCTAAGCTTAGTCCAGTGCCTCATACATAAGTAAGCATTAAAGATGCTTTATCTTTCTTTCTTTATCTATGAGTCACCAGATATTTCTGTTCAGTGGCCAATGAGGGTATTGCTTCATCATACTCAAAGCCCACAAGTCTCTGAGTCATATTTGGCTAGATGGAAGCAGCCAGGAGCTTTGTCATCCTCAAATCAGTCAAGCACTGAGCTAGAAAATATGGTCTGATTTGCTTACTATCCCCACCATGGGCATTTCTACTCTCATCCTCTTTTACCCTCCTGGAATAGTCTCTTTTAAAAATGTCTCAGACAAAAAAAGAACTTCTGACAGATGCCCCAGGATGACTTATTCATCAAAACTTTCCTTTCTTTTTAATAGACTCATATCCCAAACCAGTTAGGGTAATATTTCTCTGAATCCTAGTCAGGTCTTTTGAATTCAAGTCTTTCAGCCCCTTACTCTCCCCCAAGAAAAAGGCAGAACTTTAAAAAAAAATACTTTACCAGCAACTAAGGGTAAAGGCCAGAATAAAATGACTAAATTAGCAAGGTTAAAGCATGGAAACTTTGTCTTCAATGAACCATAATTTCAGCATTGAGACTAATAGCGTCAGGGAAATTTGATCTTGTCTCCACCTAAAACACTTTTCTTTTTATTTATATATATATTCATATTTATATTTATTTATTATAATTGATCCTTGACCCTACTCTATTATTAAAACTGATTTTGTCCATATATCAGCTGTTCCTCAATCAATCAACACAACTTTATTAAACACCTACAATATGCCTATAGACAGTGGGACTTGGAACTGCATCTTTAAGTCTTTAGAAGTCATGAAAATCAAAAAGTGCAGATGAAGAGGTAGAATATTCTAGATAAGGGAAGGTGGATAGTACAAAGGCACAGAGAAAGGATATGGGGAGTACCATTTAAGGAACTATAAGGAAGCCTGGGTAGCTGAATCACAGAAGGGAGTAAAGTATGAGATGTCTGGAAAAAAGGGTCCAGATTATGAAGAGCCAAGTAGAGGATTTGATTAACAGGAGCTATTGAAATTCATGAAGCAAGGGGTGGCTAGGTGGCACAGTAGATAAAGCACTGGCCCTGGAGTCAGGAGTACCAGGGTTCAAATCCTGTCTTAGACACTTAATAATTACCTAGCTGTGTGGCCTTGGGCAAGCCACTTAACCCCATTTGCCTTGCAAAAAAAAAAAAACCCTAAAAAAAAGAAATTCGTGAAGCAAGAGGGACCTTTAGAAAAGTCTTTTTGCAGCTGAGTGGAGAAAAGATTGGAAAAGGAAAAGAATTAAGATATGGAGACTAGGTAGAAGGCTACTGCAATAAACCAGCAAGCCATGTTGAAGTTCTGAACTAAGGCTGTGATTACACCAATGGAAAGAAAGGGATGTATATAAGAGATGTTGTGAAGGTAAGAATGACAAGCTATGGCAAAAGATTGAATATGTAGGGTGAATGAAGGCAATGTGAGAGTTGTAAATAGGGTATGCTAGTGCCCTCAACAGCAATAGATTTAGAAGTTGAAAGGATTTGGGGGAGGGAGCAAAAATAATGAATTCCAGCAATGGAGAGGTGATTGGCTCAGAGTTTCACTATATCAAAAGTACTAAAATCAGGTTTGGAGTCCAGGTCATCTGACTCCAAGTCCAAGGTTCTTTTCACTTAGATCCCATTCCTTCCCTTATCTATCCAGCAATCATTTTTGCTCATGTTTTATATTATATATCTACAATTCAACTATAATCCTTTTAGGGGCAAAGATTTATGTCTATACCTCTTTATAGCTTCCACAGTGTTTAAGATATACCTCTTACATACCCCTGCACTCAAAATATGCTTCTCAGTGGTAGTGATGATGATGCTTGAATTTGTGAAAAAAATAGATTTTAGGAGAAATTAGGAGTCCAGAATTAGATACAAGAATGGGTAAATGAAGAAAGTGAGGTTTCTTCTCCTAGTAATCTTTTGATCCTACCTGAATTACTTAGAAAATATTCTGGTTGACCTAAAGACAGAAAATAGGCTAGGACAAAATCAGGAGATAGAAACAGCCTTACAAGGAAGTCCAAATGTGATATCTACAACTTCATCAATCAGGACCTTGGAGTAGATTAATGTACAGGGCCATGTAGGAATGAGACTCAGAATACTCTCTAGATTGGGAGAAAAGGACATTGAAAGGATCAGTGGGTCAAGGAATAAGGAGGAGAGATGGTGGGATTACAAACAAACTACACATAGTACAAAACATCATTATCAAGTAGTCATCATCTAATTCATAAATCCAAAATCTTTCACACTGACCTCTAGGCATTCTCCTTTTCTTAGTTTTCCCAACTAGAAACAACCATATAAACTCATTTGCTACTATGGTCTTTCTTCACTGGCAAAGTCCGGTGCCTGATGGGAGCTCAAAACATCTAGGGTACTGTATCTCAAACCATGGAGTATAGAATGTGTTCAGGGAAGACTAGTACCTCTGATGCTGAGTCATTTTCAGGGCTGCCTTCCACTTTTGGTGTCTACCTGATTCACCCAACTCTCACCTGTGGCTCTAAGAAACACAGACAGGTTAAACCAGGTTGAATATAACTAAAGGATCTCAAATCCTTTGGTGAGTTAAGGTGGATGAAAATAATCTGTTCCAAAGGCCATGAAGGTGACTAAAACAGAAATTGTGGAATACTTAGAACCTGGTTAGATATCAAAGAGGCCACTGCATCCCAAACCATTGCCATTTATCTTTAGTTTTGTCTTGCCATTGGACTTTAATGACCCTGAAAGACAGAATGAGGTTGAGGACATCAAGCAAACTCTGCCTCACTTAAATCCAAATAATGTGCATATCAAAGAAACATTAGCCATACCATTTTACCATTTTCACTTCAAAAGCCCTATAGTGATAGGTAAGTGATGAAGCAATAGTTGTGGATATAGTAGGAGCTATATTCTCAACCCTGCACCAAAGGCAGCCTGGGTCATAGGGTCATCTCACTGGACTGAAGCAGTCATGGAATCTGGTGTGTCATGGTGTGTCATGGCCTGTGTGTCTGGGCAGCTTTTTTGAAGGGCCATATTGTTTATCTCTTGGCATGAGGAAGGGGTTAGAAAAGGTGCCCTAAGAATTGTCTGCTTCACCTAACTCTGGTCTGTTTACTGTGGAAGATTGGGATCTCTCCCTGTGACCAAAAAATAAAATATTATAAAAACTTTTGCAAAGATAATTCTAATCTAATGGAACATGTATATACTTTGGACAATACGAAATTCTAAAAAATAAATAGCTCTTGTTGCAAGAGAACTCAGCAAATATTGTATCCAACTAACAGCCCTGAGTGAAATAAAGCTGGAAAATGAAGGCTAGATTACTGAAATCAGAACAATACACTTTTTTTTTTCTAGGAGTGGCTGCAGTGATGAGGAGAGCTGTGAAACTGGCATAGGTTTCAAAAATCAAAACCAATCTAGTTCAGGGTTGTCTAACCTTACTTTTAAAAGTTTTTATTGGGGTGGCTAGGTGGCACAGTGGATAGAGCACTGACCCTGGAGTCAGGAGTACCTGAGTTCAAATCCAGCCTCAGACACTTAATAATTGCCTAGCTGTGTGACCTTGGGCAAGTCACTTAACCCCATTGCCTTAAATAAAATTTAAAAATGAAAAAGATATAAAAAGAAAATAATGGGTTGGAGGCAGCTAAGTAGTATAGTGAATAGAACACTGGCCCTGGTTTCAGGAAGACCTGAGTTCAAACCTGGCCTCAGATACTTAATAATTACCTAGCTGTGTGACCTTGGACAAATCACTTAACCCCATTGCCTTACAAAATAATTTTTTAAAAAATTTTAAAAAGAAAGGGAGAAAGTAAAGGGCTAGCAAAGCCCAGAGAGATGCAAGATTCTTAATTCAGTAAGAAGGCCTATGAAATTCAATTTTATGCTAATAGTAACAATACAAAGTACATTTATGATGCCAAGGTAATTTTTGGATCAAAGATCTTTGGCACATCAACTATTCACTGCTGATGGAGCCATATTGATTAGTAATAAGGAAATAGTCCTGGAGATATGGGCTGAACACTTCCAAAGTGTTCTCAACAGATTGTCATCAACCAATTGCTTTTTGACCATATACTTTAAGTGAAGAAGAAATTCTGAATTCGATTGAAGTCAATTCAATTCTATTCCAGTTGAAATTTGCAAGGCAGAGGGTCCACACTAAAGCTGACTGACATTTTCCAGTTTATACAGAAAGAGGAGCTTATCTCTAAGGAGTTCAAGGATGCTTCCATTGTCCATCTCTATAAGGTAAAGAAAAGAGGTTGTTGTTCTGTGACAATCACAAAGGAGAGTAGGTCTTTCTCTTAGTCATTGCCACAAGATTCTAGCAAGAGTCCTTAATAGACTGATCCTTCACTTGGAAGATAGTCCTGAGAGCCTGAGAGATTTCAGAAAAGGCTGAGGAATGGTGGATGTGGTGTTTGCAATTCCAGGAGAAATGGCAGGACCAGAACAGAGGTCTGTACACAATGTTGTGGATCTGACCAAGTACTTTTATACCTGCTGGTTGTGAGGGCTTATGGAAAATTATAGCAAAATCTGGGTGTTCAAAGAAGTTCACAAGTATTATATATCAGTTTCATGAAGGCAAGATTGCACAGTTCTGGATAATGTATGATGTCCTTGCACTTTCCCAGTCACCAATGGAGTGAAACAGGGTGATGTTCTTGTCCCCATGCTTTTTAGCATGATATTTCCAGCAATGTTGTCAGGCACTTTCAACAACAACAAAAACAGCATCAAAGTCAGTACATTAATAGAGAACTATTTAACTTGAAAAGGCTACAAAAGTCATTACTAAAGTGAAGGGAGAGATGGTGCATGATTTTTTGTTCACAGATGAATTATGCATTTAGTGTTGCCTCTAAGGCCAAGTTGCAACAGACTAAGGATCAATTCTCTGCTGCTTGCATAAAATTTTGTCCTGACAATTAACACCAAGAAAATAGAAATTCTCCACCAGTTAGTCCCACACTATCCATTTGTAGAAACATTGGTTATAGTCAAAGGACCCCCTGCCTTGTAAATTTCAACTGGAATAGAACTGAATTGACTTCAATAGAATTCAAAATTTCTTCTTCACTTTGAGTGCTTTGGATAAATGAACATAAACTTTCTGTGGATGTACACATAGATTTATGAGGCTGATGCATGCATTGCCTAGCTCAGTCTTTGGAACTCTGAAAGAAAGTATAGGAGAAAAGAGATATTAGACTATCTACCAAACTAAGTCAATAGAATTATTGTGCTGATGGATCTCCTAGTATGCTTGTGAAATCTGGTCAATATACCAGTGCCATACCAAGAAACTGAATTGTTTCCATTGAAATTGTCTTAAGAAGATTCTGAAGATCACCTGATAAGATAAGGTACCAGACTCCTTGTTCAAGCTAAACTGCCAAGCATTCATGTTCTACTACAGAAAGTACAGTTCTGATGGGCTGGTCATGTTATTTGAATGTCAAATGTACATTTGCCTAAAAGACTATTTTATAGAGAACTCACACAAGGTAAATGCTCAAATAGAGGTCAGAAGAAGAGATGGAAGAACACTCTTTCAAGATCTTTCTGAAAAATGATGGAATTGACTACATTAAGTAGGAGACACTGACCCAGGACCAGCCAGCTTGAGCAAAGAAGAATTATAGTAGTTCAAAAGCACAAATTAAGAGATCTCTCCACTCCAAATGTTCATGTACACTATTTATGGCTAAGCTGAGGTAGAGTCTTCTGAGTTCATATTGGTCTGACCAACCACAGTCAAAACACACTGTACCTTGACTTCAAGAAACTGATGTCATTTTGGTCTTTTTCAATTATAGTCAACAACCAAACAACTAATCATCTCATGCCAGGAAGACAAATGCCAATTTCTCTTCTATATTGCATAGCTGAGCTCGAGTGCCTCAATTCTTTGCTATTTATCCTCAGTTTCTCCCTCTCTAGTATTGTTTAAAATAATCTTTTTTCATTATAAATTTAATAAACAATAAGAAACATGAGTTCAGTATTCAAATAACAAAAATATTATAGCTACATCTGTGAATTTCTATTACCTAGTTTAATTTGTTTGTAAATGTAACAAGATAGTAATACAACTGCCCTTATACTTCATGCTTCCTTAGGAATTTCTTTTTCATTTCTTCTCTGTACTTTTTAAATGTTTATATAGCAAGTGTAGAATAAAACATATATCTAACAGAAAATAGTAACCTAGCTCTAAAAGTTCTCCAAACTATGCTTGAAACACTTTAGTATATACATAATTTTGTATCTTCCTTCCTTCCTTCTTTCTCTTGTTTTCTCACTTTCTTTCTTTCCTTCTCTCTTTCTTTCCTTCTCTCTTTCTTTCTTTCTTTCTTTCTTTCTTTCTTTCTTTCTTTCTTTCTTTCTTTCTTTCTTTCTCTCCTTCCTTCCCTCTTTTTCTTCCTTTCTACCTCTACTCCTTTGTCACCCAAAAGCAAAGCAAATCAACACATTGACCAAGTCTGAAAGAGTATGTCTCATTCTATTCTTCTATTATCACCTCTCTGCCAAGATGTAAGAGACTTGCTTCATCAATATTTTTCAGAAGTCAAATATACCCCTTCAATATTTTTACTTCTCCTTCAGCTGTGGATGCCTTAGCTCTCTTTCTGAGAATATGGTTGGGACATGAGTTCTCAACTTCCACCCTAGCTTTTGAGCTTATTTTGATCCTTTCAGCTAGTCTGTCTTGATAGCACACAAATCTCTTCCTTTTAATTCAGATTAAAATAAAAAAAAAAACACACAAAAAACAAGGTTAGGATTTTTCAAAAGGGACCTTTACAATTTATTATGTGCTTAGGACAGTGCCTGGCTCATAGTAGGTGCTTATTAAAAGTTATAAATTGATTAAAATACCTAGGAGGAAGATACAGGCATAGTCACATTTTCAGAGCATTAATTTTTTTAGCTTAACTTATTGACTTGGCTGTCATAGTCCATGCAAACCACTCCTGATATATATCCTTACATGGGTTTGATATCTGACTCACCACAAGAGACAATAAAGTAAAGTAGAAAGAGTTCTGATCTTCAACACATTTTGACATTTTCTGAACTGAATTTAATTTTAATTATGTGTGATAACTATGTGGTCCTGGATAAATCTCTGTCTAGGTCATGAGAGTGCAACCTTTTAGCTCTTCTGTGCCACATCACCCAACAAAACTTGTCAAAGACCACATATAGAATTTAATATTTACAAACATGAATTATTAATTCAATAATATTATATTATTAGATATAATATAGTTATGTGAATAATCATTATTTATTTCACATTTATAAATATTAAATTCTATATGAAGCCTTGACAAATTTTTCTTGGGTAATATGACTCAGAAGACATAAAAAGATGAACATTTCTGCTTTAGACCTTAATGAGACTTGATTTCTTCAGCTATAAAATGTACATAATGCTTGCCCTGCCTACCTCATAGTGTGGTTAGGAGAAAAGCACTAAGAGCTTCATTTACAGATACCAACTACTGTTATCCTGGTCCCAAAAATCAGAACTAGGATTGAGGAATGCATGTAAATTGCAGAGGGAGATTTGGGCTGTATATAAAGTAAAATCTCCTAAGCTGATCAAATTGAAGTGAGCAGTCTAAAAGTGGAATAAGATAGTGGGTTGTAGAGTTCTTTTAAAATGACCATTTATTGGAGATGTGGATCTAGGCTGGACTAGTTATCATTTATCAAATCATTCTGATGTAGTAGAGAATGATGGACTTGGTAATAGGAGGACCTGAGTTCAGTTCTGCCTCACACATTACTGGCTGTATGTGTGATCCAGGGCAAATCACTTAATTTCAGTCAATCTCTGTAAAATAAAAATAATAATAGCATCTACCACATAGGGTTGTTTACAAGGTTGTTTGAGATGTTTACAAGTCTTACAGAATTATATTATATAAATATTATTTATTATTTGACTTGATGGAATCCTCAGCCTATCCCAGAATCTGCTTCTAATGCATCAAGTTCTTTATTTATAACATTAATAGTTGATACTTACATAATGCTTTAAGCTTTGAACTTTTACATTAGCTCATTCAGTTCTTAAACTCAGTGCAACCTCCTAAGGTAGGAATATTTTAGAGATAAAGTCAGACTGACAAAGAATTAGGGCTTACTCTGAGTCATACAACTAAACAGAATTCTGAGGCAGGATTCAAACCTAGGTATTCTAGTTACCAAAGCCAGCACTCTCTCTGATATACCATACTACCTTACATTGACAATGGTCAACCAAAAAAATTCAACCTAGGCGGAGAACCATGGGAACTTCCATTCCCTCGCAGGTATCATTGCTTAAGATTTCCCCAGCCCTGGTCACTTTCCTTTCCTCCCACCTTACAGTTACAGACTTCACTTCAACCTAGTGTTCTCCCTTAACACCATCCCTGACTCTGCTTTTCACCTCATCCTAGTTCCTGTCTAAGGAGGATTACTATCCCCATATAGAGGGAAGGGGACAGAAGGACCAGTCTCAAATCTACCCTCAATTAAACCCCATAGCTCTTCCATCCTCCCCAATCAATGTTGTTCCCCTAGTTCATTGGCAGCATACTCAATCCCTCTCCCATCTGAGAGTTCCTTTCAAATGTAGATGAATCTTACCCAAAGACCCATCAAAGCTGTTTTATATAATTTTGAAAAGCCTAAGTCAAGGGGAAAAAATAGGGGAGCAGTTGGTTACCTGTTGCTATTAAGCTCTCTTCTTGTTTCACAGATAGAAGGAAAGATCTGGGACATCACATTTGGTTTCTCAGAGAACAGTCTAATTTGGATGGAATGTAGTATACCTGGTGAGAAGTGTGATGTGAGGCACAAAAATGTGACTGGGTGAAAGTGTAATGGGGGATACCAAGTTGTAGAGAAGTTCTAACTCTAATAACACTACCCAAGAGATGGAAGAGGAGAGCCATTCCCTAGGCAGTCCCTTTCAGAACAAAACAAAATAGACTAGAGGAAGAATCAGGCCCTAATGGACTATCTGCCCTTTATGTAAGTACCCCTGATGCCTGGAAAGGGTGACTGAGTGGGAAAAACCTTTTGGAGAGATACATACCAGGGGAATATCCCATTCAAGACAGCTTCCTGTCAGGGAACCCATCCAAACCAATTGTTTGGATTTTGTTTATGGTGTCTAGTGCATGCATATTTCTTTCCTTTCCCACTCCTCATTTCCCTGAAGGACTAACAGTGCTATTCCATCGCTACTACCATTACTATCACCACCATGGTAGTGTTATTTTTGGCCTTTACAACTTTACAATGTTTTGGTGCTTCCCCAAAATCTCTGACATCCCTGGTTTCTTCCTGTTCAACCACTTTTGGCCAATGGCCATCAAGACCTCCAATCCTAGAAAAAGGTAACTGTGGCTAAGGATACCCATGTATGGAAATAGAAAGGGGAAAGCCCAGAACTTCCTTGATTAGAGAATTCCCAGAGCCACCGGGATTCATCTAACAGGGATAGATGATAGCCTTTTCTTAGGTCAGACAATTCTGCTGCTTTGAGATGGGATGAGAGCTAAAAATGAGGTATAAATTCTGACCAGAATCTACAGGTCCCTCCCCAACTCTGGACCTACATTATTCCATCCCTATAATCTTAGTCTTTCTAGGTTCTGCAGGAAGGCAGAATAGACAGAATAAGATATGTTGGGAAGGGACTTAGAACTCACATATTTCATAAGTCCAAGATTTTTTCAAGCCAGAAGAAAGGAGTGGAAGTGGATGAAAACTCATCCCATGTCCCAGTCCATTCCTCCTTACTGCCTGTTCACAGAAGCCTGGGCAGAAACAAATATCATGGTCATACATATATACATACACATGATACATATATTATGCATGTATGTATATATGGTCATACATACAGAAGACCCATCCCTTTCACTTCCTATTTAGGTCGAGACCCCAGATTTGCATGACCATCCAGCCATGAAAAGGACCTACAGAAAGCTTTACCAGCTGTACAATCTCTTCTCAGACTCCTCTGTGTCCCAGCCCCTCCACAGACAGGATGCTGCTGTGTATGAATAAGTCGCCCAATCTCTGTGTCAGCGCTGACTCATTCAGCCTCTTTGGTGATTTACACAAGACAAATGAGTAGGAAGAGGGGAGGGAAAGTATACCCCACCAAGGCCCTAAGGACAAAAGTTGCTTTCTCATCAAAAGATCCTCCAGGAAAGAACCCCCATCCCCAACATGAGGCATGAGTGAAGAAGATCAGGAGCATGAAGAATTAAGATCTCCCTCAATGGGAATCCTGCCTATAGAATGGCTGAGATTCCTAGTCAGAAGCATCTGCTTTAGATTTTTACTTTTGACATGACAGTGATGTTCTTTCTCCTCCCTGTTCCACCTACACAACTTGCATCATAATGATAACCAAAGATCCTGAATGGTTCTCTCTGGGAAAGATGAAGCAATGCCAACAGCAGCTCCTGTTTCTACTTAATAGCACAAAGAAGCAGCAAGTGTGATTGCTAATCTATACAAACAGTGATGACTGAATGATTATGAAAAATGAGAGGAGGAACTACAGGACTGGAGGAGAATAAATGCTTCAATTTTTTAAAAAAGGAAAAGAACAGAATCTACAAACTATATTTCAGGGAGCTTGCCTTTCATTTCCTTGAAATTCTAGAATGTCTTTAAAGGGATGCTTAGTGAACATCTAGCTGTCAGTGATGACAAAGAGCCAGCATGACTTTATCAAGGATGGATCACATTAAGTTAAACCCAATAAGACACAAATCAATATAAATAAAAAGTCTTACAGTTCAAAATCACTACTAAGTCTATAGCCCAAAGAGATCATAAAAAAGAGGAAAGATTCACATGTCCAAAAATATTTATAGCAGCTCTTTTTGTAATGGCAAAGAATTGAAATTGAGGGGATGCCCATCAATTGGGGAAGGCTGAACAACTGTAGTACATGAATGAAAGTACTGTAAGAAATCATTAGCAGGCAGATTTCAGAAAAGACTGGAAAGACTTGTATGAATTGATGCTGAATGAAGTGAGAAGAACCAGGAAAACATTGTACAACATTAATGTGTGACAATCAGCTATGATGAACTCAGCTCCACTTAGCAGTTCAATGATCAAAGACAATTCTAAAAAACTTGTGATGGAAAATGCCATTCACACCCAAAGAAAAATTATGGAGTCTGAATGCAGACCAAAGCATACTATTTTCACTTTTAAAAACTTGTTTCATGCTTTTTTTCTCATAACTTTTTTCTTTAGTTCTGATACTTCATTCACAAAATGACTAATATGGAAATATATTGTACATGTATAAAATATGGAACTCAAAAGCTTACAAAAATGATGAAGACTGAAAACTATCTTTGTATGTTATAAAAAATAATGTTTAAAAGTCTTACAGTTGAGTTTTTTAAAATGAATTTCACAAGTACAGGATGAATAAAGTATGACTAGATAGCAGATATTTTTCTGAAAAAAATCTGGAAGATTTAGCATACTTGCAAAATCAGTCAGCAGTGGGATGTGACAGCCAAAAAAAAAGTTAATGTGATCTTAGAACACATTAAGAAAAACATAAGTTTTTTCCTGCAAAGTTGTCCATGGGACCAACCTTATTCATAGTCTACCCAGAATAATGTTAAGTAGTGCTAGAAAAAAACACTATCCTTTGGCAAGAAATTCCAAATTCCAGACTTCTAGTTCTACCAATGATTTAACACATCTCTCAGGAGATACAAATCCTTTTGGGAATAATAACATAATAACCCATTTGACTGAACAAGTTGTAGTATACAATTGTGATGGAATACTATTGTGTTATAAGAAATAATGAGCAGGATACTTTCCGAAACACCTGGAACTTTATATGAACTAATGAAGTGAGCATAACTAGGAGAATATTGTACACAGTAGTAGCAACATTATAAGGATGATCCACTATAAAAGATAGCTACTCTGATCAATTCAATGAGTTAAGGATTCATGATGAAAAATACTATCTACCTCCAAAGAGAGAACTAATACAAATTGAAGCATTTTTTTCACTTTATTTTTCTTTCCCTTTTTTGGCAACATGGCTAATATGGAAATTTTTTACTCCACACATGTAACTGATAACATAGTGCTTGCTTCTCAATGGGTAGGGGAGGAACTGAAAGGAGGGAGAGAATTCAGACTCAAGTTTTTGAAAAAAAGGGAAAAAAGAAAGATAATTTCCTATATGTAATAGTCCTATCATATTTTGCCCTAGTTGGATTATAGGTGGAGCCCTAGATTTAGTCCTGGATGCCACAATATAAGTAGCTTACTGAAAATCTGGAGAGAATCCACAGGAAATAATGAAGGGTCACAAATCTATATTATAAGAAGAGAGGTTAAGAGAACCAGGGATGCTGAGCATGGAGAAGAGAAGACTCAAGGAGGACATTATAGCTCTCTTCAAGTATTTTAGGACTATCTTATGGAAAGAGGCATTATACCAGTTCTGTCCCCAGAAGACAAAACTAGAAGTTATGGGTAAGAGTTGCAAAGAAAATAGTTTTAAGCTTGATGTCAAGAAAATCTTCCTAACAATTATGGCTAAATATCAATAACAAAAATTGACATTTACATAGTACTTACTATATTATTATTGCATATAATCCTCACAACAACCCTGGAAAGTGGTTGCTATTATGATCTCCATTCTACAAATAGAGAAGCAGAAAGAGATTAAGTACCTGAGAGTTTAAGCTATGAATCATAGAGCTAGTGTTTGAGGTTGGATTTGAACTCATATTTTCCTAACTTCAGGTCTAATTCTCTAGCCATGACACTACCTTACTGTCCCAGGATAGAACAGACTGGTTTGAGAAAGGAAGATCTTTTCACTGGAAGTCTTCAACCATATGGATTGAACTTGATAGCAGTGAGATCTCTTCTAACTCTTAAAATTCTGTGTAACTTAGCTTGTTCCTTATTTAGCTTGTTCCTTAACTTTTCCTCATTTAGAAATCTGTAAATCTTTTCTATTGATTAGAACTTACATTCCCTTGGATACTGCACAATACTAATAGCGAAGAACCTCAAGTTAAAGAATTACTGCCCAGGGAAATAAGGCTACTAAGTGGCAGAATTCAAACCCGATTCTTCCTCTTGCTAAATCTGTTACCCCTTTCTTTAACACCTCTACCTTCAGGGAGCCCAGAACTGAAGAGATTATAAAAATGAAGCTTTTTATATGTACAAGATAATTTCAAAGTTATCTAATCTAAAGCTGCTTAATCTTTTTTGTATCCTGGACTCCTATGCCAGTCTGCTGAAGCCCAGAAACCCCTTTTAAGAACACTTTTAAGTGCATAAAATAAAATAATTATATTGAAACAAGTGATTTTTTTTCTGTTCAAGTTCACAGGCCTGCTGAAATCAATTCAAAGAACTTGGGAAATCCAACCCTTTCTTTTACAGGGAAAAGATCAAAACATGGGCCAGAGAAGGGTAGTGATTTGTTCACAACCACACAAAGCCAGGTGGTTTCTCCTGACTCCCCAAGTTCTTTGCATTACACTATGTTGGGAGCCATTGTTTTTGTGCCCCACACAACTGGAAATTATCTATTCACATATAGGACTTATTCATTAAAGTTAGAACATTTTTTTCCCTTAAAAATTATGTTCAGAAAGTGATTACAGCTGGAACAAAAATCTTTGGTGGTAATATTTGGTAGAAGGGAGAAAGGGCATGTCATATATTTGAGACTAGAGAGGACCTGAGAAGCCATCTACTTTAAGACTCTCATTTGACAACATAAGATAACTGAGACTGAGCAAGTTTTAGTAACTCACCCAAGGACACATGAGTAATATGAGTCAGAAGTGCAGTCAAATGCAGATCCTTTGTCCTCAAATTCAGCAGTCTTTTCAGTGCACCACGCTCTGTCTTTAAATGGGGGTGGAGAGTCCTCTACCCATCTTATCTAGTTAGGAAGGAAAGAAACAAACAATTATTAAGAATCTACTATGTGCCAGACACATTACAAAGATATCTTACTTGATCCTCGCCACAACCCTGGGAGGTAGGTGTTATTTCCATCCTATTTACAGTTGAGAAACAAAAAAACAGAGATTAAGTAACTAGACCAGGATCACACAGTTAGGAAAGGTTTGAGGTTGGATTTGAACTCAGATCTTCTGAATACAGGTCCAGTACTTCTTTAAAGAGGAAGAAAATTGGGAATGATGTAGATGCAGAAGAGTAAGGGTATTGGTCAGGCACAGGAATGCTGAGGAACAAAGAGAGGAACCAAAAAAGACAATATGATGTTCAAGGGTTAAGTGGAAGTCATTGGACTTTAGAGAAGGAAGTGAATGCAGGGTACTTGGAGGCCAGAAAGGCTGAGTCAAATGGAAGAATATCAGGAAATTCTTCCCACTGAGGCTTGAATTGGTAGCAATGGGCTATTTGCAAAGAACAAATAAATTGCAAGCTTCTGGAGGGCAAAGTTCACAGTTTACATTTCTTCTGTGTCTCCTACAATATACAACACCAAACTAGGAATATCACATCAAATACATATTTACTGATTGACTAAGAAGAATGAAGTCAGACCTCTAGGAAATGAAGAAGAGTGAGCAGTTAACTAAAGTATCTCCTTACCTCAGGCAATGGAATGTGAACAGAATTAGTTTGAGGTCCCTTCCATTCCCTATCCCCAAAACACCACTGTACAGTCAGCTGCCTCTGGCTCCAGGACCATATAACAAGATGAGTAGAGTCTGACTAATGACAGCAGCCTTCCCAACACCAGTTAAGGTATAGCTACTGAAGCTATTTTTCTTATATGAGAAGTAGAAGATATATCGAGTCAGTACAGTCTTTCACCCCTTATTGCAAATTCCATCTGTGTTAGCTCACCCTCTGGTGTTTGAATCAAAGGACTCACTTAACATATCCCTTCACTGACTCTGGGCTCAGGGCCCATCTGTCTGTCTAGCTCAGTGGGATCTCAGTAATATAATTAAACACAGACCTAAGCCATAGATCTACGTTCTGGACTGAAATGAGAATACTATATTTCAATGAATTGGTTCAGGGAAGCCAAAAAGGGCAGAGGCCTACAAAACAGACACATGAAGAAGTGACATAAATGGACTGCTTCATAGCTAGGGAAGGAAAGGAAGGCAGATAAAATTAGGATTCTGGGGGCAGTTGAGTGGCACAGTGGATAGAGCACCGGTCCTGGAGTCAGGTGGATCTGAGTTCAAATCCGGCCTCAGACACTTAATAATTGCCTAGCTGTGTGACCTTGGGCAAGTCACTTAACTCCATTGCCTTAAATAAATAAAACTTACAATAAATTTAAGATTCTACTAGATTATAAATTCTATGAGAATAGCAACTATGTTCTGTATCTCTGAAAATCTAGTAGTCTTTGTAGACAGGTGCTCAACAAAATTTTGTTGAATTTTATTGTCTCTTTTTAAATGACCTCCCCAAGAAAATCATCTAGTCCACTTGGCATGGGAAAGAGGGGGTCAGCTAGGAGGGGAACTAAGACTAGTAGTTCAGGAATTCTGAGATACAATAGGGCTAAAATTGATCAGGACTAGCATAACTGCCTGGCATCAATATTTTTATAAGAACAGAACCACTATCTGAGGCTTGATTAGAGTAAGAACATCTTATTTCTTCTTGGGTGTTAATTTTATCTCACCAATTAGAACACAAGATCCTAGAAGGCAGGGTGGGAGTGGGGCTAGGTGGCACAGTGCATAGAGCACTGGCCCTGGAGTCAGGAGTACCTGAGTTCAAATCCAGTCTCAGACACTTAATAATTACCTAGCTGTATGGCCTTTGGCAAGCCATTTAACACCATTTGCCTTGCAAAAACCTAAAAAAAAAAAAAGATCCTAGAACACAGGAACTACAATTCTTTTTGAATTAAATAAGCAGAAAATACTTGACCATAACATGGATCTTGAATTCACTAGAGTCCCAAAGGGATAAAAATTGGGAAATGTTAAAAAATTAGACTGGAACCATTTCCCCTTGTGGAAAATAAGGAATTTGTTTTAGAAGAGATGAAAAAGTCAGGGTAAGATGACTGAATAAATTAATGAAAGAATGAATGAATAAAGCTTTATTAAGCATTGACTAAACACTGTGCTAGGTAGATAGATAACCAATTAATTATAAGATAGATTAGAGGAGGTGAGGAAGTCTAAATATTGCAGGATGTCCCTAAGAGACCCTTAAGCTCTGCATTCCCATTATTTGTCCCACAGTGCTAGGACAACACAGTCATAGGATTTCTTCTCTGTGACCATGCTAGGATTTGAGGGTCAAATATCTTCACTTACACTTACTTCTCCTTCCTTTTTCCTCTTAAAGATAAGGTCCAAGTTACCATGCAAGCAGACAAGCAGTATATGTGTGTATATACTTTGAGGATCTCGAAAGTAGGAAGGAAGAAGAAAATCTAGATTTGGAAAAATGTTCAAAATTCTCTTCTCTGACACTGTATCTTTTTGCAAAACACTAAGTTGAAGATCTACATTTCACTCCTTAGAAATTTCCTAAGGCATGTGTTGGGTGTTAGGGTCACAAAGACAAAATCAAAACTTTCCAGGGGGGTGGCTAGGTGGCATAGTGGATAAAGCACCAGCCCTGTAGTCAGGAGTACCTGGGTTCAAATCCGGTCTCAGACACTAAATAATTATCTAGCTGTGTGGCCTTGGGCAAGCCATTTAACCCCTTTGCCTTGCAAAAACCTAAAAAAAAACCTTTCCAGGAGTTGGGGTATTAAAACAACAACAATAATAATAACAATAATAATAATAATAATAGCAGCTAGCATTCATATAGAAATTTAAGCCTGGCAAAGGATTTTTGATCCTCACAACTCTGATTCACACAGCTAGTAAGCTCCTGAGACCAGTTCAATTCTTGTAATGATCATGATGATGATACTTATCCTTCATTATTTTTTTAGGTTTTTGCAAGGCAAATGGGGTTAAGTGGCTTGCCCAAGGCCACACAGCTAGGTAATTATTAAGTGTCTGAGACCAGATTTGAACCCAGGTACTCCTGACTTCAGGGCCCATGCTTTATCCACAATGCCAACTAGCTTCCCCTCCCATTCTTTTTTTTTTAAGGAAAAATTTTATTTATTTTGAATTTTACAATTTTTCCCCCATTCTTGCTTCCCTCCCCCCACCCCCCAAAGAAGGCATTCTGTTATTGGTTCCATGTTATATATTGATCTCAGTTGAATGTGATGACAGAGAAATCATATCCTTAAGGAAGAAAAATAAAGTATGAGATAGTAAAATTACATAATAAGATAACACTTTTTTTTTTGTAATTTGACAGTAATAGTCTTTGGTCTTTGTTCAAAGTCCATAATTCTTTCTCTGGATACAAATGGTATTCTCCATTGCAGATAGCCCATAATTGTCCCTGGTTGTTGCACTGAAGGAATGAGCAAGTCCATCAGAGTTGATCATCACCCCCATGTTAGGGTGTACAATGTTTTTCTGGTTCTGCTTATCTCACTCAGCATCAGTTCATGCAAATCTTCCCAGGCTTCCCTGAATTCCCATCCCTCCTGGTTTCTAATAGAGCAATAGTGTTCCATGACATACATATACCAGTTTATTAAGCCATTCCCCAATTGAAGGACATTCACTTAATTTCCAATATTTGCCACCACAAACAGGGCTGCTATAAATATTTTTGTACAAGTGATTTTTTTACCCTTTTTCATCATCTCTTCAGGGTACAGACCCAGTAGTGGTGTTGCTGGATCAAAGGGTATGCACATTTTAGTTGCCCTTTGGGCTTTATCCTTCATTCTTGAGGAGGACTATGATATCAAAGAGGTGATGTTACAACAAGCACATGAATTAGATTTAAATGAGGGGGTACTGTGCTCAGGCACTACCTCACTTTCTTCCCCAGAGCCATCTGGGTGCATGGTCAAATATAAATCAGGCAACTGGAGATGGACCTGGATGAGAGGCAAGCAGGATTAAGTGACTTGCCCAAGGTCTCACAGCTAGTAAATGTCAAAGTGTCTGAGGTTGAATCCCATTCTCCTGACTCCAAGGTCAGTGCTCCATCCACTGCATCCTAGCCATTCTAATTAAATATTTTCCTGACAACACATTATATAAATAAGTATTTTGATCTGGAGTTATAATTTCATCAATGTGGTGAACTCCCAGGGTGGAAATTTCCTTTGCTGATATAGCTGAAACTCATCCATAACTTTTATATTGTCTTTAGATATGGCTTACAACTCTTCTGCCTAATCATTTAGCTAGCTATGTGACAAGGGAAGAGACTTTAATGTCTTTCTTTCTGCCAAAACCAGCCTTCTACTATTCCACACTGTGGTAAGCTACAGTGGGTAGAGCACCAGTCCTTTAGTCAGGAGAACATGAGTTCAAATTTGGCCTCAGACACTTCTGGACAGTAGCTTGGACATAGTCTATGAAAAGCCTTAAATGCTGGGCTGAAGCGTATATATATTTTTATCCCAAGGGAACACCAACAAAACTTTTGAGTATGTTTAGATCTATACCTTGAGAAGATTTATATTTAAGGAGACAGCTTGTCACAGTGATTAGAGTTCTGGGCTTGGAGTCAATTAGATCTGGATTGAAATCCAACCTCAGAACCTTACTAACTGTGTGACCTTGGGTTACTCTCTAGGACTTTTCTATTAAAATATCCATCACAACTGATCCAACCTTTCTGGAGAGCAATTTGGAAATATGCCCAAATGGCAAGAAAAATGTGCATACCCTTTGATCCTGCAATACCACTACTGGGTCTGTACCCTGAAGAGATCATGAAAAAGGATAAAAATCCCATATAAACAAAAATATTCATAGAAGCTCTTTTGGTAATGGCAAAGAATTGGAAATTGAGGGGTTGCCCATCATCAGGGAATGACTGAACAAACTGTGGTATATGTATATGATGGAACACTATTGTTCTATAAGAAATCAGGAGGGATGGGATTTCAGAAAAGCCTGGAAAGACTTGTATGAATTGATGCTTAGTGAAATGAGCAGAGCAAGAAGATCATTATACAAACTAACAAGAATTTGGGTTGATGATCAATCATGATGGACTTGTTCATTTCAGCAGTACAATAATCAAAGACAATTTTAAAAGACTTGAGATAGAAAAATACCATTCATTCCAGAGAAGGAACTGTGAAGTTTAAATGAAGACCAAAGCTTATTATCTTCAATTTTTAAAAGTTGTCATGTATTATGTAATTATGTTATCTCTAATGTTTTCTTTCTTCCATTTGGATCTGATTCTTCTCTCATAACACATTCAATTTCAATCAATGTTTAGCCTGGTTACAAATGTAAAGCCTATATCAGCTTTCTGTTGGGTACAGGAGGAAGGGAAGTTGGGAGGGAGGGAGAAAAATTGTAAAACTCAAAACTGCAAAAAAAACGATTGGCAAAAACTACCATTGAATGTAATTGGAAAAAAATTTTAAAAATATTTATTAAAAAATAAACTATCCATCACACAGGGTTCATCAGTCTAATGATGGTGATAAGTTTTGAGGGGGAATCTAAGAGAAACATAATCAACGAATTTACAAAGGACCTAATATATAATACTACTTTGGACACAAAGAATAGGGAAAACTGATCCCTTCCCTCAAGCCCTTACACTCTATTGTATGACTAAGTAATAGCCATAGTTCTTCCCTTCCCCCTCACCTTCAAGGAACCTTCACAGTCTAAGTGTAAGGAAATCATTGATCATTTCTATACCTTGGTTTATTTATAAAATGAGAAATATGACTAGCAAGTTTCTGAAGATTATAATATCTGGATAAGAACCATAATTGTAATTACAAACATAACAAAGATGAAATTCACTATAACAGAAGCAAGACTGACAAAAGAGAATTATAGAGAAGGGAGAATAAGGATAGAAAGATCAGGATTCACTGGATAAGCTGGGAAGAATAATGGTGGATGGTGAGGGAAGAATTTAATTTTATTCAACCTATTTTTTCTCTTAAAATAGGTTTTCATTTGTCTTTTTTTACATCACCTTTGTTTCTCTTTCCCTCCCCTTTCCAGAGAGCTATTCCATAATACAAATTGTATTTTTTAAAGATAAAAAGAAAAAGGGGAAATTAGCATAACTAATCAGTTCAGCAAAAATCTGAAAAATATGTAAAAATAACACCTGTGACTCTCCCACCTCTGCAAAAAGGTGGGATAGGAATATTTTCTCTCTTCCTTCTAGCTATGTTTTCTTTCTTTCTTTCTTTTTTTTACAAGGCAAATGGGGTTAAGAGGCTTGCCCAAGGCCACACAGCTAGGTAATTTTTAAGTGTCTGAGACAGGATTTGAACCCAGGTATTCCTGACTCCAAGGCCCGTGCTTTATCCACTATGTCACCTAGCCACCCCTCTAGCTATGTTTTCAATCAGTATTTATTAGTAATATGTGTCCTGTGAAAATGCTAGAGTGAGTGGTGCAGTTCTCTATTGGTGTGACCTCAGGCAAGCTTCAGTTTCCTCTACTAGCTGCTGAGATACAGAGAGGACATAGAATCTGCTTTCAAAGAACTTAAATCTAATAAGAGGAAAATTGAGGACACCAAGACTATCACAGAACAGAAAAGAAGTTTTCATTCAAGCTTTTGAGGTGATTTTTCAGGTCCCTTCCAACTCTAATGTCCTGAGATGCTAAGTGGTATAGATTCAATTGCTGGAGTTGAAGTGAAAAGAAAGGCTTCCTGGAAGTGATCAGGGCTATGGTTAGGACATGGGCAGGAAAAGGTCATTCAGGCAAGGGTCATTGGGAGGCTTCTGCTTGATCTTCCCTTTGCAAAAGTGATCCAGGCCTATGAGGTTGAATAAAAAGAACTGGGAACAGAAAGAAAGTTTTTTTCCCCCCTCAGCCTTCCTGTGAACAGGGGGAAAAAAAACCAAAACAGGGCCTATTTTGGGTGATGTGTAGTTTGGAGAGTAACCAAAGTCAGAAATAGATCTGCTGAGTTGTTAGGGCACCCTCATCCTCCACCTCCAGAGTGAAATGAAATCACTGGAAATCTGGAGGTCTTTCCCAACATTCCCCAGAGCTATGGACAGTCTGGAGACCTCAGATCTCTCTTCTTCCCCCAACCCCCCAAGGGGAAAGCTTTTACATTTTGACTGTAAAAGGGAAGATAAGATGAGAAAGAATGGACAGCAAATTGAAGTGAGAATACAGAGAAAGTGACTAGAGAGAAAAGAATCTCATTAGGAAAAAAAATAAAAGCTGGGAAGGGAGGCTAGGAGTCAGAGTAGACCACAGGGAGAATCAGAGTTTTGTATTTTTACAGGAATATAAGGTTATCTAGGGAGAGAGAGGAGGAGCAGGAAAATGACAACTACAGCAGTAGAAAAGAAGAAAAATTCAGAAGAACCACGAGGGGAACTTGAGAACTGAAAGTAAAAGTAACAGAAAGGAAGAGAAGTGACCCCTGCTTAATGGGTAGGGGTAAGGAAGGGGTCATAAGAAAGACTCAGCTCTGAGATGAGACCAGTCATTGGCATCATTACATATCATCTTCTGAGGAATCTATGGAGAGACTTTTCCTGATTGACTGAATTTGGAAGTGGGCCTTTTTTCCCCTTTACCCCAGACCCCTTTCAGAGGTGAGGCCTTAAGAGGTCATTTTCTATAAGGCTGAAAGAGGAGAAATCAATGACACAGCCCCTTGAGTCAAGGCCTGACTTTTGAGAAGGGATGTAGAAGTGTTCCTACTGGGGAACAATGAGAGTCAATGTTGAGTAACCTTCCTGGGACCACAAAGAGATAACTCAGTGATTTATGGAAAGATTTGTGCTATGGGGAAAGGGGAGAGAAGGTATCAAGATCACGGAGAAGAATAAGGGAAGAAGGAAAAACTATAGGATCTGGATTCTGAACGATCTCTCCTATCTCATCTCTTTAGGTAGTAAAAGGAAAGTCAGTGGCCTCAGCCCTGGGCCCTCAGTTAAGCAGCAACCTTTGGCCTCAATTCCTAACACCTCCTACCTATTATAATTTTCCTAAGCTTCCTTTTTTCTGAGGGTGACACGCCTTAGTAAGAGGTCAAGAAGAAGACCAGAGTTCTTTTCCAGTCCTTATCTTGTTTTACTCTCTTCCATGCTTCAGTCAAACTGAACTGTTCCTGTCCCCAATGTACTATGAAATCTTATTCCTTTCATGCCTCTGTTCATGGAGTTTTCTATTTCTTGATGCTTGCCCTGTTTATTTTCATCTTTTAAAAATCAGAGACCAGGGGCATCTAGGTGGCTCAGTGAATAGAGCACTCTCCCTGGAATCAGGAGGACCTGAGTTCGATTTGACCTCAGACACTTAATAATTACCTAGCTGTATGACCTTAGTAAATCACTTAACCCCACTGCCTTGCAAAAACCAAAAAAAACCCATAAAAATAAAATAAAATAAAAACCAGAGACCATGTACTATCTAAATTTTCTATAGAAAGGAAGAAAAACAAGCATTTTATTAAGTGTCTGCTTTGGGTCAAGCATTGTACTAAGTTAGCTCATGTGCAGATGTTATTTAATCTTTAAAACAATCCTGAGAGGTAGGTGTTATTATCTGCATTTCACAGTTGATGAAACTGAAGCAGTTAAATGACTTGTCCAGGGTCACACTTACTCATCTGTGTCTGAATAAATATCTGAGGCCAGATTTAAGCTTATTTTCTTGATTGTAGACTTCGCATTCTATCTACTGCCTCTAATTATTTTAAAACATGTATATTATTTTATTATAATAACATATCCTAATTATATGATACATAAATATTATACATTATATTATATCATTATATAATTTGTCATTATTTATATTCTAAATATACTATTATAAACAATAATATATACCATTATTATATTCCTAGAGGACTGGGTTTCTGACATTGTTGATAGTAGTAATAAACATCTACTCAGAAACAGAATCAATCAACAAGCATTTATTCATCTCCTACTGTGAGCTCAGTACTAGGAATACAATTACAAAGAATGAAACAATCTCTACTCATATTGAACCACTACCATGACCAGACTTACCTTGCCGAGACATAATACAAGGGCACTTTGCAGCTAGAAAGTTTTAAGACTTTACCTCCCTAAATGGCATGCCTCAGACCCTAACTAGGCAGAGATGCTAACACAAGATCAAACCTGAAAAGGCCCCACCAAAGTCTGAACACACCAGCTTTCTGAGAATATATCCCTGGAGGGCAGAGGAGTCACCCCGGCATCATCAAGAGTTGGCAGATGGGCAGACAGACAAGCAAAAAAAGAAAGCAACAGAGATTAGTAGGACAATTGCCACCAGTTCTATTTTCCTAGAGCAGTGATCCTCAGACCTCCAGGTTTCAGGACTCCTACATAGACTCTTTAGAAAAAGTATTTCTTTATATGGATTTTATGACATATCTATCAATATCTACCACATAAAAAATTAAAACTGGGGCTGCTAGGTGGTGCAGTGGATAAAGCACCGGCCCTGGAGTCAGGAGTACCTGGGTTCAAATCCGGTCTCAGACACTTAATAATTACCTAGCTGTGTGGCCTTGGGCAAGCCACTTTAACCCCATTTGCCTTGAAAAAAAATAAAAAAAAAATAAAACTAATAAACTTTAAAATATTTATGAATTTTAAACAACTCATATATTAAGATATAATATTTTTATGAAAAATAACTATATGTAATGAGTATTTAAGTATTTAAATAAACAAGTGATATATTAGCATTATGAAAACAGTTTTAACATAGAGGATCCCATGAAAAGGTTTTCAAAAGACTTCCAGGGTTTCAGAAATTATAACCATCTGACTATATGACATTCTACAAGCTCTCTGGCAGTATTGATACCTTTAAGGCACAAATGTTGTTGTTTAGTCATTTCGGTCATGTCCAAGTCTTTGTGACCCCATCTGGAGTTTTCTTGGCAAAGATACTAGAATGGTTTGCTATTTCCTTCTCTCCAGTTAATTTTTAGGATCAGGAAACTGAGATAAACATTGATTTGCCCTAAGTCACATAGTTAATATCTGAGACTGGATTTGTACTCAACTTCCTAACTCCAGGCCGGCCTTCTATCCACTATGCCACTTAGCTACCCACAACAGAGGATGAAAGCCTTCCCTGAAGTCACTGAAGTAGAGAGTAAGTGGAATATGTCAGGACTTAGAATTATAGTGGAAAGATTTTATGACTTGGAGTCAGAAACTGTACTCATTTCCCAATTCTCTACCACTTATTTCCTGTGCAGAGAGCAAGTCTCTCTCTGACTCCATTTTCTCATCTGTAAAATGACTTTCCAACTCTAAATCTATAGTCCAAAGACCCTAGTTTCTTCTGCAACTTCATTGCCAGTCTTCTCCTTGGGAAAAGCAAAAGAGCTTCAAGTACCCTTTTTGTGTTTAACATGGATAACCAAGAATACCAGGCATCATTGCTAACTAGTTGGTAGGTGACAGAATAGCAAGGGGCTAAAGGAGAAAGGACTGAAGAGACAAAATACAGGGGTTGAGAGTTAAGAGGTAGCATTCTATTGAGCTAGAAAGCATTTCCTCCTTGTATCCTCATAAATACATGAACTTAAACAAAGACAGACACATATGTGCACAGAAGTGTGCAAACATGTAAATTCATATGTGCACATGCACATGAGCGTGTGCACGCACACACACACACACACACACACACACACACCACACACACACTCTCCCCCTCAGTCTGGAGTGATGAGAAGCCAGACTCTTGGTGTCTGGGCAGATTTCCAGAAACCTTTGGAAAGTGGGTGGGGAGTTGGATGAGTTCATCAGACTTCCTGCCTGAAGGGGTTATTAAGAGAAGAGTCCACAGGCCAAAAGACAGCAGCTACATCCTCTGAACAACTGCTCTACTCAGAACTTTACCCTAGCTCCTGTTCTACACGATTACCACAGCTACAGCTGGGCAAATCGAAGACAGCAACCACCACCAATTCCTCTAAAAGATTTTTGAAAACTTTCAGGTAAGGCAGAGACCATATCCTTCAATTTCCCCTTTTTTTTGGCCAGGGTAGAAAATGCCCTCCCTGACTCCTTGGCCTAAGCATCAAAATCATTAGCTGTTTTTCCTCTTAGCTTTATGGGATGAGATGCAGCAAACATCATTCAGTAGAATGACCTAGGCAATTCAAAAAGGATTGGGGCAAAATCTGAAGCAGGGAGCCAGGCACTGATTAAATGAGTCAATCCTTTCCACCTACTACATTCTGAGTTCCTTACCACTTTCCTCAAATATTTGTTTTCTCTCATGGACAAAAAGAAGGGGGGGAAGAGACTTCTTTTTTCCAACCTTCTCATAAAAGTTATTTTGAGAAAATAAAATTCACTATAAAAAGATACTCCTATAATTTACTCTCTAGGTGTATAGAACAGAGGGAGAAAGATTGGGAACAGTAAGGATTCTCCAAGTTTCTCAAAGAATCAAGGCCCACCAAGAGTGATAGAACTATGTACCTAAAGCAACTTGGGACTTTAGAAGAGATAAAGAATCAGTTAGAGTAAGAGAAGCAGGTAGGAAGGGACCATCCCTTGAATTTCTCAGATGGCTCAGGCTGTCTTGTTCAGTCCAGATCACCATCCTCATTTCTGCCCTTATCCTAACAACAAAGAGACTTCCTTTCCTATCTCTGTCAAGTCTCTTCTCCCTTTCCAAAGATTACATTATTTTTTCATCTTTCCCTGCTCTAGGATGCAGTTCTTCAGGGCCTTTGCTTGTCTCTCCTTGATCCTCATACTTGATGTAGGGGATTCTTTGCCTCAATACAATCTCCAAGTAGCTCAAATGGTCACAGACTTTGGGATGAAAGTGTTTCGGGAAGTGGTCCAAACCACTGAAGATGGCAATGTGGTCTTCTCACCCTATGGAGTAGCCTCAGTGCTAGCTATGTTGCAACTGACAACTGGAGGGAACACTAGGGAGCAGATCCAAGCTGCAATGGAATATAACATTGAAGGTGAGATCTTTCTGGAAGGGAATGGGAAGGAAAAGGGGGGTGACCTGTGTGTCCTTGAGTAAGTGATTTAATGTCTCTGAACCTCTATTTCCTCATAGTAAAATGATCATGCTTAATTAGGTGATACATAAGGTACCCTGGATGCTATTAGGTATTATTTATCTAATTTATCTATTATTTATTTAATAGATAATAATAGAGAAATAATCTAATAGAGAAATAATACCTAATGGCATCCAGGTTACCAGGGTACCAGTATACTAGGGAACCAAGGGAAGGTTCACATATTAGTTAGCCAGGATAAATTTATATGTTGCTAAGATACAAGGACTACAGCATCTTTCTTTGACAATATTCACCAGAACTTAAACTTTGCTTAGTCTCAGGATAACTTGGGGGGGGGGACCCTCAGAAGGAGATCCAGTGGCTAACTATACAAGTTACAAAAGGGTTATAAAACTAAGACATCTGATAAAGTAAGGCAGAAATAGTGATGGAGAAGGGAAGGTATGAAATCTTCCATGAAAATGTATGGTAAGAGAAACACTGGACCTGAAATGGGTTGAGGGTAAATTTGTCTGTGGCAGGATCCAACCCAACCTAAAGAATCTCTGATTCTATGAACTTGATGTTTCTTCTCTTTTTTGCTACTGTGTAGAGAAAGGTCTGGCCCCTGCTCTCCAAAAGCTCTACAAGGAGCTAATGGCACCTTGGAACAAAGATGAATTTAGTACAGCTAATGCCATCTTCATCCAGCGTGATTTGGAACTTGTCCAGGGCTTTATGCCCTACTTCTTCAAAATATTCCGGAGCATGGTCAAGCAAGTGGACTTCACTGAGGGAGACAGGGCCCGGTTCATTGTGAATGACTGGGTACAGAGGCACACAAAAGGTAAGAAGATCAGCAAAAGTAGAGATCTTATTTAAACTACCTTGGGGACTTGCAGCAAAAGTGAATCTTAACTCTACCCTGTCAATCAAATCTCTTGAACTGACTCTAAGAACAACTACAAAATGGTGTCTGAGGTAATCTTTTTATAGCCCTAATGCCTAATGCCTAATGAGAGTAGATGCTTAATGAATGTTTGTTGGATAAATGCATGAACAAATGAATGGGAAAAAAACAGAAATAAGTATGACAAAACACAAAACATTACATAAAGCTTAAGGTCTTGAGTTCTAACCAACGGGAGTGACCCTTATGAAAAAAGTCTGTTCTTTACAAGGGCAGAAGAAGACTAGAAATATATGATGGATTTGCTTTTCCCCACTACTTTTTGTAATATTGAATATAAAAGATCACATAGCAGAAGATAGAGGTGGAGGAGAAATTAATTCACTTCAGACTCTCAGACAATAACAATCTGGTCTGATAAACAAAAAGGCTATATTAATATAATTTGCTAATATAATGTGAAACTACATTACAGGAGGAATGGCATTTTTCAAAGAAACAATATAAGAATATACTCTGAAGTTAAAAATTGAATCTGCTGGAAATATTTTTTATTTATTTCAAGATTAATTTATATCTAAGTCATTTCTAAGTTGGAAAGATATCCAAAATGGTATAGACATGACTCACTACTCAAGATGATTTGAAATAACAGCTATAGGAATCATGAATCAATTAAACATTAAAATCTAGTTTTTAGTTAATATTCCAGAACAGTCACCACTCAGTTCCAACATACACAACTCCCCTTAAAGACTGAAAAGAAGTTTATATCTTAACTTGGATTCCTGAGGTCAGTACCTTAACTTTGAATGAAAAAGAGAGCACTGTCCTTAGGTGGATCATTGAGATAATCACTTCAGGTAGTAAAAAAAAAAGACAAAAGTTAATTTTGATTATCATCCTTTTTCCATTTCCTAAGAAAGCCTAGCCTTTGTTTTTTTCTACCTTTCTAAAGGGAAGAATCTGGAAAGGACATAGACTAGAGAAATATTATTTAATATTCCTAGAGAAACTGAAAAGGAGTTTTTAAAATATGCATAATTTGAAGTATATCTTATATTAATTCTAGGATTTTCATCAAGCTAGTCTATTGACTAATATTACTTTAATTGTCTAAATTGTGGAGTTCTCTGTGTTTTGCTTTTTTTCAAATTCAGCAAAACAGTAATATAACAAAGACTGTTCTCCAAGAGACATTTTCTTTTTTCTTTTTTTTTTTTGCAAGGCAATGGGGTTAAGTGATTTGCCCAAGGTCACACAGCTAGGTAATTATTAAGTATCTGAGGTTAAATTTGAACTCAGATCTTCCTGACTCCAGAGTTGGTACTCTATCTACTGTGCCACCTAACTGCCCAACAAAGACTATTCTCAAAGTCATAACAGTATGCCAACTAACATAATTATTCTGCCTTGAATTGGGGTATCTATTGTTTGTCCTTCATTCCTGAGGAAGAACATGACATCATGGAGGTGATGCCATGACATGCAAGTAAATTGGATTTGAGTGAAGGCAGTGTTGTGTTAAGTCACCAGCTTCACTTTCTCCTTTGGAGTCTTCTGAGTCCAGTGGCCAGATATGGATTAGGATGGTTAGGGATGGCCCTGGGTTCAGTGGAAGACCTTGACTTTTTAAAGCTAGGTCTTCCCAGTCACAGTTTGACTGAGGCAATACTTATTCAGTCATTAAGGTTGGCAAGAGAGAGATGAGCCAGAGACCAAGAATGACCACTTCCGAAAAAAAGGAGGAAAAAATCTTGTTAGGAGGGCAAGATCCTCAGGATATCTAAGTTATTAAGGCAAATGAGAAAGAAAAGAAGGAAAAGAAAAAAATTGCAACAGGTAAAGATAAAAGCCAGTGTTTCAGTATACATGAGTCTTCAGCCATCTCTTCAATTAGCCAACAGTAGCCAGAAAGGTATGCATATCAACAATGTTTATCTGGGATTGAGGTGTTCAAAATATAAAGGCAACTGGAACTTTATTCTACTGGTAAGTTGGCAAGTGGATAAGCTGATTAACTTAGCTATGGCTGTTATAGAACTAATATTCTAAATCCAAAAACTCATTCTTCCAATATATCTATTAACTTCATCTGGAGAGTGTTATTTGTTGAATCTAAAAATATTACAATTACATCCTCATCTCAAAATTTTATACATACTGTAACAAGATAGGTTGTAAAGGTCAGCAAGTCCACTCAGTTACCTATTCTATATCAAAAACCTTGGCAGAAGCACATATTTTACACTAAGAATCCCTGGTAGGGAGTTTGAGTGCCCACACATCACAACAGACTACTCAGTCTCATATTCATCCTTCATGGGGCCAAAAGCATGTGAATGGCTGGACTAACACTGTACTTCTAGTCTGACAACATAAAGATATAACTTCATAGACAGAGATCAGTAAGTATTCTTAATTCTTAAAACTGTCCTGATAATTTTAATGAATGAAAGCCACCACATATTTGCCACAGCTGGTTATTCAAAAAATTCCAAACCTTATCATTGCTCTGTCTAATTGGAGTATCTCAGTTTATTAGATTCATTCACTCAGTGATGAAAGGATAATTTTAATGTGTTCTACTTAGTGCAGAAATGATGTAGAGCATATCCCAAATCATGAAGAACTGATTCCATAGACTCCTGTCATATATTATAATAATTTTCTAGTGGTTTTTTTTCTAGGTCTTTAGGTACCTTCCATACTGAAATTGAAAGGCTGACTTTATCCAGAAGTATTCAATTGATAGTTGCTTAATCAGGTCTTGTCAAGTTGTATAAGAAAGCTGCAGTCTTAGAGCAATGAAAGTAATGGAAAGCAACATGATAATTTTCTTTCCCTATTTTAGAACCTGTTACTAGCAATACTTTCCCATTATTAGATCTACTAGATGCCTATTAGACCTATTAGATGGCTAAATCTACTACCTAACAAAAATGGAACATAATTAGAAGGAATACATATGGTCCTCAAGGGTAACAATTTATTTATAACACTTTGTAGAAATTTTGCACACTAGTATGGATACTTAATATTTTCTTAAAAAATGCATTTGTAGCTAGCAAGTAACAGATAAAAGTGCATAACAATAAATGCAACTGGTTGTTCCATTGTGGCAATGCAATTACATATTCAGTTAAACTTTTCACAGTTCATTTTAAAAAGGCATTTGTTGGGAATTTGACTTGGAAATTTCACTATAATACGGTCTAGTGACATGTCTTCTCTGTACATAGGACAAGTAGTTAACTGTCCTTTTTGCCTTAAGCTGTCTCAGAAGCAAGCTTCTGAGGACTCATGACAAGCATATAAAGTAGGTAAAAGTCAAGAAAAATTAGGAAATTTGTTCTGGGTCACACAGCTAGTAAGTGTCTGTGGCATAATTTGAAATAAGGTTTCTTTGACTCCAAGGCCTCTCTCCTATTCACTGAATCATTTAGTTATTGTCTTTGTCTTGGCCTGAGTCTTCAATTTTATGTTCTTGCTTGATGTATGAGGCAGATAGAATAATAATGAAATATAATATTACTGTTGATCTATTGAAGACAGATTTTCAACCAATTTTTTGTATTGCAACTGTGCCAATTTACACTAATTTTCCCTTTTTCTCAAGCATATTATGCCAAACACTGGGACCAGACAAGGAAGAATAAGTCATAAAATAAAATAAACTTTGTAGAGGAGCAATATCTTATGGAATGGTTTGTAAGAGCTATAAAGAAGTAAAACCAAGTTTTAATTATCCTTCCCAAGGGGGCGAAAAAGAATTTAGATCTTAACTAAGAATTTAGCACACATCTCCTTTTTTCTAAATTTCCTGGCTGTTTCCATGCTGACTATTCTTCTGAAATATACCTCTAAATAGGTTTCATGAAACCTATGATGGCTTAGGTATAGATTTATTTTATATTAAATTGTTTCTGGCAGATCTGAGTCTAAAAATAGAGTATTTGTAGTAATATTTTTCATCAGTATATCCCAAATGAGAAAGGTAATAGTCCCATGCACTCTGCCTTGATCAGATCATGTCTGAAGTATTATATTCAGTTCTGGGGAGCCAATTTTAGGAAGGACATTGAAGATTCATGTGCAAAAAAAGGTGACAAGGATGGGTAAAAGATCTCAACATCATGCCATATGAGGATCAACTGAAAGAACAAATGATGTTCCTGGAGAACAGAAGTTATAGGAGGAAAGTGAAAGTTGTCTTAAAATGTAGAAGATGGATTAAACCTAAACAACTTGGCCCCAGAGAATAGAATGACAGGAAGAATAATGAGTAGAAATTACATAATTTTATTAGTTTATTGAAAAGAAAAACTTTCTAATTATTATAGCTTCCCCAAAGTGACAAGAGATAGTGTGCAGGAAATAGTGGGTTCCCCTTCACTAGTACTGTTCAATAAAAGCCTAGAAGATCACTTGTGGAGAAGGTCATAAATAGGATCCTTAGATAGGTTCTGATTGGCCTGAATAACCTCTGAATTTCTCTAGTTTTGGTACCTCTATAAATATATCCAGCAGAGAATCTAAGACTAGGGATGAACAATAAATTCAAAGAAGTGAAATCTTCTGACCATTGAATTTTTTCTTTCCTTTCCACTTAGGCATGATCAGCAACTTGCTAGGAGAGGGAGCTGTGGACCAGTTGACTAAAATGGTGTTGGTCAACGCACTCTACTTCAAAGGCCAGTGGAAGCTGCCTTTTCCAACCAAGGGCACCCACCATCGTCTCTTCCACAAATCTGATGGAAGTACTATCTTTGTACCCATGATGGCCCAGACCAACAAGTTCAGTTGTAGTAAGTACAAGTACTCCTCTTTTTCTCCATCCAAGACTGAATAAATCCATTATTCATAAGAAGAGCATAACCTGGCTTAAATTCAGAAGTTCCCAGTTCTCAATCCAATGCTTTCTCCATTCTTTACCTTTAGCTCAAAAGGAGATTTTTGCACCTAGAAAATCTTGCTGTAATGAGAATGGAGGGTGGGAAAGTATGGGTAAATAGGAGTAGATTCTCAGGTTATATACTTAGGTAAGGAGGTGGAAAGGGAAGAAAATAAGGCTAAGAAGAGACAACTGAAATCTAAAGATACTGTGATGGTACTAAGACAATGATGATAAGCAAAAGAATAGAGGAAGGAGGAAGAGAACGGAAAATGAAAGAAACTTAAACATGAATTCCAGGCATGTATCTGAGAAATTTTAAGGATAAGAAAAGTGGAGAGATCCTCCTTAAGATGGGGTTGGGTTGCAAGGACTATTTTCATCATTGGTAAACTTTTCTTCCCCATGTCATTTTCTTGTTCTTTCTAGCTGAGTTCTTGACTCCCAGTGGGCACTACTATGACATTGTGGAACTTCCCTATCATGGTGACACTCTCAGTATGTTCATTGCTGCCCCCTATGAAAAGGAAGTGCCCCTCTCTGCCCTCACCAATATCTTAGATGCCCAGCTCATCAGTCAATGGAAAGGCAATATGACCAAACTGCCTCGTCTCCTGGTTCTGCCCAAGTAAGTTCTACCAAGAAAGGTTTTTCTCCCCTCCCCCTCCCCCTCCCCCTCCCCCCCTCATCTTTACCATCTGTATCAGGCCCCTTCCCTCAAGATAAATTCAGAATACTCTTGTGACTTGCTTATCTATTTTCCTCAGGCTCTGATACTCCCCCCAAAAAAATTTCTGGTAGTCTGAAATGGATTAAAAACAGTCCCTTCCTTTTGCTTTTGGTGAGGCATAGAGTATTGGAGTCTGTCTCTGGTCTCTTGCCCTCTAAAATACAAAGTAAGAGCCAGTCACAAGAAAACAGAAATCTGTACTGGGAGAGTGAGGGTAGGGCAAGTCTGAGATATCAATTTTTTAAAAAGATTTCTCCAATTCTTCAAAATTTTAAAAGAAAAGGGGGTGTGTAAATATCTCTTCTATTGAATTAGTAAACCTAACCTGAAGTTTTTAGGTAAAGCCTCAGTTAATAAAGCAAATTAAAAATAAAAATCCTTCTAAAAGAAGGAAGAGGGGGTGATTAGGGGTGAAGTTAGGTAATTTCAGAACTCCAAGAAAACCTTTCCCAGTGTCTGCCCCAATTTTTCAGATGCTTTTAATAGCTGCCTTTTTATGTGTGCTTTTCTTTTTTTTTTGTTCTTTAAAAAAAAACAAAAATTGTGGCAATCAGTCATGTCCTGGTGAGAAGTAAAGAGCTCAAAAGCTTCTCTGCTTGAGCTCTCTTCATGACTAACTAGAAAACAAAGTCTACAAATGAAATTTTTTTTTGAAATGTCCTTTCACAAGAATTTGCCCTTGACTCTCAACCAGATTGGGTAAAACAATACCAAAATTTTGGGGCTTATTTAAGGAAAGGAATCAATCACTGGCCATAACTTCCAAACCTATATATTTATCCCTAATTTTATCTCCAGAATTCCAGGCCAATATTTTCCAAATGTCTGCTAGGCATCTCCCAAGACAATGTCCAATCAGCACCTCAAATTCAACATAAACAAACCAGATCCACTTCTCTTTTCTTTTATCTCCAAATGCTTGTGTTTAGGGCACCAACAGATATCTAGTGGAGATACCTTGATATTAAACCTTACCCATACTTGTAAACTTCGAGAGATTTCTGACTTTATCTTTCCCTCACCTCCAGTTTGCGAAGTCACATTAATTCTACCTCCTCAGCATCTCCCACTTCTATCACCCTACCACTAGAGCTTTCATCACCCTTCTCCATTACTATTATCATAGTCTCATAGTTAGTTTGTTTCCCCAACTTCAAGTATCCTTTCACAATGATGCAAAATATTGTAATGAAAACAGTATGACCATGTCACTTTCCTGATCAAAAATTTTCAGTAATTCCCTTCCATAATCTGACTTTTCCATCTTTGTCTCATTACTGCTCCTTATACATTCTATATTCCAGCTAAATGAATCTACTAGCTGTTCCCCAAACTCAACAGTCTGCCTATTTCAAGTATCTGTACATTCCTATTTTGGAACACCCTCTTTCTTCATCTCTGCCTTTCAGAATATCTATCTTGCTTCAAGGTTTACCTCATATAATTGCTGCTGCCCTCTCCCACCTCAAACTTTTCTTATTATATTTTTTATCATCTCTCCATTGTCTCCTTTAAACCTTCCTTCTAAAATACAATATACTGTGTCCCATACTGCTTCCCCCTAGTGAAATGTAGGTTTCTTGAAGGAAGAGACAGTTTTGTTTTTGTCCTTCATGTTTCCAATTCCTAGCACTGTGACTCACTTTAAAAATGCTTACTGAATTAAGAATCTCATCAATAACAGAAATCTACTTCTTAGATGAACAGACCTTGCAAACAAATAAATATCTCACTCTACACTCTTTTAACCAGTTCAATATTCAACAATATTATCTCTTGGCAAAGAGGACAATAGATTGTTTAATAACAAGACTTTTGGGAAGAACATTACCTTAGATTCTGCTAATGATGTGTATGCTGAAATTGAGTTAAGTCCTCTGATTTTGCAGGTTTTCCCTGGAGAGTGAAGCTGACCTGAAAAGGCCTCTGGAGAACTTGGGGATGAAGGACATGTTTAACCCAAGGCTGGCAGATTTCACGAGACTTTCTGGTGAGGAATCCTCTTGGCATTATCTTGGTTCTTCTCCCAACCTCTGGGCACTTAAATTATCTGTAAATGTGCAGGGGGCAGGGGGAGGGGGAACAACATACAGAATATGGTTGACTGGCTCTTGTATCTATTGTTGTCTCAGACCAAGAAATACTCTGTGTGTCCCAGGCCTTACAAAAGGTGAAGATTGAGGTGAATGAGAGTGGTACTATGGCATCCTCAACTACTGGTAAGTCTGGCTCAATCAGAAATAGGGCAGGGTGAGAGGTAAAGGTAAGGGATGGTGTAAGGGAGCAGTCCTTGAAAAAACTCTAGGCACTGAAGAAAAAGTTTATTACTCCAAAGATACAGGAACTGGTTAACTAGTCTTTTGTTCCCCAAGGATGACTTAGGGTATAGCCTAGTCTTCCAAGTCCATCTCAGTGTGAACTAAACTTATTTCCCAATTCACGGTACTTTTCACTTTACAAAGCAGTTCCTTCTCTGTTCAAGGAAAGGAACATAGCTTTCATTCATACATTTACCAAGACTTTCTTCAATCACATTTCTGTTTAAAAGTGGGAGTTTTGCTTTCAAAAAAAAACTTGATTTCTTCCCTCTGTAGCTCCTGTAGGATACTGGTTATTGAAAAGTCTCCAAAAGACTAGCTTTTAAACAATGATTAATAAATATGTGGAAGTTGAAAAAGAAAAAAAAAGGAAAAGTAAAATCACCTGTTTAGTCAGAGAACTTGGATTCAAATCCCATTTTCAGATGCTTACTGCCTATATGACCTTGGGCAAGTCACTTAATCACCCTTGGTTTTCTGACCTATAAAATGAGAAGTTTGGACTAGATAAGCTCTAATGTATCTTCTAGTGCTGGATCTATAATTCTATGAACCCCAAGACATAGTACAGATTGATAAATTGACAAAAAGACTCCTTTAGATAAAGTCACAGATAATAAAAGGTTAATAGAAACCAAGATTTTTAGGGAATATCCCTGATTGTTCAAGGTTATTGGGTTTCATCTTTTTGGGGGGAGGGAGAAAACTTAGACTTTCTCCCAAACCATTTTTTAATTCTATTATCAAGACAGAGTAATTATTTGACAAGGATGTTGATTCTTATTTCTTAGCTTTAAGAGGTTTGTGTTTATTTTTGTTTTCTCTTCCAGCCATTGTTGTCTCTGCTCGAATGGCTCCCCAGGAGATCATCATGGATAGACCCTTCCTCTTTGTAGTCAGGCACAACCCCACAGGTAAGGGATTGGAAAATACCACAGTACTCTGAAGAGTATTACATTTTCAGGGCAGCTAGGTGGCGCAGTGGATAAAGGACCCCTGGAGTCAGAAGTACCTGAGTTCAAATCAGACCTCAAACACTTAATAATTACCTAGCTGTGTGGCCTTGGGCAAGCCACTTAACCCCATTGCCTTGTAAAAACCTTAAAAAAAAAAAGAGTATTACATTTTCAATAGAAGAGACTCAAAAAGATCATCTCCGTTCTTAGGGAAGTTCTAAGGAAAATTATGCTTAGTCACCACCATTCAGTTACATTTACCATATTTCCCCATGTATAAGACTGTCCCATGCATAAGATGCAACTTGATTTGGGGGGCCTGGAATTTCAATTCAAGGACCTTCTGCTCATAACTTTCAGACATCTTTTGGGCAAGTCTGGTATGTGAATACATGCTTAGTCCATTCAGTTTCATGAACCTGAAGTACCAATGTGTCTCTTTTGAAATCAGTAACTTCTTTTTCATCAGAAATTCTTCTTGCCTCAGACTGAACAATCTTTGTGGGCACAGGTATTCCACTTGCCCTTTGTTCTTCAATCCATCTCTTCAATTCCCTCTCTAAATTAGGCCTTTTGGCTGACTTGCCTCTCATGGCTTTCTGTCATGGTATTTTCAGTAGGGTTTCTTCTTCCTGTAGCCAGTCTTGGCTTGTTTTCTCAGTTGTAGGAAGAGGACTAAACTGACATTCAGCAGCATGATTTCCATTCACTTTTGCAAACTGGATCACTGTTAACTTGAATACAAAAATCTTTTCTGAGCCATTTCTGCACAGAATGTGGCAAAATGTAACCTAATAGAGTGGTAACAAATGAGAAACAATGAATGTGAAGACAACAAGCACAAAAAAGCAAAAAATGCAAGTAAAAAAAAATCTACAACCAGTGTATAAGAGGCTTCCAGTTTTTAGATCCCAAATTTTTCAGAAAAGGGTATGTCTTATTTGTGGGGAAATATGGTAATTTCCAACTAGTTGAGGCACTATGATGAAGTAGAAGAGTGCCAGATTGGTAACCAGGGTCTGAAATCCACTTCCAGCTCTGTCAGACATGAGATAAGTTATTCATTCTAAGCCTTATTTTCTTCATCAATTGAAGGGCAAAGATGGGCAATGAACCTTACAATCCTCTTTGGTTCTAAAATTTAGGGGCAGCTAGGTGGCACAGTGAATAGAGCACTGGCCCTGGAGTCAGGAGGACCTGAGTTCAAATCCAGCCTCAGACACTTAATAATTACCTATATGATCTTGAACAAGTCACTTTGTCCCATTGCCTTGAAAAAAGACAAACCTAAAATTCTAAAATTTCTTTTATTTCCTCTAGGAACAATTCTTTTCATGGGACAAGTGATGGAACCCTAAGAAAATGAAAAAGGAACACTCATTTCAAACAAAACTAAAAAGTGACACACAAAAAACCTCTTTTTTTCCCCATTTTTTTCTAGAAAAAGAGGAAAAAACAACCATTTTTCCCTTTTAAAATCTTAACCTCAGGTCTTGGGCCTCTCACACAAAGGCTCTGAGTCTTCTTTCCTTCCATAATGGGGGAGGCAGACAGTGAATTTCCAAGAGGGGCTGAAGCTATATTTTAAGACTTTCAGGGTCACTCAGACAATCTGCTTCTATTTGGCCAATCCTCTGTACCCTGATTCCCATTAAGACCCTGAGAAAGAAAAAAACAAGAATAATGGGAGTTTTAGTGTATCTGCTATCTGCTTCCCAGTCATGTTGCCTTCATTGTTCACCGAAGGAGGTCAGTAGAAAGAACATACTTCAATCCTGTTCTAACTGGATATTGACCATCATCCCCTCCAAAAAGAGGCCTTCTAAGGATAGGCAAAAATACTCTCAGATGGCACCAAGACTCACTTTGGCACAGTACCTAGAAAAACAATGCAAAGATTACTTTGAACTCTAAGTGATTTTGCTTACTCAGAGAAGCTAATCTTTTGTTCCTCTCATCCTTTTTGAGGAAGAAGAGACAGATAAATAGGAGTGGATCTTTTCCAATTTTATTTTCTGGGAACAAGAGAATCATTAGCATAGTATGTGTGAATATTGTATGTCTACCTAAACTGTGTGTGTGTGTGTGTGTGTGTATGACAGATGTCAAGAAGATTTAATATATTTGTATATTGTTATTGTTATTTGCACTTATTCTGCTTCTGTGTAGGAGAGAACAATGAAGCTCCTTAGCCCTAGCAAAATTTACTGAGTTCATTAGGAAAGAAAACCATTACTAGTGTATAATAAGCCCTGCAATGCCACCTTGTGACCACATAAATGCCTATAATTTCTCATTTCAGGCTAGAGAAGCTTACAGGTGCTTTCATTTTTAGTTTGACTCAGAGGGGTGTATAGGTCAAGTCCTTACACATGCCAACTACCACCTATTATTAGAAGGTAGTTAGGTCCTGTCAGTGGAAATCCATTTCATAGTCTCCTGGAGTTGTGTCATAGAGGTCAAGTTAGGAGAAATAAGAATTTTTTAAAATTGAATATTTCCTAATTATATGAGATGGAATATTGACAGGAAATGGTGGAACTCAATCACTACACTATATATGAGTTCTATAGCAAGCTACATTAAGTAGAGTCCTTCATTATCTTTCCTACTAATTTTTATCATGCACTGAATGGTGAGAGCTATATATATTACTCACAATGTGATACAAAATTATTGATCTGAATTTTCTTGAAGCAATTTGTATATAATTAACTTTTTTATCTACTTTTTATATGTAAATAAAATAATTTAAAAAACTAATAAAACACTCAAAATGGTTCCTTTTTCTTTTATTCTATGTGGTATGTGGTGTCAGACCAAAGGTTATATTAACAAGTTGCTACATCTGAAAGAAATCCTAAAGAAATGCACAGAATAGAAATTGTAGCCTACCAAGGGTTAAAAACAAGTACAGAGAATTAGCCAGGTATCCATTTTAAGTGGTAGCAAGCAGGTACATTTTATGTGGAGGTGTGATTGTCCTAGATGTCAGCTTCAAAAAAGCAAGGTTATATCCTGAAACATGTTACCTCCATTCCCCCAAAATACGGCAAGGAGAACCTTACCTCCTATTTTTGCTGGGACTGATTAGTCCACTCTATCTTGGAATCCCATTCCCCTTTACTAATTCTTTAAAGTGCAAACCAAATTCACCAATCATTTCTCCACCCCCCACCCCCCGTTCACCTTTCTAAACTTCTGTAACATTATTTATTATCTGTATTACTCCTTTAGGATATTGCCATATCTCACATACTTCTGATAATCTTTAGTTTCTATATTGTTACTTAGTTTTTATGTGTTTATAAACTTCTTGAGGGAATGGACTTTGTAATTTCTTTCTTTGTAACTTCCTCAAACTTTACAAAAATTTCATTTAAAAATGCCTTCAAAACTAGAAACACTAGTCTGGTCAGAAATCACTTCAATAGAAACTCATATTTATATTTTCATAATTATTTTTAATTGAAAGAAGCCCCCACCCTCAAAAACCATGTACATTTTTATATCTTAGTAATAAAGACCAATCATTTAAAAATGAAATTACCTATAAGATCAAATATAAAGTCCTTTTTGGCATTTAAATCTCTTCGCAGACTTCCTTTTCTGCCCTAGACTTTCTCCTATCCTGTGCACATCCAACATATTAACATATTTGCTGTTCTTCAAATAGAAAACTTCATCACTTATCTTCTTGCCTTTACAATGGTAAATGGTAGAATGCCTCAAAACTAGAAGTCTTTCCCTCAACAACTCTTAGAACCCTTTATTTCCTTCAAGGTTAAATTGAATTTCTTTCTGTAGGAGGTCTTTTGTCCTATCCTATCCCTCCCAATCCACCTCCCCACCTTCTATAACTATGTATATATTTTAAAGAAACATTTATTTATTCATTTGTCTTTTCTATTAGAATATAAGCTCATAAGTAGGCTGGCACATGGTAAGATTTTAATAAATGTTTGTTGCCTGAATAAGCAAAATCTCATTTACAATGAACAAGAAACCACAAAATACTCAGAAATTAACTTACCCAGAAATATACATGGTCTATACTTGGAAACTATAAAACCATAATGTCTGATATAAAGAAAACTAAATAATTGGTATTTTCATGACTGAGTTCAATAAATATATCAAAAATATTACTTTCCAATTTACATGTTTAATGCAATGCAATATGATACAAATTTATTAAATGCCAGGCATTGAGGATACAAATATATAATCCCAACCCTCAAGGAATTTATTTATTATTTATTTGTTTGTTTTTGTTATGTAAACAATTGTACATTTATTTGCCATTCTAAAACTTCAGGATCAAGTTTACATAATTTTGCTAAATTTCTGTGTTTGCTCAGAAGCAGTTTACAGTACTAAAACCAACCAGCCAAAGAATAGCTTCAACAGAAAGTTATATCTGGTGGCAGGGCAGGGACAGGGCTGAGGTGAAAGGAGAGAAGAAAAGAAAAAAAAAGAAAACAAGAATGCTAAGGTGAAATGTAGGGTGGTACAGAATGGGCTATCACAAATGTTCACAGAAAAAAGGTCAGTCAGATCTTCTGCAAAAAGCCTACACACTTCAGTCAAGCACATCAGTAGAATGATTTGGAAACAAAAATTATTTCAGCCACTTGTGATTTCCTTTGAATGAAAAGGAATCTGAAGGCTAACAGCTGATCCCAGTCATCCATGCTGCTTCACATGTATGCTGTTCCAGATGAGATGCCCAAGTTTCGGTCCACACCATTGCTCAAGGAATTTCCAATGGAATGGGGCAAGACAACATGCCAAAAAAAGGTGAAAACTGGATGGGGAGAGCAGAGGGTACTCAGAATGGGGTGGGGGGGAGAGGGCATGATCATGGAGGAGTAGAAACCAAGTGGTGCAGTTTAATGCGAAATGAAAATTTGATTAATGCATCTGAGCCTGAAGTTGGGACAAGATTTTTTGCTCCACTTTCCAGTCCTCTAATCAGAGACAACTAAGACTACTGATGAGATGCAAAAACCTAAACTGGAGGAATATAAAGGGTTTCATAAAAACTTAATGAGCTTACAGGTTATTCTCTTTAGAAGGTGGAGATGTGTTTCTATCAAATTGGATTTTGCTGACTGACCTCCAAGATGAATTAACTGCTAGCCTAGAAAAGGAAAATGATATATCTGATCATCCCTTTTCCACTTTTCTTCCAGAAAATTCTCCGAATGCAGTAAATGAAGGTTTCTCAACACTAAGGACAAGTTTATGGGAAAGGTCCATGACAACTACATTTACTCAATTGCACTTAGCTAGAGCGAGAGTCTCTAGAATCTGCTGCTGGGGCAGACCAAACATAAAAAGTATATCCAAGTTTTCAATTCAATAAGTATTTAGCATAAAATATAATTAAAATATTATTTTTTTACTTTTTTTATTACAGCTTTTCTATAGAAGTGTCATGTCCTCTGGGCTCACTCCTCAAGTCCATACCAGCACTAGGAAATTGCCACTCCCAGAGGAGCAGTTGTTAAACTCTCAAGGTTTATGGGTAACCCTATGAATTCCCGGCTTCCTAAAACTAGTTCATGAGCTTACACAAGTGTTTTACCTCAATGATGATTAGATACAGTTCTTTAGCAAAGGGATTTAATGGGAAACACAACTGGTACACAACATTCCTTCCCAAATAGAAATAATACTTTTCTCTTGCCCACACAAAGTCCCTAAGTAGAACAGGGCCAAACTTAAAGAACCATGGTAGTGAGCCACATGTGTGGCCAAGGAGATCCTCAATTGCTCCTGTCCTGGAATTTTTCTGCCTTTGAATAGTCCTGATAACATTCTCTTAGGTATTATAATAATAATAATAACAATAACAACAATTATATCATGCCTTCTATGGGTCAAGCATTATGTTATGTACTTTACAATTATCTTATATATATATATATATATATATATATATATATATATATATATATGTATATATACTTACAACAACCCTGAAAGGTAGGCACTATTATTCTTCCCACTTTGCAAATAAGGAAACTGAGACAAAGTTTAAATACCTTGCCCAGGTAACAGAGTTAATAAATATCTATGGCTAGATTTGAATTCATGTTTTCCTAACTTCAAGGCCAGAGTTCTATCACTTAGCTCTTTGTGGGATAGGTTATCCAGTGCTGGACCAGATTACTTCTGCTACTTCAGGTGTCAGAGAAGGGGAAAATACTAGATGTCATCTAGCTGGGAGGGCCTGGACTAGGCTGCTGTTGCTTAACTATAAAACTGAAATCTATTCAGACATCATAATAACCACAAGATCAATACCAGGGCATATTTACCTCAAGGCTGTTACTCAGTAACCTCCTGATTTTTTTTGCCTACTGATACCATGGCCAGTGGACACTTGTACTAACTCTTGTTATAGACAGGCTCTATGGATCTCCAAAATTCATCAGGTGATACAAACTCACTTGAAAATGTCTGTTTGCCTAATATCAGGAAAGAATTTATTCAAAAGAAACAGAGGTACTATGTACTCATAGTGCCAGGTGAAAGAATTTGGCCAGGTGACTCCTTTATCCCGAAATTCTAGTCAGTCCTCCTACTTAAAGCTTAGGAGATAGGGGAAAGGTGGCAGGGAGGAGAGGTCTTTTTTTTTCTGTATACACACTCAGCTTTAGTTTAGAACCTGTTAATTCAGCAATTCTTTATGCTCCAAAGTCAATTAGAAGACTTTTTGAATACTAACTAACACAATACTAACTAACTAACACAATACTAACCATTTAATTGCTCATTATCAGAAGTTTCCATATTGTAGAATGAAAGCAAGCAGAGAATAATACATGCTCTTGGACCTGGGCCCTTATTAACCAGTTTTCCTCATTATTTTAAGATGGTTTAGTTTGTTTGTTTGTTTTTTAGTTTTCTTTTTGCAAGGTAATGGGGTTAAGTGGCTTGCCCAAGGCCACACAGCCAAGTAATTAATAAGTGTCTGAGTCCGAATTTGAACTCAGGTCCTGACTCCAGAGCCACTGTTCTATCCACTGTGCCTAGCTGACCCCATGGGTTTGTTGCTTTAAAAAAAACTGATTTTAAAAAAAAGGAGGGTTAAAAGAATGTAAAATTTCATCTACATAATCTCTGTAGCAATCATCTAGGTATTCACCCAGAAGAGAATAATTAAGATGGAAAATTTCTTATTTCCCCTTATCAGATTGTCTTTAAGGATAATGTACACAGCAATGGTAGGCAAAGGGAGAAAGGGGGAAGAAACTATTGCCTCAGTACAATCTCAATGAAATTTAAGAGAGATGCCCTACTCTCCTCAATGATGACCAATCTCTTATCATGATAATCAACTCTCAGGAGTTTTTAGTATTTGATCATCTGGTTCCTTTTTTCATGACTGACATGTATTTGAGAGAATTATGTTATCTTCTTTCCAATCTTCCTCTCAGGTTGCTGGGTGAATGTCTACCTCTCCCATGTCTTCTGCTTCAAGTAAAAGAATTCTAGAATTTGACTTTTTGGCTAAAAAAGAGGGATTAGCTAAGGGTAATATGATCCTAGAATCTAGGCTTCTATCCAAAAAAGGGAAAATTTCTTGTCTAGTGCTGACCTGAATCTACCTTCTTGAGTTTCCCAAGGACAAATGTTTGTAGAGCAAATCTTCTATTGAGAGAAGAATTTTGTAAAGCAGTGCATTTTTTTTGAAATGTAATACTGTTGTTTTTAATGAACATCCGATTTGACTTAAGACATTTTGCCATATCCTCGGGATCCCCCATGCATGTTTCATGTAGCACATAATCACAACTTTAAATAAAAAGTTTATTTTATATATTCTTCCCAGACTTGCAACTGTTAAAAAAATTTAAACCTATCTGATAATATTTACACTTATACATTAGCTATACAGAACTTAGAGATTAAAAGGCTTTTCCTCTGAATTAGAACAATACAAAATATGTATTTTTCATTAAGGAAATCACTATTTACATCACCTTTTAAAAACCAATTTTAGGGGGTGGCTAGGTGGTGCAGTGGATAGAGCACCGGCCCTGGAGTCAGGAGGTCCTGAGTTCAAATCCAGCCTCAGAGCAAGCCACTTAACCCCATTTGCCTTGCAAAAAGAAAATCTTAAAACAAAAAAACAATTTTAACAACATGAGTAACAAGTCAATATATGTACACACTCTCTCTCTGCATGTATATATATACATATATACATACACATACATATACACACACAAGAGACACACACACATATATACATGTGTGTATATATATGAGCCATACACACACACACATATGAAAAAGTTTACACTTCTGTAAGATGCAGCAGAAAATAAACAGGTAAAGTTAACTTACTGATGTCAGTGAGAGCTGTAGTACCCTTCCACAAATGAATCTTAATTAAGGGAAATTGTATATCTAAAACTGATTTCTAAAAAGTGTCTATGTATATAACCTTGTATAAAACAATGTGAATGTACCAATGAATTTTCTTTCTTTAAAATATCAAGTGGGAACTTCCTGTAGTGAATTAGTGATATATTTCTTGAAGTTGTACTATACACTGCATATTAATATATCTTTGTTACCAAAAAATAAGTAATTCTGGTTTCCTATTGTTTTTTCAAGGGCTAAATCGCTCTTCCCATAAAACACATTTTTTTGCTTAGGGGAAGGGAGATTTTAATTGAACTCATATTTTAACAGTTTCTAGCCCTTTTGAAACTGTCATCTCAAAACATACCTCCTCCTTAAGTATTCGCTGTTATCTAGCAATTGTATTCACTGTCACTACATCTCATCTAAGTTGGTACGATAGTAAAAAACGTTTGTTTTTAGAAATGCAATGTATAAGCATATGGAAGCATATGCTTGATGAGAAAGAGGCCTGTTCTTGGACTGTGAGAGCTCTAGTGCCCTTTCAAGGCAATGCATTTCTTGATGATAGAGAAGGTTCTATTGCTGTGAGGAGCAATAGCAAGATCTATAACTCATGATGTAGAGAAGTATGAGACCTGGACTTTGCAATCCATAAACACTGTGAATTACTGAGACAGTTGTGGATCAGGTTATATATCTAACAGCCCTGAGTGTACTTCCATTTCAGGGGTGCCCAAGCCCTTATAGTAGGACCAGACTAAATGAGTATATTCATTGAAAGAAGACTCATGAATCCCCAATCAGTTTGGCACAAATATGGGAGTCTTTAGGACTCTGATGGAAAGTAGGACTCAGTAAAAAAGAGAGGATAGTTTTATTTACTGTTTATGAGCTCTTTTGAGTCCTTTTACATGTTTATTACTTTCTGTAAGGTAGAATAAAGGCAGTCTAATATTCAATAAATGCATTATTTTCTGGAGTGATTGCAGTGAATATGGTGAGAACATGTTGTCCACTGATGTGGAGATCTAGACACATGCTATATTTGCACATTTTCTCAGTGTAAACTGCCAGTGGAAGCAAGAGTCAAAGAAAGAGTGAATGACTTGGGGTCTAAGCAAGTTCAGTTGGTTTTAAGGTATATGGCCCAGAATCTCTAAGTTCTGAATTTATATGCCCTATATTTTTCCCATTCTTTGGGCAACCTCAAAGATTTCTAGCTTTACTAGATAAAGGTTGACTATTATGGACTAGTATCAAATATTTTCAAATGGGTAGGTTACATACAAATTATGGCATATAAATACATTTCTCACTGAGTGATCTCATCACCTTACACAGTTCAATTTTCATCTGAATTCAGGTAATCTAGGTTAAATATCCAATCCTGGTCCCTCTCCTGAGCTATAGACCTGCATCACAAACTGGATGTCCCATCGGTCTCTCAAACTTAACACATGGAAAACAGGAATTATCTTTCTCCCTGAATCTGCTTACATTAGGATCAGCATCCTAATGTCCTCAACCCTTCTGTACATTAAGCTAGTTTTTCCTTAAAAGATATTAAAACTGTCCTTATGATAGGAATGGCTCAGGGAACTAAAAGCAAAAGTGTTGAATGACTTTCTGGTTATATGAGCACAAAATAAGCATGAGGAATTCAATTCTCTCACAGTCATTTGGCTGGTAGACCAAGATGGACAACTCATGGGCAAGACGAACTTTGCTCAGCTAAATTAATTCATAGAGAACTCATAGTATATCCTTATTGAACAACTTTCCCTTGATATGGCCAATTCTTTTTGTTTACTGTTGAATGGCTTATAAAGTGTCTCATTTAATTATCTTATTAAACTTAAACTACCTGAGTTAGGTCTAGCCCAAGAATACTTCCCTCCTTCCAAATTTTCCTATTACTGTCAAGGCAGCACAATCTTTCAAGTAACTCAGGTTCATAACTTCACTGTTGTCCTGGTCTCTATACTCTCAATTCACATGTCCAATTTGCTGCTAAATCTTGAAATTTCTAGTTTAATAATATTTTCCTTTCATAATCTGCATCCCTTTCTTTCCATTTACATAGCTACACCTCTACTTCAGTTCTTTATTATCTCTCACTTGGTTTATTACAGTAGGCCTCTAACTGCTCTATGGGCTATAAAGCCTTTCCCAGTCCAATCTATCTTGCACTTAGCTGACAGTGATTTTCATAAAGTATAGGCCTAAGTATGACATTCCCTTGTTCAATGAATTTCAGTGGCTCCCTATTTGCTTCAGAATCAAATATAAACTATTCTATTTAGCAATAAAGGATATTCATAACCTGTTACCTTCATATACTCCCAGTCTCTTATTCCCCTCTATATACTCTATGATCCAGCTTCACTGGTCTGGTACAAGACACAAATAATACTTCATTCCCCCTTGCCTCAAATACTCTACCTTTTCTACTATACCTCTTAGTTTCCCTTGAAAATTCTGCTTAAAAAAATTTGGGGGATGTGGCTAGGTGGTGCAGTGAATAGAGCACAAGGCCCTGGAGTCTGGCCTCAGACACTTAATAATTACCTAGCTGTGTGGCCTTGGACAAAGCCACTTAACACCATTGCCTTGCAAAAATCTTTTTTTGCTTAAATCCTTTTCTGTAAGAGATCTTTAGCAGTCCCCCAACATTGTTGGTGCCTTTCCCTCTCATATTACTCATACATATCATGTGCTTCCTAACTCTGGTCTTTCCTCCCTTTCTCTCCTTCCTTCTCTCCTTCCCTCCTCTCGCTCTTTCCATATTGGATAGCATACACCTGAGGGTGCTCTGCCCAAAGGAATATGTTTTGATAGCTGAAACCTAACAAGATATCTTGAGGCTTATGGGTTAAATTTCTTTCTTAAGGGGCAAACCTTAAATCCCAATGGCCAACATAGGTCTTAGCTAGGATGATTGTTTGGGCCTATATTTCCAAATCCCTCCCACCCCCCCACCCCCCATCCACACAAGGCTCTGAATAAGTGTAAATAGTAATTGTTTCTGCTTTGGCCAGAAACTCTAAGGGTCTTCTCCTCCCTGCCCCCCGCATTGATTTTGTTTTTACTAGGTAAAAGAGGCCATTCTTTGCTTCATTCCTTACAAAGAATGGGCATTCCCTCAGTCAAACTTAGACCTAGGAAAGTCCTTAACTTAAAAGTGTCAAGATATCCCACTGAATTTCTAGTTTCATCCTAATCTACAACTGGCCAAGCAAACTGCCCAAATCTCTTAGAACCAGAGGCCAAAGTAGAAAGAATAGGAATCAACCAATCAATTCCTAAGAGAAACTCTAAAATGAAAAATCTTAGGAACATTATAGGCCAAAGGAAAAAACAGAAGAAAATATAAAATACCTCATCAGCAAAACCACTGACCTCAAGAATAGATTGAGGAGGGGAAACCTGAGAATTATTGGACTTCCTGAAAACAATGAAGAGAAAAAAAAAAGCCTGGACTTAATATTACAGGATCTAGTGATGGAAAATTGCCCTTATATCATGGAACCACAGGGCAAAGTAGTTATTGAAAGAATACATTGCTCCCCTCCAGAAAGAGATCCTAAAATGAAAACACCAAGGAATGTTATGGCTAAATTCTAGAACTATCAGATAAAAGAGAAAATCCTGCAAGCAGCCAGAAGGAAACAATTTAAATACCAAGGAGCCACAGTAAGGATTACACAGGACCTGGCTGCATTAACATTAAGGGACTGAAGGCCCTGGGATGAGATATTCCAAAGAGTAAGGGAATTTGGAATGCAGGCAAGAATCCACTATCCCACAAAGCTGAGCCTTCTTTTTCAGGGGGAAAGATGGACATTTAATGAAATAGAAGAATTCCAAAAATTACTGATGAAAAGACCAGAGCTAAATAGAAAATTTAGACATCAAACAGGAGGTTCAAGAGACACATGAAAAGATAAAAAAAGGGGGAGGTAAAGAAAAAAAAAACTGCTATCCAATAAGTTGAAACTGGCTATATCCCAGCACGGAGGAAAAGATTCTCATAACTCTTGAGAATTGTAACTCTAACAGAGAGAATATACTTAGCCAGAAGTGATGGACATTCATGACCTATCCATGAGACTGCTATATAAAGAGATGTAACTGGCTTTAACCCCACTTGGGAGAAAGACTCTAATAACTCTCAAGAATTTTAACTCTATTAGATAGAATGTACTTAACTAGAAGTGATGTATACTCAGAATTTTTTATGACTCAGAATGATTTTAAAAACACTACCTCCTTAAAAAGGGGGACAGGAAAGAGACGGGAGGAGGGGATTGAATGGGGTAAATCTCATTACATTAAGAGGTACAAAATACCTATGGTAATAACAGGGAAGAAGGGAGAAGATGAGAAACACCTGAATCTTCTTCTCATCAGACTTGGCTTAAAGTCAATTTACACACATACTCAGTTAACTTAAAAAACATCTAACCTTTCAAGTACTAAAAGGGGAAAAGGGGAGGGGGGATGGAGAAAGGGAAGGGGAGGGAAAAAAGGGGGAACTAACAAAAGGAAGGGAAGGGGAAAGGAAAAAGGGGAAGGGGAAAGAAAGGAGAGGGGTGTATATAGGAGGGCAAACACACTGAAGGGGGTGGTATTCAGAAACAAAATACTGGGGAATACAGATAAGGGGGAAGAGGAAAATACAAACAGAGGGAAGATAGTATGGAGGGCAATAAAGAATTAGTAATCATAACTCTGAATGTGAATGGAATGAACTCTCCCTTAAAACATAAGTGAATAACAGAGTAGATTAAAAACCAGAATCCTACAATATGCTTCTTACAAGAAATTCATTTGAAACAGAGAGATGCATATAGAGTAAAGGTAAAAGAGTAGAGCAAAATATATTTTGCTTCAGCAGAAGTGAAAAAAGCAAGGGTAGCAATCTTTATTTCAGATAAAGCAGCTGCAAAAATAGATAGCATTAAAAGAGGTAAGGAAGGAAACTTTATCCTCCTAAAAGGTACCATAGACAATAAAGTGATTTCAATACTGAATATATATACATTCAATGGGATAGCATCCAAATTCTTAGAGGAAAAGCTGAAAGGAATATAGGAAGATATAGACAGCAAAACTCTACTAGTGGGAGACCTCAACCTCCTGCTCTCAGTTCTAGATAAATCAAATCATAAAATAAACAAGAAAGAAGTTAAGAAGGTAAATAGATTGTTAGAAAAATTAGATATGGAAGATTTATGGAATAAATTGAATGGGGATAGAAAGGAATATACCTTTTTCTCTGCAGTACATGGTACTTATAGAAAAATTGACCATGCACTAGGACATAAAAACCTAATGATCAGCTACAGAAAGGCAGAAATAGTTAATACATCTTTCTCAAATCACAATGCAATAAAAGTCATATGCAATACTGGGAGAAGGAGACATAGACCCAGAACCAACTGGAAACTGAATAACCTCATTTTAAAGTATGAGTAGACCAAAAAACAAAGTATAGAAAGAATTAATCATTTTATCTTAGATAATGACAATAATGAAACAACATACCAAAACCTATGGGATTCACTCAAAGTGGCTGTCAGGGGATATATTATATCTTTAAATATGTACATGAATAAATTAGAGAAAGAGGAAATCAATGAACTAAATATGCAACTAAAAAAATTAGAGAAAGAACAAATTAAAAACCACCAATTAAATACGAAATTAGAAATTCTAAAAATTAAAGGAGAAATTAATAAAAGCAAAAGCAAAAAACTATTGAATTAATAAATAAAACCAAAGTTTGGTTTTATGAAAAAAACAATAAAATTGACCTCTGGTCAATATAATTTAAAAAAAAGAAAGAAGAAAACCAAATTGCTAGTATCATAAATGAAAAAGGTGAACTCACCATTATCACCACTACTATTCAATATTGTATTAGAAATGTTAGCTTCAACAATTAGAGAAGAAAAAGAAATTGAAGGAATTAGAATTGGGAAAGAAGAGACAAAACTCTCACTCTTTACAGATGACATGATAGTATACCTAGAAAATCCCAAGAAATCACCCAAAAAACTACTGGAAAGAATTAGCAATTTTAGCAAAGTTGCAGGATATAAAATAAGCCCTCATAAATCCTCAACTTTTCTATATATGTATAGCAAGATACAGCAGGAAGAGCTAGAAAGAGAAATCCCATTCAAAGTAACCTCAGACAATACAAAATACCTAGGAGTCTATTTGCCAAGACAGATTCAGAAACTTTTTGAAAACAATTATAAAACACTTCTCACACAAATTAAATCATATTTAAATAATTAGACAGATATCAACTGCTCATGGATAGGTAGACCTAATATAATAAAAATGACAATTCTACCAAAAATGCTCTACCAATCAAAATTAAAAAAAAATTACTTTAATGAGTTAGAAAAAGTTGTAAGTAAATTCATATGAAGAAATAAAAGATCAAGAATTTCCAAGAATTTAATGAAAAAAAGTGCAAAAGAAGGGGGCTTAGCCCTAGCTCACTAAAATTATATTATAAAGCATCAGTCATCAAAACTATTTGGTATTGGCTAAGAAATAGAGTGATGGACCAGTGCAATAGACTAGGTGCAATAGCAGGAAACTATTATAGTAATTTGTTGTTTGATAAACCTAAAGAGTCCAGCTATTAGGATAAAAACTCTCTCTTTGATAAAAACTGCTGGGAAAATTGGAAGTTAGTATGAAAGAAACTTAGATTAGACCAACACCTCATACCCTATACCAAGAGAAGATCAAGATTAATACAGGATCTATACATAAAAACCCTATTATAAGCAAACTAGAAGATCAAGAAGTAGTTTACCTGTCAGATCTATGGAAAGGGAAGCAGTTTATGACTAAGGAAGAGATAGAGAACATCATTAAAAACAAACTAGATGATTTTGATCACATTAAATTAAAAAGCCTTTGCACAGACAAAACCACTGTAACCAAGATCAAAAGAAATGTAGTAAACTGGGAAACAATCATTACAACTAATGTTTCTGACAAAAGACTCATTTCTAAATATACAGAATTGAATCAAATTTTTTTTTATAAAAAGCCATTCCCCAATTGACAAATGGTCAAAGGATATACAAGGGCAATTTATAGATGAGATCAAAGCAATTCATAGTCATATGAAAAATTGCTCTAAATCATTACCTATTAGAGAAATGCAAATTAAAGCTTCTCTGAGGTACCACCTCACACCTCTCAGACTGACCAATATAACCAGAAAGGATAATGATCATTGTTGGAAGGGTTGTGGGAGATCTTGGACATTATTACATTGTTAGTGGAGCTGTGAACTCATCCAACCATTCTGGAGAGAAATTTGGAGCTACACCCTAAGGGCAACAAAAATGTGCATACCCTTTGATCCAGCAAAACCACTACTGGGTCTATACCCTGAGGAGATGATGAAAAAGGGCAAAAACATCACTTGTACAAAATATTCATAGCAGTCCTGTTTGTGGTGGCAAAGAATTGGGAATCAAGTGAATGTCCTTCAATTGGGTAATGGCTTAGCAAACTGTGGTATATGTATGTCGTGGAATACTATTGTTCTATTAGAAACCAGGAGGGATGGGAATTCAGGGAAGCCTGGAAGGATTTGCATGAACTGATGCTGAGTGAGATGAGCAGAACCAGAAAAACACTGTACACCCTAAGAGCAACATGGGGGTGATGATCAACCTTGATGGACTTGCTCATTCCATCAGTGTAACAATTTGGGGTCCTCTGCAATGGAGAATACCATCTGTATCCAGAGAAAGAACTGGAGTTTGAACAAAGACCAAGGACTATTACCTTTAATTTAGAAAAACAACCTGATATCTTATTGTCTGATCTTGCTATCTTTTATACTTTATATTTCTTCCTTGAGGATATCTCATTACATTCAATTTGGATTAATGTATACCATGGAAACAGTGTAAAGACTGGTAAATTGCCTTCTGCCGGGATGGGGGAAGGAAATAAGATTAGGAGGGAAAATTGTACAACTCAAATAAAATCTTTAAAAATGCTTTCCTATACTCTTAATAAACTCTATCAAAAGGAAAAAATAAACAAATCCTCTAAAAATAAATATGGGAAAGGAGACATGTATTTTTTTGGAACTACAATGTTAAATGTGAACTATACAAATAAAAAAGCTAGCTATAGTTAGGGAAGATTCATGGTTTAAAAGTAGTACTTTTTTTCCTCTTCTTTTTTGTATATGGAAATGTTTGTATCAGTTAAATTCATAACAATAAAAAGAAATTTTTTAGAAATATTAAAGCAGATGCTCAAGTCTTTAGCGTTTTGGGGAAGTATTTGATAGGGGGTGTGTGTGTGTGTGTGTGTGTGTGTGTGTGTGTGTAGGGGGAAGTGTGTTAGTATGTATATGAGAAAGGGAGACGGAGCAAGGAAAAAAGACAAATACAGATTTTCATTAGTAAACTTATCTCTTTGGGAGCTTCTTGGTTGATATAAAAATAACTTCCCATAATTCAATTATATTTATAAACTTTTTTTAATGTGTTTAGTTAGAGGTCTAGAAACTGAGCGGGAAAAGGACAAAGAAAGAGACAGAACTATATCTGAAAGTAGTATGTTCTTATCACATAACTCTCATATAAGTCTTCCTACAGATTGGATTCCCAAAATTCCTGAACCAAATGCCCTTCCTCTTCTTAGGGATGTACAAATATGGCTTCTGGGAGGTTGAACAGCTAACAGAAGTGACTTGCCCAGGGTCACACAAAGTGTCTGAGGCTAGATTTGAATACTTCTGTTTGCCTCAATTCCTCATCTGTAAAATGAACTAGAGAATAGAGAAAGAAATGACTACTCCAGTATCCTAGCCAAGAAAACCATAAATAAGTCAGGTTGTGACTCATGACTAAACAGCAACAAAAATCAGTAGCTGAGTCATTATGCCCCTCACTGTTCTTGTTAGGTATTTTAATATTGACACTTTCTAACTTCAGGATTTTCTATTATATTTCCCAATACTTTCAATATAGTATGTTCAAAGGATCTGCTAATTCTGTGTTCATCTGTGAAACTGGTTAAGTCAGTTAAGCTTTTGGTCTTTAGTTTGCATATCTATAAAATGAAATCCATAAATGATTGCAATAGCTAATCTCTAAGGAACTGTTCAATTCTAAGGGAAATTAATCTGTTAGAATGAGTGAATAGACTGGAAGAAAAACAGAAATATAAACAGGGAGACTGATTTCAAGTCTATTTAAATAATCTAAGCATAAAGTGATAGGAACCTGAATAGGGGTGATGGTGGCAATAAGCATGGGCAGGAAGGAAAAAATACCAAAGACATTTGGAAAGTTTCTACTTGAACTTGTTTGGAGTTTGGTGACTATTTGAATATGAAAGTGAGATCAAAGATGGTTTCTAGCCTAGTAGACTAAATGAATGATGCTACTAGAATTACAACCTTCTTAGTTTAGGTCAAAAACACCTTGAGTCAATATGTAATTGGAGTCAATGTAAAAGGATATGTGTGTGTCACTTGTTTATTTTGCTCATGTAAGTTGCCCACATGAGTCTATCTAGATGCCTCTAAAGTCTTCTCCCCCCACCCTTCTCCAAGGGAGACTTTGGTTCTTGCCAGGAGAGGGAATCAAAAGGTTGAAACCAGAGACTCTCTCCTCAGAGAGAGCTTGCCAGTTTAGACCCCACATGATATATCTAAGGCTTGACTCCATTCCCAACAAATGCTAGTTCCACAATGAACACATGTAGAAAATAAAATCATTTTTCCAAATGAACAGCGAAACATAAATCTGAAAAAGTATGCCTAGGAGATTATGTAACAGACAAAACAAAGAGAAATGAATACTATCATGGAGAATGAGATAACTCAGCTTAGCCAACAGAGAGATCTCACCCATAGAGAAATTTCCCACAATTTTTACAGTAACAAGCTGGGAACAGTGACACAATTGACACTCCTTTATTTCTTGACTTCTTCCTCAAAATCTCTCTCTCTCTCTCTCTCTCTCTCTCTCTCTCTCTCTCTCTCTTTAAGTACATGAATCTGGAATAACATGACTTCTCTCTTAAAGCTGGAAGTCAAAAGACTAGGATTTCTTTTTTCTTTCACCAGCTCCATCCCTTACACAAACTTGTAGTACTGAAAAATTACTCCATCAATAAGGAAAAGCTTAAGCAAATGGCCCTTTAAGCCAAGAGTTAGACTAAGTTTCACAAGAGCAATTCCACAATAGATAAATATAGATAATTCCACAATAGATAAAAAGATACAGTTCTCAAAAAGAACTGCAAACTATTAACAACCACATGAAAAACTGATTTAAATTATAAAATAAAGAAAAATGAAAATTAAAACAGCGCTTGGGTTTCACCTCAAACCAAACAAAATGGAAAATACTACAAAAGATGGAAACAAGAAATGTTAAAGGGAGACTAGTTGTAAAAAAAAATACACCTTCTCTCAAAGCTCCCCCTATTAAGCATATACCCCAAGGAAGACAAAGACAGAAGGCTAAGTCCCATATGTTTTCATTGCAGGACTTACTGCTCATAGAACTTCAGGAAGACTTATATGAACTGATGCAGAGCAAAGCAAGCAGAACACTGAAAATATGAAGAACATGATGAATACAATAATATAAATGGAAAGCTCAATGAATTAAATTATAAAGACCAAGATCAGCCCTGGAAGAGTTGAGAAACTGTACCTACTTCCCATCAATGGAGAGACAGGGTACTAAGGGTGATATTTTATAGAGAGAAAGAGAATGGGGGCAGTTAGGTGGTGCAGTGGATAAAGCACTGGCCCTGGAGTCAGGAGGACCTGGGTTCAAATCCAGTCTCAGATACATTTATATAATAGTTCAACATTTGCCAAGTGTTCTATGTTATCAGATGTTGAGGACCACAGGTGAGTGGGTCTCTGACCATGATGGTTAAATAAACCCTCTGAGTGGAAGGAGTCTGCTCTTTGCCTGGTTCAGTTCTCCATCCCAGGAAGCTTAAGCAGTTACTTTCTAAGCATACAATGTTCCTGGAAGATAAGCAGCTATGTGGTTATGAAGCATTTGATATTCCAGTACATACAGAACAGCCTGGGAACAAGGGAAGTACTCAATGTTCTCAGGGGCTTACATAAAGAAGGGACCTTGTGATTTTTGCAATATATAAGCTTGTGCATGGCTCAATAAATTAGACTCTCTTTTCCATCTTGTTGGAGTCCCATGTCTTCGTTTATTAGACAGCTTTCAGACACGTAGCTCTGTAACTCTTTCCTCACTCTGCCATAGGTCAGCAGGACCCCCAACATTCTGGTGCCCAATGTGGGGGCACTGAGAACACTGATAGCAGGCTAAGTGGGGCATCGCATTTCAGCTGAAGGTCCCCCTTGTTGATGACCCAGGATCTCAAGATAAGGTAAGGGGAAGGCTTGGACAATTCATTTTATGGTTACTTTTACTTTCCTCCCAAGTAACAAACATGGGACAATTCCAAATTCAACAGCCCTGCCAAGAGACTTATGAGAAAGTCCTTTTGAAAATAATGAAACACCAGGACTTATAGTCACAAGAAATCAGATAAAAGAATTCCTAGGAGGCGGCTAGGTGGCGGCTAGGTGGCGTAGTGGATAAAGCACCCACCTTGGAGTCAGGAGTACCTCGGTTCAAATCCGGTCTCAGACACTTAATAATTACCTAGCTGTGTGGCTTTGGGCAAGCCACTTAACCCCATTTGCCTTGCAAAAAAAAAAAAAAAAAAGAATTCCTAGATTTGATAGAGATCACATTTCCCTTGGCTACCCAAGGAGGAAAATTGAGGCCCAGGAAAATGGAAGGTGGTTGGGGAACAGCTTTCAGAACATTTCTTGTCAGTAGGATCTGACAATTTCCCTGTTCATTGTTTCCAAATGTAAAATATCATAAAACTATGCCTAGAGGATACTGCACATTATAGAGAAGCCCATAGGTTCAATGCAGGGATGCAGGTAGAAAAAGGAGGAGGGGAGTCAAAAGAAGTGACCTCAGAGTCAGATAAAAAGGCCAAAAGAGAAATCACAGGAGGTAGCAACAAAGAGACTGAACTTATTTGTCCCACTGCTCCTCTGCCGTCATGCTGCCCCTCTTACAGCAACATGCAGCCCTCCACACTTCCTGTGGAAAAAAAACAAGATAAAATAGAAAACAGAAGACTCTGCAGGTGGATTGAGTGATAAATCTAGTGGTGAGTTGGTTAAGAATATAAATATAAGTGTGTCTATGTGTCTTTGTGTATATTTAAACATCAATCGGACATTTTATAGCTCTCCACTAGCCTGAAGAGGTGTAAAAATGTTTCTATATTTTAAGATTTTGGTGCTGGCCACGGTATCCAACAATCTCACTTTGGTAAATTCGAAATCTTTTTACAAAAGAGTTGTTTATGTGTTTGTGTTAATGTCTAAATTCCTGTGTTTGTATGTGTGTGTGTGTGTGTAATTCAGATCTAAAATAGTTATAGTTACTTGAGTTAAATGTTACTCTTTTTAGTTTCAGTTATGTTTTTGAAGTTTATCACAGCTTTGGGCAATGTGCTTTGGCCACCTGGAAGGCAATAGTTATTCTTATTCATAAGAAACAATCATTAGTGATAATTATACAAAATAGTTCAGAAAGTTTTACAGATTTTATTTCTTGGCTACTAGAAGCTGTTGAGAGATCTATAGGAACAGACCCTGCATTAGACATGATAATCAAACCACTGGCTTTAGAAAAAATGCACAACTGATTATAAGCATGCTTTTCTCACCCTTTCAAAGGAGACTTTGATGAATATGCTAGGAGGAGCATGGATGTAGGTTCTTACACTTTTCAAGCAGCTGTGATGACAACACAAGATAGAAAAAGGGAAAATACAGAACATGATTAACTATTGTTGACTTTTTCTTTTTCCCAGCTTCTTTGCTGTGATTCTGTGCTACCAGAATGCTTTCCCTTCATCTTTCCCCCTCTCCACTGTTTGCCAGCTTACAGTTCTGGCTCTTATCTCTCAACCTTGAAGTTAACTGAAATGGAATTTATTAAGAAAAAGGACTAATTTATAATAGAATTATTTCATGAAGACAGTGCTAAAAAGTGCTAAAAAGGTAATTTTTTGGAGTTAAAAGAAGCAGGAAAAAAGTGTGTATTAGCAAATATATTAATTAAAGAAATCATAGAAAGAAATGCTATTTTAATTTGAGAAAGTTTTGGGATAGTAAATTCCGGAAACACAAGAGAATCAGTATATTTTAAGGTATATAATTTGGTTACTTAGAAATGCAAAAAAAAGGGGTGGCTAGGTGGTGCAGTGGATAGAGCACCTGCCCTGGAGTCAGGAGTTCAAATCCGGCCTCAGACTTAATAATTACCTAGCTGTGTGGCTTTGGGCAAGCCACTTAACCCCGTTTGCCTTGCAAAAACCTTTTTTTAAAAAAAAGAAATGTAAAAAGGGGTGGGGGGACTAATCAGTTAATTTTTACCAGAATAATTTGGTAACATTATAGCTTCAGGAATTTATTAGTATAGATTTTGATAGTTAGTTATTAAAGAGAATAGAAGAGCCCCCAGAAAGATTTTGGACCTGTCCCCCTAAGGAAGAAGTTATATGGTTTATTCTATCTGAAGAAGGGGACATGGGATATTCTAATTAAGCTGTGAGAATTTTTTAAGTGGTTGTTTTGGGCGGGGGGGGGGGGGGGGGGGGCGCAGCCAAGATGGCGGTGTGAAGGCAGCATTTCCCAAGAACTCCTTCCCCCCAAAACTCCAAAAGCCAACAAATTATGACTGTAGCCAAAATTTAGAGGGGCAGAACCCACAGAAAGACTGAGTGGTACATTTTCTCAGTCCAAGATAACTTAGAAGTTCAGCGGAAATGTGTGTTTTACCAGGACCAGGGAAAAGCTGCAGCCCCACCTCAGCCCAGCCCAGCCCAGCCCAGTCCAGAAATCACTAGCGACAGCTTGAAGGGGGCAATGAGAGAACTCTGCTACACCAGAATGAGTGTGGAGTGAGAAGCACTGGCCGCAGAATCTGCAGCGAGAATCTGGAGAAAACAGCCTGCACTCCCAGAGATGGTAAGGGAAGTCTGCAAAGATTTTTCTGCTCTCCCTTGGGGTAGGACTTTGCTGATAGCCTACACTAAGATCAAGGTTTCAGCTTTGGCTTCCATACTAAGTAGCCAAGCTGGATCCCTCCTTATAGCTCCACGGCAGAGGGAAGTATGGGGGAATCTACATATCAAAGCACAGGCAAGAGAGCATAAGACCATGGAGGAATAAAAGTCCCAGTGGGGTGTCCTAAGAAAGAAACCCAAACTCCAAAGCCTTGGAAGTGCTGGAAATTAGTCTCAGGCTGAGGAAATGAACAAACAACAGAAAAAGAAGAATATGACCATAGAGAATTACTTTAGTCCCATGGAAGATCAAAACACATACTCAGATGACAACAAAATCGAAGCTTCTGTATCTAAAACTTCCAAGAGAAATAGAAAATGGGCTCAGACTATGGATGAGCTCAAAAAAAGACTTTAAAAAGCAATTAAGGGAGGTGGAAGAAAAATTGGGAGGAGAAATGAGAACAATGCAGACAAATCATGAAAACCAAATCAGCAGCTTGGTGAAAGAAATACAAAAAAAATACTGAAGAAAATAATGTTAAAAACCAGTTTAGGCCTAATGGGGAAAAAAGCAAAACAAAAAGCAAATGAGGAGAAGATTGCCTTAAAAAAGCAGAATTGACTACCTGGAAAAGGAGACTAAAAAATTCTCTTGAAGAAAATAACTCCTTCAAATGCAAAATGGAACTAAAGGAAGCTGATGACTTTGCAAGAAACCAGGAAGAAATAAAACATCCAAAAAAAGCCAAAAATTGAAAGAAAATGTAAAATATCTCTTTGGAAAAACAACTGACCTTGAAAATAGATCCAGAAAAAAAAATTAAAAAATTATTGAGCTATCTGAAAGCCACAATCAGTAAAAGAGCCTAGATTTCATTTTTCAAGAAATATTTCAGCAAAATTGCCCTGAGAACCTAGAAGCAAAGGGTAAAATAGAAATCAAGGGAATTCACTCATCATCTCCTGAAAGAGATCACAAAAGAAAAACTTCCAGGAATATTATAGCCAAATTCCAAAACTCTCAAATCAAAGAGAAAATTCTAAAAGCTACCAAAACAAACAATTCAGTTACTGAGGCTCCATAGTCAGGATTACACAGGATCTCATAGCATCTACATTAAGGGCTCATAGGGATTGGAATATAATATTCCAGAATGCAAAAGACCTTGGTTTACAACCGAGAATCAACTACCCAGAAAAACTGAACATCCTCTTTTAGGGAAAAAGAAGGACTTTCAATGAAACAGGGGACTTTTCAACTTTCTTATTGAAACAACCAGAGCTGAAAAGAAAGTTTGATCTCCAAAGACAGGACTCTGGTGAACCATAGAAGGGGTGGAAGAGAGGGACTAACTATGAGGAACTTAATGATATTGAACTGCTTGTATTCCTGCATGGGAAGAAGACATTGATAACTCATATGAACTTTCTCATTTTTAAGAGCTGTTAGAAGGAGCATATATATAGACAGGACATAGGAAGGAGTGGAATATAATGGTATAATATAGTAAAAAGATGGAGTCAATGGGTGATAAAGGAAAGTAATGGGAGGAAGGGAAAGGAGATGAAGAAGCTAAGAAATTAAGAGTCAAGAAAAATCTTTTTCAATGGAGTGGAAAGGGGGGAATAAGTGAGCCTTCATTCTCATCAGAAATGGCTCAGAAAGAAAATAACAGAAAAACAGGATGGGATAAGGGGTAATGGGGGGAGGGAAGGGGGGAATAGGTGATAGAAGAGAGGGAAGATCAAGGGTGAGGGTTCTCAGATACAACACACTTTTGGACAGGGCCAGGATGAAAGGAGAGAGAGAGAGAGAGAGAGAGAGAGAGAGAGAGAGAGAGAGAGAGAGAGAATAGAATAGAATATATGAGAGTGGGGAGGAATAGAGTGGAGGTAACAGCTAGTAATAACAACTGTGGGGAAAATATTGAAGCAGCATCTCTGGTGGACTTATGATAGAGAAAGCAACTCACCCCAGAGACAGAGCCACTAGAATCTGAACACAGACTGAAGTACATTTGTTTTTCTCTCTCTCTCTATCCTTGAGGTTTCTCATCTTCTTGGGGGGGGGGCGGGGTTATGTTTACTCTTATAACACATTCAATTTCGATCAATGTATCACATGGAAACAATGTAAAGACTATCTACCTTCTATGGGGGGCAGGGAAGGGGGGGGGAATTGTAAAATTCAAAACCTTACCAAAAATGATAGGTAGATACTACTATTGTATATAACTGGAAAACAAATAAAATGTTAAATTACTGAAAAAAAAAAGAAAAATAAACTTTTGCCACAAATTCCAAAATAAAAAATAAAAAATTAAAGTGGCTGTTTGCCTTCTCACTAGTTATACCAGTTAAAAACTAGAAGTGTTAAATATTAAAATCTTTAAATTGAAGATGTATTGTGAAAAGTGGAATCATGTAGAGCTATGTACTAAAATCATAAAAGCTAATGGAAAAGAATAAAGGGTTGCAAGGAAAAATGACAAGCCATATAGAGACAATTGGGGGTTTTGAACCAATTGTGAAGAGCAATGGGGTCGGATTAGAACAGAATTGCATCTCCTTGTGTATAAGCAGGTTTAACTTTGTATAGCAAAAGTGGATTTTGGGAACTTAAGAAAGTGATTTATAAATCTATATAAGGAGAGAAACTATAAAGAGCTATATGTCTAAACAGAGATATGTATTTAAGTGATGTTGCAATAATTTGAAAAATGCATTAGGCTGCCACTTTTGCAATATCTGGCAGTGAACTGATTGAAAAAGTGATAAACCCTATAAGATGAAGTTTGATATGAAAGCGCTTGCTGAGCAAATGTGGTTTCTTCAAATTGGGTAATTTTATATGATAGATCCTCTGTACAAAGTAATCTGAAAATATATGTAATTGAATTAAGGAAAGCATAGGAATATTAAAACACTCCTCCAAAAACAAAAGAAAGGGGGAGATAAGGGTATAACCCTTAGCAACAAGTTGAATACTTTAAATTTTCTTTTATGAACACTTCAGTAGTTATGCCTAGTGAATGGCAATTCAGAGTTTAAAAACTAGGAGAACAAGAAAAAAAATCTATGAATCAAAAAAGGACCCTGAGTGTCCTGGGAACAAACATGTTATGTGGAAAAATCTGGCCACAAATGCTTGGCATGGGCCAGGAAAAGTAATAACCTGGGGGCGAGGATTTGTTTGTGTTTCCCCAGGTAATGGAGAACCAACAGTAAGGATCCCACAGAAAGCTATTCACCTGTACCAAGTGCCTCCGAGGTCTACAAACTACAGTGGAGACAGAGAAGAAGACACTCTGAAAGAAGGCGCAGAAGGCCAAAATACACAAGTGATCAAACAAACCTGAAACTATGTTTGCTACTCTTATCTAAGACAATGATGACTAAGATGGCTCAGGGAACAGAGACAACAGAAATCTGTTGGGCTCACTGGAGTAACTCCCTGTGGCTATCCCTAGTCAGTGGGAAGATCCCTAAGTACCCATAGTAATGATGGGCCCAAGTTTCTGGAGTCCATATTTGGCCCCTCTTCAGAAAAGATCACTATATAATTAAACCCTATTGGGTTCAATTATAAAAGTTTATCCACCAGTCCCCCAACATGTTTTTCCCCAGTTGGGTAGGGTCCTGATCCATGTATTCCCTTGCTAAATGTAACTCATGTACTCCAGGCAGAACATAGCTTTGAAACCTATGGCACCATTACTATTAATCTGACTATGAACAATTCTAACACCACGGTCAGCAATCACACATGGACTAGTCATCTACCACTCACACTTTGTTTACATATTATATTTTGGACAATGGAAAAATAGGTACCCCACAATGGTTGAATGCTGTTCCACCTGTGCTCAGGCATATGAGCTATGGCAAGAAATAAGTTATAAAGCAACTTGCACAACTCCACGATTTCTATACTTATTGGGACATGGATGGACAATGGGTCTGTACATGGGGGTTGAGTCAAACCTATATGGACTATACAAATCCATAAATATCAACAGCATATCTGGAAAATGTTTGCCGCTACTGGTAATATCATCTTTCATTATTATACGGGGCACATACACACCAATGAAACAACATAGAACAGTATCATAGCATGTCTCCCTAAGAATTATGGGTTCCTGGCAGGGAATGTCATCACTGAAAACAATCAGGGAAAATTTAGAATGTCACATATATGAATTGTGAAATTGTTCAGTGTATAAATAAATTTTTAGTTACTAACAAATGCATCCTGATACTAACACAAACTCCTTTTACCCTCTTCCTCATTAAAACATCAAGTTGGTATCAAGCTCCATACTTAGCTAGTAAAAAGAGGAAAATGTAAAGGATGTATCTTGTGTATTATTCTCAGTTATTTTGCTTGCTTTGCTTTTAGCTTCTGCCACCTCAGTAGCAGTATCAGTCACATCTTTTCAGGTGGGAACAAAAATTGCTGTATTTGTTATAGAATTGCAAAAAAAATTTATCTAAAGCATTACAGCAACAAGATAGAAGGGCTCTCCTTGCATCGATTGATAACATGAAGGAAGTAGTGCTTGCAGAAGGGAACAAATTTGTTTTGTTAGAATATAGATTAAATATGAAATGTGATTATAGATATGTACCCATTTGTGTTACCCCAGTAATATATAATATATCTGCTTATGATTGGGATAAAGTTAAAAATCATTTGCTGGGAATATTTAGAAATAGCTTTTTAACTTTGTATATACATGCATTGGATAATATCATTACACAAATTAAAATGCATCTTTAAATAACATAAATGTAGATGAAATTGTTGAGAATCTCTGGAATTTCTTGAAAGAATTGTCTCCTATGCATTGGCTTTATACTCTTGTTTCATCCCTGATTCCTCTTATCATATTAGTACTCCTTGTCTGTTGCTTTGTTCCTTTATTTTGCCATCACTGGAACCAGGCCATCAGCTCCATTGGAATGGAATTGCATCTCCTTAAGCTTCAACAAAAGAAAGAGGGGGAGATATTGAGAACCACAGGTGAGTGCGTCTCTGACCATGATGGCTGAATAATCCCTCTAGGTTGTGAGAAATCTGGGACACTATTACACTGTTGGTGGAGATGTGAACTCATATAACCTTTCTGGAGATAAATTTGGAACTATGCTCAAAGGGCAACAAAAATGAGCACACCCTTTGATGCAGCAATACCACTACTGGGTCTATACCCTGAAGAGATGATGAAAAAGGGTAAAAACATCACTTGTACAAAAATATTCATAGCAGCCCTGTTTGTGGTGGCAAAGAATTGGAAATCAAGTAAATGTCCTTCAATTGGGGAATGGCTTAGCAAACTGTGGTATATGTATGTCATGGAACACTATTGTTCTATTAGAAACCAGAAGGGATGGGAATTCAGGGAAGCCTGGAGGGATTTGCATGAACTGATGCTGAGTGAGATGAGCAGAACCAGAAAAACACTGTATACCCTCTCAGCAACATAGGGGTGATGTTCAACCTTGATGGACTTGCTTGTTCCATCAGTGCAACAACTAGGGACAATTCTGGGCTGTCTGCAATGGAGAATACCATCTGTATCCAGATAAAGAGGCATGGCCTTTGAACAAATTTCAAGGACTATTCCCTTTAATTTAGGGGAAAAAAACAGATATCTTATTGTCTGATCTTGTTTTCTCTTAAACTTTTAGTTTCTTCCTTAAGGATGTGATTTCTCTTTCATCACACTCAATTTGGATCACTGTACAACATGGAAAGAAAATAAAGACTGACAGATTGCTTTCCTTGGGGGGTGGGGGGAGGGAAGTAAGATTGGGAGAAAAATTGTAAAACTGAAAACTCAAATAAAATCTTTAAAAAAAAAAAGTAAATAGAGGTGGCTAGGTGGTGTAGTGAATAGAGCACCGGCCTTGGAGTCAGGAGTACCTGCGTTCAAATCCGACTCCAGACACTTAATAATTACCTAGCTGTGTGGCCTTGGCAAGCCACTTAACCCCATTGCCTTGAAAAATATAAAAAAGAAAGTAAAAAAAGTAAATAAACCCTCTCGGTGGAAAGTGTCTGTCCTTTGCCTGGTTTGGCTCTCCATTCCAGGAAGCTTTAAGTAGTTACTTTCTAAACATACAATGTTTCTGGAAGATAAGCAGCTATGTGGTTATGATGCACTTTATATGCCAGTACATACAGCACAGCCTGGGAACAAAGGAAGTACTCAATGTTCTCAGGGGATTACATAAAGAAGGGACCTTGTGATTTTTGCGGTATATAAGCTTGTGCATATCTCAATAAATTAGATTCTCTTTTCCATCCCTGTCTCTTCCTTTATTAGACAGCCTTCAGTCACATAATTCTGTAACTCTTTCCTTGCTCTGCCATGGGTCATTGGGGTCCCCAAAAATCAAATATTAGCTGAGTGATCCTGAGCAAGTCACTTAACCTCTTTCAGTCTTTTCCAAGCTGTAAAATTAAAGCTTGGATTCAATGGCCTTTAAAGGCCTTTTCAGTATGATCTCATTTGATCCTCACAATAAGATAAGTGCTATTATTATGCCCATTTTACAGATGAAAAAACCGACGGTGGGAAAGGTTAGGTGACTTACTCAGAGTCAAACACCTAGAAAGGATTTGGGGCAGGATTTGAATTCAGCTATTCCTGTCTCTTAAATCTAACATTTTTCCCACTGTCACTTTCAGACAGTTAATCCCCTTGGAGACAGCTGCAGCCTACCTCTCAATAGGACAGCCAGGGAACTACATATTTTTTTCATTTTAAAAAATAAATTTATTTATTTTTCCAAGTGCATTAAAAGTTTCAACATTTATTTTTTGGTAAGGTTTTGAGTTTTATATTTTTCTCCCTCCTTCCTTCCTTCTCTCTTTGACAGTGAGTAATCTGATATAGATTATACAAATAGAACTAAAAACAAAGCATTTTTTAAAAAGGAAGCTTAACAAATCAGTAAAGCTTCTTGATACCTAAAAAAACCTTACATTATGAGCAATGCTTCCTCACCTCTGAAAAAAGTTGTGGCAGCAGGGAGTGTTTTCTCAGATCTCTTGCTTTGGGATTAAACTTGTTTTTGATACTATTCTAACAGTTTCAATTATTTTATAGGTTGTCATTTTATCCATTTACATTTGTTGCACTCATTTTGTATGTTGTTTTCCTGCCTCTGCTTATCTCACTTTGTATCAGGTTCATCTATTCTTTTCATGCTTCTAAGTATTCATTTGAGAATTTTTTCAACATATCCTTTACCTCCTACTATATTTGATCTTAAATATTTCTGTTATATCTTAAATACCAAATCCTAATCAGAAATAGTCATTACAATTTTTCATAGTAGATTGCTTCTCTTCTGATCCTAAGTGTATTAATTTTTTCTACAAAAGTTTTTCAGTTTCATTTAATCAAAATTACGCATTTCATCTTTTATAAAGATCTCTAATCTTTATTTGGTTATAAATGCATCTCCTACCCATAGCTATAAAAGTTTTTTCTAGTTTTTTCTTTCTTTGGTTTATTTATTTTATATTATTACAATAATTTTCTGACAAGAGTAAACATAAACCCCCCTCCCCACCAAGAAGATGAGAAACCTCAAGAATAGTGAGAGAGAGAAAAAATATATAATTCAGTCTGTGTTCAGATTCCAATGGCTTTGTCTCTGGAGTGAGTTCCCTTCTTTATCATGAGTCCACCAAAGAAGTTGCTTCAGAAGGTGGCTAGATGGCAAAGTGGATGGAGCACTGGCTCTGGAGTCAGTACTTGAGTTCAAATCCAGCCTCAGACACTTAATAACTGCCTATCTGTGTGGCCTTGGGCAAGCCACTTAACCCCATTTACCTTGCCTTGCAAAAACCTAGTTTTCTCACAGTTGCTATTACTAGCTGTGTTTCCCTCCACTCTATTACTTCCCACTCTCATTTTTTCTATTCTCTCTCTCTTTTCATCCTGTCCATGTTCAAAAGTGTGTTGTATCTGAGGACCCTCTCCCTTGATCTTCCCTCTCTTCTATAATCTATTTCCCCTTTCCCTCCTTCCATTCCCCCTTATCCCATCCTGTTCTTCTCATTTTTCTCTAGGGCAAGATAGATTTTCTCACTCTATTAATTGTGTATGTTATTTCCTCTCTGAGCCATTTCTGATGAGAATGAAGGCACACTCATTTCCCCTAATCTTCTCCCATTCCACTCCATTGAAAAAGCTTTTTCTTGACTTATGTGAAATATCTTAGCCCCTTCTTCCTCTCCTTTCTCTTCCTCCCAGTACTTTTCTTTATCACTCATTGACTCCATCTTTTTACTATATTATACCATTATATTTAGTTCCTTCCTGTTCCTTGTCTATATATGCTCCTTCTAACTGCTCTTATAAATGAGAAAGTTCATATGAGTTATCAGTATTTTCTTCCCATGCAGGAATACAAACAGTTCAGCATCATTAAGTTCCTCATAGTTTAGTCCTTCTTGTCCACCCCCTCTATGGTTCACCTGAGTCCTGTACTTGGAGATCAAACTTTCTTTTCAGGTGTATTCAAGCTGCTTGTTTCAATAGGAAAGTTAGAAAGTTTCCTGTTTCATTGAAAGTTCACCTTTTCCCCTGAAAGAGGATGTTTAGTTTTGCTGGGTAGTTGATTCTTGGTTGTAAACCAAGATCTTTTGCCTTCCAGAATATCATATTCCAAGCACTACGAGTCCTTAATGCAGATGCTGCCAGATCCTGTGTAATCCTGACTGTAATCCTGGTTTGTTTCTGGAAACTTTTAGTATTTTCTCTTTGACTTAGGAGTTTTGGAATCTGGCTATAATATTCCTGGAGCTTTTTCTTTTGGGATCTCTTTCAGGAGGTAATTGGTGAATTCCCTCAATTTCTATTTTACCCTCTGCTTCTAGGATCCCAGGACAATTTTGCTGTAGTATTTCTTGAAAAACTAATTCTAGGCTCTTTTCCTGGACATGAGTTTCAGGTAGCCCAATAATTTTTAATTATCTCTCCTGGATCTGTTTTCAAGATCAATTATTTTTCCAATGAGATATTTCACATTTTCTTCTAATTTGGGGGGGGGGGGGGGCTGGAATAGTTTTATTTCTTCCTGATTTCTCACAGTAATTGTCTTCCTTTAGTTCCATTCTGCATTTGCTCTCTTCAGAGATCTTTTTTTCTCCCTTTCCAGATGGCCAAGTCTGCTTTTTAAGGCTTTCTTCTCATTTGCCTTTTGTGCTGCTTTTTCCATTTGGCCTAAACTGGTTTTTAACATATTATTTTATTCAGTATTTTTTGTATTTCTTTCACCAAGCTGCTGATTTGGTTTTCATGATTTATCTGCATCACTCATTTCTCCTCCCAATTTTTCCTCCACCTCCCTTAATTGCTTTTCAAAGTCTTTTTTGAGATCATCCATAGCCTGAGCCCATTTTCTATTTCTCTTGGAGGTTTGAACACAGAAGCTTCAATTTTGTCATCATCTGAGTATGTATTTTGATCTTCCATGGGACCAAAGTAATTTTCTATGGTCATATTCTTTTTTCTGTTGTTTGCTCATTTCCTCAGCCTGAGACTAATTTCCAGCACTTCCAAGGCTTTGGGGTTTTTGGGGGGACACCCTACTGGGACCTTTATTCCTCCAAGGTCTTATGCTCTTTTGCCTATGTTTTGATATCTAGATGACCACAGGCACTCCCCTCTGACCTGGAGCTGTGAGGAGGTTCCCTGCTATCTTAGTATGGAAGACCAAAGCTGGGTTTAGACCGTCGTGAGACAGGTTAGTTTTACCCTACTGATGAGGGGTTGTCGCCATAGTAATCCTGCTCAGTACGAGAGGAACCGCAGGTTCAGACATTTGGTGTATGTGCTTGGCTGAGGAGCCAATGGGGCGAAGCTACCATCTGTGGGATTATGACTGAACGCCTCTAAGTCAGAATCCCCCCTAAGCGTGACGATACCGCAGCGCCGAGGAGCCTCGGTGGGCCACGGATAGCCGGGCCCCCGCGCCCTCTCCCCTCGCCTCGGCGGGGGGATCCCGGGGGCCGGGGCCCGGTGCGGAGGGCCGTTCGTGCCGGGGGCCGGAGAGCGGCCGCGAAGGGGGGCCGCCTCTCACCCGGAGCGCAGCGCATGTTCGTGGGGCACCTGGTGCTAAATCATTCGTAGACGACCTGCTTCTGGGTCGGGGTTTCGTGCGTAGCAGAGCAGCTCCCTCGCTGCGATCTATTGAAAGTCAGCCCTTGACACAAGCTTTTGTCGAAAGCAAATGAAAAGAAAAAAAAAGGAGAGAAAAAAAGGAAAAAAAAGAGAAAAAAAAGAAAAAAAAAGAATATGGAAGACCAAACTGCAACCTGGATCTGAGTGTAGGCAAACAGCAGAGTCCTGCCTCAGGGAGAGCAGAAAGACCTCTGCAGTCTCCCTTGACCTCATTATCATCTATGGGCTATGCTTTGGAGGTGCAGGCCGGTTTCCCTGATTCCCACTGAAGGTTCTCTCTGCAGGGTTGTTCTGAGGCTGGCACTCCTCACTCCACACTCATTCTGGTGCAGCAGAGTTCTCTCACCGCCCCTTAAAGCTGTTCCAGGTGATCCCTGGACTGGGTTGCACTACAGTGCATTGTGGCTGGGGCTTTTTTCCAACCCCCATCTCAGTAAAACACACCTTTCCCACGGAACTTCTAAGTTATCTTAGACTGGGAAATTGTATCACTCAGTCTTTCTATGGGTTCTGCCCTTCTAAAATTTAGCTGGAATCATAATTTGATGGCTTTTGGAGTTTTTTTGGGGGGGAAGCAGTTTCCAGGAAATGCTGCCTTCACACACCACCATCTTGGCTCTGCCACCCCCATGGTACTATGTATCTTAAAGATGGGGTAACCCTCCAAATTAAATCTATAATAATCTCATTATATTGATTGGGAACTCCCCTACATTAGGAAAATGAGATCACTTAACTCTCCTGATTTTAGTCTTTCTCTGTAATAGGAAAGATCTTGACTGGTTCCAAATATGATATTATGGGTAAGCTGATGATGCAGTATTCCATTCCAAGATTTCACAGGTGCATTCCAGCTGTAAATTGTCTGTAAGGTTAATAAGATAATCTCATAAAATAAAGAAAGAAAATACTCAGGACTGTGTTATGGGCTAAAATATTGGCCTCAGTGAGTATGATTATCTTTGGGATTTCACAAACCTGTGTCTCCCTAGTATATTAAGAAATAAGACATGGAGGTAGATGCTAATAGAGATACTAATATGATACTAACAGAAGTCCCCCAAGCCTTAGAATACAGAAAGAGTTAATGTATCAACCCTTCTAAGATACTGAGTTTATAAGTCCTATGAAAGAGTGCCCTGGCTAGACCTCCAAGGCAACACTTCTCAAAATAAGTACTGTGTCACATGTACTTATAAAACTGGAAGAATCTTGAAAATAATAATGATAAAATCTATTTATGTACTGAATTTCTCTATTTCTGATAATGACATCAAGATTTTCCCAGTCTCAAATCAATTAGGAGAATAAGAAATAGTTTATCAGATTTATGGAGTAGGGAAGAATTTATAACCAAAGAAGTCATAGAATACATTATAAAATGCAAAATGGATAATATTGATTACAATAAGTTAAAAAGATTTCGCACAAACAAAACCAACATAGCAAGATTAAAATAAGGAAATCAGAAAGCTGGGGGAAAAATTTTATAACTAATGTCTGATAAAGGCCTTATTTCTAAAATACATAGAAAACAGTCAAATTTATAAGAAAAAGTCATTTCTCAAATTGATAAATGATCAAAAGATAATAAACAGTTTTCAGATGAAGAAATTAAAAGTTATAGTCATATGAAAAAATGCTCCCAATCATTACTGATTAGAGAAATGCAAATTAAAACTCTGAGGTACCACCTCAGAGGGACTCAGATTGGTTAATATGACAGAAAAGAAAAATGATAAATGTTAGAGGGGATGTGGGAAAACTGGGACATATGAGTTGTCAACTGATCCAACCATTCTCGAGAGCAATTTGGAAACTATGCCCAAAGGGCTATAAAACTGTCCATACCCTTTGATCCAGCAAGACCACTACTAGGTCTATATCTGAAAGATATTATAAAAAAGGGAAAAGGATCCATATGTACAAAAATATTTACTGCAGCTCATTTTGTCATAGTAAAGAATTGGAAAGTGAGAGGAGGCCCATCAATTGGGAAATGGCTGGCTGAACAAGTTGTGGTATATGAATGTGATGAAATACTATTGCTCTGTAAGAAATCATGAGTAGGTAGATTTCAGAAAAACCCATAAAGATTTACACGAACTGATCTTGAGTGAAGTGAGCAGAGCCAGGAGAACACTGTACACATTAACAGCAACATTGTAAGATGATCAACTACGATCTTTGACTTTTCTTAGCATTCCACATCCAGAGGAAAAACTATGGAGTCTGAATACAGATTAAAACATAATAGTTTCACTTTTTAAAGTTTTTTGTTTTTCCTTTCTCTTGATTTTCTCTTTTATTCTGATTGTTCTTTTCACAACAAGACATGATTGCACATATACAACCTAAATTGAACTGACTTGAGGAGCAGGAAGGGAAGAAAATTTGGAACTCAAAATCTTACAAAAAATGAATAATGAAAATTATCTTTACATGTAATTGGGAAAAAACAAAATACAAAAGAAAGGGAAAAAAGAATTCTTCTAGTCACCCAGTACATGTAACACCATGTCAAACATAGACATATTCAAATGCTGAGTCTGTTGGTTTCTCCTAAAATGTTCTCTTCCCCTTTAGTGACTATTGAGTTTCAGAACTGTGCCAATCAGACACAAGTTCTGCCACTGTAAGGATGTGGTCAAAATTGCCCATCTTGGCTCTGGTGCCAAAGTATACCTTTTGAATGAATCAAAAAATCAAAACTGAGTATGAACAAGGCCTATATACATTCTTGAATCAAGCAAAACCACTATGTGAGAGGCTAGGTCATGCCATAAGTAATTTGTATAAAAGGAACAAGCTATCTCAGAACCAAAAGTAAAAGATTCTGAGCATTTTGATTCCAAAAGGAAGATAGATTCATGGGAGAAATGAAAGATAATAAGGAAGTCATTACTTCTCAAGAAACATAGAGTAGAGGCAACAGACTAAGGGAAATTCCAAGAAAAGGTGTGCCTTTTCTCAACTTCCCCTCTCAATCACAGACACTAATGTAATTTGCTGTTTCATTGCTCAAAAGTTTTCAATAAACTAAATTTTGCCTTGACCACAAAAAGTGAGATTATGTAAAGCAAGGGAGAGAGCCCACCTCTGCTTAGGAGTTACTCTGGGGGCACAAAGTGATTACTGACCTAAGATTTTCATCTAAAAAAGTAGATGCTTGTTGATGCTGTATTGATGTTGTTCAGTTGTTCAGTCATAATATTGTTCTCTATGTTTAAAATAAGCTAATTATTGTAATGGAGTGCTGTACCACATCCTTTTTATGTCATTCAAATTATTATCTGCCCATGGCCTGGGGCAAAGCTCTACAAAAAGACAGAGGAGTTTAGCAAGTGTCTTTATTCAAAGGTTTACTTTCTGCCCTCACCCCAGAAAACTGTCTTCCTCAGGCAGCCACACAGGCCAGGAACTGATTCTCTCGGCATAGCCACAGAAGCTATTATCATGGTACAATATGCTGGCAATGGAAACTGCCTGAAGTCAATAATATCAAAATGAGTTAAGTCCAGAGAACTAGGATTAGCCTAGGAACAGGAGCAAGAACCAATGCCAGGGGCAATCAAAGGCAAATCAGACAGTTGTGGCTAAGGATGCAGAGACCAAACCCACAGCTAAGGCTGATAATTTTTGAAGAAAAAAAAAATCTTTTTGATTATGTAGAAAGGTGAGGAGGGGAAGGAAAAAACATTTATTAAGCACTTACTATGTACAAGGGCCTTCACTGTGCTATATACTTTACAAATATTACCTCGTTTAAAGAAGGCCAGGAGACTGAAGCTTCTTGCAGCATGTCCCTTCATTACCACCACTTTAACCCCCCACAGTCAGAGAGGGACAGCACAACCCTTTGGGAAGAGCAATGCTTCCAGCCCAATGCCCTGAAATCATCATCCTGGAAAACATGCCCTGGAAACTCTTCCTGTAGGCACTTGAAGGCAACAAAAAGAAAGTTCTTGCTACTCAGGTCTCTGAAATTGTCAAATGGTTCAATATCAGAAAAATGATGTGATTTTATCCATGGAAATAATATTAAGAAAAGTATTACCATCAGTATTGCTATTGTACCCTAAGAATTTTTCCATGCAACTTACAGTTGAAATTTTCTGCATGTTTTTACACTATTAGAATGGGAGCTCTTTGAGAACAAGGACTGTCTTATTTTTCCATTTATATCCCTAACACTTAGCAATGTATTATACATATTAAGTGATTAATAAATTCTTCATTCATTCATTCATTTATTCAATTCCTATTTTTCCATTGTCTTTACTGTTATAGTTTGGGACCTAGAGCCTTACCCTAAACACTAACACTGTTCCCCTTATTCCCTTTCCATTACTTGTGAGTGCAGAAGAATATCCATGGATCAACCATGTAACAGAGTTTAAAACCTTTTTTGTTAGTGATATGTTAAATAAACTGGTCACAGGAACATAACTACTTATGTATTCTAAATGATAAGAATCATTTAAATTGAAGGAAAAATTCTAGTTGCAAGGTGGGATCATAGATGAAGTGGTGAGGTAAGTCACTCAGTTTTTTCCTATTTTAAAAATATATTTTTGAGAAATATTTTCATTTTTAATCCCCTAACATAAATTGTTTTAATCTAGCCAGTCTGCACTGCCACATAGTCCCACAAAGTCCTGGTATGGGAAATAATATGAGTAAAAAGGGCTCTGCAGAGACCCCTTGGTGGCTGGTGATTGGAATAGATTGCTACCTGGTGGACAAATTGTCTACTACATTCTATCACTGGTTAATTGAGACAAATTTGTACACTTAGGGGAAAGTGGCATGTGAATTGATGTAGACTGTTTGACAACTTCAGTACACCAGGTATCACAACTCAGCAATCTGCCTATCTCATACTATATTACAAGGCCTTTGACATTTGTCTGGTCAGCTACACAGATCTAGAATATTCTTTGGCACCCTGGAACAAAAATGTTTCAAAGGATTTGAATGGGAATTACCCTCCTTTCAATTACTCTAACTATAGAACTGACTCCAAGGAATAATTTTAAACAAAGTAGAAGCAGAATAGCTAAATAGACATGAATACAACAAATACAACTATGCAGTAAGAAATTAATAGAAAGAATTAAGGTAATGACAGTAATGTAAGTGGGAAAAAAAGAAACAAAAGTCAATGCTTTGTGATTATAATATTCAAGTTTATTTTCAAAGAGATGACAAAATGCAACCCCCCTTCACTGGTGATGTGGGAAAAATATGGGTAGAGAATATTGTATATATATTATTAGGTTAAGTTTATGGGTTGTTCCTGAACTGCTCTTACCTCTTCATTTTGTTTGTTTGTTTGTTTGTTTCATCTTTTCTTTTTCATTACAAGGGATGGCTGTCTAGGAAGGGGAGGCTGAAGAATTTATTCATAAATGAAGCAGAGATAAAAATAAAAGCAATCAATACAGAAGCCCTAAAAACCATATGTAGTTAGGAAGGGAAGACAATGACTGAGGGTCCATTAATTGAGAAACTATTTTTTTCAGTGGCCAAAATACCTATGTGAGTATATTTTATTCTAAGTTGCCTTCCCTCCCAAATAGATTCCCTCATCTTCCACTGAAATGAAAGGACGTTGAAGAACAGCAAAAGCAGATATCACGCTCCATGTCAATCTCTGTCTAAATTTAGGCCTACACTGTAACCATAGCCACCAACAATCCAACTTTGAACCTCCTATATAAATCACTGATAAAAATGTTAAGCAGCACAAAGACCAACCAGAACCTTGGCATATGACTGACTTTCTTAAAAGCTGAATTAATGAAAAGAATAAATGAATTTAAATTTTTTTAAAATTTAAGTGTCAAAAAACTTAAGTGTCTGCTAATTGCTAAAAATTGGGGATACAAATTCAAGCCCTCAAGGAGCTTACTTGCTAACATAACTAATATAAAGGAATGTTAAAATAAGTACTTAACAAAGAATAGCAATTCTTTGAGTTTCCTGGCTCAGTTAGTATCAAATCTACTTACCTATATAACTATCTAGCCCTAATTTCTCCCATCTGAGACTTTATCAAATACTGTGCTAAAATGAAAGTAAATTTTTTCTGGCTAAAATGCTTTCCTGCACAGAGGTGGACCACCCAGATTCTCACATAGTAGGTAAATACCTTCTTCAGTTAAAAAAATGGGAATTTAAGTTAGAATAATGATCAAGACATTCAATGAGAAACTACATCGAAGTTCTTCCACTCCAAAAATCCCCCAAAAGTCAGCCAAAGGCAATAGGGAAGAGCAAAGTCATGAGCAAAGCCAGCAAAATATCAAACAAACCCAACCTAAAAGAGCAACCAGCAGCTTCAAGACTCTGTGTCCAAAGGAAATAAAAAGGGAAGCCCCCCAAAGAAAACTTCAGGAAGATCATAAAGTCTCAAACTGATTGAAAAAAAAACAGGAAGATTATAAAGTCTCAAATTGGGAAAAACAGGGTGTGATTAGAATGTCACCATTCTAAATGACACAGTGGTACTCAGGTTGGGATAGGTCAGGTGTCCAGGAGCTCTGAGGTGCCTAATATTCTACTTTGAGATGCCACAGAGGCCCTGAAGAGTCAATGCTCTGAACCTCAAAGATCCAGAGAGGCCTAAAACAGGGCCTCTCTGCTTTTGCCTTTCAAGGAGATCCAAGGCAAAAGCAAAACAAGTTGATCACCTTCCCAAAAGTACTAGCCTTTGCACAAAGCCCTAATTGACTAACAAAAGTTAGAGAGACAAGTAAGCCAAAGAAGACCCTAACCAATTACCAAAAAAAATGTTTATAGATCCAGAGAAGCCCCCAATACAATCTCCTTATAGATAGAGAAAATACCTATAACAATTATAAGCAGAAACTCAAAGGGAAAAATTACCACAAAGTCTAAATACAGGCACTAGTTCAAAGTGACTTGCAAAAGACTATTATTAAATTTTGTGTGAGTATTTCTACTTCATAAATTCAAAAATGTTATAAATCAGGGTTTGAATTATTGAATCCTTAAGAAAGTGAAAGACAAAATGTTAATAATTAGATTAAATTAGATTAAACTTAAGGGCTTCCCCCTCAGAAAATCAGTTGTCAAACATTTAACAGCATGCAACTGACTACATAAAAGCTTAGAAAATTTATGAAACACTAAATAAAAATGAAATCTCTGGAAGAAAAAAACTGAAGAAAAATAACTTAGAAGAGAAAGTAGTAAACCCTACCAAATAACAGACTCCCTGCCAAGAAAAATAAACTAAACAAAAATCAATAACAATCAGGCATTATGAAATATTAGGACAAAATCAAAAGATTAAAAAAATAAAGAAAATTAAAACCATCTGAAGTTTTTTTTTTAAATTGATGTAGAAACCAGGTCAAGGAGAGATAATTTAATAATAAATGAACTCTCTGAAAACCAAGATTTTTTTTTGAAGCTTGTAAATCTTAAAGGAAAAGTGCCCAGTTCTATTACAATCAAAAGACAAAGTTCCTGAGAGAAGCCCCAAAAGAAAAATTTTCAGCAATGAAAGACATGAGAGTGTCTACTTTAAATGAAAAGAGAGTTTGGAATATAATATTCCACCAGACAAAAGAGATTTATATAACCTAGAGGGAAGAAATGAATTTTTAATGAAATAGCATTCTTTCAAATATTCCTAAACAAAAAAAAAAAAAAGTTTTAAGGACAAGAGCTGAACAGGAACTCTGAAATACAAAATTAAGTTCAGAAAGGTCCCAGGTCATATGATCATGATCAAAAAGAAAGAGAAAAAGAAATGTTATCTGATTCCCCATGACCTCTCAAAATTCTACAAACAGAAATTATGCACATAAAACAACTTCAGCAATGTCCATGGTCCCAAGACCTGGAATCCAAAATAAGGTCAAAAAATAAATTATAATAAAAATATGTTAAATAAATAAATAAAGTAAGTTAAAATAAAAGTGCCGATTCCTAGCCTGAACTCACTATTATACACTAAGTGAATCTAAAAAAAGCAAGCACTGTAATCATTCTATCTGTCCTTATTAATACTGAGGCTATTAATATTGAGGATACACTTAATTTATATATAGATGACACTCACAAATATTTTATATAGATGGAAAGGTTAAGACTATAGGTCAGTAGATTTTTTTTATCAATAGAATCTGAAATTTATTGTCTTTGATGAACTCTCTTTGTAATTTGTCTTCAACAACCTCCCTATTTTATCACCTCTAGTACAGAGTTCCTCTGGGGTTTTCTTGGCAAAGATACTAGAATACTATACCATTTCCTTCTCTAGTTCATTTTAGAGATGAGGAAACTGAGGTAAACAGGGTGAAGTGACTTGTCCAGGATTACACACTACTAGTGTAAAACTGGATTTGAACTCATGAAGATAAGTCTTCCCGATTGCAAGTTCAATTATCTATCCACTATAGAGTCTGGCTGTCCAAAATGTTTATAATCAATATCAATCTAATTTCTTTTGTTCATGATTCTGTTTGCATTGTTTTAGTCATTGCATTGATCAGTTTCTTGGTTCTTATTACTTCACTCTTAAATCAGTTCATGTAGATTTTTCTATGTTTCTTTTTTATCTTTTTATCTTTTTTCTTTTTATCTTCACTATCTTATTTAAATTCAAAGTTAAATCTTCTTAATTGTATGTCATATCTTTTTTTATTACTATTTAGTTGACATGTCACAAAATGTAAATGGGGGCGGCTAGGTGGTGCAGTGTGCGGAGGCTAGGTGGCGCAGTAGATAGAGAACCAGCCCTGGAGTCATGAGTACTTGAGTTCAAATCCAGCCTCACTTAATAATTACCTAGCTGTGTGGCCTTGGGCAAGCCACTTAACCCCACTGCCTAGCAAAAACCTAAAAAAAAAAAAATGTAAATGACATATCATAAAACCATATCTTTTTCTCATTATTATGTTGTAATCTAATATAGATCATATAAAAACAAAAAACATCAATACTAATTTTTAAATCAATGTTAAGATAAAACTGTAGCTAACCCAATGTATTCCCCAACTACTGAACCAAAGTGATTTCATTTAAAAAATACTTTATAACTTCCAAAAATATGATGTAAAAGAAAAAATATTAATATTGTAACTGAGTTTTAAGTACAAATCTGACAGAAATAATTTAATTTTAATCTAATATCCAAGACTTTTTAGCCCAGAAAGATGTTCAAATTGTCAAAGTACTCCTATGCCTTCAAATGTGCCTTTCATTACAAACCTTTAAGGTTTTTCTTCTTACAGGACTATGTTATACTTTTGTCTTCATCCTCCATTATCATATCTTTGGTATACATATTTTAAAAATCTAAATTGGACTCTGTAAATTGACAAAAATGAGAATATTCAATGTTTAAAGGACTGTGGGAAGATAGGCACACTAATGCATTGTTGGTAGAAATAACATGACCATTTTGGAGAGAAATTAGGAATTCTGTAAAATAAAGTGACTAAAATGTCCATCTTTTGATTGAGAGATTTCATTAACAAGCTCATATTCCAAGAAGGCCACTACTAATAATTATGGCCCCCCCATAAGTATTTCTACAGATTGGAGAATGACTAAATAAATTAAGGTACATGAATGCAATGGAATATTCGGTAAGAAATTACAAATGCAAATACAGAGAAACATGGAAAAATCTACATGAACTGATTAAGAGTGAAGTAATAAGAACCAAGAAACTGATCAATGCAATGACTAAAACAATGCAAACAGAATCATGAAAAAAAATAAAAAGTGATGTTGCAAAATTATGGTTACTCAGAAGAAGAGCTATAAGAAGACAAGTCCATCCCTTCCTTTTCTATAAGCAGGAGACTATAGTGACTCTAACTTTACTGCTCTTCCTTTAACAAGACACCACATTTTCCAACTCTGTCCTCTTCACTGGTGGTCTCCCATGCCCGGATTGCTTTCCTTCCTCATCTTGTCATCCCATAGCTAAATGGTCAAAGGTTATGAAAATGTACTTTTTGAAGGAAGAAATATAATCCTTAGACAATCTTATAAAAAATAATCTCTAATTAATAAAGACAGAAATGTAAATTAAGGTTTTTACCCTTATCTATCAGACTGGCAAAAATGACAAAAAAGGAAAATGACAAATACTGAAGAACCTGTGGGAAAACAAATGCATGAATTGATCCAACCAATCTGCAAAGCAGTTTGGAACTGTGTTTATTAAGTTACCAACTGTGCATATCCTTTGACTCAGCTATACCAATACTACTCCTATATGTCAAAGAAATAAAAGAGGAAAAAGAGTTATTTGTACAAAAATATTTATATCAGATCTTTTCATTGTAGACAAAAACCATAAATATGAGGAGCTTTTCTCCTATTGGAGAATGGCTAATTGTGGTTTATGACTTTAACAGAAAATTATTGTAGTTTTAAAATGTTTAAATAAATTAAAACATTTTTGAGATACCACCTCACACATATCAGATTGACCGATATGACTGGAAAGGAAAATGATCAGTGTTGGATGGGATGTGGAAATAATGCATTGCTGATGGATTTGTGGACTGATCCAATATTTCTGGAGAGCAATTTGAAATTATGCCCATAGGACAATAAAATTGTGCATTATCTTTGATCCAACAATCCCAATACTGAATCTATATCTTGAAGAGATCATGAAAAACATTAAAAATTCCACATGTACAAAAATATTAATAGCAGTTCTTTTTGTAATGGCAAAGAACTGGAAATAGAGGGGATGCTCATCAATTGGGAAATGACTGAACAAACTGTGGAATATGTATGTGATGAAACACTATTTATTGTTTCATAAGTAATCATGAGGGACAGGATTTCAGAAAAGCAAGGAAAGACTGGCATGAATTGATACTAAATGAAATGAGCAGAACCAGAAGAATATTATACACACTAACAACAGAGTGATAATCAACTATGATGGACTTTCATTTCAACAGTACAATAATCAAAGACAATCTGAAGAGACTTATGATGGAAATTATCATCCATATCCAGGAAAGGAACTATGGAGGTTAAATGAAGACTAAAGTTTATTATCTTCAATTTTTAAAAGTTGTTTTACATCATTTTTTTCTCCCTGTTTTCTTTCTTCCTTTTGAATTTGATTCTTCTCTCACAACTTGATCAATAGCCTTTATCAGATTGCTTTCTCTCGGGGGAGGGAGGAGGAAAGGGAAGGAGGGAGAAAAATGTGGAACTCAAAACCTTGCAAAAAATGACTGCTAAAAACTACTGCTACATGTAGTTTAGATTAAAAGATTAAAAAATAAAATTATGGGGACAGTTAGGTGTTGTAGTGTATAGAGCACAGACCCTGGAGTCAGGAGTACCTGAGTTCAAATCTGGCCTCAGACACTTAATAATTACCTAGCTGTGTGGCCTAGGGCAAGTCACTTAACCCCTTTTGCCTTGCAAAAAAAAAAAAGAAAAGAAAAGAAAATTATGAAATGGACTTTTCAGGAGAAACTGGGAAGGCTTTAATTTTTTCTTTTATTTTTATTTTCAATTCCAAACACTCTGCCCTCTCTATTCATTGAGAAAGCAAAAAATGGGGGCAGAGCCAAGATGGTGACAGGAGAGGATTGTCTCTTAGGTGCTCTCTCTCAAAACTTAGAAACAAAGGGACTCTAACTAAATTTTCGAGACAGAATCCACAGTGGTGTCCAGTGAGGTAGTTCTCCAGTCCAAGCTAACCTGGAAAAGAGCGAAAAGGCTTGGCTCCCAGGGTTGGAGGGGTAGCCCGCTAGAGTGAAGGAACTCCAGCCACCTGGAGGCAGCCCCAGGGCACTGGGAGCCAAGGCTCTCAGCAGCCCTAGCAGTTTCCTGACCTACACTCAGGGAGCACTGGGCACAACTTGGAAGATCAGCTAGGGGCCTCTGCCAGAGCAAGTACGTGAAGCCCAGCCATCAGGGCACTCAGCGAGCAGTAGCAACCCAGATCCAGGAACCAGAAGCAGAAGCCAGTAAGCAGGAGCCCCCAAGGCATGAGTGCTGAGCCTAGGGAAGGGATTGAAGAGAAATGGCCAGAGCACTGTCCTCTGTCCCTGGAACAGGACTTTGTAGCTCTGACCACATTCAGATCCTGATCGCAGTCTAGGCCTCTCCATAGAACAGCAGGGCCGCCCCCACCTCAGCCTCATGGTAGAGGGGTGTGTTTATGGTCTTTCACAGACCAGGAGGAAGGACAGAGCCTCACACATGGAAATCCTTGGGGGGGGGTACCCCAATAATACTCAAAAGCTCGGGAAGGACCCCAAACCAGGCACAGTCAGGAGAAATGAGTAAACAGAGAAAAAAGAGGAACACCACTGAGAAATACTTTTGCCTATGATCCCAAGAAGGATCAAACACTCAATCTGAAGATGAGGAAGTACAAGCTCCTGCAGCTAAAGACACCAAGAAAAACAGGAATTGGGCTCAGGGTATGACAGCTTAAAAGAGACTTTGAAAATCAAGTGAGAAAAGTATATATAAGGGATGGAGCCAAGATGGTAACAAGAGAGGATCCTCTCTTAGGTGCTCTCTCATAAAACTTCTAAACTAAGGACTCTAACTTAATTTTCAAGATACAGAACCCACAGAGGGACCTAGTGAGGCAGTTCTCCTACTCAAGGTAACCTGGAAAAGAGCAGAAAGGCTCTGCTCCTGGGGTCGGAGAGGCAGCCACCAGAGCAAATGAACTTCAGCCTCCCAGAGGCAGCCCCAGGGCACTGGGAGGCGTGGCTCACAGCAGCAGGGGAGTTACCTGACCTATGCCTCGGGAGCACTGGGGACAAACTGGGAGAACAGCGGGGGACCTCTGCCAGAGCAAGCATGTGAAGCCCAGCCCTCAGAGCACACAGCGAGCAGTGTGGTCATGGCAGCCCAGATCCAGGAACCAGAAGCAGGTGGAGCGGGTAAGCAGGAACCCCCAGGGCATGAGCCCATTGAGCCTAGGGAGGGGAGTGAAGAGAGAGAGTGCCGAGATCTGTCCTCTGCCCCGGAACAGGATTCTGGGGTTCTGACCACATTCAGATCCTGATCGCAGTCTAGGCCCCACATAGAATAGCAGGCCCGTGGCAGAGGCGGGGAGCATATGGTCATTCACAGACCAGGAGGGAAGAGAGAGCCTCACACACTGAGACCCTCGTGGGAGTGTCCCAAAAGCTCAGGAAGCACCCCAAAAACAGGCTAAGGCTGGGAAAATGAGCAAGCAGAGAAATAAGAGGAACACCATTGAGAAATATTTTGCCTGTGTGCCCAAGAAGGATCAAAACACTCAGTCTGAAGATGAGGAAGCACAAGCTCCTGTATCTGAAGACTCCAAGAAAAACAGAAATTGGGCTCAGGCTATGACAGAGCTCAAAAAAGACTTTGAAAATCAAATGAGGGAGGTAGAAGAAAAACTGGGAAAAGAAATGAGAGAGATGCAGGAAAAACATGAAAATGAAGTCAGAAGCTTAGTCAAGGAGATCCAAAAAAATGCTGAAGAAAATAGCATGCTAAAAACCAGCTTAGGTCAAATGGATAAAACAGTTCAAAAAGTTATTGAGGAGAAGAATGCTTTAAAAAGCAGAATTGGCCAGATGAAAAAAGAGATAAGAAAGCTCTCTGAGAACAAATCCTTCAGACAAAGAATAGAACTCAGGGAGATTGCTGAATTTATGAGAAATCAGGACTCAATACTTCAAAACCAAAAGAATAAAAAATTAAAAGAAAATGTGAAACATCTCATCGAACAAACAACTGATATGGAAAACAGATTTAGGAAAGATAATTTAAAAATTATTGGAATACCTGAAAGTCATGACCAGGAAAAGAGCCTTGACATCATTTTCAAAGAATTACTACAGGAAAATTGCCCTGATATCCTAGAAGCAGAGGGTAAAATAGAAATGGAGAGAATCCACTGATCCCCCCAAGAAAGAGATCCAAAAAAACCAACCCATAGGAATACTATAGCCAAGTTCCAGAACTCCCAAGTCAAAGAGAAAATATTACAAGCAGCCAGAAGGACACAATTCAAATACCATGGAGCTGCAATCAGGATCTCACAGCAACTACACACAACAACTCACAGCAGCAACTACATTAAAAGCTCATAGAGCTTGGAATATAATATTCCAGAAGGTAAAAGAGCTCAGAATGCAACCAAGAATCAACTACCCAGAAAAACTGAATTTCCTTTTCCAGGGAAAAAGATTGACTTTCAATGAACCCGGGGAATTTCAAATGTTCCTATTAGAATGGCCTGAGCTGAACAGAAGGATTGATCTTCAAATACAGGACTCAGGTGAAGCATAGAGAGTGGAGGAGAAGGGGAAAATATGAGGGACTTAATGATGATGAACTATATGTACTCCTGCATAGAAAAATGATATTGATAATACACATTTGAACCTTCTCATTTAATAGAGCAGGTAGAAGGAGCTTTTATAGATGAAGCACAGGAGAAAGCTGAATTTGAAGATATAATGTGGTGTAAAAATGGAGTCAATAGCTAAAAGGAAAATATAATGGGAGAAAGAAAAAGGAGAGGGGGGAATAGGCAAAGATATTTAATATAATAAGATTTTTCTTTATTACAATGAGCTATTGCAATGATATGGAAGGGGAGAGGCAAGGGGGAACGAGGGAACCTTTGCTCTCATAGAGGTGGCTAGGAGAGGAAACAGTATATATACTCAATGGGCTATAGACATCTGGAGTAAGAAGGAGGGAGCAGCAGGGGGAAGGGGTGGGGATGTGAATAAAGGAGGAGAGGATGGACCATGGGGGGAGAGTGGTCAGATAGAACACATTTTCTTTTTTTACTTCTTGCAAGGGGCTGGGATTGGATGACCTGTCTGAGACCATAGGGACAGGTGGATGCTGGGCCTAAGGGGTGGTATGGAGACTCAAGGCCTCTTGGACCCAGATCCGGAGATCTGTCTGCTGTGCCACTCAGCTACCCTATAGCAAAGATAGAGTGAAAGGAGAGAGAAAATATAGTATATGGAAGTGAACAAGTATGAATGGAGGGAGTTGCGATCAGCAATGGCAACGGTGGAAAAATATGGAAGTAACTTTTGTGATGGACTTATAATAAAGAATGTGATCCACCCATGACAGAGCTGGAGATGTTGGAACACAGACTGAAGCACATTTTTTATTATTGGGGGGGGGGGGGAGTTGCAGGGCAAATGGGGCTGGATGGCTTGCCTGGGGCCGCACAGCTGGGTGATTGTTGGGTGTCTGAGGCCCGGATCTGGACCCAGGTGATACTCGCTCCAGAGCCAGTGCTCTGTCCACCACCTGGCTGTCCCTACTATTATTACTATTACTATTTTATTTTATTTTAGGTCTTTTTTTTGTTTGTTTTTGCAGGGCAATGGGGTTGGGGTGGCTTGCATGTCACACAGCTGGGTGACTGTTGGGTGTCTGGGGCCGGATTTGGGCTCAGGTGCTCCTGGCTCCAGGGCAGGTGCTCCATCCACTGTGCCACCTGGCCACAACTACTATTATTATTTTTTTCATTTATTTTAATTTTTTTCTCTCTCCTTTACATTATCGCTCATGCAGGTCTATTTTTTTTTGAGGGAGGGGGTTATTATGTTTAGTCTTAAACAAGAATATTTTAGTAATGTATAAAAGACATTATTTGTACAATTTGGATCAACGTATACTATGGAAACAATGTAAAGACTGGCAAATTGCCTTCTGTGGGGAGTGGGGGGAGGGAAGTAAGATTAAGGGAAAAATTGTAAAACTCAAAATAAATAAAATTATTAAAAAATTAAAAAAGAAAGAAAGAAAGAAAGAAGGCACTCTGAAAAAAAGAGAATGCAAGAAATGTAATACTAACCGCATGACATAGGAAGTCATTACAAAACACATTTCTATATTAGACAAGTCCAAAATAAAAACATTAAGAAAAATAAAGGAAAAATGTTTCAATCTGTACTGAATTATTTTTTATCAGTTCTCTATCTGGAAATGGACAGAATTTTTCATCAAGAAATTTTAGAACAGTGATAGCTTGTTTTACTAATCAGTTATTAAGTCTTTCAAATTATTTCATAATAATCTTTACAATTATGTACATATTAATATTGCTATTACTCTTGGTTACAATGTGCTCCTGGTTCTGCTCACTTCACTTTTTTCAGTTCATATGTGTCTTGGTTAGACTTTTTTGAACTGATTCAGAATGAAGTAAACAAAACTAGAACAATTTATACAGTGATAACATTTTAGAAAAAAAAAACTTTGAAAGACTTCAGAATGCTGATCAATAGGATGATAAAACATGAGTCCAAAAGAATGACAAAGAAACATGCCATTTATCATCTAACAGAGCAGCTAGATGGAGCAGTGGATAGAGCACTGGCCTTGGAGTCAAGAGTACAGGAATGTGAATCCAGCCTAGGCACTTGATACTAGTTGTGTGACATTGGGCAAGTCACTTAACCTTGACATGGATTTGTTTGGGGCTTTTTTAAAATTTTGCTTAATGAATATGGGAGGGAAGGAGAGTAGAAGACAACAACTAGTTTTAAAAAACTCGTCTAACTTGAATAAACAAGAACAACTATATAAAAAGCCAAAGACCTTTTTTTTGCTTAGCTCTTCATAATTTGGCCCCATTTATGCACATTCAAATTTTGTTTCACACTATTTCACAACAGGAACCACTCTGCTCAGTTTGAAAGGTAACTCTCTTTCCAAGTCCAGGGTGTTTTAGGTGTTCACTTATAACTCTGAATTAGCCATACATGCATGTATGAAGACAGGATTGATGGGAATTTGGATTTGGAGAGGAAAAATGTTCTTTATTCTGGCTTCAAGAATAGATACGTGAGGTTCCAGACTCACTGGGGACAGACTCAAGACACATGGAAAGAGAAAGACAAAATTTAGAAGGCAGACTTGTAATCAAAGCTAGTCTCTTACTATGTCCTCAATTTTCTAGACTTTTAGAAATTTTCCCTTATGTCAAGATGGGGGCTTCTGTCTTGATTGAGCACAGATCTCATCATGCTCACATCTAAAGAGCTCATTCCCTCTTTTTCTAGTATATGCTAATCTGAATAACTTCTTCAATTTATGTTTGCTATGTGCTTTAATAATGGTGTCACTCACTATTCAATATTTGTAATGACCTGCTTATAGGTAACTAGCATTTGGTCAGAAAAAATCAAATTGCTGGGCATAAGCTTAAGGTACCCAGTGACTAGGGAAGCTAGTGTTTTTGAACCTAAAACTGTGTTCCCAGATTAACAATATTTAATAGGGAAAATAGACATAATTCCAGGCTGCTACCATGCTCTCTCAAAGAAGAACAAAGTGGCCACTCCTTTGACCCTTCTCTCATTCTCTAAAAAGTAAGAATCATATTCTTCCTCAAAGATAGACAGATAAAATTTCAGAGATGTCTCTGTCTTTATTTTTAAACATTCTTTGTTAGCACACTTTACACAATGAATGAAAGAAAGCTTAAAAAGGAAATCAGTAGGGGAAATGGATGCAGTAGTAGCAAATCAATGTATACAGTGGGAGAAAAGTATTAAGGTAAAGTATTTTCCATGTTTTTGAAGCTAAAGATGTAGAAATCAAAAAGCAATACTGAAGATGTTTGGAAAAAAAAAAAAGATGAGCTAGGAAACAAAGTACCTTAAGGAACAGCTCCTCTAGGACCCAGTAAAGTAAATAAAAGGGAGCTCTCTTATGAAGGGTTAGAGGAAACTATGGTCCCATTCATTATCTCAGCGATCTGTTACACAATTCTGATAGGTTTATGGTTTAAACTATACCTAATCCTAGTTAAAACTGACCACTGAAACTCTACAGCAAGCTTGTTGATGCAGTATAGTGATAATTCTATCTTCCTTGTTAATTTTTAGAAACCCCTTAGTTTTTGCTACTGATCCAATCCTCCCTGACCCCATTACCCCAGCTGCCAAGTCACAACCAGCCCTTGTTTGAAAAGTCTACGAAAACCCAGGTTCCAAGGGGCTCTGGACCTTTTGATCAGAAAACACATCCCACTACTGATTTAGGCTAACAATCAGCATTTTGACCTGTCAGAATGACACTCTATTTCTACCTCCTGAGCTAGTTAGCTAGTTAGTATCAAAAAACCACTTCAACCCATCTACATTGTATATCATTCACCCAAATTCCAACCTAAATTTGCATGACACTTTATTACTTCCATTATACTCTATGTTCACTTAAACATTTCCTCTTCCCAAGAAATCCCCAGGTTGCATTTGGCACCATTCTCCATATTTCCAATTCTAGAAAGCTCTCTGTATCAGACATTCTCCTTATACTAAACAGTTTCTACAGATTTCAAGTGACATGGATCTGAATGACATATGAGGAGCAGTTCTTAGACAATCCAAATATCAACAGTCTTTTTGATGCTCAGGTATACCATAGCTTCTAGGTCAAGGTTGAACAGAAGGAAACCTAGGCCAAGGTACTCTCCTCACCTTCCCCTCTTCCAAGAGCATCTTCTTCAGGGATGCCACTAGCAACGTACATTTCTCTTGACTTGTGATCACTCAAAACTCTTCAGGTTTGTTATACACCCTTCTTAGAAGTTGCACCACAACAAGCCAAATGATAAAAAAAAAAAAAAATCTCTTCCATGCTGCTGTTAAGCATGTTTCTGTTTTATTAAAAGTCTACAAATGTCTACAAGTGATTCAATTCACTCCAGTATGGAACCTGAATCCCCAGTCAGGTCTGATCTGGAATAATATTTAAAAGAGAAAAACAGCCCCCACTGTAAGAATGGCTTGCAGACTCTAGCAGTACTCATTGATGAGGGCACAGAATATTAATAGTATAAACTGGCAATAACACAGAAACTTCTAATTACTTAGTACAGGTAAACCACAAGGTACAGATTATAACATATAGTTAAAAAGGTAACCCAGTAAGTTGGCTATGAGTATCTTGGCCAAAGACTCTACAATGACCTGGTCTCAGAATTTAAAAAAAAAAAAAAAAGGAAGAGAATAAACTGAATGTTTTTCAATAATTAAACACTATGAAAAACAATCCTAAACTGTTCCCTGACACAAAAATTCATCTTTTTTATCACCAATTTTTGAACACTCCAATTCCCCAAATTTCAAAATTGCAATTGGTCAAAAGAGCAATGGAAAGATAATTAGACTGTAATATATTACAAAGAAAAGTACCAGAAGTGGTATAAAGGATGTTGTCTAGTAAATAAATATATGATTGATCAGCAAAGGTAGTGAACCTGTCGTGTTAAGATCAAGGAATAACAACAGATGGACGGCCCTGAGTCAGCATTGCTATTAATCCAACTAGTACAAAATCCTCCAGTAAAATCTTTTATCGTGGTATGAATATTATTGAAGGCTATGCCATTGATGTGTAAAGACCAATATGTCCAGTTGATTGGAAAAACTTCAACATGTTCTACAAGTTGGTGACTGACTTTGAGTCTGTCCCCTGAGGACTAGATACAGGACCAGAAGACTGACCACTTGTTGGTGAATTTCCTTTGGCCAAAGCAGTTCATGAAAGTCTACTAAGGCATGGAGGAAGCTATCATCTAGATGAATGCTCATCTGTTTAGGTACAGTAATATGGATAGGGATAGGGATATACTATATAGATAAAATCATGGTGTTCGTTGAAGTACTGATCAGGCGCCTTGTATGCCAGGGACTAATTTAAGTGTCAAGAAAGACAAAAACAAAACAACCTTAATACCCTAAGGATTTTGCATTCTCCAGAAGTTAGGGGAAATCTCCTAAGGGTCTGCAGGAATAGTTGTGGGACAAGCCGGCCGATGGGCGCCTGGGCCTCAAGGTGAAGCGTCTGCTCCCGCCCTCGACCACTCGCACCGGCCGGGTCCGCGGGCGGCCTGGCGGTGCTCTCGCAACTCGGGCTCCCACGCGCGCAGGGCGGTCTCGGTCCCGCCTCCGTCCCTCCCCTCCCCCAGCTGCCACACGGCCCCACCCCGCCCCGCGCGGCCCAGCCTCTCTTCGCACCTCCCGCCCCGCCCCGGCCCCGCAGTTCCCATTACCCCGCTTTAGGGCAGTCCGAAGTCTCGGCTGCTAGGGGCAACGCGGCCCGGGAGCGGCGAGGCCCGGCTTCCCGCCCCGCCTCCTCCCGCTCCCCCTCAGGCGCCGCCCCGGCTCCGCGCCCCCGGGCGCCGGCGCCTACGCAGCACGCTCGGGTGGCGGCCGGGCTCCACCTGGCGGAAAGGGGGTGGGGCCGGGGTCCGCGGCGGAGGGGGAGGGGCCGGGAGGGGGGCTAAGCCGAGGGAGAGAGGAAGCGGAGCGGCCCGTACGGTGGCCGAGGAGGGACGCGCCGCGACCGAGGCTGCAGGATGGTAGGGAGTGCGAGGCTGGGGGAGGGGGAGGGAGGGCGTGGGCTGCCCCCGCCGGGATAGCTGGGGGCCCCGGCGCGCCTCCTGCACCCCGGAGGTGCCCCTGCCGGGTCGGGCGGGGGGCGGAGAGGGCATCCACGCGGTGCCGCCACCCGGGTGGCGCGCCGTCTTCGCCTCCCCCCGCCCCTGTCCGGAGGGCCGGCGGGGAGGGGGCGTGGGGAGCCGCCCGGGGGCGGGAGGCCCGGTGGGGGCGCGGGGCTTCTGCCGAAGCGCCGGACCCCCGCGGCGGCTTCCCGAGGTTGGGACCGGCACAAGGGGAAATGCCCCTCCCAGAAACCCGAGCCCCGGCGCCCCACGGCCCACGCCGCCGCCCGGCCTTCCCCAAGCCAGCCCCGGCCCTTGCCTCCTGCCCGCACGCGGCTCTCCCACGTGCATACAGGCTTCCCTTCCCCGCACCCCGTAATTTCCTGTGCTGCCGGCCTCCTTGGCAGCGCACCCCCCTTGGGTTCCTCATTCACCTGCCCACTCCCCCACCAGCCCAGACTCCTGCTCTTTCTCCCATCCCTTCTGTAAACCCCAGTAGCCATTCCCCACCTGCTTACGTTCCCCCAAATCTGTTGTGTAGTTTGCCCACCCAAAATAATGCACTCGCCACATTCTCTGATGCCTGCTCTACCTTTTGCCCCCATTCATTTCCTTTCGGTGCCATATAGGATATTCCATAGTCCACGGAGAAGAACCCCACGAAATAGACAACTGACCAGGCATCAGGTGGTATTTTTGGTAGTACTGAGCCTCTTGGAGAAAGAAAGATTAATCTCATCTGTTTCTCCACTTTCTATCTTTCTTCCTCCTCTACAAATGTCAGTTAAAATTTGCCACCCAACCCAAAATACTAAATATGTACCAACCTAATATTGCCATTTGTTTTCCGATGAAGAAATAAGCCTTATTCAGATTTCTAGATGCCTTGATTCCTATATCTTGAATGACTAAAGGGGGGGGGTCAAGAATGGGACTACCTGGGGAATGATATTAGAAATGGGAATTTTTATGTGAATTCTCGAAGGGAAAGGGTATTACAGAGAACTGGGCAAGAGAATATGAGGGGTTAAATGCCTGAGGGGGGATGAGAATGTTGTGGGAGGAGGGAAAGAACTTGAATTTCAGAGTAGGATAGTTAGGTTCTAAGAATCCCAGAGCTGTAAGAAACCTTAGGATTCATCTAATTCAACCCGCATCTGAAGCAACCCCTTCAGAGGATCTGAGTCAAATTTCTATTCTATTCCTTGCTATTTTACCTTGGAGCTTCAATTTCCTTCTTCTGTAAAATAATGGTTTAACTCAATTTGTTTTTTAAAACATTTTTTCATGAATATATCTATATTGTCGGTTTCCTCTTTAATCCTTATATATTTTTTTGTTTTTAAAAATATTATTCCGAGAAGGGCTACCTAGACTTTCCCAGAATGCCAGAGGGTGTGAAGCAAAAAGAAAAGGTTAAAAACTCTGGACTAGCTTATCTCAAGGATCCTTTTCTGTCTGTAATCCCATGATTATAGACAAGTGGTCATCTAGGGAATTATTTCCTGAGGCATACGATTCCACTGTTAGAAAACTATTTGTTAGGACCGTTTTTCATTATCTTAAGCCAAAATCTGCCTCCCTAAAACTTTTACTCATTGACTCTAATATTCTCCCTGAAGAGACTACTAAATTCTGGAAATCTATATATTGGGGGTGGGAAGAGTTAAAACAGGTCTTCATGGAGGCTAATATATATGCATGTTGCAGTGCTGTATAAGACTTCCATACTACCCACCCCTAGATGCGGTTCATGCTGCTGTTCAGCCGGCAAGGGAAGCTTCGGCTACAGAAATGGTATTTGGCTATGTCAGACAAGGAGAGGAAAAAGATGGTTCGAGAACTTATGCAGGTCGTCTTGGCCAGAAAGCCGAAGATGTGCAGCTTCCTGGAGTGGAGAGATCTCAAAGTAGTCTATAAAAGGTAACACCCAATTCTTGAAAGCCCCTATTCTTGTCTCACATTCACTTGACTTCTACTAAATGGGCATGTGGAGATGTTGAACAGTGTGTCTCAGAGAGGAGAGGCTGCTTCAAGACTAGACCCCTAAAATTAGGTTTGGGAAACAGGTTGGGGTTGAGAATAAGGAAGGAATCAGTCTCTGGTTCTAATCTCCTTTCATGACCACACCCTCTTTCACAAACTTCTCTCCCCTCTTTCAAATCTGTCTTTTGCCACACAATATCCAATTTCTGCCCAGCAAGTTCTTCCCCCTCTTAAAACCTTATTTATAGCCCTTCGTATATTGACTCTCAACCTCCATTACCCACATTCTACTTCCTCCTCTTAATAGGTAAATGATTCAGGTTCTTGCTGAGTCAGACTGTAGGTCAGAGGGCAAAAAGGAAAGTTTATGTTTATCTTCCCATGTGTCTGTTCCTCAGATCAAAGAACAGGGAGAGAGACCCTGGGGAGGTGTGTCTAGCAGAGCATTTTCTTGAGGCCTGTTCCTACAAGGTTCCCCAAGTGCCTCAGGAAGTAATGGATGGGTTTGGAGGGAGGGGATAGAGTGGGATAGGAGCTGGAATCTTGGGGATCAGATACCTGGGACCTAAGGCCGAAACAAGTACCCGGGACTAGAGTTAGAAACCCTGATCCCACCATTCTATTTCCCCAGTTATACAATGTGCCCTTTCCTCAGATATGCAAGTCTCTACTTCTGCTGTGCCATTGAGGGCCAAGATAATGAGCTTATCACACTGGAACTGATCCACCGATATGTGGAGCTCCTGGACAAATATTTTGGCAGTGTAAGTTTCTCCCCAGCTTCATCACCTACCCTTTTCCCTCTGCTAAAACTATGCAACCTTTAGGCTTCTCCCAAGAGGATCAGAAGATGAATTAAGGGTAATGAGAACAGTAATAAATTCTTTTTTTTTTTTTAATAAAGATTTAAGCCATTAGCCATGCTTCCTAATGAACCTTTGGTGGAAATGGAAAAAGTAGAAATTTACCTCAATTCTCCAAGGTATGGTTATTAGAATCAAGAAAGGAAGCTGAGATTGCAGATGTTTTAAAAGAGCATGGCATTAGTAGAAAAAGTGGTTTGGATGACTAAAGACCTGGATTTGGGCAAATCACCTTGCCTTTCTGTGGTTCAGTTTCCTCACCTGTTAAAAGAGGAAGTTAAAACATGATCCTCAATATTCAAGTTCTAGATCCCGTGAACCTCAGACAAAGATTGAGGGAAGAAACTCAGAACTTGATAGGTGTTGGGAGATGTGGCAAAAGCTCAGTAAAAAAAAAAGAGAGAGAGAGAAAGGGAAAAGAACAGAGATTGTTGTGGGATGAGGGAAAGTTAGCTAATCAAGGGAGATACAGTAAGGAATCTAAGACAGGAAGATCCTAAGCTAAGAGAATATAAAGACAGACAGGAGTTGGGAGAGGGAGGCAGATGACAACAGGATTTGGAGGATGGATCCTCACATGGCTCATTCCTACTTCCTATCTTAGGGTAGTATAGTGGGAAAACTGCTCAATTTGGAGTCAGTGGACCTTAGATTGAATCTCAGCTCTTCCTATTAACCCCCCTAACCATGGACAAATCACTTAAATTCTCTGGGTCACAGTTATCCAGAAGGGATTGGATCAGACTACCTGAAAAGCTCCTTCTGGCCATAAATTGACATTCCTATGATTCAGGTATGTGAACTCGACATCATCTTCAACTTTGAGAAGGCCTACTTCATCTTGGATGAATTTCTGATGGGTGGTGATGTCCAGGATACTTCTAAGAAAAGTGTGCTAAAAGCCATAGAACAAGCAGATCTATTACAGGAGGTATGAACTAAGGGCGGTGAGGAGAATGATGGGGTAGATTTCCTTTTCTGCATCACCTGCTATTGATATCTGTCACTTCCTGCCACTTTATGGGAGGATTCTCCAGGGTTTGGAAGAAAGAAAAGTCACTTTTTTTTTTTTTGACATATTTATCCCCTACCTCCAATAAGTCCTCAGGTCAACCTTAGGCCCTGATGACAAAAAGCAGGGTCCTAGAAGGGATGGCAGATATCCCAGATTTTTATATTTCCAGTTTTTCCCCCTTTTCTCCTTGAGAACTAAGTGTCTTAACTCCTCAAAAGTGATATAAAGGGAAGAGGGAGTATGACCCTGGTTTTCTTCTTTTTTCTTTCCCTTATATCCTCAGTGTAGCTTCTGGCTTCCTAGGATGTTAAGTTTGTGAATAGTGATGAGGGTTTGTAGGCTGGGGTCAAAGGAGATTAGTTATTGGTTCTTCTATTTACTGAGGCCACCCAATCCCCTCTGTGCCATTGCCGACCAGCTTTCTGGTGCAGGAAGATGAGTCACCAGAATCCGCAGTGATGAGCAAAGCTGACTAGGAGGGAGGGGATAGAAGGATTGGGGGGGGGGGGAGGTTCAGCTCTTTAGTGGGAGGAAAGGCAAGAACTAAACTGCTTCACACAGTGAGTGTCCATTTCCTCTACTCAGCTGCTCTCTACCCAGTCTCCTTTATATTTCCATTTGTCCATCCCTTATTTCTAGGATAACCCACTCCCCTTCAGGAACCTGGGAGACTGGCCTTAAGCTTTATCTACACCTTATTACCTTTAACATCTCATCTAAAGCTACATTTCCCCTCTGAAATTTGGTTCTTCTGCCACTTAGTCCCCAATTCTTTTAGTATCATAGACCGGAAAGGCCAACTATTATAATCCCCTCATTTTGCAAATGAAGAAACTGGGCCACAGAGAGTTTAAGCAGTGGGCCCAAGTTCATCCAGACTTAAGAGGCAAGATTTGAACACTGATCCTCTGATTACACAGGATCTTTGTACTGTATCACTCTGTTACTCACTTTGGCACCCAAGCTTATTGTGCTTAGTTTTATATGCTCCTGACTTTGGGTTTTTTAAATGGTGATAAGCTGACTGGGACACTATCATAGAATGTGCTATGGGTGGGAGTTAATGGGGAAGAGCTTCCTTATGGGAAGCCTTCAGCTGTTCTAACCTTGGCCTTACAATATTTCTCTCTCTCTCTCTCTCTCTCTCTCTCTCTCTCTCTCTCTCTCCCTCTCTCCCTCTCTCCCTCTCTCTCCCTCCCTCCCTCCCTCCCTCCCTCCCTCCCTCTCTCCCTCTCTCCTTCTTCTCCCTTTCCTTTTCCCTTCTCCTCCCTTTCCTCTTTTTATCTTTCTGCTTCATCTTTGTCTCCCATTCTCTTTCTCCCTTTCACTATTTTCCTTCCTTTTTTGCCCCTCTTTTGCTCCATTTCTTCCTCCCCCCCTTCTGTCACTTCCTCTCTACCTCACCCTATCTTTGACTCCTTTAGGAAGATGAGTCACCTCGAAGTGTCCTGGAGGAGATGGGTTTGGCATAGCTTCCCACCCCAATGGGAGATGCATTGCAGGGTTGCCATGCCTTGGCAGGCATGGCTGGTTGCTTCAAAGTCCACACACGTTCAGATCCCTTTTCCCTGTGGAATACCCTTCCCCTGTTCTCTCGGTTTTCTCTTGGAGAGAACTATGGGCTGAAATCCTTCAAACATTCCTTCTTTCTCCAACTCTCATCACTTCCTAATCCTTCACTTTTTCTAGTTGATACTTGAAAAATTGGATGGGTAGAGAAAGACTATGACCAAGAAGAGAGATTTGATAATGTATCTCTCTCTCTCTCTCTCTCTCTCTCTCTCTCTCTCTCTCTCTCTCTCTGTGTGTGTCTCTCTGTTTCCCTCTCTTTCATCCTCCCCATCATGAGAACTGACTTCACCCAAACCTTTGTTCTCATATATATTGTAAATATATAAATATGTAAGGTTAAAGGGAAGTTGTTTTTAGCCCTCCACCTACCCAAAGAAAAAAAAAATCTCCATTTCCTCCCTTCCATTTATCTACTCCAATCAGCTGAGCCTTCATCCTTTTCTTGGGAAAGGAATATCTAGTATATTAAGGAGGGCCCAAGTTTTCCTTTTCTTGCTCTCTCATCCCTACCCCCCCTCCTAGATTGGGTTTGAGCTGTAGGGAAGAATATAGATAATTTTAAAAATCTTATGACTCTGAGGAAAGGGAAATAGGAAGGCTTGGACCTGTTGGGAACTTAGTGGAACTCCAAATGCTCTTATTTAAGGGAGGGAGGGGAAAAGGGTGTTTATCTGTTTCTGTATCCTTCTAAAATAAAAAGAATATTATTTCTGGACTTTCTGCTTATGGTATTAGTAACTCACAGTGCTATAGCACTTCAAAAGTTTTCAAAAAGACACAAGGGAATAATACAAGTATCAGTATCTCCATCTTATAAGTAAGAACTTGTGTGATATAATGCAGAAATTGTGTGGCTTTGAAACTTAGTTCTCTAGGCAAGGTTTAGCATCCTTCTCCTTGTCCATTTTCCTGTCCCAGCTTCCCTTTGGAGAAGGGAAAAACCTCTGGAATCAGGTTTCCTTGTCCTAAGAGTCTCAACTTGTGGGGAAAAAGCTCAAGAGTTTGGAGAAGGGCTTGCCACTTTAACCCAAGTTTGGACTAAGGTCTTTGAAGCAAATACTTTTTTTTTGCATCCTCCCCATTGCACAGAGAATTTTCCTCCCATCTCTATGGCCTCTGCCTTGGTAGGAGTAGAAAAGGAAAATCAACTCTCACTATACCCAGGAAAGATTGAAATTAGTGTGAGTTAAGAACTTAAAATAAAAATTGATCCATGAATGGGTCTGCTTCATCTTACACATCATGCTTTTTGTCTGGAGTAGGAAGTAGAGGAAAGAAGTGCTCAATGAGAAGAGTAGAAAGGTCTGTGATTAGTATTCCTTTATCCTCTTAAGGGAGGGGGGAGAGTTCGGAGGTGAATAAAAGAGATAAAGTCCTAATAAAATAGTCACTTTTATTTCTTAGCAAAACTATTTTCCCCGTGAGGGGTATTTACAACAGAGAAGGGAAGAAAAGGGATTGAGTTGTCTCAGTTTGGGGAGAATGGATCAGGGTCCCAGGAAAACCCTGGGGGGTTGGGAGGATTTCGATTCACACTTGGCTTCTACACAACTGGTAAAGTTTTGGGGGGTTGTTTTTTTGCTTTTTATTATTCACCAATGGAGAAATCAGAAGAGGAATAGGGTGGCTTAGGGAACGGGCCTCGATGAGGAGACTAGAGCAAATCTGTACAGTTCAATTTCAATTGTTCCTTTGCTACATTGCTTGTGGCGGAATTGGGACACGGGAGTTTTCTGCTCTTTCGAGTTTCATAACTCTTGCTCCTTCCTTTCCTCAGAAAAGACTGGTATTTTCTCAACTTCCACCCTCACCAATCCTATCTATACCCTACCACGAGTATGGTCTACTCGTCTCCCACCGAAGATGGTTAAAGGGAAAGGGCGGGATTTAAGAGTAGTGGGTGGGATCAGGTTAGCTGAGACAAGATGGGTGAGACTTACCCCATCCCGCAAAAAAGATTGGGGACCGCATGCAGAACGTTAAAGAGCAACACGTGGGAAGGTTTTGGGAGGTTCTCACTGGGGAAGAGAAAAGAGACCATCACAAGTGGGAAAGCGGAGTCATGGGAACAGGCCTGGGCGTCTGAGCAGCACGTGCTCAATATAATTCTCCAGCTCCTCCTCCTCCTGCTGCTTCCTCTCTTCCTCCTCGCCCCGCCGCCCTTGTGGGCTAAGGCCGAAGTGGTACCGCGACCCCTCTGCAGGCTGTGCGTGGTAGTGGTGGCGGCGGGTCGAGGTGGAGAGAGGTGGGAGGAGTGTCCGGGGCTGGATGTAGTTAGGAAAGGGATAGTTGGGCTCCGGGGGCAACACCTCATCCCGATCCCAGGGTGGGAGCACCTCATTCCAATCCTGCAGCTCATCCTGGGCGGGGAAAGATGGGGGTGGAGGGGGTTTGGGGGAGCGAAAGTGAGTAGGCGCAGGGAGGGCCCGAGGGAGAGGCAAGGGCTCTGGAGGGGCGTTCTTCTTCCGCTTACGCTTCTCCTCCACTTCCTCAATGATGCTGACCACGTCGTCGGCTGGTAGGTGCAGCTTAGTGGACAGCTCGATTAGGCTGTCGATAGTCTGCGGGTCCATCTCTTCTTCATCTTCTTCCCCTTCTCCTTCCACCTGCCCCTTTCGCTTCTGACCTGGTGTCTCCTCTTGAGAGCGTTTGTCCTCAGCCCCAGCTTCCCCTTCCTCCTCTGCGAACAGCAATGCATTCTGCCGCCCCCTCTCAACCTCCTCAGCCTCTGCCTCAGCGTCTTCCTCATCCCCCTGCTCGTCATCCTCCTCTTCCTCCCCACCTCGAATCTCTCCTTCTTCCTCCACCCTCTCCCTTTCTCTCTCCTCTTCCCCTTCCCCCTGAAGTCCCCGATCCCCCATTCCTCGTTCCAGGTCGCCGCCGCCGCCTTGCAGCAGGTATTGGAGCAGCAAGTCAGAGGCAAGATCAGCCAATCTTTCCTCTTGGGCTGCCGCCTGCCGCGTCGCCTCGGCCTGCCTCCTACCTGCCTCTACCTGAGCCAGTCCCCGCTGCAGGAGGCGCCCTCCAGCTGCAAGCCTACTTACGGCTGCGCTCTCTGGGCGGTGTGTTTTGTAGAAAGGTGCACTCTCGCTCTGGCGCGCCTTGTAGAGAGGTGCGATGCTCTCGCTCTGGCGTGCTTTTAGAGCAGGCTCGCGTTCACCTTGGCGCACCTCAGGGAGGGAAACGCCCTCGGGCAATTGCTCTTGGAACCGCGGAAGAAATGGGAGTGGGGGAGGGACACGCGCCTGGAATTCTCCCCAGGAGGCCCTCCAAACGCGCTCAGGCCCCGGACTCTCCAGATTGACCCGGGTCAGTGTGTGGGTATGTGTTTCCGCCTCAGCTGCAGCAGCCTCTGGCTCTCGCTTAGCATTCCCTGGGTTGAAAGCGCGTAATTCCTGGAGCAGGGATTCAAGTGCTTCCAGTTCCCCAGAAGGATCTGAACCCTCCGAGTTGTGCTCGTCAGGGATACGGGAAAGCGTCGGAGGTACCCCTATGTCTGGGGCCGGGTGGCTGTGGGTCTGGCTACGCACAGTTTCTGTAAGCAAAGCCTCTGCTTGCTGTTGCTGCTGCTGCTGCTGTTGCTGCTGCTGCTGCTGCTGTTGTTGTTGCTGCTGCTGCTGCTGTTGCTGCTGCTGCTGCTGCAAGACCCCTGGAGCCGGGGGCGAGGCAGGATGATCTAGAGCCTGTAGCAGAACCGCGGCCAGCGCCCGTGGATCTACCCCCTGGAATAGATCTTCCTCTTCCTCAGACTCGTGTTCTGGGCTTCTCTCCTCCCTTATCACTGAGTCTTGGTTCTCTCTTTCCCCTGGCTTCCCTCCTGCAGCTGCCAAGTTTTCGTGCTCAGATATGGGAAGCGACGGCGACTGATCAGGGCGCCCCGGGGGCGCTGCTTGAAGATTGTCCATCTGTAGCAAGAGGCAGAAGAAGAGGGCGGCAGCGGGCAGCTGTAAGAACCTCATGGCTGAGACTGGGAGGATGATTTCCAGGGGCTATAAAAAGAAAAATAAAGTGAGGAAAAGACGAATGAAAAGCGAGGCGCTGTCAGAGCTTCAGGAAATCTTCTCTGCTCTTTAAATTCCCTTCATGATCTCAAAACCTGGCGTTTCTCTGGGAGCTGCCCTTGATCTACCCTTATTTTCCCTACTTCTCTCAAACCCAGAACTGTCAAGGCAGGGACCCTAAGGGAAAATGGGGCTGCGCTATTCTATGGAGTCCTAAAATTGGGAGGGGAATGCCTGGCAGCACTCACGTCTGTTCTCCCACCTCCACTTCGCCCCCTCTCCTCGGAGTTATCTTCCTGTCACCGCCCACGTTGCTTCGAGGCTGAGAAAAAAAATCTGCTCCCTATGGAACTCTCCAGCTCGACCGTGGGAGGCTCTATCTGAAAAGGGGGGGGGCTATCATCCCCTCCTTCTATCTATTTTCTTAAGGTCTCCTTGGCGTATCCCCTTCCCCCAGACTAGGGGGAACATCCCTCCTGTACATAGTCAAATCCTTGGACAGACTGACAAAAATAGTATTTACCAGCTGGGATTCGAGGAATGGGGAGGGGGGAGATGAGGGTCGGGATAGGAGAGCGCGGATGCTCCGAATTTCGGTCCCTGTCCTGGGTTCAGTCGCCTCGGTCAGGTTCCAGATGGTCTCCGTGCCGTCCACACTCTCTCTCTCTCTAGCTCGTTCCCCAAGCTTCAGCACGCTGGACAGCGCCCGCCCCGCCTCTTTATATAGGGGAGCCAGTATGTCACGTGGGGGGGTCTTCTCCGCCCGATTGACGTCAATGTTCATTCATGGGGAAGCGGGGTGAGTGGCGGAGGGGCACTAATTGCGGCCGGTGATTGGAAGATTCTTCTCCTCCTCCCTATTCTGCGCCTGCGCACTGAGGAGAGAAGACTAACTGGCACGCTAGAGCCGAACGCCGGGGAAAAGAATGAATGAATAAATGAAGCGAACACGGGGTTGGGGGGGGGAGGTGGGCAGTGAATGAATGAAGGAGAATGAGAAGTGAGGGAGGAGGTGGAAGGAAGGATTGAGGGATGGAAGGAAGGGAGGAAAGAAAGGAAAATGGAGAGGGGCAGAGAACTATATATAAGCCAGGGGGCAGGAGCGGAGGGGGGTAAGGGGGGAGGGGCGGGTGCGGGTGTAATCTATAGCTGTTGCTGGCGGTCTATAGGTAGATTAAATTGAAGTGAGGTTCTGGGGCTTGGGGGAAGAAGGGGAAAGCTGTAGCTTATGAAAATTAGGGGCAGGAAAAATGCTTCCCCAAAGCTCCCAGTTGCTTGTGCTACACACATTATGAATGAAAGGCAGATTTCTGTGCGTGTGTTTGTGGATTTGTGTTCTGAGTGTGAATGGGTGACTGGGTGCGTGTACCTGGGTATGTGGCTGGTGACTAGTGAGGTAGTGTGGGAGAGACGTGGGCATGCTTATGTGTTAGAAGAAAGGAAGGGCATGAGTGGGCACATCTGAGAGAGTGGACCGTGTGGTTCTATTTGTTCTTGTCTATGGAAAGAAAAAGTGTATCCTTTTGCCTCTCTTCCTATTCACTACCCCGCCCCCACTGGTCCATCACGCTATTGCCCCCGATGTCCTAGTGCCCCCTCCTCCATGCTTCTCTTTCATTCAAATCCCCCCCCCCCCCATTCCTTCCTGGCAGGAAAGGAAGGACGTTTGGAGGGCGAGTCCATAAGGGGAGGGGGTTGTGAAGATAGGCTAGGTAATTCAATTCTTGCTCTTGAAAGAGAAGGTTTGACTTCAGAGAACCCCTAAGTGACAAAGATTGTTCCTTCCCCATTGCTTTTTCCCTTTACCCTTAGTCCTTGTCCTGCGCCAGGGGTTTGAGCCTGGGGGGCTCAAGGCGGCTGGAGGTTCCGGCTGGGAAGGGGAGGGGGGCAATGACGCACAGATTGCGCAAAGAGAATCCATCAGCAAACCGGGTCCGATGAAGGGAGACCGGCCGTGGGCGGAGGGGGTGGGGTGGAGTGGGGTGGGGGGAACGGAAGCAGGGTGCAGGGGAAGGGGGAGACGAAGGGAGGTGTGCTGCGTCTATACAGGAATGATGCTGAGGTAGGGCAGAGGGCGTTGCTTCGAGGGGAAAGCGAGGTGGGGGCTTGGACAGCAAGAGGAGAATGACTAGACTTACAGAGAGATACGCTATGAGATGCAGAGACACAGAGATACCTAAGTACATAAAGCTATGTGTCTATGGTTATCGCTCTCTCTGCGTTTGTCTCTCTGACGCTTTCAAATACATTCATAGTATTTTTCTCCTTCCATCACCATCTTCTTTTCTCTTACATTATTTCACTTCCTCCCCGGCTTCTTCTACCCCCCATCACCACCTCGACTCCTTCACACATACTCACGTGCTTTTCCTCCAAAGCCACCAGTGGCTTCTCAGTCCCTTCAGCAGCTTTATTTTCCCTGAAAGAAATGCCCATCAGCTTAGGAGAGAGAGAGGAAAGGAAAGAGGGAGGGGACGAGGACTAAAAACTGGTGAATGGAGAGTGAAGATGTGTGAAGGAACAAGAGGGAGACCTTGGAGAAGGAACAGGAACAGCAAAGATGGTCCCCCTTCCCAACTTCTTCCTTCACCCCACTTTCCTCTTTCCAGGACCTTTTTACTTACCCCTATTCTCCTCTTACTGACCTGGTAATTGGGTGGAATGAGGGTGGGGAAAGAATCACATTACCTTTCTGAGGAGAATGAATCAGATATAGCAAAGACCTCTGTGAAGGGGGAGGGTAAATGGGTGGGGTTGGTCGGGAGAACGAGGAGAGTCAGACCGATAAAAATAAGAGAATGAAAAGAGACAGAACGATTTATATAAAGGACTGACAAATAAAGAGAAGAGGGGGAGAACAAAACAGTGTGTTTCTGTTCCCAGCATTAGAAGACTAGTTAGGTGTTGCTGTGATTCTAGGTGTGTGGAGTTCTGTTGTGGGAGCATTTCTCTAAAGCTGTGTATATTGGCATATGCTTCCAATTCTGTCTTGTGCAGAGATGTATATCTACGTTTCCAGATATCTATGTGTTTCTCGGATTCTGTGTTTACCCATTTCTAGCCATCTGGATTTTGGTATGTTTGTTAATGATAATTCATGTTATATGAATGATCATTTGTCTTGCTACATATATGTGCTTGTGCCCATATCTATATATGTCTTCCACATTGGACACTAAATCAATGTGTACTGAATGAACATATGAATGAACTGGTTGAGTGAGTGAATGAATGAATGAATTTCTGCCTTCCTGGGTTTCTATATCTGTGTAGAACAATATTGTGGTCATCTCTTTGTATAGTTTCTACTTCTAAATCATAATCCCCTAGGTCATTATCTCTGTGTCTCTGGACTATAAAACTATCCTATTCCTAATTCCCATGATCACCTTCTTCTTGCCCCACATCTAATTTGCCCTTGCTCCTTCTCTCTGCCTCTTTCATTCCTACCTCACTACCCAGTCCAAAGTGGTGAGAAGCTAGCCTAGCCAAGAATGCTGTTTTCATGCTGGAAAATGAGGATCTTAGGTGATAAGGTTCTAGGGGTGGGAGGGTATGATCAAAATGATTTATTTATTGTTTTTCCTCTGTAATAAGTAACTGGAGTGGAGTTGGGTAAGGAAGAGGATTGAGGAAATACACCTTCATGTCTCTGCATCTATCTGTCTCTTCTTGTCTGTTCCCTTTTCAGTTTAGCCCCCCCCCCTCCCACTACCCCCCAGTGAAGCCTTCTGCCCTACCTAGTGCCCTTCACACCCTGCTGCCTTTAACAATCATTAGAATAGTTTAGGATGAAAGTAAGGAGAAGGGGCAAGCCCTGGGGATGTGAGAGGGCAGAATGTGGTCAGGGAAAAAGAGAGAGAAAGCTGCAGAAATAAAGAGGAAAAGAGACTGTGATGAAGAGACATGAACCAAGAGGGTTATAAGTGTATTCTTTCTCTGTGTAACAGTATCTTTTTTTTAACTTCCTCACTGAGTCTCATTCTCTCTATAAGGTAAAAAAGAGAGGGTAAGACTATAGGGGTAGAATAGAAAGAATATGGCAAAAGCTTGAGGGTGAAAAAACCAATGAATTCCTAAGCTGTGCCCTTGGTTTAGAAGGGGTGGGGGTTGGTCCAGTGACTCCATATCCCCTTCCCTTCCCTCCCCCAGCCAGTGACTCACCTCTGCAGCCTCTCAGTGCGTCAGCAAAGGGTGGGGGTGGGGTGGGGGCTGCTATGGGGGAAGAAACAGGGGTCTGGACTTCAGAAAAGATACTTGAAAGGGTGTTGGAGGGCACCCTGCAAATGCCACCATTACCCTATCCGCAGCCCCACCCCAGCCCAATGGGTGGGAGGTAGGGTGTCTTGAGAAGACTTGGGGAGAGACTGGGGGAACCCTAAGTCAACAGAGGTCTAGGATAAGCTTCTGGATGTGGTGACCTGCTTTCCAAGTCCCATCTTTGGGGTCCTAGCTCCTTCAGTCCCCCCATGGGGGAGGGGAGACCTGGAGAGACTAGGGAGGGTGAGACCGCCGCAGAGATGAGTCACCAAGAATGGGAGTGAAAAAGACAGAGATACAGAGAGAGACCCAGAGACAGAGAGATGCAAAGAGACAGTTCAGATGAACAGAGAGCCCTCTAGAAAACACACATAAACACCCCTACTGAAAGGTAGGACCAAACTGAGGGAGAAGACACAAGAATTTGTGCCTTACTAGTTTCCTAATTCCCCCATCTTCCCCTTCCCCTCCCTTTTTTCTTCCCTCCCTCTCCCTCTCTCTCACTCCCTCCTCTCCCTCTCTCTCTCTCTCACACACACACACACATACACACACATGCGCGCGCCCGTGCACGCACACACACACACAAGCACACAGAGGAAAGCACTGGAACACATATACAAACAGTATTTCACATGCTCACATATGTATAGGTACATATAAATATGTATAACACATAAACAGAAATACCAAAGTCACACAGGCACACCCACATATACGTACTGTTTGCCTCGGAATCTGACAGTTTCCAAATCATTGAATTCTACATACTGGTCTCATGCACTCTCACAGGGCCATCCTGAGGGTGTGGCTGGTGTAGCTAACATCGAGTCAACTTAACCCTTGTAACCAGAGTTCCATCACCCAGTATGGGGGCTTTGGGAGGGGGGCACTAAAAACGTGGAGGGTATGACATTAGGAAGGAGGAGTCAATTCAGTATGGTTTCAGATTTCCCGAAACAGGCTCAGGGATACGGAAGGACAGTCCTGGACGCAGACACACACACACACACACACACACACACACACACACACACACACACACACACACACACACACACACACACTTTCTCTCTCTCTCTCTCTCTCTGCATTTATCCAAATAAAAACATTTATTAAATACCATCTTCCGTCTCACACTGCCTCACATACACCCTCATAAATGCATATAGTCCTTTACAAATGCACACACTTATACAAGGTGGCACAAAGACCTACAATACATTCATAAAGACACCACCTTTTTTTCTCTTGCTCCAATCTAATCATTCTTCACGTGTTTTGGATGCCCCTGTGTGTTCCTTTTAGGTACTGCAGCATAGGTCACCCTTTTTAGTTTTGATCTTTAAGTATTGAGAGGCAGGCAAGGGAGGTGGAAGTGAAGTTCCTAGAAAGGAGAAGAAAACTGGAGAAGAGGACCTAAATGTGTTCCCAGACAACTAGTTCTTTAAAGGAAAATAAGGATCCAAGATTGGCTCCCAGATGAGTAGCCAGACTAAAAGAAGGAATCTTTAGAAGGAAGAGAAAAGAGCCAGATTTAACTCCCCCAATTCCTTTCAGTAATGCCACAAAATGGAACTATATCTAAAAATCTTGGGACACCCAAGACTGAAGGGAGGAGAGTGATCCAGAGTAAATATTTCCTTTTCCATTTCTCAAAAATACAGCACCAAAAAATTTGGAAGGAGATATTTAGAGCCTAGAAATCAGAAAATAGGAGTGAAGAGGGGAATCTGAACGAAAATGTCAAATTATTTGCTCCTTTCTCCCCTCTCCAACCTAAAAGCTAAACTTATTTGGAGAGATTTGTCATTTCACAACCAAAGGAGAGCAAAATTCTGTGAGAGTCTTGGGAACCCAGAGGGCTCAGTTTTGCTACTAGCAAGGTATTTAATTTTGATAATGTCACTCTGAACTTTCTATCTAGGTCAGACATTTTATGTTTGTATGATAACAAATGGAAATTATTGCAATACATTTAGGGAAAGGAATGTATAAACTGAGTAAGAAAGTTAAAGGGGGGAGCAGCTAGGTGGTTCAATGAATAAAGCACCAGCCCTGGAGTCAGAAGGACCTGAGTTCAAATATATCCTCAGATACTTACTAATTACCTGTGTGACCTTGGTAAGTCACTTGATTCCATTGCCTTGCAAAACCTTAAAGGAAAAAAAAACAAAGAAAGAAGGTTAAAGGGTATTATGGGTCAAACATAACAGCAAAATCTTCTGGGAACTGAGCAGTCATAGGAAAAACTTCAAATTTAGGTAAAGGATAACTTTTTACTCTTTCTCCTATGTCCCAACAGCTCCTCCCTATATTGCTCTTTCCAAATCTATATATGCTTCTTACACAATTCACTTATTCTAGATGAACTTATTTATTGTTGGGTAAAATAGAATGATTTGCACTTTCTTCTTGCCAGATTTGTTGGGGGAAACAACCTGATTAATCATGTTTCTCAAACTTCAGGTATTTTCTCTAACTGCCCTCTGTGCCTGAAACACTCTCCCTTATCACTGCCTCCCAGCTCCCCTGGCTTCTTTCAAATCTAAGTCAAAATCCCACCTTCTACAGGAAGCCTTTCTCAATCTCCTTTAATTCTAGTGCCTTCCTCTGTTGATTATTACTTATTTATCCTGTATTTACCTTGCTTATGATACCATGAGGTTTATGCATACCTTGTTAATAGTTGTTTGCATGTTATCTCCCTCTTTAGATTATGAATTCCATGAGGGTATCCCTAGTGCTTAGCACAGTGTCTGGCACTATGGCCTACAGAGTAGGCATTTAATAAAATTTTATTGATTGATTATTTTTCCCTGTTGTTAAGTCAATTAATTGCTCTAGTCAACTCCCCTAAGGGAGGTTTGCATTTGAATAGGCAGCTCCTAAAGACCAAAAATCCCTCAAGAGACAAAAGGAATTAATTTCTAAAAGGATTTTTTTTTCAGAATATGAATTCCTAGGGCAGCTAGGTGGCACAATGGATAGAGCACTGGCCCTGGAGTCAGGAGTACCTGAGTTCAAATCCAGCTTCAGACACTTAATAATTACCTAGCTGTGTGGCCTTGGGCAAGCCACTTAACCCCCATTGCCTTGCAAAAAAAAAAAAAAGTCTTAAAAAAAAAGAATATGAATTCTTGACTATCTCTCTAGATTGGGTCCACAACTTGTTTCCAAGACAATTGCTCCCTAACTAGTGAGGAAGGCCATACACAAATATGCTGGGCCCCATTCCTTAGAGTGCTTTTCAGTTCCATCTAGTTAGTCTGGAATTGGAATTATTCTGACTGAGGAACCTAAGTCTTGTAACTGCTGCCCTTCCTCTGCTTTGAGGAATGGGGAAATGTAGAGAGGTGAGGAGACTATGATATGCACACTGTCCAATTATAGGCTAAAGGAAGATATATAGGAGGACAGGTTAGGGCAAAGAGGTCCTTGAGAGAAGAGGAAGTGGAGGACATTGTGTGGAATTAAGGAATAAAAAATGAAGAGATGTTGAGTCAGGGCTTGATATTATAAATTTATAAAAAAAATGTGTGTGTGTGTGTACATATATATATATATATATATACATATATATAAATCACATAGCTTAGTGGGTGGGAAAGGCATATTAGAAGAGTTACTGAAAGTGTATTGCATATCTGTAATTATGTACATATTTGTATATATATATATATATATGTATATATATATATATATATCTACTTATGTAAATGAATGCTCAGAAAAGTTGGCACTAAGATGATTAAGAGAAATGGTCCTTCAAGAATGAAGGAGAATGGGGTGCCTAGGTGGCGCAGTGGATAAAGCACTGGCCCTGGAGTCAGGAGTACCTGGGTTCAAATCCAGTCTCAGACACTTAATAATTACCTAGCTGTGTGGCCTTGGGCAAGCCACTTAACCCCATTTGCCTTGCAAAAACCTAAAAAAAAAAAAGAATGAAGGAGAGTGATTTGAATCCCTAGAAATTCTGTCTCATGCTCTAGTATCAGTGACCCATCTAGAGGATGGAGGGAAAGAATCCAAAGGAAAGACATAACAGAGAGGGAGAGAGAGAAGACAGATGAAGGCAGAGGAAATATGAGAGGACAGAGAAAAGCAGAAAAGAAGTTGACAGAAATCTGGAAAGAAGTACAGAGAGGTAGATGGGAAAAATTTTAAAAAAGAAACCAGTCAGTTCTTAGAAGTTAGGGAAAGAGGAGGAAGAAAAAACAGTAATGACAGATAGAAGGAAAAGAAGAGAACACAAAGGGAAAACAGGAGAGAAGAGAAAGAAAAGAGGAGGTGGGAAAGGAGGGGAAAAGAAAAGAGGGAACAGAGGACAAAGTAGGGACAGAAAAAGGAAAAAGTATGGAATCAAGGGGAGATGCATCTCTGAAGGGGGGGATGAAAAACAATTTAGATTGGGGAGGGGAAATGGGGAAGTGTTTCTAAAATACTTCTTTAACTTCCTAGGAAAGTTGAGTATGTGTCTCAGTGTCTCCTGATGTCTCAAATTTCTTCTCTTCCCCCCCAGATTCCAATATAGTTTAAGAGAAATTGGTCAATTGTAGAGTGAAGGTAACAGGAACAGATAACACTTCCATTCTTTCCCTCCCTATTATCCTCCCCCACACTAGATACCAGAGCATGAGGCAGAATTTTTAGGAATTCAAATCACTCTCCTTCATGTACCAACAAGTCAAGAGAGCTGCAAGTGCCTTGGCACCTGACTGCCATCCCTAAAGAAGACATTGGATGTTGCGGTAGCAACTTGTAGTCTATCCACATCTATATGCCTTGGTACCTAGAGAAGGTTCTTGGAAGATTTTCTAGTCCCCAAAGTTAATCCTACTCAGGAGAACACCAGCACCACTGGTGACATTGGTAGTGAGTTCTGTCCCCACCAGCTTCAGACACAATTTCAGATGGCAGCAGAGAGGGTCCAGAGGTCCAAAACTCCCATAGTCATGCCATCAGAACTGAAGCATTGAATTGAACCAAGAGTTTCCTTGTAATAGGGAAGAAGCGGGGGGGGGGGGGGGGGGGGGGGCGGGGAGCTGTTGGCCCATCACTTATCTTCTGGTTAGTAACTTCCTCTATGAAGTGAGGGAATTGAACTAGATACTTTTTGGTAAATCTTTCTTTTCTACTATAATTCCATAATTTCTATAAATGAAAAACCTTAGAAAAGGAGAGGATTACTCCAAAGTTGGCCATTTGGGTCCTGGGAAGAAGGAAGAATAAGTGCAAGTATGGGAGTGCCACAGTCGGGATACCTGACTTGAGTCCCAAAAAGTAAAGAGAGCATATTAAACTGAGGACTGAATTAAGGGAAAAGATATCTGCTCTCTTATTAGGGATCCTTGAGGACCACAGGTGTGAAATGACAAAGGTAATGGTTTAAAGACCCTCTTGGCCTCTTGCTTTGCAAACATACTGGCTCAGTTTCTCAGGAGACCAGAACGACCCAAACCCCTTTGTTTTTCATAGGATCAGCACGACCCAGCTCTTTTGTATCTCCTGACATTGATCAAGAATCACATTTTAACAAGAGCAATGAAGTATGCATGAGAATGTGTAACTGTTTAATCAATGTGTAATGATCTAACCAGTGTGTAATCTTTAATATGATTGGTGCTTAAGCTGGTAGCATGAATTGTCCACAAGTACAGAAGTAGACTAGGATATAAGCTGCTGTGTGACCCTAATAAAATTTGGAATGCTTTACCATCTCTGCCTTCCGTCTCATTCACTGTAAGCTGAGAACAGTCCTCTGCTGGCCAGAGAACTCAAGTAGTGGGTGCACCGGACACTCTCTGAGAAAAGTAGCCAGATGAATTCTAAGTATAATGTCTTTCTAGAGGTACATAATGTTTATTATTATTATTTTTTTAGGTTTTTTTTCCCCTCAAGGCAATCGGGTTAAGTGGCTTGGCCAAGGCCACACAGCTAGGTTATTAAGTGCCCGAGGTCGAATCTGAACTCTGATACTCCTGACTCCAGGGCCGGTGCTCTATCCACTGTACCACCTAGCCACCCCGGTACATAATGTTTAACACAAAATGTTTATTAAATTGTATGTCCAGGTTCCTGATGGGAATGGCCACTAAGAAGAAAAGAGATTGGCTGGGCAGCCTTAGGCTTGGAAGCAAGGAGCTGAGAACACTGGAACTATCCTTTCTCTAAGATTCCCTTGCCTACTTACTGAGTTATTTTTTTTCAGCTTCTGAAGGCTTACTTGGTCATATCATTGACCATTGCCACTTTGACCCATTAGGTGCTACTGCTTGAGTATCTGCAAACATGTGGCAGAAGCCAGCCTGGCTTATACCTCTGGTACACAATGCCCCTACCCTAGGGCAGTCTTTCTGGTATTGATTTCATGAACCAACTCCAGAGTGATCTACAGGGAGGTTAGCACAAAGAAAGATAAGTTGGTTAAGTCCACCTCTTTTCCCTCATTATAACCCCAAAACTTCAATGATCCTTTTGGGAAGAGAAATTCAAGAGAAGAGTCTCCTGGAACCCTTCACAGGAATGATGTAGCTCCTAGCATCCTCATCCTTCATGGTGGGTATCCTTCTGAATTCCTTGTAGAACTTGACATCACACACACACACACACACACACACACACACACACACACACACACACACACAGCTCTTCAATCACCACTCCCCTCCTGTGCTCTCCGAATATTCAGTCTGTCCTGAGTCTATATACCTTCATTCCATTCTTCAAGACTTAGCCTGGGGGTGGCTAGGTGGCGCAGTGGATAGAGCACCAGCCCTGGAGTCGTGAGCACCTGAGTTCAAATCTGGTCTCAGACACTTAATAATTACCTAGCTGTGTGGCCTTGGGCAAGCCACTTAACTCCATTTGCCTTGCAAAAACCTAAAAAAAAAAAAAAGACTTAGCCTGGACTTGCCCTTGCCTTTCTCCCATAACCCAGATTGTCTAGGTCTGGTTTCCAGTACCCTCTAACCAATATTCTGCACTTGTTTAATTAGATAACAAAATTTCAAAATTTCATCTCCAATTGATCTTGCCACACTCTCAGTTTGGCCCCTATCTCAATGCCCTTCAATCTTTTCCCTCTACTCCATCATCTAGCATTCTCCAAGTCTAGTTCCATTTTTATTGCTATCAGGGCATACCCTCTAACAGCTAGGTTTATAGATTGGAGCTCTCTTTCTCTCTAGTTTTCTTCTTCATTAGCCTCAAATTATTTTAATGCCATCCCACAGTTGACACCATTTAGGTTCCCTTTTGGCTCCATCTTCAGTTTCTTGGCCCTGCCTTATCAAAACTCACTAAAGATTCCTATTTGCCTCATTCTTCGATTCCCCCACCTTGGTATCATTCATACCTCCTAGAAACTATTAGATCCCACCCTCATGAGCTCAGTCTATTACTGGTTCTTTACCCTGGCTTAAGGAGTTACCATACCTCTGTTGCACTTGAGAAACTAAGAACTGGGCAAGTGATGGAAGCAGTTTTAGCTTCTCCTAGTATTTTTTAATGGGTAGGGACTCTTGTTAGGTGGCCTCCACAAAGTCACACTCTGCCCTTGCTTCAGCTACTTCTCTCCTAGTCACTGTTCCACTTGTGGCCTTCCTCTTGTTCCATCTCTGGCACTGGTCCTTCAGAGCTAACTCCTCTTCTCTCAAATTCTAACTTCATGAAGAGGTAAGGCAAAGAACACTGGGTGTCACATACACACACACACACACACACACACACACACACACACACACACACACACACACACTGTGGCATTTGAAGCCCTAACTCTTTCCTTAAAGCTTCCATCTCCTTCCCTGCATCTACTTCCTCTCTGCCCCCCAGGACACCCTGAAAGGGAAGATTTCTCCACTTTCCACTTAGAGGTTTCTCACAACCTCCACCCTACCTCATTTTAGTCATTTTTAGTCTTCCAGGGCCTAGATTATTTCCTAACTAATGTTTAATTTTGAAGTAATGCTAAGACTTTAGTCCTATCTCCCTATCCTGTCTCCTATCTATGCTATCTATTCTGTCTCCCAAACCATTTCCTCAATACCAACTGCATTATCTCTCCATCATCATCATCACCACCACCAGCACTACCACCAAACACTGCAAGATTAGCCCAAGAAGCAACTTTGGGTAACAGATTCCTCCTTCTGGCCTCTGTGAAGAACTGCATCCCAGAAGCAGTTTTTGATAGGTTTCTCAGATCCATTCTCTGTTTTACAGGCAATCTTAACAATTGTTCAATTAGCCAAAATAATGACTAGAGTCAGTGGTGACTCTTTGCTATCTCATGCAAAATTTAAAAGGCGCAAGCCACTGAAGATTTAGAGATGGAAAGACATTTAAGTCACTGGTAAGAATTTCCTTATTACAACACAGGAAGATGTAGGAAGGCATGTTTCTTTTATCTTCCAGAATTCGGTTTCTGTTGGAGTAGGAGGCAGAGAAGGAAGGCCCAATATCAAAGATAATGGAAAGCTTCCTCTACTTCCTCTCAGATTCCTCTGCCTTCCCATTTCTAGAAGATTTTTTACTGGGACTTCAAGTCAACAACCATTTATTAAGCACTGTGCTGCTAGTCCCTGAAGCAAATGACGTCCATAACAGGAAAAATTCCAGGGTCTTATGGACTGTATCCACACTCTTCCAACAAAATAAAAAATCCCTTTCTCTTGAACTATCTTTCTCTTCAGAATTATATCTTCCATGAGGACAAGACTGAGTTCAAAGAGTCAGTCCTGTGCCCTAACATTTGAGCATGAATACTAGAGGAAAGAGAAGAGTGGAGAAAGAATAAACTTCCATTCCTAAGGAAAGTCCCCAAGGCCATTGCTTTCTTTCAGTTCTCCTGATTATGAATATGACATTTGAATGGAAAAGAAATATGGGAGCTGAGAATTCTGGTAGGTCTAGAGTTTCCCTGATAATGCCTCCCTGACATTAATGCCCCTAGAATGACACCATAGAATATTGATGCCTTTGATACTAGAAGCATCTCAAAATTATTGAAGGATTGAAGAGGAAAGAAACTGACAGATACTGTTGTTCAGAGAAAGAAATAACAGAGGAAAAGGAGGGAGATACAAGAGTGAAGAAAGTAGAGAGATGATGGGAAAGAACTAGGAAAAAAAGAGTTAGAGAAACTAAGGGAAGGCTAGTAGGAGACCAAAAAGACTGCAGGTGCTTCATGATTCCATAGCAAAGGCCACCAATCTTTTCCTAAGAACTAGAAGTAGAAATTACTGTGACTGTCCCCATCCTGGAAGGGAGAGATTAGAGTTAGGTCTGAGGCAGAAAGATGTAGAGAAACATGATGGGGCGGGGTGGGGGGGGGGAGCTGGATGGTTCTGGAAAAGGACTAGAGATAGCTAGAAGGATTGAATCAGAGATGTCCACAGCTGAAGAAGAGTTTCCCAAGACTAATCCTTCCCCTAGCTCACTCCTGTCCTTGGAAGAGAGACCCAGATAGTGGGTGGTACAGTGTTCCCTGGGGACTTAAATGGCTACAAGAGGGAGCAGGAGGAGACCAACTCTAGTCATCACCAGTGATATTTTCACTGATCCTTTCCCTTCAATGATCTAGATCAGTAGTTCTCAAGGTATGGTCCACAGCCCCTAGGATTCAGTGTTGTTGGGTTTTTTTTTTCCCCAGGGATCCAGAAAGTCAAATTTTCAAAATAATATTAAAACATTTTAATTTATAATACAGTAAATAATTCAGTGTAACCCACATCTTTTAACTGGGATGAAGGAGCTCAATAGTTTTTTGTTTGGTTTTTAGTTTTCAGTATTCATTTTTTGCAAGATTTTGAGTTCCAAATTTTTCTTCCTCTTTCACTTCCCTCCTGTCTCCAATCATTCTTTTATAGTTGTACATGTACAACCATGTCAAACATACTTCTATATTAGTCATGCTGTGAAAGAAGAACCAGAACAAAAGAAAAAAATCACAAGAAAAAAATGTATAAGTTAAAGTATTCTTTGATCTGCATTCAAACTCCATAATTTAGACTTTCAGCTTCCTTTTGTGTTTTGTCTTCTCTTCTATTGATCCTAAACTCCTTGAAGGTAGAAAATGTTTTTTTTTCCTTTTCTGAATTTGTGTCTTCGGTGTTTAGCATAATGTCTGGCACTTAGTATTATTTTATTATTATTATTTATTTATTATTATTTTTTAGGATCTTGCAAGGGTTAAGTGGCTTGCCCAAGGCCACACAGCTAGGTAATTATTAAGTATCTGAGGTCACATTTGAACTCAGGTACTCCTGACACCAGAGCCAGTGCTCTATTCACTGTGCCACCTAGCTGCCCCTATTTAATTAATTTTTATTGACTATTCACTAGAGAGTCAGAAAAGGAGAGAAAGAGACAGAGCCCCAAAGTATACCAACATGTTTCACATAGTTCCTTTTCCTCCCCCTGCCCTTGCTGTTTCCACTTAAAAATACAGTATATCATATCAACTCAGAACTATGAGTACAGAGGAAATTGTGCAATAGAATCACCTTATCTCTTAGCTTAGATGCTATTTCCTTCTAGTCTTATTAACTCTACCTAGTCCATTATTTATCTCATATCCCTTTCTTCTCCATTTATACTAGGTTTAGGCTCTAACCAGCTTTCCTACAGAGAATTATAATAATATTTTAATTTATTTACTCCCTTCTCCAATCAATATTCCACACAGCTAAAAATCATCTTTGTTTCAAATTCCTACACATATTACACTCCTACACAAAAACCTTTATTGACTGCTATTGCCTCTAAGATAAAATTAAACTTCTCAATCACAATTCAACTACCTTTCCATTTCCATTTCAATTATTCTCTTTCATGATTTCTATTCCAGTCAAGCTAGACTTGGGAATTAAGCTAGACTTGGGAAATGGACATGCCAATTCCCAACTCTGAGCATTCTTCTTTTTCTTATTTTTCAAAATTCTTAACTTAAACACCAATAAAAGAACATGTCCATACAAAAAGAGGATTCTATTTGAAACCATTAATCACTATTTCAGGCCACCTGCTTTTTAATAGTTTATAATATATTTTATACATTACTTTCAAAACTGGCCTTTTAAATCTACCTTTCCTTTACAGCAATTTCCTTCTGCTCTCTTCTGTTGGTCTTTGCATTGATCAAAGATCTTAAACTTTCTAAATTGATTTTGTTTACTATGTGGTTGTCCTTGGGTAAAATGTTCTAATTCTGCTCATTTTACTCTATATTAGTTAAAAAAAATCTTATCTTTTAACATTCTTTACAGAGCATTTATTGTACACTACATTCATAAACCAAAATTTGTTCAGCCTTTATATTTAAGATTCTAGTTCTTGGCTCTTCTTTTCTTCCTTGTATTCCCAGCTTAAGGCTAAGGAAATTTGTTTTCCTAGAAACTATTACTTTGTAAGTATTATTCTTCCCTTTCTTCAACCTTGATCATTTCTCTGTTGAGTTTAATGTACTTCTTCACTAAACTATGTATACAAATACCCAACTCTTTTTTGTTTCAGATGAGGTTCACTTGATGCTTGCTTCTCCGATCTATGATTGTATATTTTTTTTTTTTAGTTTTTACAAGGAAATGGGGTTAAGTGGCTTGCCCAAGGCCACACAGCTAAGTAATTATTAAGTGTCTGAGCCTGGATTTAAACTCAGGTACTCCTGACTCCAGGACCAGTGCTCTATCCACTGCACCACCTAGCCACCCCAATTGTATATTCTTCTAACACACCTCAAATATGAGAAATAGTAAGTTCTTCTTGCTTCTTTCTCACCCTTTTGCTTTCTTTTTATCCTTTCCCCTCTTAAAGACCACAGAATGTCTGTTTCTTATTTAAGTTGCCAAATATCCTTAGAAGATTCTGAAAATCTCTCCCAAGTAAAATACTATCACTGTATCAGTGTACAATCTATTCCAATTACTTGAATAAATTGATTTTTCTAGAGCTCTTTTGACCCATGCTTATAGTTCAAAGTTCAGAAATGCTTGAAAGTTCTCTGTTCTCTTAAAGATGCATTTCATCCCATTATAGTATTCAACTTTGCAAGATAAGTTATTCTTTGTTATGAAACTATCTCTTTTACCTTTTAGAAGATTATATTCCAAGACCCCCTTCCCAATTTTGTAGAAGCTGCTAGATCTTGTGTGATCTGATTGTAGATCTTTGGAATAGGTAATAACATTTTTAAAAAGAAAAATTCCAATTTTGCTGTATAAATTGCCCTTGGGTGTAACCCTAGTTCTTTTGCTTTATGAAATATAGTATTCTAAGACCTATGGTTCTTCATCTAAACAGATAGCTGCTAGATCTTGTGTAATCCTCATTGTAGTTTCATGATATTTAAATTTTTTTTCTTGTTGCTTCCAATATTTTCTCCTTAACTTGGGAGCTTCAAAATTTGACTATGATATTCCTATAAGTTTTCCTCCTAGGATCTCTTTCAGACAGTAATTGGTGATTTTTTTTTTGCCCTGCTTTGTCTTTTTGTTCCAAAACTTCAGGGCAATTTTCCTTGATTTCTTGTAATTTGCTATCAAGATTCTTTTCTTTAATCATAATTTCAGATAATCTATTATATTTTTCTCCAGACTGTTTTTTGATGAGATATTTCACATTCTATTTTTTCATTATTTTGATTTTTCATTATTTTTTTTTTGTGTCATTAGCTGTCCATTGCCTAATTCTAGTTTTCAGGGAATCATTTTTTCTCCTTTTAAGTTGTTTGACTTTCTTTTCATAATTTTCTTGTTTTTCTTGGATAGTCCTAATTTTTTTTCTAATTTTTCTCAAATCTCTTTTGATTTTAAAGTCCTTTTGACATTCTAAGAAATATTTTTATGCTTGGAATCATTTGACATTTCTCATTGCTAAAGGAGTTGACCATGACTACTATGTAAATATGTTAAAAAATGAATGTACTTGGGGCCACATGAAGATAGGGTTTCCCAGAGGCTGGCTTCCAAAAAACTCCAAAGGCCTGAAAATTATGACTCTAAATTTCGGAGAGGCAGAACCCACAGAAAGACCCTTTGAGGCAATTCTCCAGCCCAAAATAACTTAGAAGATCTGGGAAGGCTCTGTTCCATTGGGGTTGGAAAGGACAGCAGCAACCAGGCTCACACTACACCTGAGTGAATGAGCTCCAGCCTTCCATGAACAGTTCACCAAGCTCCTGGGTCCCTGGGGGCACCTGGGCTCATGGCAGCAGAAGCAGTATCCAGACCTCCCAACCCAGGGATCACCGAGCACAATGTGGAAGATCAGTAAGAAACTTCTTTCATAGTAAGTCTGGAGCTTAGGGCAGCGTGGCCTTCAGTGCAGCCCTGGCCCTGGGAAACAGAAGCAGGCTTGCAGAACTACTCAGCAGGGAGCTGCCAGGCAGCTGCTCCATGAGCACTCAGGCAACAGAAGGTAAAGGGGTGAATGAGACTGTAGAAGTCTCTCTGCTATCCCTAGGACAGGACTCTGATGCATTTTCCATATTCAGACCCTGGTGGTAATCTGGGTATCCCTATTGTATAGACCAAGGACCCTTCTCAGAGCTCCAGGGCAGAGGGGAGCGCTTATGGTCATCCACAGAGCAGAGCACAGGCCAAGAGAGCAGTCAGAGCCTGTCATAAGACCTTGAAGGAACTGAGGTCCTTTTCAGTGGTGTCCCAATAGCATTCAAAAGCTTTGGAAGCACCTCAAAACAGGCCATAGACTGGGGAAATGAGTAAACAGAAAAAAAAGAACCTGACTATAAATTACTTTGGTCCCATGGAGAATCAAATCACACACTCAGAAGATGACAAAGTCCAAGCTTCTGTATCCAAAGCCACCAAGAAAAATAAGAATTGGGCTCAGACTATGGAAGAGCTCAAAAAAGATTTTGAAAATCAAGTAAGGGAGGTAGATGAAAAATTGGGAAGAGAAATGAGAGCAAATGAGGAAAAATCATGATAACCAAGTCAGCAGCTTGGTCAAGGAGATACAAGAAAATATTAAAGAAAATAACATGTTAAAAAAGCAGTTTAGGTCAAATGGAAAAAGCAATCCAAAAAAGTTAATGAGAAGAATGCCTTAAAAAGCAGAATTGGTCAGATGGAAACACAGAATGGAAGAACTGAGGGAAGCTGATGACTTAGTGAGGAATTAAGAAACAATATAACAAAACCAAAAGAATGAAAAACTAAAAAAAAAAAAATATGAAACATCTCACTGGAAAAACAACTGACCTGAAAAACAGATCCTGGAAAGACAATTTAAAAACTATTGGACTACCTGAAAGTCATGACCAGGGGGGAAAAGCCTTCATTTTTAAAGAATTTCTACAGAAAAACTGCCTTAATGTCCTAGAAGCAGAGGGTAAAATAGAAATTAAGATAATCCACTGATCTTCTCCTGTAAGAGATACCAAAAAAATAACTCCCAGAAATTTTACAGTCAAATTCCAGAACTCCCAAGTCAAAGAGAAAATATTACAAGGAGCCAGAAAGAAAAAAATTCAAATATTGTGGACCTATCACAGAGGACTTAGCAGCAACTACATTAAGGATTTGTAGGGCTCAGAATATATTCCTGAAGGCAAAAAAGCTTGGATTACAATCCAGCAAAACTGAACATCCTTTTCCAGGAGAAAAGATGAACATTCAATGAAACAGAAGACTTTCAAAGTTTTCTGGTGAAACGATCAGAACTGAACAGAAAGTTTGATCTCTAAGTACAAGACTCAGCCAAAGCATAGAGAGAGTGGACAGGAAGGGGAAATTATGAGGGATTTAATGATGTTGAATTGTTTGTATTCCTGCATGGGAAGATAATTCATATGAGCCTTCTCATTTATCAGAGCAATTAGAAGGAGCATATATAGACAATGCACAGGAGAGAGTTGAATATGAAGGTAAAATATATTTTAAAGATGGAATCAGTGGGTGAAAAAGAAATGAACTGAGAGAAAGGGAAAGGAGAGGTAGAATGGGCTAAGACATATCACATAAAAGAGTCAAGAAAAAGCTTTTGCAACAGAATGGAAGAGGGGGAAGGTGTAAGGGAATGAGTGAGACTTCATTTTCACTGGAATTGGTTCAGAGAAGAAACAACATACACCCTTACCAGGGTATAGAAATCTATCTTACCCTAGAGGAACAAGAAGAGGAAGGAGGTGGGAGAAAGTGAACAAGGGGAGGGGAAGGAAGGGTTATAGGTGATAGGAGAGGGAAGATCATGGGAGAGGGTAATAAGACACATCATACTGTTTTTTGTAAGGTAGTGGGTTGGGATGGCCCACTCAGAACCACACAGCTGGGTATTTATGGGTGTCCAGGGTGGAATCTGGGCTTGGGTCCTCCTGGTACCAGGGCTAGTGCTCTGTCCTCTGTGCCACTTGGTATGCTTTTAAGTCAGGACAAAGTGAAAGGAGAGAATAAAGTAAATAGGAGTGGGGAGAAATGGATGGAGGGGAAATACAATTAGCAATAGCAACTGTGGAAAAAAAAAATATGGAAGCAACTTCTCTGAAGGACATACAATAAAGAATGCAACCCATCCCAGAGTCAGAACTGATGGTATCCCAACACAGACTGAAGTACAATTTTTTTCTTTTTCTCTCACTTCATTTTTCATGAGGTTTTACTATTGTTGTGGGGGAGGGGGATTATGTTTACTCTTACAAGACTATTTTAGTAATTCGTAAATAAAAATAAAATATAAAAACATTTTTAAAAATGAATGTACATGTACAAATTTTACCAGATTGGTTGCCACCTTGCCAAAGGGGAGGGAAGGGAGGGTGGAATCCTAAATTTGCAAATGGATGAATGTTGAATGCTGAGAAAAGCTACCATTGCATATAATTGGAAAAATAAAATTTCAATTGAAAAAAATAGAAAAAGGAATATGAACCCAGATCATCTCTATCCCCACAATAAATATCTATGGTTAGGTTCTTTCCCTTTTTCTTTTTCATTTTTCTTTTTATATTTTTAGCAGCAAGTATTTTTGTTTTGTTTTTTAGTTTTTGCAAGGCAATGGGGTTAAGTGGCTAGCCCAAGGCCACAACTAGATAATTATTGTCTGAGGTCGGATTTGAACTCAGGTACTCCTGACCCCAGGGCCCGTGCTCTATACACTGCGCCACCTGGCCACCCCTAGAAGCAAGTTTTAATGATCAAGTTGTAGTCCCAAGGTATGGGGAATAATGCCCAGGCCTCTAAGTTCTGTCTCCAGGCTCAAACTTGGATTCTCCTCTCTAAGTCAAAACTAGAGCCACCAGTCACAAGAAGAATCAGAACAAAAGGGGAAAATCATGCAAAAGGAAAAAAAAAACAAAAAAAGTTTTTAAAAAGTTAAAATAGTATGCTTCAATATGCATTCAGATTCCATAGTTCTGTCTTCTGGATGTGGATGACATTTCGATCACAAGTCTTTTTATCTTTGAGATTCCTGATCTTATGTTCTATCAGTCAAATGCTTTTGAAAGCAGTTTTTTTTAGTCTCTTAATTCTAATATTTGTCTCATGGAGTCATTCATTTCTTTTATTCTAATTTTCATGAACTTTATTGCATGTTAAATTTTTATCACTTTCTTTTTCCTTCAAGTTATTATTTCACTCATTTTCATCTCTTGCCTCATTTTTTCCAGGTATTCATGTAACCTTGATAGAAAATCCACTTTCCCCCTGATTGAAATTGTAATCTCTTTCTCTAAATTGGATTTTGGGATATCTCTGAATTGATTTTATTTTGTATCTTCTGTTTACTCCCATCTTAGACCTTCCTTAGATCTTGATTTAGCTCTCTGCTGCGCTTTTGGACAAAATGATCTGACCTATATGGCTTCAACATGGGTGATCTAGTTTCCCATGTGGGCCTTCAACTCATAAGGTATGTCTATACTAAGGACACTACTGGGCTATGGGTACCCTTACATATTTGAGGTTCAGAGTACTGCATCTTCAGGGCCTCCATCCTATCTCAAGACAAAATGCTATGGACCTCAAAGTCCCTAGACAAAAATGTTCCTGAACTGGTCACTGCCATTCCTGCTTGTGTCCTAGGACTATACTATGGATTTCCAACCACCTCAGGGATTTTTCATGGGAGCTAATCACAAAGCTAACTGTCATCTAGATGGTGCCTTTCAAGCTACAAGTATTTCTCGTTTATTTCTGATCATTCTAGGTTATTCTGGGACTGACTTTTCTATTTCTTAGTCCATGTGGATTTCTGGTTTGTTTGCTGTGCTGTTCTGTGGTGGATAAAGTCTTTTAATGTATTTTCTCAATGAATTTCATTATTTGTTATGGAGTATATCTGTGGGAACTGGGTTGAATGGAGCTTCATCTAAGTAGTCATCTTGATCAGAAATTTTTCCTATTCCTATCAGATCACTACTGAGCTCTCTGATATATTGACTACAAGTAGAGAATTATGATTGTAACAGGAATAAAATTTATAATCTTAAAGGCTGATAATCTTGTCAAATTGGATAGAGGTCCCCATTCTTGATGTAACTCAACCACCATTGATTCAATGTTTAATGTAAAATTACAGGTCCAGTAAAGGGAAAGGGAATCCACCTTTTGCTCTCAGGATAAGGACCAGCCTATTAAAAACCTGGGTTGGACTCCACTCAGGGTCCCCAGTCTTCTCTGACTTGCTGGCCCATTCAAGCTCAGCTTGACTGTTCTTTGTCTCTATCTTTCTTCACCTACCATTTTCTTATGTGTTGTAACTTCATTTAATAAATTTTTGTTTCATTTCCACCCTTGCTTTCCCAAGTCTGAATAATGATTCCTCATAGGTAGATCCAAACTCAAGTAGCCAGCAGCTACAGTAGGTTCTTCCTATCATTTTTGTAATGTTTTGAATTTTACAATTTTTCCCTCGATGTCACTTCCCTCCGCCCACCCCTACCCCCAGAAGGCAGTCTGATAGTCTTTACATTTTTTCCATGCTATACATTGATCAAAATTGAATGTGTTGAGAGAAAAATCACATCCTTAAGGAAAAAATAAAATACAGGAGATAGTAAAATTATGTAATATATAAGATAACCTTTCTAAAATTGAAGGTAATAGTCTTTGGTCTTTGTTTAAATTCCACAGTTCTTTCTTTGGTTACAACTGGTATTCTCCATCACAGATACCCTAAAATTGTCCCTGATTATTGTACCGATGAAATGAGCAAGTCTATTAAAGTTAATCATCAACCCCATGTTGAGCTCCCAAGTTTCAAGAAATTATCCTGGATTCTTCACTTACCTTAGGAACACTGCATATTTATGTAAGGTTTCTCCCATTCATTCCTCTTTTTCAGATTAAAACTGGTTCATTCCTCTCTCCACCTACCTAATTGACTTCCTTTCTCCTCTTCAGTATTTTCTTGATCTCAATGACTCCACCTACACCCACTTATCTGGATGCCCTTGTTCCCTAGGAAAAATATGATCTCTAGGGTCCCAATTAGCTTTTACCACCTTCTGCCATTTGAGGTCCTCTACCCTTCATTGCACAAGGGACCTTTGAAGTCTAGAATTACAGATTGCCTTTACCAAGGTTCCCTCAGAGATCCAATTCCCAAGGCTTTTTCTATTTGTTGTTTTGGTTGTGCCCAACTCTCCATGATGCCATTTGGGATTTCCTTGGCAGAGATACTGGTATGGCTGTCATTTTGTTCTCCAGATCATCTTATAGATGAGGAAACTGAGGCAAACAAGATTAAGTGACTTGCCCAGTAAGTATTTGAGGTCAGATTTAAAATCAGCAATTGTCTTTCTAACTCTAGGTCTGGTGTTCTCTCAATGCCCCATCTAGTTGTCCTCAAGGGATCTTAAAAGATCATCTAATTCAATTCCCAGTGCTTTTTCTTCTACATAAATTGTTTCCTGGAGGAGGAGAGACTTCAATCAGAACTCTTCACTGTACATACTGGCTTAGACTAGTATACATGCTCAAGGGTATAAGATGGTATAGAAGAATCCTTCATGAATAACCTCCATCAGATTTCTCTCTGTCAAGGGGAAGGGAGACAGAAAGGAAGGAAGAAAAATATGGTATTCAAAATCTTGAATAAATGTTTATATCTTTGCATGTAATTGGAGTAATAAATTTAAAGATAAAAAATGAATGTTGAAAATTATCTTTGCCTGTAGATAGAAGAATAATAAATAAATTTAAAGTTAAAAAAAGAATTCCATGTTATCTCTCAACTGCTAAACCAGACTAACACAAAGACCCTCTTCATAACTTCTATTTCTACCCTCTCTCCTTAACCTACTAGTGACAGTGAAACAGAGTGATGGAATTGGAGTCAAGGAGATCAAAGTTCAAATCTAGCCTCAGATGCTTATACTAGGCTGGGTAATTCTGGGCAAGTCACCCAGCTGGAAGAGAAGAGAAAGGAAGGGAATAAGTATTTATATAGCTATGGGCCAGGCACTGTGCTAAGTGTTTAACTTTTGTCTGTCTCAAATTCTTTTTTTATTATTTTTTATTTTTTAAGGTTTTTTTTTTGCAAGTCAATGGGGTTAAGTGGCTTGCCCAAGGCCACACAGCAAGGTAATTATTAAGTGTCTGAGGTCGGATTTGAACTCAGGTACTCCTGACTCCAGGGCTGGTGCTCTATCCACTGCGCCACCTAGCCGTCCCTACCTCAAATTCTTCATTTACTTTCTAGGGTGATTGTGAGGAGCAAACAAGAGAAAATAAGTAAAGAGCTTTGCAAACCTCAAAGGGCTATATAACTGTTAACAAAATTCCCCCAACCCTAATTGGGACATGAAGAATGGCATATCTTTTGGATTTTGGCCAAGGATACAAAAGAGGAGAGAGATTTCTCTCATTCCACTATGAAATCCAGAGGGTCTTGTCTAAGCTTACACAAAAGATAATAGCAAAATTTAGAAAGATAAGTTTGACAGCTGAATGGAAGATGAACAGAAGTGGGGAGAAACTTGCATCAAGGATAACAACCAGAAGGTTGGAGGTCCAAGTAAGAGATGATGAGGACCCTACAACAATGTAGCAGCAAAGTCAGATACAAGAGATAATGCTAAAGTAGAACTGACAGGACTGGGCAACTGACAACAGGATATGAATGGTAACAGAGGGTTTGAATTTGAGGATGACACCTAGGTTGCAAACTTTGGTGACAAGGATGGTGGTGCCTTAGAAAGTAACAGAAATTTGAAAGAGGGGAGAGTTTCAGTTAAAGAAAATGAGTTCATGAATATGTTGAATTCAAAAGCTCTAAAAGTCACCAGTGTCCTAGAGATAGTAATAAGAAACTAGAAAGAAAGTACAACAAGCATTTATTAAGCACCTACTTTCTGCCAAGCACTGTGCTAAGCACTGTACAAATAAGCTGTTGGATTCTCACCAAACACTGGGGAGATCAGATTGGCAGAGTTGACAAAAAGAAGAGGACAAATGCTGGAGGGGTTATGTATACTTCAATGCACTCTTGGGGGAGCTATGAATTGGTCCATTCTGGAAAGCTATTGGGAACTATACTTAAAAAACTATTAAATTGGGGGGCAGCTAGGTGGAGCAGTGGATAGAGCATTGCAGCCAGGAGGACCTGAGTTCAAATCCAGCTTCAGATACTTAATAATAACCTAGCTGTGTGGCCTTGGGCAAGCCACTTAACCCCATTTGCCTTGCAAAATCATAAATAAATAAATGAATGAATGAATGAATTGAATAAATAAATAAATATTAAATTGTGTATATCCTCTGACCCAAGGAGAGCAATCTAGATCTCTGCTCCAAAGAGATCAATGGGAGAGGAAGAGGACACACATATACAAAAATATTTTTAGCAATTCTTTTTGTGGTGGCAAAAAATTGGATATTGAGGGGTTTCTCAGAAATGGCTGAATTTTTATATATGTCTTAAATATTGTCAATATCACAATTTTAGAACCTTGATCAACAAACTTTAAGATGAGACATCCTGGATGAGCAGAGAGAAAATCCTATTGTTGTTTGTAAACATTTACTCTTTAGCATAAATGGAATGACTCCATGACTCTACCTACACATCTGGATGCCCTTGTTCAAAAGTTCAATAGGAATTTTCAGTAAATATAAGATTTGAGAGAATTGTATTTATAAAACCATGTCATCTATATGAAATCTCATTGGCTGGCCACCAAAAGTTTTACTGCTTTTGTCTAAATTGTATAAAAACTCCTCAAAATGTTGGGAAAATGTTGACATTTGTAAGAAACCCATGGGTTCTGATAAGATCCTAGAGAATTAAACTTCATTTATAAAACTAAAAAAAAAGATAATAGTAGAACCCAACTAGAACCTCAAGTTCAAATATTTGTTGAATAATTTCTGAAGACATAGGCTAGGTATCTCTCCCCTCAGAGATATTATACTGCCCTTAACCATCCCTCACCCAGCCCTTTGCCCAGTCTTTGTGTTAATTCCAATTTCCCCCACAAGAGGAGTCTAGGCAAAGAATCATGCCCAACAATCTCTCCTTTCATCTCCCCATATGCATGTGACTGTAGACATAGACTGCCTAGAACCTCCATCATTCATCATGGGATTTAAAAGTAGAATATATGGTATTTGGGGTAAGAAAACTGTGCTTCCCAGAACTGGGAAAGTTTAAAGTTTAAGGTAACTCTCCCATTCCTATCAAGCCCAATTTGGTACCAAAATGCTGTAGACAGATGTGGGGCAGTTTTAGTAAACTTTGCTCCAAGGTAGACCAATTTAGAATTCAGCTGTGGCCCTTTAAAGAGAAATATAAAGTTTTAGGACTTTGGACTTACTGGACTTTGGATTTACTTTAGGACTTATGATTTTCATTTCTAGCTGGTGATTGTTATCTGTTTTTATTTTCCTGGTACTGAATTTTACCATCTTATGGACTGTGTTTTAACTAGGGTGGGCAAGGTTTTTTGTTTGTTTGTTTTTTTTAATTAAAGGGACTTGAACCATCAGGCTCTGAGGGACCCATCACACTGGAAATGGAAATGTGATAAGGCCTCCTGGATTCCAATCCCAGCTCTGTTGCTTCATAAATGTGATTTGAGGTCAAAATGGACCTCAAAAAGTTCTAATTTTCCAAATGAGGACAATTAAGTCCAAAAGTTCAAATGATTTGAACTTGATCTCCAAATGAGTGGGGGATCTTTTCACCATAACATACTGCCTCTATTAACCATGAGATTCCAGACAGTTATTTCTCTCTGAACCTCTGTTATTTCATCTGGCAAATGAGATGTAAAATGATTTTGACACAATGTAAGATTATTTAATCCCTCATTTTTTAAATGAAAGAGCTATATTACTTATCACTTCCCTCTGCCCCTCCTTAAATTACAATGGCACCATAATTCCTCTAAGGTAATATAGGTAGCAATGTTATAGAATACTGTATTTCAAGTAAAGAAGACATAAATTTAAACCTGGTCTTACTTACAGCTAGCAGTGTGAGCCTGGTCAAGTCAACTTCCATCTGCCTCAGTTCCCTTATCTGTAAAGGGGATAATAATAATACTAACACCTACCTACCAGTATTGTCATGATGATTAAATGAAATATCTGTAAAGCCCTTGGTAAAATGTCTGGCTCATAGTAGATACATAATGCTTTTTCTTCATTTCCCCTTCCTTAATGAACTCTAAAATGCCTTTATCTGCCTTGTAAGATCACTATTAGCTGCAGTCATCTTAACTAGTGCACATCATGGGAAACCTCCACCCAAGAATGTGCTGGAGTCAGCTGTCCAACCTCTGAAGAAGTGATTATTAAATTCTCAGTGTGAGTAGGTTCACAAGTGGTACAAATCAGGGCTTCATTCATTATTTTTTTGATTGCCTAGACTTAAAAAAGTTATGGATCAAGTCTCAATAATGCAGATTAACCTCAAAGATATGTCCTGCACACGTTTTTTCCCCCCAAGAAAGCAGGTTGCTAAGTACATTTACCAACATACCACTGTCTCCACAGCAGATATTGAAATTTTCAAATCAGATAGAGGAGAAGTACCCTAATAGAAGGTCCAGATGAACAGTTCTGATCCTATTTGGGATTTTCTTGGCAAGGATGTGGGAGTGGTTTGCCATTTCCTTCACCAGTTCATTTTATGAATGAGACAAACAGGGTAAAGGAAAAGGAAGGCAGAAGGAAAAGCAAACCATCCAGTATCTTTGCCAAGAAAACCCAAGGGTCATAAAGTGTCAGATACAACTGAAACAACTCACACAACAAAGTGGTACAACCATAGATAATGGAATCCTGGCATCTGAAGCAAATTCAATGAGAAGGAAATGGGGGGGGGGGGCAGAGAACCCAGCACCTGTGGGGAGATTGGTTCATGCCACCATTGCTAATGAACACAACCATCCCTTGAGATACTACTCATCCCTAAACCCAGCAGTCTCATGACCTTTTGTGAGTTCTGCTTCTCCAGAATTCATTTTAAGGTATTATTTAAAGTTGTTTGGAGAGGAAATTAGGAGATCCCAGGTCCCATTTCTCCACCATCTTGGCTATTCCCCTTCTATTTTCTTAACTGAATTTTGGATTCTAACTTCTATTATTCTCCTAAATTACCACTAATCTCTTTACTGTCAAATTCAGTGGCATCTTCTCAATCATCATCCTTCTTAACCTCTCTGCCATCTCAGAGTGAGAAGGAACATCAGATCACCAGAGCTTATGACTGCAGAGGAATGCAGTCCCTAGTCACAGTTCCAGGATGGAACAGAGTACTTGTGGTCATTTACAGACTAGAACATAGTTAAATATAATAGGATGATATCTATAAGAATAAAATTGGGGCAGCTAGGTGGCACAGTGGATAGAGCATTGGTCCTGGAGTCAGGAGTACCTGAGTTCAAATTCTGTCTCAGACACTTAATAATTACCTAGCTGTGTGGCCTTAGGCAAGCCACTTAACCCCATTTGCCTTGCAAAAAAAAAAAACCCTAAAAAAAAAGAATAAAATTAATGGGTGAGGAAAGAGGAAAGCAAGAAAGAGAGAAAAGAGAGAAAGGAGAGGTAGAATAGGGTAAAGAGGCTGGGGAACAGCTAGGTGGCACAGTGGAGAGAGCACCAGCCCTGGAGTCAGGAGGACCTGAGTTCAAATCCGACCTCAGGAACTTGATAATTGCTTAGCTGTGTGACCTTGGGCAAGTCATTTAAACCCATTGCCCCTTAAATGAATTTAAATGAATTTAAAAAACAAACCAAAAAAGAAAAAGCAGCCCCAAAAAGCTTTTACAGTGGAGAGAAGATGGAGGGGGGGGGACCACTTGAACCTTACTCTCATTGGAATTGACTCAAATTAGTTATTGAAAGAGTCGACGGACAGGTGGACAAACATAACTACCCTCACTATAGGTTGTCAAGGGAGCATATCGAAAAACATTACATATGCAGTACAAAAATATAGAAGCATTCCATTAAACAAATTATATCAAAGATATTCTAAGGAAAGTTCTGTTTAATCAATAACTTTACTATGCAGCAACAAACTAGGCAACAGGCAGGTTGAGGTCATCATGGTCTGAGCAGGGACAAGAAAATTAACTACATGATTGATAATCATACTTGTAACCACTACATGATCAAACATGTAGCCATATGAACTATATGATTAATGATGAAAATTGTACACTTTTGTAACCAAGGAAATGATTTTAGTTTGCTTGTTTCATATGATTTTTGAGACTATAAAAATAAATCTAAGCAGCTGACAGTCAGTCAACCTGCTCCTGCCTATACCCACTTGTTGACTCAACTCATTTCGCCGACTCTATCCCTCCTGTCAAGTTCCAAGGACCCCACTGAGGCTGGACCCCCCGCAAAAGCTTTCCTTTGTCAGGCTGCTATTAAAGTTCACTCCCCAGTCAATAAAGATTCATATTCTTCCCCTTCTCCCTCTACCCCAGCTCTACCTAAATCTTGGAAGTTCTCTGAATCCTACTTACCTAACTCCAGCTCAGGACACATCTTACAAGAAGGCTTTCCTGACTATTCTAACCTTTACTGATTTATCCCCCACAGTCTAGTACTCAGTTTTATACCATTTTATTCAGAGCTTTCTGATTGCCTCTTAGGTCCTGGATAGATGATATTCCTGTGTCCTATCTAAGCCAAGCCATAGCTAGAGTAATAAAATAATAGGTGTTCATTCCATACTTGACTTATTATCCCATGTGACCACATGTGAAGGAAGAGGATTGGGAAGACTATTTATTATAGAGAGAGAGGACATGCTTTCCAAAGAAAGGTCAAAATCCACTTCTGAGGGTCACACCTGCAAAGGGCTAGGAATAGCACTATGATACAGAAATGCACAAAGTTGGGGTAGTGGGTAGTGGTGACACAGGAGCAGAACTCTAGACAAAAGTGAGATGGGTGGAAGGAGAGACCCCACAGCTTTCTTTATGTTCCTCAAACATCTGTTCTAGGGCCTCCATGTAGAGCTTGTGGTACAGGTCAACCTCCTCTTGGCTGGGATTCGGACGATGGGGAACTGGGATGGGGCAGCCCACTAAAGGGGAAAAAGGGTTTGTGAGTTAAAAAGCAACCCAGAAGAGGTAGTCATCATATCCAGAGCAAACAAACTTCAGAGGAAAAGAAACTTACCAACAGTGGTAATAGGCACTGGGAAGGGTAGCAGTCCCCTGGGGAAGAAGAGACCACGGCCCCAGAATATGCAAGGAGCAAAACCAGTTAATTTCTTGAAGGCTACCTGCAAAGCCCTCTGCCAGGACCCTATCCTAAATGATGCTTGTATGAAGATCTCATTCTCCCCAAAGGAGTAAACAGGAACCAGGGAGGCCCTGTAAGACAGAGATTTGCTGTTGTTCATTTGTTTTAGTTGTGTCTGATTCTTCATAAGCCAGTTTGGGGTTTTCTTGGCAAAGATATTAAAATGTTTGTCTTCTCCTCCTGCTTATTTTCAGATGAGGAAACTGAGACAGAGTTAAGTGACTTGCCCACAGTCACACAAGCTACTACATGTCAGAGAAAGAATTTAGACTTAAGTCTTCCTGATTCCAGGACCTGCACTTTACTACTAGGTCACCTAGCTACCCAAAGGGCAGGCAAAAAAAAAAAAAAAAGGTTATAAAGGAAATAGAGAGAGAGGAAAAGAGGAGATAGGCAAAATCAAACCCCAGAGTTGCCTTAATTCCTCACCCCACCCCAGCCCTGCCAAAGCTATGAATCTTAGAGGTTACCAATGATGGGATATGGATGTGAACTCTGACCCTTAGGTCACAATTATCTAAGGCTCATGCAGGTAGGGCAGGAACTTAGTTCAAATTCCAATTCTGACATTTATTAGTTGTGTAACCATAAGTAACTAATTCAACCTCTAAGGTCCCTTTCAGCACAAAATCTAAAACCTTCTAACTTGCCACAGGGCCATACACCTGGCAAGGCATCGTCAGAATGGAAACCTGAACCTATTAGAGTCAGCAGGTGGCACAGTGGACAGGTGCCTGAACTTGGAGTCGGGAAGACCTAAGTTCACATATGGCCTCAGACACTGTGTATGTAATCTAGGGCAAGTCACTTAACCTCTGTTAAACTGTAAAATGGAAATCATGATAACACCTTCTAAGACTGCTATGAGTATCAAAAGAGACAATATTTTAACTACTGTCTAGTGCTTAATAAATACCTTTAAGTTGTTCTCTCATCTACCTAATTCCAGGTCTAATATTCCATTCCCCTATGTCAAATTGTCTCAAGTAAAATAATAGTGGACATTTAAATTGGCATCACATACCTTTCCAGTTTTCTATCATATTACTCCCTTCTATACCCTTGCCATACTAGACTCTATCCTCCCCAAACATGAACTGTATACTCATTTTCTCCATGATCCCAGAGATCTCCCTTTTATCCATTACTGAATTCTCACCTATCTTTTATTTATTTTTATTGTCTTATTGATATTTCATTTTTCCAATTACACATTATGAAAGTTTTTCAACATTCATCCACATGCATATGTATATTTTTAGAACAATTTTTTCCACTCTTCCTTCCCACCTCCCTCCCCTCAGCAGCAGAACAATCAGGTAAATATTGTACATAAATTTGTGTTTAACATGTTTACACATTAGTCATTTTCTCTTACCTATCTTTTAAAAGTCAATGTAAATAAATGCTAAACCACTCCAGGAAGGCTTTCCTGATCTTTGTTGATACCATCTTTTCCTGCTTACACCCCAAGCATTTTTTGAAGTATCGTGACTTACATAGGTATAATGTATATTCTCCCTACTAAACTATAAATTCCAAAAAGAGCAGAGGTCATGTTTGTTTTAAACTTTGTATCTCCACTGACAACTAAATATACTTCTCTCCACATAAGTGTTTAATAAGTGATTATTGTAGTCATACTGGAATTTAAGACTTACAGAATACTTTTTATTAATTATCTCATTTAGTGAAACTTAGAACTAAATATAGCATAGCAAGAGATAGAAGGCTCCTCAAGTCTTGTGGAGGAAAATGAGATCCAGAGAGGCTTAGGTTACACAACTAAATTGAGAAGAGGTTTTTCTGTCTCCTAGATCCAAGTATCTTCCCAAAGCATTTCATGGGAATGAGTTTTCACTGATTGACAAAGAATTAAGTCTCAAATTTACTACTAGAGTGATAACAACTGCATATGTTTCATAAAATAGTCTTCCACTAGTGGGCAACAACACCGGTCTAATGCCTTTGCTTTTGAAGTCTGGTTCACTCCGAACCCTATCTCCAGGATCAGTCAGCAAACTTACCCATGCCTCAGGGCCAAGCGCACGAACCCCTTGCGCTTAAGCAGTGTAAGGCAATGTTCTCCCGGGACCCCGTGCAGGGACTCATTAGCGCCCCCGACCAAGATGACCACAGCCTGGCCAAGCTGGGGCCCCGATAGCAAGAAGTCCAGGCTCTGACGGCTCACTGGGCACAACCCTGCGGACAGACTCAGAATCCAGGACCCAAGGCTTCTGTCTCCCCCAGCTTCCCCCCTCTCTCCCCACAGTTCGTCTAGTAGTCCCGGGATACCAGACCTAAAAGCCACATCCTCCCCACCACAATCGTAACACACATGTGTACACACACGTGGCACACACGTACACAAGCACGCACAAATGCACAAACGTACATGCATGCATGCATGCATAACACACTCACCGCAGCTCATGATGTAGTCCCGATAGACCGGGACTCGAAAGAGGCCGGCCAGGCCGGCCAGGAAAGGCCGAAGACCCGGGAACTGACGGGAAAAGCCATTGCTCTCGGTGGCAAAATTACAAAAAGTTCCAGCGCACATGATTCCGTGAGGGTGAGAGCCCAGCACATAGTTTCTGTCTGAAGGCAGCTCTGCCGTCTTCACCAGCTTTGCGGAGAGGGGGTTTGTGAGGGGATTGGGAGAGGAGCAGCACGGGCTGAAACACCAACACCGACCCCCGCCCCAATCTCTCTGGTTCAAAGCCTCCTACCTGAGAGGAACAGTCCTTCCCTCCCACCTATTCCCCAGAATCCTCCCAAGAGCAAGCCTGGTGATTTAAGAGCTCTGCTGGGTGTCCAAAATACCAAAAGATCAATCCTTCCTGGAACGGAAAAAGCTTCTTTACTAACCCAACTTTTAATCTTGAGGAAAAGGAGGAATTAAAGGGGGCGCTGGCACAGATAGCATACACATCTATCACCACCCCACCACCACCTTCCTAGCTTCTCTGTCCTTCAGAAACAAGTTTTAGCCCATTAAGGGGGAGAGGAGGAATATCAGGAGGACAAGTGATGAAGTAGAGGGGGACAGTATTGAATATGGGGGGGTACGCCCACTATCCCTCTCTTACCTTGATGGGATAGTAATCTCTAAAATGTTCCCAAATCTGCCAGTTTCTCACGCACTCGAATCGCCGACCACCTGCAAGGGGCAGAAGGGGGAGGGTGAAAAAGTGAAGTCTGAGAGTTACCTTCCCCCACCCATCCCACCCTCACTTTGCCTCCCTTTAAGTCATTTCCTTCCATTTCTCCCCTGCTCACCTCTGTCTGGTGTGTCCCAGTCTAGATAAAGCCACACCAAATAAAGAACGGAGAGTAACCAGAACGATGTGAAGAGGAGAAAGAAAAGGAGAAGGGAGAAGAAGAGGCCTGTAAAGAGAGAAGGGGTGGAAATTGGGAGAGACAGATTAGACTTCTAGGGCTCAAATGTCCAGGAACCCCCCACACTCTCTGCTCAAGAATAGCCCTTCATGCCACCCCAAATTCCCTATCCCTTCACGTTCTAGATGCAAGACTAGCCTCACCCATGAAGAGGAAGCTGAATACAAACTGATAAACGCTGACGATTTCTATTCTCTGCTTCTTCAGGGTCTTCATGTTGGGAGTCAAAGTCAAACCTGTCAGGAAAAGTGACTAGAGAGAGGTGGAGGAATGGATTCTTAAGGGACAGTGAAAGTAGAGGGGGATGTGAAACCTGGAACGTTCTGAGACTGAAATATTTCCAGGCTTTCTTTGCTTACACCATAAATTAATCTTTGATATTTGACTTATCGTTCTGGTTAGTCAAAGGGCAAAACAGAAAGCAGTCAGCCAAAGGAGACAGGATTAAGAGATCGAAGTCCAGGATCCTTGAAAGGAGGTGTTTAGACTCTCTTGATCCCTGAGGACCTACTCCTATACTCCTATGTGCATATCTTAGGGGGGTGAGTCAAGACGACCAAACAGGGTCGCCCACCCACCCCCCTGTTCCCATTCAGTACTTCTAGGACATCTCAGTTTCCCCTAACCCCCAACTCACCACAAACACACACACACACACACACACACACACACACACACACACACACACACAAACAGGGAAGACAAATACTTTTTGTTCCCCCCACCCCCTTTTTTTTCGGTCATAGAGGGGCAATGGACTGGAAGATACCATTTCCCACAAGGGTGGAGCATAAGTACAAAAAGGAGGACAGGACTTCGAACTAAGCAGCTCCTAGGCCAAGAAAAGAAAACAATTCCAGAAACACCCTTTGAGTTCTTCAAAGAGTTAGAATGAGACATTCTACCTAGTCTTTTTTTTAAATTAACAGATCATTAGAAAAATAATCATGGTAGAGACCATTAATTCATTCTTCTAATAAACTTGCTAGTCTGGTATTGCCTGTTACCAGCATCTCCAACCTTTCTGAAAATGTGTAATCTTTTTCTTCATTCTGCTCCTTGAAAAAGATAATTTGAGTGGTGATATAGTTGTATTGACAGCTTTGAAGTACTTTTAAAGAGTATAGATCTTATGGTTCAAGTTCTCCCTATAGATAATCCCATATTTATCAAGAGATTTTGCAATAAGGGCATTACCAGTCAAGGCAAAGCTCTGTTTCTTATTCTTACATAACCATTCTTATCGATATAGTTGTGCACAGATTTCACCTTTGGGTAACCCCATACCAGTGAATGATTCCATAATCTTCAGCATGTTAATTGAAGTTATGTTAAGCTTAACAAAAGTGTCATTGAAGATTTGGTGACAAGGAAGAAGCTGCAATACTTTTAGGGATTTTTGGAATAATGCCATTGATAACTATGATTGTGATCAAAAAACTTGAGTTCAGCAGGTACATAGTAGTCGCCAGCTTTGTGTGCCATTCTAGCTAGACAGGTTTTGCTTCTGTACATCTATCTGAAATCTTGGTAGGCTTTAGCTTTTTCATAAATTTTTTTTCTCCAAGTCCTTTGGAGCTTTTTTGTAGTGATCTTCTTTTTTATTTTTATTTTTATTTATTTATTATTTATTTATTTTTATTTATTTGTAAAGTGTCTTCCTTCTCCCACCCCAAGATTGTACTTACAATCTGTATAGGTTTTACATCCACAGTCATGTTGGACATATTTTTTTTTTTTTTAGTTTTTGCAAGGCAATGGGGTTAAGTGGCTTGCCCAAGGCCACACAGCTAGGTAATTATTAAGTGTCTGAGGCCGGATTTGAATTCAGGTACTCCTGATTCCAGGGCCAGTGCTCTATCCACTGTGCCACCTAGCCACCCCTTGGACATATTTTCATATTAGTCTTGTTGTGAAAGAAGAATCTGAAGAAAAGGGAAAAAACAACAAGAAAAAACAAACAAAAAACACGTTTTTAAAAATTGAAAATAGTATACTTTTGGTCTGCATTCAGACTACATAGGTTTTTCCTGGGGATATGGATAGCATTTTCTCCACAAGTCTTTTAGAATTGACTTTGATCACTGTATTGCTGAGAACTAAATCTATCATAGTTAATAATCATACATTGTTAGTGTGTACAATGTTCTATTGGTTCTGCTTATTTCACTTAGCATTGGTTCATGTAAGTCTTTCCAGTTTTTTCTGAAATCTACTGTTCATCATTTCTTTTTCTTTTCTTTTTTCTTTTTTTTAGGTTTTTGCAAGGCAAACAGGGTTAAGTGGCTTGCCCAAGGTCACACAGCTAGGTAATTATTAAGTGTCTGAGGCCGGATTTGAACTCAGATACTCCTGACTTCAGGGCTGGTGCTCTATCCACTGTGCCACCTAGCTGCCCCCTGCTCATTATTTCTTATGGATCAATAATATTCTATTCCATTCACTTACCGCAACTTGTTCAACCAATTCCCAATTGAAGGACATCCTCTCAGTTTCCAATTCTTTGCCACCACAAAAGAACTATATAGTCATCCTTTTCATATGTCTGACCTTCAGTTTTTGAAGGTCTTTTGCTTTATTAGTAGCTTCTTTTTTCCTACAACCAGAAAAAGAGCTCTACATAGAATTCTTGAAGCTCTTCCACTTGAGCTCTGCTCCCCAACTTTGATGCAAAGACCCAAAAAGACCCATCAGTCTCTCCCAGGCAATGAAACACCCCAATACACTTTCACAAAGGAGCACACACACACACACACACACACACACACACACACACACAACTCAAATGACATAATAGATTCCCCAAAATATTCCTAAACCTACTTTTCAGTAGGGAGCAAGTCAAGATCTGGGGAAGAAAGGGAGCAGGACCCCACCCTCTTTTTTTATATCTGCCATGTAACTACACTACATATAGGGCTGGAGCCTCTACCAAAGTTCAGGCACAGAGAAGGCTTTGGAAAGAGGAACTGAAAAATCTCAAAACAGAAAATGCAAGAAAAGATGAGGAGGTGTAGAATATATATGTGTAGTAGATTCTTCTCTTTGGGAATCATAGGAGACTTAGACTTTCCTAGGACATCAACCTCTGATATTGGGGGAATAGAGTAGGAAAGAGATTTCTGGGATCACCTGGTAGAAATGGGATGTCTGTATCTGGGAGGGGAGCTAGGTGGTACAGTGGATGGAGAAATGTGATAGAGAAATGGCCTTAGATTCAGGAGGATGGGAGTTCAAATTTGACCTCAGACACTTAGTAGCTGTGTGATCTTGGGCAAGTCACTTAACCCTGATTGCTCATATCCAGGGCCATCTCCAGTCATCCTGATTCATATCTGGCCACTGGACCCAGGTGACTCTGGAGGAGAAAGTGAGGCTGGTGACAGCACAGCATCCTCCTCACTCAAATCCAATTCATGTACTTGTCATGGCATCACCTCCCTGATGTTGTGATCTTTAAAAATGAAGGACAAACATTACCTAGGACTAGAAAGAATGGAGTTAAGAAGAGAACATAAAGCTGGGAAAGTGGAGAGTTTCACCAACTAATAGAATGGTGACCCAGAAAGGCAAAAAGTCAAGATAGCTTAAGCATAAGATCAAGTACAAACTAGTCAGTCTCTGAAATTTTTCTCAGATCTTCCACTACCACTTCCACACAAATTGAACACTAAAGACTCATTCAGGGATGGACCTCCATTACTCCTGAAGGTCTTCTATTCCTGCTGTCAGCTTCCCTCTCAGATTATTTCTGGTTTTTTTTAGTTGTTTTTGTTTTTTTTTCAAGGCAATGGAATTAAGTAGCTTGCCCAAGCCCACACAGCTAGGTAATGATTAAGTGTCTGAGGCCAGATTTGAACCCAGGTACTCCTGACTCCAGGGCTGGTGCTCTGTCTACTGCACCATCTAACCGCCCCCTCAGCTTATTTCTAAATCAAACCTCAGAAAACTGGGCATCTAGTTCCTGACTCAGACACCTCCTCTCCCTTATGTGTGTTCCAATATTAATTTGATAAATTCCTTCTGACTCTGCATCTGAAGGGTCAGGGTACCAGGTTTTGTCTCCAGTGCCTCTGTGGGACCACCCAGCATAACACCATGTAGCCACCTCCTGTCTAGAATAGCAGATGGGTAGAACTAGGCTTATTAAAGGAGACCACATTTCTCATGGTTGTTTAAGTTGCTTAAGTTGCTTAGGTGGCTTCCAACAGTCTTTAACCTTTCTCTCACTTTATTATCTTTACCTTAAAAAGAACTCTGTGAATTAACTTTAAACTCCTTGCAGTAACCTATGAATTAAAATTTAGGTGGCACAATGGATGGAACACCAGCCTTGGAGTCAGGAGTACAGGAATTCAAATCCAATTTCAGACACTTGACATTTATTAGCTGTGTGATTTTTGGCTAAGTCACTTAACTCTGATAGCCTCATATTATCCAGGACCATCTCCTGTCATTAGGATTCATATCTAGTCATTGGACCCAGATGGTTCTGGAGGTGAAAGTGAGGCTAGTGATTTTGTACAGCACCCTATCACTCAAATCCATTTCACTTGCATGTCATAGCATCACCTCATTGATGTCATGGTCTTCTTTGAGAACAAAGGACAAAACAATGAATTAAAATTTATGGCTTTTTCTTACCCTCCTGAGTCAGAGAGTCTTGTGAATTTTTCATTGATAAATGAGCCCCCACCAATCCTTTCAAGCCCCCTTTCCCAAGCCATTTTTATCTGGTCTCAATAGAGCACTGGCTTTGGAGTCAGGAGGATGGAAGCTAAAATCCAGCTTTAGACACTTGACTCCTAGCCATGTGACCTTGAGCAAGTTACTTAACCCTGATAGCCTCATATCCAGGGCCATCTCCAGTCATCCTGATCCATATCTGGCCACTGGACCCAGGTGACTCTGGAGGAGAAAGTGAGGCTGGTGACAGCACAGCATCCTCCTCACTCAAATCCAATTCATGTACTTGTCATAGCATCACCTCCCTGATGTTGTGATCTTCTTTGAAAATGAAGGACAAATATTATTATTAATAGACATTTAATAAAAGTTTATTAAATAGCTGACAGTAGAGGCTTGGGGCATTTTCCAGGAGGGAATGAGATGGAAACAGTCATTTGTCAATTTCTAAATTGAGCTACTGTGCTAGGCATTAATGACCCTACCTTAGATATTAGATTATTTGGAGAGGGAGGGTTGCAAGGCAATGGGGTTAAGTGACTAGCCCAGGGTCATATAGCTAGGTAATTATTAAGTGTCTGAGGTCGAATTTGAACTCAGATCCTCCTGACTCCAGGGCCAGTGCTCCATCTGCCCAGATGTTAGATTCTAACAGCTTACATCTCCCATCAAAAAAATAAACACAAAAAGGAAAACTTTCCCCTGCTCCTTAGTCCTGACTGCCCTATTTTTTTTTAAATAAATAAGCTTTTGTGGGGCGGCTAGGTGGCACAGTGGATAAAGCACAGCCCCTGGAGTCAGGAGTACCTGAGTTCAAATCCAGCCTCAGACACTTAATAATTACCTAGCTGTGTGGCCTTGGGCAAGCCGCTTAACCCTGTTTGCCTTGCAAAAAATAAATAGATAGATAGATAGATAGATAGATAGATAGATAGATAGATAGATAGATAGATAGATGGATAGATAGATAGACAAACAAATAAATAAATAAATAAGCTTTTACTGATATTTTTGGTTTCTTATACCATTTCATATCACATATATCCCTTCCAGGAAACCATCCCATATGACAAATAGGTTTTTAGCGAAGGAAAAAAATTAGAAAAACGCCAAAACACATGTAGTGTGTAACACCTATGCACCTCTCACTTCCACAAAGATTTAGGTTTAGGGATGTCTTCTCATAGTTTGTCATTCAAGTCCTGTTTGATCTTTATAATTTTGTTGCATTTACTTTTTTTATTTTGGGGAATATTAGTGTGACATTATTTTCATGACTTAGTCATTCTTCAATTGATAGGCATCTACTTTGTTTCCAATTTTTAGTTATCCCAAAAAGTGCTGCTATAAAATTTTTGGAGTATATAGGGACTTTTTTTCTTATCAATTTCTTGGGGGTATTAAGCCGAGTGATGGAATCTTTGGTTCCAAAGATATATACATTTAAGTCATTTTGTTTGCATAATTCTAAATTGCTTTACCATTTCACACCTAAATCATCTATAACTAATATGCCTATCTTTCCACAACCTCTCCAACATTGATTACTGTTATTTTTGTATTTTTGTCAGTTTCCAGGGTGTGAGGTGAAACCTCAAAGGTCTTTTGATTTGAATTTCTCTTATTACTAGTGATTTGAAACATTTTTAATATGATTCTCTTGAAAACTACATATATTTTTTTCTTTTCTTTTTTTTTTTTAAGGATTTTTTGCAAGGCAGAGGGGGTTAAGCGGCTTGCCCAAGGCCACACAGCTAGGTAATTTAAGTGTCTGAGGTTGGATTTGAACTCAGGTACTCCTGGCTCCAGGGCCGGTGCTCTATCCACTCTGCCACCTAGCTGCCCCCCTAAACTACATATATTCTTTAACCACTTACCTACTAAGGAATAGCTACTATTCTTACATGTATTAATTATTTATGAATCTTGGATGCCAACCTCTTATCAGAGAAATTTGATACAAAGATTTTTTTTCCCTATTCACTTCCATTCTTATTTTAGATGTATTAATGTTGTCTGTACAGAAACTTTTCAGTTTCAAATAATCAGTTATTTATTTTACCATTTGTAATTGCCTATATTCTTATTTGGTTAAGAATACATCTCCTACCCATAGCTGTGAGATGTTTATGAATTGTTTTTCTACTTTTTTATCTTTCATATTATAATATTAAAGTTGTATATCCATTTAGAATGTATTATAGAGTGTAGTTTAAAATGTTAGTCTAAGCTTAATTTCTGCCAAACTGCTTTCCAGTCAACTTTTTTTGAAAAAAGGAGTTTTTTTCCCTAGGTAATTTACATTTACCACTTTATCAAACTCTCTGTTGAGTTTCATTGTTTCTGAATCTCCCTTATCTAGTCTTCCATTGATTTAACTCTATTATTTAATCAGTACCAGATAGTTTTGATATCTGTTGTTTTATAATAAAGTTTGAGATATGGAAGTGCTAGTCCCCCTTCATCCTTACTTCTTTTCATTTCCCTTGATAGTCTAGATCTTTTGTTCTTCCAAAAAAATTTTACCATTATTTTATCAAGATCTGTAAAGGAAACCTGCCATTGTTTGACTGGTATAGCATTAAAATTTAAAGTTAATTTTGGTAATATTGATTTTTTTATTATATTGTCACAGTCTGACCATGAGCACTGAGAAGGAAAAAAAACTGGCAACAGACCCAGAAAGTCTTCAGGAGCAACCAGAAACTATCCCTAAATAGATCTTCAGTGCTCAGTTGATATGAAGTGGTAGTAAAAGAAAAATGGCAAGGTTCACTGACCAATGGGATGGGTGCCTGGGAAGGCAAGAAGTTAAGTAGCTGAAGAAATTCCAGACTATCACACTATCACTCTGGAATTTATGAATACAGTAGACAAAGAGTAGTCTTGTGCTGAGCTATGATAGAGTATCCTATAAATATTACTTTGGCAGAACTGTGAAGGATGGAACAGAGGCCAGGAAATCATTTAGAAAATAATAATTGTTGCAACAGCAATAATCTCATCAGATGATACTGCAGGCCTATACTAATATGGTGAGGGAGAAAAATAGAGGACAACATGGAAACACTACCAAGACCAACAAGGACGTCTTCAAGTGAATTGATGTGATAAATGAGGAACTTGCAGGAATGAAAGATGGCTCCAAATTTTGAATGATTGGTGATGCAACAATTGACAGTGTTAGGGAAATCAGGGGTGACTTCAGGGTCATGTGAGAAAAAAATGGAGGACAAGACAGTTTCTCTGATCCCCATGACCTCTTAAATCTTTCCAAAATACATTATATGTCAAAGATTAAAGTTATCTTCATATTTTAAGACACCCAAAATCCAAAATACGGTAACTGACTGATCCTACTTAGCACTTGTCTCCCAGGTCCCATGTGACTATCAATGAGGCTGCACTAGCAGACCCAATGACATGACATAGACCTACATTAAAATGCACCTTGGTTGTCCCTACTTCTCCCCAGTATCATGGAAACTCTGACTCTAAGCTGCTAAAGTTTTCTCAGTCCTTCAAGAACAAAAGCCTTCTGGAGGTTGCAACCCAAAGCATCAATACTGCAAAGCTTTGAATTGCTGGTGCTGGGCCAGAGATCTGAGGAACAGGGGAAGTGGAATAGTTCATCATGACAGAATACCATGGGTGTAAGGGATCATGCAGCACTCCACTAAGCATGAGGAAAAGAACAGAGTATCCAGCTGTGGTCAGTTCCAACCATTCAAAAGTCATTTAAGATATAGACCTAAACCATGAATTATCTAGTTTGGGAGGAGGTTAAGATGCTTTGAGATTCAGCCCCCATAGAAAACCATAATCAGAGGAGGAGGGAGTCAAAAAGTGAATGGAAGGAAAAATAATCCCTCTTTCCAAAGTTGCTTGAGGTCTTCCCTCTTTCTCCCTCTTCTGTTCACTTCCCTTTGGTGAATATCCAGTCTTTCCCTATATTCACTGATGTGTGGGGAGAGTGGGAAGTCAGTAAGGGATAGAAACCAAAGTATCATGGAATTTAAAGTTAGGGGGGCAGCTAGATGGCGCAGTGGATAGAGCAATGGCCCTGGAGTCAGGAGAACCTGAGTTCAAATCCAACCTCAGATACTTAAATTACCTAGCTGTGTGGCCTTAGGCAAGCCACTTAACCCCACTTCCTTGCAAAAAATAAATAAATAAAATAAAGTTAGAAGGGACTTTAGAAATCAATTAGTTCAAGAACCCTCATTTTGCAGATAAGAAACCTGAAATCACCCAGCAATACCACTACTGGGTCTATACCCTGAAGAGATGAGGAAAAAGGGTAAAAACATTATTTGTACAAAAATATTTATAGCAGCCCTGTTTGTGGTGGCAAAGAATTGGAAATCCAGTAAATGTCCTTCAATTGGGGAATGGTTTAGCAAACTGTGGTATATGTATGTCATGGAATACTATTGTTCTATTAGAAATCAGGAGGGACGGGATTTCAGGGAAACCTGGAGGGATTTGCATGAACTGATGCTGAGTGAGATGAGCAGAACCAGAAAAACACCGTATACCCTAACAGCAACATGGGAGTGATGTTCAACCTTGAAGGACTTGCTCATTCCATCAGTGCAACAATTGGGAACAATTTTTGGCTGTCTGCAAAGGAGAGTACCATCTGTATCCAGATAAGGAGCTGTGGAGTTTGAACAAAGTACAAGGACTATTCCCTTTAATTCGGAAAAAAAAAAAAACCCCAGATGTCTTATGGTTTGATCTGGTTACCTCTGAGAATTCTGTTCTCTTTAAGGATATGATTTCTCTCTCATCACACCCAATTTGGATCGAGGTACAACATGGAAACAAAGTAAAGACTGACGGAGTGCTATCTGTGGGGTGGGGTGGGGGGAGGGAAGCAAGACTGGGGGGAAACTGTAAAACTCAAATAATATCTTTAATAAAAATTAAAAAAGAAAAAAAGAAAAAAAAATAAAAGAAACCTGAAATCCAGAAAATTTAAGTGATTTGTCCAGGGTTGCACAATAAGTAGCAGAGTCAGGATTTGACTATAAATCCATGTACTCCATTTCAATACTCTCTGCACTACAAGAATGGGATACTGTTCACCGGGTGAGTGTGTATGGTTGTAGGATATACATATGAACACAAAGTTTATAAATCCTCCTTTATTCAATAACTTATCACACAGGGAATCTCTCCCAAACACGCCACCACTCTACCACTTGTGACTGAGGGTAGGGAGAGGAAGGACAGGCATTCCAAGGACTACCTGAGAGGGCCATGTCAAGGCAAGGTACATAGACACACACAGGACTGACAGACAGGTGCATAAAAAACACACATCATGGAACAAAACTCAGAGAAATTCTTCTGTCCCCTCCCCCTAGCAATGAGGAAGGGGTCTAGACCTAGGGCCCAAGAAGGCACAGTGGTGATAGGAGAAAAAAAAGTAGTTAACTGTCAAGGATCCACAAAAGACACCATGATGTATCGTGTGCCCTTTGTAGTGGGCAGACCTTCATGGTAGTGAGTGAGACGCCCAGGGTGCAAAAGCCCCCAGCCTTTCCTTGGAGATGAGACAATGCAGTCATATCGAAGGAATCGGCAGCCACCTCCCTAAATAAGGAGAAACCCAGGAAGACAAGATATCATGGCAAATATAGTCAGATACCCAAGATAGATAAGGCTGAAGTAGGGGTGCAGATTTAGGATAATAAGAAACTGAAGTGGGACAGCTAGGTGGGGCAGTAAATAGAGCACTGGCCAACCTCAGACACTTAATAATTGCCTTGCTGTGTGACCTTGGGTAAGTCATTTAACCCCATTGCCTTAAATAAATAAAATTTTTAAAAAGAGACTGAAGTGAGAAGAGGAAGAGAGAGATCTTATACAAAGAGAAAATAAAGGATATTTGCCTAAGAAAGAAAAATGAGAGACAAAAGGAGCAGTGAATATGTATATAAGGTGAGAAAGAGAAGTTTGGGAGATTATTTTTTTTTTTTTGGACATCTTATGTTTTTCAGTCCTGGGGCACAGGGGTTATGAAGATCTCAAAAGTATCTGAGAGAAAATAAGAAGAAGGCCATTACATTTGTTTCTCTGAAAGGGAAAGAGATATTACATGTGGAGGGGAAGGGTGTCCCTGCTCACCTCATAGTCGAGACCCTTGCTATTGAGTGCAATGTTGAGTGTGAAAGTAGAAGAATCATGATGTGGTCGCAAAGATGGCTGTTCATCTGGCCGGTACCGGACCACAAAGTTCATCACTGCTCGAGTCTGGGAAGAGATAGAAGGGGATCATGACCTGGGGTCTGAGATTATCCCATGAGTCAGCCCAAAATAATCCCTGAGATGGACTCGGGAAGAACAGGAGAAAGTCTTAGGGTCCCCAACTAGGACTCTACCTTCCCTTTCAGTGCTGTAGGGCCAATTCCATGATCAGGGAGCTGAAGCTGCAGAGTGCCTCAAGGAGGCATCAGGTAAACCAGAAGGTGGGGCTATTCTTTCCCAGTACTCAATGGGAACCAAATTCTGTATACTGAGGTTTATACTAGAGAACATTCCCACTTGTCAGGCAACTCCATTTCACTCTAATCCATCTTTCAGGCTGTATAAGGCAGGCCATATGTGACAGTTGTTCTCCTTCTTGGGGCTTTTGATATGAAATAAAGCCAGACCTCATCTGTACACACAAACTAGGTGGAGCACATACAAAGCCCTGGACTTATTACCACTTTCCAATTATGTGATCCTAGACAAGTCACCTCTCTGCCTTGGTTGCTTTAGCCATAAAATGAGGATAATACCTATCCTACATACTTCAGGACTGCTGTGAGCATCAAATGAGATCAGGGATAGATGAGTTATCTGTAATTGCTGAGTACTATGTGAATATGAGCAATTATTTTTTTCCTTAATAACCCCTCCCTACCCAATCCCTGAGGGAAGACCTAAAATCAGAAATTATAGTCCCAACATGAAAGACATCAGAAGCTCACAGGGATCATGCAAGGAAAAGAAGGACTGATAAGATAAACTGGAAGGGCAGGGTGAAGAGAAGTACTTCCATGTCCCCATCATCCAACCTTTGTGTGGTATCCTGGGAAGAGATTTTCTGTCATGGGTCCCACATAGGTTCTCAGGAATTGCAGCCATTCATCCTCATAGCCCAGCTGTTTCATATGAATGTCCACAGTGGGCACATTCTCATATCCTCCTGCCAGTCTAGAGTCCTAAAGAGGAGAGTTTGAGCATAAAGAGGTTGAGCCATCTCTGTCTCCTGGGAATGCCCTTACCCTAGGAGAGTTTCTTAAGCCCTCATTGCCACTAATACTAGCCCCCTTACTGATCCTACATCACTGATCCCTGCCTAGAGTCCTTTGTCCCCCTTCCCCTCTTGGGTTTATTATGTCTCTTTTATCCCCTCCCCCAATCCTCTGACTAATTTCCAAATCATCCCTAATTCTACCTTCCCCTATTTTTTCTCTAGGATTCCTTCATCTTCTCCACTACTCCTGTCAGAATACTCAGTCATATCTCCTGACTTTAACCCTTTCCAAGTTACCTCATCCTACCTCATGCTTTCCCCCAGACCACTGGCCAAAGTTCTCCATCTCTTCTACTAGTTCATCACACATCTGCTCTGATAACAGAGGAAACCAATACACATCTGGACATGGCTAAAGAGGCAAAATTGAGAGAGAGAAAAAAAAAACTCATAAAACTCTGGAATCCAGATGATTGAACAAAGGGAAAGGATCTGGGTTGAACGATTCATTTTTCACCTGCTGGAGTTGTTGAGGAAACAAAAGGAGTAAGGACCTGAATAACAAGGGTGTGTGTGTGTGTGTGTGTGTGTGTGTGTGTGTGTGTGTGTGTCTGTGCCTGTGTGTGTGTGTGTGTGTGTATGTCAAAGGCAGTGGATGGGATGTGATTCTGGGGAGGAAGTTTGTATGTTTGAGTCTTTGGAGATATTTCCTTATAGGAACTTACCTGTTCCACCATGCCATCTCCATCAAGTGCCCAACTGTAGTTCTCATGGATATATTGTTCTTGCCAGTCCTGCAGGTAGATCACAGAGGAGACCCCACCGATTACCTTTCCACTCCCCCACAAGCTGCAATAGGTTACCACTCTAATATCAGACACTTCAAGACTGTTCCATTTCCTCACTTTCCTCTGGGCAAGGACAGGGGGTTACTCCCTGAAAGATGGGATTTAGGGAGATAGCCTTAAAGGCTATTCATTCAGGCATCAAGAACTGGGATGGCAAGGGGTGGCTAGGTGGCGCAATGGATAAAGCACTGGCCCTGGAGTCAGGAGTACCTGGGTTCAAATCTGGTCTCAGACACTTAATAATTACCTAGCTGTGTGGCCTTGGGCAAGCCACTTAAGCCCATTTGCCTTGCAAAAACCTAAAAAAAAAAAAAAAAAAGAAAAAAAAGAACTGGGATGGCCTCTCCCTCACCAGAGGGTTGTCGAAGATCTGCCAGAGGTCAGGATAGAGGTGATCTGTTTTATACCGGGTTGTGGACACAAGTCGCCCAAACTCTTCCTGGTTACTGAGATGGAGGAAGATACCCTGGGGAAGAAAAAAGGTGAGATTAAAAGAAATGGGGAATGGTCTTCATAGTTTCTACTTGTGCCAGGAACCTAAAAATCAAATTTCATACCTTATCACGGACTGTCTTGCAGAAAGCCATGTCAGGATCACTCTCACTCTGTGAGAATATTTCTCTCTGGGGCAGCTCCTTCCGAAGTGTCTCCCCCTTAATCAAATAGGCCTGGGATATATATGGTACATTCCACACACCCCTGTGTATGTGTTGAAGAGAGCAAGGTTAGAATAATAATATAGCTTTTATAGTGTTTTGAAGTTACAAAGTATTTTACATATATTATTTTATTTGATAACTCATTTTCATATTATTTGAGAGTTTAACTTTTCTCACAGTTCTGTAAGGTAGGCAATGCAAATATCGCCACTGAACAGAGGTGGAAACTGAGGCTTAGGGAAGCTAACCAATCCTCTCAAGGACATATAGTAAGAGAAAGAGCTAGAATGAAAAGCATGTCTGCTGACACATGTTACCTCTACTCAGGTCAGGAGAGAGCCCTCCACGCCTGAGGATGTACCTACTTATTCATCCCAGGTCAATATAGGGATCAATATAGTTTTACCCTTTGTATTTCTCAGCAGGGTTTGCCCTGGCCTGCTTCCTGCTTCCCCAAACCCTACTCCTCTGAGCTATAGACCACAAGAGGAAGAGGAAGCTGTCTAGGAGACTGGTCAAGAGGCTTTCACTGTAGCTAAGGTGAGAATAAGTCAATAAACATTTACTGTGTGTTCAATGATGATAAAAGCCTGAACTAAGGTAATGGCAATGATAGTATTGTGAAGATGACAGGTGCAAGACACATGAGGCAGGGATTCCTGCAGAAGAAAAAGACTCACACTCGTTTCCTCTGAACCAGCTCTACATAATCCTCAGAACGAGCATAGTACTCTTCAGGACTCAGTGCTCCCCAGAAATTGGACCAAAGTTTCCCATGTCGGGACAACATGGGAGCTATCACCTTCCTAGAGAAAAAGGGAAGAGGGAAACTGAGGTGAGGTCTGGGATGAAGAAATCTGAGGATGACCTGGAGTATTCCCTTGGGATGGACATAAGAGAGCAGGTCTTCTTGATAGGAGGAAAAGAATTTGAAAATTTCTTTGGAGATCTGGGGAGTGACCCAGTTGAATGACCTGTTCTCCTCAATGAGATTGCGAAGGGTCTGGGGGTTTGTGATGATGGCATCTGCATCCAGACTAAAATAGAATTCACACTCAGGATCCTGACGACAACTGTCCCTGCAGACAAACAAATAGATTGATGAGTCCCAAGACGCAAGCCCCCCCTCTACTTTCTTCTCACCCTCACTCTCAACTCCCAGAGAAAAGGAAGAGCTAAATAAATTCAAGCTATAATGTGGTGAATAAAAAACTGAATTCTGAAAAGAATGCTTACTATGAAGAATGGATAATGTAATTTCCTTATATTTTTCCACCTTCCCCAGAAATCTCTAGGCATGGCCCCACCTAAGTATGGGGATAGTTCGATTGGCTCAAATATAGGGAGACAGGATTGCTTAGGACAGAGGAATGGCAGGTTGGACAATATGGAGGCTAGGTTAACTTGTAATTCTGGAAATGGCCAGGATATAACAATAGGATGATTAAGTAGGAATCAATGTGGCTGAATTGTCTCCTTCCCCTTACTCACATAGCCATGTCCCGGGCCTGGGCTGGAGTCAGAGCCTCCTCTGGTCCAACAAGCTTCACAGCAGAGAAATGGTGCTGGAGCTGAGGCCAAGCAGCTGCAATATGGGACTCATGGTGGACCTCCTGGGGTTGAGGAGAAGAAGGGAGAGTCAGAAAAGGACTGGATAATATGAGGTAAGAGAGATGGAGGGAATTGGAGGAAATTCAAGTTTGAATTTGGAATGATGGTGAGAAATGGACAAGGGAAGAAATTGAGAAGCATTATATTAGGGTTTGGGGATATAAATATAAAAGGAAAACAGTCCCTGTCCTCAAGAAGTTTACATTCTGCTAGGATTAAGTGGGGTCCTCTCAAGAGGTAATAAGTAGGAGCTTAGGAAAGCTTAGGAAAGTAGGATGGGGCTCTCACATTATTATGCAGGAAGAGTGTGATTTGTTCTGGTGGATAGTCAATGAGTAACAATCTATGCAGGAATCGTGGCAGGAATGGAGTTGGCTGTTCCACAAATACCGACAGAAGCACTTTGGGGAAAGGCTGGTGAAGATGGAGCACATGAGGAAGACATCACTGGAAAGCCTGGCTTATCACTCCTACCTCTTTCTAGAGACAGATACTATTTCTCTGAGGATACTCATACATATTTACAAACCTGAAATCCCAGGGTGAGGGGGAAATTACCAAAAGGGAGAAGAAACCAAACTCTACAATATCTAGTAATAGTCCCCTAACAAAGGCAGCAGAAATGGCCTGGGGAAAACCCAGATATTCTTTCTCCTCTCTGTCCTCCCTAACACCTTGCACTGTTCATTGAACACTGTAGGCTATTAATGTTTGTTAGATTATTTTAAATCCTACCTAATTTCTCCCTTCCCATTTCACTCCCCCCTTCCTTTTCTCATACTCATAACTTCCTCACCTGCTGCTCCAGTAGATCTATTCGATCATGGTCACAGAATCCACAGCCTCCCTCTGGTGTCCAGCCATTAGGGATATAGTTTCCCAAGTAATTCAGCTGGAGCTATTGGGGTGAGAAAAGCAAGTAAAATCTAAGTTCAGGAAGGTAAGGGAGTCAGAAATTTCACAGAAATAAGCACAAAGAGGTGGGGAAGACATTAGTAAGGGGAATTAGAGAAACACTGCAGTTTCCTCATCTGTCCCAAATGTTCTATAGAAGCTAGGTAGCACATAGAAATTCTAGCTTGTGTGACTCTGGGAAATTCATTTAACCTCTGAATCCTCAATTTCTTCATCTCTCTAAAATAGGGATAATAAAACCAATCCCACCAGGGTTGTGGTAAGGATCAAATGAGATAATGCATACAAAGAGTTTTGCAAGATTTAAAATACTATTTAAATGATAGCTACGATTTTTAATTATTATTATTATTATGAGCAGGATCTCTATGCAGGTATCTAAGATACAAGGATTCTATAATCCCTAGGATAGAGGGGTTTGTTAGGAATGTTAACAAGTCCTTGGGATGGGGAGTAGGGGAAAGTACCTTGGTAGGTCCATTGCCATGGATCACAACAGGGAATGTATCATAGGCCACATTCCGAATACGAACCTGCTTCTGGTCAAATTTTAATACCACCTCATCTAGGAGAAAGAAGGAAGCCAAGCTTTAAACTTCTCATCCCCAGGATCCATAGAACCATAGATATGAATAAGTTTTTGTACCCCAAAAGACAGATTCTCTAGGAGAGAGACCTCATAATTTTGGGATTTTCACAACTTTAGGCAACCCAATTGCCCATGAGAACCTCCCAACCACTTATCAACCTTAATTGCTCCCTCTTCATCTCCCTGACCTATGGCTCCATTGAGATTCTGAAAGATTCGAGATTTGTGATCCAAAGCCAAGCCAAGTTTTTCCTAGAGGAGTCAGAATAGGGAATGTTAATTAAAGGAATTCTTCACCAACTTCTTTCTTTTCATATTTCTTTCATACCTCCCAACATTTTCATTTCCCCAGCCACCCAGATTTTTTTTTAGTTACTTTACTTCCCTCTCCCTCTGCCAGTGAGTTCTGACCCCCTAACCCAGGTGAGAAGGTAACCCCTTTTCTAGGTGTTTTAGACTTCTTCCCAATTCCCTCTTCTCACTCTAAGCCTGGAGTCCAAATAAAGCCGAGTGTAGAACAACTGGTCATCATCATCATCCTTGTATTTCCACTGACGAACAATATGATGGATAGTGGGGGCAAAGCCAATGAACCCTGTCCAGAAAGGGTAAACTTTGGAACCCAGGTGTCCAACCTGAGAGATCAGGTATAAAACTCCCCTGCCCCTCACTCTCTATGCCAAGTCTTCTCTTTAGGATTCGTAGGTGCCCAGAAGCTTGCCTTCCCTAATTTACAAGTTCCTGTCTGAAACCAGGTGTACAGCCCAACCCTAACCCATCCCATGTTGTCTGTCCTTCATTTCAACCCTGAGTTTGACTTAGCCCCATTCACCAAAGTGACCTAGTTACTCATTTCTCCCTGGACACTTACCTCCAGAATTGAGGAAACGCTTTCCATTTCCCACAGTGGGGTACCTCTCTGCCAAACCCCACTCTGGCCAGCAGAAACTCTCAGCTGAAAAGAGCAAGCGGCTGCCACTCTGAAGAAATTTCCACAGCAACTCTTTGGGGCTCCCAGCTAAAAGTACATCATAGCTATGTGGAGAAGGAGAACATCTTATTAGAACCACAACCTTCCCTAGTTGCCATTTGTACCCATACATTTGGTGTAACAAAAACACTGTTGGATCTGAAATCAGAAAACTGTCCCTGTGGCTTTCTTGTCCTCTGCATCCCTCTGTATCCAAGAGTCCCCTTCTCCCAATGTTGAGTTCCTCCTGGAACGTCTATTTTAAGGATATACTCAGTGAACTATCACCTTCTCACCCTGAAACATTCTTCTGCCACTGAGGCCTTCTCCAATTGATGAGCCCCTTTCAGAACTTTCATTATGATAAAGGGCCCAAGCCAGTTATCCTTCCTGTCTTTCCTGGCTGTGTTTCTGATTTTTTGGACTTTGCCACCATACTTTCCTTCCTTCTCCCTCAGCTTCAATTAAAATGCAGGCTTCTTGAGAACAAGAATTTTCTTTCTTTTTTGTTTGTATTTGTGTATCCAGTACTTACCACAGTGGGTACACAGACAAGGGCTTAATAAATGCTCTACTGACTTGACAAGAATTTAAATTGGGCTTCTGCCCCATTTGGGTTTCACTTTGCACATCTGAAAATTGACAGGGTTGGATGACATCTCCTGATAGCTCTAAACTTTTGATCTCATGATTTTGAGCCTATGCACATTCAGAGTGTCTTCCAATGATTTTTTTCCTTTCTCCACTCTCATCTGTATCAGTCATTCCCATCCCTCTACCTGTCCACAAACATGATGACCATGTCCTTTCTTTCACTGTATTTCTCCATCTCCTTCTTCAGCCATCGAACCTTTTGACCCCCTCCAACTGTTCGAGCCACATCTCCTCCTCTCCATTCTTCTCCTAGGCCCAGTGTCTGTTGGAGGGAGAAAGAATACCAGGAGGAAAACATATCTTAGTCAGAAAAACCCTGCTCCCCTCAAGGACCCAGGGGCAGTGCACAGTTCTTCCTACTTCCCTTCCCCAGCACACATTCCCAACTTCCCCAGCCCCTTCAGGTTCCTTACCTGAACAGTATAGTTGAAAAACTTTGCAGACTGCAAGAATCTCAGATATCCTTCTGTCTCCTCCGTTGCAGCAGTGATTACTAGTAGTTTATCTAAAATGGTTACCAGTGAATAAGGACACCCCCCCCTCTAAAGAATACTCCTTGCCCTCCAACCTTAACCCAAGGAAGGCATAAGATCATCAAACTAGAGCTGGAAGAGACCTCAGAAGACCTAAAAAGCCTTCATTAAATAGATGAGGAAACTGAGATGTGGGAAGTTTAAGGTTCAAGGTCACCTAGCCCCCAAACCCAAACTCAAGGAGAAGTATGTATCCCCGTCTGTTCCAGCTCTAATTCCTTCTCATACACAATTCCTTTTGCCCCTAAAGTCTGCAATTTTCCCACTTGTATTAAATTGTTCCCTCTCAATTTCTGTTTCTGCCTCTTACCCAGGCTATTTTACACATGAGTGAGAATAAGAATGTCAGTGGGGGGGGAGGGGAGCTAAGGAAGAAAAGATGTAATCAGAGCCAAAAAAATAAAGGACAAGGTGCTTGTTGCCTCCTTTCTAGATGAAAATAGAATCGAGAGAAAACTGAGTCAGAACTTTGCTTCTCAAATTTCCCACTCCTTTTCATCAGCCTGAGACTCCAGCTGGAGAAGTTGGGGGCCGTGGGCCGCTGTCCCCCTTCCACGCCACCCCAAATGCAGCTTCTTCCAGCTCCCAGCTTCCGCACTCCGCGGCCACTCACCAGGATTCACTCTCTCGCCACCGCCGAGGCTGGCACCATCCGACACCGAAGCCGACTCGGAGGCCAAGGCGCCTGGGGGTCCCGGCAGCTGCAGGGGCAGGGGCAGGGGCAGGGGCAGCGGCGGCGGCAGCAGCAGCAGCAGCAGCACAGGAGACAAGCCCAGCGGGAGCCGGAGCCCGAGGCCAGGCCACCCTGGGGAGCTCATGGCGGGCCGCGGACCGTGACACTGACCACGCCGGCCCGGCGGCAGAGGAGTTGGCCGAGAGATCCCAGCTTCCAGAAAGGGAGCAGCGGATGAGGGTAGCTTCGGGAAGGGAGGAGGGGGTGTACGGGAAGACCTGAAAAAAAAGACGTAACCCGAGGCGACGGAAACCAAAATCCAGCTCTCCAACAAGGCGGAGATTGTGCTGGGGTTAGCAGACGCTTACTAGGGGCATGTCTAGGGAAGTGGGCAGGGAAAATCAGGGAGAGTATGGTGGGGAGGGGAGAAGGTAGCGGATTTGGGAGATTGGAGGGGGGTAAGGGGAAAAGGAAGAAATTGGAGAGGGAAGGGGAATAAAGAGAAACTGGATGATTGGGGATAATTGTAGAGGAAAAAAGATTAGGGGGAGTCGGAATTGTAGAGGTTGGAAGGACCCAAAGTCAGGGGACGTGAACTCTAGTCCGGCCTCTGCCATTAACTATCTGTGTGATCTTCGAAAAGTTCCTTTTAATTCTCAGTTTCTTCACCTTTAAAAAGACTGGATGATCTACCTTTTGAGTTCCCCTCCAGCCCTGATATGGCTACGAGCCTTCGGAGAGAAGAGGGTATAAACAAAGAAACAGGAATGTAAATTTGAGGCACAGAGAGATGAAGATGAGAACACTTGAGACTGAGAGAAAGGAAAAGGGTGTGGGATTGGGAAAAGGAAGACAGATTGTAGGGTAAAGAGAAGGGGCATTAAACTTTAGGATACGAGGCTAGAAGCCATTTATTTTATACATAGGAAAACAGGCACAAAAAGGTTAGATGAGTTGCCCAAGGACACAAAGCACTGAAAAAGAGCCAAGGTCCTGTCCATTTCCACTACCCTGGACTATCCTATGAGAGGCAATTTTTCAGGGCCTCTACTTCCTGAAAAGTAAATTGCAGAATGAACTTATCACAGTCTCATTTCAGCCTATCTTGGCAAAATACTCATTACTCACACACACACACAAGAATCTAATTGGCCCACTTGTCCCCCATTAATTATATTCTATATTTCATTTTTCTGTGTCTGCAAAAGTTGTTCCCCCATGCCTAGAAGGCTCTCTCTATACTCTCCATCCATACCTTGGAATCCCTAATTTTCTTCAAGGATCAATTCAAGTGTCCTTTTCAAGAGGTCTTTCCTGATTTCTCTCTTTGTAAATGTCCCTTCCTAAAATCATCGTGTGGGTATGTGTGTGTATAATTTTATTTTATCGTGTTTTACTTACAGATTATCTCCTTTCTTGGAAGAGGTAGCTTTTTAAAGTAAAATAAAGTGACCTTATCTGAAAGTGTATGCAACAGTTTACAAAGGAAACACCCCCTCTTTTTCCCTATGGGAGAAAAAAGAAAAACAAATTCCTTATAACAAAAATGGTTAGAAAAACAAATTCTCTGAATGACTATGAAAACATATGCATATAAATCTACAGGCATAAATATAAATACACCCTAAATTCATCACCTCTCTCATTTATAGTATATTTCACTTATGATCTCTAGAATTAAGAATTGTCACTGTATGAACACTGATAGTTCTTAGAGTCTTCAGTTATTTTTAGAGCAGGGATATTGTATAAATATTCTCCCAGTCAGTTTGTAAGTCTTCAAAATTTTCAAACCCCCAAAGTCATAGAATCATATTTCTGATTCTGGAAGGGAAGCTAGAGTTCATGCAAAGCTTTAATTTTTACAAATGAGGCAACTGAGGCGTCGCTGGCACCAAAGTGGCTTTCCCCCCCCCCAAAGAAACAAAGCGGAAAGCTTCCTCGTTCCCAGGCAACGCGACGGCAGAAGTAGGGCCCAGGAGTCGATCGGGCTTCTAAGTGCCCTCAAGGAAAATGGCGGCCTCGGAAATGTCGCCCTTCTGTGACGTAAGAGTTTCCGCCGGAAGTAGCCGTGACCCGGCGGGTGGAAGCCCCCCGGCGAGCGGCCCTAGCTGTCCCGGCGGTGTTTGGGAGCGGGATTGGCCGCCATGGTGGAGAAGAAAGCTTCGGGTGAGTCCGCGCCTCCCCGCGCGGGGCCGCCGGGCCCTGCCGCCTGCCGCCGCGCTGCGCGCCGGCCGCTCACCCGATGCCTCTCTCCCCCACCCAGTGCGGTCCCAGGACCCCGGGCAGCGGCGGGTGTTGGACCGGGCGGCCCGGCAGCGCCGAATCAACAGACAGCTGGAGGCCCTGGAGAACGACAACTTCCAGGACGACCCCCACGCCGGCCTTCCCCAGCTAGGCAAGAGGCTGCCGCAGTTCGACGACGATGCCGACACCGGTGAGCCTGGAGGCCAGGGGCAGGGGCAGGGGCAGGGACCCCAGTGAGCCGCTGAGGCCCGGGAGCTTGCAGTGTAAACCTGGAAGGGACCTTGGAGAGCTTCTGGATCAAGGGCTAACGTTTTGTGTCACCCCCCGCCCTTAGCGATGTGGTGGAGCTCGCAAATCCTTTGCAGAATATTTTTAAATGTATAAAATACATAGAATTACAAAGGAAACTAAATTGAAATACACGGGGGCATACTATATTGAGATTTATCCTATGTGTGTATAACCTCAGGGGAAGAACCTCTTCTTTTCCAACCCCGTGCTATAATAAAAGAAATGAAACCCAGAGAGAAGTAGTGGTTTACTGAAGAACCCATGAGGAGTAAAGGAAGAACCAGAATTCACTCAGATCCTTGGACTTCAACTATAGGCTTAAGCCTAAAAAGAAATCCCAGGCACTGTGTTAGGGACTGGTGTTCGATAAAAGCATATAGGCCTGTCCTTAAGGAACTCACATTCTCTTGGGCAGAAACAACACTCAATTATGTATACATATTTTGGGGAGGGGGGGAGCTTGGCAAGGTATTGGGATTAAGTGATTTGCCCAAGGTCACACAGCTAACTTAAGTAGTGTCTGAGGTCAAATTTGAACTCAGGTCCTTTTCGCTCCAGGGTCCACTGTGCCACCTAACTGCCCCTCAAATATATACACATAAATACAAAATATATACAAAGTAATTTTACTGGCGGAGGTACAAACAAAAATGTAGGGCATTTTAATAGAACAGAACTTCTGGAGGATACAATACAACAAACTTAATATATAGGGCAGTTTAATAGAATAGAGCTTCTAGAAAATACAACACAAGGATAGGGAAGAGTGGGATGGAGACAGTGGACCTGGAGCTGACAAGTTGTTTTTTTTAGGTTTGTTGGTTTTTTTTTTTTGCAAGGCAAATGAGGTTAAGTGGCTTGCCCAAGGCCACACAGCTAGGTAATTATTAAGTGTCTGAGACCAGATTTGTACCCAGGTGCTTTATTCACTGTGTCACCTAGCCGCCCCTGGAGCTGACAAGTTTTAGGGAACAGGGAATAGCTTTGCCTAAACAGCTTTCTATAATCACAGATTCTAAATGGAGCCAAAGGGCACTAGACTGTCATGTCTTTCACAGTAGAGACAATATTCACTTCATTATCAATCTCCGCAAAAGAAGTGGGGTGCCAGGGAAAGGTGATATATGTAATATCAGGGCAGATATCTAGTCCCTGAACTGGCCTCATAGTCAACTCAGACGTAAGAGTCTCCAGAAAGATATAGTATTCATCCCTAGTCAAGTCAGGTCTGGGAGAGGATTCATTCCAGTGCTTCAGAAGTGAAAGGGATCAAAGTAAAGAAAGAAACTTGAAAGGATAGTAGAAGAGATCTTGTAAGGGGAAAAAACCCCATCCTTTTTGAGGAAAAAAATCATTGAAGTGATTGTCAGGAGTACTTTATTTTTAATCCCAGTGCTGCCATTTAGTCCCTTTGTGATTTTGGGCAAGTTACTTTTCTTGTCTGAGGATTCTCAATCCTTTCACATAGTTGGAACCTTCAGTCACATTTAAATTCTTAGATTAACTACTAATCTTTGTCTCTCAGGCATCGTGATCATATAGAAAGAACATTGGCTTGGACCTAGAAGACCTCTCCAAGCTTGAGGTCTCTTTTAGTTTTTACATGATCTCTGACCTCTGCTTTTGATATAGGTGAATGAAGTGAAAATATAAAAGGGAAACTTAAAAGAGAGGGAGGAAAAAAACTATGATTCTCTGAAAGGGACATGGTAGAAGTGTGATGGGTTTGGGAAATATTAGCTTCAAGAGGAGAAAAAGCATGGAAAGAAAAGAGACTGGAAGAGTTCACAAAATAACTCTTCACATTCCCCTTCAGGAAAGAAGAAGAAGAAAACTAGAGGTGATCATTTTAAACTTCGTTTTCGTAAGAACTTCCAAGCTCTTCTGGAAGAGCAGGTGAGAAGAGTGGGGAAAATTTGGAGAAAATAGAAATTTCAGGGAAGAAAGCAAGATTGAATTGGACAATAGGGAAGTAACTGTAGTTCCATGTCCCCACTCCTTTCATTTTTCTAGAATTTAAGTGTGACAGAAGGCCCTAACTATCTCACAGCCTGTGCAGGGCCCCCTACCCGGCCCCAGCGTCCATTCTGTGCAGTGTGTGGCTTTCCTTCTCCTTATACTTGTGTCAGCTGTGGAGCAAGATACTGTACTGTCCGCTGCCTTGGCACACACCAAGAGACTCGGTAAGACTGTACCCTATTCTCCTCATTTCCCAGTTCTCCTAACCCCTCTTTAAGCCAATCTACTTCTACCTCTTGTCCTAATGTGCTTTATTCTGGGGAAATCCTGAAGTTGTTCCCTTCCCCTTCGCCCCATTTATACTATCCACTCCCAATTGCTTGCTATGAAATAATCTACATAAACTCATTGGGGGGGGGGGAGACCAAACCTCCTTTTCATAAAGGACTCTCTCTTTACCTGTCTCCCCTCCCTACCTTCCCCTGCACCTTCCCTGTATAACTGATGCCTCAACTCTGTCCCCAGGTGTTTGAAGTGGACAGTGTAAGTTTGGGACTTTTCCCCAAGGAAAGAAAACCCTGCCTTGCTCTCTCCCAGAGAGAAACAATGAAACTGTTGGGACATTACAGCTTCCTAGACAGGACTATTCCTCAATCTCTGTTTCTTTTCTTTTTTTTCTTCTTAATATTTTTAGTTTGGTCATTCTGTTACTCAACAGATATCAAAATCATCATTTCCAAATACATAGAAGTCACAAAATATGATTATACATAAAATTCTTACATACAGCTTGCATTCTTTAAAGGCTACAATAAAATGTAACATGTTAATTTAGAGCTATCTTGCTTGTCTCTCCTTCTGAACCTTCTTTTGTTCTGTGCATTTAAAAAATCTTGTAGTGACCCTCTTTCTTCATTTTTGCATGTCTACTGTTAGTTCTCATCTCATTTCTAAAACCCCATTCAAAAAAAAAGCAATCTCTTGTAATAAATAAGCATAGTCAAACAAAACATCCATACTTTTGCCATGTCTAAAAAGATACATTCTCTTAACTCTGTTTCTTTTCCAACAAGGCAGATAAGTACTGGGGAAACGAGAGTCCCTTCTCCAAGTTCTACCCCCCTGTGAATTTTGCCCCCGGTTTGAATGGGATTAAATCCACAGTCTACTCTATTTGTCTCTAATAAAGCCATTAAAAAAAAAACAAATCTAGCCATATCAAGTTGATATTTTATTTATTGGGGGTGAGTATGATGGTTGAGGTCCTTCTGTTTCTTACTTATAACAGTCCTCATACTTCCCCTTTCAATATGTAACCTTAACCATGTTCTTGTTACTATCTCCTGGTTTCTGCTTTAGCTTTTTCTTTTTACTTAATTTCCAAACAACATATAAGTACAGATGATTAGACCAGTGAGTAAACAGTGCAGAAGAAATTGGAGCATTTACTGACCTTGTCTGTGCCCTTGGGATTTTCCAGTCAAATGCACAAGAAGATTTGACCCTTGTCACTAATTCTCAAGCCAGTTGGCTCCTGTTACCAGAAGTAATGCTATTTAAAATGTCTAAAAATAGGGCAATGGGGGTTAAAAATCACACAGATTTTGTGTTTGTTGTTCAGTTGTTTTCAGTCATGTCCAACTCCTTATGACCCCATTTGGGGTTTTCTTGGCAAAGATACTGGAGTGCTTTGCCATATCCTTCTGTAGCTCATTTTACAGTTGAGGAAACTGAAGCAAGTAGGGTTAAATGGCCAAGGTCACACAACTAATAAATGTCTGTGGCCAAATTTGAACTCAGGAAAATGAGCCTTCCAGGCTTCAGGCAAAGTTGCAAAAATAATTTTTGTGAGATATTTGAATATTATATATTGTAATACTAATAAGTGTTTGTCAAAAGAGAACAAGGAAAATTTTCCCTTTTGTGCTCAGATACTTAGTGACATAATGCAAATGTGGAAAGGAGGAGCCTAATGGAGGAAGATGCCCAAGAGTTCTATGGCAAGAAGAGCCCCCAGGCAGAACTTAGCACCAGAGCAATTCTGTAGTCCCTTGAGAGTCCTAGAATGGCCACTATGAAGGCCTTACCCAAGCACAGATCCTGAAGTAGATAAGATGAGTAAACTAAAAAACTCCAAATATCATGAGGAATTGCTTTGGTTTGAGAGACACCCAGGGGAGTAAACTGAGAATAAGTAGCATAACGAGTCCAAGTAAAGCCATGGATAAAAATATGTTCTGGAATACCTGGAAAAATTGAAACAAATGATACACAATGGAAAAGCTAAGAGGGAAAGAGGGCAAGAAAAATGGTTACCTTAGAAATAAATAGGGGGAGCTAGGTGGTGCAGTAGATAGAGCACCAGCCCTCCAGTCAGGAGGACCTGAGTTCCATTGCTACCTCAGACACTTAATAATCACCTAGCTGTGTGACCTCGGGCAAGTCACTTAACCCCATTGCCTTGCCAAAAAAAAAGAAAATTAGGATGGGTCAAATAGAAAATAATGATCAATAAGATTAGATATATTAAAATAAGGCCAAAAGATTAGGGAGAAAAATTGTAAGAAATTGATCAAACAATTAACCTAGAAGATCATTCAAGGAGGGATAATTAAGAATAAATTTGACTATCTAAAGTCTGGGTATCATTTTTAAGAAATTACAAATGAAAACTGTTCAAATCTTTAGAAGCAAAGTAAGATATAGTAACTTCGTCACACTAGAGAAGCCTGTGTTTAAAAAAAATTAAATATTTTATATTAAAAAAAAGAAATAGTAACCTTCTGAAAAAAACCCCAAAGGTATCCAGGTCAAAGAAGAAACCAAAAAAGGAATTCAAGTATCAGGAAACCATAGTCAGTATTACAGGAGACTTATTTTGCTCTTATATAGCAGAAGAGAGTTTGGAATATAATACTACAAAAGTAAAAAAAAAATAAAGGCTTACAACCAGGCAGCCTTATTGAAACAAATTATATTGTGAGGGAAGGTGATATTTTAGTCTAATTAGATTAAAGAATTTCCAAGAATCTCTGAAAGAAAGGTCAGAACTGATTAGACATTTGGAAATGGAAAGATAGGAGCAAAATTTAATTGAAGGACATGAACTGTCTAGTTGTTAAAAGGGAAAAAAATATTTTCTCAGAACTCTAATATCCATGGATAAGTGTCATAGAGAAAGTTAAAAATGACAAAGTCTGTGTTCTATTTAATGGTCTTGAGAGGATAAAAAGTGAGGGACAGACAATGGGGAAAAGGAAGGAGGAAAATCACATAATTAGTACATAAGATATAATCATGGAGAAAAGGGTAGTGGAATAGGCATCCCAAAAATCTTAAGTTTCTTCTGAACCAGATAAAAAATGACTAACCACTCCCCTTCTCCCCCCCCACACACACACCAATTTTGGTATAGAGATGCATCAAATGCACCAGGGAAATAGGAGGCAGTAGCAAGGAAAAGGGGGAAAGGAAGATAGGTAGGATAGGTTAGCAAAGCAAACCTGTTGGAGAGAGGAATTGAAGCCGGAATTAAAAAGAAAAGCAAAAATCTGAAAGGTAGAATAAAGGAAAAAGAAGTGAAACAGAAAAAACAGGCTGCTTCACTTATAAGATCACAAATGTCAGGCAAATTCCTGTTGGTAAAGAGGAATGAAAACAAAGAATTGAAGAGCAAGAGGATAGGATGGAAGGACACAACTATAAATATGAATGATTTCACACATAAAACTGAAGATAGGGGGCAGCTAGGTGGTGCAGTGGATCAAACACTGGCCTTGGAGTCAGGAGTACCTGAATTCAAATCCAGACTCAGACACTTAATTACCTAGCTGTGTGGCCTTGGACAAGCCACTTAACCCCATTGCCTTGCAAAAATTAAAAAAAAAACACTGAAGATAGCAAAATGAATTAGAAAGTAGTCTAATATGTTGTTTACAAGAAAACAAAGCACAAAGCTTCACAATTAAAATGAGGGACTAGAGTAAAGTCTTCAGCTAAATTCATAGAAGCAATTAAGATTTCCAATTATACTGCAATTTTTATAAGCATTTCTGGTAGAAAATTACTAAAAATAATATAATGGAATATTATTGTGTCAAAAGAATGACAAAAGGGGCAGCTAGGTGGCATAGTGGATACAGCACCAGCCCTGGAGTCAGGAGGACCTGAGTTCAAAAGAATGACAAAAAAAGAGTTTTAAAGGAATTTGAGAAGATATTTGTGAACTAATACAGAAGCAAAGTATGCAGAATTGGACTAGTTAGATGTAATTAAAAAAAAAACCCCAAAGATTTTAAAACTCTGGATGACTAGCAGTTATTCTACAGGGTCATAGAAGAACCACTCTATCCATTTCCAGGCAGTTAAAAATAAGATTAAGTCATTTTTGAAACCATGGAATCTGAATGTGTTCACTTTTTTAAAACTTCTCTTTCATTTTTCCTTCTTATTTCATGGTTTTCTTTCTTTCCCCTTAGTTCTAATTCCTCTTACACAAAATGACTAATATGTAAATATGTTAAACATAAATGTACCTGTATAACTTTTACCAGACTGTTCGCTGCCATGAGGAGGGGAGAGGGAAGAAAGTGTTGTAGAAAAATGTATAACTCATAAATTTGCAAATGGATGAATATTGAAAAACTACCATAGCATATAATTGGAAAAATAAAATTTCATTGAAAAAAAAAGATTTTTTGAACACAGTCAGTGTGGGAATTTGCTTAATTTGATTGTATACATTAAAAGGGCAGCTAAGTACCACAGTGGATAGAGACCAGGCTAGGAGTCAGGAAGACCTGAATTCAAATTCTGATTCACTAGCTGTGTGACCCTGGGCAAGTCACTTAATCCTGTTTACCTCAGTTTCTTCATCTGTGACATGAACTGGAAAAGGAAATGACAAGCAATTCCCCTATCTTTACCAAGAAAAGAATTAGGGAGAAAAATAAATAATATAAATTTGTAAAATTTACCAAATAATATAAATTTGTAAAAAATATAAATTAAAAAATAAATTCATCATGCAGAAACTGTTTAACTTCCCTCTGTCATTTAGAAGTAAGGTCCAACAATTCCATTCCCCCAGTTTGAACCCCAAACTCTTCTACACAGCAGTTGCTGAACCATCCTGGGGGAAAGGAGAAAACAAGAGGAGGACATGAGCTATTTTCCCAAGACATATGAAATCCATGAGAGGGCAGGAGTCCCTGAGATTTGGGTGGCTCCATATAGGAGATAGAACAAGGAAGGACCTAAGAGGGTAAATCAGTTCATTAAGCCTTCCTGTAGACAGGAATCAATAAGCCCCTGAACTAGATAACTCTTTCCTTTCCTTGTATAGTATTTATTTATTGATTAATACTTTATTTTATTTTTCCAATTGCATATCATGAAAGCCTTTCAACATTCATAAGTTACACATTTTTCTGCCACCCTCCCTTTCCACCGCCACCCTTCCTCAGTCCAGTAAAAGTTGTATATGTATACCCATGTGAACATGCCCACATGTTAGTCATTATGTTTATGGGAATTAGGACCAAGGGAAAAGAAAGAAAACCATGGTATAGAAAGGAAAAAAGTGAATATATAGTGTCCAGATCCTGTGTTTTTTAGTTGTTTTGGCTTTTTCCTCTGTATGTGGATAACATTGTCCATAACAGGTCTCCCAGAGTGTCCTAGATCCCTGAACTGATGAGAGAAACTGCATCCATCATAGTTGATCAATTCACAATGTTGTTATTAATGTCTACAATGTTCTCTTGGTTCTATTCCCTTCAGTCAGCATCAGCTCCTGTAATTCCTTCCATTTTCTCTAAAGTCCAACCATTCATTGTTTTTTTTTTAATAGAACAACAGTTCTTTATAACATTCATATAACTTAACTAGTTCAGCCATTCTTGTGTGGTATTTACAAGAGATACATCTCTTGGGAAATGATGATCCAGTGACCAGTGGACATGAGGAGCATGGGGATCCCCACTAAATCACCTAGGCCTCTGTGCACTCTGTGATCCTGAATCATACAGATCCCACAGATTCCCCAGAACTAAAAGGAACCAGTGATTCCACCCCTTCTGAGTCTTCTTAGTGGGAGAGTAAAGGACCCAGGCCTTGACTAGACTCCTTGACTATAAGTCATTGGGCCTGTAGTGATCCAGAATCTTCTGAACTTAGTCCAGGCCATAGGGACAACTCCAAGAAGGGCCTTCCAGATGTCTGAGCCCATGGAGGGACCAGTAGCCACACCCATTTAAGAGCATCTGCTGACCTAAAAATGTCCCTCACTCAGCTCTAGAAGGTAGACCAGGAAAGTGGGAGGACCGACAAATCCAGTTACCCTGTTTTGCCATCACTTTCCAAAGGATTACTGCCTTTATGTCTCCCCAGTTTCAATTGATCTGCCTAACACCTGCAACCAAGGAAAGAATGAATCCAACTCCAGGTTCCCATTTGAGAACTAATAGAAGTAGGAGAAGAAGGAGGGTTAAAAAGTATTCTGTTGATACTTCTGAATTTTTAATACATTTCTTTATAACACTTCTCATCCCTAGAGCCCTCCTTTATAAGAAAAAAAAACTGGTTAAGCAAAACAAACCATCAAAATAGCCATACTTCATTTCTCACCTTTAATAATGTTTTCTAATCACTAATGTGTAATATATACCTTTTTTAATTCTGGTTCAGTGGGGGAGTGGTGGGGGGGGACAAAGTATTTATATTTATATATACATATATATATATATATATATATATATATATATATACATATATATATATATATATATATATACTTTCAAAGCCACATCCCTTTACTCTGGAGAATGAAGAGGCTCATAAAGAGTGAAACATGACAGAAAGACTGGAAAAAAATCCCTTTGCTCTCTTACTACAAAAGGGACTTTTATCATTTAAATCTAATTGATGTTATTCACCATAACATCCCCCCCTCCAGTATTTGCTCTTGGCTCTTTTGAGCCCTGGAATAGTCTCTTATCAGCCCATTTTGAGTACTCCTCTGAACCCCTATTGTCATTGGTCTGAGAGTAAGGAAATCCTGAGTTAACATTTTTTGATTCCCTCTTATTTTACAGCTATTATTGTTTGCATTTTGAGTCTTTGAGCAACATGACTTTTCATGCCTTCTATTTTACTCCTAGTGCCCTCCAGCCCTTTCTTACTCTCATCTCTAGGAGGTCTAAGTAACATCCTTTGACAATACTAACTCATGAATTTATTCAATTTCTTCTACCATAATCTCAACCTTTTTGAGCATCATACAGTTGATGTCATACATGGGACACTGCTTTTTAGCTTCCTTCCTCCCCAATCCCTTCTCTCCCAATTCCCTCTAACAAATCATTTGTATTCTGTGAATCTCCACATAGCACAGAATTTTTTGCTAGATTTCATGGGCTAGGAGATTACCTCTCTCACATTAGAGGAAATGTTACTGGGTCAATGTGTTCTTGGAGCCAAGGAAACCAATGGGCTGAAGATGTCAGGTGACAGGAATGTACAGTCAAATGGGACAGCTTTTCAATATGGCCTGAGATTGGACCCTTTTGATTTGATTTCCCCAAAGTGACATTTAGATAACGTCTCACCTGGTAGGATAAATCTGGCCTAAGACATTTGACTACCCACATGACCTCTGCCTGGACACTGACATACAATAATTTCAACTATAAAGGACTTTTCCTTTAATAACCTGTATCTTTATAGTAACTAAGCAAACCAGAAAAAAAAAAGTTTTAGGTGAATTGGATTTAATAGCCAGAGATAGGTTAGGTGTATGACACCTGCTATCAGTTACATGTTAATATGGGAATTAAGTTTCCTTAGTTTTTATGTTCGAAGGGATATTTAGGTAAGAAGAATGGGAAATTCTTAGGATAATTACAGTTTCAAGGTCTAGTTTAAGGAAAGGAATGTGAGTCAGATAAGTACATCTGGAAAAAGGGAAATCTATGGTATATTTGGGCATATTTGGGGGAAAAAAATTCATTTTGGTTAAGGATGTTTGAGTGACTTGTAATGAGACCAAAAGGTTAAGAAATGTATAAGCTATTGATGTAGAGAAACCTGGGCATGGGAGTGATAAAATCAGTTGGAGACTAACTTTGTAAATCTTCTGTTTGCATTGTAAAGGGAATCTTCCTTACACACCTGAGGGCCTGACCTTCAACCTGATTTGGATTACATTTTTTTTTTTGGTGGGGCAGCTAGGAAGCACAGGTCCTGGAAAACCACCCAAAAGAGACACCTCCCCAAGGGGCAAAATCTCTAGTGAGGGACTTGGGTCTTTCCCAGATTACCACCCCCTCCCATGGCCTCAGGGAGAGAATTTAAGGAGATCCAAGGGAGAAGCTATTCCCTTTTACCTTCCAGCCTCCTGCTGGATCCTGGCCAGCTGGCCTGGACAATTCAATCAGCAATCCACCTGGTCTTCTCTTGAAACTCTTTTTAACTTTTCTATTACTTTCTTAATATGCTGTAACTTCCTTTAGTAAATCCCTATTTTCTTTCCAAAACCCGCATTCCTGAGTCACAGTTCAGCATGGGGCAGAATCCAACCCAAGAAACAAATCAGCGACTACTCTACAAACTTAAATCTTGGGAACTTACTCAATAAAACACCTAAGGAATTTTATTATTGTGTTATGTATGACAATATGACAGTAAGGCAAAATGTAAATTGTAATAAATTCCAGAATCTCATTGTCTTGTGATGAAAACATGTGTTTTGATCTGAGTAAAATGTTAAGCAGTTTCTTTACTAGAAGATAAGGCCTCAACAAGTCTCCTGAGTTGGAGAGGACTTTTTGGAACAGATTCAGAAGATGCAGAAGGACCTTGGATGTCTCCAGGGGAGAAGAAGAAAGGACAGACACTGGACCAATTCATCTCCATCTCTTGCCTATACATTCATTGTTTAGTCAGGGATCTGTACCTGTAACTTCTCCTTGATTCTGTAAATCTGATATCCCTACTTATGCCCCTCTCCCAGTGGAAAGGAAGAGAGGTCCGGTGAAAATGTTCTCCATTGAGAGAAAAGGAGGTTGAGATTATTGGGTGGCATGATTATATCCTACCTGAGTCTGTATATCCTATCTAGGGAGAGTCCTATCTCTAATTTAGAGAATGGGGTATTAGTAATGGTGGGAGGAGAATCTAACTGACAGAAGTCATTGTCCAGTCTTGTGATGTGGCTAACTGTTGGACTTGTGGTGGTCTACAGCAGTTTGAGAATTGGTCTTGGGTGCCAGTACCCCTGGGTCTAGCCTAGATTCTCAGTTTCTAGTCAGAGGTACACTGTGGCACAGGATTCTGATCCAGAGAAAAGAACACCAGTGGCATATGAACCTGAGTCAGTTCAGGGTGACTTGTTTATACCAGTCTGGCCAGGATATTTTCCTGGGAAGTAGCAAATATCTGTGGACCAGTACAGAAGTAGGGTACACATATTCTGAACTGTACAATTTAAAGAGATAGGTGGACTGAAACTCATGTGAGATGTAATGATGGTACCTGGATCCCCTGTCAGGATCCATTATGGTAAAGAAAATTGTGATTATGACTGCATATACCCATCTGCCAAGGTTTGGCCAAGGAGTTGACTTAACTAGATTTATGGGCCTGCTACCTGGGCACAGGATAGGAGTTAGGGCTATGGAACCCCAATTTATATCTTGATTAGATTCTAAGCTGTAGTGGAAACAATTATCAATTAGAGAGAGCTAGGGCTCTGAACTTGCTGGCTGGCTAAGCCTACAAACAAGAGAAAGAATTATTCAACATAGATTGATATTAGATTATCTGTTGGCTGAAGAAGGAGAAGTCTGTGGTAAATTGAACCTATCAAGTTGCTGCCTAAAGCTAGATGACAATGGGCAGGGATATCAGAAAGTTGGCACCTGTTCCAGTCCAAACCTGGACAAGTCCATTTAGTACCTCTCAGATGAATTGGTTTACTGATTCATAGTAGAAACAGTTGCTGGGCATCATACTATTGGCCCTAAGTGGGATAATCCTATTACCCCTGTGTCTCCTGCTATGATCCAGTTAATAACTCAAATAGTACAAAATTCTATCAATAAATTAGGACTTGGTATACATCTCTAATAATGAAGAGATAAAAATATTAATAGAAAAAGTCAGCAGTTCCATCAAGGATGAGTATTGTGAATTAATATTAAAAAACAATTTGAGGAAGACACTGCTGGTGAAGTGTAATAACCAAGATCTTATTAAAAAGAAAGGGGGGGGGAAGTTATGAGGAATGTGAGGTATTATTGGTCTCCACAGGGTAGAAGCTCCCTATGAAGTCCATTACAAAGGGGGAATGGCCCCATTCAATCACAAAACTAAGAGTTCTCTTAATCCCATTCCAAAAATGGCAAACCCAAGATTAGAAGAAACCAGTCCCTAACTAGTCAGGGATGACCTAGAGGTTTCAACCTAACACAACTGAGTTTACTTAAATATTATCACACACACACACACACCCTCTGACAATCGAGGTTCATTAACATAACATGCGTCATATGATGGGGAGGGATCATATTAGGGACATGACATGGGCCTATGAACATCCAGGTGGGAGGGGAAGGGGTTTCTAAAACTATATAACAGACAGTATTGTAGCATGTTTTCCTCACACTAGGGGGGGCACCTGCGTCTTGCAAGATCCATGAATAAAGTATTCAATTCCCTCACTTCAGATTTGTTTCCTTTATAGATAACAATAGATAAAAATGTAATAAATTATATCACACATATAAGATTCAATTTCTGCAGAATCTCATTTTCTTCTTGAGAATGCTTTTGTATATATTTAAACAAAAGCAGACAAACAGGAAACAAAAATGTGAAATTCATGAAGTTATGGAATTAATTATGCTTAAGAAATCTTTTTTGTAGGGGTGGCTAGGTGGCGCAGTGGATAGAGCACCAGCCCTGGAGTCAGGAGTACCTGAGTTCAAATCCAGCCTCAGACACTTAATAATTACCTAGCTGTGTGGCCTTGGGCAAGCTACTTAACCCTGTTTGCCTTGCAAAAATCTAAAAAAATAAGAATTTTTTTTTGTGGTTTTACTTTTGTTCTAAGGAATAAGATTTCTATATAGAAACATTATACTTATATTTAGAGAAAAATAATTCCTGTGTCACCTTACTTGGAAATCTGATTTATTTTATGCTTGTTTCATCTGAAATTAGAACACCTGAGAAATATGTCACCTAAGATGTTTTCATTATTTAAAAGGACTCTGAAAGCAATAGCTTTTTTTGTTTATGTCTATTTGTACATGGTTAATAACTAAACATGTTTTACTGTGGAAAATGTTTTATAGAATCTATTCCATACTATATGCAGTTCAGAATTTTTGTATTGATACATCCCAAATCTTTTGTTGCTTTATAAAGCACTTTAAAGCAGTACAGCAGTGATAACATAAACTGAGATTTCTCTATGATAATCTCTTGTTATTACTACTATAAAATTATGGCTAATATTTGATCTTTATAAACTGAACTTGCCTGAAGCTTTGAATATTAGAATTTGCCATTCAAAGATCTTATGAAACTGAAAATCAACTTTCTATCTTAGAGTCTGATTCCCAAGTATGGTTGTCAAGGAATGCTATTTGGGTCAATTATCACTGATGCTAGTAACCTTATAAGATTTTTTTTTAATTAATTTATTTTGAATTTTATAATTTTTCCCCTAATCTCACTTCCCTACCCCACCCCCCACAGAAAGCAGTCTGTTAGTCTTTACATTGTTTCCATGGTATGCATTGCTCTAAACTGAATGTGAGGAGAAGAAACAAAGTATAAAAGATAGCAAAATTACATAAGGTAATGGTTTTTTTAATTTAATTTAAATCTTCATTCAAACTCCACAATTCTTTCTCTGGATACAGATGGTATTCTCCATCTCAGATACCCCCAAATTGTGCCTGATTGTTTTATGGAATGAGCAAGTTCATTAAGATTGATCATCACCCCCATGTTGCTGTTAGGGTGTACAAGATTCTTCTGGTTCTGCTCATCTCGCTCAGCATCAGTTCATGCAAATCCTTCCAGGCTTCTCTGAATTCCCATCCTTCCTGGTTTCTAATAGAACAATAGTGTTCCATCATATAAATATACCACAGTTTATTAAATTCCCAATTGATGGACATTCACTCGATTTCCAATTCTTTGCCACCACAAACAGGGCTTCTATGAATATTTTTGTACAAGTGATGTTTTTACCTTTTTCCATCATTTCTTCAGGGTATAGACCCAGTAGTGGTATTGTTGGATCAAAGGGTATGCACATTTTTGTTGCCCTTTGGGAATAAATTCCAAATTGCTCTCTAGAGATTTTTTTTTTTAGGTTTTTGCAAGGCAAACTGGGTTAAGTGGCTTGCCCAAGGCCACACAGCTAGGTAATTATTAAGTGTCTGAGACTGGATTTGAACCCAGGTACCCCTGACTCCAGGGTCGGTGCTTTATCCACTGCGCCACCTAGCCGCCCCCCTAGAGATTTTTAAATATGCAAGCTGCAGGTGATGTTCCCATTGAGAAGATAGAACAATTGGGTTTTTTTATTATTATTTAAGGCAATGGGGTCAAGTGACTTGACAAAGTCACACAGCTAGGCATTTATTAAGTCGAAATTCAGATTTGAACTCAGATCCTCCTGACTCCAGGAGATATCTATCCACTGTGCCACCTAGCTGCGCCTTAGAACAACTATTGACAAGCACTGACATGGTTTTCTCCTGACTTGATCTCCCTAGTATGACATTTGCATTGTCTCACCTGGCAGACCTTAATTAAGTCTGGTAATGTATTTGGTCATCTTTTGAACAGTGTACCTGCTACTTTGAGTGTCCTTGGTCAACAGAGGACTGTTCTTAGCTTGCAGTGAATGAGACAGGAGGCAGAGATGGTAAAGCACTCCAAATTTTATTAGGGTCACACAGCAGTTTATATCCTAGTCTACTTCCATACACATGGACAACTCATGCTACCAGCTTAAGCACCAATCATATTAAAGATCACACACTGGTTAGATCATTACACATTGGTTAAACATTCTTATGCATACTTCATTGCTCTTGCTATGATGCGATTCTTGATCAATGTCAGGAGATACAAAGGAATTGGGTCGTGCTGATCTTATGGAAAAGCAAAGGGGTTTGGGTCATGCTGGTCTCCTGAGAAACCGAGCCAGTATGTTTGCAAAACAAGAGGCCAAGAGGGTCTTTAAACCATTACCTTTGTCATTTCATAACTGTGGTCCTCAAGGATCCCTAACAATCTTTATAACCTTGTCTGGAAATAAGGGAACTTCTTCCAAATGTCCCAGGAGTTTATGTAAATTATTAGAATCACTGTCAGGTATTAAGTATAAAGACATTAGGTCAGGGATGAAAGTTAAGCCATTTTGACCCATAGTTATCTAAAATCTAAGCAGCTAAGCAAATGACATCTGCTACTGGTTACATGATCCTGTGAAAATTGAGATTCTTTAATTGCTCACAGTGCTAAGGGAATTTTAAGTAAAATTAAACATCTTGTGACATCAGGATATGATTTTCTATCATAACAGTTTCAGAAGAATAGCCTGTGGAATATCTTAAAATTGATTTAAAAGAACTATTTTCAGCTAACAATAAAAAATTAGTTTTCTAGTTATTCATTATCAAGGTCCACTGCTTAGAGTCATCCTTGCTTTTTTACCTTTTACATAAAGATTGGGGTCTGATCTACCTAGAGACTTAATCACTTATTATCTGCACCTGGGATCTTCTTTGATATCCAAAACAAGCACATCAATAACTTAAATATAAGTTCTGTCCCTTCTAACTGACCCTTGGTGGTACCAGCTTCTGAAATCCAGATAACAGAATTATATTTCTGAGATCATTTTTTCCTCTTTTTTTTTCTTCTCTCCCTATGTAAAAGAGAATGTGTTAGATCCCTCTTTGCTAGAGTATCTCCAACCCTCAGTCCACTGAGTTCGAGAAAATGTCAACTTGGCTAAGATAGAGTCAGTTCAGGGTGACTATTGCTTACACCAGTCTGGTCAGGATATTTTCCTGGGTAGTAGCAAATGTCTGGACATGTCCAGAAGCAGAATATATGTATGTGTATATATATATATATACACATACATATATTCTGGCCTGTACAACTTAGAGATAAGTGAACTGAGACTCATGTGAAATTAATGATGGTACCTGGATCGTAAAGATGCAATAACTGGGAACTGGGGCATTTTTTTTTAGGTTTTTGCAAGGCAAATGGGGTTAAGTGGCTTGCCCAAGGCCACACAGCTAGGTAACTATTAAGTGTCTGAGACCGGATTTGAACCCAGGTACTCCTGACTCCAGGGCCAGTGCTTTATCTACTGCACCACCTAGCCTCCCCTATGGGGCATTTGTTAAGGGAAACTGTGCTTATGAGTTAGTATGGACTTGCAAGGAAAGTGATGAAATGGCCATCTGCAAGAAAAATAATTTAAGGAACATCACTAGGTATATTAGCTATTCTTGGGGCTGGTCCAATGGCACAAAATCAGGAATTTATTTTGATCAATTTTGGAGCCAGGGAGATCCTTCTAAAGACATTGGTATAAAAACTTGCCAGTGGAAGGAGGTACTGCAATTTTGGACATGTACCTATTATCATGATGATTATATGGCCTATTTAAGAGGGCCCCTCAGAAGTAAGGAGGAACAGTCAGGAGTACCTGGGTTCAAATCCGGTCTCAGACACTTAATAGTTACCTAGCTGTGTGGCCTTGGGTAAGCCACTTAACCCTATTTGCCTTGCAAAAAAAAAAAAGAAGTAAGGAGGAACAGCACTAGAGGGACATTACTGGATTTGTAGGACTACTGCCTACACCTAGTTGCCCAAAGAGTTGGTCAGGGAGTTGTTATCTAGACTTAAGGTTCTACTACCTGGGCACAGGATGGGAGTTGGGGCTGAGTGGGATAAAGTCTGAGATTTCTTCAGCAGAATATTATAGATTGGAGAATAGTTAACTATATGTCCCTCCTCCCTTTACAAAGCAAACTCTGGGATACTGATGAAGAGTCAACTGACCCCAATTTATCTGTTGAAGTCCAGATGATCATTCAATTCCTGGGGTTGAAGAGATAATCTGGTTTCGATTTGAATTTTATGCTCTTTTCCCTAGATTAGTTTGCCAGTCTAGATTGTAAAACCACATTCCTCATTAACAAGGGTGGGTCAGTGGGGGGTGGGAATGGAGTTAGGATAAATTTGATTTGGGGGCCTTTTGCTTTTGCCTCAATCTCTGTAATTGATTGTGGCCCGTTCCTCAAGAAACCAATAAAGCTTTCTCTTCATACCTTGAGAGATCTCCAAAATTTATTTAAGTGGCATTTGTCCCACACAGGGCTATGGAACCCCAGTTTATATCCTGACTAAATTCTAAATTGCAATGGAAAAATTACCAATTAGACAGCTAGGGCCTTGTACTTACTGGTCTGGGAGTCGGGAGGACAGGAGGTTGAATCCAGTCTCAGAGACTTGACACTTACTAGGTGTTAATAAGCAAACTAGCATATTCTCCCTCAGTAGAGCAGAAGGAAAAGTTCAAGAGCCTGGGGCCACTGCAAACTTTCCCGCTACTATACCAATTAGTGGGAAGAAGAAATTGGCTCTAAATAGCAAAAGAAATAAGACTATGCTTATTGGAGTGTGGGAAGAATTAATCCATTGATTGACAACCTGCCCTATCCCAAGTTCCTTGATCTCTATTATATAACAAGACATGTACAAAGCTTCAGCAGACCACATGTGTTAGCTAATTCAGTTGCGTGGGTGTTTTGAGGATGCTGAAACTCCTTGATCTATTCTGCTGACTCAGCCCTGAAAAACTCAGCATTTTAGAAATGACAAAGCAATCCCCATATTGACTGTTAGTTCAGGAAGCCCTCAGTAAAGATTTTTTTTAAAAGACACAATAATATTGCCCTTGTCTCTCTTTCTCCTTTAATTCTCAGTTTGGGAAGAAGTGCTTCTATGATGGGTAGAAGGAGCTAGCCAGACTTGCCAAATAACATGGACCTGGAGGAAGTTGTTTGCACAGTCCAAGACCAAAGTGAAATGTAACAATGCTGTTCAGCAGTTCCACAAACTATTCCATGTTTCAATGTTTAAGCCTCAACCTTACAGCATGGTGATATTGTTGTTGTTCAGTCATTTCAGTTGTGTTTGACTTTTCATGATCCCATTCAGTTGTTTGGTTTGACTTGTCATTTCCTTCTCCAGCTCACTTTACAGATGTGGAAAGTGAGGCGAACAAGAATAAGTCCTTGCCCTGGGGTCACGCAGCTTAATAAATGTCTGAGACCAGATTTGAACTCAGGAAAATGTGGGAAAGAAATCAAGTGTTTTGCTTACACAAGGATGAGAAAGGGTATAGCCAGAATCTTATAGAAATCTGTAAGGATAATACATTACAAAAACCAGGATGCCTGGTCTTTGTGGCAACTCAAGAGATGCCAACCCGTTTAAAGAAAGGAGAGCATTAAGACAAAAGGAAAAGCTTAAATAACTTTTTTGCATAGGTTTAATGGGAGTCTGTACTATTGTCCCTTATCCCTGGAGAAGGAAGTAGCTGTTCTTGCTCATTAGTATAATGAGCAAAGTAGGGAAAATTCATGGTTGGGGGGTGGGGAGGGGTCGAATTAGGTTTGTGACCCCAGTCTATGATTGGCATAAAGGGACAGGAACAAAGCCTTTGAAAGTACATATAATGTGTGGGATAAAAATCCATTTTAAAAAAAATAGAGACTCAGGGCGGCTAGGTGGTGCAGTGAACAGAGCACCGGCCTTGGAGTCAGGAGGACCTGGGTTCAAATCTGACCTCAGACACTTAATAATTAACTAGCCATGTGGCCTTGGGCAAGCCACTGAACCCCATTGCCTTGAAAAATCTAAAAAAAAAAATAGAGACTCTTCTGAGCAAAAAAAAAAAGTTTATTTTGGCTTTTCTCCAGAAAAGGGTATAATCCAAGTTTCACAAAGGCAGTGAAGATCAAGGAGCTGCCCCAAATTGACAGTCAAGCAAGATTATATGGCTTAACATGATCCCCTCTTACTCCCTATTGTCCCTCTCTGTTGACTCATTGATTAGTCTTCAGAGTTACATTCTATTTGTGAAAATCTATCCCAGCAACAAAGAAAAGAATGAAAAGTTTTCATAAAATATTACCTCACCATCCAGAGACTGAGAATAACCATCAGGATTATAATTATTTTATTGAAGTAATGTAACGTGGAAAGCAAGGTCTAAGATACAATCTACTATCCTCCCATTCAGTACTTATCATCAAACAAGAGGAGTCTTATGAGCTTCTTTGGAATCAAGGTTTTTCTCATGGGAAAATGTCTACTAGTAAAAGTTATCTTATCAAAAGTTAGGAGAGTGAGCCACCAGTCTGGAATACAAGGGCCTTTCTTCTAGAAATAGTTTAAAAATAATATTTTGTTCTTTATTATTTCTTAACTCCAAGAGGACTTCACTAGGAATATTAACCCTGAAATGATTTTACTGGGAATATTCCACTCATATAACTTCTAGCATTTGGGGGTTTCAGGGCCCTTCTCCCACCCTGGGAGAGGTGTGCCATTTAGGATCACAGTATGGGCGGGATCTAGACATATGGTGGAATGCTTAGAGCTTGCTCAGAATTGAGGTGGAGTCAAAGTGCTGGGGGTGGAGCTCCTGCCCACTCCTCCTTTTTCCTCTAAGCTGGTTCAACAGAAGAGAGCAGATAAGTCTCTCTACACGTAGGCATTTTTCCCGTATTTGCCGAAGCTTGCTTCACTGTTGTTTGAAGCCCCTGGGGGCAAGCGAGAAGCAGGGCCCAGGGAGAGTAGAGTAGACAGGGGAGCCTTGTAGGGTAGTGGGATGCTGCAAGCAGGATGACAAGAGTCAGGCATTGAGGTCCTTTCCCCTCATCCACAGCTTCCCTCCCTGTGAGTCCTCTCCAGGCTCACCTGTTTGAGGGCTTCTCTGAAGAGCAGCAGCTGTGGCTACAGAGGCAGATACCCCCGAGGATACAGATCAGGGAGGCACTCCAGCCTAGGTACAGGGCAGGGCCCAGCTCATACCTGAGGGCAAGCACAGGGATGGAATGGTGAATGGATGGAGCACTGGGGCTAGTGCTGATGAGGGGAACTGAAAAGGGCAAGGGTCCTTACAGATGCATGGGATAGGTTCAGATTGAGGTGGGCAGGGCAGGACCTGAGATTTGAAGAGTGGAACAGGACTGAAAATTTGTTGCTGGGTATGGAACTTGGGGACAAATAGAACAAGAGGGGCGACTAGGTGGCACAGTGGATAGAGCACTGGCCCTGGAGTCAGGAGTACCTGGGTTCATATCCGGTCTCAGACACTTAATAATTACCTAGCTGTGTGGCCTTGGGCAAGCCACTTAACCCCGTTTGCCTTACAAAAAAAACTAAAAAAAAAATAGAACACAAGAGAGAATTCCCATACTTACTTGATCCCAGGATACAAGGGGTCAAAGAATTCTCGGGTGATATTAGAGGCATACCAGGAGATGGTCACCATCCCACAAATACCTAAGAAGGGAGGGAGGGAGAATTACACTGAACTTCCTCACTCCACCAAACACCTCCAGCCTCCCACACTTAACTCCCTGTGGAGGAAAAAGAACAAGAAAGAAAGGAACCAAGTTATAGGAGAGAAATGGGAAAAGAGAGAGAAGCTCTAAAGAGAACTATGCTTTCTGTGGTAGGGGAGAGGTTCAGGAAAAAAGTGGAGGCATGGGTCCTAAAACACTTTCATTTGCCAGAATTCTATATGAAAACTCAAAAACTATCCCATTACTCACAATGAAAGAAATTCTTCACTACATTTTTCTTACTTCAACTGGGGTATGAATGCAACAAGAAAAGCCTTTTATTCATCTTTGAGTCCCACAGCAGACAGGAGAACCTATCTCAAAGCCAAGATTTGGTTTCAAGTCTCACCTCTGATCCCATTACTGCAATAATAATAAAGAGTAATAACAATAATAAACAATAAACACTGTTCTGTATCAGGCACTTAGCTCATGTGCCTGGAGGTTACAAAAGGAGACAAAAGACAGCCCCTGACCTCAAGGGGTTTACAGTCTAATAGAGGAGACATGTGCAAATATAGACAAGCAACTATAGACAGAGATTTGGGAGAGCTTCCTGAAGAAGAGGGGATTTTAGCAGGAGCTTAAAGGAAGCCAGGGAGGTCGGTAGTCAGAGTGAAGGAGGGAAAGTGTTCTAAGACCCTCAGGGCACAGCCAGAGAGAATGCCTGGAGTCTAGAGAGGAAGTGATTTGTTTGTGGAATAGCCAATAGGCTAATCTCTGGATGAAAATCACCGAATTATTGCATTTGGCAAAAGAAGAATGCAAAGGTAGGAGGGGGCTGGGTTATGAAAGGTTTTGAATGCCAAACAGAGCATTTTGTATTTGCTCCTAGAGGCTATAAGAAGCCACAGAAATTTATTGGGGATGGGTTAGCAGGGAGTGGGGTGAATGGCTGTGTGAGCCATGATAAAGTTCTCTATACCAATAAATATCACAGGCCTAGTCCTGAGCAAATTGTGGGAATTGAATGAACCATACTGACCCCATCATGTGACTCAATTCTGGATCTACCTCAGTCCCCTTTCTATTCAATTATGGATCTAGTCCATTTTGATTTGTGAGAAAGCTTTATGGGAACTGTGAACTGTGAAAAAACTTCGGTGCATTGTTTGAACTAAGCTCTGTCCAACTGGGAAGCTATGCCCCCTCTCCCTATTGCTTAGAGACCCTTTACTAAAGACTTAGTTTATGCTGACCAGAAATCTGGTCAGATCCAAAGACTGTTGCAGACTCTTCTCACAATTATACTCTCAAGCAACCCTTGTCCTCCTTGAAAATTGGCCCCACACTGGTCAATCAGTTAGTTTTCCTTGTTCCTTTGATTGAATACAGACAGTTGGAGGGGATTGGGACACCTTTTTTTCTGATGTGGAAACTGCACCTGTTTGCCCTACCATGCCCCAAACTTCCTCATTTAGAAAATCCCTTAATCTTTCCTTCAATTAGAAATTAGATCACCTAGTTGTTAATGGATCTCTTTTAATGCATAAAAATCTGTCTCCTGTATTCAGAGTCCAGTGCCATGCTGAGGTGGCCTGGTTTAGATTTATTATACAGTTGGCATTCATTGCTTAATAAAGGGCAGAAGTTTGAACCTTTGTTTCCTCAGTTATTTCAGAATTCACCCATCACAGTCCCTATCCCTGATTCCCTCTTTTTCTTCACACATTAGATACTCCAGATTTTATTTTCTCTTCTCACTCCTATCACATTTATCTCCTATCCAATCAGCTGAGACCCTTGGATCTTTTTTTAAAAATTTATTTATTTGGTTTTTGCAAGGCAATGGGGTTAAGTTACTTGGCCAAGGTCACACAGCTAGGTTCTCCTGACTCCATGGCCAGTACTCTTTCTACTGTGCCACTTAGCTGCTCCCTAGGGCCTTGGAACTTACTTTAATCAGAAAATTTAGGAAAATTCTTTCTTTTCTCCTGGATCCCAGTGTCTGACAGGGTGGCCTTTTTCCTTTCCAAGGCCAAAACCTCTAATAGTAGCAAAGGCACTGAGCTAAACTCTGAGGATATAAAAAAGGCAAAAACCTCCCAAGGAATATGAGGTCAGTTTTCAGGAAGGACATATGGACTCCTAGAGATGTAGAATTGTGAGAAAACTATCAGTCTTTGGATCTGAGGGAGTCAATACGAAAACAATTTATGTACAAACAAGATATATACAGGATAAATTAGGGGTAGCTTCAGAGGGAGGAGATTTTTAACTGAAACATGAAGGAAGCCCATTGGGAGATGGAATGGAATGCTCTTAAGAATAACAAGGAGGCCAAAGTGTCCCATCGGTGGTTGCTGTTACAGTGCCAGACTAAATGGCTCAAGGGTTGGACATTCTGGCCCTTGTGTTTAACTTCTCCTTCTCTCTCATCCACAGTCAATTAGTTGCCAAATCTTGCTATTTCTATCTCTGCAATATCTCTAAAATTCACCCCCATCTGTCTACTCCTATAACCACCACTTTAGTTCATGCTCTCATCAGTGTGTCACTATGTATCACATAGAGTACATGGAGGGGATCAAATTGTAAGAAGACTGAAAATACAGAAAGGGAATATGTTCTTAAGGACTTTAAAGGCCAAACAAAGGATTTTATATTTAATCTTAAAGGTGATAGGAAGCCACTGGAGTTTACTGAATAGGAAGGTAACATGGTCAGATCTGAGTGTTAGGAAAATCAATTTCACAGCTTCAGTGGAGGGCAGATTAGAGTTTGGAGACTTAAGGAAGCTAGACCTGCCTCAGAAAGCTATATCAAGTCTGGGCATAAGGCTCTAAGGGCCTGCACTAGGGTTGTTGGAATGTGAGGGGAAATGTAACAAAGGTAGAGACAACAAGCTATGACAACCATGACTTCCCCTCCTATGTTCTCCAGCATATTACCCATTCAGTCATCCCCTCTTTCTCTCTAATCATATATCTCTCCTAGCTACCGTTGAATCAGTCAAATATTTATTCAGCACCTGCCAGGAATTGTACTAAGCACTGGGAACAGGAATGGGGGGTGGAGCCAAGATGGCAACAGGAGAGAACTGTCTCTTAGGTGAACTTCATCAAAACTTATAAACTAAGGACTCTAACTACATTTTGGAGAGACAGAATCCATAGAGGGACCCAGTGAGGCAGTTCTCCAGCCCAAGGTAACCTGGAAAATAGCAGAAAGACTCCACTCCACAGGGTTGGGGTTGGAGGATCAAAACACTCAATCTGAAGATGAGGAAGTACAAGCTCCTGCATCTAAAGACTCCAAGAAAAACAGAAATTGGGCTCAGGTTACAATAGAGCTCAAAAAAGACTTTGAAAATCAAGTGAGGGGAGATAGAAGAAAAATTGGGAAAAGAAATGAGAGATGCAGGAAAAACATGAAAAAGAGGCCAGCAGCTTACTCAAGGAGATCCAAAAAAAATGCTGAAGAAAATAACATGTTAAAAACCAGCATAGGTCAAATGGATAAAATAGTTCAAAAAGTTATTGAGGAGAGGAATGCTTTAAAAAGCAGAACTGGCCAGATGGAAAAAGAGGTAAGAAAGATCTCTGAGAAAAACAAGTCCTTCAGACAAAGAATGGAACTGAGGGAGGTTGCTGATTTTACGAGAAATCAGAACACAAGACTTCAAAACCAAAAGAATGAAAAATTAGAAGAAAATGTGAAACATCTCATTGAAAAAACAACAGATATGGAAAACAGATTTAGGAAAGATAATTTAAAAATTATTGGAATACCTGAAAGTCATGACCAGGAAAAGAGCCTTGACATAATTTTCAAAGAATTACTACAGGAAAATAGCCCTGCTATCTTAGAAGCAGAAGGCAAAATAGAAATGGAGAGAATCTACCGATTTCCCTGAGAAAGAGATCCAAGAAATAAAAAAAAAGCACTGGGAACACAAAAATGGGCAAAAGACAATCCCTGTCTTTCAACAGGCTAAAAAACTAAGGGAAGGGGGCAGCTAGGTGGCGCAGTGGATAAAGCACCGGCCCTGGAGTCAGGAGTACCTGGGTTCAAATCCAGTCTCAAACACTTAATAATTACCTAGCTGTGTGGCCTTGGACAAGCCACTTAACACCTTTTGCTTTGCAAAAAAAAAAAAAAAAACTAAGGGAAGAGAAAAGTAAACAAATATGAACAAACAAGCTATATATGGAATAAATAGGAAATAATTAAATGGTGGGGGAAAACCTGTCCTGTGGAAGATGGAATTTTAGATGGGACTTACAGGAAAGCAGGGAAGTCAAAAGGCAGAAATGAGGTGGCAATCAGAGAGATGCCAAGATTTGAGAGTTAGAAGTGTCTTGTTCTTAGAAGAGTGTGGAGATCAGAGTCATTGGATCAAAGAGAATGGGGCAGGGGTTATAAGAAGACTGGAAAGATAGGAGGGGGCTAGGATATGTTGAAAGCCAGCAAAGGGTTTTGTATTTGATTCTGCAATTTATTTTTTAATTTTGGTTCCTTTCCTGCTGTCTTCAAATATGCTCAAGTAGCCTCCATCCTTAAAGAAAAAAATTAGACAAAGCTCTCCTCAAGCTATCACCATATAGCTCTCCCATTTTTCCAATAACAGTTTATAAGAATCCATCTATCTAGAGCTATATAATAAAAATGACAATTCTACCAAAACTAAACTACCTGTTTAGTGCCCTACCAATCAAAATTCCAAAAAATTACTTTAATAAGTTAGAAAAAGATGTAAGTAAATTCATATGGAGAAATAAAAAGTCAAGAATTTCCAGGGATTTAATGAAAAAAAGTACAAAAGAAGGGGGCTTAACCCTACCTCATCTAAAATTATATTATAAAGCATCAGTCATCAAAACTGTCTGGTATTGGCTAAGAAATAGAGTGGTGGACCAGTAGAATAGACTAGGTACAATAGCAGGAAACTATAGTAATCTGCTGTTTGATAAACCCAAAGAGTCCAGCTATTAGAATAAAATACCAAGATTAAGATCCAAATGGATATAGGATTTAGACATAAAAAACAATACTATAAGCAAATTAGAAGATCAAGGACTAGTTTATCTGTCAGATCTATGGAAAGGGGAGCAGTTTATGACTAAGGAAGAGATGAAGAACATCACTAAACCAAACTAGATGATTTTGATTACATTAAATTAAAAAGCTTTTATACAGATAAAACCACTGTAACCAAGATCAAAAAAAAAAGTAGCAAATTGGGAAACAATCTTTACAACTAATGTTTCTGACAAAGGACTCATTTCTAAAATACACAGAGAACTGAGTCATATTTTCAAGTATATATATATATTTAGGTTTTTTTCAAAGGCAAATGGGGTTAACTGGCTTGCCCAAGACCACACAGCTAGATAATTATTAAGTGTCGGAGGCCTGATTTGAACTCTGATACTCCTGACTCCAGGACCAGTGCTGTCTCCACTGCACCACTTAGCCACCCCTTGAGTCATATTTAAAAAAAAGCCATTAACCAGCTGACAAATGGTCAAAGGATATGCAAAGGCAAATTTAAGATGAGATCAAAGCAATCCATAGCCATATGAAAAAATGCTCTAAATCATTAATTATTAGAGAAATGCAAATTAAAGCTTCTCTGAGGTACCACCTCACACCTCTCGGATTGGCCAATATGATCAGAAAGGATAACAATCATCGTTGGAAGGACTGTGGGAAATCTGGGACACTATTACATTATTAGTAGAGCTGTGAACTCATCCAACCTTTCTGGAGAGAAATTTGGAACTATGCCCAAAGGGCAACAAAAATGAGCATACCCTTTGATCCAGCAATACCACCGAGTCTATACCCTGAAGAGATGATGAAAAAAGGGTAAAAACATCACTTGTACAAAAATATTCAAAGCTGGCCTGTTTTTGGTGGCAAAGAATTGGAAATCAAGTAAATGTCCTTCAATTGGGGAATGGCTTAGCAAACTGTTATATATGTATGTGATGGAACACTTTTATTTTATTAGAAACCAGAAGGGATGGGAATTCAGGGAAGCCTGGAGGGATTTGCATGAACTGATGCTGAGTGAGATGAGCAGAACCAGAAAAACACTGTACACCCTAACAGCAACATGGGGGTGATGATCAACCTTGATGGACACACTTATTTCATCAGTGCAACAATCAGGGACAATTTGGGGCTGTCTGCAATGGAGAATACTATTTGTATCCAGATAAAGAACCGTGGAGTTTGAACAAAGTACAAGGAGTATTCCCTTTAATTTAGGGGAAAAACACCTGATATCTTATTGTCTGATCTTGTGATCTCTTATACTTCATGTTTCTTCATTAAGGATATGATTTCTCTCTCATCACACTCAATTTGGATCAATGTACAACATGGAAATAATGTAAAGACTGACAAATTGCTTTCTGTGGGGGTGGGGTGGGGGAAGGAAAGTAAGATTGGGGGAAAAACTGTAAAACTCAAAATAAATAAAATCTTTAACAAAAAAAAGAATTCATCTATCCTTTCATTTCCTCCATTTCCTTTTCTTTCACTCATCCCTCAATCCATCACTCAGCTGAAGCTACTCTCTCTAAATTTATCAGTATTCTCTTAACTGCCAGATCTAATGGTCTTTTCCCACTTCTCATACTGCTTGACCATTTAGCTGCATTTGACCCTGTTGACAACTTGCACCTCCTGGGTACTCTTGACTATAGAGTTTTTGTGAGATTTCTCTCTAGTTCTTTTCCTTCCAGTATGATTGATCTTGTTGTTTCCTTTGCTTGTTCATCATCCATCTGATAACTTTAGATATTCTCCAAGGCTTTGTCCTGGTCCCTTTTTATTTCTGCAGTCTCAGTGGTTTTCATCAGCTCCCATGGATTTAATTATTGTCTCTATGCAGATGACTCACAAAGCTATATATCTAGTCCAAGTCTCTCCCCTTAACTTAAGTCTCTATTTTTTTTTTTTGTGAACTTAAGTCTCACATCACCAACTATTATACATTTCAAACTGGATGTTACAGTCATCTCATACTCAACATGTACAAACCAGAACTCATAAATCTTTTTTCTCATGCCCATCCCTCTTACAAACTTTCCTATTTCTGATAAAGATACCACCAGCCTTCCCATTTCCCAGGTCATAACCTTGGTGCTATACTTTAACTCAGGGGTGGGGAAACTTTTTTTTTTAAACAAGGATCATTTGGATATTTATAACATCATTCACCTGCTTTTCTAATCAAACAATTAATTCACCACTAAAAAAGTTACTTAATTTATTGAATTTCAAATCCCATCTGTGGTTGCTGTTACAGTGACTAAATGGCCCAAGGGTTGGACATTCTGGCCCTTGTGTTTAACTTCTCCTTCTCCCTCATCCACATAGTCAATTAGTTGTCAAATCTTGCCATTCCTATCTCTGCAATATCTCTAAAATCCACCCCCCCATCTGTCTACTCCTATAGCCACCACCTTAGTTCATGCTCTCATCATTTCTACCCAATGATCTCCTACTTCCTCCTCAAGTCCCTTCTCTCTCCAGCCAACCTTCCATACAGTTACCAAATTAAAATTTCTTAAGTGAAGATCTGACTGTCACTCCCTTACAAACTCCAGTATTTCCCTATTGCCTGCAGGAAAAAACAAAAATGCCCCTGATTCACTTTTACAACCCTTAACAATTTGGCCCCAAACTATCTTTCCAGTTTCATATATATTATTCCCTTTCCCTAATTCTGCAATCCAGACAAACTGGGCTTATTGCTGTTCCTCATACATGACACTTCATCTCTTCTTGCCTCCTCTGGGTTTTTGTCATATTCCTTTTCCCTGGTTTTTTTTCTTACCTAATCATTTCTTTATTGTTTCTTTTCCTGATTCATCATCCATATCACAAAATATCCATTTTCAGATCAATTCTTCATTCCAACCACCTAGCTGCCCCTGCCCTTGTTAAGACACTATCATAGGGGTTTATGTCACCATGAAACTCTTTCTTCCCATGGCCCCAACTTGTTCTCAGTTCATCCAAATTCCACCAGGATTCTTCCTTCCCTATAGTGCTATCAAAAGGCATACACCCCCACTGCACACAGGGTCTTGACAATAAACTACTGTTACACTTTTTACGACAACAGAACTCTTCAGTATTTGCTTCCTCCCCTGCTTAGGAGGTAGGCTCTTTGAAAGCAAGATTTCTTTCACTTTTCTGATAGTGTTCTCAGGACTCTGTAGTGTTTGGCACATCCCCCATCCCTTGAAGGCACTGAAACCCATGGAATCCCTCTCTTCAAGTTACAAGTGCATGCTACCTTCACTATGATCTCCCTAAGTGCCCTGTACTTAACTTCTAGGTATTTATTTGTATTTGTTTTCTTTACATTCTTTCTATATTCTACTATATATGTACTCCTTATCACCCCCAATAGAATATAAGTTTCTTGAGAGACAATAATGTTCCATTCTTGACATTCCTATTCTCAAGGTTTAGTACCTGGAACAATAGACACTTAATAAGTACTTGTTGATTGATATACACTTTGCAAACCTACAAAAACCACACATCAACTATTTTCAGTTATGTATCTTAGATTAACTAGATTAAATTTTTAAAATTTGCAGGGCCTATGTCTGACTAAAATCTGTACCCTCCATAGTATCTCACAGTATCTCTTAACCTTAGTTAACAGATGCTTAATAAAAATGTTTGGTTTTTTTGCAAGGCAAATGGGGTTAAGTGGCTTGCCCAAGGCCACACAGCTAGGTAATTATTAAGTGTCTGAGACTGGATTTGAACTCAGGTACTCCTGACTCCAGGGCCGGTGCTCTGTCCACTATGCCACCTAGCTGCCCCTAAAAAATATGCTTTTAAAAAAAAAGAAAAAATATGCTCTGGGCCATTCTCAAACTTCATTTATCAATTCTATGAAGAAATATTCCAAACTTCTCTCATGTGACCTGCAATTTTCAAGTACCCATTGGACATCTCCACTTGGTTATTCTAATGTTAGCCTTAAACTGTACAAAACTGAACTTACTAATATATTACTTCTTTCATAAGTAAACTGTTTGATTGCTAGAAGGGAGCAGAAGAGAAAAGAATTGTATAGAGGGGAAGTTTTACTTAATAAATTTACTGACCACCAGAAGTCTTTTATTTGAACTACTGGAAAGAATGAAAAAGTCTGCTGTGAAGAAGCCAGAAGAGAATAAGCATCTAATAGGAAAACTTCAGCTGTTGTGCTGAGGGTTTGCTGAAGGGAGGAATTACTTTGCTAATGGCTGGAACTCATTAGAAGAAAACTGAATTCTTCTATTTGAATTTAGTGACTTCATAGGCCATCTCTGACCTAAGCTAAGACAAGGGAGACCATTCAAAGGTGCCTGTTCTTACTGTCCTTTCTGGTTTGAAAAATAGGGGAGGGGGCTGCTAGGTGGCGCAGTGGACAGAGCACCGGCCCTGGAGTCAGGAGTACCTGGGTTCAAATCAGGCCTCAGACACTTAAAGTTACCTAGTTGTGTGACTTTGGGCAAGCCACTTAACCCCATTACCTTTCAAAAACCTAAAAAAAAAAAAAAAAGATAGGGGAAAAGACAATTTTTTAACATTGTTTTTTGTGTAAGAAACTTGTCTGAGAAGTGATTGGACAAAAACAGAATTCTGTTGAGTAAAGAAGTAGTTAAGTTTATCTGTATTGCCAAAAAAAATTAAATTAAGGAGCATGGCAAATTCTCTGGCTTAAAGTAATTGCTTACAATGGTAAAAGACTTTCTTGGAGTCCTATTATGGGTAGCTGTTAGCTTTATCAGTTCAAGATCATAAGAGTGAATTTGTTTAGAAAAGAGCTATGAGGACCAGAAGGGAGAAAACTAGCAGAGAATAATTTCATGTGGTAGGCATCGTTCCTGAACCTCCTAAGGACATCAAGACCTACAGGGCAGATTCCTGAGTTGTTCACAAGTACATTCCCTTGTTAGATTTCTATAATGCACATACTACTTACTCCATGGGTGCTGTGTGCATTGGTGAGAGAATGTAGCCCAGGTTTACAGGTGGATTGTAATATATTATTTCTGAATTTACTTTATATTGAGTAACTATAATGTTAATGATTCTTCTTGCTTTTTGTCTTATCGTTAAGCAAATATTTACGTGTCAATGGTGTCATGGTGGCCCATTTCTTATAAATGGAAAGAACACTGGTTTAGGTGCTACAGTGCTAAGTAGTAAAAATATATTCCCCATGGGGCGGCTAGGTGGCGTAGTGGATAGAGCACCGGCCTTGGAGTCAGGAGTACCTGGGTTCAAATCCGGTCTCAGACACTTAATAATTACCTAGCTGTGTGGCCTTGGGCAAGCCACTTAACCCCGTTTGCCTTGCAAAAACCTAAAAAAAAAAAAAAAAATATATATATATTCCCCCACCTTCCCCAATAAGATTACCTTGGAGACTTGAGAGAATTTATCATAACCACATTATGGTAAGGTAATCTCTTTCTGGTAACCTCAGATCTGCTGGCAAGAGAGCAGAATAGTGTGAGGGAGGCAGTCCAGGAGCCTACTTTTCTCCCAAAACTTGAATTTCCCCCTAACTTTTCAATATATGCTAATAGTATCATATTCCAAGTTGTCCAGTTCAAAAGTTTAAAGTTATCTTCAAATATAAACTTCTCTGTCAGGCATTCAAAGTTTTTTTCAATCTGATTTCAGTTTATCTTTCTAGACATTACACATATCCCTTCATTTTGGCTTCCAGTCAAAATGCCTGACTTGCTGTTTCCACTTTTTATCTCCATGCTTTTGTACACACTATTCAATACACACCCTCCTCACCTCTCTTAGAATTCCTCTTTTTAAGACAGCTCATGGCCTTCTCTCTTGGCAACACTTTCCTAATCTTCCTAGTTGCTACTGCTCTGTCCTTCCCTAAATAATACATAGGGGCAGCTAGGTGGCACAGTGGATACAGTGCTGGCCCTGGAATCAGGAGGACATGAGTTCAAATCCAGCCTCAGACACTTAACAGTTGCCTAGCTATATGACCTTGGGCATGTCACTTAACCACATTGCCTTACAAAAAAAATCCCTCAAAATAATAATAATAATAATAATACATATTTATTTGCTTATATATTATATCTCCCCAGAAGAGTATGAACTCATTTAAGACAGTATTCTTTTTTCCTCTCTGTATTCTCAGCAGCACTGTCTAGTCAGCTTCCAAGTTGTTTTTTCTCCCTATGAAATTCAATTCCTTTTGTTTTCCATTTCTACTACACCACTGATGTTCAGGTGCTCATTTTGTTTATTCAATTCAACAAACATTTAATGAAGCACCTACTGAGTAAAAGGAGGTAGGCATTAGGGAATACAAAGACAAAAACAGTCCCCTGTCCTCAAGGAAACTAAATTGAGGACATTCTCTGACATGTGGAAGCAGATAAATACAAAATAATTTTAGGAAGGAAAGTTAGTAACTGAGGAATCAATGAAGTCCTCTTGTGTGACAGACTGTCTCTTTAAAGCCCCTTTCATAAGGAGCTCTTAATGACGAAAAGAAAAAAATGTTTTTGTGCAAAGAAAGAGATTTATATTGACATCAAATGATATGGAATATTGCCACTATTATGGATGAACATTTTAGGTCTAATGAGCAGAAGGATCTTCATTTTAAAATAACTGCTAAAATATGTCTATGAAGAAACATAGCTTTCAAATGTGATTTGGGCAGTTTAGGAGAGAAAAGTTTTGTGTTATAGATTTGATCACTTTGTTAACAATGAAGTGTGATGCCTTACTTGTGTGAGAACAGTTTAATGTCAAAGAGGCAGATCTTTTATATAGATTAAAAAAAAAATTTAGGAAATATAAGTATGAACAAACAGATTCAAGAGCACCAAAAAGGTAGATTGCCTTGTTGGAGGTTTTGAAGGATATTCTCTAATTTGCATGTGTATATTTACATATGAGACACTATGAAAATGAGATATCAAGAAAATGATTTTTTTAAAGTCTTAATTTAATAGAGGAAATTGAGGGAGTCTTTAAGCAAAAAGTAAGCCCCTGAGAAGGTTCTCATTTAAAAGCCATTCAAGACAGCCAAAGAGGGCAAAACTTATAATAGCAGTAATCACAGGGGAAGGATAACCAGAAAAGTTGCTCCTCCAGAGCTGGAGCTGAAACAAACAGCTGAGGCTTCAGCTGACTGACTCCTGATTAACCTGAGGAGTGATGTTTTTAAAAGCTTTGAGCTACAGTGACAGCCTATAGCCCTTCAGTGCCACATAGAACTAGAGAGTGTGAAGCTTTTTCATAAGGCTTGTTTTCTAGTTCCACCTCTAACTTTAGAAAGAAAAGCAGAGAGGATTTTGAAAGTTATGAAAAATTCTGGTGGGATTCAGTAAAAGAATGAATCTGAAGCATGGCTGTGAACTCTTTTCTGATTGGACAGGGTAGCATCTAGGTGGGTGGATAACTGATAGGATTGATATATAGCCAGCCTAGTGATAAGCTCTATCAGCTGGCTTAGAGAAACTATTATTCATTTTCACAGTTACCCTTTCTAAATGTCCTTTTAAAAATAGCTGTTAACTGTGATAGATTATAAAATCTATGTTCAAATAGATAGTAGTGTGTGTGTGCCTTGTAATGTGCTTTACTTATGGGTTTGCTTTAACAGATTAGTATTTGTTGTGAAGATAAAAACTGATGGGGGGCAAGGCTCAAGAGTTAAAAGTTTTGATTAGGGGAAGACTCTATTACCCTATGACCCTGAGAGGGTTTGGTTGAAACCATGTGGGAACTGAGACCTGCTACTGTGAGAGAAGATTCAGGTGAGCAAAATTCAGAAACAGCCCAGATGGGTATGATGCCCTAAGTATGACATAGAAGGAAAATTTATATTCCACAGCACCTGTAGTTACCAGATCACAATGTAACATATTAATTAATTAATTATACTGTGGAGTATTACATGCATTACAGTTGGTAGACAAAAAAAGAGAGGTGGGAGATAGAATCCACATACAAGGAACTAGCTGACTAGGATGGAAAGTAGAAAAGATAGACTGAAGCCAGATTGTGAAAGACTTTAGATGCAAGGTTGAAGAGTGTATACTTTAACTTAGAGGAAATAAGGAGCCATTAAAGATTTTTGAAAATTTTGACAAATCTATTTTATATCCTAAAAGACAAGGTAGTATGTCTTTTAGGAATATCAATTTGGTTGGTTCAATAAATTTTGTGTGCAAAATTTACTGGAGAGGGGTGAGACTGGAAACAATAAGTTTCCAGAAACAATAGGTGATGAGGCCTGAACTGGGGTTGATACTATGTGAGCTGAGAGAATTGGGCAATTTAAGAGATTTTGTGGAACTAGAATTGAAAACCCTTGGCAACTAATTGGATATAGGAGTTGAGGAAGAGGTAAGAGTTAAGGCTGACTCTAAAGTTGTGAACTGGATATCTGTAAAAATGGTGGTGCTATAAATAGAAACAGGAAAAGTTGGAAAGAGGGTTGGTATTAAAGGAAAAGATAATTAGTTTGGTTTGATATATATTAAGTTAGAAATGTATACAGATCATCCTGTTGGAAATATCTAATAGACAGTTGGTTATTTGGAACTGGACAGAGTTAAGAAGAGAGATTAAGGCTGGATATAGAGACAGCCTGAGTAAGGTGATAATTGATTTCATGATGGCTGATGAAATCCCTAAGAAGGAAAAAGAAGATTCAGGTTTGGAGGATGTATATAGATATCACAGAAGCCAAAGAAGGTTTTTACAATGACCCAGATTCATTCTATTTAATAACTTCCCAATAGATCCGGAGATGCTTAACTTGGGATATATGATTTTTTTTAACGTGGATAAGTATTTCAATATATTTGGTTTCCTCTGTAATCCCATGTAGCTTATTTTATGCATTCAAAAACATTCTGAGGGGGGCAGCTAAGTGAAACAGTGGATAGAGCACTGGCCTTGGAGTCAGGAGTACCTGAGTTCAAATCCAGTCTCAAACACTTAATAATTACCTAGCTGTGTGGCCTTGGGCAAGCCACTTAACCCCACTGCCTTGCAAAAACTAAAAAAAAACAAAAAAAATTCTGAAAAACTAGCTTTAAGTTTCACCAGATGACCAAAGAAGTTCAAGACAAAAAAGGTTAAGCACCCTACTCTAATTAAACCTCATTTATGTGGCCAACTCCCAAAATGATTTTCCTAATGCCTCAGTTATGACATTCATAATCGAACATTTGAGATCCATAACAATATTGTTCCAGTATTTTAATTGTCACTTGATTTCACATACTTTCTTATATATATTTATCCTAGGCTCCAGCCACTCTAAATGACTTACTGTTTCCTGACCCCAACTGCCCTTTCTTGTCTTTGTTACTTTGCTTCTTCTGTGCTGGTCCCAACTTTGAGTTCCTGCATCCACTCCAAGCTTTGGCTCCTGCTCCCAAAAAACATCTAACCTCCAGGGACCAAGACTGAAGGAATTATTTTACTCAAAGTGAGATGTCCAGATTGATACGAGAACATTGATAAGAGCATATTCATACAGCCCAAGCAATGTTTCAAATAGAATCCAGCTGTCCACCTCAGCTTTATTCTTGCTACCCACTCAGACCAGTACCCTCCACCCCCAGCTGCTCAGAAATTAATTCAATACAACCATTGTTTCTGAATGTCAACCACTGCCCTCTCCTACAATTCCCCTCTCAATTCTTGTAACTTCCCAGACCAAAACACCCTTCCCTGGCCTATACTCCCCAATTTGTGTTGTCTCTTCCATTAGAATGTAAACTCCTGTAGGTCAGGGGCTGCACTATTTGTATTTAAATTCTCAGAATTTAGTACTTAATAATTGTTTTTCATTTATCAATTATATCTGAAATATACCTTATCTTTTTTATTTTGAACTCTTTCCCATATTTCATGACCTATTTTAAATACTACTTCCTCCAAGAAATGTTCCATTATCCCTTCAGTCAAAAATATTCTTTCATCTGAACTACAATAGCTCTTTTTCTTTCATTTTCTTATGTAATTCAAATGATCTCTCCCTCCTCAAATTTTCCTGGTATTTTCTATCATTTATTGTATCATACTTTCTCTTCTATTCACCTTGTACCTCCTTTCCCTTCCCTCTCCAGTCTAAATTATTGTTTTTATCTTTTTTGTTCTACCTTGCACAAAGCAGAAACTTAAGAAATTGAATATTTTTCACTAACATTATCTGTATACATATTTTATCTTTTATATTAGATTCTAAGTTCCTTTGAAGGCAGGGACTATATCCAACTAATATTTCATATCTCTTCTCCATACCTAGAATAAGGCAGTTTGAAGTGGAAGATGAAAGTGGTAACAGTGATATTCCTTGTCAGGGCTATAAGAGAAAGAGGGCAAAGTCCCTCTAGAATCCCCAAGGTTTTCTCTAGACCAATTGTGCCCTTTTTCTTACCAGCCAGTATGTCCAAGGCCCCTGCAGTAGCAGCTAGCTTGGCCTTGGCATCAAGTGTCATAGATCCAACTTGCGTACAGCGCAGACCAATAATGCCTAAAAAAAGACCCAGGAAGCCGAAAAGGATGGCTGTGATCATGAGTGCCCGGCAAGCCTGGATGGTTCCTAGGGGGAGAATATAATGGTTAGCCTCATGCCTCTTTACCCCATTCACATGCTATCAAGGAAGCCCATTCCTGCCTTCCTTCATGCTTCTTGCAATTTTATACCTTGCAGATCCTTTAGAGCAGAGAAAATATAACAGGTTTTCCTTCCATGAACCCAGCTTCCCTGAGCCCCCATTTTCCCTATGAGCTCCTTATAACAGAGCCTTCCTTCCTCCCAATGGTTCGTTCTACTAGCTATGTCCCCAAGATTCAGTGAAACCCCTCATCCCACTTTGAAGTATGATCTTTGTCTTCCTGAAGAAGAGGGGAGGACTGACAACAGTATCTTGGAGCTGAAGTAATGGGGAAGGTATTCTCCCTTTCCTAATCTAAAGCATCATATTTTAAGCAATACCTGTTGCCTTGATGTTCTCTCCTTTCAACAACTGCCAGATATTCCTAAGGACCTTGCTCCCCTCTCCTGGGGTGGGGCAGAGCTTCAGGAAGGAGGTAAGAGACTGGCTTATAGCCAGGAAAGAGACTGAAGAAGTGGTGTGGGAGGGCAGGGAAAGAGGGAAGGAGGGACAAAGTACTCTAGGAGCACCCCACTCCCATTCCAAGCTCTTCACTTCCCTCCTAGATTTCAGTTCTCTTTGTCCGACTACTCTCCACTTTCTCATGAGACCTCCTTTGACCTCAACTCTGGACCCTCAAAGCTTTGGTGCTGCAGGGGAAGAAAATCTCAGACCCATAACTTTCAGGCATAGAGGATACCTTAAAGACCATCTCTCATCCTTCCTTAATTTTTACAAAAAGATGAAGTTGAAACCAAGGAGAATAGACTTAATTCCAGTGTTTGCAGCAAGTTAGATTATAGCCTATACAACCTATGTCAATAGGAATTATAATATGGGGAGGGGATGACAACCAGGAGAGTCTCTCCCCACTTCAGTAGGGGAGGGAGATGAACAGTTGCTTCCTCCTTATCATGAGCAGTAAGAGATGAAGTGTGGTCACAATCCTACCAGAAAAACCTGAATCCTCTCACACCCACAGAGATAAGAGATGGTCTTGAGGACGAAGGTTAAAATTGGCATCTTTCCTAGAGAACATTACTATAGTAGACAAAATGTCATAGACTTGTTCTGGAAACTGGGTAAACTGAGTTTTAGGTCCTGCTCAACTACTATCTTAGTGTGTGATTTGGACTTTAGTATTCTTAACCATATGAGTCTTCCCAACTCTAATGATCTGTAATTCTAAGGTGCCGGGGGTTAAAGACAGCTTCCAAAGAGACTCTGGGAACAACATAATTGTGTTTCTACCCTTCTATTTCTATTCAGGGGAATAACCTGTTGAACAATTTCTCATAAGGGGATCAATCTCCAACCAGAACATTGGAGAGAATCTGATATGTTGGGATGGGTTGAATTTAAGTGAAACTCCTGAGATGCTCAGAGGTGACAATAAAACCCTTCCTAGGAGTCTGTAAAATGCATTGAGACTTCTCCTAATTTCAAATCCTTGGAAGCTACATCAGCCTCACTGGTAGGTAGTGGAAGAATGGAAAGAGCATTGGATTGGAGTCAAGAGGACCAAAGTTCAAATATGGTCTCTGCTGATTATTATTTGTGTGACCTTAGGCACCTCCTCAGGCCTATTTTCTCTTCAGTAAAAAAAAAAGAATTTGAATTAAGTATATCTAAGATTCCTTCCAATTCAAAAGAATTCCATTATCTTATCAATAACTTTCCCTCTCCATTTTTAGGTAACAGCAAAAGGGTCAAACACACAGCCCCATGCTGAGTGGCTAAAACTAAATTAAAATGTATTTGGGATATATTTAATAAATAAAAAACACAAGAAAACAAAATGTTAACATATGACCCAGTGAAGTTCTTATGTTCAATGGCCCACATTCCTATTTGAACTCAACATCATTGAGCTATAAGGAAGGTTCCAGGGTGGTAGAAGTTAGGGCCTGATGTCAGGAGTAAGACTCCGAATCCTTAGGAAGAAGTAGGGGTTGAAAGTTAATGAGAAGCTTGAGAAAGAAAAAGGCAGAACTTAAGATTTAGGGCTGTAGTGACACTGTTATATGTCTAAAGGCCACCAGGACATCATTTTAACCTTGAGGGAAGTTCTAAAGGCACTGTACTCTAGTCCCCTTCATTGAAAAGAACTGTTTTAGGAGTTATAAGGAAAGTTGTTGCATTGTGAACACAGCAGCTTGTAAAGAACCTAGAAAACTCACAGACTCCAGAGAAAACCTTCTCAGGCCACTGAGGACAGTGAGAGCTGAGAGTCTTCTTCCGAATACAGTATTAAGTTATAGAACCTAAGAATATCAAATCTGGAAGATGTCTCTGAGGGTATCTATTTCAACTTCTTCAAGTCACTATTAAGAACCTTCAAGGTTCAAGAGAAGCAGATGTTTTTCAAGGTTATGCAACATGCCTATCCTAGACACAGGGCTTTTTACCAATAATTTCTGCCCAAAGTCCCTGCTCCCCCAAGGCATATCAAGGCTATATCAATCAAGGTAAAATGTTAGACTTGAGATACATGTGCTGCCCTCCCAACTCCCCAACTGTATAACATAGGTCAAACCTTGGCGACCTTAAAACATAGATATTGTCAGAGTTCTTAGAAATCCAGTCGCTCTTTTTCCATTTTACAAAAGAGGAAATTAAAGCTCAAAGAGGATGCAGATAAAAAGTTGGGCAAAGTGTCCAAAAATCATCCAATGTTCTTCCCATGATGCCAAACTGCCTGTCAAACACAATTTTTCTCCTTCCCTTTCTCCCATTTTTCTTCCTGGCAGATCATAGTATATAACTCTAGAAACATAGATACCAAGCTGAGGACATTTAGAGATCACCTGATGCTAAATACTAACTTTCTCAAGGTCACCTAGGTAGTAACAAAAATGGAATTTAATCCTGTCCTTCCCCTCTTCTAGAGCTCCTTCTTTTCTAGTGGTATCCCTTTCCCCCTTTTCCCCCACACCCAAAATTGTACCAGACAAGGCAAGCATGGAGGCAAACTCCCGGCAGTTGTAGACACCAGTGGAATCTGTGGCGCAGCTGTACCAGAGGTTCTCAAAGATGGTCGATGTTGTAATGACATTGCCATGGACAGAAGACACACGCCAATAGCTGTTGGGAAGTGTCACTCCAAGCATCAGTAACCCCAGCACACCCAAGAAGAATCCAAATGTCTCTACAGCAATTGACATGATGGGCAGATGGAAGTCTAGGGGGGACCTGGGAGGCAGAGAGACTAGAGTCTAAGCCTCTGCATGCCCCAAAGGGTGGAACCCCAAGAGAGCAACTAGAAACTGCAAGCCAGGAACTTGAATGAGAAAGGGGCAAGGGGGGAGAAGTTCCCTTCTAGTCTGACTGGGGATCTGCCTTCACGTTGGGTTTTTCCGTGTCCCCTTCTTTGTTCTCTTTTGGGTGCTCTCCTCTCTGCCAAGTTTCTCTGTCTCTGACTCTTTGCTCTCCGGCTAGTTTCAAATCTGAGCAGAGAGAACTATAGCTGCTGACAACAGAGATGAGATGGAATGAACAGGCCAAAAGTCCACCCTCTCCTCACCTTCCCCACCCCACTCCACTCCACCCCAGGTCCGCCTAGGGTTCCCCACCCCCCTCCCATCCCCAGGAGGAGGAATTGACCGGAGTTAACGGAAATACCCAGGAAGATGCCCCATGGGAGAGGAGGAGCTAGTGTAGAGGAGGCAGAGGGAGGTGTATATCCATATAGGCTCAACTTTCATGTTGGGGGGAGGGGGAAATAGGGAGACTTAGAGAAAGGGGAGATAGAAGCAGACATTTAAACAGCAGTCTTCTCTTTCTCTTCTTCTACCCAATCTTGTTCACTTCTTCTTGTCTTCTCCTTCCTAAAAACTATTAATTTTAAAGGTGGGGTGCTGAAAAGAGTAGGTAAGTCCCTAAGAAAGGTAGAGAAGACCTGCCCTGACATGGTCAGAGTGAAGTTTTAAGACTACCTTCCTAGTAGTTCCTAGGGATGAGCAGCACAATCCTAGCCACTTTAAAGGCTTAAAAGGTAGGTTTGGGGTACTCACTGAAGGGATGGTATTATAGACTAGAAACATCTTGCCACTGTACTTGAAACCCAAGTTTCCTCTCCCTGTTCCCCCTCCAGGAATGCTGACTGACCTTTGACTCTTGGTGAAACTTGATTCTGAAACAAGGGCCACTAAGGGGATGGGGATGGATCATAGGTCCAGATCATAATCCTGGGTGGTTAATCTTCTTTAATGAACCCAGAGTTCTTGGGACTTGTCATCAGCTGTTGTAATGAAGATGGATTGGAAACTAAAAGCTACTGTTCTGTGTCCTGCCCCTTTTGATATAGGGGTAATCTGCTCCTCAGCACCTATGCCCTCCCTTAGGGACTAATAATCCATATTTTTAGAGACAAGGGCCAGTTGCCTGTCACCTAGTAAGCAGCCCCAGGGAGAGCTGGTAGGACGTCAGCTTTATTATCCACCCTGTTAAGGAAAGCAGCTGTTTTTGAAGTTAAGCACCAGGGGACTGTTGAGTGATGTTCCTCCACATCTATCACTAGGTTCCAATCCGGAACCCCACAAAGGTCCTCTGACAAGATCCTATGCTATCAGACTAATCAGGAATTGGTTAAAACTTAGGGGTATGCTCCACCCCATTTTGTACCTCCCACTCATCATCACCAGGTATCTGCTCCACCCTTTTTCCCTCCTCCCGGTGCCTTCCCTTCTAGGCCCTGCCCTGCACTGGGTTGGAACAAGAAATATGTGATGAAGCAAACAACCTTATGCTGGGCCAGGCACCAGAGATGTGAGACAGTGAAGAGCAGGGCAATAACTGAACTGGAATGGGAGAAAACTGAAGTCTGCATCTTCTAATCCAAAACTTGATCATCAGGGATCTAAAATCCTTTGTCTTTTCTTAACATCTGTTTTCATGCCCTGGTTCCTCAGTTTCCCCTTCCTCCTCAAGAGGAGGGACTTGATGGAGGAAGCAGGGAGACAAAAGGAGGGGAAGGGTGGGGGCTATGAAGGAAATTCAAAGAAGGAAACCCATAGTGAGAAGTTCCCACCCACTGCCATCCCCTTCCAACTAAGTTGGTATGGAAAACCACACATCCTACAGCTGCAGCTGAGTGGGTCAGAGGGTAAACAGGAGACTTTAAGATTTAACCCTCCTGATCTCAGTTCTTCCCACTATACCCCATTTCTGCTCTTCCTCATGCTCAGAGATCTCTGCCAATACTTCTGGGTTCTATGTGTTCAGTGTCTTAAGGGAGGGAAATTTAGAGACAGGCCTCTAAGTCCATTAGTAGTTTCTGGGCAAAAGAGGACATGACAAAAAAATAAAAGCACAAAACAGGAAAATGCCAGATAGAAATGACATCCCTCTTGGCCACTCTATTCCCCCTTCCCCCAATAAGCCCCACCTTATTCAAGACACAGAAGTCTTAGTCCAGAGCCCTCAGTTTTATTTACATTCTACCACAAAATTCCAGGGGAGGGCAAGTCTTGGGAAAGAAATTGAAGGGCATATAATAATCAGGGAGGAAAATGGGAAAGGGATAAAGATGGGGGGAGGAGGGTAGAATAGAAAGAATGGTACAAAAGAGACAAGACCATCCCAGTTCCCCCCCTCTCTTTAAACATCCTCAGCATCAGCATCTTCATGGCCCCAATTGGCTGCTTCATCTCGGAGGGGGGGGAGGGCAGGTCAGAGGTGTTGTCTCAAGGGTGGCAGCAGTAGAGTAGCTCAAGATTTAGACTTGGTCACAGCAAGTCCAATTAGCCCAGCAAGCCCAGCCACACCCAGAGCCATGCCCCCCACGATGGCCATGCCTACCAGCCCATCTGGGGAAAAGAAAACATCGTGAGGATCTGAATGAGAAACGTGATTCTCCAAATCCCCTTCCCCCTGGTAAACAACTGATTGTCTCTCACTACCTCCTCAAATGTTTCCATATAAAAAAACAGGGAGAAAGGAATGAGGGTGAAGAGCAGAAAGATTTACAGGAAGCATGAGGAGTCAGAGCTAAGAGAACAATGCTAAGGGGGATCTTCAGGGATGTGATGATGGTGGGGTTTGCAGGATTGGGGTATCTTAGAAGGGGTCAGGAGTTCAGAGAGCTAGAAGGAGAGGGAAATATGAGGCAGGAAAAGAGGAAGACTCACCTTTCTTCATAGCCTTATCAATAAGACATTCCAGCTCCTTGGCCTGGTTGTTTTGGGGCTCAGTCTGTAGCAACCCTCTTACATACTTCAGGGCCTTCTCATATTCCTGTGTGGAGTGGATAGGTGTTTACAAAAAAAAATTCCACTGTTCTTACCTTCTCCTTTCTTCCTGGCCCAGAGCCATAACTCCCAAAACCTGTGCACACCCCAGGCCTGCCTAATAGTTCATAAACAGCTCCAGCTGTGTGGGGGAGATAAGACAGGAGAAATAACAACCTGATACTTGAGGTTGCACCCAAGCTCAGCACCCTGACCTCACTCCACTCCCCATGCCCTCAGCACCTGTTCCTATCTTATCCTCTCTTCCAGTTTCCTGACTCACAAAGCTACTCCACCCTGACAGCACCCCAACAGGGCCCTCTCCCCATTCATGTGGTACCACTCTGAAATAAGAATGCAGTGATTCAGAATATAGCATAAAGTCAGAAGGGAAAATGAGATAAACTGGGAAGGGAGTTCCCTTACCTTAAGTCGGTAGTTCCCCACAGCCAAGTAGAAGACATAATCTCGTTGTTCATCTTTACTTCCTTTAGGTAGCAGTTCTGGGGAAGAGGTGGAAGGAAACCACATCCAGGCTGAAATGCTCTCTGTGACCCTGGGAAAGTCAGTGCCCTAGTCTGGGCCCTCAGAACCCTATCTACCCCCAACCAGCCCTCTTTGATTCCAAGGATGGCATTAACATGACATGTACTGCTTCAAAGTGCACTGGTAACTGATCCAGGAAATATTAGTTTCACTGTCAAATCATTAATCTGCATGAGGGAAAGTCAAGGCACAGATAATACTATAACAGCATCATAGACACAAATAAATTTCTACTTGGATTTGGCCAGTGTTAAGATAAATTGGCTACAGTTCTTTCCCCTTTTCAATACAAGCACAAAAGTTGCTTTCTTGATTGACCCTATTCAAGTTTTTTTTTAGTTTAGTTTTTTTTTTTGCAAGGCAATGGGGTTAAGTGGCTTGCCCAAGGCCACACAGCTAGGTAATTATTAAATGTCTGAGGCTGGATTTGATCTCAGGTACTCTTGACTTCAGGGCCGGTGCTCTATCTACTGTGACTCCTAGCTGCCTTGACTCTATTTAAGTTTGATGCTTTTTTTTATTTTATGTCTTTTTCAATGATTTAAAGATTGAATCTGCACTACATGTACTAACACTTGTTAGTATGTAGTTTTTTGCAAGGGAGCCTTTAAAATTTTTACATTTCTTGTCACATAACCAAATGAACAAAAATTTGAAATATATAGAGCTCTATTTGAAGCACCAAAAATATCTTACTTTTATATACACAAGGTTTTTTCCTTATAGACTGATTTTTTTAGTATGGTTTGTGTTTATAAATCATTAATTTTTCTATCAAAGTCTAGAAAAATTTAATCAGTTTCTGAACCAATAAAAGATTGATGAATTTTTTGATTCATCTTTTGCTCAATCCCTTAGTTGATGAATCTTTTGATCTCTCAATAATAAACTAGGATTTCACGTGTAAAAATGCCTTTACTCATAATTTTTGAGAAATACATGTACAGATACATCTATTACACTGCCCCTCCGCCACCAAAAAGTATTTAAAAAAACCCAAATAGCTAAGTATTTACGAACAACGATAAGGACAGTGGTAAGCAAAATGTTGAAAGAAATCTGACTAGGATTGTGTTGGGAAAATTCACATAGGCAGAACTGAGAGCTGATTATATTATGGAGTCTTGTATAGAGAATAAGACTTCTAAAACAAAAGGTTGAAAAAAAAAGGGCTGATGGGGAGGATGGGAGATGGGTGGGTAATAATCTCAAAGAAAACTGGGAAGGAGAGAGGAACTGGGGAACTAGGCACCTCACCCTCCAGCAGCCCGATGCCCTTTCGGATGTCATCATTGTATTTGCTTCGCACCAAACACCAGGCATACTCAAACTGAGTGCTGTGTGAAACAGAGCCCCCTGCCTGCTCCGTCTGGAACTTCTTCTCGAATTTCTGCCACACAGAGAAGAATGATTCAGAACAAGCAGCACGGAAACAACATCGCCACTAGAGCATCTCCTCTCCTTGTCTTCCATTACTACTGCTTAATTTGGCAGGCTCCCTCCTCTCTCCTCCTCCCCAGGAGTCTTATACTGATCGTATAGGTCCCTCAAGTAACTAAAACATCTAATATCCCAGTCTTTGGTCTGTCTCCAATTGCAGTGGTTCCTACTTCTAACATCCTCCCTCACAAACAGCCTTAAGAAAGGCACTGGCAGATGCTGGCAAGCCACCTGATATCTACTCCAGGCTATTCCCAGAGCTGATCCCACAAGGCAAGGACCGGATCCTTTCAGTTTCCATCTCTGATATAAAACCCATAAATAATTCCAAGTATGCCAAGTAATGTCGAGCATTACAATGGCTCCCTACTTCTAATGTCTGTTTCTGTGTGACAAAAATGAATAATTTATAGAGAAGTATATGCATATAATTTGTAAATAAATAAATTTACATATATTGAAGGTATATAATCAAGAAAGTTTGAAAATCACTCTGGATATGTTAATCCTCTATTTTTTTTTCCTTTATTTTACTCTGCACTTTAAAACCAAAAAACATTCCTCTAACCCTACCCTCGAGGAAGACTCAAGGCTGTCTCCAAAACTCTTGGAGATCATCTCTACCTCCACCCCTCTGGGCCCCGATTCCCCTTCCCCTTGGGGGCTCATAGCCCCCTCTCCAATCCTCTCAAGAACTTGACGTCCACCTCTGCCCCCGATTCTCCTCAAGGGACTCAAGCGTTCAATTTCCCTCAAGCTCTCAAAACCTCCGACAAAATTCTGGGGTGCTGAGGAGGAAAAACTACAATCCCCACCACACCCAGGGCTGACATGGGGGGGAGGCGGCCCTTGAGGATTCTGGGATTCGTAGTTCTGTCGTGTCCCCACAAAAGAGGGGAGGCCCGACCCAGCCTTTCACCCTTTAGGGACACGGTTTCCGGGTTCCTCCTGCCCTCTCCCAATCAGGGCCTCACCACTAAATCGTCAACAGCCACCAGCTCGCTCAGCACGGCCTCCATAGTCACCAACTACCCCGCGTACTTCTCAAACCCAAGTCACCAGGACCTTCGCCATCTCTAATGCCTCCAGAGAAGGACCGGAAGTCCGGCCCCGGGTCCTACCGTACATAACCAATCACCGAGTGCAGCCTAACGTCACCTTCCCGCCTCCATGCCTTCTGAAAACAGTAATAGCCAAATTTCACCTCACTCCCGGAGGATGGGCGGGGCTAGGGAATCGCGTCACCATTGCGCAGACTCACCGTCAATCTTCACAAGATGGCACCGCCGCCGGAAGCTAGGTAATGGACAGAGCCTCACTCAACCCGGAAGTAAACACGCCCTGCCGCTTTCCGCCCCTCCCCCCACCCCGGCTATTCTAGGAGAGCCGCGACCGGCTTCCGGGGTGGACTCCAGCGGCTGGAATCCTATGGGAGAGGTGAACATGACTACGTGGGGGAAATTAAAAAGCAGCAAGTGTTTTCTCCAGCAACAGAGATGGGGGAACTGAGGACCAAAAAAGAATAGACATTTCCAGGATAGCAGAATTTCTCACCTGCCCCACCTCAATTCAGCGGGTCATTGCCCTCAGTTTCCCCTTGTCGAAATTGGGCAAGCTACGGAACGGAATCGTATCTTCCCCATGATACTGCTATGCCAAGAACGTTTCTTACACTCTTTTAAAAAAAATGTTACCCCCCAACAAAGTTACAGCTTATAGCCTATGCTATATTCCCTCACCTCTTCCCAGAGAAGAAACTTTTTTCATTTGTTCCCTGTAATTAAAATTGGGCAGCTATTTCATGTTTCCGTGATTGGTGATTGTTTTTTAAGACTATAACTAGCACATATATATGTATATGTATATATATATATGATTAGGTCCCTAGTAATGAGAATAATCGATTCATACTATTGTTAAGAATTATTATTAAGTATTTCCGCTCAATGGAAAATATATAATGCCTTGTAATAATTTGACCACCTCTGGGTGATGTAGAGAACCATGGGCATAGGGAGTGTTGAGGCCAGTTGGAGACAAATTTTGAGGATCTTTTGGTTGCACTGTTAAAGATATCTTCCTTCTTCCTTTATACCTCTGTTAGTCTGATTTAGGTCATGGCCTGACCTTTCAATCTATCTTGATTGCATCCTCTTTTGGTTGGGACAGCCAAGTAGCAAAGGCCTTGGATACACACCTGAGACCATCAATCTGAGACCTTCTACCCCTTCCCAAAAAAAGGCAAAATCTCCGATGCAACTTGGACCACTCCCAGGTCACCACCTCTTCCCATGGACCCTGAAGGGAAATTTAAGGAAATTTCTGGAGGGGCTCGGCCTCTCTACCTCTCTACCTCTCCCTTTCCCCCTCCCCTCCGCCTCTCCCTCTCCTGACTTCTGTTGAGCCTAGCAGCTGGTCTGCCAAGATTAATTAGCAGTCCACATGGCTTTTCCTTAATCTCTTCTTAACTTTCCTATTACTTTCTTTTGTGTTTTAACTTCTTTTAATAAATCTCTATTTTCTTTTCATACTTTGCATTTCCGGGTCAGAGAGTCATTCCTTACAGTGGAAAAAAGAACAAAATTGGCAACATGGGGAACTCCTTATGGATACTAATCAGGACCAAACTGTATAGCATTTCATAAATATCTCAGTTTACCCTCACAACAATTCCAAGAAGTATGTGCAATATGAAAGGCCAAAATAGTCCCTGCCCTACAGGGTTGTACAATGTAGGAGGTAACATGTAAATGACTAGATATACATACAAGATATATACAGAGTAATGGGAAAGTCATCTCAGAGAAGAAATATTATTTCATCTTTACCTTTTTTATGTCTACTTATAGAGCATTACAATGGCTACCTACTTCTAATGTCTATTTTTGTGTAACTTAAAAATGTATGATTTATAATTTATAAATAAGTAAATTTACATATATTAGAGGTATACAATCAAGAAAGTTTGTAAATTGTAAATTTTTAAATGTATATTAAGGACCCCTCTGGATATGTTAATCCCCTATTTTTTTTCTTTATTTTACTCTTCAGTTTAATGCCAAAAAATATTTCCATAAACAGCAGACTAAAAAAGAGAATACTATATAAATTTGATATAAAAACACCTTGCTTTTTAAAAAATATACATGATAAATTTTAAATGTTAATTTCACACTTTCCCCTCCATACTATCATCTTTCAGTTTTGTTTTTTTGCTAGGCAATGGGGTTAAGTGGTTTGCCCAAGGCCACACAGCTAGGTAATCATTGTCTGAGATAGGATTTGAACCCAGGTTCTCCTGACTCTAGGGCCAGTGCTTTATTCAGTGTCACCTAGCAGCCCCCCTCATCCTTCTGTTTTCTTCATGACATTGCTCACTCCATTATCCTGCTGCCTCTTTGACTGTTCCTTTTCAGAATTTCTATCTAGGATCTCTGTCTTGGATCATCTTCTCCCTCTATATAGTGTTCCAAAAATCTTGTTACAGTTTTTCTCTTTGAAAGCATAAAACTGCACCATGACTTTTGAAGCTGTTGCTTTGAGTTTGTTATTCTGCCTGATGAATCCCATATTTAACCCAGGAATGCTGGTATAAAAAGAAAATAGAGATTTATTAAAAGAAGTTACAACACAAAAGAAAGTGTTAGAGAACTTAAAAGAAAAGCTCCAAGGATTTTTAATTAATCTTGCCAGACTAGCTACCAGGTTTAAGCAGAAATCCTTCCCTGAAATCTCCTTAAATCCCCCAACATGGGTTATTGAAAGAGTTGGTGACTTGGGAGTTGACCAAGCCCCACATTGGAGAGTTTGCCTTTTGGGGAGGGGTCAAAGGGTCTCAGATTCCAGTCTGGGTGATCTCCCAGATGTTGTTTTAGTGCCTTCATAACCCAACTTGCCTTACCAATGAGAGAAGGTGGTCAAGGCTAGATAAGAAGTCAAGTCAGAGTGTTATAACAGAGTGATAAAGGAAGAGTGAAAAAAATTTTTTTACAATGCAAACAAAAGATTTACAAAATTGTTTCCAATTTTCAATATTCCCCATGCCTCATGATTCTCTGCATCAGAACCACTTTACTGTTTCTCTTGGTGATCTCATCAACTTCCATAGATTCAATTATCATCTCTGTTAAGATGATTTTCAGTTATGTTTAGACTTCTGATTACCATTCTCATATCTTCAACTACCATTGGATGACCTAAAGACATTTTAACTCAACATATCCAAAAATGAATTAATTGTCCCTATGATTAATTAAGATGTCCCTGTGGATAGACAACTGTACCTACTTGAAGGAATACCTGAAATGAAATCTAGCTTTATCCATTAGCTATGTGTGACTTTGGGCAAGTTACTCTGTCTGCCTCAGTTTCCTCATCTGTAAAACAGGAATAATAATAGAATTATTGTGAGGATAAAATGAGATAATATTTGTATTTTTCCAACTATATAATTGCAAACTTTTATTACTATAAATAGTAGCTATTATTTCTCCCTAAGTCCTCCCTCTTCCTTTTTCTTAGTACTGTCAAAGGCACCACAATTCTCCACACACCCTTTCTGTACCCTGAATTACCTCCAACTATTACAGTGACTTTTTGGTTGTTCTCCCTGAATCATGGTTGTCCCCACACCAGTCTAACTTCCATTTAGTTATTAAAATGATTTTCTTGTGGCATTGGTCTGACCATGTCACCTTCACATACACACACACACACACACACACACACACACACACACACACAAACTGTTAACTATAATTTTCTTAGGCTAAAAATGAATAACAAAAAGTTAGTTTTATTCATGAAGTTTTATTCTCTAGGATCTTACTGAACCCATGAGTGGATGATCTCATTCAAATGACCAGCCCTGATACAAAATTTGGGGGTCTAACAGAGAGGACAAGCATAAAACTGCGTCTAGCAACCAATGAGATTTCATATAGAGGACTGTATGGTTAATACATAGGATATAAGATTTTCCATGGTAAGGTCTTATAGTTTAGCTACAGAGAATTACTAACCCTCAAATTTACCTCTGGTATACAGAGATTCACTGAGTTGAGCAGGATTGATCTCATGCACATATTTAAAACAGCTTGAGTATTTAAAAAGAACTGCTGAATGTCCTTGGCTGGTCCTGGCTAGACTGGCAAAGCCATACTTCATTACATTGCCTATCTCTTCAGGAACTAGCCATTCCTGAATGTAAATACCATAATTCTTGGGGTTCAGGGAGGGGTGACTCCCTCCTCAGACAACCTGGAAAATTTGGCTTTATTCCACAAAAAATTGGCAAGAAGCCTTCTTTGTTCTCAAGCTATTTAAGATCTAATTCAGGGGCAGCTAGGTGGCATAGTGGATAAAGCACCGGCCCTGGAGTCAGGAGTACCTGGGTTCAAATCCAGTCTCAGACACTTAATAATTACCTAGCTGTGTGGCCTTGGGCAAGCCACTTAACCCCATTTGCCTTGCAAAACCTAAAAAAAAAAAAATCTAATTCAGACCCTCTCCAGATTGGAGTTTCGCCCATGGAGAGGACCCTCTGCCTGGGGTCTTCCCCATCAAGACTCTGAAGGCTGTATCCCCAGGACTCCCCAGCCACTGTTGATTCAGATGTAGTTGAAGCTCCCCTGATTGGTGATGTTTTCTCTTAATATCTATATTTATGTAGACTCTGCTCTTCTTTTTATTATATTGGGACTTACTGGTTGCTTTTGCTACAAAATTGATTTATTTCTACCTGTTTTATAATTACTTTATTAAATATACTCTTTAATTTTGTTGGTGTGAACTTGTCATTTTTTAGGAGCAAATCAAAACCAAAACTCCTTAATCAACCAAAATTGGTGTCACAAACAGGCTAGCTCTACAAAATTCCACTTTTTTAAGAAAAATGTAAAAAATGGAGAATATACTGGGTTGGGAGGATTTGTGATATTCATTCCTTGCTAGAGAATGGACATAAGGCATGGGGCCATGTGAAGATAGGGGAAGTCATATGAAACAAGGGTTTCCCACACAAGTAACTGAATGTTTGAAGTAAATAACTGGAAAAAGGCAAAGGAATGGCAGGAGTCTGTAGAAGGGGGGGTGGAATCAGAGAGATAAGGCTGTGGAAGAAATTCTACAATGTCAGAACTTTATTTTAGGAGATCAGGTATGCAATTATCAGAGTGTAGCTGAAAAAAGCTGCTGTTAGAATGTCACCCTTTAAATATAGGAAGGAAAAAGGGAAGATTGATAAAAAAAAAAAAAGAAAGTTCATATTGTGGTGGGAGATGCAGATACATATAATTTGACTTTGGTTGGAGCAGCCCACTATAATACTTTAGTCGAGGCTCCCCCCCCCCAGATACAAAAATTTGATAATGACATTGCTGCTTAGTGAGGCAGGCAAGCCTCTGGCAGAAGTTTTGGACAAAATCTCCCAATTAGAAAACTCAGGCAACTGTGAGGATACTGATGCCAGTAAATCTTGATACAGGAGTGGTGAACAGTCTCACATAAGTACAAAAATAGAATGTCCTGAAAAGATTTCTTTATTGCCCTGATGCAAGCAGGAGTGGATAGGAATGAGATTGATGGACTCCCTACTCCTGACTTGTTCAGGGTGAATAAGGCGAAGAAAGGACAAGAAAGTAGAAATAGGGAAATTAGGGCCACTCCATTGGCACCCTCTCTTTATCCATATTTGACCCATCTTAAAGGAGAATAGTAGATAGGGACTCCAGTAATGGAGATCAGACAGAGGGAATATCGGCATCTCATAAGATTAATTAATTATAAGTTGAAAAAATGAATATACAATTGTTCCTAAAGTTTGTTTGTTTTTGGATACTGGGGTGAGACCTCTTTTATATATGACAATCCTAGTATATTTAGAAATGGAATGTTGGTTAAAATTACAAGCTTGAGAGGAAAAGAAATTTAGATAAAACAAGTTAATATTCAAAAAGGAGTACTCAGTGATGATTGTTCCCTTTTCCTGGAGTACATATTAGTACATTTTAAGGGGGGTGACTCTAAATTTACCTGATGAGAAATTACCTTGCTAAAGTAGAAGGACCATCACAATCTGTAAAATTTTAAGTATACAGTGGAATCAGGGACAAAGAAAAATCTTGCCCAAGAACTTGTAAATAGAACTATGCCTATTTAGCTGTAAAAGTAAGATTTTAAATAAGTCATTGGATCTGGTCAAGAACAGTATGTATTAAAATAAAAGAAGAAGAAGAAAGGGGGGTGAATGAAGTCTGAAATATGTTTAAATAGTATGTTAAGAGAAAATGCAAGTCTGAATACTGGATTTAAGGACCTGTGAAGAAAATAATGAAAGGAGTGCAAGGAAAAAATGAAAAGGCATAGAGTGAAGTACAATATCAATGATTGTGAAATTCCTGCATAGAAAGGGGTCCCTGACATCCTTCTGGGCCCTGAGAAACTCCTTAGAAATATAAATTTGGCTAGGCACCTTTGGGTCTGAAAATAGTCTGATAGGACCCAAGTGCTTGACCCTGGGGGTCACAGATATACCATAAAATTGTCTAAAGATGTACAAAGCACCCTTATTAGCCTAATTATCTTGCTATATCTGTTAAAATCCAGGGCTGCCTCCCCCTTCCCCAGATTTGGCTGGAATCATAAGATAGTAAATTCCACTCCCTCAAACCTGTGGGAAGCCCATGAATATGTGACTCTCTCCATCTCAGAAAATATGTTCAAACATTACACAAAAACCCTGACCCTTTCCCACTCAGTCTAGTCCTCTATCTATACAGAACCCTATGTTTACATATGCTTATGACAAGACAATATAGCTAAGTGCTGTCTTTGCTTCTGTATCTTGCTTGCTCTCAGTACCCTGCCCCCAAACACTATAAAAACCCTGTCCCCTAAACACTCAGGTACTGTCTGATTTGGGTACTTTTCATTCCCAGGTAGTCCCTGGGAAATAAAGATCTCCAAACTTATCAAATTCTGGTCTCTATCTCACTCTTTGGGTTCAGCAAGAAAAGGTTGGGTTCTTCTTTTGTTTTTTGAAGTACATCATATTTATGAAAGCTAAAGCATGTAGAATGAAGGTATGAGCAAGTTTGACTTTGTATACATAAGATATTAGTTTTGGAAGTTTCGAAAATTGATTTAAAATCAATGTATAGTAGAAGTTATGGAATTCTGGGATTGTGCAACCCAGATTTGTACTAAATTGAGGTACGGGGGGGTTTTTTTGTGTGTGTTTTTTTAGGTTTTTTGCAAGGCAATGGGGTTAATTGGCTTGCCCGAGGCCACACAGCTAGGTAATTATTAAGTGTCTGAGGTTGGATTTGAACTCAGGTACTCCTGACTCCAGAGCCAGTGCTCTATCCACTGCGCTACCTAGCTACCCCATGAGATGCTTTCTTAAAAGTGATTGGGGCAATTTTAAAAATTTAACATAAGCGGGTGGCAAAACCTAAAAAAAAAAATTAACATAAGACTTCTGCTACCTGTAGGAGAGAACCATACTCCTTTTGAACAATTTCTGGCTGCATATTGAGTATTAGAAGAAGCTGAACAGCTCCCTTTAAAACATGAAGTTCTAAGGCCCCAAATACCTTTTATGAGCTTTATAAAAGGGAACTCCAGCCTCTCATAAGATAGGACATGCACAGAAGTCCACTATAATTAATTAGAAATGGTACATACAGAACAGAGCTAAACCAGGAGAATCTGGCCTCTCTCCCCTGCTTGAGAAAGTGTCTGAATTAACCTTAGTACAGTCTCCACTGACCACTCCCACTCAGAAGGTAGTTTCACCAGTCAAATGGAATAAAGGACTTGATGCCTTGAGTCCTGAACAAAAGAAACATACTTGGTTCACTGATGGCTCTGCTAAATATTTAGGACAAATTAAGCATTGGAAGATTGTAGCAGATAATATTTTAGAAAGAACAGGAAAGCAGTCAGTGGACAGAACTGATGGCTGTATGTCAAGTATTGAAACAGGAGAAAGAGAGACTATGTCATATTTTTTACAGACACCTGAGCAGTAGCAAATGGCCTAACCACTTAGACAACCATGTGGCATGCAAAAAATTGGGATTTTCATGGGAAACAAGTTTGGGGTCATAAAATGTGGAAAGATATATGTATTTGGGTCTAGTATATTAATGTTTCAGTCTTTCATGTAGATGACCATGCCAGTGTGGACACTCCAGAATGTAAGTACAATGCATATGTAGATGGGTTGTCAAAGATTGGAATCACGCAATTGCTCCTAAAGAAACTGAGGAACCTGAAGATTTATTGAATTTGGCCAGACGGCTCCACATAACTGCAGGACATCTAGGACCCCAAGCCTCTCACAGGTGGGCCCTTGCTTGGGGCATATAAATTCCCCTTTCACTGTTAAGACAAGTTACTGATCAGTGTACCCAATATCAATTATTTAAAGAAAGACCAATTCCCAACATTTTCCCAACAATTGGGGAAATAGGAAGGGAACTCTGCCTGCCCAAATTTGGCAAATTGATTCTATTGGGACTTTGCCTTTTAGTCAAAAGTGTCAATATACCTGCACCTACATGGACACCTATTCTGGAATATTCATAGACTGCCCCTAAAGAAGAGCTATTCAAAAGAACACCTGTAAAACATGTTTTAACTTTATATTATGGTTCTCCTATCCAAACACAGAGTGATAATGGGTCGCATTTTAAAGGCAAAGAAATTGGTGATCTCATCAACTTTTGGGGTCAGTTAATCAGATCAAATATTACTATCCAAAATGTACAAGTGATGGGTGGGGCTATAGATAGTGATTATAGAGGAGAAATAAAGGTGTAGCTTCATAATTTTAGCCCCTTCTAATACAGTCATAGCTTTTAAAGGAGCAAGAGTGTGTTAATTAATAATTATACCATATTTAAAAGTAGAATGAGAACAGATGAAAGAATCACCCTCCAGTACCACCTGCAGTGGAGGTTTTGGCTCGACTAATATTAAAGTGGGGGCTAAGGTTTGGATAAGGGCACATTTACATGAGACACCTAAGGCAGAAATTATTGTAGAAGGCAAAGATGTTGTAATCTCTTATTCAGGGAGTGTTAAATGGTATACTGTTCCATTACCTCAAGTGTATTTATGTGAATTAAATATTTATTAGGGTGCTTCCTGTTGTGGTTTCTTCTGCATGAATCAGCCTCATGGACTCCTGGAGCCCTCCTGAGATTCAATCACACCTGTGTCTATTTGTGGTGGAGGAACTCCACATCTTCCAGACAACAAGATAACTTCACCTGTCCTTCTAACCAACCATGCAATGTTGTTAATTGGACTATTGTAAATGCTATTCTCTGGGAAGCTCCTATCTCTGTGTGAATTGTATTGATATGCAATGCCCCTATAGTGAATATCACTGTATGTTCTTGGGTAAATATCTCATGCTGCCTTAAGGCCATTCCATTCACTACCTACAGACTAGATTTCCCCACAATGATGCTGCCCTACAAAACTGTTCTAGATGGGTAATTACCCAGGAAACTACATTGTCATTCAATCTTACCAAGGACCAGAACAAATATCTTGTGTGTACTAATTATACCAATATTACAAATCGATATCCGTATGTAGAATATACTAAATTATTATGGTGGCAAAAGCCATTCCAAAGTCCTCCTTCAATTATTAGAGTTCCCCATAGCCGTGTTACCATATCTCAAAGTTCCTAAAAATTTTTGTTGCATTGTAATATCACTTTCCCCATACTAAAGACTTGTACTAGCAAAAGGGAAAAATGTGCTTGATATGATACCCTACTTGGTGGGGCTGGAACTGGTTTGGGCTTAGTAAATTCAACAGATCTTGAGGCCCTGGCCAGCAGACTGCATAGTGCTGGACAGGATGTCACTCAGACTTTGACAATTAATGCTCAATGGTTGCCCATAACGGTCCTACCCCACCAACTAACCCTAAGATATGAAAAGCAATTTTTAACCATTTTTAATGCTTCTACCTTAGCTAACTTGCATATTGATGCTAATATCTCTGCCCTATTTATCTGGACTTAATGTTCCCTAGAAAACATGTATATGCTGTTCCAAAAGGAAAATGTTCAGTGATTACTACAATCAGGAGATGCCAAATTGTGGAGAAATGCTTTTAGGAACCATCTCCCTAGAGATCATTGGATCGTAACATCTGTAATCTCTCCTCATTGTACTTATACTTCCTACTTAGGCACTATTACTCATTTTAAGGTCAATACTCCTATAACCATGTGTAATTTTCATGTTATTCCTTTTGTATTATATGATTACTTTGCATTACCACACATTAATGGGCAATATATTGATGGTAAGAATATAATTCATAGTTTAGCTGATTGTATTGTGTAATTCAGGAATAGGGTGTAGAATGATTACACGACAGATGGAGCCCTGTCTTTTGGACCACTCCTCTAATCTCTGTGATTTGACAATATACCCTCAGTCTAATTTTTCTATGTTATTTGAAGTATTACCTCTAATATTCAAATTGATCTTTCTTCTGTTGGCCAGACTGCCCCTTTTTCAGGCTTCCTGTCCAACATTTCATATCTTCACTGGCAGGGTGATGATTTTTTACTTTTCCTCTGACCTAATGGATGAAGTAACTCTTAACTGGGTACCCAAATCTTTACCTTTTCCAAATATATATCTGTCTTTAGAACCTCTTATACAAATATTAAGTGCTTCTGATTCTCTAAAGCAACTATTGGAGAAAAATGAAAGTGCTCTTAATGAACACCGAAAACAGACCCACACAGTTCCTGGTAAACTGCTTGAGGCCTCTCACCTTGATACTAATCATCATTGGTGTGACTTTTTATTTAGATCAGCTTCAGCTCAAAAGTATCTTTCTATACTGGTACATCCTCTTCTATAGTTTGCTGCTCTGCTTCTTTTGTTATTCTTGTATAATATATACATATGAACCAGAATAAAGAAAATGTATAGGAAATTTACCCCCAAAGTTGGAACAGCCTATACCATGTCTAATCTTAGGGCCAAATGTATGGTTAATATATATGATATAAGATTTTCCATGGTAAGGCCTAATAGTTTAGCTACAGAGAATTACTGACCCTCAGTTTACCTCTGGTATACAGAGAATCACTGACCCCAATTCACCCCTGATGTACAGGGAGGGGAGATGAGCAGGATTGATTTCATGTACATATTTAAAACAGCTTGATCATGACTTTCAGGTATTCCAATAATTTTTAAATACCTGAAAGTCATAATCAGGAAAAGAGCCTTGACATCATTTTCAAAGAATTACTAAAGGAAAATTGCCCTGATATTCTAGAAGCAGAGGGCAAAATAGAAATGGAGAGAATCCACCGATCCCCCCGAGAAAGAGATCCCAAAAAACCAACCCCCAGGAATATTATAGCCAAGTTCCAGAACTCACGAGTCAAAGAGAAAATATTACAAGCAGCCAGAAGGATACAATTCAAATACCGTGGAGATGCAGTCAGGATCACATAGGACTTAGCAGCAACTACATTAAAAGCTTGTAGGGTTTGGAATATAATATACCAGAAGGAAAAAGAGCTTGGAATGCAACCAAGAATCAACTACCCAGCAAAAATGAACATCCTCTTCCAGGGAAAAAGATGAATTTTCAATGAACCAGGGGAATTTCAAATGTTCCTGTTGGAATGGCCAGAGCTGAACAGAAGGCTTGATCTTCAAATACAGGACTCAAGTGAAGCATGGAGATTAGAGAAGGGGAAAATATGAGGGACTTTGTTGGGAGCCAGGGTCTCTAAGCTGTTTGACACAGTAGCAGCAAGAAGACTCAAGGCAGTCACACTGCCTGATGGAACAACATTTCCATCTTCCAAATATATATATAGGGATTTCATGCATACCAATATTTATAGGTTTATTATTGATTACAATATTTACTCACCCTAATACTGGAATGACTATAAAGGAAGGATTTCAAAAAATTCCTTGAATAAAACAGATTGTAAATTCTGTCTAAATTTAACAGGATTGCCTCTCTCTGAGGCATACAAAAGGCTTCAACATTATGAAATCTCTGGAAAACCCAACATTGGGAATTCCAAGGAGATGCCAGAATATATATACAGGGAAAACAGATACAAGATGGGTCAGATAGAATTCCAGGGAAATTAATAGTTTTGCCCCCCTTACCATACAAAGGAATATATGAAAAAGATGATGAGAAAATAGTTAGTACAGGTGACTTATATGTGAACTCCAGCAGCCTTAGTGTCATGGGAAAGAATAAAAAAGTCACAGAAACTGTGGCTTCTACCAACTATGCCAGAAAGAAAAATTGGTTATTGTAAGAGTTAACGGATAGGTGGACAAGCATAAAGACCCTCACTACAGACTGTTAAGGAAGTGTATTGAAAAATATTATCTACACAAAAAATATGAAAAACTTTCCATTAAAAGAATTGCTTGATTAATAACTTTAAATGAATTAACAATTATACAATGTAGTAATAAATATGGTAACAGACAGGTTAAGGTCATCGTGGTCTGAGTAGGGATAAGAAATTAATTAACTATATGATTATTACTTAAACTTGTAATCACATGATTAAAACTTGTAACCATATGAACTATATGATTGATGATGAAAATTATACACTCTTGTAACCAAGGAAACCATCTTAGCTCTCTTGCTTGCTTGAAACATACATGATTCTGAAACTATAAAAATAAATCCAAGAAGCTGACAGTCAGTCAACCTGCTCCTGCCTTTACCCACTTGTTGACTCAACTTATTTTGCCAACTCTATCCCTCCTGTCAGGTTCCAAGACCCCCACGGAGAAAGGACCCCCACAGGACTTGATGATAATGAACTGCATGTATTCCTGCATAGAAAAATGACACTGATAATACTCATATGAACCTTCTCAGTTAATAGAGCAGGTAGAAGGAGCTTTTATAGATGAAGCACAGGAGAAAGCTGAATTTGAAGATAAAATATGGTGTAAAAATGGAGTCAATAGAAAAAAGGGAAATGTAATGGGAGAAAGAAAAAGGAGAGGGGGAATAGGCCAAGATATTTCATATAATAAGATTTTTTTTTATTACAATGAGCTATTGCAATGATATGGAAGAAGGGGAGGCAAGGAGGAATGAGGGACCCTTTGCTCTTATCAGAGGTGGCTAGGAGAGGAAACAGCATATATACTTAATGGGGTATAGGCATCTGGAGTAAGAAGCGGGGGGACAGGGGGAAGGGGGGGATGTGAGTGATGGAGGAAAGGATGGACCACAGGGGGAGAGTGGTCAGATATAACACATTTTCTTTTTTACTTCTTGCAAGGGGCTAGGATTGTCTGGCCTGTCCAGACCATAGGGCTAGGTGGCATAGTGGATAAAGCACCGGCCCTGGAGTCAGGAGTACCTGGGTTCAAATCCAGTCTCAGACACTTAATAATTACCTAGCTGTGTGGCCTTGGGCAAGCCACTTAACCCCATCTGCCTTGCAAAAACCTGAAAAAAAATCTAATTAGACCCTCTTCAGATTAGAGTTTCACCCATGGAAAGGATGCTCAGCCTGGGGCCTTCCCCATAAGGACTCTGAAGGCTGTACCCCCAGGACTTCCCAACCACTGTTGATTGAGAAGTTGAAGCTCCCCCAATTGGTGTTTTCTCTTAATATCTATATTTATGTAGACTCTGCTCTTTTTATTATATTGGGACTTATTGGTTACTTTTACTGTAAAACTCATATATTTCTACCTGTTTTCTAATTATTTTATTAAATATACTCTTTATTTTTGTTGGTGTGAACATGTCATTTTGTTGAAGCAAATCAAAATCAAAACTCCTTAATCAAACAATGACATAGTTCTACATCATGATCTTCTCATAAGTTATAATATTTGCTTCAAATTTCTATTGATAAGAATCCCAATTGGGCTGGAGAGAAAATGTTTATAAATAACCATAGGATTGCTATCTTCTCATCCAAGATGTCTCTTATCTTGTGATTTGTTGACCCAGGTGAAGGCATTTATTGGTGCTATTACAAAGCTAACCAGGTAGTATGGACACAGTCCAAGTCAACATTTAGATGTAGGACAATAGACCTTGACATGGCAGATTGATATTTTTATACACAAAGATTTATAACTATTAATTGGAAGCTAAGAAACCAATTTTTAATCAGAAATACAGAATTAAAGAGTATCAGACTTAGATTACATGCACACACACACACACACACACACACACACACACACATATGAACTCCAGTACCTCTTTATTGCCTCTAGGATGAAATATAAAAATTTTTATTTAGCTTTTATAGGTCTTCAACTTTTCCTACCTTCCCAGTCTTTAACCTTCTTACACCTCCCTCCACAAAGCTGTGAAACAAATATGAAATCAAGCAAAACAAATTACCATATTAGCCAAGTCCAAAAATGGGTCTCTTTCTGCATATTTAATTTATTAATTCTCTATTAGGAGTAGATAGCATGCTTTTATCCTTGGTTGATGCAATGTAACCTTTTTTTTTTTTAGGTTTTTGCAAGGCAAACAGGCAAACAGAGTTAAGTGGCTTGCCCAAGGCCACACAGCTAAGTAATTATTAAGTATCTGAGACTGGATTTGAACCCAGGTACTCCTGACTCCAGGGCCAGTGTTTTATCCACTGAGCTACCTAGCCACTCCTCAATGTAATTTTCTTAAGCAAGAGAATGACAGAAACAGACGTGCTATCACAATATATAATTTTGACTAATATATGAAGAATGGATTGGAGAGAGTAAATATTTGAGGCAGGAGGACAAAGTAGGAGATTATTTGCAACAATCCAGAAGAGAAGTAATGAGGATCTGAACCAGGGTCCAGTACATTTAGTTTCTCTGCACTTCCATTTGCTGGTCTGGACATTGACCTCCTTGCTGTTCCTGGAATAGAACACTCTTGACTCCAGACATTTTCAATGGTTGTCCCCCAAACTGAAATATTCTCCCTCATCTCCTCTACCTTCTGGTTTCCCTGACTCATAAACCTATACTAAGATCCTAGGTGGTATAGTGGATAGAGCACTGGCCTTGGAGTCAGGTAGATAGGAGTTCAAATCCAACTTCAAACACTTGACACTTACTAGCTATGTGACCTTGGGCAAGTCATATATCTGCGATGCCTCATATCCAGGACCATCTCCAGTCGTTCTGGTTCATATCTGGACATTGGAACCAGATGGCTTCAGATGAGAGAGTGAGACTGGTATCTTGGCACAGCACGCCCTCACTCAAATCCAATTCATGTGCTTGCCATAGCTTGGTCTGATGTTGTGGTCTTCTTCAAAAATGAAAGACAAACATTACATTAAGTTCCTATCATCTTTGAAGCCTTTCTCTTAATGCCAATGTCTTTCCTTTGTGATTATTTCCAATTTATATTTTATATTTATTTTTATATTTATATATTATATATATTATAAATCTTATTTATACATAAATGTATTGAGAAAAAATGATTATTAAATAACCATATTTTAGGGAAATTCAAGATTTTTTCCCCTTCCTCATTTGGAGATTAGGCCAAAGTTTAGTTCTCTGAAGGACATGGTAGATGATGAGATGAAATCTTGGAATTATTATTCTTCCTAATTAGAGAACCTTACAAAGAATTTAATCTAAGGTAAATCCCCACCCACTTAGCCAGATCTGAGCAGAGAAGGATTTTCTTTTGTCTAGATTGCCCTTCTGGGAAGAGTAGTAGTCTGAATAAGAGAGAAAGCTCTTTGTTCCTGGGTTCAAATCTGACCTCAGACACTTAATAATTACCTAGCTGTGCGACCTTGGGCAAGTCAGTTAAGCCCACTGCCTTGCAAAAAAGAAAAAATTGAGTGATCAGTTATGCCTTCATTAGAATAAATCTATCCCTCATTGCAATATTCATTCTTCTCATTAATTGTTAACCAATCAGAGTTTGATTGCTATTCTCAGGACTACCCTTTCTCCCAAGGGTAAATAAGTTTAAATGGCTTCTATGAAGAGTCATTGACATTCAAGGGTGCCATTGACCTCTTTTATTATCTGCTAGCATGATTTATTTATTTTTTTATGTTTTTGCAAGGCAAATGGGGTTAAGTGGCTTGCCCAAGGCCACACAGCTAGGTAATTATTAAGTGTCTGAGGCTGGATTTTTACTCAGGTACTCCTGACTCCAGGGCCAGTGCTCTATCCACTGCACCAGCTAGCATGATTTAAAAAATGACTAATTATCCAGAAACTCTCTCCTGAACTTTTTATATGTTACCATGAGCTCCTTGACAGCATCTTTTTCTGCTTTTGTTTGTATTCCCAGTTACTTAGCACTAGCACGTAGTTGGCCCTCAATAAATTGTTGTTGACTTGATTTGATATGACTTATTTCCTTCTAAACTCCTCTTCTTTACATTCTTTAAATTAAAATGCATAAATATATTGAGGAAAAATAATTATTAAATAACCATATTTTAGGGAAATTCAGTATTTTTCCCTTTCCTCATTTGGAGATTAGGTCAAAACTTAGTTCTCTCTTAGTTTTCCCATGAAAATGTGAATCCCGATTGTATAGATTTTGATTTTAATAATAATAATAATAATATAATAATAAAAAATCAACATCTTACTGACCTGTTTCTTTTTGTTCTCTTCTGTGTGTTTTTTGTTTCTTTTAATAAATCTCTATTTTCAATAATTGAATGCAAGAAGCAATATGTGTGTGTGTAGTTGTGTTACAACATACATATATTGCTGTTTGAGTTTGATTATTGATTATTGCCTGTAAAGATTTACAGTTCAGAGACCCAGGAATGCAGGTGTAAAAGAAAATAGAGATTTATTAAAAGAAGTTGCAACACAAAAGAAAGTGATAGGAAAGTTAAGGAAAGAGCCACATGGAGTGCTAATTGAACTTGGCAGACCCCAGCAGGGGACTGATGAAGAGAATTATGAATGTAGAAATTGGTTGGGGGTGGCTACCACCTACTCTTGAGATGTAAATTGACTAGAAGTAGAGAATTATGATTGTAACAGAAACAAATGTTATCTTAAAAGCTGCTTGGGTGGAGAACCCCCCCCCCCCCCCATTCTTGATGTGCCATTGATTCATTGTTTAATGTAAAATTTGTATCCTGATCTCCACAGGCTTTCCATACTTCCTGGTCTAGTAAGAGAAAGGGAGTTCACCTTTTGCCCTCTGGATGAGAGGCAAAACATAAAAACTTGAGCTTGACTCCAGCTCAGGGCCACAGTCCCACAGTCTTCTCTCTGACCCTGGCCCAGCCAATGCTGCTTGGCTATTCTTTTCTCTCTCTCTCTCTACACACACACACACACACACACACACACACACACAGAGCAAATATTTTAAGAAGGAAAGAAATATAGGGGCTTCTTTACATATATGTATAGTCTGCAAAGAATATTCCCATATTAGTCATATATGAAAATGCATATCTTTTTCTGAATTTTAAAGTCATAACCTCTCTGGCAAAAGGGGAGTAACACATTTCATCTTTATTCTCCTGGACTCATGGTTTATCATTCCATCAATCAGAGATCTAAAGTATTTAAATATTTTTCTTTACAATGTTGTTTTGTAGAAAATGTTCTCCCATGTCTTCTCATTTTGATTTGCATCTGTGTATAAATGTTTTCCCAGTTTCCTCTGAAACTGTTCATCATTTCTTTGTAGCAAGTAATCTGTTGCAATCTTTTTTTTTTTAAGTTTTTGCAAGGCAATGGGGTTAAGTGGCTTGCCCAAGGCCACACAGCTAGGCAATTATTAAGTGTCTGAGGCGAGATTTGAACTCAGGTACTCCTGACTTCAGGGCCGGTGCTCTATCCACTGTGCCACCTAGCCGGCCCTACAACATTCATTTTTGTAAGATTTTGAGTTTCATATTTCTCCCCTTCCTTCCCTTCCCTCCTCCTCCCTTTGACAGTGAATAATTTAATAAGATGATATTTGTCTTTGCTTCTAGAAGATCATGACATCAGGGAGATTTGAGGAAGGGAGTTCTGTGTACAGTCACCATCCTGACTTTCTTCTCTAGAACCATCTGGGTCCAGAGGCCAGATATGAATCAGGGCAACTGGAGATGGCCCTGGATATGAGGCAATCAAAGTTAAGTGACTTGCCCAAGATCATAAAGCTGGTAAATGTCAAGAGTCTGAAGTTGGATTTGAACTCCTGACTCTTAGGTTAGTGCTCCATCCACTGTACTACCTACCTACCCACATAATCTGATATAGGTTAGTGTATGTATAATGTTAAAAAAAAATTTCCTTAGGCTAAAAATGAAATAAGAAAGTTAGTTTATAAATGAAGTTTGGTTCTCTAGTATCTTACCAAAACCCATGGGTGGATGCCAACATTGATACAAAACTGGGGGGGGGGGGCATTTTATACAAAATGAACAAAGAATCATAAAACTTTTGGTGACCAACCAATGAGATTTCACATTAGATGGCATAATTTTACAATATGATTCAAAGTTTACAATTTGTGCTTAAAATTTCTATTGACAAGAATTCCACTTATGCTGAAAAATAAATGTTTACAAATAACAAGATTTTTTTTCCTCATTCAAGATGTCGCCTATCTTGAGTTTTGTTGATCTGGTATGGAATTTATTGGTGCTCACATTGAGATGACCAGGTAGTATTGACACAGGTGAAGTCAACATTGTAGGAGACAGGTCTTACATAGCCGACTGACATTTTATAACTATTAGTTAAAGGTTAAGAGACTAATTTCTGATCAGGAATATATAGATCAATAAAAATTAATTCTATTTTTAAAAATATTAGATTAGACAATAACCTATAACCTATAATCTGATACAGGTTATACAAATACAACCATGTTAAATATATTTCCATATTAGTCATGTTGTGAAAGAAGAATCAGGAAAAAAAGGGAAAAAACATGAGAAGAAAAAAAATTTTTTTAAAGTGGAAAGAGATCTGTATTCAGATTCCATAGTTCTCTTTCTAGATGTGGATGGCATTTTCTGTTATAAGTTTTTAGAATTGTCTTTGATCATGGTACTGCTGAAAAGAGCCAAGTCTATCATAATTGATAGCAACATAATGTTGCTGTTAATGTACAAATGGAAGCTTATGACTTTATGAGTAATAAAGAAATAACAAAACAAAACTAAAAAAATGAAAAGAGAAGACAGTGTGAAATATCTCCTTGGAAACACAATTGACCTGATAAACAGTCCCAAGAAAGATAATTTTAAAATTATTGGACTACCTGAAAGCCATGATCAAAGATAGAGCCTAAACATCATCTTTCAAGAAATTACCAAGGAAAACTGCCTTGATTTCTGGTAAATTAGAAATTGAAAGAATTCACTGATGACCTCCCAAAATATAACAGCCAAATTTCAGAGCTCCCAGGTCAAGGATAAAAGATTGCAAGCAACTAGAAAGAAAGCAATTCAAATATCAAGAACCCACAGTCAGGATAACACAAGATTTATCAACTTCTGTACTAAACTATTGGAGGGCTTGGAATATGATATTCTAGGGAGAGTAAAGGAGCTAGGATTACAATCAAGAATCACTTACCCAGGGGGCAGCTAGGTGGCGCAGTGGATAGATCACTGGCCTTGGAGTCAGGAATACCTGGGTTCAAATGTGACCTCAGACACTTAATAATTACCTAGCTGTGTGGCCTTGGGCAAGCCACTTAACCCCATTGCCTTGCAAAAACTTAAAAAAAAAGATAAAATCACTACCCAGCAAAACTGAGTATAATCCTTCTGGTAAAAGAATAGATACTCAGTGAAACAGAGGATTTCCAGGCATTTTTGATGAAAAGACCAGAGCTTGATAGAAAATTTCACTTTGAAATACAAGACTCAAGAGCAGGATTAAAAAGGTAAACATGAAAGGGAAATCAGAAGTAACTTAAGATTAAACTGTTTACATTCCTACATGGGAAAATGATACTGGTAACTCATTAGAGTTTTTTCTTTATTAGGATAGTTAGCAAGCGTATTAGATAAAGGACTTGGTTGTGAGTTGAAAATGAAGGGATGATATAAAAGAAACAAAATTAAGGGGTGAGAGAAATGTACTGGAAGAAAGAGAAAAGGAAAGGTAGAATTGAATAAATTATAGAAACAAGGCAGTGGAGGAGAAAAGGAGGGGGGAAAGGGTAATGAATGAACCTTATTCTTATGAGAATTGATTCAAAGAGAAAATAGCACATACACTCAATTATGTGGGAGGATGATATAGAAGGGAGGGCAGATGGGGAGTAGTCAGAAGCAAAACACTTTTTAGGAGGGACTGAGTGAAAGGGGAGAGAGAAAATAGAATAAAAGAGGAGCAGAAAATAGGATCAAGGGAAATGCAGTTAGCAGTAGTAACTGTGGAAAACAAATTGAAGCAAGTTTTTCTGATAAAGGTCTCATTTCTCAAACATATAAAGAACTGAGTCAAACCGATAAAAGTAAAAGCCTTTACCCAATTGAAAAATGATCAAAAAATGTGAACAATTTTCAGATGAAGTAATCAAAGCAAGCTATAACCCTATGAAAAAATGTTCTAATTCACAATTGACCAAATAAATGCAAATTTAAAAAATTCTTAGGTACTCCCTTATACCTATTAGATTGGTTAATGGGACAGAAAGAGAAAATGACAAATATTGAAGGAGATGTGGGAAAAATGAGATATTAATATATTGTTGGTAGAGTTCTGAACTGATTCAACTATTCTGTAGAGCAATTTGGAATTATGCCCTAAGGGCCATAAAGTCATGACTTAGTAATACTACCTCTGAGTCTCTATTCCAAAAGACTTTTAAAAGAAGGAAAAGGAAAGGGACCTATATGTACAAAAATATTTATTCTGGTGACAGAATTGGAAACTAGAGGATGCCCATCATTTGAGAAATGGCTGAACAATTAAGGTATGTGATTATGATAGAATACTATTGTGCTATAAGAAATGATGAGCAGGATGTTCTCAGAGAAACCTGTAAAGTCTTAACTTAAACTGAAGCAAAATAAAATGTGTGAAAAGTTAACTGTGTACAAAGCTGTATACAAAATTAACAGTAATATTGTAAGATGATCAGCTGTGAATGGCTTTGCTATTATCAGCTATACAATGATCCAAGACAACTCCAAAGGACTTATGAAGAAAAATGCTATCCAACCTCCCCCCCCCACAAGAACTGATAGTGTTTGAATACAGATTGAAGCATACTTTTTAAAAATCTTTATTCTTTTTTTTCTTTTTTCTTTTTTTTTTTTTTAGGATTTTGCAAGGCAAATGGGGTTAAGTGGATTGCCCAGGGCCACACAGCTAGGTAATTATTAAGTGTCTGAGGTCAGATTTGAACTTAGGTACTCCTGACTCCAGGACCTGTGCTCTATCTAATGCGCCACCTAGCCACCCCAAACCTTTATTTTTCTTGAGGGTTTTTTTAAGTCTGTTTTCTTTTACAACATGACTATTGTGGAAATTGTTGCAACTACATCTGCATAACATATGCTTTCTCAATGGTGGGGGTAAAGCAGGAGCAGTAAATATTTGGGAGATATTTGGCTCTTTCTTAGCACAGGAGAATTCACAATAAAAACAAACAAACCTCTGATTGAAAAGGAAAAAAATGAAGGAAAACTTTTAATTGAAGGTAACAAACCATTTGAACATTCATACTGGGGGGGAAAATCCTTTGAATGTGAAGAATGTGGAAAAATCATACTCAAACTCATACCTTATTAGACTGAACATTCAATGGGAAGTAATTAACATGGGAAAGTTTTCAGGGAAAGGTCAGAACCAGTTGGTGACTAGCCATGTGGAAATAATGAATATAGGAAAATTTCAGCTAGATTTATTAATCTCAGATCATTTGAAGCAAGTCTGTATATTATAATAGAGCTAAAATCACAGAGTATTTTGCAATTTTTAAAATGCTATATAAATATTAACTATTAAATCTGTAAAGACTGTTTTGTGATATTTCATTTGCATGCCTTGATATATAGTAGAACAGTTCTTGATTGAATAAAGACCAGAAAAGATAACAGGAAATAAAATGAACAATTTTGAATAGGTTTTGCAACAGCAGTTTTTTTTTTTTAGATTTTTGCAAGGAAAATGGGGTTAAATGGCTTGTCCAAGGCCACACACCTAGGTGACTATTAAATGTCTGAGACTGGGATTTGAACTCAGGTACTCCTGACTCCAGGGCCAGAGCTCTGTGCCACCTAGCTGCCCCAGAAGTTTTTTTTTTAAAAAGGTTTTATTTCTTTTGAATTTTACAATTTTCCCCCCTAATGTTGCTTCCCTCCCCCCACCCCACCCCCCACTTGTAGTCTTTACATTTTTTCCATGGTATGCATTGATCTAAGTTGTATGTGATGAGAGAGAAATCATATCCTTAGGAAGAAATGTAAAGTATAAGAGATAGCAGGGGCAGCTAGGTGGCGCAGTGGATAGAGCACCAGGCTTGGAGTCAGGAGAACCTGAATTCAAATCCAGCCTCAGACACTTAATAATTACCTAGCTGTGTGGCCTTGGGCAAGCCACTTACCCCCATTGCCTTGCAAAAAAACAAAAACAAAAACAAAACCCTAAAAAATAAAAGAGATAGCAAAATTACATAATAAGATAACTTTTTTTTTTAATAAATTAAAGGTAATAGTCTTTGGCCTTTGTTCATGCTACACAATTCTTTCTCTGGAAACAGATGGTATTCTCCATCACAGATACCCCAAAATTGTGCCTGATTGTTGCACTAATGGAATGAGCAAGTCCATTAAGTTTGACCACCACCTCCATGTTGCTGTTAGGGTGTACAGTGTTCTTCTGGTTCTGCTCATTTCACTCAACATCAGTTCATGCAAATCCTTCCAGGCTTTGCTGAATTCCCATCCCTCCTGATTTCTAATAGAACAATAGTGTTCCATTACATACATATACCACAGTTTGTTAAGCCATTTCCCCAGCTGAAGGACATTCACTTAATTTCTAGTTCTTTGCCACCACAAACAGGGCTGCTATGAATATTTTTGTATAAGTGTTATTTTTATCCTTTTTCATCATCTCTTCAGGTTATAGATCCAGTAGTGGTATTGCTGGATCAAAGGGTGTGCACATTTTTGTTGCCTTTTGGGCGTAATTCCAAATTGTTCTCCAGAAAGGCTGGATGAGTTCATAGATCCACCAACAATGTATTATGCACAGCAGATTTAATGCAGTTGTTATTATTAGATAAAAATAATTAACTAGGAAAAAACATCTTTGCAGCAAACTTCTTTAATAAAAGTCTAACATTTAAGATATAGGGGACATGAAAATACATGACAACAAAAGCTATTCTCATCCCACCCCTTAGACATAGTCAAGGAATATGAAGAGGAAGTTTTCAAAAGAAGAGACAACCATAAGACAAAACGCTCCAAGTCACTAATAATTATGCAAATACAAGCTAAAAAACTTTGATGTTACATATGATATCCATCAGATTGGCAAAGAGCCAAAAAGAATTATTGTTAGATGGCCTCTGTGAGGATGAGCACAGAAATAGTGTATCATTACTGTTGGTGGAGTTCTGAACTAATCCAACCATTCTGAAGAGCAATTTAGAACTAAGTCAATACTAGGTCTATATAATTAGAGCAATACCAATACTAGGTCTATATAATCAAAGTGTTCATAATAAAAGGGAAAAAACCCATTTGTACAAAAATATTTATAGGAGCTCTTTTTATGGTGGCAAAGAACTGGAAATTAAGTGAATGTCCTTTTGGAAATTGAGGGGATGCTAATGTGGAAAGAATCTTTATACACAATTGAGGAATGAATAAACAAATTAATGGTATAAAATTGTGATGGAGTACTATTGTTCTGTAAGAAATCATGAGAATAATGAGGTTAGCATTGATGGGACTAGCTGCAAATTACAATAAAGAATTAGGGCTTTTGTGTGAGAAAGGCCTTTGATGGAAAAATACTGACATAAACAAAGTCTCAGTAGACTGACCACAGCTAGACTTCCCTAGCTGTTTGTCCTTGCTTTCACCCTTGTTGCTTATCTTCGAGGTTTAACGTAGTACTGTGAATCATCTTTGCACCTGGAATAGCTCCCTCTCCCTCTTCTCCTTCCCCCCTTCCCCCCCCACTTAGGTCCCTCCACCCACAGAAACTATCTTAGCTCATCTTTGCACCCTTAGCTCATTCCCTTATCCCCACTTCCTGAGAATTCAGGAAATCAAAGGGACCCCAGTGTGATAAGAGATTATATTTCATTTCTACATTAGTTATGGGGAAACTAAGGAAAGTAGTTTATTTCTTACAGAAAAATAGCTATAGAAGATGAGGAAAAGAACTAAAGTGGTAGAATCTTAGGAATATTGGCTTACACATATAAATAAAGCTAACTTATATCTTACTGGGAACAAAGGGAATCTCCCTCTAAAGAGAGGAAGGTCATGGACTGGCTGCAGGAAAACAAAGGAAATTAAAGGTGAATTGAGGGCGGCTAGGTGGAACAGTGGACAGAGCACCAGTCCTGGAGTCAGGAGTACCTGAGACCTCAGACACTTAATAATTACCTAGCTGTGTGGCCTTGGGCAAGCCACTTAACCCTATTTGCCTTGCAAAAACCTAGAAAAAAAAAAGTGAATTGGTAAATGAACTAGTGCTAATCTAAGTGTCAGATTCACAGATCTATGTTAGACCTCCCAAAGACCTGGCTACCAAATTGTGGGAAATGGGAGGTTTGATAAAGAATTGGAACCTATGTGGGGAGAGAATCAGATAGACCTCTGACCTTGGCAATATCCAGACAATTGGGGACATGGGAGGGACTTGTGTTTCTAGGCAGCAGATAAAAAGCCATGATTTCATAAGGACATTTAAATAAAAGGATCCTCTTTGGTCCACTAATGGTGGTTCTAAATTCTTGATGGGATGCTTATTTCTTACAGATGGAGGGCTTGATTGGGGAACCAGACATCCTGAGTAAGGAAGGACATGGACAAAGACAGGAAGTATTAGTAGGTTCATTCAATGGTCCTGTATGTTGCCAAGTGGGTGTCCCTGATTGGGAACTATTCAAAGATCCTAGGACCACAGTGAGTAATACCACCATGAATTAACCAAAGGAATAAGGGGGAAAGGGGGAGGGGGACCAAGTAATTTTTGTGCACAAAATCCATGGTAAGAACGTGAGCTGCCTAGTATTACCGGGTTGGTTAAGTATTCAAGATAGGAAAGGAAAAGGCAGTTACAAGACCAGGCTGAGTCTTTTACAAAAGAAACAGGAAGGGGAAGAAGGATTTGGCTCTGGGACATTAAGGGAAGGTAAAAGGAACCCCTGGGCATATTGATTTTCCTACATTCAGTCCCAAAGAGAGGAGGCCAGGCATTTGGGGATAGTTTGAGATGCACCAGGAAAAAGAATAAGCAAAAAATTCAGAATTTTGGAGAAGGTGGGGAAGAGTCCCAGAAGAGATAACTATGTTGGGTGTGTGTGTTTAAATCCCTTCTCTTGAATTTTAGCTTCCTAATTTTTCAAGATCCTGGGATTGGAGGTTTTTCAGTCAGTCTTTTTTATTCCTTTCAAAGGTAAATTGATTTGAGCTTTAAACTCTGCAAGCCTGGGGACATCAGAGAGAGACTCCACCTGTCCCTTGGGAAGAGAAGTTTGTTTTTTTTTTTTTCTCACATCTGTAGCTCTGAGCTATGTGTGGTTTGGGTATTGGAAGATCTCTTTTTCCTTCCACCCTCCTCTCTGTCTCTCCTCCACCTCTGATCTGGGCCTGGACTGTAGGACTTTAGATTAGTCTCCCCCACCCTGGGGCAGTCTGCTGCTTATTCTGCAAAGTTGGAGCTGGGGATAGGAGCCACAGCTTCTCAAAGTTAAAATGCCTTTTGGTGGAGGAAATGGACAGTAAAGAATGAAATTCATGCTATTAAAAACTTGATAAAGTACTTTCAAAATGTTTAGTTACTGGGTTGTAATAGGCTACAAAGTAAAAAAGAAATATTTATTGGTAAATGTTTATATTTGGGGGGGGTTGCCAGGCAAATGGGGTTAAGTGGCTTGCCCAAGGCCACACAGCTAGGTAATTTATTAAGTCTCTGATAGGGGATTTGAACCCAGGTACTCCTGACTCCAAGGCTGGTGCTTTATCCACTACGCCACCTAGCCACCCCTAAATGTTTATATTTTTTAAGAATATTGTGACAAACTAAGAGAAAGATGAGATGATGTACATCTGAAAGTACGGATTTAATAAGTTATTGGATCTGGTCAGAATACAATATATACTAAAGTCAATCAGTGAACTCTGAAATGTGGTTAAGCAATATAGTATAATTATGACATAAATAGGAAATTTGTGGAATAGATTTTAAGGAACTTGAGAAAAGTGGAAAGTGTGAAAAGTTTGGGATTTTCTCTGAACACATATTTGGAAGAAAGAGAGAGTCTTGGGTATGTGAGGAAAGTATGAGTAAGTCAGAAAAATTATACAAGAAAAAGGTAAACTATATAATCTTTCTGGGATTATGGAATACAAACTTGAACTGAATTAAAGTAAAATTAATCCTCTGGTAAAAAATTGTCTGGGAAACAATAAAGACCAGAACTATAGGATACAGTGAAAAGAAGTTTGCTTTAGTCAGTCTGTGATGAGGCTAATGAAGGTTGGCAAACAGTTTGGTAATTAGGAGGGATTTTTAAATTGGGAGGTATCGATTTAAGGAGAGTTAAGGATAGTATTTAGATCAGAATGAAGTGAAACAACAGTGATTCAGCTGAAAGTCTCTCTTGAAGAGAAGGCAACTTTCTCATCTAGGAGCTTAGTGGGGTGGGGGAGGGATGGGGAAGGAACTTTGAGAAGGAAAGGCATCTACCATTTTGCAGAGATAAATGGTATTATAATTTATCCTATCAGGAATACCTAATATTTGAGATTTTTTCTGTCACAATCTCTAGCTAATTGTTATGTGAGAATTCTAGACATGATGGGCAATCACCTAGCCAAAGGAAGTGTTTAGTTACTGTATAATACAGCAGGCTGGGGGGTGGGGGGAAGGAGGTGGTAGTCTTTAGCCAAGAGGTATCTGACTTACCATCTTTGAATAGGGAAAGATGAGGAAGGGAAGAACAGATAAGATTTCAGACAAATGAATATGGGTCTGGAGACCAGTAGCTAATGCCAGAGCTTTAGCTGGACAGAGCTTTAGCTGAGTTTTGACATATCCTGTGAAAGGAGTGTTTGTAATGCTCCAAATGCTGGAAGAGCTTGACTGATCTTTGCATAAGGTCTAATAAAAAAGGAAACTGGAGAAGAAAGGACTCTCCAGAGGGAGGAGACAAGAGGATGTATGGTCAGTCATGGTTAGAATTTCTGGTTTTAGCCAGGACTCAGGAGGACATGCAGAGCAGATCTGAATATTGGGTAGGGGCTCATTAATTGGGACCCCATCACAATTATAATTGGTATTTAGTCCTTGTAAACTGAACTCACTTGAAGTTCTAATTAAGTAAAATTATTATTTAGATCATGGGGCTTTAAATTGGCTTTCTGTTTTGTGTCTGATAACAGGAATGTTCAGCAAAAGGAAGTGCTGGTAGGTCAATGTTTTTCTGGAGCCAGGAAGCCCAATGGGGGCCTGAAGACTACAGATGACAGGTGACAGGTGTGATCAAGTTAAGGGGCAGCTTTTCAGTGTGGTCTGAGGTTGGACCCTTTCTGCCTTTATTTCCCAAATGTAACATTTGGATAATGACTCATTTGGTAGGTTAAATCTGGCCTAAGACACTTGACTACCTACATGACCTCTGCCTGGAGACTGACATTCAAAATTATATCTCTAGGGGAATTTTCCTTTGATGCCCTGGATCTTGTTTTTAGGTTTTTGCAAGACAAATGGGGTTAAGTGGCTTGCCCAAGGCCACACAGCTGGGTAATTATTAAGTGTCTGAGACCAGATTTGGAGTCAGGTACTCCTGACTCCAGGGCCGGTGCTTTATCCACTTTGCCACCTAGCCACCATGATGCCCTGGATCTTTATAGTAAACTGATATAAGTAAATGAGATATAGAATTTTAGGTCACTTGGATATTATAGCCAGATAGTTTAAGTGTGTGATTCTGGCATCTGCTGTCAGCTATATATTTTGATGAGAATTAAGATCCCTTAATTTTCAGGTTAGAGGGGATATTTGGGTAAGAAGAATGGGAAGTTTTTAGGATATAAAGGTATGATTCTATACAATTACAGCTTCAGCTTCTATTTTAAGGAAAGGAATGTGAGTCAACTAGGTGTATTAGGAGAAAGATAACCTATGGTATATTTAGAAATATTTTGGGGAGAAGAATTCATTTTAGTTCAGGATGTTTGAGTCATCATTGTAATAATAGCAAAAGGTTAAGATAGAAAGTTACTTGCTGGATACTCTTTGTATTAAGATGACTGCCAAATGTATATTTTACAAACTTAAGTTAATCTGTCTTGTGAAGTGAAACATTATGGAAGTTTATTATGTTAGAGTGAAGAGCACCCTCTAGGTTAATTCTTATTTGAAACTAAATTTTCTGTGTATATCAGCATGACAATGTGCAAGTCAAAATGTAAATTGTCATAATCTAAGAAGCTCCAGAATTTTAGTTTCTAGTGATGAAAAGATGAATAGTGATCTGATCAAAATGTTATATTAAATTCCTGTTTAGAAAAGAAGGTCTCATGGAATCACTTGAACTGGAGAGTGCTCTTTGGGAACAGACTGAAGATTCAGTGGACATTAGAAGTCTTCAAAGGAAAGAAAATTGGACCAGAAGTTTATGTCATATTTTAATATATCTGGCATTTAATTGTATGGGTTATCACTGGGAATTGCTCCCTTTTAATCTCTGTAAACTTCTTGATTCTATAAGTGCATCACTCATCTTTATGCTCCCTCCCTATAGATAGATTACTTGTTTGTGGCTTACCCATTATTAGAACAATATGAGTAGAAAACTTTGCTTACTTGATGAAATATAGGGCAAGGAAAAAAACATGTATGAGAAAGTGAAAAATGTTAAGTTAATTTGAGAAATTGATTAAAGGGGTAGAAATGAAATTTTATATAAAAAAAGGAGGGGTTGTGATAAGTGATTCTACTTCATTTCTACATTAGTTATGGAAAAACTGAGGAAAGTAGTTTATATCTTACAGAGAAACAGCTAGGGAAGATGAGGAAAAGAAAAAAGTGGTAGAATCTGAGGAATGGTGGCTTACAGATGTAAATCAAGCTAATTTACATCTTACTGGGAACAAGGGAATCTCTCTTTATAGAGTGGAAGGGAATAGACTGGCAGGTAGTAAGTGTCTGAGACTGAATTTAAGCAAAGTTCTTCAAAGACTTACTAAATACAAAAACTGAAGCATTCTGCAGTTACTAAGGCAAGATTCAGAAGCAGCTAATATATATGTTCCCTAGATTTAGTGTTGATCAAATCAAAGACAGTTTCTCTTGTTTCTCAGTGCTGGTTCTATAGGTATTTGCTTGCTCTGAAACAATTTTTTCCCTGTTTATGGCTATCTATCCCACTCTTAACACACCATAGTTTTGCCTCTCTGGTTGTTATCTTCATGGTGCTATTCCTGGATCACATTGTTGTGAATTAAATGATAGTGAGGTCATACATACTGTTTTAAGAGTCTGGGATGACCTCCATCTTTGATTTCATTTTCATTTTCTAGTGCTGATTTCTTGTAATTCAGTCTCTTGTACATCAACTCTGCATATCTCCTGGGCTTTTAAGGTCATAGATGTGAAGGAAGAAGGCTCCACTTCTTCACATGTGCTGTGCTGGTGGTGATCTTGCATTAGACTATTGTGAATTTTGTTGGACTTTTGTCATCTTAAATGGGACAGTATTGTCAAAAAGGCCATAATTCAATAGATTTTCTATAAACTTTTGCCTTTCAATATCTATTATCAAAGTAATAAAGTAATAAAGAGGATGTTCAGTTTTGCTGGGTAGTTGATTCTCAGTTGTAAACCAAGATCTTTTGCCTTCCAGAATATCATATTCCAATCCCTATGAGCCCTTAATGTAGATGCTGCCAGATCCTGTGCAATCCTGACTATGGAACCTCAGTAGTTGAATTGTTTGTTTCTGGTAGCTTTTAGAATTTTCTCTTTGATTTGGGAGTTTTGGAATTTGGCTATAATATTCCTGGAAGTTTGGTTTTTGTGATCTCTTTCAGGAGGTGACCAGTGAATTCCCTCAATTTCTATTTTACCCTCTGCTTCTAGGATCTCAGGACAATTTTGCTATATTTTTTTTTTATTTTTATTTTTTGCTGTATTATTTCTTGAAAAATTAAGTCTAGGCTCTTCTCCTGATCGTGGCTTTCAGATAGTCCAATAATTTTTAAGTTATTTCTTCTGGATCTGTTTTTGAGGTCAGTTGTTTTTCCATTGAGATATTTCACATTTTCTTCTAATTTTTGGCTTTTTTGGAAGAGTTTTATTTCTTCCTGATTTCTTGCAAAGTCATCAGCTTCCTTTAGTTCCATTCTACATTTGAAGGAGTTATTTTCTTCAGAGAGCTTTTTTGTCTCCTTTTCTAGCTGGCTAATTCTACTTTTTAAGGTATTCTTCTCTTTATTTGTATTTTGTTTTGCTTTTTCCATTAGGCCTAAACTGGTTTTTAACATATTATTTTCTTCATTTTTTTTGTATGTCTTTCACCAAGCTTTTGATTTGGCTTTCTTGGTTTTTCTGCATTGCTCTCATTTCTCCTCCCAATTTTTCCTCCACCTCCCTTAATTGCTTTTCAAAGTCTTTTTGGAGCTCATCCATAGCCTGAGCCCATTTTCTATTTCTCTTGGAGGTTTTGGATTCAGAAGCTTCGATTTTGTTGTTATCTGAGTATGTGTTTTGATCTTCCATGGGACTAAAGTAATTCTCTATGGTCAGATTCTTCTTTTTCTGTTGTTTACTCATTTCCTCAACCCAAGACAGCACTTCCAAGGCTTTGGGTTTTTGTTATTTTGGGGGGACACCCCACTGGGATCTTTATTCCTCCAAGGTCTTATGCTCTCTTGCCTATGTCTTGATATATAGATCCCCCATACTTCCCTCTGCCCTGGAGCTATAAGGAGGGATCCAGCTTGGCTACTTAGTAGGGAAGCCCAAACTGCAACCTGGATCTGAGTGTAGGCTAGCAGCAAAGTCCTACCCTGAGGGAAAACAGAGAAATCTCTGCAGACTTCCCTTACTGTCTCTGGGGGTGCAGGCTGCTTTCTTCAGATTCTCACTGAAGATTCTGTGGCTAGTGCTCCTTACTCCACACTCATTCTGGTGTAGCAGAGTTCTCTCCCTGTCCCTTCAAGTTGTTGCCTGTGATCTCTGGGCTGGGCTGGGATGGGTTCCACTGCAGCTGTGGCTTTTTTCCAACCCCCAGTACTGGTAAAGCACACTTTTCCTGTGGAACTTCTAAGTTATCTTGGACTAGGAAAATGTACCACTCAGTATTTCTGTGGGTTCTGTCCCTCTAAATTTTGGCCAGAATCATAATTTTTTGGCTTTTGGAGTTTGGGGGGGAAGGAGTTCCCTGGGAATGCTGCCTTCATACTACCATCTTGGCTCCCCCCCCAAACTAAGCTTTAAGCATGTAGCATACACATACTCATTATATGAATAGGTAATAATATTCACAAAATCAGCACATACCCATGAGTATAATTTTATCAAAACATAACTGTTTAATACATTAATCAGCAGCAGCTTTCAGACACTTTGCATTTATAATTTTACAAAGCACACTGAGTTAATAAGAGAGACAGTACCCATTTGAGGAAAGAATATTTAATAGAACAAAAATAATTTTTTTAGATCTCAGATGAAATCCCCTACATATAGGTTCCTTGAACATGACAACAACCCTTCAAATACTTGAAGACAACTATCATGTCCCCCCCTAAGTCTTTTATTTTCTATTTACTTCAGTTTTTCCCAAAAGGCATATTTTCCAATTCTCTCAACATTCTCTTCACACAGGATATTCTTTAGGAGTTTGGGGTTTGTTTTTTCAAAGCAAAAAATTGCCCAAAGTCACACAGCTAGGTAATTATTAAGTGTCTGAGGCCAGATTTGAACTCAGGTACTTCTGACTCCAGGGCTAGTGCTCTATCTACTGCACCTCCTAGCTTCCCCCTTTAAATATCATTCTTTTTTTTTTTAGAAAGAGTTTATTTATTTTGAGTTTTACAGTTTTCCCCCCATTCTTGCCCCCCCCGAAGGCATTCTGTTAGTTTTTACATTGTTCCTTGGTATACATTGATCTCAGTTGAATGTGATGAGGGAGAAGGAAGAAAAATAAAGTATATAAGAGATAGAAAAATTACATTATAATATAACAGGTTTTTCCCCCCCTAAATTGAAGGTAATAGTCTTTGGTCTTTGTTCAAACTCCACAATTCTTTCTCTGGATACAGATGGCATTTTCAATTGCAGATAGCCCAAAATTGTCCCTGATTGTTACACTGATAGAATGAGCAATTTCATCAAGGTTGATCATCACATTACAATTTAGGGACAACACTGCTTGCTATTATGTCACAGTCATGCCAGATTTCTTGTTGTTACTTGTTTCTCCTAGCCAATGTGAACATTCCCTTACAACAAAGTCACCCACCAGTACAATAACTATGTCCAACAACATATATGATATTCTATGCATAAAATTCCTTCCCTCCTCAAAAAAAGAAAAGAATTATACTTCTTCATGTCTTTGGGGGGGTCAAGATTGGTCAATATAGCTATATGGTGTTCAGTTTAATTTTATTGCTCTTTTTATTTGCAATGTGTAGTGTTGTTGCTAAATTGTAAACTGTAATTTGAAAATCCAAACCCCATTCTCAGCACCAACTTCTTATCCAACTTTTTATTTCCAAAATTAATTTTTTCTCTGTTTCCTTTGGCTTTATAAGGATGGAGTTGAAAAATATTGTTTTTGGTCCTAGAGACTTAAGTGAAAATATTTTTTGCTTGAAGCAAATAATCAGAACTGTGAAAAGGGCCTGTGCAACCCCTTAAATACTGAAGTCATTGTATAGAAACTGGGTTATGCCTTTAACAATTTGTATTTTAAAAAAAGGGAACTGATTACTGAATCTGAGAAAAAGAGATTCTGAATATCTGAATTAGAGAGATTAAAATAAGCATGAAACAAAGGGAAACAGAGCTGAGGCAGAGAAGAGACCAGAAGAGTTATTGATTATTCAGATATCTCAAAGAAAATGACCTAGACTAGGTAGGTTCCAAGAAATAGTTTCACTAGATTGGAAAGGTAAAAAGGAACCAAGTTGTGAAGAACTTTGAGGAATTTTTATTTGATCCTGGAAGAGCCACTAGAGTTTATTGAATAAAGGGGTGACAGGGTAAGATCTATACTTTAGGACTATTACAGTTGAGTGGATGATGTATTGGAGAGGTGAGAGACTTGTGGTAAGGTGAGCAAACCAGTACACTGTTTCAGTAGATCAGAAATGAGGTAATAAGGGACTGCACTAAGGTATTGAAAGTATAACATGAGAGAAGGAGGATCAAGCTGGAAAAGTTAGGAAGGCAAAATTGTCAGAGCGTCACAATTAGGGGAGGGGTGAGAGAGAATGAGGAGTTGAGAATGATGCCCATGTTTTGAAACTGAATGATTTATGTGGTGCCAGAGCCCTTAACAGTAACAGGAAAGTTAGGGAGAAGGGTGGCTTTGCTATTTCTTTTCTTTTTTTTTTTTTTGGTGGGGGTAGAAAAATAAAATGTTTACTTAAAAAATTAAAAAGAGAAAAGAAACAGAGCATGCATGAAATAGCTAATAAGGGCCACTCAGTCTAAGACCTGAAGTAGAGGCCTTAGAGTTGCAAAATGTAAAGGGACTAGGTGATGCCTGATAAATCTGGACCATTTCTTCCAATCTGGACCAGGCTCATCCATACCCATTGCCTGGGTCCCAAAGATTGCAACCTTCTAATGAGCTATAGACAAAGGAGGTAAAAAGTCCTTGGGAGAAAGTTGGGGAAGGGGGAATAGGCAGAGGAAGTTCCAAGAGACAAAGGAACTCTTGTGTGAACCTTTGAGCAGAGCAGTGAGACAGCACTAAATTCTCTGAGAGATATGGGAGCACTTGGAAGATCCTCAAACTGGCTCCCATGGCAGTCCAGCACTTGGGGCATGCATGTCCTCTTTTACCACATCAAGGGGCTGACTTGATTGGTTGCTTTTATGCCTCAGTTTCCCATTTCTTTTTCACCACTCTGATCCAGGCTGGATTCAAAGCCACATCACAATCACTGAATATTATAACAGGAAGAAACCTTAGCAAATGTCTAGTTCAATCCTTTTATTTTGTAAATGATGAAAAAGAGGACAAAAGAGATGCTACAATTTGCCTCAAATGAGTTATTGGCAGAGTCAGGGCTGGGATGGAAAGAGCTGGGTCTGTTTCTAAATAATATTCATTGCTATTTCCAGTTTCCAACATTCCAACAGGATCACCAGTTAAGCAGACTGAGCTCAACTGGACAGTCTGGGTGAAAGGCAGGTTCTACTCACTCCTGACTCCTCTGTTCACTCTTCACTTTATCTTTCAGAAGGGACTTCTCCAATCTGTGTGACACCTGGATTGGGACAATCTGTTTAGGAGATGAGTCTCCAGCAAGAGCTATCTCAGAATTCACCAGTTTGGTGATGTACCTTTGAACTTGACCCTGGAAGCTTGTAATACTGCAAGATAGTCTCCAAAAGTCATTTTTGGTACCAAATGTGTTGGGCACAACGACATTCAGTCTCACTGATAGCCCCAATGCCTTGGGCTAGGAAGGCTGCCTGAGTTCCTTCATGCTCAGTGGGGGAAGTTTCTACAGTATTTGGAGGGACTCCTGGAACAAGAAGTCAGGTCACTCAAAATGGCCCAGATGCTCAAGGTCAAGAGTAGCAAATTGTTGAGCTACCTTCTCTTCCTGCTTCTCACTTCCTGCTCCTTTCACTTCTTCCTTGCCTTTCTGCCTGATGATGGCAATGTAGGAAGTCCTCCAGTGTCAAGGAGCAATCTCTCTTTTTTCTGTCTAGGAATTCTAGTCCTCATGGCTGGGGGAAATCGGAGAAGTCACTTATATGGGAATCAGAAATTCCAAATGGAAATGCATAGACTTGCCAGGACCTCGGGAATACTTTTGCACTGCTGGAAGTTCTCTGTGAAGCTGTACATTTCTTCTTATGTAAAGAAGTAGGCTGAGGTTCTGAAATAGCTCAATTTTCTTGGTTTTTATGTGCAGAGATACTGAGAACTGGGCTCTGGACTAAAGACATGGCCCTCACCCTGCACATCCCCCCCTTCTAGTCTGGGAACTGGGGTAGTTATGGTGTCTTCACCCCTGCAGGGTTCCTGCCTTTGGCTCTCCTACATGCACCCCACCCAGATTTGAAGAGAGTCAGGTAAGAAGCAAGGGGACAACTGGCCCCACCATTTCTGCCCATGGCTTCCATGGCTGGTCTGCAAGTTTGCCATTTCTTAAACAAGATAATTCAGACTTAAAATATTTTCAGTGACAATTCCCTAAACTTGAAATATTCTTCACCTTCTATACAAAGCCTCTTCATTCTAATGTCTTCCCTCTGTTATTTTCAATTTATCTTGTATTTGATATTAATAAAAGAGTTTGACATTAATAAAAGAGTTAGGTTAACAAAAGTGTTAACTGTTCATCTAGGCCTACAATCACTCATGCCTGAAAGGAACCTCAATGTGCAGCAGGGAACTCTGGCCCAGGGAAAGATTATAATCTTTTTGGATTGGAAATAAATCTTGTAATTTTTTTCTGTTCTGTTAAAGTGTTTTTCCTTTCTGTATTGGCTTTTGTAAACTCCATTTAGCAGTAACCCTGGCAGCAGACATCCCCTATGTATCCCTTTGACTTTAATCGTAAACTAGTCAAGACTTAACTGTAGGGGCGGCTAGGTGGCCTACTGGATAAAGCACCAGCCCTGCAGTCAGGAGTACCTGGGTTCAAATCCAGTCTCAGACACTTAATAATTACCTAGCCATGTGGCCTTGGGCAAGCCACTTAACCCCATTTGCCTTGCAAAAACCTAAAAAAAAAAAAAAAGACTTAACTGTAGTTACCTTGGTCCCATTCACTTTCCCTTAGCACAGGCCAGTCCATATATATCAGGTATTTACTAAACACCCTCCTCACACATCTCCTACATCAGGTATTCACCATTCCTTAAACACGTGTCTCACCTTCCACCACAGAAATATATTTAAAGAGAGTCTAGTCCTCAGTCCTTTTCTCCTATTCTATGTCACTTTTCCCTGTTGACTATTGTGAAATCTTCTCCATGTGGACACATTCCTTAAAGAATTGTTTATATTCTAAAAATATTTAACTGACTAGCTTTCTCTGTCACTTGTCTATTACTTGTTTGTTGTTACTTTTAATAAATTTTTCTCTTTTTTTATTCTTGCAACTCTAAGATCAGATGATTCTGTGAATTCTTCACCAAACAAATCCCTAACTACAGCCTAGGGACCCAGCAACACTTGGAACTGAGCTCTCAAAGATTTTTCTAGGGGAGCATAGTTGAACATTTAATCAGAAGGCAGGATCTTTAGTAGGCAAAATTTTTAGTCCTTGTTTGTCAAGGGAGTCCCTTCTACCAACTCAGGATGTGTTTCTAGTCATTCATTAAGGGTCTCAGGCTCCTTATCAATAATTTCATTAATTCAGGAAAAGAAACCCTCCTCACACCAGAACTAGGTACATTATCAGTTATGTTAAAAGACCTTCAAAAAGCATGGAAATTCTTCCTATTAAGCCCAGAGGTGTTATCTTGGTGGAATCTGGGAGACAAATAATCTAGCCTTTCTTTCTTAAACTGACATTTTATTAAAAATTCAAATTTGTATCTGTTCTTAAAAACAAGGTTCAGTTTTTACAATTGAAGATGCTTTCTTAAAGATTAGGTTCACCTTTTACAATTGCTAATTTGTTCTGATAAAGAAGGGGTTTTCTTAGTATCTATGTGAAAGGTAAAGTTTCCTAATTCTGGTTTTAAATCAAAATTTAGTATTTACCTTTGTTAATATTTACTATGTTTCCTGAAAATAACACTTAGCAGGAATTTTCAAGATGCTTTTAATATATAAACCCTAAACTCAAAATAAGCCCCAGTTAAGATTGTCAGTCAGACATTTAGTAAGTCTGTTGCAATTCACAATAGATGTATGGAATTAAAAAATAATAATATCAACATATAATTAAATATAAATAAATTTATTGACATTAATACTTAAAATAAATAATATAAATTATAATTAAATCTTTGTAAATACCCAAGCAGGTGCCTTTGATTGAGAGGTAAACAGATGAACTTAAAACTTATTGCCAGATGACCAATTGGAGACACAACACTCAAATATAGGCTGAATGGAAAGAAAGCCCCACCTGTAATCATCACTAAGGATGAGAAAGAAATGATTGAAGATGTTCCTGGCATTTATGTTTTTGAATCCAAAAAATGCCTGGTGCCACCAATGAAATCTTAGAAAACTTAGATATGATAAATCTCTGGAGAAAACTTAATGGGGATAGAAAAGAATATACCTTTTTCTTGGCAGTACATGGCACCTTCACCAAAACTGACCATGTACTAGGGTACAAAAACCTTAAAATCAGATGTGGAAAGGCAGAAATAATAAATACACATTTCTGAGACCATGATTCAATAAAAATTACCTGTAATAAAGGGTCAGGGAAAAATAAACCAAGAACTAATTGGAAATTAAATAACATTATCTTAAATAATGAGTGGATCAAACAGCAAATAATAGAAATAATCAATAATTATATGCAAGAAAAGGATGATAATGAGACATCATACCAAAATTTATGGGATGCAGCCAATGCAGTTTTGAGAGTAAACTTTATATTTCTAAATGTCTGTATGAATAAAATAGAGAAAGAGGAAATCAATGAATTGGTATGTAACTAAAAAAAGCTAGAAAAAGAACAAATTAAACACCCCCAATTAAATACCACATTAGAAATTCTGAAAATCAAGGGAAATATTAATAAAATGGAAAGGAAGAAAACCACTGATCTCACAAATAAAATTAAGAGTTGGTTTTATGAAAAAGCCAATAAAATAGACAAATATCAAGTTAATCTGATTTAAAAAAAAGAAAGAAGATAACCAAATTATCAGTATCAAAAATGAAAAGGGTGAACTGATGATCAATAATGAGGAAATTAAAGAGATAATTTGGAGCTATTTTGCCAAATTATATGCCCATAAATTGGACAACTTGAGTGAAATGCATGAACATTTACAAAAATACAAACTGCCCAGATTAACAGGAGAAGAATTAAATTACTTAAATAAGCCCATTTCAGAAAAAGAAATTGAAGAAACCATCAAGAAATTCCCTTAGAAAAAGTCTGGGGGGTGGAGGGGTGGGAGCCAAGATGGCGACAAGAAGGGATCAAGTCTTAGGCGCTCTCTGATAAAACTTGAAACTAAGGACTCTAACTAAACTTTCGAGAGACAGAACCCACAAAGGGACCCAGTGAGGCAGTTCTCCTACTCAAGGTAACCTGGAAAAGAGCAGAAAGGTTTTGCTCCCCGGGGTTGGAGCGGTGGCCACTGGCCAGAGGGGTGGCCCCCCAGAGCGAAAGAATATCAGCCTCCCGGAGGCAGCCCAAGAGCGCTGGGAGCTCCAGCTCACAGCAGCAGGGGAGTCTCCTGAGCTGCACCCTGGGGAGCACTGGGCACAAAGTGGGGGAAAAGCGGGGGACCTCTGCCAGAGCGAGCACATGGAGCCCAGCACTCAGGGCACACAGCATGCAGCTCAGTCTTTCCACAGCCCAGATCTGGAAACAGAAGCAGGCTGAACCGGTAAGCAGGAGCCCCCAGGGCATGAGCCCATTGAGCTGAGGGAAGGGAGTGAAGAGAGACTGCAGAGCTCTGTCCTCTGCCCCTGGAACAGGACTCTGGGGTTCTGACCACATTCAGATCCTGATCCCAGTCAAGGCCCCCCCACAGAACAGCAGGGCCCCCCCCCACCTCAGCCCCGTGGCAGAGGGAGGCACTTATGGTCATTCACAGACCAGGAGGGAGAACAGAGTCTCACACACTGAGACCCTCGTGGGAGTGTCCCAAAAGCTCAGGAAGCACCCCCAAAAAACAGGCCCAGGCTGGGAAAATAAGCAAGCTGAGAAACAAGAGGAAGACCATCGAGAAATATTTTGCATATGAGCCCAAGAAGGATCAAAATACTCAGTCTGAAGATGAGGAAGCACAAGCTCCTGCATCTAAAGACTCCAAGAAAAACAGAAATTGGGCTCAGGCTATGACAGAGCTCAAAAAAGACTTTGAAAATCAAATGAGGGAGTTAGAAGAAAAACTGGGAAAAGAAAGGAGAGAGATGCAGGAAAAACATGAAAATGAAGTCAGCAGCTTAGTCAAGGAAATCCAAAAAAATGCTGAAGAAAATAGCATGCTAAAAACCAGCTTAGGTCAAATGGATAAAACAGTTCAAAAAGTTATTGAGGAGAAGAATGCTTTAAAAAGCAAAATTGGTCAGATGGAAAAAGAGATAAGAAAACTCTCTGAGGAGACAAATCCTTCAGACAAGGAATAGAATTCAGGGAGATTGATGAATTTACCAGAAATCAGGAATCAATACTTCAAAAGCAAAAAAATGAAAAATTAGAAGAAAATGTGAAATATCTCATTGAAAAAACAACTGATATGGAAAACAGACTTAGGAAAGATAATTTAGAAATTATTGGAATACCTGAAAGTCATGATCAGGAAAAGAGCCTTGACATCATTTTCAGAGAATTACTACAGGAAAATTGCCCTGATATTCTAGAAGCAGAGGGCAAAATAGAAATGGAGAGAATCCACTGATCCCCCCAAGAAAGAGATCCCAAAAAACCAACTCCTAAGAATATTATAGCCAAGTTCCAGAACTCCCAAGTCAAAGAGAAAATATTACAAGCAGCCAGAAGGACACAGTTCAAATATCGTAGAGCTGCAGTCAGGATCACACAGGACTCAGCAGAAACTACATTGTAAGCTCGTAGGGCTTGGAATATAATATACCGGAAGGCAAAAGAGCTTAGAATGCAACCAAGAATGAACTACCCAGCAAAGCTGAATGACCTCTTCCAGGAAAAAGATGGACTTTCAATGAACCAGGGGAATTTCAAAGGTTCCTTTTGGAATGGCCAGAGCTGAACAGAAGGTTTGATCTTCAGATTCAGGACTCAGGTGAAGCATGGAGATTAGAGAAGGGGAAAATATGAGGGACTTAATGATGATGAACTGCATATATTCCTGCACAGAAAAATGACACTGATAATACTCATATAAACCTTCTCAGTTAATAGAACAGGTAGAGGGAGCTTTTATAGTTGAAGCACAGGAGAAAGCTGAATTTGAAGATAAAATATGGTGTAAAAATGGAGTCAATAGAAAAAAGGGAAATGTAATGGGAGAAAGAAAAAGGAGAGGGGGAATAGGCCAAGATATTTCATATAATGAGACTTTTTTTTATTACAGTGAGCTATTGCAATGATATGGAAAGAGGGGAGGCAAGGAGGAATGAGGGTCCCTTTGCTCTTATCAGAGACAACTAGGAGAGGAAGCAGCAATATATACTCAATGGGGTATATGTATCTGGAGTAAGAAGGAGGGGGAAGGAGGGGGGAGCAGGGGGAAGGGGTGGGGATGTGAATAAAGTTGGAGAGGATGGACCATGAGGGGGAGAGTGGACAGATATAACACATTTTCTTTCTTACTTCTTGCAAGGGGCTGGGATTGGAAGGCCTGCCCAGGACCACAGGGCCAGGTGGATTCTGGGCCTAAGGGGTGGTATGGGAGCTCAGGGCTTCTTGGCCCCAGGACCAGGGATCTGTCTTCTGCACCACTCAGCGACTCTACGGCAGAGTCAGAGTGAAAGGAGAGAGAAAATATAGTACATGGTAGTTTGAGAAATAAGAAAGGAGAGAGTTGCGATCAGCAATGGCAATGTTGGAAAAATATGGAAGCAACTTTTGCAATGGACTTACCATAAAGAATGTGATCCACCCATGACAGAGTTGTTGGTGTTGGAACAAAGACTGAAGCACATTTTTTATTATTATTATTTGGGGGAGGGTGCAGGGCAAATGGGGCTGGGTGACCTGCCTGGGGCCACATAGCAGGGTGATCTTTGGGTGTCTGAGGCCAGATTTGGACCTGGGTGCTCCTGGCTCAAGGGCCAATGCTCTGTCTGCCACCCAGCCACCCCTACTATGATTACTATTTTATTTTATTTTGGGTCTTTTTTTTTTTCTTCTTTTTGATTTTTGCAGGGCAGTGGGGATCGGGTGGCTTGCATGTCACAAGGCTGGGTGATTGTTGGGTCTACGGGGCTGGATGTGGGCTTGGGTGCTTGTGGCTCCAGGGCTGGTGCTTCGTCCATTGCGCCACCTGGCCATGCCTACAATTATTACTTTCATTTTTTTTAATTTTAATTTTTTTTTCTCTCCCCTTTCCTTTATCCCCCAAGCAAGTCTATATTCATTGGGGGGTGGGGTATTTTGTTTACTCTTAAACAAGAATATTTTATTAATGTAAAAAAAATTGTACAAAATGAGAATAAAAAAAATTAAATTAAAAAAAAAAGAAAAGAAAAATTTCCAGGTCCAGATGGATTCATAAGTGAATTCTGCCACACATTTAAGGAACAATTAATTGCTATTCCATATAAACTATTTGTTTTTTTAGTTTTTTGCAAAGCAATGGGGTTAAGTGGTTTGCCCAAGGCCACACAGCCAGGTAATTATTAAGTGTTTGAGGCCGGATTTGAACTCAGGTACTCCTGACTCCAGGGCTGGTGATCTATCCACTGTGCCACCTAGCTGCCCCTACATAAACTATTTTTTAAAATAGAAGAAGGAGATCTGTCAAACTCCTTTTATGATGCCAACATGTTGCTGATACCTAAACAAGAAAGAACCGAAACAAAGAAAATTATAGACCAATCTCCCCAATGAATATTGATGCATAAATCATAAATAAAATTTTAGCAATGAGACTCCAGCAAGTTATTACCAGGATAATGCATCATGATCATGTTGGATTTATACCCAGCAGGCAGGGATGGTTCAACATTAGGAAAACATTCAACATAACTAAACATATCAATAGCAAAGCCAACAGAAATCATATGATTATCTCAATAGATGCTGAAAAAGCCTTTGATAAGATAGAACATCCATTCTAGAACACTAGAAAGTTTAGGAATAAATGGAGTTTTCTTTAAAATAATACATAGTATCTATCTTAAACCATCAACATATATTTAATGGAAATAAACTCAGGGGTGAAACAAGTTTTCCCATTATCACCATTACTATTCAATATAGTATTAGAAATGCTAGCAGTAGCAATAAGAGAAGAAAAAGAAATTGAAGGAATCATAGTTGGCAATGAGGAAGCAAAACTTTCCCTCTTTGCAGATGGTATGATGGTATACCTAGAGAACCTGAGAAAATCATCTAAAAAAACTCCTTGAAACAATTATGAAATTCAGCAAAGTAGCAGGATATAAAATAAACCCACATAAATCATCAGCATTTCTATATATGAACAACAAAGCCCAAGAACAAGAGACAGAAAGAAAAATTCCATTTAAAATAACTGCAGACAACATTAAATACCTGGGAATCTACCCCCCAAGACAAACCCCGAAACTGTATGAACATAATTATAAAGCTTTCCTCACCCAAATAAAGTCAGATCTAAATAATTGGAAAATTTTCAAATATTCCTGGTTAGGTCGAGCTAATACAATAAAAATGACAATTCTATCCAAATTAGATTATTTATTCAGTGCTATACCAATCAAACTACCAAATAACTACTTGACTGAGCTAGGAAAAATAGTAACAAAATTCATCTGAGGGGCGCCTAGGTGGTGCAGTGGATAGAGCACCGGCCTTGGTCAGGAGTACCTGAGTTCAAATCCGGCTTCAGACACTTAATAATTGCCTAGCTGTGTGGCTTTGGGCAAGTCTCTTAACCCCATTGCCTTGCAAAAACTAAAAAAAAAAAATTCATCTGGAGCAACAAAAGGGCAAGACTAGCAAGGGAACTTGTGGCTTGCTTCCTTGGGGCCCACAGGGGCAACCTCCCTCCAGGAGGGGAGCTGAGAATAAGGAGTCAAGCCACTACTGCCTTATGCCTCCAGCTCAATTTTATTACTGCTTAGCTATTACATATATACTGTTAGGTCTTCTGGGGTAGAACAAAGAATAATGAGGAAATGGGGGTGCAAGCATTCTGTACATGCAGCAACTTGCATTACAGGATGGGGGGTACATTAAGGAGGAGATGATAAGGGACAGCTGTGTCTAGTGCCCTTGGTCAGTGGGGTGGAATGTCCAGTTCCCAAGGACTCTGGCTCCCAAGGACTCCGGCTCACCTTATCTCTCAGGGCAGCAAGCCAGCTCCTGAGACTGTCCAGGTGGCAGTTTACTTGGAGATGATTTGTGTCATGGCTGTTAGAATAGCCTGTGTACCCACAGGAACTGATGAAAAAAAATTGTAAAGGAAGGTGGCCTATCTCTACCAGATCTAAAACTATACTATAAAGCAGCAGTCATCAAAACTGCCTGGTACTGGTTAAGAAATAGAGTAATGGATCAGTGGATTAAGATCGGTTCAAAAGAAAATGCAGTAAATGACTATAGCAATCTATTATTTGACAATCAAAGACATCAACCTCTGGAAGGGGTACTCACTATTTGACAAAAATTGTTGGGAAAACTGGGAAATAGTAGGGCAAAACTAGTCATGGATCCACATCTCATACCCTATACCAAAATAAGGTCAAAATGTGTACAGAATTTAGACATAACGAGTGATACCATAGATAAATTAATAGACCAAAATATATTCTATCTGATCTAGGGATAAATTTATGACTAAACAAGAATTATGACAGATTATAAACTGCAAAATGAATGATTTTGACTATATTAAATTAAAAAGGTTTTGCACTAATAAAATCAATGCTGCCAAAATTAGAAGAAAAGCAGAAAGCTGGGAAACAATCTTCACAATCAGAATTTCTGATAAAGGTCTCATTTCTAGAATATATAGAGAATTGCATCAAATTTTTAAGGTCACAAATCATTCATTCTGCAATTGATAAATGGTCAAAGTATCTGAACAGACAGTTTTCAAATGAAGAAATCAAAGCTATATTTAAGCATGTGAAAAAATGCTCCAAATCACTATTGATTAGAGAAATGCAAATTAAAACAACAATGAGGTATCATCTCACACCTATTAGATTAGCCCAGATGAGAAAAGGGGAAGATGATCAGTGTTGTAGAGATTGTCGGAGGATTGGGACATTGATGCACTGCTGGTAGAGTTGTGAAGGTATCTATAACCATTCTGGAGAACAATATGGAACTATGCCCAAAGAGCAATAAAACTGTTCATACCCAGCAATTCCAATTCTAGGACTATATCTAGAAGAAATTGTAAAAAATGGGTAAAGTCTTACATGTTCCAAAATATTCTTAGCAGCTCTTTTTGTAGTGGCAAAGAATTGGAAATTGAAGGGATGCCCATTAATTGGGAAATGGCTAAAGGAGTTATGATACATGAATACTGTGATCTCTTATGTATCTCTTTCCATTAAACCTAATTCCTCATGCCAAAAATTACTAATTTGTAAATATGTTTAACAAAATATGTACATAGGGCGGCTAGGTGGGGCAATGGATAAAGCACCTGCCTTGGAGTCAGGAGTACCTGGGTTCAAATCCGGTCTCAAACACTTAATAATTGCCTAGCTGTGTGGCCTTGGGCAAGCTACTTAACCCCATTTGCCTTGCAAAAAAATATATATATATATGTAAAATGCTAACCTGACTGTTGCCAATTGAGGGGAGGGGGGGTGGGAAGGGAGGGTGGAGGGAAAGTTTGTCACTTGGAAATATGCATGCACAAATGGATGAAAATATATTTAAAACATAAGCCTGGTGTTCACAAGCAATTATAAGAATTTAATGTTATCATTAGTCTTGTGAGATGGCTTTAGAGGTCTGTTGGAAGCCAGGGTCTCTAAGCTGTTTGACACATTCGAGGCAAGAAGACTCAAGGCAGTCACACTGCCTGATGGAACAACATTTCCTTCTTCAATATATATAGGTATTCCACGTATACCCATATTTATAGGTCTATTATTGATTGCAAAACTTACTTATCCTAATAGTGGAGTGACTATAAAGGAAGGATTTCAAAGAAATTCCTTGAATAAAACAGATTGTGCACTCTGTCCAAATTTTTTTTTAAATTTATTTTTTATTCTCATTTTGTACAAATGTTTTTCTTTACATTAATAAAATATACTTGTTTACAAAATACCCCTCCCCCCATGAATATAGATAGACTTGCTTGGGCAAAAAAGTAAAGGGGGGAGAAAAAAATTAAAATTAAAAAAATAGTAATAATTGTAGGTATGGCCGGGTGGTACAATGGACGAAGCACCAGCCCTGGAGCCACGAGCACCCGAGTCCATATCCAGCCTCATAAACCCAATAATCACCCAGCCATGTGACATGCAAGCCACCCGATCCCCACTGCCCTGCAAAAACCAAAAAGAAGAAAAAAAAAGACCCAAAATGAAATAAAATAGTAATAATAGTAGGGGTGGCTGGGTGGCAGACAGAGCATTGGCCCTTGAGCCAGGAGCACCTGGGTCTGAATCTGGCCCCAGACACCCAAAGATCACCCTGCTATGTGGCCCCAGGCAGGCCACCCAGCCCCACTTGCCCTGCACCCTCCCCCAAGTAATAATAACAAAAAATGTGTTTCAGTCTTTGTTCCAACACCATCAACTCTGTCGTGAGTGGATCACATTCTTTATGATAAGTCCATCACAAAAGTCCCTCCTTTCTTATTTCTCCACTACCATGTACTATATTTTCCCTCTCCTTTCACTCTGACTCTGCTGTAGGGTTGCTGAGTGGTGCAGCAGACAGATCCCTGGTCCTGGGGCCAAGAAGCCCTGAGCCACCATACCACCCCTTAGGCCCAGAATACACCTGGCCCTATGGTCCTGGGCAGGCCATCCAATCCCAGCCCCTTGCAAGAAGTAAAAAAAGAAAATGTGTTATATCTGACCACTGTCCCCCCATGGTCCATCCTCTCCTCCTTTATTCACATCCCCACCCCTTCCCCCTGCTCCCCCCCCTCCTTCTTACTCCAGTTGTCTATACCCCATTGAGTATATTTGCTGTTTCCTCTCCTAGCCATCTCTGATGAGAGCAAAGGTTCCCTCATTCCCCCTTGCCCCCACCCTTCCATATCATTGCAATAGCTCATTGTAATAAAAAAAAATCTTATTATGTGAAATAGCTTGGACTATTCCCCTTCTCCTTTTTCTTTCTCCCATTCCATTTCCCTTTTTTTCTTATTGACTCCATTTTTACACCATATTTTGTCTTCGACTTCAGCTTTCTCCTGTGCTTCAACTATAAAAGCTCCCTCTACCTGCTCTATTAACTGAGATGATTCATATGAATATTATCAGTATCATTTTTCTATACATGCAGTTCATCCTCATTAAGTCCCTCACATTTCCCCCCTCTCCTCCAATCTCCATGCTTCACCTGAGTCCTATATCTGAAGATCAAACCTTCTGTTTAGCTCTGGCCATTCCAAAAGGAACCTTTAAAATTACCCTGGTTCATTGAAAGTCCATCTTTTTCCCTGGAAGAGGACATTCAGTCTTGCTGGGTAGTTCATTCTTGGCTGCATTCTAAGCTCTTTTGCCTTCCGGTATATTATATTCCAAGCCCTACGAGCTTACAATGTAGTTGCTGCTAAGTCCTGTGTGATCCTGACTGCAGCTCCATGATATTTGAACTGTGTCCTTCTGGCTGCTCGTAATATTTTCTCTTTGACTTGGGAGTTCTGGAACTTGGCCATAATATTCCTAGAGGTTGGTTTTTTGGGATCTCTTTCTCGGGGGGATCGGTGGATTCTCTCCATTTCTATTTTGCCCTCTGCTTCTAGAATATCAGGGCAATTTTCCTGTAGTAATTCTTTGAAAATGATGCCAAGGCTCTTTTCCTGATCATGACTTTCAGGTATTCCAATAATTTTTAAATTATCTTTCCTAAGTCTGTTTTCCATATCAGTTGTTTTTTTCAATGAGATATTTCACATTTTCTTCTAATTTTTCATTTTTTTGGTCTTCAAGTATTGATTCCTGATTTCTGATAAATTCATCAATCTCCCTGAATTCTATTCTTTGTCTGAAGGATTTATTTTCCTCAGAGAGTTTTCTTATCTCTTTTTCCATCTGACCAATTTTGCTTTTTAAAGCATTCTTCTCCTCAATAACTTTTTGAATTGTTTTATCCATTTGACCTAAGCTGCTTTTTAGCATGCTATTTTCTTCAGCATTTTTTTGGATTTCCTTGACTAAGCTGCTGACTGCATTTTCATGTTTTTCCTGCATCTCTCTCCTTTCTTTTCCCAGTTTTTCTTCTAACTCCCTCATTTGATTTTCAAAGTCTTTTTTGAGCTCTATCATAGCCTGAGTCCAATTTCTGTTTTTCTTGGAGTCTTTAGATTCAGGAGCTTGTGCTTCCTCATCTTCAGACTGAGTATTTTGATCCTTCTTGGGCTCATATGCAAAATATTTCTCAATGGTCTTCCTCTTGTTTCTTTGTTCATTTTCCCAGCCTAAGCCTGTTTTTTGGGGGTGCTTCCTGAGCTTTTGGGACACTCCCACAAGGGTCTCAGTGTGTGAGGTTCTGTCCTCCCTCCTGGTCTGTGAATGACCATAAGCGCCCCCCTCTGCCACGGGGCTGAGGTGGGGGGGGCCTGCTGTTCTATGGGGGGGCCTAGACTGAGATCAGGATCTGAATGTGGTCAGAGCTCCAGAGTCCTGTTCCAGGGGCAGAGGACAGAGCTCGGCAGTCTCTCTCTCTCTTCACTCCCCTCCCTCAGCTCAATGGGCTCATGCCCTGGAGGCTTGTGCTTACGGGCTCCACCTGCTTCTGTTTCCCGGTCTAGGCTGCCCAAAGACCAGGCTGCTGGCTGTGTGTCCTGAGGGCTGGGCTCCATGTGCTTGCTCTGGCAGAGGTCCCCCGCTGTTCCCCCACTTTGTGCCGGTGCTCCTCAGGGTGCAGCTTAGGAGACTCCCCTGCTGCTGTGAGCTGAGGCTCCCAGCACCCTGGGGCTGCCTCCGGGAGGCTGAAGTTCTTTTGCTCTGGGGGGGCCACCCCTCTGGTGGGCCACCCCTCTGGCCCCAGGGAGCAGAGCCTTTCTGCTCTTTTCCAGGTTACCTTGAGTAGGAGAACTGCCTCACTGGGTCCCTTTGTGGGTTCTGTCTCTCGAAAGTTTAGTTAGAGTCATTAGTTTATGAGTTTTTATCAGAGAGCTCCTAAGATTCGATCCCTTCATGTCACCATCTTGGCTCCCCCCCCCCCCCCCCCCCCCGTCCAAATTTAACAGGACTGCCTCTCCCTGAGACATACAAAAGGCTTCAACATTATGAAATCTTTGGAAGATACAGCACTGGGAGATGTCAGAATATATACAGGGAAACCAGATACAAGATGGGTCAGATAGAATTCCAGGGAAATTAACAGTTTTTGGCCCCCTTATCATACACAGGAATATATGATAAAGATGGTGAGAAAATAGTTAGTATAGGCAACCAATATGTGAACTCTAACAGCCTTAGAAAGAATAAAAAAGAATAAAGAATAAAAAGTCACAGAAACCGTAGCATCTACCAACAAGGGCTGAAAGGAAAATTAGTTATTGAAGGAGTCAACGGACAGGTGGACAAACATAACTACCCTCACTATAGGTTGTCAAGGGAGCATATCGAAAAACACTACATATGCAGTACAAAAACATAAAAGCATTTCATTAAACAAATTATATCAAAGATTATTATAAGGAAAGTTCAATAACTTTACTATGCAGCAACAAACTAGGCAAACAGGCAGGTTAAGGTCATCACGGTCTGAGCAGGGACAAGAAAATTAACTATGTGATTAATAATCACACTTGTAACCACTACATGATCAAACTTGTAACCATATGAACTATATGATTAATGATGAAAATTGTACACTTTTGTAACCAAGGAAATGATTTAGTTTGCTTGTTTCATATGATTTTAAGACTATAAAAATAAATCTAAGCAGCTGACAGTCAGTCAACCTGCTCCTGCCTATACCCACTTGTTGACTCAACTCATTTCATGGACTCTATCCCTCCTGTCAGGTTCCAAGGACCCCTGGGAGGCTGCACCCCCACAGAGGTCTGCAGAGAGAAGAAAAGATCAAATAAAGATTCCTTCAGAAATGATTGCCTATCTCTAAATGCCTAATATTGTAACAAACAAGCCATTCATGCATGTAAATTAATGATTACATTGAATGGAGAGAAATCAGTATGGAAACTTGGTGAAATCCAGCCTGCAAGAGATTGTGACTTGGATAAAGAATTCATAGGAGGGGCAGCTAGGTGGTGTAATGGATAGAGCACCGACCCTGGAATGAGGAGGGCCTAAATTCACATCTGGCCTCAGACACTTAATAATTGCCTAGCTGTGTGACCTTGGGCAAGTCACTTAACCCCTTTGCCTTAAATAAAAAATTTAAAAAAAAAGAATTCATGGGATAGAGGGCAGCTAGGTGGTACAGCAGATAGAGAGCCAGCCCTGGAGTTAAGGGGACCTGAATTCAAATTCAGTCTCAGCTGGATTACTTAGTCGTGTGACCTTGGGCAAGTTACTTAACCCCATTGCGTTGCCCCCCCATAAATAAATAAATTTTTAAAAAAATTTCATGGGATAAAATAACTGACAGTTGGGTTGCCAGCACACTAGAAGCAGGCTGCATTGTCAAGAAGTGCTCTTTTAAGGAAAGCTCTGTTGTGGAACACAAGAGATTAGGACCAATGGTTCTATAGAAAATGGGAGTGGAAAAAATTTCAGGTGGAATTGCAGGTTTGGAGAGTTACATTCCAGAAGAAGAGGACTACATTTGAATAAATGTAGATTTTTGTACATGAATAAATGCAGATTGTAGTATGTGAGAAATGTAGGGAATTGGTCTTCACAGGGTGTGGAGGGGATCCTTAGGGAATCCATTACAAAGGGGGAATGGCCCAGCCAATCACAAGACTGGAAGAGTCTTCCTAATCCCATTCCAAGGATACCAAACTCCAAACCGGTTCTCAACTGGTCGAGAGTGACCTAGAGATCTTGACCTAATGCTACTGAGTTTGTGCAATTAGGTAATTGAATATTAACCCACACACCCCCTGTGAGGATTGGGGTTCTTTAGCATGTCATGCCTTGTATGATGTGGGAGGAATCATATTAGTGGCACATCATGCAATGGGCGCACCTTTTAGATTGTAACTCAAACTGTGAGAGCCTATGAACATCCAAGAGGGAGAGGAAAGAGTTTCTGAGGACAATAAATTACCTGATTCATGAGACTAAGGTGTGCCTCACCCCTAAGAGTGAGGTACCCTTATCTTGTAATGTTTATCTTGCTAGGTTCCTGAATAAAATGTACAATTTTCTCTCTCTAGCAAGTTTTTCTTTTCATACATTTATTATATAGTACTTGGGGGAAAAAAGACATCCCCTGAAAAGAAGTCCTAATGTATGTTTTGGAGTAAAAATTAGTACAAGATCCTGTCTAATTTTCTGGGAAATACAAGTTATTTACATGATATTCCCTATTAGAGAGATTATGAACTTGAGTCACTGTTCTTTTCTCATGATCCGCCCCCCCCATAGGTTGGATTCCTCTTTCAAAACACGACTAATGTGGATTGTTAAACATGATTGTACATCCATATCCCATAACTCGATGTCATAGGGAAGGGGGAGGGAAAGGAGGGAGGTTGAAAAATGTGGAACTGGAAATATGACAAAAAGATGAATGTTGGAGACTATCTTTGCATGTAATTGAAAAAAATGAAATAACATTCAGGAAAAAACCCCAAACCCCTAAATTCTGGGGTCATGGAGTTGGTAAGCCCCTGTTCATTCGTCTGGATGGCTAGATGATCCCATCGCTGTTTCTTTGCTTTCTGCTATTGGAGAGGTTTCCCATTCCTTTGGTTTGGAGGAAACAGTAGCTGAACTGTCCTGGATCTTTGCATGACAACACTGTTCTGCGGGCGCTTTCTGAGGGGCAAACCGAACCAGGTCACTTCCCAGCCTCTTGGGGAGCTGGGGAGTTTAAGGAGCGCAGCTGGCCGCGATCTGTGGAGGCCGGCTCCCCGCAGCCCGGGCCCCGCCGGGCTCCCCGCAGCCCCGGCCCCGCCCGGCTCCCCGCAGCCCCGCCGGGCTCCCCGCAGCCCGGGCTCCCCGCAGCCCGGGCTCCCCGCAGCCCCGGCCCCCGCCCGGCTCCCCGCAGCCCCGCCGGGCTCCCCGCAGCCCCGGCCCCCGCCCGGCTCCCCGCAGCCCCGCCGGGCTCCCCGCAGCCCGGGCTCCCCGCAGCCCGGGCTCCCCGCAGCCCCGGCCCCGCCCGGCTCCCCGCAGCCCCGCCGGGCTCCCCGCAGCCCCGGCCCGGCTCCCCCGCCCGGCTCCCCGCAGCTCCCCCGCCGGGCTCCCCGCAGCCCCGCCGGGCTCCCCGCAGCCCGGGCTCCCCGCAGCCCCGGCTCCCCCGCCCGGCTCCCCGCAGCCCCGCCGGGCTCCCCGCAGCCCGGGCTCCCCGCAGCCCGGGCTCCCCGCAGCCCGGGCTCCCCGCAGCCCGGGCTCCCCGCAGCCCGGGCTCCCCGCAGCCCGGGCTCCCCGCAGCCCGGGCTCCGCCAGGGACAAGCGGCTCCTCCGGGCGCGGCCTCAGCGAAGCGGCTTTCGCGCGTGGCCTGGTGCCGCCAGCGACCCGCACAGACACGCTCCGGGAAGCCGGGCGCAACCATTCCGGGTTGGACTATATTCCCTCCCAGGCCTCCACGTGTCGGAAGGTGGGCTCCTCCGGGATGCTCTAGGAGACCCGGAGGACTCGGACGTCGGTGGTGGTCTGGGGGCGGGGGCAGGCCGAGGGCCGGGGAAGGAGACTGGGCCCGGGCCGGCCCGGGAGGGCGCCGGAAGGGACCGCTGCTGTCTGGCCTGGCCTCCAGGGGCCGCAGGAACGGCGGCTGCGGCGGGCGGCTGCTGGTGGCGGCCTGGAGAAGGTGAGAGCCCTCGTCTCCCTGTAGTGCCGAGTGTAAGGGGTTGAGTCCCCTCGCCCCCCCATCCGCGGCGTCTGGGCCGTGGTCTTAGGCCCCCGTGCGCGGGCACCCCGTGGTTACATAGGAGTGCAGATCCACCCATCCTCCATTCATTCATCCTTCACTGAGCTTTCGAACTATCTCGAATTCGGCTTCCCCACGCCCCTCCCCCACGGTCCCACTCACACTTCACTTGCCGCCCCTCCCGGTATAACCACCTTCCTTCCTCACCCCATACAGACAAGATCCCAGAAAAACATCCCTGTGTCCAAACTTCCCCTTGCCTTTTGGGAGCCCCCCAGGCAGCCCCCCTGCTCCTTAAGCACTCCTCCTTGCCTTTCTTTGAGTCTTCAACCAGGCCCTCCCCGAACCACACATATAAGTCCCGTTACACACATACGTCCCTTCCCTTCTTACACTCTCTCTCTCGTGCCAACCCCTACCCCATGAGAAACTTATACACTAGGCTTTCCTCCCATTCTCTCCATTTTCTGGTCCATGAGACTTGAAGTGCCGAGCTTATTGTCAGCAAGTACATGGGTGCAAATCCCACTAATCTACTTTTTTTAGTTGTGTGGGGCTTACCAACTGTATGACCCCAGGTGCTCTGAACTTCAGTTTTCTCATTTGTAAAATGGGAATAATAACACTTGCACAACTTCACAGGATAAATAAAATAAGGTAAGAAGAATAAAGTGTATAAAGCACTCTGTAAATAAACATCCCCACACAAAACTGAATCCCTGACCATTCCCTAATAACAGCATCCCTTTTCTTCTTACCATCTTGAGGTCAGATTAAACATGTCCTTTCCATCCTATTGATATCAAAACTCTTTTTCCAGGACTTTCATCTTTGCATGTTTCTTCACTGAAACAGAAATCCCTGTTTCAAGAACCCAATATAGTGAAGGCAAATGGCTAGGTTTCTTACTCAGGAGGAAGCCAAGAGACTGGTCTTCTCACAGGAGAATTTCTACAAAGATCAGATACTGGAAAATGATGGAAATATGAGTGCATTGGGTAAGTATTCACTCTCCTGATCCATAATTCACTTGGACTTTCAGATATCATTTTTAAAATTAAAAAAAATAAAAACAAAAACCCTAAGATCAGGATGGGAATTTGATCTAGAGAGATCACTTTAGATTGGGATCAAGAACTATAGATTTCCAGGTCTTCATGTGGTCCAGAGGCTAGATATTTTAGTCCCTGATACCAAGGTGTTTGGTCTAGTGAATGAAAAATTGGGAAATGAGTGATTCTTTAATTTCTTCCTTAGTCTGTACCTTCCCTTATGAGTCTTTCAAGAAAGAGCCTTTTTTTTCAATGTGATGATTCACTGCAAAGACTTGGGCTCAGTTTTTTGGAGGGCTTTAGGGCAGTACTATAGTACTGGCTATCTTCTGCCTCTGAGAAAGATTCTTTCCATTAAAAGAATCATAGACATTAGAATGATTGGGAGAGCTCTCATAAGGTTGTCCCCCTTCATTTTACAGTTGAAGACAGTAAGGCCAAGAGAGGAAATGACTTGCCCAAGGTACCATTGTCAAGAAATAGCAGATTCAGTATTTGAATGCAGGTTCTCTGACTCCAAAACTAATCTTTTTTTCTATTACAATAATCTGTTTCTCCCTCCCAATTGGAAGGGTTATGTTAGTTCAAGTTTGGAAGATGCCTTTTGCCCCTGTTGGTGACCATAGCCTAATCTTGCCATTCATTTCTTTGTGTATGTGATGAAAAAAATGGGGGATTTGGCAATAATGTATAGTGAATTTTGCTTCAAGGATCAGAAATTTCCAGATCTGAGGATCTGGAACCTATTATTGGAATTTATACAGATTATGCTTTTCCCTCCACTCTCTTCTTCCTCTTTTATACTTCATAGTCCCCCTCTCTTTCAGTAATAACCTTCTCTTACATCAGCTAGAGTTCTACATTGAACAGGTGGACTTTCATCAATGTGTGGTGGAAGTTATTCAGTAGTTACATGGGGTGCAATAAAAAAGGTTAAAAGCCAGTTCTTTTGAGGCATCTCCATCTCAGATCTTTTTTTTTATCACTTTATTTTATTTTTTATTCTCATTTTGTACAAATGGTTTTTTAACATTAATAAAATATTCTTGTTTAAGAGTAAATGAAATACCTCCTCCCCCCATAAATATGGACTTGCTTGAGTGATAAAGTAAAGGGGAGAGAAAAAAAATTAAAATTAAGAAAAAATAATGGTAATAATTGTAGGTATAGCCAGGTGGCGCAATGGATGAAGCACCAGCCCTGGAGCCACGAGCACCAGAGCCCACATCCAGCCCCGTACACCCAACAATCACACAGCTGTGTGACATGCAAGCCACCCGATCCCCACTGCCCTACAAAAACCAAAAAGAAGGAAAAAAAAAGGCCCAAAATAAAATAAAATAGTAATAATAGTGGGGTGGCTGGGTGGTGGACAGAGCATTGGCCCTTGAGCCAGGAGCACCCAGGTCCAAATCCAGCCTCAGACAACCAACAATCATCTTGCTATGCATCTCCAGGCAGGCCACCCAGCCCCATTTGCCCTGCACCCTCCCCCAAATAATAATAATGAAAAATGTGCTTCAGTCTTTGTTCCAACACCAATAACTCTGTCGTGGGTGGATCACATTTTTCCAGCGTTACCACTGCTGATCACAACTCCCTCCTTTCTTATGTCTCCACTACCATGTATTATATTTTCTCTCTCCTTTCACTTTGACTCTGCTGTAGGGTAGCTGAGTGGCGCAACAGACAGATCCCTGGTCCTAGGGCCAAGAGGCCCTGAGCACCCATATCACCCCTTAGGCCTAGCATCCACCTGGCCCTATAGTCCTGGACAGGCCTTCCAATCCCAACCCCTTGCAAGAAGTAGAAAAGAAAATGTATTATATCTGACCACTCTCCCCCCATGGTCCATCACTCACATCCCCACCTTCCCCCTGCTCCCCCCTCCTTCTTACTCCAGATGTCTATACCCCATTGAGTATATATGCTGTTTCCTCTCCTAGCCACCTCTGATGAGAGCAAAGGTTCCCTCATTCCCCCTTGCCTCCCCTCCTTCCATATCATTGCAATAGCTCATTGTAATAAAGAAAAATCTTATTATATGAAATATCTTGGCCTATTCCCCCTCTCCTTTTTCTTTCTCCCATTTCATTTCCCTTTTTTTTCTATTGACTCTATTTTTATACCATATTTTATATTCGAATTCAGCTTTCTCCTGTCCTTCAACTATAAAAAGCTCCCTCTACCTGCTCTATTAACTGAGAAGGTTCATATGAGTATTATCAATGTCATTTTTCTCCATCTCAGATCTTGAACTCTTTCTAGATTGTGATCTAGTGATTTAGGTTCAACATTGGAAAAAAAATGAGATACTCAGAGTTCATTCTGCAGTTAACAAAAGGAGATCTACATAATCATAGCAGGAAAAAAGATATTCAATAAGGATGGTCTTTGAAGACCACTCTAGTTAATTCAGCTGAGCAAAGCCCCCTTACCTGAGCTGCCCATTTTGATTCATCACCCAATTGGTACATAGCTGACTAAGGAAATGATGTTAGTAGCCTATATCTTTAGTTCCCCTCAACCAAATAAGTCTCAAGAATGGTTTCAGTACTTTTAAAGGAAAAACTAACCTAATTTGCACAGTGGCAGGAGTTAGGATATTACTCCCAACATAATGCTTTGTGTGCTTTAACATTACTCTGTAGAAGGGGCGGCTAGGTGGCGTAGTGGATAAAGCACCTGCCCTGGAGTCAGGAGTACCTGGGTTCAAATGCGGTCTGAGACACTTAATAATTACCTAGCCGTGTGGCCTTGGGCAAGCCACTTAACCCTGATGCCTTGCAAAAAAACCTTAAAAAAAAAGATAAAAAAAACATTACTCTATAGAAAAGAGAAGGCAAATGAGCAATTTTTTTTTAGATTTTTCAAGGCAACAGGGTTAAGTGACTTGCCCAAGGCCACACGGCTAAGTAATTATTAAGTGTATGAGACCGCATTTGAACCCAGGTACTCCTGACTCCAAGGCCAGTGCTCTATTCACTGCGCCACCTAGCCACCTGCAAATGAGCTAATTTTCAACAGAATAGAGACATGACTGAAGTGGTATTGTAGAAAAGTAGTCTGGAAGCAGTTCATAGGTTGATATTAAAAGGTACAACATTCACCCTCTTCGGAATAATAAGCCTCAACTAGAATGGTATCAATGAAACTAAAGATGAAGGGACAGATGTGAGAAATATTTCATAGGAAGAATAAATAGTACTTCTTTCTTCACTTCTTTTATTCAAAGATTAAAGTTCTAAACAGAGTAACTGTGGTGCCATTAACAGAAAAAGAGAAGTTGGGAGAGGTTATTTGGGATAAAAATTGGGATTAGGGGATCCATTAATAAAATAGAGATATTTCAAAGCCTTGTTCCAGCAATGTATTGTAAAGGAAGAACAAAGAAAACAAATGGTGGGAGTGATTTAAAGATTGAAGATAGATGTGAAAGGAAATCAAAAGGGTAAGAATGTCCTTGGTAGTGTTGATGTGGTTGACTCTTGATCTAGTTTGGACAAGGCAGTAAAAGTGTATTCTTTGAAGTTCATGAGCAGTTAAGAAAATAGTAGTATCTAAAAATGTAGAGAAGAGGGATTATCTAGGAGAATAGAGTGGTCAGTAGAAAGGTCAGGAAAGATGAGAACTGAGAAGACTTGGCAATTAAGAGATCACCTATGTTTGGAGAGAGCAGTTTTACTTGAATTTGATTTATATTGAGGTCAGAAGTCAAATTACAAAAGACTGAGGGGTGAATGAGAGGAGGGCACATGGAGGCAACAAATATAGAAAACTTTTCAAAGGAGTTTGGCTGAGAAAGGGAAAAGAAATAATAGGATAATAGCTTGAAGGGAGGCTAAGTTACAATCTGCTAGAAAAGATAGGAGGGGGTAGGATCAAGGGTATATATAGAGAGGTTTGTCTTGGCAAGGAGGATCACTTCAATAGCATAAACTGAAAGAAAAGGGGCAATAATAATGGGAACATGAGCCTGTTGTATAATATCTATTACCCTGACCTATAATTCCCTGGGAATGTGGGGCTTATTTTTTTGTTGAAACAAGATCTAAAACTAAAATAATCCAAAACTTAAAATGAGACTGGAATTATTTTAATTTGGGGCCTTGAATTATAGACTTCCTGATCTCTGTTCAGGATTAAGTGTTTTTCATTACTAAAATTTTAATTTGAGTTTTTAAGTATATAAAAGAAAGGTCCTTTTATAATTAACTTATTGGATTTATAATAGTTTTATTTATTTATTTTTATAATAGTTTTAAATATAAATGAAAGGGTTTTTTATATTGATAGACATGATTTTATTTTTGTTATTAAAAATGATTTATTATGCTAATTTTTTTTTTTAGTTTTTGCAAGGCAAATGGGGTTAAGTGGCTTGTCCATGGCTACACAGCTAGGTAATTATTAAGTATCTGAGGTTGGATTTGAACTCAGGTACTCCTGATTTCCCAGGGCCAGTGTTCTATCCACTGTACCACCTAGCTGCCCCATGCTAATAATATTTCTTAATGATTCCTAATACTTGCATTTTTTGTTTAAGCCCAATTGATCATAATAGATTTTTTTATTTTGTTGTAATTTTTTTGCCAATAGTGCTCTCAAAATGTAATTTTAATTCTCTACTTTATTGCTCCTCAGTTTGGAAATCAATATCAAGTTTGTCTCCTAGTAAAAAATATGGAATGGTGTGTCTATTTTGAAGACAGGTTTCTTTGTTCATTAAATAATTGTTAGAAATTACTTTAAGTTGGTTTGAACCTACCTATTTTGTTTTTTTTCTTTGTATTTATTCAATTGCCCTTCTTGATACTGGGTTATTTAGATTATTCCCTGTCTTGTTAGTTGTTATTTTATGTTTTTATAGATAGATGTTAATCCATTTCATTTAGGTTTTCACGTTTGTTGTCACTAGATATGTGTCTAATAAATGTTTCATTTTCTCTCCACTTATTGTGAATTCTCCCTTTTCTTGTTTTATTTTGTTAATTTGGTTTGGCTTTTTCTTGTAAAAGCAAGTAACGCTAGTTTATCAACTTTATTAGTCTTTTTTGGAGGAAAAAAACTTGCTGTTTGTACTGTAATAATTTACTGTTCTGAAATTTTTTTTAATTTGTTTCATCTTTAATTTTCAAAATCTCTTTTCCTTATTTTTTGATGATATATTTTTTCATTTTCTATGTTTAAAACAAAGTTAACTCTTTTTTTTGTTTGTTTTTTGTTTTGCAAGGCAATGGAGTTAAGTGACTTGACCAAAGTCACACAGCTAGGTAATTATTTAGTGTCTAAGGTCAAATTTGAACTCAGGTCCTCCTGACTCCAGGGCTGGTACTCTATCTACTGTGCCACCTAGCCACCGCTCCCAAATTATTCTTGATTAAATTTTGTTTCATTTTTATTTTTCTTTCTCTCTTCATTTTCCTTCCTTCTAGAGAAAATTTCCCATTTATTTATTTATTTATTTTTTTGTTTTCTTGTTTCAGATTGTGAGAGTACGACTGAAAAGAAGAAATGGAAGCCAAAGCAAGAAATTTCTGGAGACGAGTCATTTCCGGCAACATCACAAACAATTTCAAGTCATATTCCCCAAAGACTTGTGTCCATAGAAACCAGAGTATGTGAGGATGAGTTAAAGGAGCAAATTTTAAATATTTCAGGAGATGGACTAAGACATACTCAATTCCAAAAGAGAAGGTTCAGGCAAGTGAATATTAACCAAAGGAAAAGCCTCAAAGAGGAAAGTAACATGGAATGTAATGAGAGAGAGAAAAATGTCAGTTGGAACTCAAACCTTGTTGCACATCAGAGAGCTCCAGCAGAGGAGGAATCCCAAAGATGTGAAAAATATGATCAGAGGCTGAAAGAAAAGTCAGAATTTACTGAATATCAAAAAATTCATCCTTTAAAGAGAATGCATCTGTGTAATGAATGTGGAAAAGGGTTTAGCCGGGGATCAAATCTTACTATACATCAGAGAATTCACACAGGAAAGAAACCCTATATATGTGATGAATGTGGGAAAGGTTTTAATCAGAGCTCCAACCTCTGTAGACATCAAAGAATTCATACTGGGGAAAATCCTTATGAATGTAATAAATGTGGAAGAGCCTTCAGGGGGAGTTCAAACCTTATCCTACATCAGAGAATTCATAGTGAAGGAAAACCCTACGTTTGTAAAGAATGTGGGAAAACCTTCAATCAGAGCTCAGATCTCATTATACATCATAGAATTCATACGGGAGAAAAACCCTATGAATGTAATGAGTGTGGGAAAGCCTTTAGTCAGAGTTCACACCTTGTTACACACAAGAGAATTCATACTGGGGAAAAACCCTATCAATGTAGTGAATGTAGGAAAACATTCAGACAGAGTTCACTGCTTCTTCAACACCAAAGGATCCATAGTGGAGAGAAACCTTATAGATGTCACAAATGTGAGAAAGCCTTTAGTGGACGCACAGTATTTCTTAAGCATCAGAGACTTCATGCTGTTGAAGAACTTGAGCAAACTTTCAGTCAGGATACAGACCTTACTGAACATCAGAGCAGTAATAAGGAAGAGAAACTTTATGAATGTAATGAATGTGGTAAAGCTTTCAGGTGTAGCTCAGATATGATTAGACATCAGACAATACACACTGGTGAGAAACCCTATGAATGTAATGAATGTGGCAAAGCTTTCAGTCGGAACTCAGTCCTTATAGAACATCAAAGAATTCATACAGGAGAAAAGCCTTATAAATGTAATGAATGTGGAAAAGCTTTCAGGGGGAGCTCACAACTTATTCAACATCAGAGAATTCATAATGGAAAGAAGCCCTATGAATGCAATCATTGTGGGAAAACGTTTAATCAGAGTTCAGACCTTAATAGACATCATAGAATTCATAGTGGAGAGAAGCCCTATGAATGTAATAAATGTGGGAAAGCCTTCAGGTGGAGCTCAGATCTTGGTAGGCATCAGAAAATTCATATTGGAAAGAACATTTATGAATGCAGTCAGTGAAATAAAGTTTTTAGTCAGTTTGACCTTTACTCAGCATCAGAGAATCCAGCATCAGTATAATCCCATAAATATAATTATGAGGAAATGAAAACTGACTTTGCCTTTGCTAAATACTAGAGAGTACATTTTATGGAACAATCTCATAGGAAACTAAGGTCCTTGAGAGTATTTTAATCTATTTTTAATCAAGAATACCATAATAGAAAGATACTTTAGGAATGGAGTTGGAAATATAACACCTTTGCCTAAGCTTCTGTGGCATCAAAAATGGTATAAATTGAGTAGAACAATCTGATTTCTCCTTAATATCCCCACCAGAGTAGGTAGCAAGTTTAATAGCTCCCCATATACACCCACACACAAACTAGTGAGGTCTTCACAGCAACAAAAGGAGAGGTTGAGTGTGGGGACCTAGTCTTGTGGGAAAAAAGTTGGATCTAGTACCAGAGAATCTAATTATAAGAAATAGAAAACCTCTCAGCCTCAGTTTTTTCATCTTATAAAACTATAGTGCCTATCCTAAGTTTGTTTTGAGGATAATTAACATAATATATGAAAAGTCCTTTGTAATCAACTTAATTAAAACACATTTTTCAACCCTGGAGCACAGTTAATTCTATTTTCACCTTTTTGAATTCCAAATTTAAATACCATTTAAAAATGGTACATAACAAAACATAAAAGAGAATTGTTTATAAAACCAAGAATTCCCATTTCATACCACTTGATATTTAGAAAAGGTTATAATAAATTCCACATTATTTTTCAAAACTATCTTACATGTCTCTACTTAAACTCTTCTCCCCCCTGTACTCCTTAAATCATCCTGGGTTATCAGATAAATTTTTCTGGAGGTTGAGTCTAAGAGAACCTTCTCCCTTGGGTGATTTTGACTTATTCAGCACAACTTTGGAGAGAAAGGATATCTAACCATAATAGTCATGAGTATGATTATGAAACTTAATTCAAGAAACTGTTCTAGCATTCAAAAATGCTAGGTGCCTGGATTCAATAGATGGAAAATCCAATAAATAAGATGATAGTGGGCCCATCTTGGGTCTTCTTGGGGGGGATAAAAAGAGGACCAGAAGGGTGAAGGATAGGTTCTATGAAAAGGCTATGGAGGCATATTTGACAGGCACAGTAATGCCATATCCTGAATAAGTATCAATTGCAGTAAAGGTTAATTACCCTGAGATGAAGGAATAAGACCAAAATAATCAATTTGTTTAATGGAGGCAATCAGTATCATGTCATCTTTGCCTGTGAACACCATTGGGTAGAAGTAGCCAACTTCATGTTTAGTTAAAAGGATCATCTGGTATTGAACATGACCCTCACAATAGGCAAGGACATCAGTAAACCAGGAAAAACAACATTCCTCAGGAACCAGGTTCAAAAAGACAAGGGAAACTATCTGGTTATTAGAAAAGGAAGAATGTCATGACTTGGACCAAATGCCTCTATTTCTGGCAAACATAACCTGTTCATGAAGAGGACTAACATTTGAAGGATCCAGGGAGACTTGAATCATCTAATAAGAAAAGCTTCCTATATTTGGAAGGATCATCTTTGATCATCCAACTCAATTGGAAATTCTAGGCCAGGATAAAAGTATATCATCCATTCAATAGCAACTAGCCCAGAAACAATTGGGTAATTATTTTTTTAAATTTGCTTTGTAGCAAGCAGCCACTCACAAAAACTATTCAATCTAGCCTGTATGGAAGGAGACTGCCAAATATGATGAGAACTCAAGGGGAACTGAGAGACTGTTAGATATGACTTGTGACAGGTGTAACATCCTATACCACTCCACCCCATGTAGATTAGGCTAGTTTTTCCTTTATTTTTTTCTTAAAATTTTTTTGGTTTATTTATGTTATAATAATCTTGTTGTGAGAGTAAAGATAAACCCCCTTCCCTCCCCCCCAGAAAGATGAGAAACCTCAAGAATAGTGAAAGAAAAAAATGTACTTCACACTATCATGTTTCCCCAAAGAAGCTGCTTCAATATTTTTCCCACAGTTGCTATTACTAGCTGTATTTCCCTCCAGTCTATTCCTTCCCACTCGCATTTATTCTATTCTCGCTCTCTCTCTCCTTTCACCCTGGCCCTGTTCAAAAGTGTTCAAAGATCTTCCCTCTCTTCTATCACCTTTTCCCCCTTTCCCTCCCCACATTCTCCCTTATCCCATCCCTTTCCTCTCATTTTTCTCTAGGGTAAGATAGATTTCTATATCCTATTAAGGGTATAGAGTGTTAGTGTTATTGCCTCTCCGAGCCATTTCCAATGAGAATGAAGGCTCATTCATTCCCCCTTGCCTTCCCCCATTTCACTCCATTGAAAAAGTTTTTTCTTGACTCTTACATGAAATATCTTAGCCCCTTTTTCCTCTCCTTTCTCTTCCTCCCAGTACTTTCCTTTAATGACCCATTGATTCCATCTTTTTACTATATTATACTATTATATTCAGCTCCTTCCTGTGCCTTGTCTATATATGCTCCTTCTAATTGCTCTTATAAATGAGAATATTCATATGAGTTATCAGTATTTTCTTCGCATGCAGGAATACAAACAAATCAACATCATTAAGTTCCTCATATTAAGTCCTCTTCCACTCCCTCTATGGTTCCCCTGAGTCCTATATTTGGAGACCAAGCTTTCTGTTCAGCTCTAGTTACTTCAATAGGAAAGTTTGAAAGTCCCCTGTTTCATTGAAAGTCCATTTTTTCCCCTGAAAGAAGATGTTCAGTTTTGCCGGATAGTTGATTCTCAGTTGTAAACCAAAATCTTTTGCTTTCCAGAATATCATATTCCAAGTCCTATGAGCCCTTAATATAGATGCTGCTAAATCCTGTGTAATCCTGACTATAGAGCTATGGTAGTTGAATTGCTTGTTTCTGGCAGCTTTTAGTATTTTCTCTTTGACTTGGGTGTTTTGGAATTTGGTTATAATATTCCTGGAAGTTTTTATTTTGGGATCTCTTTCAGGAGCTGACCAGTGAATTCCCTCAATTTCTATTTTACCCTCTTCTTCTAGGATCTCAGGGCAATTTTGCTGTATTATTTCTTGAAATAAAATCTAGGTGGGGCAGCCAAGTGGTGCGGCGGGTAGAGCACCGGCCCTGGAGTCGAGTACCTGAGTTCAAATCCGGCCTTAGACACTTAATAATTACTTAGCTGTGAGGCCTTGGGCAAGCCACTTAGCCCTATTTGCCTTGCAAAAACCTAAAAAAAAAAAGAAAAGTCTAGGCTCTTTTCCTGGTAATGACTTTCAGGTAGCCCAATAATTTTCAAATTATCTCTTCTGGATCTGTTTTTGAGGTCAGATTTTTTTTGTTTGTTTTTTCTTTTATTAAAGATTTTATTTGAGTTTTGCAACTTTCCCCCCAATCTTACTTCCCTCCCCCACCCCCACAGAAAGCATTCTGTCAGTCTTTACTTTGTTTCTATGTTGTACATTGATCCAAACTGAGTGTGATGAGAGAGAAAGCATATCCTTAAGAAATAAACAAAAAGTATAAGAGATAACAAGATCAGACAATAAGATATCTGTTTTTTTTAATTAAAGGGAATAGTCCTTATCAGTTGTTTTTCCAATGAGATATTTCACATTTTCTTGTAATTATTTTTTTGTGGGGGGTTTGAATAGTTTTATTTTTTCCTGATTTCTCACAGTCATCAACTTCCTTTAGTTCCTTTCTACATTTGAAGAAGTTATTTTTTTTTAGGTTTTTGCAAGGCAAATGGGGTTAAGTGGCTTCCCCGAGGCCACACAGCTAGGTAATTTTTTTAAGTGTCTGAGACCGGATTTGAACCCAGGTACTCCTGACTCCAAGGCTGGTGCTTTATCCACTATGCCACCTAGCCTCCCCCTGAAGGAGTTATTTTCTTCAGAAAGCTGTTTTATCTACTTTTCCAGCTGGTTAATTTTGCTTTTTAAGGCATTCTTCTCTTCATTTGCCTTTTGTGTTGCTTTTGGTCTAAACTCTTTTACATATTCTCTTCAGTATTTTTTTATATGTCTTTCACCAAGCTGCTGATTTGATTTTCATGATGTATCTGCATCACTCTCATTTCTCCTCCAAATTTTTTTCTTCTTCCCTTAATTGCTTTTCAAAGTCTTTTTTGAGCTCATCCATAGCCTGGGCCCATTTTCTACATCTCTCTTGGAGGTTTTGGGTATAGAAGCTTCAATTTTGTCTTCTGAATCTTCCATAGGACCAAAGCAGTTTTCTATGGTCAGATTCTTTTTTCTTTTTTTTTTTTCTTTTGTTTACTCATTTCCTCAGCCTTTGACCAATTTACTGCACTTTGGCTTTGTGGGGGGGGGGGGGGGTGAGGTATCAAACCACAGGTACCTTAGTTCCTGAAGGTCTTATGAGAGGCTTTGGCTGCTCTCTTGCCTGGGCTTATGTGGATGACCACAGGCCCTCCCCTCTGTCTAGGAGCTATAAGGAGGGTCCCTGCTGGGCTATGGTCATATGGAAGCCCAAACTACAACTTGGATTTGGGTGTGAGCAAACTGCTGAGTCCTGCCCCAAGGAGAGCAGAGAGTCCTCTGTAGTCTCCCCTGACTCCCTTACCATCTGTAGGCTGTGTTAGGGAGGTGCAGGCTGGCTTCCCCCATTCCCACTGCAGGTTCTCACCACAAGGCTTGTCTGAGGCCAGAGTTAGCTCTGCACTCACTCTGGTATGGCAGAGTTCTCTCAATACCTCTTCAAGATGTTCCCAGTGAACCATTGGCCAGGAGGTCCCCTCTGCCATGGACCCAGGTATTGCCAGAGATCTAGGCACTCATCCCAGCTGCACTGTGCTGTGGATGCACTGGAAGCAGCTTTTTCCAACCCCCTGTCCTGGTGAAACAGACCTTTTCCCATGGAACTTCTAAGTTGTCTTGGACTGAGAAATTGTATCACTCAGTCTTTCTGTGGGTTCTCTACATTTTAGCTAGAGTCATAATTTGATGGCTTTTGGACTTTTTTGGAAAATGAGTTTCCAGGAATTCCTGCCTTCAGGTGCCATCTTGGCTCCACCCCTAGTTTTTCCTTTAAAGGTATTGAGATTTAGTTGGCTGGGGGGGGGGGGGGGAGGAATTATTGACTTCCTCATCACCTGAGTACAAAGCTACCTGGAGGAGCTGGAAGGGCACCTCAGATTCCTGCCTGATGGATAATGATTTTTGCTCACCTGAATCAAATTAGAGGGCTCTCAATCTATTTTTATCAAATATCCTCCTTAGTATGGATAAGTATGTCTCCTTTTTTAAAAAAAAAAACTTTTTTAAAGATCTGTCTTATTTTGTTCCAATATAAACCTTGGGAATTGGTCTGAGATCAGCCCCAAAACATTTGTTGTAATCTTGCAGGAATGAAATGTAATATACTTGCTAATGGATGGAATGGACAAATCAGAGGGAAGAAAGACTGAATTGACTTTGATGTTTCAGTTGGAGCTTTTGGTGAAGTCTTCAGAAATGATGGTTGTTTACTATAAAGGAATACATAGCCTTATACCCAGAAGATTAAAGAATAAATTGCCAATGGTCAGTCATCCAAAAACCCAATATATACATATATCTTGTCATTGGGGACTATAGCTTAAAGATGATTGGGTTAAATTGTGTTTTGATATGGAAAACAGATTTAGGAAAGATAACTTAAAAATTATTGGAATACCTGAAAGTCATGATCAGGAAAACAGCCTTGGCATCATTTTCAAAGAATTACTACAGGAAAATTGCCCTGATATCCTAGAAGCAGAGGGCAAAATAGAAATGGTGAGAATCCACAGATCCCCCTGAGAAAGATCCCAAAAAACCAACCCCCAGGAATATTATAGTCAAGTTCCAGAACTCCCAAGTCAAAGAGAAAATATTACAAGCAGCCAGAAGGATACAATTCAAATACCATGGGGCTGCAATCAGGATCTCACAGGACTTAGCAGCAACTACATTAAAAGCTCATAGGACTTGGAATATAATATACCAGAAAGCAAAAGAGCTTAGAATGCAACTGAGAATCAACTACCCAGCAAAGCTGAATGTCCTCTTCCAGGGAAAAAGATGGACTTTCAATGAACCAGGGGAATTTCAAATGTTCCTGTTGGAGTGGCCAGATCTGAACAGAAGGTCTGACCTTCAAATACAGGACTCAGGTGAAGCATATAGATTGGAGGAGAAGGGGAAAATATGAGGGACTTAATGATGATGAACTGCATGTATTCTTGTATAGAAAAATGACACTGATAATACTCATTATGAACCTTCTCAACAGAGCAGGTAGAAGGAGCTTTTATAGATGAAGCACAGGAGAAAGCTGAATTTGAAGATAAAATATGGTGAATGGAGTCAATAGAAGAAAGGGAAATGTAATGGGAGAAAGAAAAAGGAGAGGGCGAATAGGCCAAGATATTTCATATAATAAGATTTTTCTTTATTACAATGAGCTATTGCAATGATATGGAAGAGGGGAAGGCAAGGGGGAATGAGGGAATCTTTGCTCATATCAGAAGTGGCTAGGAAAGGAAACAGCATATATACTCAATGGGGTATAGACATCTGGAGTCAGAAGAAGAGGGGGGGACAGGGGGAAGGGGATGGACCATGGTGGGAGAGTGGTCAGATATAACACATTTTCTTTTTTATTTCTTGTAAGGGGCTGGGATTGGATGGCCTGCCCAGGACCATAGGGCCAGGTGTATTCTGGGCCTAAGGGGTGGTATGGTGGCTCAGGGCTTCTTGGCCCCAGGACCAGGGATCTGTCTGCTGTGCTACTCAGTGACCCTACAGCAGAGTCAGAGTGAAAGGAGAGAGAAAATATAGTACATGGTAGTGGAGACATAAGAAAGTAGGGAGATGCGATCAGTAATGGCAACGTTGGAAAAATATGGAAGTAACTTTTGTGGTGGACTTACCATAAAGAATGTGATCCACCCGTGACAGAGTTGGTGGTGTTGGAACACAGACTGAAGCACATTTATTATTATTATTATTATTTGGGGGGGGGTGCAGGGCAAATGGGGCTGGGTGGCCTGCCTGGGGCCGCATAGCAGGGTGATCGTTTTTGGGTGTCTGAGGCCGGATCCAGGTGCTCCTGGCTCCAGGGCCAGTACTCTGTCCGCCACCCAGCCGCCCCTGCTACTATTACTACTTTATTTTATTTTAGGTCTTTTTTTTTTTTTTTTTTTTTGGTTTATGCAGGGAAGTGGGGTTGGGGTGGCTTGCATGTCACACAGCTGGGTGATTGTTGGGTGTACGGGGCCGGATATGAGCTTGGGTGCTCCTGGCTCCAGGTCTAGTGCTCATCCACTGCTGGTGCTCATCCACCTGGTCATACCTACAATTATTACTATTTTTTTTAATTTTAATTTTTTTTCTCTCCCCTTTACTTATTGTTCAAGTGAGTCTATATTTTTGGGGGGGAGGGAGTATTTTGTTTACTCTTAAATAAGAATATTTTATTAATGTATAAAAAACACTGTACAAAATGAGAATAAATATTAAATAAAAAAATAAATTGTGTTTTAAACTCTCCAGTTTTGTTAGACCTTCCAATATGGTAATTAATCCTCCTTCATACTCTACTAGGGAAGTCCTATTTACTTTTAAAGCAGTCATTAGAAACTGAAGTTAAGGTAATGGAGAAAAGATTTTCCTTCTCATTTAGAAAAGAACAAATTCCAGCCTTTCTGGAGAGAAATTTGGAACTATGCCCAAAGGGCAACAAAAATGTGCATATCCTTTGATCCACCAATACCACTACTAGGTCTATACCCTGAAGAGATGATGAAAAAGGGTAAAAACATCACTTGTACAAAAATATTCATAGCAAGGGGTGCCTAGATGGCATAGTGGATAAAGCACCCCCCTTGGAGTCAGGAGTACCTGGGTTCAAATCTGGTCTCAGATACTTAATAATTACCTAGCTGTGTGGCCTTGGGCTAGCCACTTAACCCCATTTGCCTTACAAAAAAAAACCCTAAAAAAATATATATTCATAGCAGCCCTGTTTGTGGTGGCAAAGAATTGGAAATCAAGTAAATATCCTTCACTTGGGGAATGGCTTAGCAAACTATGGTATATGTATATGATGGAACACTATTATTGTTAGAAACCAGGAGAGATGGGAATTCAGGGAAGCCTGGAGGGATTTCCATGAAGTGATGCTGAGTAAGATGAGCAGAACCAGAAAAACATTGTACACTCTAACAGCAACATGGGGGCGATGATCAACTTCGATGGACTCACTCATTTCATCAGTGCAACAATCACGGTCAATTTTGGACTGTCTGCAATGGAGAATACCATCTGTATCCAGATAAAGAGCCGTGGAGTTGGAACAGAGTCCAAGGACTATTTCCTTTAATTTAGAAAAAAAACTGATATCTTATTGTCTGACCTTGTTATCTCTTATACTTTATGTTTCATCCTTAAGGATATGATTTCTCTCTCATCATACTCAATTTAGATCAGTGTATAACATGGAAACAATGTAAAGACTGACAAATTGCCTTCTTTTGGGGGGGAGAGGGAAATAAGATTAAGTGAAAAATTGTAAAATTCAAAATCTTTAATGGAAAAGAAAAAAGAAAAAAACAAGAAAACAAATTCAGAAAAATTAGTAATGTTTAATTCTTGTTTATATTGGATGCTTTTTTTAATTCTAAAGATCATCATTACATCACAATAGAGACCACCTGAAAAAAACTTTAAGGAAGGCCTATTTGTGTAAATTGATTTTGTTTTCATGATTTTGTTTTGGAAATGACTATGCAGTCTCTGGGTCAGCTAGGTGACTGTACAATGGAGTGCCAGGTCTGGAGTTGGGAATACTAATTTTCTAAGTTCAAATCTGATTTCAAGCACTTACTTGCTATGTGACCACTTAACCTGTTTGCCTCAGTTTCCTCATCTTTCAAATGAGCTAGAAAAGGAAATGGCAAACCACTCCAGTGTCTTTGCTAAAAAAGCTACAAATAGGGTCATAAAGAGTTGAACACAGCTAAAACAATTGAATATTAACCAATGAAGCCTTTAGACCTCAGTCCTACAGATGTAATTAAGCATTGAGGGGTGTGAAATGGGGCCCCAAGTATGAGACTACAAGCCAAGGCAGATTCCCTCAGATATTTAGTACCAGATCTATACCTAAGAAACCAATTGAGTTTTGTTTGTTTTTTAACCTGAAATTTGTGAGACCTCCTTTTGCCATATAGATCTTATGGTGATTCTTTTGTGCAAAGCCATTGGAAAGGAGCTTGAAAAGCCAACAGAAGTTTTACACAAAGGTAAATTCTATATTGGAATCTTCAGCTATAGGAGACATGGGGAAAGTCACAAAATTCCCAATTTCAGGACATATACATACTTACACACATTTAAATACATTCTCTAGCAAGTAGTACCAGTTCATTTCGTCCGAAAGGAAAGAATATGACATGGTGGAGTTACAAAAATTCTAAATAGCAAATACACATATAAGTGTGAGAGAGTGCAATCAGAAAGCAAACCAAAAAAAAGTATACAAATAATCCCTGCTCTGTGTCTTGGGGTGGGGGTGGGGGGGTTGCAAGGCAATGGGGTTAAGTGACTTGTCCAAGGTTATACAGCTAGGTAATTTTTGAATGTCTGAGGCAGAATTTGAACTCAGGTGCTCCTGTCTACAGGGTTGGTGCTCTATCCACTGTGCCATCTAGCTGTTCCTTCTGTGTCTGTCTTTACTCATATTTGAAATTACACAAAAAGCAATTTGGAATTATGCAAAGTGCATGCCTTTTCATCCAGAGATTATACTGCCAGGCAAGGAATCTTCCAAGGAAGCAGAAAGGAAGGTTCCACAAACATCTAGATTTTTTTAGCAGCATTTGTAAGCCTGTATATCCATTTTTCTCACAAGACCTTCAGAAAAAGACTTAAGTATAAGAAATACGTATAGTTATCCATTTTCTAGTCCCCTTGTCCTTGAAGAGACTTTTCTGCTATAAATTTCATGAACTGGGGGAGAAAAAGAGATTCTCAGTAATATTTCATTTAACTGATACTGAGTTGGGTGGAATGGAAAGAATTGAGATCACTCTAGAACACTGTGGGGTTTTAGAACAGTATAAAGTTAGAGCAAGTAAGAAATGGAACTGATGCAAAGCAGACCAGAGGAGGATTCAGGCAGGATATGAAGGTGAGTTTGCCAAGCTGGGAAACAGCCAAAGTAAAATAAAGCTGAGTTGACTCCCATCATTTTTCTTCCTATCATTTTCTTGCCTCAATTAAATACTCGCTAGGCAAATCTCAGAGTTCTTAAACTTGCTGCATCCTTTCCTTTTTGTCCTCCCTGTCCTGTTTCCTGACTGGGAGTGGGGAGTGAGTGTGGGTAAAGGAATTCAGTCCAAGCTGCAGTGAATCCTTCAGTTTGCTATTTGAAAGTCTAGTTGTCCTTTATTTGTACTTTTTAATACTCTGCTCTATGTTTTAGGTCTTTCTATTTCAATAAATTACATGACCATGTATGATGAATGAACTGTACAACTGAAGCAACTTTTGCTGAACCCAAAGAAGTGAGATGGAGACCAGGCTATGAATTTTAGGGAGTACATTTTATTACCAATCACTATGGAGGGATACCTCCTCAAAGCACATAGGGCCGAGTATCCAGAGAACAAGGTTTTTATAGTATTTTGGGTGGGGGGTATTGTGAGCAAGCAGGATATGGAAGCAGAGATAGCAGTTAGATATATAACATGTTTCCCGTGACATAGGGAGTCGAGTGAAGTTTACTATCTCATGGTTCCAGCTGCATCTGGGGAAGGGGGGAGGCAGTCTTGGAAGGAAGGAGGAATTCTACAGATATAGCAAAATGATTAGGATAACAAGGGTGCTTTGTGTCAGATTATTCTCAGACCCAAAGGCACCTAGCCAAGTTTATATTTCTGAGGAGTTTCTTAGGGCCCAGAAAGGTGTCAAGGACCCCTTTTATACAGGGCTCACATAAATATTGATATTGTACTTCACTTCTCTAATGGATTTATGACAAAGAATGAAATCCATCCCAAAGACAGAGCTGATAGTATCTGCATACAGGCTAAAGCACACTTTCCCCCCCCCTCTTCCTTCATTTTTCTTAAGGTTTCTCTTTTTTTGGGGGGGGGGGGCGGGGAGATACTGTTTACTTTGACAAAAAGATATTATAGTAAAGTGAAAAAATAAATTTAAAGAATATACAGTATGCAAGACCAAAAGCCATTGCCTAATAAATGGTCAAAGGAAATGAGCTAATTAACATTCTTTAAACACTTACTATGAGGGTCGGCTAGGTGGTGAAGTGGATGGAGCACTGGCCCTGGAATCAGGAGTACCTGAGTTCAAATCCAACCTCAAACACTTAATAATTACCTAGCTGTGTGGCCTTGGGCAAGCCACTTAACCCCATTGCCTTGCAAAAAAAAAAAAAAACTAAAAAAAAACCCCACCACCTACTATGAACTGGAAACTATTCAAATTCCAGAATTCTCAAATAAAGGAGAAAATACTGTAAGCAACAAAAAAGAAGCAATTTAAAAACAAAGGAACTACAATCAGATTTACACAGTGCTTATCAGTTTAAACACTGAAGGAACAGATGACCTGTAATAACCATATTTCAGATGGCAAAGGACCACACAACCAAGAATTTACTACCTTGTAAAATTCAGCATATTCTGTCAAGGGAAAAGATGGATGTTCAAAGATATAAAGTTCCAAAATTTCCTGATAAGACCAGAACCGAACAGAGAATTCAATCCCCAAATATGAAACCCAAGAGATGCATAAAAAGTGACAAAGAATTGGAAATTGAGGAGATGCTGAACAAGTTATGGTATAAGAATGTTATGGAGTACTGTTGTTCTATAAGAAACCATGAATAGGGGTATCTAGGTGGTTCAGTGGGTAAATCACTGGCCCTGGAGTCAAATACTTGAGTTCAAATCCGGCCTCAGACACTTAATAAATACCTAGCTGTGTGGCCTTGGGCAAGCCACTTAACTCCATTGTCTTGCAAAAAGACTAAAAAAAAAAAAGATAAAAGAAAAGAAATATTGAATAGTTGTACTCTAGAGAAGCAGGGAATGAATTATAGAAGCTGATGCTGAGAGAAGAGAGCAGAATTAGGAGAACATTGTATACATTAAAAACTTCTTGAGTTGAACAACCTTGATGGATGCAACTCCTCTCAGCAGTTCAGAGAGCCAGAATAACCCTAAGAGACCTGCTTTGGATAATGCTATCCATATCCAGAGGAAGAAAAACAAAACAAAAAACCCTACAGAATCTGAATGAACACTACATTCACTTTTTTTTTTAAGGTTTTTGCAAGGCAATGGGGTTAAGTGGCTTGCCCAAGGCCACACAGCTAGGTAATTATTAAGTGTCTGAGACTGGATTTGAATCCAGATACTCCTGACTCCAGGGTCAGTGCTTTATCCACTGCACCACCTAGCTGCCCCTACATTCACTTTTTTAATTTAATTTAATTTAATTTAATTTAATTTAATTTTTTTTTAGGTTTTTGCAAGGGAAATGGGGTTAAGTAGCTTGCCCAAGGCCACACAGCTAAGTATTTATTAAGTGTCTGAGACCGGATTTGAACCCAGGTACTCCTGACTCCAGGGCCGGTGCTTTATCCACTGTGCTACCTAGACGCACCCCCCCACATTCACTTAAAAAAATTTTTTTCTTATGTTTTTCTTTCCTATTTCATAGTTTTATTTCTGTTCTCTTAATCCTAATTCCTCATACAGAAAAATAACTAATCTGTAAACATGTTAACACAAATGTGTTCCTAACTAAGAGGTATGAGGTGGGAGGAGAGAGTGGAAGGAAATTATTTAATATAAAAATATGCATATGCATGTGGATAGATGTTGAAAAACTTTCATAATATGTAATTAGAAAAATAAAATAGTAATTGGAAAAAAGAATTAGAAACTATTAACAACTATATGAAAGAATGCTCTAAACATTACTAAGGAAAAGACAAATCAATATGAATGATCCAAATTACAGAAACGTAAATGAAAGAAAACCTGAGACTTTACCACATAACCAGGAAATTTGCAAACATGACAAAAAATGAGAACAGTCTGTTTTGAAGAGGTTATAGAAAGATAGGAATACCAATTTATGGTTTGTAGACCTGTGAATAGAACAACCATTTAGAAAAGCAGTTTTAAATTATACAAAGTGACTAAAACATCCCTTCCTCTAGATTTTTCACTGGAGGTCTTTGACAAAAAGGAATATGCGGGGGTCCAGCCTCCCTGCAGTCCTTGGAACCTGACAGGAGGGATAGAGTCAGCGAAATGAGTTGAGTCAACAAGTGGGTATAGGCAGGAGCAGGTTGACTGACTGTCAGCTGCTTAGATTTATTTTTATAGTCTCAAAATTATATGAAACAAGCAAACTAAAATCATTTCCTTGGTTACAAAAGTATATAATTTTCATCATTTATCATATAGTTCATATGGTTACAAGTTTGATCATGTAGTGCTTACAAGTGTGATTATCAATCATGTAGTTAATTTTCGTGTCCCTGCTCAGATCGTGATGACCTCAACCTGCCTGTTGCCTAGTTTGTTGCTGCATAGTAAAGTTATTAATTAAACAGAACTTTCCTTATAATAATCTTTGATATAATTTGTTTAATGGAATGCTTTTATGTTTTTGTACTGCATATGTAATGTTTTTCGATATGCTCTCTTGACAACCTATAGTGAGGGTAGTTATGTTTGTCCACCTGTCCGTTGACTCTTTCAATAACTAATTTTCCTTTCAGCCCTTGTTGGTAGATGCTACGGTTTCTATGACTTTTTTATTCTTTCCCAATAAACTAAGGCTGTTAGAGTTCACATATTGGTTACCTATACTAACTATTCTCTCACCATCTTTATCATATATTCCTGTGTATGATAAGGGGGGCAAAACTGTTAATTTCCCTGGAATTCTATCTGACCCATCTTGTATCTGGTTTCCCTGTATATATTCTGCCATCTCCCTAGAACTCCCAGTGCTGTATCTTCCAAAGATTTCATAATGCTGAAGCCTTTTGTATGTCCCAGGGAGAGGCAGTCCTGTTAAATTTGGACAGAGTTCACAATCTGTTTTATTCAAGGAATTTCTCTGAAATCCTTCCTTTATAGTCATTCCATTATTAGGATGAATAAGTTTTGCAATCAATAATAGACCTATAAATATGGGTATACATGGAATACCTATATATATTGAAGAAGAAAATGTTGTTCCATCAGGCAGTGTGACTGCCCTGAGTCTTCTTGCCGCGACTGTGTCAAACAGCTTAGAGACCCTGGCTCCCAACAGGAATACTCCATAGTACCATTTTTCTTGTGTGATAGTAAAGAAAAAATAGTAAACAGAAACAAAGTTGATGCCCATTGATCAGGGAGTGACTAAACAAACAGTAGTACATGAATGTAATGGAATGTTGTTGTGCTGCATAAGAAACAGCAAATATGATGAATGCAGAGAAGAAACACTTGCATGAACTGAAGTGAAATAAAAAACAGTAGAAGCAAGACAACAATTTTTACATTGACTACAACTATAAAATGAAAAGAACAACCACCATGAAACAACTTAATCCAAAGAGTCTGCTAGGTAGAGTGTTGCATAAAGTGCTGAACTTTTAGTTTGACCTGAGTTTAAATCTAGCCTCAGATAGATAGATGCATGATCTTAGGCAGGTCACTAAAACTCTATCTGCCTGTTTCTAAATCTGTAAAGTGGAGATTATAATGGCACCTATTCCCTAGGGTTGTCATGAGAATAAAATGAGATAATATTTGTAAAGTACTTTGCAACCCTTAAAGCATCATTTAAATGCTAGATATTATTATTACTGCAAAACTATAAAGAACAAATTTGACCCCAAAAAAGAAATATTAAAAGATACTTTTCTCAACTTCTTTCAAAGGTCAGAGTCCACATATTCAATACATTGATTATACTATCAGGTTTGTTCTTTATATTGGTTGAATTTTTCTCTTCCCTTTTTTATGGTTACATAATTATTTATTATAAGAATAATAAGCAAGTAATAGGCAAGGCTTACATAATAGTATTATTACAATGCAACAATACAATATTATTACAATTAGTTAATAATCAAGGTTTGTTGGTAGAGGACATGGAGAAACCTAGGTAATATGAAAATAAAAGATACTAATAAAACATCTTTAGAAAGAATGAATCAGGGTGGCTAGGTGGCCCAGTGGATAGAGTACAGGCCCTAGAGTCAGGAGTACCTGAGTTCAAATCCAGCCTCAGACATGTAATAATTACGTAGCTGTGTGGCCTTGGGCAAGCCACTTAACCCCATTTGCCTTGCAAAAACCTAAAAAAAAAAAAAGAATGAATCAGGGACAGCTAGGTGGTGTAGAAAGGACCTAGAGTCAGGAGTACCTGAGTGCAAATATGACTCAGACACTTAATAATAGCCTAGCTGAGTGACTTTGAGCAAGTTACTCTTAACCCCATTTCCTTAAATAAATAAAATTTAAAAAGAAAAAAAAAGAATGAATCATACTCTCTCCAAAAAAAAAAAATGAATAGTTAAATCCTGTGAATGAAGCACATTATAAATGAGCAAGGAAGATTCCAACCTTAGGATGAGCCCTACAAAGAGCAGAGATGAAAGGGATTCCTGTTTTGGTATTTTTTAAAGCATATTCCAGAATATCCAGATGCAGCACCACAAGAGGCCCCAGGAAAAAGCTGATGACTAACGGGAATAGGTTACTCACAGGTACATAGATCACCATCTGGTGGCTGAATTATATACTACATGTCCTCCCTGGTAAATGAAAAAAATAATATGACAGTCTCCCAGCAGAAAACTGGGAAATAGAAAATAGATGTGACTAAATATAATTCCGATAGAGACAGCCTATGTCCTAGTCACACTTATAATTCCCTGTTGACATTCCAGCTATCTATCCTTTATGACTCAATTCAAAAGTAATTCTCCTTCAAAACTCTCTATTTCTTCCCAGATTAGATAATGGTATTTACCTACTCAAACTTCACATTGGATATATTTGGTTATACCACTGTGAGGCACTTGGCATACCTTTTAATATTAAAATTGTAAGATTATGCATATATAACCTATATCAGCTTGGTTTCTGTCTTGAGGAAGGGAGAGGGAAAGGAAAAAGAGAAAAAATTTTACAAAAAGGAATATTTAAAAACTATCTCTACATGTAAGAAGAAAAAAATTATAATAATAATGGTAAAAATTAGAATTGTAAATGTGATTTTATCCCCTCATAACTTTATAAACTCCATGAAGATTGGTTACTCTTAGAATTAAAATCATGTGTTACTCATTAAATGAATATTTATTGTTTTTTGATTTTGATAAATATCAAAAATTAATTTATTGTTTATGATGTTTTTATTTTAAAAATTGAAAGTTGATACAAGTAACTAAACTTACAGCCTTTTTACAGCTTAAAAATACAAGTCATGTCAGTCTCATAATATTATTTTATTCAGAATTCATTGCCCATTCATTCTCATTGATTTTTCTTCATATACTTATAGGGTAGGGTGCACTTCATTCTTTTTTGCGCTTTACATTCTTTCCCTATTGAAATTTTTCCACATTATTTTTGCAGATTTTTTTTTAGGTTTTGCAAGGCAAATGGGTTTAAGTGGTTTGCCCAAGGCCACACAGCTAGGTAATTATTAAGTGTCAAGGTTGGATTTGAACTCAGGTACTCCTGACTCCAGGGCCTGGTATTCTATCCACTGTATCACCTAGCTGCCCCCAGATTTTTGCACATTTCTTTGTGTTTCTCTTACATGTCAGTCTTAATTACAAGGAAATTAATTTACATTATGTCATTGCTTTATAATGTAACCATTCCTTTTTTTGTTTCCCCAAACAGGCCTATTCTTTTCTCAGAGAATGCAGCACCCTCTCTGATAAGAGCACACTATGCTGGTGGTCTTGTGCCAATTACTCCCATGCTGTGCAATTAATTCTAAAGTTCTTAAGAGAGACCTTTAGGGTGTCCCAGTATCACTTCTGACCCCTTTTTGAGAGCTTTCCTTTCCTTGTATTATGGTAGTCTGAATTTCCCTGAATTTGTGTTATGAAAAAAGCAATTAATTATTGAACTAAAGGGTTATCAAGACTCTAAGATTTACAAAATGATTACTTTTGTAACTTTTATTGTTCGACTCAAATTGTTCAGATTGTTCAACTCAAATATTTCTACCTCCAGTATATGAGAGTACTAGTTTCCTCACAACCCTATCAACATTGAATTTTATTGCTTCATTTTTTGCTAATCCAATGGACTTGAAGTGACACCTCAAAGTTGTTTTAATTTGTATCTCTTTGATGATAAGTAGGGTTGAGCATTTTTCAAGTAATTATTAATAATTCCTTTTCTAGCAACAATTTTTTTTCTTGAAAATTATGTCTATATCCTTTTCTGTATCCATCCTGAATGAGGAGTTATTATTTTGACTTTTTACTAACATCAGGATGGAATAGTGCAAGCAATTACTTTCCATGGACCACATCTGGCCTGTTTCTGTAACTCATGAGCTGAGTGGTTTTTCTTATCTTTAAGTACATTAAAATTTTATAATTAAAATGTTAAAACCATCCTTAGCTCACAAGCTATTCGCAAAAGGCTGAGGGGTTGTAGTTTGCCAGTTCCTGGTATAGTAAATGCCAGAGTTGTAGTTAGGAAGATCTGAATTCAGATTTTGCCTCAGATACTCCTACAATTTTGTGATCCTGGAAAAGTTACTTAAACTCCCTCAGTCTCAATTTCCTCATCTGTAAAATATAAATAAAAGCACCTACTCCCTGGAGTTCTTATGAGTATCAAATTAATAATATAAGAAAATTCTTTTGCAAACCTTAAAATGCCAACTCACCAGCAAGTTCTAGCTCTATTTTTTTAGGGTCAGAAAAGTTACATCTTTTCCCCTTTGGGTTCTGAGGGATCATTGATGAGTTTATGGGGTATCTCTCTTCTTTAGGCTCGAGTTGTGCTACCCAATGTTGGGTCCAGAGGCTGGTACCCTATTCCATTTAACCACTAGCGAGGGTAGAGCCAAGATGGCGACAAGAGTGGAGGGTGTCCTAGGAGCTCTCTCATAAATCTTTGAAACTAAGGACTTTGAAACTAAATTTTCGAGAGACAGAACCCACAGAGGGACCCAATGAGGCAGTTCTCCTACTCAGGGTAACCTGGAAAAGAGCAGAAAGGCTCTGCTCCCCGGGGTTGGAGGGGCAGCCTGCCAGAGCGAAACAACTTCAGCCTCCCGGAGGCAGCCCCAGGGCACTGGGAGCTGCTGCTCTCAGCAGTGCGGGAGTTTCCTGACTTGTGCCCAGGGGAGCACCGGGCACAAAGTGGGGGACTAGCTGGGGACCTCTGCCAGAGCAAGCCCTCAGGGCACACAGCAAGCTGCATTCCAGATCCAGGAAACAGAAGCAGGTGGAGCTGGTAAGCAGGATCCCCCAGGGCATGAGCCCATTGAACCTAGGGAGGGGAGTGAAGAGAGAGAGACTGCTGAGCTCTGTCCTCTGCCCCTGGAACAGGAGGACTCTGGAGTTCTGACCACATTTAGATCCTGAACATAGTCCAGGCCCCCCCATAGAACAGCAGGGCCACCCCATACCTGAGCCCCGTGGCAGAGGAGGGGATCTTGTGGTCATTTACAGACAGGAGGGAGGACAGAGCCTCACACACTGAGACTCTTGTGGGAGTGTCCCAAAAGCTCAGGAAGCACCCCAAAAACAGGCTTAGACTGGGAAAATGAGCAAGCAGAGAAACAAGAGAAACACCATTGAGAAATACATAATCTATGAACCCAAGAAAGCTCAATATACTCAGTCTGAAGATGAGGAAGCACAAGCTCCTGCATCTAAAGACTCCAAGAAAAACAGAAATTGGGCTCAGGCTATGACAGAGCTCAAAAAAAGACTTTGAAAATCAAATGAGGGAGTTAAAAGAAAAACTGGGAAAAGAAAGGAGAGAGATGCAGAAAAAACATGAAAATGAAGTCAGCAGCCTAGTCAAGGAAATCCAGAAAAATGCTGAAGAAAATAGCATGCTAAAAACCAGCTTAGGTCAAATGGATAAAACAGTTCAAAAAGTTATTGAGGAGAAGAATGCTTTAAAAAGTAAAATTGGCCAGATGGAAAAAGAGATAAGAAAACTCTCTGAGGAGAACAAATCCTTCAGACAAAGAATAGAATTCAGGGAGATTGATGAATTTACCAGAAATCAGGAATCAATACTTCAAAACCAAAAAAAATGAAAAATTAGAAGAAAATGTGAAATATCTCATTGAAAAAACAACTGATATGGAAAACAGACTTAGGAAAGATAATTTAAAAATTATTGGAATACCTGAAAGTCATGATCAGGAAAAGAGCCTTGACATCATTTTCAAAGAATTACTACAGGAAAATTGCCCTGATATTCTAGAAGCAGAGGGCAAAATAGAAACGGAGAGAATCCACTGATCCCCCTGAGAAAGAGATCCCAAAAAACCAACCCCTAGGAATATTATAGCCAAGTTCCAGAACTCCCAAGTCAAAGAGAAAATATTACAAGCAGCCAGAAGGACACAGTTCAAATATCATGGAGCTGCAGTCAGGATCACACAGGACTTAGTAGCAGCTAAGTTCATAGGGCTTGGAATATAATATACTAGAAGGCAAAAGAGCTTAGAATGCAGCCAAGAATGAACTACCCAGCAAGGCTGAATGTCCTCTTCCAGGGAAAAAGATGGACTTTCAATGAACCAGGGGAATTTCAAATGTTCCTGTTGGAATGGCCAGAGCTGAACAGAAGGTTTGATCTTCAGATACAGGACTCAGGTGAAGCATAGAGATTGGAGGAGAGGGAGAAAATGTGAAGAACTTAATGATGATGAACTGCATGTATTCCTGCATAGAAAAAATGACACTGATAATACTCATATGAACCTTCTCAGTTAACAGAGCAGGTAGAGGGAGCTTTTATAGTTGAAGCACAGGAGAAAGCTGAATTCGAAGATAAAATATGGAGTAAAAATGGAGTCAATAGAAAAAAAGGGAAATGTAATGGGAGAAAGAAAAAGGAGAGGGGGAATAGGCCAAGATATTTCAGATAATAAGATTTTTCTTTATTACAATGAGCTACTGCAATGATATGGAAGGGGGGAAGGCAAGGGGGAATGAGGGAATCTTTGCTCTCATCAGAGTTGGCTAGGAGAGGAAACAGCATATATACTCAATGGGGTATAGACATCTGGAGTAAGAAGGAGGGGGGACAGGGGGAAGGGGGAGTGATGTGAGTGATGGAGGAGAGAATGGACCATGGGGGGAGAGTGGTCAGATATAACACATTTTCTTTTTTACTTCTTGCAAGGGGCTGGGATTGGATGGCCTGTCCGGGACCATAGAGTCAGGTGGATGCTGGGCCTATGCGGTGGTATGGGGGCTCAGGGCCTCTTGGCCCCAGGGCCAGGGATCTGTCTGCTGTGCCACTCAGATATGCTATAGCAGATTCAGAATGAAAGGAGAGAGAAAAATATAGTACATGGTAGTGGAGAAATACGAAAGGCAAGAGTGGAAAAATATGGAAGTAACTTTTGCCATGGACTTATCATAAAGAATGTGACCCACTTGCAACAGAGTTGTTGGTGTTGGAACAAAGCCTCAAGCACATTTTTTATTATTATTATTTTGGGGGGGGGTGCAGGGCAAATGGGGCTGGGTGGCCTGCCTGGGGCCACATAGCAGGGTGATCGTTGGGTGTCTGAGGCCAGATTTGGACCCAGGTGCTCCTGGCTCAAGGGCCAATGCTCTGTCCGCCACCTAGCCACCCCTACTATTATTACTATTTTCTTTTCTTTTTTTTTTTTTTTTTTTTTTTTGGTTTTTGCAGGGCAGTGAGGTTGGGGTGGCTTGCCTGTCACACAGCTGGGTGATTGTTGGGTGTACAGGGCGGGATGTGGGCTTGAGTGCTCATGACTCCAGGGCTAGTGCTCCATCCACTGCACCACCTGGCCATACCTACAATTATTACTATTTTTTTATTTTAATTTTTTTTCTCTCCCCTTTACTTCATCGCTCAAGTGAATCTATATTTTTTGGGGGAGGGGTATTTTGTTTACTCTTAAACAAGAATATTTTATTACTGTATAAAAAAATTTGTACAAAATGATGATAAATAAATATTAAATATTGAAAATAAAATAACACACACAAAAAAAACCCACTAGCAAGGTTTCAAAGACTTAACAGTAATGAACACAGACACACCACACACACACACACACACACACACAGCACACAGAGCATTTCAGTCTCAAAATAACAAAGCATCAGAAACAGCACTGCACATAAAGAGAGGAACAACCAGTTCAATGAACTGGTCCTGGCCAGGGTTTAAAGAATATAGGTGCCATTGGAAAATTTCCAGGTCCCCACTTCCTTGCCTTCCCAAATCACCTCTTGATGGTATCATGTAGGATGTAGACTCTGGGCTTAGGGGCAGTGACCAAACCATTTTGCATTCAGAGTGGGACAGAGGGAGTCACATAGGGTGAGTAGATGGTTGAAATGTGTGCTAGATTGCAGATATCATTGTTTTCCAAAAAAATTTACCTATCTTCCACATTTCTCTGCTACTCTTAAGCTACCCAGCTTTTCACAACCTCAATATCAGTTTCTACAACCCACAACCACATCCCCAATCAGTAGCTAAATCTTGTGGGTTCTATTTTCACATCTCCAGTGTCTGTCTTCTTTCCCTTTATTCACATAGCTGTCATCCCTCAACCCCCACCCCACATCCCCCATAACATAGATAACCTCTGACTTGCAAACTGATTTCTGTAAGTGCATGTCTGACCATGTCACTCCCCTATCAGTAAAAATTGCTCTAGATGACTGTAGAATAGTAGTTCTCAATGTGTGTCCAGGGAGTTCCAAGATCTTTTGGGGATCCATGAAGTCAAAGCTATTTTTCACAATAATATCAAGGTGTTTTCATTTCTAATACAGCAGATATCCAGGAATGTGCTGGAATCTGATTCCAGAGAACTGATTGTTAAATAGTATGAGGCAAACACCACAAATCAGGACTTAATTTGTCTTATTGATTCTTTCTTGGGACTTGTCACTTGTATATATCACTCACCCCCACCCCAAAACTGTTTCTTAAACATTTAGCAGTATATATCTAGATAAAACCTACCTAAATAAAATTCTTTCGAGAGGAAGAGGAGAGGAGTGTTTCTCAATGGTTTTTAAGACTGTAAAGAGTTCCTTAGAACCTATACAGTGGGATTTAGGAGAGGAGATTCTGTCAAGGGCTGTGGTGTATGGGAGAGGGAGCAAGGATAGACCATCCAGAGTTCTGGAAGAATTATGGGATTTAGAACTAAAAGGCACCATAGGAGCATCTAGGTGGTGCAGTAGATAGAGCATGGGCCCTGGAGTCAGGAGGACTTGAGTTCAAATTTGAACTCAGATACTTAATAATTACCTAGCTGTGTGACCTTGGGGAAGTCACTTAATCCCACAGCTTTGCAAAAATAAAAACAAATAAATAAAAGGTACCTAAGTGACTAGATAGGATTATTAACCTGGGATCCATTAACTTTTTGTTTGTTTTTGTAAGGCAATGGGGTTAAATGACTTGTCCAGGATTACACAGTAAGGCAATTATTATTCCTTGTCTGAGTTCACATTTGAACTCAGGTCTTCCTGACTCCCGGACCAGTGCTCTATCTGCTATGCCACCTGGATTCCCTTCCATTAACTTAAAAAAATTTTTTTTAATAATTATGTAAGGATATAAGTGAGCCCTCCATGTAGATAAAGGGATCTACTCATAAAGGGGATTCATTTTCTAGTAAGATGTTGTCATTGGGTGGATTGAAGGGATACAAAATAGACTTCTTTAGTCTTTTCTCCCTCACTCTTCTCTAAGGGAGACTTTAATTCCTAGTAGGAGGGAAAGCAGGAGGTTGGGGCAGGAGGCTTACTCCTCTGCTCTCCTCCGAGGGAGAAGGTACCAGGCTAGCATCTTATGTATATGTTCCCTTATTGTTTATCTAGGGTTTATGACTGGGTTTCATCTAACTTTTGATCGCTTTGTCATCTGAGGTAGAGAGGGACCCTAAGCTTGACCCTTTTCTCACCTAATACTACTTAAAAACAATGAACATTTCAAATTGCAAAGAAACCCATCTATCCAACTCACATTGTAGAAGCAATATAACTCCATGTCCCATGCAAGTGAGATGAGTTTAGCTATATAATCTATGTATGTGTGTACATATACATATATGTGTTCATGTACACACATACATTACAGGTATTAAGACTATCCTCAAGACTGAACTAGCTAAAAGAATTAAGGGTTCAATTGATACCTCTTTGTCCTCACCTGAGTGAAGCTCCTGATGCTCATTCTTCATGATTGATGGAGAGCAATGGACACCTCAGGCAAAGGAGTTTTGCTCAGCTAAATCAACTGAAGATGTCCTCAAAGCTGCTCCCCTTGATGAATATATTCCTCCTGCTATGGCCAAATGAATCTCTTTTTGCTAACTGTTGGGAGACCAACAAATGTAGGTGCATTTTACTTCAATTTCAAATCTAGAAGAGTGGCCTGAGTAAGATATAGCCCAGAATAACCTTCATTTTATAGATCAGAGGATCATAGATTTAGAGCTAAAAGGGACCAAAAAAAGAAAATGCTTGTTTGACCTCACCTTCAATAATGAAGCAAATTCAGATAATGTTCAATCATTTCAGTTGTCTCCAACTCTCTATGATCCCATCTGGGATTTTCTTAAAAAAAAAACTACAGTAGTTTGCCATTTCTTTCTCCAACTCATTTTACAGGAAACTGAGGCAAAAGGGTTAAGTAATTTGCCCTTGGTCAAATAGCTAAGTAATTATCTGTGACCAGATCTGAACTCTAATCTCAGCAGTCCATCCACTGTACCATCTAGTTACTTAGGTAGAAAGAATTAAAAGGAGGTTTATTAGGTATGCCAAGGCAAAAGCCAGCTAACAATTTTAAACTGCCCTGTTGCTTTTTTAGACAACTTTTCTTAACAAGAACAAGGCAATCCTGATAGGTACACTTGCCCAAAAGGGCAAGGGCCATTGTGTCTCAGCTCTTTCCACATTGCCACATCTAGGAAAATAAGGTTAGAGATAAAGGAGATAGGATAAAAGCATATACTGACTAGAAGGTAACATAAAGAAAGAGATGATAGGAATAAAGTACATGCCAACTCTCTTAACAGACTGGATAATATATATGGAAATACAAGCAAGACTGGAAACAATGAGTCACTAGACTGACTCAGCACAAATCTCAAAAGCCCTTCCCCCTACATAATAGGACATTGAAGCACAGATAATGTCTCTCCAAGGATCATTCCACAGTAAGGTTTTAAGATGGAATTGGTATCTAGATATTGCAGATTCCAAATCCAGTAATTTTTCTAGTTCTAGGAGTAAATCTTAAATCCTAAATCTTTACACCATTCAGGGTAGGCTAGTTTTCCTTAAAAGGTATTTAAACTAAAGTTTTAAAAATAAATGTTAAAACTTGTTTTCACATATAACCAGAAAAAAGTCAAAATTAAATTTTAAACATACAGTAAGATATCATTAATTTCATTTAAAAAAAGGTATTTAAGACGTCAGGACTTAATTGTCTCATGGGACTAAATTCAGGCTGTCAAAATAGTTTCCCAATGACCAGAGTACCAAAAAGCCTACTCCTTCCCCAGCCTGAACAGCATTAGACAACATAGTGATGCAGGGGAAAGATGAAGAGAATTGTGAAGATGTAAATTGCCTAGAAGTAGAGAATTATGATTGTAACAAAAGCAATTTATAATTTTAAAGGCTGCTCAAATTGGGTGGAGACACCCATTCTTTTTTTTTTTTTTAGGTTTTTGCAAGGCAAATGGGGTTAAGTGGTTTGCCCAAGGCCACACAGCTAGGGAATTATTAAATGTCTGAGACAGGATTTGAACCCAGGTACTTCTGACTCCAAGGCCGTTGCTTTATCCACTACGCCACCTAGCCACCCCTGAGATACCCATTCTTGATGTACCATTGATTCACTGTTTAGTGTAAAATTCGTATCCTGATCTCCTTAGGCTTTACCTTCTACCTAATTCCCGAATCCAGTAGAGGGGGAAGGGAGTTCACCTTTTGCCCTCTGGATGAAAGGCAAGACATAAAAACCTGGGTTGGACCCTGGCTCAGTGCCACAAGTCTTCTCTGACCTAGGCCCAGTCAATGCTGCTTGGCTGTTCTGTTAATTTCTCTCTCTCTCTCTCTCTCTCTCTTGCTGTTGTTACATCCCTATGTCCCCTATAGCTTGTAACCTTTTTAATAAATTTTTGTTTTATTTTCACTCTTGCTTTCTTGAGTCTGAATGATTCCTCATAGGCCCAACTCAAGTAGACAGCGTCTACAATAGGGTCAAGGAAGTTATACCTAAACTGCATGCTCTATCATTCCTGAATATAGTTGATAGGGGAGGTAGGTGGCAATGAGGATATAGAGCACTGGCCCTGAAGTCAGGAGGACCTGAGTTCAAATCCTACCTCAGATAATAAATACCTAGCTGTGTGGCCTTGAGCAAGTCACATAACCTCATTGCCTTGCAAAAAAACCTAAAAAAAAATACTGAATATAGTTGATCCTTGATATGGTTAAAAACCCTACTTTTGTTCATTGTTGAATAATCTTAATCTGTAAGAATTTCACTACAATATCAAATTTGAACTACAAGACTGACCTGTTTCAGGTTGGGCCTATTATGCTACTAGATAAGACTAAAGCCCAGTTTGGGAAAGTGACTTGCCCAAATTTACCCAAGTTGCAAAATCAGGATTTGTTTGTATTCACTTCTCTCTTCATTGCTTTGAGTTAGCAAAGGTAGTTAGAAAATGGAAAGTAATTTGGTGAAGAATTTCAGTGGAATCAAGAATCCCAAACTGGACCAAGGGGGAAAGAATTGGCTAATAAAGTACAATAGAGTTCAATCCAGTCAAGATACTTGGCTTCAACCTCTTGAGATTTACTAGTTGTGAGAACATGGGCAAGTCATTTAATCTCTGGGCTCCAGTTTGCTAATCTATAAAATGGCAGCTAGTGGCACAATGGAGAGTGCTGATCCTGGGGAGGGGAGGGTGGCGGAGGGGAACCTGTTTCAGTCTTGTCTTACTTAACCCTGAACAAATCACTTTACCCTGTTTGTCTCAGTTTGCTCTTTTGTAAAATGAACTGGAGAAGGAAATGGCAAAGCACCCTAGCATCTTTGCTACAAAAACCCTAAATGGGGTCACAAAGACACGACTAATCAACAACAATAAAAGTGGAGTTAATCACATACCCACAGTTCATTTCACAGGGTTATTATAGAGGAAAAATGCTACATTAACTTTGAAACACTATCCCAACTCTAAATTCTATAATTCTAATACTCCTAATACAGTGAAGAGGATGGTCATGAAATGATTACCTTATCTAGAGGATCTTCATAAGCTATATGAGGGGCCCCTGCGGATCTGACTCACATAAGAGCTGGAAATATGTTCAAGAGTCCTAAGGAACATTGGTTCTGTCACATCAGAACTGTTAACACTCTTCTGGGGAAGACAAAGTGGCAGTGACTGAGGGAACAATAAATGGGTGGTAGCAGATGGAAGCAGCAGATGCCAGGCAAGGTAGTAATAGAAGAGGAGTTCCTCGACTAAGGTGAGGAACTGCAGGAATTGAGGAATTATTCAAGCAGCAGAACTGCAGCATTAACAGAGTTTTAATATTCTTTATTGTGTATAATAAATATGCTAAGAACTGAGGATTTCTACATAAGTGTTAGAAACAAGACAAATTTAGATGCAATAGGCAAGCCTAGGTTGTAGAGAAAAAGAAGATATTAAAAATATTATTTTTTGAAATACCTCAGAAATTTGTTTTGTTTTATTGATGGTTTTTGTTTTTACACAACTTTCATTTAAAAATATATTCTTTGGGTGGCTAGGTGGCTAGTGGATAAAGTCTAAAAGCCTTGGAATCAGGAGTACCTGGGTTCAAATCTGATCTCAAGACACTTAATAATTACCTAGCTGTGTGGCCTTGGGCAAGCCACTTAACCCCATTTGCCTTGCAAAACATATATATATATATATATATATATATATATATATATATATATATATATATATATATATATATATATATACTTTTCCCTTCCTAGTGTGTCTGTGATTGTACCAAAGGTTGAAAAAGAAAAAGTTCAGCAAAACCATCAGATATATTGCCCTCACCTGATGGCTTATGCTACAAACCACACCCATCTTCCCAGCCTCTGCAAAGAAGGGAGGAAGGTTCATTTTCTTAACTGTCTTCTAGTGCCAAGTTTTGATATTATAATGAACCAGCATTTTATTTCATTTTGTTGTAGTTCATTCTGTATGTTATTTTACTGGCTCTGTTTATCCTGTTCTGCAGTTCACCTGTCTCTTCTTATGAGATGAAAAAGGACTCTTGAAGGGCCCACAATTAATCCAGTCCTGAACCTCCTACAGCAACTATTTATTTGATGAAAAGAAAGCTATAAGTGTTTGAGACCTTGAGTGGCCCATTTTTATCTCATAACATGCTTCAGACTACGAGGCGTCTATTTGCATATGAAAGTCATGAAACTAGGCTGAGGTTTAGTAGAGACAATGGACTTGCCTCTGGGAGTGTCCAGTCTTCAACTTGGCTAGAGGAAAGGAGAGGGGAGGGGAGGAAAGGGATTCTTGATTTTGCTCCTCTTTTTATATTGGATAACTCAAATGGGCCATTCAAAATGTTAAGCCTTTTACATCTTTCCTTTCATCAAGTGGAGTAGGGGACTTACCTGATCAGAGATCCTGTAATCAACACCTCCCCTAAGCATCTTTCATGTTTGTTTTTTCTTATGGTACAGAGATATTCCTAGTATCATAACTTGTTAGCTAGTCTCTAGTTGTAACCTTTGTTTCCAGTTGTTTCATTTTGTTTTGGTGTTTTTACTATAATCACCCCTTCTTAATTCCAAAGTCTTCCTTGTGTCTATTTTGATTTATATTATATATATATAGCTTGCTTTGTCTCCCAATTAGATTATAATCTCCTTATTATATCCCCCTTAGTTAGAACAGTGCCTGGTGCATAGTAGGAACTTAATAAATATTTACTGATTGATTGTTATAAAGATGACCCTGATATATATGGAAACTATTTTCCTATCTTTGACCTCCTTGAGATATATACCTAAGCAATGGTATCTCTGAGTCAAAAGCATTTTTTAGTATCTTTTAAAATATAATTACAAATGGCTTTCAAGAATGATTTCATTTTTGGGTGGATTGCTTTTTTCTAGCAATAAGGGTCAAATGTGTATGTAGGTTCCAGTAAAGCCCCCTTCTAAAATTTAATCATATTCACATAAGTTATACTTAAATATTACTTCAAGGTTAATAAAACACTTTCCTCACAATAATACTCTGAAGTAAGTATAATCTCCATTTAATAGATGAGGAAGTCAAGTTTGTCAGATTTGGATTTTCAAAGTCTTGGTCAATAAGTTTTGACAAGTTTTAGCTGGAAAGGACAAGATCCATTGATGTGATCTGAGAACAAACCATGAGACCCACTGACAGTTTGGCCACACAGCAACAAACTTTTCAGTTAAACCATTCTCAAAGACCACCCACCTACCAAGTTGTGGAGGAGTTGTGAGTTGGATCTGTAGAATTGAATCCAATATTCTTGAAATATTGAAGAGAAGTGTTTAAAACAGCTCCAAAGGACAGTTTCCATCTAAAATTAAATGCAATTCTTTCCTTAAAAAGCAAAATAAAGTGAAACAAACTATAGTATGTCATTAGTAATTGCTTCTAATGCATTACCCCCATCTTTGAAATTAGAAAAAGTTGCCTGTGCCTCTCTCAACCATCTTTCAATCCTTTACCATCACTCTTGCTATAATGATTCTTTGTAAAATTATCAGTGACCTCTTAATTGCCAAATCTGTTCTTTTCTTTGTCCTCATTCTTTTTGACCTATCTACTGCATTTAACTCTGTTGACAATGTTGGCATTTGACACCTCACTTGCTGGATATTCTTTCTTCTCTGGGTTTTCATGATATTACTCAAGGGGTTTACTTAGAGCTATCAATTGTCACATTTTCACTGTGAACATTTACACCTTTGAAAGTGACTTAGACTTTAGAAACAAAGCAGGCTTGTTTTGTTGATTATTTCTAGACTTAAGAAAGTGATGGAGCAGTCATATGAAAAATTGCTCTAAATCAGGTGGCTAGGTGGTGCAGTGGATAGAGCACTGGCCCTGGAGTCAGGAGGACCTGAATTCAAATATGACCTCAAACACTTAATAATTACCTAGCTGTGTGGCCTTGGGCAAGCCACTTAACCCCCTTTGCCTTGAGGAAAAAAACCCTAAAAAAAATTGCTCTAAATCGTTACTTATTAGAGAAATGCAAATGAAAGCATCTCTGAGGTACTACCTCACACCTCTCAGAATGGTCAATATGACCAGAAAGGACAATGATCATTGTTGGAAGGGTTGTGGGAAATCTGGGATACTAATACATTGTTGGTGGAGCTGTGAACTCATCCAACCTTTCTAGAGAGCAGTCTGGAACTATGGCCAAAGTACAACAAAAATGTGTATACCCTTTGATCCAGCAATACCACTACTGGGCCTATACCCTGAAGAGATGATGAAAAAGGGTAAAAACATCACTTGTACAAAAATATTCAAAGCAGGCCTGTTTTTGGTGGCAAAGAATTGGAAATCAAGTAAATGTCCTTCAATTGAGGAATGGTTTAGCAAACTGTGGTATATGTATGTCATGGAACATTATTGTTCTATTAGAAACCAGGAGGGATGGAAATTCAGGGAAGCCTGGAAGGAATTGTATGAACTGATGCTGAGTGAGATGAGCAGAACCAGAAAACCATTGTACAGCCTAACAGCAACACAGGGGTGATGATCAGCCTTGATGGACTTGCTCATTCCATCAGTACCACAATCAGGGACAATTTGGGGCTCTCTGCAATGGAGAATACTATCTGTATCCAGAGAAAGAACTGTGGAGTTTGAGCAAAGACCAAGGACTATTACCTTTAATTTAGAAAAAAAAAACTTATTGTCTGATCATGCTATCTCTTTTACTTTATATTTCTTCCTTAAGGATATGATTTCTTTCTCATTACATTCAGTTTGGATCAATGCATACCATGGAAACAAAGTAAAGACTGGCAAATTGCCTTCTGTGGGGGGGGGTGGGGGGAGGGAAGTAAGATTAGGGGAAAAATTGTAAAATTTAAAATAAATAAAATCTTCAAAAAAAGTGATGGAGAAAATATCAATGATGTGGATTAAACTTAAAGTATATCTGTATCTTTTCAGGGAGTTAAACATTTACCATCATAACCCTGCCTACTGATGCTCCTCCTCTTTCTTCCTTCTTTGTATCCTTTGCCAGCTCATTTTCCATAATGGGCAGTTTCAGAGCAAAGAGCCCTATGAACTGATATTAAAGTAATAAGAACTAGTAGAATAATGTATACAATTAGCATCATTATAGAGAAAATCAACTTTGAAAATCTTTAGAACTCAGATCAATTCAATAATAAAACAAATCGTTAAGACTGAAGATGAAACATGCATGTTTCCATCATCTGCCAGAGAGGTGGTGATCTTAAATAGAATTGGACATGACCAATGTGCAAATTTATTTTTCTGGGATATGCATATTTGTTATGTAGTTTTGTGTTTTTTTAAACTTGAGCATGTAGTTTTACTTTGTGTTTTTTTTCCAACTTGAGCACTTGGAAAAGAGAGAAAATAAAAGTTTGTAACATATGTTTAAATGGGTATAAAAACAAAAACAGAATCAATGAAAAAAATTAACTACTTCTACAAAGTCAGTGGGCTGCATTAGATTCTCACAACATATACTCACAGATCCAGGAAAGGCAATAGGGGATAGTTGTGTCCAAAATTCATTGTTGGATCACAGACTCTACTGGGGAAAATCAGAAGCAATGAGCAAAGGAGATTCCCCTTCACTTCACTGGCCCTGCTGCAGGAGTCACTGTAGCTGGCAGTTTCAGAACTGATTTGATAGCCCCTGCAGGACAAGTTCCCAGCAGCCAATTGCTTAAGTCTTTAAGCTATGGCAGCAACAGTGACCGTGCCATAACACCATCACATTATGGAAGTCCTGCAATCTCATTCATTGGCAGAAGCTATTTATTCCTTGAGTTTCACTTCTATACCACAGAGTTGCCAGCATTTCCCCCATACTTCCAATGAGGAAATGAGTACCAGCATAGCAGACAACCTAAGGTACCCTCACTTATTAGCCTACCCTCCATCCTGCTGAGATCTCCCCTTTCTCTTAATTTTTCTGTTCCTTACCTCTTCCCACTTCTAGGTAGAAGTTTACCACTACAAAGTACCCACTCTATTTCCACTTTTCAGCCAATTTCCCATTCCAAATGAACCTCAGATCCTCCAGTTCTCTGACTGCAGGACAGAAATCCTCCAGCTACTCATACTGTTGGCATCACTTATTTCACCAATTATAATCCCCTCAGTAAGATGGAGAGCAACAGACCTTTCCATCAGTTTTTCCACTATACTTTCCATTGTACCCTAGGGATCCCCAAATCTTGAATTCTCCGTATTCACCCCAGGCCACCTACTCTGTAGCTGAACCCAGAAAAGCATAGGAAGATTTATATGAAGTGAATCAAAGTGAAATAAGCAAAACCAGGGAAACAGCTGCAAAAGTAAATGAAAAGAACAACATGGAAGTTGAATATTGTAAAGTCAGAAGAATCAAAATTGAAAAAAAGATATAAGGTACTCTCTTCTGTGTAGGCATGAATGTGTCAGTGTTTTTTGAAATATTCATTAGTTTGGAATCTTTTTGCCTCATCCCCCCCCCCTTTTTATTCTTTGCTCTTTGTGTGAAGGAAATAAAAGTGATACAAAATACAATAAAATTTTTAAATAAAAAATAAATTTTTAAATAAAAAAAAATTTGCACTACCTCCTTCATTGAATTGTGAGGAAACTACAGTGTGGGAAATTCTAATTGAAGATCTTTATAGCTTAGAAGAAAAAATGCCACGACTGAAGCACATAGTAATTAGGGTCACAAAGCAAAATGTCAGAGCTGGATTTGAACTTAGGTCTTCTTGACAACAAAACCAGCATTCTAGTCACAAAGTTAGACTGTTCCTTCTACTCTAAAGGCACAAAGATAGAGGAACTGCTATTACTGTCTAGTCTGAGATAGCACCAGGGATAAATGTGTGGTATCAAGGGATGTAATAAATTATACATGAGTAAACTAATGGAAATTATTATTCAAAAGTTTCCACTTTTGGAATTGACAGTTTGAATCCTGCCTTGAACAACTCCTAATTGCATAATCCTGTGCAAGTCACCTAATGATAACCCCGTGATCAAAGACATTCCTGACAGACATGTTAAGGAAAATGCCATTCACATCCAGAGAACAAACTATGGATTCTGAATGCAGAACAAAGCATATATTCACTTTTGAAAAACTTCTATTATACTTTTCCTTTCTTTCTCATCATTTTCTCTTATAATTCCTCTTTCACAACTATGATTACTATGGAATAATATTAAACATGATTGTACACGCACAACTTTTACTTGCATGTTTGCAGTCATGGGAAGAGAGTGGTAGAAAAATGTGGAACCCATAAATTTGCCAATGGACAAATATTGAAAACTATATTTACATATAATTGGAAAAACTGAATAAAATTTCAATTTAAAAATAAAATATTCTTGAGAAATCACTTCCCTTATTTGTGAAATAGCAGTAATGTATTTACCACCATGAAATTGTGCCAATCAAGTAAGATAATATATGTAAAGCTCTTTGTAAATCTTAAAGTTAAAGACAGGTGAGTGAATGTCTGTGAAACTTGAGACTTGTCTTTTTGGGGGGAGGGGGACATTTTTATAATACTGGTTTGCACATGCTCTTTGTGGCACTTGGGGCTTTGTAATAGTGGCATTCTGCAGTTCAGTAATGACATCATTGCAAACAGTCCAATATGGCCTTTCTTAAACTTATAGTTATGTTAATCATCCAGCAAAGATACAGTATCTGGGTTATCCAACTGCTGGAAGTCTCCTTAAGGCACAAGTACAATAGCCACCAAAATTCTATTTTATCATATATCTGGAGGTTACATCCCCACAACTACCAGTAATTGAACAGCCCACAAACTATTCCTATTCACTACTGTTGTAAGCTGACCAGGTTTGAAATCAAACCAAGGAAAGGAGTGAAATATAATATTCATCAGGACACCTATGGTTATAGCCCCAAACCCTATCTTCTCTCCTTATCTAAAGATCTCCTTTCCCCAAGGAGGGGTAGAAAGCATAGTGTATTAGAATCAGGATTGGAGTTGGGAAGATCTGAATTCAATTACTGCCTCAGACACTTCTGTGTGACCATTTACAAACTACTTCACACTTCTCTTGTCTATAAAATAAAGGGATGGGACTCAATGACCTTAGTTCCCTTTCAACTCAAAATCTATAATCATATGATATGATATACACAAGTACAAATTCAATGTACTTTGGCAACAGTTTATTGGACATAAAAAGAAAGGAAATATTAAACTCTGCGTAGCACCCTCTTCCACCCACAATCTCCCAAGATATCTGCCTATCCTCCCAAAGTTTTTAGGGGTACTAGAGGAACAAACCTGAACCACTCATTATCACCAATCATATAAAGTAGGGAATTTTCATGTAAAGTATGGTATGAATGGTCTTCACCCCCACTTCCCTGCTCCAGACTTGCCTCTAATACACTGGTCATTGTTGTTTGGGTCTTTGAGTACAGCAAATTGGGGAAAGATGGTTCTGCTCTTGTTTTTTTCCTCTTTTGAGTCCCAATCACCAGCAGTCTCCAGCAGAAGCAGTTTGTGGCCAATACAGTCCAGCAGGGCCAGTCCCAAAGTTTGTGATACATAAGGTTATCAGTAGCCCTGGCTCCATCAGCAACTGCTAGCCACCTCAATTGCCCTCAGGATGAGAAATGCTTAAAAATCTCAGGAGCAAATGTACAAAAAGAGTTACAGACCAGTATGCCCATGCTTAGAACCTCTTCCCTTTCCTCTTTGTCCTTGAGAACACTGGAGTAATTTCCAAGGAGGAACATCTCTCAAATTCTGTTCCACCTACCTCCTATATGGGAACTTCCAGGGCTCAAGTCCACACAATGAGATTATAAAAAAATACTGACAACTTAAAAGAGTACATTGTTATCTTCCCCTCTGGAGAGAAGGGTAGAACACAATGGGTACAGCTTATCTACATTGTTGGTTGGTTTTTTAACTTTAAGTTCAAAAGTGGGTAGGAGGGGGGAATATTAAAAATGGCTGTTTTTTATCTTTAAAAAGGCATCAATACAAGTGTGTGGGGTAGTTAAATACAGAAATGACAAAGATTGATTTCATAACCTCACCATAGATAAGGGCTTTCTTGTTGACCCTTGGGTGTCTAGTGTTCCTCCCTGCCCCTACTTGCTCGTGTAGATATTATGCTGAATTATAATTGTTTATTACCTCAGTTCAAATGGTAACTGTCATTTTTGACAACACACAAGTCATTCCATCTATAAATAGAAGGTAAGCTGTGTGACCTTGGGTTTGTAACTTAATCCCCACTGCCTTGCAAAAACAAACAAAAAAGTTAAGGGTGTTTATTCCATCTACTTCCCAAAGACTGTTGGGAGAATCCTTGTAAACCTTACAACATAGACATAAATATTCTTGGTTATTTGTGCAGTTAGTGTCCCTAATTGGAGTATGAGCTCCTCATGGGCAAGAATGGTTTCTTTTCTCATCCTCTGTAAAGTCTTGTACAATACCAGGAAGAGTAGGTGTGCCAGTGAATTCAATCCCAGTGAATGAGTTAAGAACTCAGAACTGGGAGGGTATTTCACTCTGAAACACTACCCAAAACTATATCTGCAATTGGATGCCAAACAAGAAATTAGACATCTTCAAGTAAGGATGTCAATAGCAAAATACAAAGTTACCTACTTAGATACAAATTGCACTCAGAAGACTGTGTGTCAGTCCAGTCATTCAAAGCAGACTGGTTGATGGTGGAAAAAGGACAGCTGAAAATAACAAGAGTTGCAAAGGTTTCTTTGAGAAAAGACGGAAACATGGAAGCTAGTCTTTAAGACTGTCAAAGGCGTAACTAGGATAAAAATGGTTTGTTCATGAAACCACTGAATCCTCAAGCAAGCAGATTTTTCTCTGGAAATAGTTTAGGAGCAAACAAAAGGTGAGAGCAATAACTAAGAATGTTTGCACCTGAGAAAGTTACCACAAATTACACCAGGGATACTACATATAGTAAAATCTCAGTTGTTTGGGTAGGAGAAATGGAGAGAAGGAACAATTGGAGAAAATCATCCCAGACTGAACCTTAATAGTACTAAACTCTATTATTTCTATGCTATTTATGGACAAGTGCTACTTGCTCCTTCTAAATTTAGCACCTGGGGATAAAACTTAAATTGTCTTGGTCTAGATATGGCACTGTAAGTGCAAAACTAAGGGCATTTACTCTCTTAATGATGGCAAAAGCTGAAAATGTAAATATATTAAAAAAGATTAATACGAATGCATTGATAACAGATCCACCACGGGAAATTGCTAGGTTAAATGTAGATATTAGGGTGATATTCCTTTTTTGTGGAAAACTGCTACTCCACAAGTAGCATGTCTACAAACGACTACTCTGGCCAGCATGCTGACTGGAACCCCTTACTTCTCCATTCAACTCTTCTTTCTTCAACATGAGAAAAGGAGTGATAGTGACCTATGATAAGACTTTGGTAAGGCAGGATGGTTGGGTAGTATAACTGTAAAGTGCTTTATGAAATCTAATTTCTTTGAGAACACAGAAGTAGTTCTCAAAAGGTGTGCAACAGTATTTTTGTGAAGTGAGTTTCTGCTTAAGTGTGCTATGAATCTCATTCCTAACCCCACTGTAGGACACTGATTATTCTTGGCTTACAATCAGTAACTTCACAATAACAGTTCTATCCAAAGAGGTACAGAAGTCATCTTCTTTTCTATAAGTCCTAAGGAGATTAAAAAGCGAAGTATTTGGGGAGAAGTAGAAGAATCCCAAGGTGTGTCTGGAAGGTCCCACTGTCTGGGAACTCTTCTTTGTTGCCAATTTAAATGTTCAGTGTGTTGTGACAACTCATAGTAAATACTATGCTGTTAGTAAAATAATTTTGAGAATCCCTGGGCTATATACTCTTTATAAAGAAAGGAAAGATTATGAGCAAAGCAGTATCAGAGTGAGGGGGAAATCAAAAGTATTTCCATAGATGCCTTGCAATCCCATGAACAAATGGCAGGGAGTAGGTTTCCCTCATTAAAATAGTATTCACCTGCCTACCCTCCCCCCAAGAAAAGCAAAGCAACACAGCCTGGGCATGGAGGCCAGACAATGCACTCATTCACCCAAGACATACTTTTGCCAAACCGAGTGTTCCATTCCAATCTCTTCCTCAATCTTAGTTACACATTTCTTATCTTGTGCCCCCATATATATAAACATTCCACCAATAATGAGCCACAGACCTCCCTGTTTGCTTCCTTTTAATGAAGGGTTCCACCATGCTGTGGGAACCCAACCAAACCTAGCATGCCCCTGAAGATATAGTGGAAGGTCTGGAGGGGGAGGGTAAATCTTAGGGCAGTCCCACCCCCTTAACATGGAAACCCACCACAGACACTGGTTTGGGGAGGGAATTTCATAATGCCCTCTTAGTGTCATCATACCTGCCCCACTTAAAAACAAAAACAAAACAAAACACAAAAACTGGCTACATAGCACCCCACTCTTAGCAGCATTTGGGGGAGATGCCCCTCTGGGAGGCATGGCCTCAAGGCAACCTATCCCCCTTTCCTTCCCTTCCCTTTGGTTTACTCCTGGCAACACTACACTGTGTGTCCTACTTCCTCCAACTCCTAGACCAACCTGCTCAAGTACCCCATCACCTACTCTACCCCTCTCATCTCTGTCCCTGACTGTGCCAATAATCCTACAAGTGGGGGAGCAGCAGCCCACATCTCTCCTCTCAGCAAGAGGCCCCAATTGGACCCTCTCTTCATACAGCTGCTCCTTTTTCCTTGAGGTCAGGGGCTGAGCGCTGTCGTCTCATTCGAGGTGGTGTAGTATAGGGAGGATATCGGGGACCAGAGGGCCGCTGAGCTGGGTAAGGCTGAAGCTGCTGGGGATAATAATTGTGCTTCTTGGGTTGAAACTGCTGGGATTCAGGTTGGCTGGGACCCCCACCCCGGGGGCGGCCCCCTCCATCCAGGGAGTTCCTCCGGGGCCTATGGGGCCTACGAGGACTGGGGAGCCTTCTGGAAGTTGGGGCTGATACAAGAGTACCCTCCTCAGGGGGTTGGGGTATGGTCAAAGCCTCCCCACCTTCCCCAACTCCAGGCCATGACTCCCGGTGCTGGGGATTGCTCTTGAAGGGAAATCGCAACTTGCAATCATGAGGTGGAACAAATCTGGCAGGAGGCCTTCGAAGGCCCCCACCTCGGCCACCCGCAAGACCTTGTAACCCCTGTAGGCGCTGTTGCTCCTGCTTGAGCCATCGAAGACGGCCACGTCGGAAAGCGGGGTCCTCTTCCATTAACCTGGACACCCGCTCCCAGCTTGAGGGGGGAGGGGATGGGGGTTGGACAATGGGGGTAACAGTCCCATGGGTTGCCTCTTGAGGACCTTCTATCCCTTCTGAGGGTGTCCAGGTCACCTCAACATCCTCTTCATCCTCATTATCCTGTGAAAAGGAGAGAGAGAGAAAATGAAAGGAAAGGACAAGATGGGTGGGAAATGAGGATAACTGGGTCTTGGAAGATAGAAAAGAGACAGATCATTAGACCCACACCATCCTTTTTCCCCTTAAATTAAAGTTATATACATATATATACACATACACACACACACACACACACACACACACACACACGTTTTTGCAAGGCAATGGGGTTAGTGGCTTGCCCAAGGTCACACAGCTAGGGAAGTATTATGTGTCTGAGGCTGGATTTAAACTCAGGTCCTCCTCTACCCCATCCTTTGTACAAAAGAAAGTGATTCTTGGGATGATTAAGTGACTTGACAAACTAAGTAGTGGTCCCAGCATTTGAACTCAGGTCTCTAAATCATGTGCTCTTTATAGCACAAGATATTGTGAAGATAGTATTTTGTGAACTGTATTAAAGTGTCCCTTCAAAATTGATTCTAACTATTTTGTAAGGCAGGAGACTGACAAAGAACAAATATAAGAACAAGAGTTAAGGACCAAGTACCAAGGAGAGAAAGAATCCAATGATGGAATGGACAACTAGGTAGGGATGGTCAAGAGGAAGAGAAGCTTTAGGAACAAAGGTTCCTCAGTGTAGTGGAAAAGGATGAAGTGATAAGCGAAAGCCAGGCACATGAAATATCTAAGAAGTACTTTGGGTAGGGTCCAGAGATGGAAGAACTGACTCACCTGTGTGAGGGGGATGACTCTTTCCATCCTAAGCATTCGATCCCTCAATGCTCGAAGCTCCCGGTCCTTGGTGCTGTTTTGCAGCTTTACCTCTTGTAGGATTCCAGTCAGCTTGTCAATGTGTGCTCGGAGATCCTCCACCTCAGCCCCTCGGGCCCCATCCTCAGTAGACCCTCCTCCTCCACTTCCCTCTTCTTCCCCTACCGTATCCCAAACATCTCTTGCCACAGCCCGCCAGGCATCCCCAGGCCCTTCAGGTTTGCCATAAGTACGGCATAGCTCCTTCATCTTGAGGGCAGCCAGTGCCTCAATCTCCGCCCTCCCATGTCGGAAGTCAGCCAGTGCCACCTCATAACAGATTTCCTTCACTGCCTGCATCTTCAGGTCTGCCATTGTGGCCCAGCGGGGGTCCTTGCCCTGCAGCCGCCTCCGCTGAGGAATCTGATAGACTCGCCGTGGGGCTCGGCGCTTACCACTGCTCGGCAAGCCACAACGCTTGACGATGGACTGGACTGTGGTAGGTGGAAGTTGCTCGCGCAGAGATGAGATCAGCCGCCAGCTTTCCTCACAAGACCGTTTGTCTGAGTCATCCCCGCTGTCTGAGTCTGCATACTGGGGTCACAGAAAGGTCTAGAGGGTTAGGGTTTTATAATACACCCTAAGACTACTGGCCCCAGTATGACATAGGAGAGCTAAGACAGGGATGGTAGCAAGCATACAGTGGTTGATCAATTAATTGTGGTACAATAGAAAAATCATTAGATAGGAAATGAGAAGACAGAGGTTCTGCCACTAATTAAATCTACGACTTCAGTCAAATCATTTACTTTTTCTGGTCCTCCATTTCCTATCTGTAAAATGAGGGGGTAGGGCTAGATCGCAGAGGTCCCTTCCAGTTCTAACAGACATAGTGTGACTAACTACATTTTCTACTTTAATCTTTTCCCCTACTCACCATTAGTTTTATTTATTCCCTGAAACTCTATCCTCACCCTAATTCCAACCTCTTATCTCCACCATTTTTTTTTAAGTTTTTTAATGTAAGGCAATGGGGTTAAGTGACTTGCCCAAGGCTACACAGCTAGGTAATTATTAAGTGTCTGAGGCCGGATTTGAACTTCGGTACTCCTGACTCCAGGGCCAGTGCTCTATCCACTGTGCCACCTAGCCACCCTATCCCCACTATTTCTACTGCATGTCAATCCCTTAGCTTATCCCCAAAGAAATCATATTCTGCCTAACCCCATTGTCGCTCAAAACCCTGTCACTAGTCATGAGATCATCCTTGTTATTACCACTGAAGATCTTCTCTCCCCACTCTTCCAGAATTAGTTCTTGATCTCCCCTGTCCTACTCACCAATCGATGCTGTTCTAACAGAAGATCAGCCTCTTCTTTCTCCTTCCGGTACTGATTCTCTAGATCCTGTAGCCTGAAGTGAGGGACAGAAAGACAAAGCTCAGGACCCCTTTTTTCTATAGGGTTAAGGCTTGCCACAGACTATAGTCTATGGGAGAGGAATATTAGGTTGAACAAAAGAATCAGCTATATGGATCCCTCAATAAAAGAATGGTAGCAGAACAGAGAAGGCAATGGATTAGATACCTAAGCACACCCACTTTTCAAGCCACTGTTGCCCCCCCACCTCAACCCCCCCACCAAAGGCACCTCTTCTCCATCTCCAGCTTGATATCAATGCCCTGCTGCTCTAGGAGCTCTTTTTGGGCAAAGTTCCAATCCACAGGTTCAGTAGGTGGCCCTGGGGGTGGAGGGACACCTCGCTCTCTTTCTAGTCGAGCCTGCTCAGGGTGATTGAAGCGGAAGACATGGTTCTTGCCCAGGACAATGCGGTTCCCTGGAAATGGGTAGGGAGAGGGAAGAAAAGAAAGTAAAGAATCTTCCATCATACATTTTTCTACCTACAACAGAAATCCAGATCTATCTGGATTCAAAGAAGGTACCAGAATTATCCTAAGAGATACAAAGGAGCAATACCATCCCTTCTCCCCTTCTATTCCAAATGTGACTAGAGCTTCTATATGTCCCCTTCCCCCCAAAAAAATTCCAGTCATCCTTCCCTGCACAACCTGATCCTACTATAACTATCTTTTCTAGGGACCAACTAACAGTGAAACAAAAGAAAATTAATAAAATATGGGTCCATTTTCCAGTTCCCCTAAACTTGACTGTCTGATCCTCAGTCCTACATATCTGTACCTGTCCCAAGAAGCTGGTCAGCCTATCTTAGCTCTGAGTTAAGCATTGAGGAGATAAAAAAGACAAAAGACAGTTCCTGTCCTCTAGGAGTTCACAGCCTAATGGGGGGGAGAATATGTAAATAAAAATGCATAAACAAGCTATTTACAGGATAAATAGGAAATAATTAACAGAGGGAAAAGAGGGACTGGGAAAGGCTTCTTGTAGAAGGACAGTAGTTGGAACTTAAAGGAAGCCAGGAGGCAGAAATGAAGTGGGAGAGCATGCCAGGCATAGGGAATATTCAAAGAAAATGCCCAGAGATGAGAGATGGAATTTCTTGTTCTTAGAACAGCCAGGAGGTCACTGTCAGAAAGTTTGATGTATAAGCCTGAAAAGATGTGGGAAGAAGGAGAAAGGGATGGCTAAGTTATGAAGAGTTTTAAAGGTCAAACAGAAGATTATATATTTGAATTCTTAAGTGATATATTGGGATTTATTGACTATGAGTTTAACATAACTGTTGGACCAACAGTTTAGAAAAATCACTTTGGTGACTGAATGGAGGATGAAGTAAAGAAAGACTTATGGCAGTCATATCTACCAGCAGACTATTCTAACAGTCCAGGCATGAGATGATGACAGCCTGAAATAGGGAGGTAGCAGTATCAGAGAGAAAGGGGTTGTGTTCAAGAGATGTTGCCAAGGTGAAATCAAGAGATGAAGAGAGGGGATAAGAGAAAGTGAGGAGGATCAGGTAACACCTACACTGTGAAGTAGGGTGACTAGGAGGACAGTGATACCCTCATCAGTAATAGCAAAACAAAAAAGAAGGGAAGCTTTAGGGGAAAAGATAATGTGTTTTGTTTTGGACATGCTGAGTTTAAGATGTCTTACTGTACATCCACTCTGAGATGTCTAAAGGGCAATTATATAGAGGGACAGAATCCTATGGTGTAACCACAGATATTAAGTGTGACCTGAATGAAGCCCCAGGAAAGGATGAGAAGGAGCAATTAGAATTACCATGAGAAAGAGATGTCCCAAAAACCTAGAGATAAGAAAGCATCAAGAAAAAGAGGGTGATTGACAACTGAAGACTAAAGTCAAGAAGGGATGAAGATTGAGAAAAAAAATCACTGGTTTTCAAAATAGATCACTGGCAATTTTGGAAGTGTACAGTTTCAGAGTAGAGGTAGGAATTCTTGCAAGCTCTCCCTCAAACCATTCCAAATACCCTTAAATAATGACCATCCAAATTCTAGAAAGGCACAAAAAGACTGAGTAAAACAATCTTCCAGCCCAAGACACTTGGAAGATCTGAGGGAAAGGTCTGTTAATACTGGGGTTAGAAAGGGCCCGCAGAGCAGCCTAACTATGCCAAAGCAGCTCTAGCCATCCAGGAACAGCAAGGGGTAAAGAGCCTGGGTCCCAGGGAGTGTCTAGGTCCATGGTAGCAGTGGTGATTTTCAGACCTTTCAGCTCAGCTACTGCCAAGGACATTTGGAAGCTCAGTAGGAAAACTCTGTTGCACCAGAGTGAGAGGAGAGCCCAGTCCATCACAGGCCTTAGCACAGACACGGTCCCAGGAACCAGGAGCAGGCTTGGGAAGCCACCCGGCAGCTACTTCCAGAGTGCCCAGTCCATAGACAGTAAGGGGGTCAGGGGAGATTGCTATCCCTGAGGTAGGACTCTGTGGCTTTGCCATATGCAGTCTTGGCCTCAGTCTCAGGAAAAGGAGCTGGTGGAGCAGGGACTCTCTTCATGATTCCAGGGCAGAAAGGAATGCTTGTGGTCATCCACAGACCAGGAGAGCAGTCAGAGCCTCTCAGAAGAACTTGGAGTAAATGAATAATTGAAGTGGGGGGGGATGTCCCTGAAAACAGCTGAAAAAATCCACAAAAGTTTGAGACAGTGCATCCTCTACCCTGGAAGCCGAGTCCCCACCTTAACAAAGAGTTAATATCAAGTCACAGACTGGGGAAATAAGCAAAGGGAAAAAGATCTGACCATAGACAATTATTTTGGTCCTATGGAGGATCAAAATACATATTCAGAAGAGAACAAAATCAAAGTGTCTGTATCCAAAGCCTCCAAGAAAAATATGAATTGATCTCAGGCTATGAAAAGGTCTTATAGCTAGGTAATTATTAAGTGTCTGAGGTTGTATTTGAACTCAGAATCTCCTGACTCCAGGGCTTGCTGCCCCCGCCCCGAGAGATAATTTAAAAAATTATTAGACTACCTAAAATATTATAACTAAATTTCAGAATTTCTAAGTTAAGGAGAACATATTACAAGAAGCCAGAAAAAATTCAAATATCGGATTACACAGGACTTAGCAGCATTCACGTTAAAGGTTGTAGGGCTTGGAATATGATATTTTGGAAGGCAAAAGAGTTTGGATTACAACTGAAGATCAACTACCAAGCAAAACTGAACATCCTCTTTCAGGGGAAAAGATGGAAATTCATCTTTTTCATTCATGAAATAAGAGACTTTCAGACTTTCCTGTAGGAATGAACAGAGCTGAACAGAAAGTTTGATCTCCAAGTACAGGTCTCAACTGAAGCATAAAGAGGATGGATGGATGGGAATGGCAAATTATGAGGGATTTAATGATGTTGAACTGTGTGTATTGCTGCTTGGGAAGTTACTGATAACTCATATGGACCTTTTCATTTATTAGAGCAGGTAAAAGGAGCATATGCAAACAAGGCACAGGAGGGAACTGAATATGAAAGTATAATATGTTATAAACATGGAGTTAATGGGCAAGAAAGAAATGTCTGGGAGAGAGGAAAAGGAGAGGTTGAATGGGGAAAGTCATTTCCATAAAAGAGGCAAGAAAAAGCTTTTGCAATGAAGTAGAAGAGGGAAAAGATCAGGTGGAGTAAGTGAGAATTTACTGAGAATTGGCTCAGAGAGGACATTCTATCTTACCCTAGAAGAATACACTTTTGAGGAGAGACAGGGTGAAAGGAGAATAAAAATAAATGGAGGTGGAGGAGAATAGGATGGAGGGAAATACAGCTAGCATAGCAACTGTGGGAAAAAATATCGAAGCAATTTTTCTGATGGATTTATGATAAAGAATTCTATCCATCCCAAAGAAAGTACTAATGGTATCTGAATACACACTGAAGCACTTTTTTGCCCCCTACTTTATTTTTGGAGAGTTTCTCTTTCTTTGTGAAGGGGTGGGGATTGTTTACTTTTGCAACATAACTAATGTGTTTAATGGCTACAGATTTTTAACCTACACCAAAAAACTGGCTTGCTCAATGGGGGGAGTAGGATGGGAGGAAGGGAGAGAATTTGAATTCAGGGTTTCGAAAGTGAATGTTGAGACTTGCTTTTGCATGTAGCTAGGGTAAAAAAAATTAAAAAACAAAACAAAATGAAAAGACAGATCAATAACAGATTATAAACAACTTTTTCAAGAAGGTTAGCCACAAGGAGCAGAAAAAGATACAGAATAATTAGCAGGAATGAAAGATCAGATGAGAGTTTATGAGGATGGAGGAAACATGGGCATGTTTGTAGATTGAAGAGGAGTCAGTAAACAGGGAACTTTTTAGCTTTTGTTACATGATGCCTTAGAGTCAAATCTAGAAGCAATTTAAGTAAAGCAACTAGAAGCAATCCAAACATGGTCAAACTGTTCCATAAGGAGACCAAGGACTTCACTTCAGGGTCCACAGTCCAGAGTTGCAAATTGTACAGGGCACATTAGTCCAAGGTATGATGTTATGAGAGCTTGAACTAGGGAGGTGGCAATATCAGAGAGAAAGGGACTGTATTGAAGAGATGTTACAAAGGTAAAATCAACAGATGGAGGGGGGGATGAAAGATAGTGAGGAGTACCAGATGACACCTATGCTGTAAGGCAGAGGGACTGGAAGTCTCCTTGTTAGTGTTATCTTGGCTTATTTGAATTAATCCCCTGTGGAGATTCAGGAGTTACACTGGGTAGCAGACATATAGTTTCTCCACACTATTGTTAACTCTAGAATATTGAAAGTGAATTGTAGCCTCATGACTGTCTATCTTATGGAAGCCCTGACTTGATAGCATAATGGGTGAAGAAAACAGCATGGAGAGAGAGAGAGAGAGAGACAGAGAGAGAGAGACAGAGAGAGAAATGGAGTGCCATTCCCATAAGGACATATTCATACCAGATAAGGACTGATTGTAGAGAGAATATTTAAAAGGACATTAACAACTGTTCTCAAGAAATTTAAATATCACATTAGATTTCTTCCACTGGAACCTACAGAAAAGAACAAGGAACTATAGATGGAAATTGCAGTGACACAAAAACAATTATAACTGCTCCAAAGTGAAATGGGTTGCTTCTCCCTAGAGGTTTTAAAAATCCTTTCTAACTCTCAGATTTTGTGATTTTATTTCCATATCTCTGGCTTTAGTCTCCATTCAATCTATTACAAACCCACCCAATATCAGAAACCCCACCTCTGAGATCCTTCTACCTGATCTTAGCACCAATGGCTGGGTCACAGGATTCCCATTCACATATGTTTCAGCTCCCTCACAGGGCTCCAGCGTCACCACAACTGGGAAGAAACAGGAGAGTTAAATACTGGGGAAAGTTGGTTGGGGGATGGGGGAGAGAAGAGAGGTGATTATGGACTTTAAGTTGTAACTGTCCTACTTACATTGTCCCACCCTACTCCCAGCTCCCTCAGAACCCCTGAAAAACCTGTGCAAATCTTCATGCATGCGTACTGACACAAACCAACACACAAATTCTTTCGAGTGCATAATGTCCCTCCCCCTACCTGTGGGGGATGGATTGGGCCCGCTGGTGGCAGCATGAGGAGGGAAGAGTAAAGGAGTGGTTAGTCCTAATACAGCCTTTGCTGTAGACCTCCTCACCCACCACCACTATCTGAAAAGCCTAGAAGTCCCAGGAGACAATTCTAGTCAGTCACTTTGGCCTCTATTTTTATTCCTTTCATCCCATTCCCATTGCTATCATCAACAGTTCTGCCTAGATAACAACAGGTTCCAGCTTAATTCATCCTCCAAAGAGTAACCAGACTAATCTTTATCATCTACATCTTCTATCAGAGAATTTTCTTGATCAAAAGCCTTCTCTGGATCCCAACTCTCCTTAGAATACAGTCCAAATACTTTGACCTAGATCTCATAACTTAATTCAACTGTAACTCCCACTAGTTATCTGCCCTACTCTTCCTCATGTCCTCTTTGCTCTACTTAGGTCTAGCTTCTCCCTTGTTTCCCACAGATATTATTCTCAGCAATGCAGTTTGATCAGGATCCTCCCTACTCTTCTGAAATGCTTTCCTCCCTTTCTCTTTGTCTTTCAATATTAAGGTAAAGTTCCACCTTTTCTATGAGACCTTCCTGTGTTAGTCTAAGGTATCAAGACAAAGCCCTCAGAGCCCTGGATATATAATGGGGACTATTGATAGGCAACAAGTGCAGAGTAACCTCTAAAGAGGAGCAGAGTAGAGTGTGTGTAATGTTAATGGTGGAAGGGAGGTTCAGGGAGAGGGAGATTCAAAAAGAGCTGTTCTTTGCTGAGTCCTGAGGAAATACTACTGGTATAGGGAAAGGAGAAATTCCTGATGTGTAAGGGGGGAGGAGGGGAAGAAATGAAGGGGAGAGAGCTCTAGACAGCCTGGAGATAAGATTCCCTCCAAATAGGGTCTGGGCTGAAGATTTAGGAACTCTGACAACCTGTGGAAAGCACTGGAATCACTTTATCCCAAATTCCAAAATGTGTAGGGCTAGATGAGTTTCAGGTGCCTCTAGGGCACGGGATTGGCTTAGAAGATGCTTAGGTTTGGAGCTGCAATGTGGCATAGTGGAAAGAATACTGGATTTGAAGAAGTCAAAAGACCTGGGTGTGAATCTGGTACCAATTACTTTATCCCAAAGTCTCCTCATCTGTAAAATACAGAGGTTACCCAGACCAGAGGTGTCAAACTCTTCTGGGCCACATAAGGCCTTCAAAACTCCAGAGTGAGGCTTAAACCAGATTAAAATATAATTAGGAAATATTTAGCAAAATAAAGAAAAATACAATACAACATGGATAATGTGAATTTATGGTTTTCTACATCAGATCTGTTCCTACTAGAGTTGGACACCTCTGATGTAGATGACAGTGCTAAATATTTTCCAGCTCTAAATTCTCTCTTTTTCTGAATTCCTCAAATCAGCACTTAGATATTACCTTGCACTATTGTGGCTCTATTTTTCAAGCAGTTTTATGCTGCTCCCAGGTTATACTTGTTTTCCTGTCTCCTATCAGTGTCTCAACACTATGCTGGACAAAAATCTAACAGACACTCAGCAAGTGACTTGTTAAGTTCAGCCTCAGAGTGGCCTGAAGACAGCTGACCTGAGCAGAACACACATTAACTTGTCAGGGTAGACTAAGTGTGACAATTTTCCTAGGGCTGACTGAAGTGCCATGCTTCAGGTGACCTGAGATGTAATGTAAGGCATAAACATTTTTCAACGTGGTCACTGTGGTGATTTGCTTGGTTTGACAGTACAAGGCAGAAGTTTACTGGCGGGAGGGGTAGAAAAAAATCACTGGAAAGAGATGACTAAAAAAAAAGAGGGGGGCAGCTGGGTGGTGTAGTGGATAGAGCACCAGCCCTGGAGTCAGGAGTACCTGAGTTCAAATCCTACCTCAGACACTTACCTAGCTGTGTGGCCTTGGGCAAGTTACTTAACCCCATTGCCTTGCAAAATAAATAAATGAATGAATGAATGAATGAATGAATAAATAAGAGTTTAAAACATTAAAAAATTTTTTAAAAGGAGGAAAGAGCACCATTAAAGCATTAAAAAGAAATAACAATGTGCTGAACTCAAACATGAATTTTATGATAAACTGAGATCAAATCAATTGGGGGGAGGGGGCCGATAAAAAAGTAAAAAGAAAGCCAAAACCTCAACCTCAGTGACTACATGTGTTCCTCCTGCCCTTAACCTGAGGGCAGGTAAAGGGTCTCTTGCTGTCACAGCATGGGGCCTGTCTCTTTTTATTTTATTTATTTATTTTTAGGTTTTTGCAAGGCAAATGGGGTTAAGTAGCTTGCCCAAGGCCACACAGCTAGGTAATTATTAAGTGTCTGAGACTGGATTTGAACCCAGGTACTCCTGACTCCAGGGCTGGTGCTTTATCCACTGCACCACCTAGCCGCCTGTCCCCAAACTTTTTTGACTGTTTTATCTACAAACTAACATCTGAACCAAAATAACTTTTTGCTTCATTTTGAGGGCATGGATGCTATAGCTACCCTTGCACCAACAACTCCCTAGAGCCTCTGTTTCTTCAGAGAACTGACTAATAAGCTTCTCTGAAGACTTTGAAGTTCATGCTCATCAAATCTACAATTCCCCAAAGTCCTCACTGCTTACAATTGCTCTAGAAAACTAAAATCCCCACAAGTCTTTTCTAAAAAAGCCAAACCAAAGCAACTTCTGCTAAAAGAAATGCATATTCCCAAAATAAAATATGATGCTGCTCCTGTCTGCTGAGGAGATCAAGGAAATGATGATGGTTGGTCTTTTTATCAACCTTGACCCTACCCTTTCAACCCCACTCCATTTACCAAAATTTTCCTTGGGCAATTCTGTCCCAATCTATTTATACCATTATTATTCACAGACTTATAGGATGGCAGAGTTAGGAGGTAACAGAGATCACCTAGTCCAGCCTTCTAATTTTATAGATGCCCAAGTAATACAGAAGGTAGCAGCAGACCTAGTATTACACGCTGAGTATCTTGGTTGTAATGACCTTTATCCTGTGATATACTGTCTTCCAAAGTATGCATCTTGTGTCTCCTTCCTCGAGTCACCCAGGAACAGTATCTCTCCATTAAACATTTACCCCCATGGCACTGGCAAAAGATTCTGTATTCTTTCACTATGTGATATTTCCAGCCTCCCAGATGAGCCCAAGGTTCTTAGTTACCTTCTCCATCAGGTTGGGTGAGGCTCCGAAACACACAGTGCTTCTCTAAGATGAACTGCCCAGTCAGTTTGATGTCCACATCTACCTGGCCTACTCTAGGAAGGGCAAGAGGGAGAAATGGTAGGTAGGTTATAATGAAGGGAAGAATCTTTGAATATCCCAGGATCCCAGCTAAAGGAAAATAAGTCTCTCAGAAAAAATAATAAAGTTCCTAGGTTTATATTGGAACCTAGGTTCATTCTAAGAGGAATTATATTCCCTTCCTTTATCTAATCCCCCCTCTTCAAAATCCTTTCTATCTTTTTTTTTCTAACATTTCTATTCAAGTCAAGCAGATTAAAATTAATGCAAAGAACAGTCTTGAAAGGGAAAAAGAATTCCCAGAAATCATGAAACATAGGTGGGAAGAAAAAGGGACCAGTCCTATTCCTTTGCCATGGTAATGAAGAGAATCTGGATTAATTTTTATACATGTAAGCCTTAAGTGGGAGAACCTGTCTCCTTTCTCCCCCATTTTTGTGACTCCCAAAGCAACTAACCAAGAGGGAACTTTGCTCAGGGATATTCAGTAACTAAGCGCAAAGAGATAGGAACACAAGGCCACACAGCTAGGTAATTATTAAGTGTCTGAGACCGGATTTGAACCCAGGTACTCCTGACTCCAGGGCCGGTGCTCTATCCACTGCACCACCTAGCCACCCCTTTTTAAAGAAATATTTTATTTATTTTGAGTTTTACAATTTTCCCCCTAATCTTGATTCCCTCCCCCCACCCCCCACAGAAGGCAGTCTGTTAGTCTTTACATTATTTCCATGGTATATATACTGATCTAAGTTGAATGTGATGAGAGACAAATCATATCCTTAAGGAAGAAAAATAAAGTATGAGATAAACAAAATTACATAGTAAGAAAACGATATGGAACAAACTTTCAAGAGATAAGTTTGGGACCTCTAGTCTTACATTCTTTTTGTGTTTTTTTTTTTGTGTGCCAGGCAATGAGGTTAAGTGACTAGCCCAAGGTCCCACAGCTAGATAACCATTGTCTGAGGCCACATTTGAACTCGGGTCCTCCTGACTCCAGGGCCTGTGCTCTATCTACTGCACTGCCTAGCCACCCCCTAATCTTACATTCAATTGGATTTCTTCCTTAGGGCTAAATAAAGATGGCCACAAACCTCACAAACAGAATAGAGAAGTGGGATCACCCATGGGCAAAGTAAGTAAGTTTCTAGGGTTCTTGTAGAGTACTTGATGTTTATTCAGAGTTTCCCAAAGACAGGTGTTATCTTAAGTAGATCTCTTTCTCAAGAAGTGGAGACAAAAGAGAACACCAGAAGAGAGCACCTGCCAACCCAAAAGATGATTGGCCCTGGAAGTTAACAATAGATAACCATATAAAGGTTAACTGAGGAGAAAGGCTACCTGGTGATACCATCTTTAATGTGATAGAGAAGACATTCTGACATCAGGGGATCTTCATTTAAATTCACTAGATGAGGGGTCTGTAGGAAAGAAAGGCATGAGTTATTAAGAGGAGAAGGGAACCAATCAGAAAATAATAAGGGAAAAAAAATAATAAGGGATAAAGGGAAGGGAAGGAGGCACCAAAGAAATGAGTAGAGATCTTAGGAGTCATGGAAAATAAAGGAAAAATAAAGGAATGAATGAAAATAGACAGTTAAGGTCATAGATTGAAGGGTAAAAATTAGAGACTAGAAGAGAAGACAGTCATGATGCAGACACAGTAACTTATTAGGCTAGAAGCCAGGATGCAAGACTGAAGCTGAGGAGGGACCTCAGATCCTTTTATGAATGTTGACACTATTATTCTCTATGTTACCACACCAAAGCCTCACCTTTCTGTTACCACTAAGTAAGTGCCCAGGAAGGTAGGTATCACCACTGACATCACTGGATTTGAGAATATGGGGCTCCAGTTCTGTTACCTTTTAAGAACTATATTTGAAGGTTTCCCCACCCTAAAATTTATAAGGAGACATCACTTAATTTACCCTGAATCATGAGAAATGAGAATCAATGAGAAAAAGGACAATACCCCTGCCCTCTATAATCTCTGAACACCTAAACACCCAAGTCTCTTGGACTTCACACAGGTCCAAGGCTTCAGCTACCAAGCCTAGAGAGAAGTCAAGTGCAATCTACACCCCTGCCCATCATAAGATAAGGCAAAGTAAGAAGTTAGTCAGATGCTGTGGATCTGATCACTAGGGATTGATTAATTAAATTAAGAGAACTGATCTTGCTGCCTCAGCTCTCTATCTCCCTGATGTTTGAGACTGGATAAGAGGCCCAGTTAACAAACCGGTACAAATTTGTATATCCTCCTCCCTTAATCCTTCTGATTTAGAACCATCTGTCACTGTGAAACTCTATGCCCTGAAATTCTAGTTCAAACTTTGACTTATTTTGCCCTTGTCTAAGATTTCTTCCTTTTACATTCTTTCCATTTTCTTACACTCTCAGAAACGTTGATTCTCTTCAAAAGATGTAACATTCCTGCCAATCCTCTGCAGTGCTAGGAACTCCTTTTCTCACGTGGGCAAAGAGCATACTTTTTATACCTCAAAAAGCTACTTCCAGATGTTCCCTCTGTTCTCAACACTAATCAGTCTCTCTTCTTTTGGCAGTCATCTTGATTTATTATGACTTTCCTATTTTGACCTCTTTTTCTATGAGACAGCCTTTTCTTCCTCAAGGAATCCTCTCTACCAACCCTTGCCCTCATGTTCTGGATTTCAAGATAAATTCTGATGCCTCTCAAACTGATTGGCTTCCTAATTCAATTTTTGTCATCAACCAAAACTAGGTCATTTTTGGTAGTTCAGTCTCTGAAATTTTCTTCCTCTCTTGTCTATTCACCTCTTCTTTGGTTCAACTCTTTCACAAAGATTATGGTAATAGATTGAAAGCTGGAAGGGACCTCATTGCAGCCTTCACCCTCTGTATTCTTCCAGATCATTAATCATTTTCTTCCTTTTGGTCTTTATCTTACAGTTAGTGAATTAAAATTACACCCTGGTCTTATATCCTGCAAACCTGGATTATACTAATGGTCTACCTTCTAGCATCACAGAATTAGCTAAGGATGGAAGGGTCCTTGGAGACTATCTGGTTCAACCTAATTTTACAGATAAGTAAATGAGGTCCAAAGATTAAGCAACTGGCCCAAGGACACACAACAACTAAGGAACAGAGACAGAGTTTGAAATCAGGTCCCCTGACTGCAAATTCAGAGTTCTTTCCCCTGTACCACACTGCTTTTCAGCTTCTGCTCTCATAAGGCTAAATACCCCAATGAAGAAAGTTATGCCATTAAACTAATCAAATCTATTATCAAATTAAACAGATACAAAATAATACACCATATGTATTACAATAACCATATGGAAGAACATTAGGTCTCTTAGTCCTTTTACAAATATTAAGAAAGCTGTTTTCTCAGTCTCCTAGCCCAAAGTCTTTGAACTACTCTGAATGAAAAACCATCAGTTGTGCTAGTGATTCTGAAACAATGCCCTGCACTGAAAGACTTATAGCTCAGAAAGATCTCTGCTCCAAAATGATTAGGATACTTTGATTACAATCAGTTTACAAATCTCTTAATACCTTCTGAGTTCACCTCTGACCAGAAGAATCCTTAAGGGAAACAAGTAAAGAGAGAATGAAGGGTTTTTAGCAAAATAATTCTTCAGAGAATATTAAAAGTTAAGGAACTACTACTCTGACGAATCGAAACTGTTCAATAAACTTTCACCTGATATTTTACTGTAAGAATTATATCTTTGGATAGATTACAAATTACAACTCAAACATTGCTTGTATCATATCAAGATTTACAAAAGCAGCAAGAAAGTCTATCCCTTTCTTTCTCTTTGAGCAGAGATGCTTAGAATTAGAATAATTAAATTAATAAATCTATCTTTTGCCCCAAATGCAGAGTAATACATTTGTTTCTCCACAACTATAATTAGTAAATTAAAACATTACAAAGGAGAGGAACTTGTATTATTTGCAATGCCTAATCTTGGTCCTAGAAAAGCTAATACAACACAATTTGTTCCTTTCAAAATAGAGAACAATTAGAATGTTACATTCTCTCATAAGTAGTTATTTTTGTACAAAGGATGGTTCAATTAGGAGTAAAAGTAGTATATCAAAATCACAATGTAAAAAAATGATGTCAATAAATAAAGAAAAAAGGAGGAAAATCTTCCCTTCCACTTTAACCTATCATCCCTTCAAACAATTTTCTCTTATCTCTTTTATCTTTCATAATCAAAGTCCTAAAAGGTCAATCACATCTCTTAACCTTCCTTTGCTTTTCAAACTTGCTTCTGGCTTCTGATGTCACTATGGAAATGAAATACACTCCCTTTAAGTGCTAAATTAATCTCTCAGTTTTGAGTCTTCTTTTATGTAACTTATGACATGGTCAACCACTCCCTCTATTTTCTAAATTCAAATTCCACTATCTTTCAGCCATTGCTGTCTAACTCCCTGAACTTGTCCTCTGGAGACCATGCCCAGGAAGAACTATAATCACTCAGTATTGAACTCCCAGGGATCAGACTTCTTCAGACAACTCACAATTATCCTTCCTGAGTACCTTCTCAATCTTTCTACTTCTTGCTTACAATCTAGTGGGGAAGACAACATGCAAACAATAACATACAAGCTATAGACAGAATAATTACCTAGTCCCTCTTCTTCCTCATACACAGTACTGTCAATTGCCAAGTTTTGTAGCTAATGCCTCCATAACATTTCAACCCCTATAACCCTTTCCTTACATTAGCACAGTAACTATCTTAATTTAGAGTTTTTGTCTAGAGGTGACTGTTAATAGCCTATTGGTTTCTTTGCTTCTGGTTTTTCCCCTCTTCAATATGAAGCCTTCCCTCAGAATTCTCAGTTGATAGTGACCTCTCCCTCTTCAAACTGCCTTACCTTTATTTAACTGTGAACATTGAGATCATTGGTAAGAACTCCTTCATATAACAACTGTTTTCACTTTAAAATACCAATATCTGTGTCTTATCATAGTCTTCCCTCCAGTTTCAAAAGGAAATAATTTTCCTTCATATCTCAAAGAAATTGACCTTTCCCTTTTACACTGAATCACATTCTTGCCTGATTCCTACATTTCTATAACACTCCAAGATTTAGAAGGTATTATGAAACTTACAAGTACTCACAGTCATGCTAGGAACATAGGGTCAAGGATATCAAGATGGAAAGGACTTCAGAAGCTGTCCAATCCAATCCTCTCACTTCAAAGGAAAGAAGTGTTAAGAGGTGGGATTGAAACCCAGGGTTCCTTCCACTACCCTATGCAGCAGCTTCCCTTATAAATCTTATAAATCAGATTCAGTATTCAAACCAGTTCTCCAGTTATACTACTTATACAGAGATCCCTGCCTCTTCTGGACCTTTATTTCCTCAATTAAATATCCACCTTTCTCTCTCAAATAATCAAAAGATGAATAAGCAAATATATTCCTATCTCTCACCTCTTAAAGAAGGCTTCATTTAAAGCCCTCTCCCACACTAATTCATTTGGTTCTTCTGCCTATCACATTCCTTTCATGGATGCTGTTTTTATTTCCAGGTCTCTCATTCCCTTGTCATCTTGCTTTAAGTCTCACTACACTTCTACTGGGAACAGCTCTATCAGAAACTAACAATGGCTTCTAGTCAAATCTAATGGTCTCAGGTCTTTTGTTGGATGACCTCTGTGTATGCAACTCGTCTGGAAAATGCTCCCTTCCTTGGCAGGGTTATAATTAGTTCCTCACATTGGATTTGCTTCTCTTAGTTCTCTAAATTACTCAGTTAATGAAAAGATGGGATAGCCATCCTCTGTGACTGGAAGATGGATTTGTACGTTGGAGAAGGTCTGAGTTCAAATCTCTCTTTGGACACTAAGGGTAATCACCTAACTTCACTGACCCTTGATTTTCTCAAACACACAATAAGATAATAACACCAGTATTATCTACATCGGAAAAATTGTGAGGTTCAAAGGGGATGATGTTTGTAAAGCATTTTGCAAACCTTCAAGCCAGTCAGTCAATTAATACCCAAATAGGAGCCTACTATACTTCAAGCATTGTGCTAAGCATTAGGAATACAAAGAGGCAAAGGCAGTCCCTTTCCTCAAGAAACTCACAATTGAATGGGGGAGACAACATGCAAATTGATATGTACAAACTAAAAGAACAGGAAAGAAAGTAAAGACTGGAATTCAGAGGCATAGGGGAAAGACTTCCTGAGGAAGATGGGATTTTAGAAAGACATTAGATGAAGATTAAGTGGGCAAGTTCTAGGTATTGGGGACAAAGAAAAGGCCAGGAGCCATGAGATAGTGTCTTGTTTATGGAACAACTAGAGGCTTATGTGACTGAATTAAAGAATATATGTCATGAAGTAAGGTGTAAACACTAAATAATTATTATTGCTTTTATTGCTGATTTCTCTTAGTCCTCCTACTTCCTAACTATAAGGTGCCCTCCAATCTATCTCTCCTAATCCTCTGCTCTTTCTCAGTTACTAACTTTGGAGAGTTTACCACTAAGGATCCAATTATCATTTTTATACCAATAATTTTTACATCTCCAGATCTAATCTCACCTTTAGTCTGGTTTCCTTTTCCAACTGCCTAAAAGGGCATCTCCATTTAAATTTTCTTTATCTCTCTGATTAGAAAACTGCAGGGTCATCTTTTAAGTCTTTTCTTCCTCTTATACAATGTCACCAAATCTTATTACATCTATAAAATTTCTACTTTTAAAAATATTTTTCTTTATTAATTTCCATTGCCACTACTTAAATCCAAAATCCTTATGCCTAGATGATACAACTGTTCCAAACCCAAGTCCTATTTTGGGCATTATCTCCAATTTCTCTTCCTTTCTAATCTATTATGCATATAGTTGCTAGACTAATCTTCCTAAAACACATCTTCATAGTTTCAGAATTTCTGGATTGGAAGTGTTCCCTGGGGGCATCTAATCTAATCCAAACTCAAAAGGAATGGTTACCAACAAATGGACCTCCAAACTTTATAAAAATCACTATAGAAAAGTGCACTCTCTTCTTTCAGAATAGTTAATTTAATTATGGCGTAATTCTAAAGTTAAAAGTTTTCCTTGACATAGATGTACCTCCTAGCAGTTTCTATCCATTGTTCCTGCTCCAGCCCTCTGGGGCCAAACAAAACAAGCCTCATCTCATTTCATCCAACTTCATGTCCCTTCATGTCTTCATCATGTCCCTACCTTGCTTAAGAACTTACATCCTGCCCTTTACAATATCCAATGTGACCTATCAAGTCCAAACTGCTTAGCCTAGAGTTCAAGGTCTTCTAGTTCTAGATGAAGAATCCCAAGTATCCAGCATGAAGTATTTAGTCTCTTCATGGTACCATACATAAATCAAAATAACTCCCATTCCTACTTTTACATACATTACTTTCCCAAGCTGAAATGCCTTAAATTCAATAAAATGTACTTATTACCTATTGAAATACTGTAATGCTCCCCCCATTTTACTCTGCCTATTCAAATACTTCTCATCCTTAAAGTCTTAGCTCAAGTCCTCCTTCTTTGGGAAAACTTAACTGATTATTCTGGTATGAAGGAATCTTGCCTTTCTCTGACTCCTATTATACTCAGAATCAGGACTATACAGCTTAACACTTAATTTTAATGTTCATTAGCCTTGTCTCTCCAAGCTCTTAAGGGATAGTTCCTTCCCTACTTCCTTCAAAAATATACTCAACTCTTCTTCATCTTTAAAAAAAACTTTCACTAGGCCCTCAAGCTACCATGGTGTATCTCTCCACCCTTTACAGGTCAAACTCCTAGAAAAAGCTGTCAAATTCCTCTCCTTTCATTTCATTTTGCAAATGTGGCTTCTGACTTTATCACTCAAATGAAACTACTCTCAGCAAAGTTATCATCAATCTTTTTTAGTTAGCAAATACAGTTCATTCTCAGTTCATCTTTCAACTGAATTTAATACTGCTGACCACCCTCCCCTCCTATACTCTGTCCTCTTTGGGTTTTTGTAATCCTATTCTCTCTTGATTCTCCTTGTTTATTCTAATTTTCCTAGGTTGGTTCATCATTCATAAGATGTATCCTTGTTCCCCAAGGTTCCCTTGAATGTTCCCCAAGGTTCTGTTCTAGGTTCTCTTTTCTTTTCCTTCAATACCACAGGACCTTAATCTGGGTTCCATGAATTTATTATTTTAATATTTTGATAACTATTTCTATATAATTGATTTTCTATGAGTTTTATTATATGTATTTTTTTTTTAGGTTTTTGCAAGGCAAATGGGGTTAAGTGGCTTGCCCAAGGCCACACAGCTAGGTAATTATTAAGTGTCTGAGCCTGGATTTGAACCCAGGTACTCCTGACTCCAAGGCAGGTGCTTTATCCACTACGCCACCTAGCCACCCCCTATTATATATATTTTTAAAAATATTATTCTGAGGATACCATAGGTTTCAAAAGACTACCAAAGACTACCTGACACTCCAAAGAAGGGATTAAAAACACCTCTCCAAGATTCTTTCTCTTGAAAGTCTCAACAATTCCTCTATAAATGACTCAGATATAACTGCCCTGAGCTTCAGTCCCACATCACAAAGTATGAGGATATTTGATTCAAGATATCATAGAGGAATCTTAAACTCAAGATGTCTAAAACTAAACTCACTTTCTTTTCCCAAAACCTTCCCTTCTTCCAAACTTCCCTATTTCTCTCAAAGGCATCACTTTCCCAAGTTCATAACCTCAGTATTATACTGAATCTCTCACTCCACTTAACCCCATATTATTCAATGTTTCCATCCTGTCAATTTTACTTCTTTTCTATCAGACCTCTTCTTTCCACTCTGAGCTATCATCTTAATTCCAGCCCTTATTTTCTCTATCCTGAATGATTCCAACAGTCTCCTAATTGGTCTCTCTCCCACAAGTTTCTCACCATTCCAAGCAATACACTGTTGCCAAAATAATAGTTCTTAATTCCAGGTCTGAGCATGTTACTCCTTGACTCAATCAATTTTGATGACTTCCTGCTACTCTAAGATTAAAACAAACAAAAATCCTACCATTCTTTGATTAGTTTCTAAAGTCCTACATGATCTGATCCAACATATCTTTTTAGCTTCATTAGAAATTATTTCCCCTCAATGTGAGGGACTTAATGATGATGAATTACATGTACTCCTGCATGGAAAAATGATACTGATAATACTCATATGAACCTTCTCATTTAATAGAGCAGGTAGAAGGAGCTTTTATAGATGAAGACAGAAGAGAGCTGAATTTGAAGATATAATATGGTATAAAAATGGAGCTAAAAGGGAAATGTAATGGGAGAAAGAAGGAGAGGTGGAATAGGATAAGATGTTTTTTATTTCAATGAGCTATCACAATGATATGGAAGTGGGGGAAGGCAAGGGGGAATGAGGGAATCTTTGCTCTCATCAGAGGTGGCCAGGAGAGGAAACAGCACATATACTCAATGGGGTATAGACATCTGGAGTAAGGAGAGAAGAGGGACAGGGGAAGGGAGGGATGTGAGTGATGGAGGAGAGGATGGACCATGGAGGGAGAGTGGTCAGATATAACACATTTTCTTTTTTACTTCTTGCAAGGGGCTGGGATTGGATGACCTATCCAGGACCATAAGGCCAGGTGGATGCTGGGCCTAAGGGGTGGTATGTGGGCTTGAGGCCTCTTGGCCCCAGAGCAGGGGATCTGTCTGTTGCGCCACTCAGCTACCCTACAGCAGAGATAGAGTGAAAGGAGAGAGAAAATATAGTGCATGGTAGTGGAGAAGTACAAATGGAGGGAGTTGCGATCAGCAATGGCAATGGTGGAAAAATATGGAAGTAACTTTTGTGATGGACTTATCATAAAGAATGTGATCCACCTGTGACAGAGCTGGAGGTGTTGGAAGACTTAAGCACATTTATCATTATTATTATTATTATTATTATTATTATTTTGGGGGGTTGCAGGGCAAATGGGGCTGGGTGGCTTGCCTGGGGCCACACAGCTGGGTGATTGTTGGGTATCTGAGGCCAGATTTGGACCTGGGTGCTTCTGGCTCCAGGGCCGGTGATCTGTCCCGCCACCCGGCTGCCCCTATTATTATTATTATTACTATTTTATTTTACTTTGGGTCTTTTTGTTTTTGTTTTTGTTTTTGCAGGGAAATGGGGTTGGGGTGGCTTGCCCGGGGTCACACAGCTGGGTGAATGTTGGACATCTGGAGCCAGATCTGGGCTCAGGTATTCCTGGCTCCAGGGCTGGTGCTCCGTCCACTGCGCCACCTGGCCACACCTACTATTTCTTATTATTTTTTCATTTTCATTTTTTCTCTTTCCTTGACTTTATCACTCATGTGGGTCTATATTTTTGGGGGGAGGGGTATTATGTTTATTTTTCTTTTTTTAGATTTTGCAAAGCAGTGGGGTTAAGTGGCTTGCCCAAGGTCACACAGCGAGGTAATTATTAAGTGTCTGAGGTCACATTTGAACCCAGGTACTCCTGACTCCAAGGCCGGTGCTCTATCCACTGTGCCACCTAGCCACCCCCTATGTTTACTCTTAAACAAGAATATTTTAGTAATGTATGAAAAACAATATTTGTACAAAATAATAAATAAGTTTAAAAAAATTTTTCAAAAATTATTTCCCCTCCAAACTCCTCAATATAGCCACACTGGCCTTCTCTCTATTCCTCATAGATAAGAGGCTATCTCTCATTTCTGTGCCTCTGCAATGCCTTAATCCATACCTGGAATTCTCTGCCACTTTACCTTGGCTCCAATGAGTCTTCTGTAAAAATCAAACACCATATTCTGCAAGAAGCCTTTCCTGATCTCCTCAATTGGTACTTAAGTTTGTTCACTTTATATTTACATTCATTTTATATTTATGAATTACATATACATATATATATATATATATCCATACACACATATATTACCTCCTAAACCAGACCTCTTGGGTAGGAGGCCCAGTCTTTGTCCTGGAGGTTTCTATCTCTGTCCTTGAAATCCCAGTTTCTGGCACACAGTAGGTACTTTATAAATGTTTGATTAATTGATTTAGAGCAGGGTCTTTGTGGCCTACAGAGCAGTGTAAAAAGGCAATTCAAAGGCCAAGAGAAGAGACAGAGAGGAGATTTTGTGGAAAGTAATCAAGAAAAATAGAGAGAAAGTTTATCAATACTGGAGGGACAGACCACAGGGGAACACAAAAGAATCAAATATAAATATTTCTTTTGTCCATCATCCCTTTCATCCCTCCCCTCATTAGTGTAGACTTCCCCTTTGACTCTTCACCTGGCCTCCTCACCTTCTTGGGGGAAAAGACACCCACAGTCCCCCCATCCTCTCGTACAGCCACACCCATCTCTGCCAGCAATGCTTCCCTGTGGGTAAGGAAAAAGATACTCAGATTGCTTCTCTTTTGCTCACCCTGCTCTTCTCCATAGGAAGAACCCAATCCCTAATTCCTCCCTTTCTAGGAAACCTGGATAGCCAGACTGCATAAGCCCATACCTCTCCATTCTCAGGGCTTCTGTCTTACGTAGCTTCTCCTCCCACGTTTCATTCAACTCTGCAATGATCTTTTCTGTCTCCTAGAATCCATGGAAGATAATAGGTCAGCACATCCCCTGACAAACATCTCTCATGCATTAAAGCCCCAGCTTCTTCCCATTCCAAGAAGTGGTGTTTCCTGTCCCACCAATTGATGGACTCCCAGTTTCTTGCCTGTAGTCTCTCCATAGCTTCCTCAGGTCCAATATGGGATTCAGCATTGGAAGAAAATGATGACTCCAGCTCCCCATTGTGAACTGGGGGACCCAAAGGTGAGTCTGGAGCAGGTGGAGATGACAGAGCTGGCACGTCAGTCCTACAGTTTCCCTCTTCCAGCTTTGCAACTAGAACAGAAAAAGAGGCAAAAGGGAATTATTTTGAAAAGACAGAAATACTATGAAACATAAGGAGCAAGAATCTTTCCTACAGCTGCTCGTCAACAATTCAGCACTTGAAGTTCCTAAGCACTACTTCAACAGGGATGATACATTGACTCCCTGCCCTCAAAGAGCCTCTGTTTTCTTGGGAAGATGTATGTCCAGATATAAGTAAATACAAAGTAATCTAAGGAAAGGAAGAACACAAACTGGAGGAATGAAGTAAAATTTCAAGGTCAATGACATCTGAGTTGGACAATAAAATTTTGAGAAAGAGGAGTGAGGTGAGCTAAGGGACTAGGGAATGGCTTGTGACAAAGGATTAAAAATAGGAAATGGCATATTAAATTCAAGGGATAGCTAGAGGGAGAGTTTGATTGCAATTACAGAATATTAAAGAGTAATATGAAATATCAAGTCTGTAATAGGTTGGTACCAAGTTATGCAGGGTTTTAAATACCAGGCTGAGATGTCTAAATTGCATCCAAAAAAAAAAAGGTAGGAAAATACTTAAAATTCTTTTTAACTGTAAGGTAATATGATCATCCAAGACTATTTTGACAATTCTGTGAAGGATGAATTGAATAGGCAAGAGAGAGGAAACAGAGAAACCAATTAGGTTATTTTAATAGTTCAGATATGAGGGCTTAAACTAGAGTAATAATTGTGTTGAAAGAAGGAAAGGGATGGAATAAAGGAAAGCAATATCACTAACACTTGGCAACTGATTAAATATAAAATTGAGGGATGACTCTAAATAAGAAAGATGGTGATGTATATCCTCAATAGAAAGAGTCAAGTTTGGCATGGGGAAGATTGGGGGATGGGGACAAGGAGAAGAAATGATGTTCCTCCAACCCCATTTGAATATCTCCAAGGACAGAAAGCTCACTGATCACTTCATTAAGTAGTTCAATCCAATCATACCACTACTGAATAACTCTATTAGAAAATGTTTTTAATATTATGCCTAAATCCTCTCCCTTATTAGAATTTGCTCATTGGTTCTGCCCTTTGAAATAACAGGGAATAAACCCACTCTCTCTCTGCTACAAGTTGTATTTCTAAGGGTAGAGATAGGAATGATTATGGCAACTAGGTGGTACAGTAGATAGGTTACTAGACCTGTAGTCAGGAAGACCTGGTATAAATCCTCTGACACTTAGCTATGAAACTCAGATCTTGTCACTTAACCTCTGCTTGCCTCGGTTTTCCCATCTGTAAAATGTTTTGAGGATTTAAATGAGAACCTTGAAGATCTTTATCAATTATGTTATCATCATTATTGTTAATACTGTGGCATGTGAAAAGAACAAGACAATTTTGTATCCCCCTTAGTCTTTTCTTCTGGACTTGCTCCAATTTATCAATATTCCTTTAAAAATAACTCAAAATTGAATATGATATTAGAAAACTGATCTAACCAGGATAAAATATAAAACCTTCCTATGTTCTGGACTCTATACACTTCTTAAAATTCCCAGATAATTTTCTTAACAATTGTTGCCAAGCAGGTGTCTAATCTTATACAGGTGACTTTTGAAATTTAACTACAGGAATTCAATTTATCCCTATATTGTCTTGCTGGTTGGTCCTAGAATTCTGGTCTATCATGATAATTCTGATTCCTAGCTATGAATTTGATACATTTACACATTTTGAGCACTTTTCCCATGTCTTATGTAAATAAATATTTGTTGAATTTAATTCATCCAAAACATGAGCAATAATAAGGAACACTGACCACATACAGATGAGGAATCTGGTAGTAAGTAAATAATGGAACCCCAGTTCCCAACCTCCCTGTCCCCTATACCTCCCAGAGCAGAGGCTGAGAGCCCCTGGGCCAGCAGCAAGTCTCGGAGCCGGGCTACCTCCTCCTGTAGCTCTCTGATCAGTCGTGCATTGGGGTCCTCATTGATAACTGCATTACATCGGATCTGCTTGGTGCGGTCTGCATATCTGGGGCAGGGAAGGAGGGTCAGGGTAGCCTAGACTTCAGCCAGCTCCCTTTTATTGATCTGTTTGACTGTCTGCATCTCTAACTCTTCCAATCAGTGAATAGCAAGGGCACTATAGAATCCTTAAATCAGGGTCCTAAGCAACTATCCCTTAAATCCCTGGTTTCCCCTGCCTGTCCATCTGATGCCTTCAGTGTCCCAGAGTCCCAACCTGAGGGTGCTGAGTGTCTCTTCATAGTTGATGTCTGCAGGGCTTAAAGCTGCAATCATTGCCGTGCGTGAATTTCCTCCTGAGAATAAAGGAAAGGAGCCACTGGGGCTGAATTTCAAAAGGGGTCCAGCTGGTGAACCTAAGAGCCATAGTGGAGCAGGGCACTTGGGGATGGAGAATGGGAATTTTAAAAAGAATTATGAAGTTAATAGAGTCTTGGTGATAATGAAAGAACTGTGAAATCCTAGTGAAGGTCATGAGCTTAATGGGAAGTATGGAAAATGACTAAGTCATAATAAGGGCAGCCCAGAAGCTGATCCAAAAGAGAGTATTATAATCAATGATATGACAGGTTCAATAAAAGTAGGGGAAGGTAACATAAAGAAATATGAGGGATAGGAGCTCTCACCTAAATTCTCCTTTAGTAGCCAGGTAAGCACAGAATCCCTATAAGGGATGAAATCTGATTTCCGCTTCTTTGATTGCTAGGGACAAAAAGAATGAACAAGGGAGGATGAGATGGAAATTCTTCCACCAATATAATTTCCTCTTTTTCCAATAATTATCCAAGTCTCACCATCTCTGCTAGGGCTGAGATCACTTTTCCTAATGTGGTCAGGGACTTATTTATATTGGCACCTTCCTGGAAGAGGAAGAAAATTATATGGACAGTGAGATGGTCCCTGAATTATTCCTCCCACCACCCCCAAGAGAACCTCCTTCACCCCCACCTTCTTCCTGGATCTCCTCAAACCACACTGTCAGAAATGGATCTCTTCCCATGACATGTCCTATGTCTCCAAGTTCCTTCTCACCTTCAGTCGCATGCCCCGGGCCCCTGAAGAATCAGCTCGTTCACTCCCAGCCAGATCCACCAAACTAATTTTACTGACCTATATGTCAGAAGTTAAAAGAAGAGAATGCAAGTGATGAATTAGGCCAGGGGAAAGAAGAAAGGAAAGAAAACCAAAGAGGAAGCATGATGGAACTACCCAGCACTCAGGCAACTACTCAGTGTATGGAGGAAAGGGGCCTGTCTACAGGTATATTATTCATTTTTTTTCTTTTTGAAGGAAGTATTGGAAACCAGAAGAAAAACAATCAGGATCAAAGTGATATATTCTTTCCAATAAGGTAGGGAAAGGAAAAGTGATGAGTCCTAGGATGAAGAACAAATGATGAGAAACACAAAGAGGAGACAGAAAGCCCCACCTTCTCTGTGTCCAATCCTGAGAACTGGTCGTGGCAACGCTGGGTAAAAACAATGGTGAAGACAGCATGGGAGCGGCTACTGGTCTCATTCATGTTGGTGGCAGCCACTGTCCTGAAGAAGGGGAAAAGGAAGGGTTTGGGATCCAGCCTAACCAGTCTTAATCCTTTTCCTAGATTCAGGCATTTAGAGCTTCAGGTTCATACTTCCTTTCCCTCCGAGGCTATTCCCCTTCAGCCTCCCTTACCGGGCCTTATTGCCACAGTCCATTAGATCAGCGATGTCAGCATAGGAGGTAACTGCCAACTTGGACAGGTCCTGAACATAGGGACCCAAGATGGGGTGCTCTCGTACCCGCAGTCCACCCCTACTCTTGGGGTTCAGAAGATCCCGGACACGTTCACAATAGATCTCCATGTAGCTTACCTAAGATAGGAGGGCACAATGATTCTAACTTGCTTCTCTGTCCCACCTAACCTAGTTCTATGTCCCCCAGAGACTTAGGCATTCAATTTCTCCAAGTCCTTTTCTCACCTCCACAGAGAAGGACAACTGAGTATTCTGGTTCTCATTAACCCGGGAGAAGAGGTCTTCACAGAGCTGAAAGGAGGAACAATAGCACCATCAACATAAAGAGCAGTGGCCGACCTCATCATACCACATTAATCCCCACAAACTCCCCCAAGAAAAGGAACTGAGCTCTAGCACCCAATCTTCCCCTTCCCATTTTGAGAGTTCATGCTCTCCTTCTACCCTAAGGCCAAGAGTCTAAACTCTCCAGAGTCCCTTGGATCTGAGCTCTCTAATCCTCTCCCTTGTCCCTGAAACCTCTCCTTCCCTCCCCAAACCAGATACTTGTGTTCTTTGTTATGGACTTTCCTCAGGAACTCATGGATCCCCCATCTCAGATCTCCCTGGGATATCTGAGGGACGTACCTGAGGCACAATGCCTTGTTGCCCAGGCTCCTGCCGCCCCATCATGGTATATGATTTTCCAGCACCTGTCTGCCCATAGGCAAAGATGCAGACATTATAGCCCTCGAAGGCATGAAGTAGCATCTCTTCTCCGATATCCTGATACACTTGAAGCTGCGATGCAAACTGAGGGTCTTCTGCCTGAGAACGATGAAGAACAGAGAAATAAGGTAGCAGGGCAAGGAAGAGATGAGAATCAGAAGTTTTGGACTTCAGTTTCCAGGACTCAAGCATCTCATCCTTCAGTCCCAATTCCCACCCAGAACCCTACCTTTCCCAGGACTTTCTCACTTCCCAAAGGCCTATTTCCCACCCCTCATTCTTCCCTCCCCTGTTCCCATGATGGTCTCCCATGTGATCTACTCTCCCTATCAAATAAGTAACCTTACCGAGGTGTGGGACCAGTAGGAGTAATCAAAGGTGAAGCTTTTGGGGGCATCCTTGCTCTGCTTGGGGTTGGTGATGGCTAGCAAAAGGAAACGAGGTAAGGAAAGCTCCCAGGCTCCCAACCCCACAACTACTTCCCCACATAGCCTCAGCCCTTGGATCACTCTGTCCCAGTTCACAGCTCCCATTTAAAATTCCCCAACCCCCTCTAGTCAGTAGAGCTAATTTTGGCTCCCTAAGACCTGCCTTCTCACTGAGCTGCCTCCCTGATTGGGCAATGAGGGCTGCAGGCCAACATTCCTCACCCTCCCCCCCACCCCCACCCCCACCCCATGGCCCAGAGAACACACAAGAGAAAAGACTGCTCCCACCCCCACCCTATGCTCACCTAAAGCCCTCCCATTGCCTCTAGTGGGCATGTCCAATGTCCTCCAGCCTTCCCCGATCCCAGAAATCCCCGTCAGTGCCCCTGGGACTCACTCACAGGTGGTGTTGCCCTGCATGCTGACCACACACTTGGCATCATGGCTGCTCTCTCGGGCGTTAAAGGGTCGTACCCTCACAGCAACCTTCACTGAGGCACCTGCCATGGCCCTAGAGACTCCCACCCCACTCAGCTGGAAAATGGAAAGGGAAGATGGTACAGGTAGAACCAAGAAGAGAAGAGGTGATAATCTCACCATTTCACCCTGTCAGGGGCCCAAATGTGTCCTATCTTTCCCAACCTTCCAGTCAGACATGTCCTCAGAAACCCATTTTCATCTCCCTGATTCTTTCCCTTATCTTGTGCCCTTTCCTCTTTCCCTCCCCTGTACAATTTTCTTTCTCTCCCCTTTACAACTCCCAAAGCTTTTACCTGGTGTCCTGGCCCCAAGTTGGGGGTGCTGTGTTGCCTCTGGCTGCCACTGGCCTGTGTAAGGGGGACCCCATCCTATGATTTGGGCCTAGTTGCTCCTGGGCTGTGGGGGACAAAGGGATAACACTAGGCTATAGGGAATATTGGATGGAAACCCCTGAAATTCCTAGGTTCTATCTAGGGGGGCATGGCTAGGCTGGTAGGAGGGTAATGGAGAAGACTAAGTGTCTAATAGTCTAGTAAGTTTTGTCCAAAGTGAAACCAACAACTTGAGGAACTATCCAAAAACAGTCAATAAAGGCAAGGATACAGAAACCCCAGGGAGAGATGTGATTTGGGAAAGACACTGAATGAAAAGATGTAATGAAAAATACAGTGAAACAAAAGGGAATAAGTAAATAATTAAGATGGGATTAGAGTCACTCAAGGGAAGAATTCTGAAGTAGATAGCAAATGGGACACAGGAAGAAACTGAGAAAAACACAGAGAAACCTATAACTAACTTCCTATTCTGAAGATTTTTTTATCTCATTTGCCTGATCAGTTGATAATAATTAATCAATACTGAGCTAAGCCCAGAGGACACAAAAGAAGGAAAAAAACTGTTATCATCAGAGTTCACCTTCTAATGATAAAGACAATTATGTATATACAAGATATATAAAGGGCAAATTGGAAGTAACCTCAGAGAGAAGGCACTAGCTTTAAGCCAACATGAAAGAAATTTGTGCATATCTATCTATCTATCTATCTATCTATATACATATATAAATTACACATATGTAACAGCCCACCTGCCCATTTCCAAATGTAAATGTAGAAAGAAAAAGGTGAGACAGAGAAATACTCAGCTCCTGGAATCTGGGATCCAAACATCCAAACATTCTTCAAGTTCACCTTGCCCCCCCCAGAACTCCAGCTCTTCCTTTCCAGGACAATGAAATTGAGAGGGTGGGGCCATCCTGTTTCCCTACAATTCTTGAGGGAACCTGGATGGTGCTCTTATCAAGAATAGGAAAGGGAGGATGAGCTAATAAAAGGATGCTTGGGTATCTAGATACCTGAGTCCTCCAAAGAGGAAACAGCCTACCTAAGTCCACCCCCAGATCCAGGACGCAAACATCCAACATCTTACTGTCTAGAAGGTATCAGGCCGCAGCCCAGGAATGTGGATGAGCTGGTGCTTACACCCTGGGAGGAGAGAGGCTGAGCCAGCCTACGCCCATACAGGGCAAGGGCAGGGAGGGCAAGAGGGTTACTGATTCTGAGGTTTTTCTCTTCACACCCAAGACCCTATTTACTCTCTGCTTCTGGCTGGGCCTTACCTCCAGGTCTAGAGGCTGGGAGACGGCCTGTCTGCACCTTGACAGAGAGTTCTCAACAGATCCCAGCAGCTCCCTCAGAAGCGCACCCTGACCTGTAACTCCCACTGGGGAAAGGAAGAGGGGGCGTTGGTGGGGATACTGGGGTACAAGGCAGCACACAGCAAGGCCTGAGTGGCCTCTTGGGCGGGCAGTCATGGTAGAAAGTGGGCCATGAACGGGCGCCCGGGGGCCGGGGCCGGGGCCGGGGCCGGGCGCTCAAAGCAGTCCGGCCTAAGGTGGAGGACGCAGGAAAAAGAAACGCAAACTGCGGGGCACAAGGGCCAGCGGCCCCACGGCCAGGCAGCGCGGGGCGGGAGGAGCCGCCCCCGGGCCCCCGGGCCCCCGGGCCCCCGTGCCCGCCCCGAGGCCCAGGCCGGCCCGCTCGGCGCCCCGCGCTGAGTAACGCGCCGGGAATCCCGCCCCCCGCCCGCTCCGGCCTTGTCTCCTGGCCCAGCGGGCCCTGGGCCGGGCCCCGGGGGTCTTCCCCGCCACGCCCGGGCCCGGGCCCAGTGCTCCCCGGCAGCCGCGGGGGCTCACCTCGGCTCCCCTCCTCGTCCTCTCGCCCTCCTCGTCCCGGGCCCGCCGTCCCCGGCCGGCTGCTCGGCTTGCACCGGGCCGCGGGGGGCAGCGCGGGGCGCGGGCGCGGAGCGGAGCGGAGCTGCAGCGCGGCTGCGCCCGGCCCGGCGGCTGCGAGCGCCCCGCGAGCCAGGGCCGGGCTGACGGGGGGCGGGGCGGGCCGGGCTGACGGGGGGCGGGGCGGGCCCGGCTGACGGGGGGCGGGGCGGGCCCGGCTGACGGGGGGCGGGGCGGGGCGGGGAGGGAGGGCCCGGCGCGCGCACACGCGCGATGAGGACCGGCTACTCCTCTGGTTAAAAGGGCGATGCGCCCCGCGGCGGGAGCCGACCTGGAGAACGCCGACAGAGCTGGGGCGGGGTGCCCGGGCCCGCCGAGGAGGGGAGGGGATGGCATCGCGCCCCCCGCCCTTCAGGGCGCCACCTGGCGGGGCCTTCTCCTCCAGCCCCTGCCAAGCTTCCCCTGCCCGGTCCCGCCGCCCCCCGCCAGCCGCCCGCGCTGCTGCCGTGAGCCGGGGCCGCTTCCTTCTGCAGCTCCCCATCCCCCGCGGCCCAGGCACGCTGGCCGCCACGAAGGGCTCCTCCCGCAACCTTCCGTGAGGCACACAGTGCAGGTATTCACACCTTGGGGGTGGTTTCTTGTTTCTTTTGTTTTTTCATTTTTTGCAAGGCAGTGGGGTTAAGTAAGGAGCCCAGGGTCACTAAGTATTGTCTGACGTGAAATTCGAACTCAGGTCCTTCTGACTCCAGAACCAGTGCTACATACAGCCGCTCCACCACCTAGCTGATTAGAGTATGATTTCTTTACAATTCTCCAGTTGACCCTTGTGGTCAACCCCCCACCCCACCCCACCAACTCCTTTGTTAATCTTAATGGCTCCCAGGGGCGGCTAGGTGGCACAATGGATAGAGCACGGGCCCTGGAGTCAGAAGGACCTCAGACACTTCATAATTACCCAGCTGTGTGGCCTTGGGCAAGCCACTTAACCTCATTGCCTTACAAAAAAAAAACAACTAAAAAAGAATCTTAATGGTTCCCAACCCATCTCTTGGTTGTCTACAAGTGCTCCTCTGTCCATTTAAATTGTTCTTTATACTCCTAGTTGTTCCCAATTACCCCTGTCCATTTTTATCTCCTACTGGCTTTTCTACCCACCCTTAACTTTCTCTAACTGACCCATTAACTCCCCCATTAATTCATCAAACTTCCTTATCTCCCATTCTAGGTGGTATTTCCATTTGCCAACAGATCCCAAATACAAATTCTGTACCAGTACCTATACCCGAAATGTAAATTCTGACACTACCCTTCTCCTCCTCTTACCTGGCTGCCCTCTAACTCTCCCCAATTGCCAATTTAGTGCTGCCTGCAACCTTTCTTTTCCTATTTTTGTATTTGTGACTTCAACTGATACCTACATTGGTTCCTCCAAGTTGCCCTATCCTCCCCCTCATCCCAGTAGTACACATTCATATACAGCTACTCCATAGCCCAGCCCAGCCCAGCAACCAGTACAATACTCTATTTTAGGAAGTTAGAGACCTTCCTCTAGCCACCCCTTCCAACTTCTTCACATGCCCCCTGAGGGAACAAGGGCCAAGCTAGGAGATTCTACCACAAAGTGACTTCATCCTGCTGCTAAAGTCAGTCTAATCCATAACTTTAGATAAGAAAACAAGCTAGAACTTTCTCAGATTTAGCCTTCAATCTCCTACTAATCCTGTCTCCTAAAGGAAGACCAAGCCACCAAAGCAGCTTCTAACTGCCACAGTCTAATTTCCCAAAGGAGATGTAAAGAACCTCTGCTGCAAAGACTAACTTTCCCTTTGTCCTCAGACCTTCCATTTCTTGCACTAATCTCAAGCTTTTGGAGGGAAAAGGAATAGTGAAATAGGTCCTAAAATCTAACCATCTACCTTCCACTTCTTGTTCCCAACCAATTTCTAGCCTCTTCTGAAAAAGGGATTGGCATCTTCCACTCACCTCTGGTTATACCCTACAACATCTCAGTGAGTCTGAACCCCTGCAAATCTTTGTTCCATTCCTCATCCCCCAATTCTTTATTCCCATCCCCCTCAACCTTCTCACTCCAAAGTTCGACCCCTTCTGCTGTACCTCTGGAATGCCTATTCTTTATTTTAAATCTTCCATTCTCTCCCTCCCAATCTTCTAGCTGTTACTAAAATCTGATCCCCCCCCCCCCCACCATGACACAGCCTACTTGGCTTCCTTTCCAGGTCTAGCTGCACCTTCAGTCTCAGCTCATTGATTGAGGCAGGTGAGTTGGAATACTCCTTACTCATATTACCACTTCCAAATCTTTTCCCCTAACTGTATCATCCAGAAACAACCCCCTTTTGAAGTTTATACAATTCATATCTACTGCACAATAAAAATCCTGGTAGCTGCTGTCTACAGTCCTCCAAATCACTCCCCTTCCTTCCTTAATAAGTTTGGTACCTGGGTTCACAATTTTTCTCTTTTCCCCAATCTCTGCCCTCATACTTGGAGACTTCAATATACCTCTTGCCATCACCTTCATGTTCAAGAATTCCAAATTACTTTATCTACTTATTATCTAGAAGATTTCTACCTCTTTCTACCTTCCCCTACTAGACTCTGTTCTTTGTCCACACCATGACCTTCATCTCTTGACTCCTCAATTCTCTTTTAGATCATAAACCCTGTACTAATCATTTCTCCCCCCATTTTTCCCACAGTTGCTATTACTAGCTGTACTTCCACTCTATTTCTCCCCACTATCATTTATTCCATTCTCTCTCTCTCTCTCCTTTTATCCTGGCCCTGTCCAAAAGTGTGTTGAATCTGAGTACCCTCTCCCTCCATTTTCCCTCTCTTCTATCACCTGTTCCCCCTCCCCTCCCCCATTCCCCTTCATCCCATCCCTTTCCTCCCATCCTTCTCCAGGGAAAGATAGAATTCCTCACCATATTAAGTGTGTATGTCATTTCCTCCCTCAGCCATTTCTGATGAGAATGAAGGCTCACTTATTGCCCCTTGCCTTCCCCACCTCCACTCATTGAAAAAGCTTTTTCTTGACTCTTATGAAAAATCTCTCAGCTTCTTCTTCATCTCCTTTTCCTTCCTCCCATCACCCATTGACTCCATCCCTTTACCACATCATACCATTATATTCAGCTCCTTCCTATGTCCTATCTATGTATGCTCCTTCTAACAGTTCTTATAAATGAGAAAGTTCATATGAGTTATCAATATCTTCTTCCCATGCAGGAATACCAACAGTTCAACATCATCAAGTTCCTCAGAGTTAGTCCCTCTCTTCCACTTCCTCTGTGGTTCATCAGAGTCCTGTACCTGGAGATCAAACTTTCTATTCAGCTCTGGTCACATCAATAGGAAAGTTTGAAAGTCCCTGTTTCATTGAAAGTTCATCTTTTCCCCTAAAAGAGGATGTTCACTTTTGTTGGGTGGTTGATTCTCGGTTGTAAACCAAGATCTTTTGCCTTCTGGAATAACATTCCAATCCCTACGAGCCCTTAATTTAGATGCTGCTAGATCCTGTGTAATCCTGACTATGGAGCCTCAGTAGTTGAATTGTTTGTTTCTGGCAGTTTTTAGAATTTTCCCTTTGATTTGGGAGTTTGGGAATTTGGCTATAATATTCCTGGAAGTTTTTCTTTTGGGATCTCTTTCAGGGTGTGACTAGTTAATTCTCTCAATTTCTATTTTACCCTCAGCTTCTAGGATCTCAGAGCAATTTTGTAGTATTATTTCTTGAAAAATGAAGTCTAGGCTCTTCTCCTGATCATGACTTTCAGATAATCCAATAATTTTTAAATTATTTCTTCTGGATCTGTTTTCGAGATTGGTTGTTTTTCCAATGAGATATTTTACATTTTCTTCTAATTTGGGGCTTTTTTTGGAAGAGTTTTATTTCTTCCTGGGTTTTTTTTTTTTTTTTTTAGGTTTTTGCAAGGCAATGGGGTTAAGTGGCTTGCCCAAGGCCACACAGCTAGGTAATTATTAAGTGTCTGAGACCGGATTTGAACCCAGGTCCTCCTGACTCCAGGGCCAGTGCTTTATCCACTATGCCACCTAGCCACCCCTCTTCCTGGTTTCTTGCAAAGTCTTCAGTTTCCTTTAGTTCAATTTTGCATTTGAAGGAATTATTTTCTTCAGAGAGCTTTTTTATCTCCTTTTCCAGCCAGCCAATTCTGCTAAAAAGTATTCTTCTCCTCATTTGCTCTTTCTTTTGCTTTTTCCATTAGGCCTAAACTGGTTTTTAACATATTATTTTCTTCAGTATTTTTTTGTATATCTTTCACCAAGCTTTTGATTTGGTTTTCATGATTTTTCTGCATCGCTCTCATTTCTCCTCCCAGTTTTTCCTCCACCTCCCTTAATTGCTTTTCAAAGTCTTTTTTGGACTCATCCATAGGCTGAACCCATTTTCTATTTCTCTTGGAGGTTTTGGATATAGAAGCTTCGATTTTGTCATCATTTGCATATATGTTTTGATCTTCCATGTGACTAAAGTAATTCTCTATGGTCAGATTTCTTCTTTTTCTGTTATTTACTCATTTCCTCAGCCCAGACTAATTTACAGCACTTCCAAAGCTTGGGGGTTGTTTTTTTGGGGGGTGGGGACACTCCAATGGGATCATTATTCTTATGCTCTCTAGTCTGTGTTATGATGTGTAGATGACCACAGCACTACCCTCTGCCCTGGGGCTATAAGGAGATATCCAGCTTGGTTATTTAGTATGGAAGCCCAAACTACAATATGTGAGTGTAGGCAAACAGCAGAGTCTTACCCCAGGGAGAGCAGAGAAATCTCTGTAGACTTCCCTTACTGTCTCTGAGGGTGCAAGCTGCTTTCTCCAGATTCTCGCTGCAGATTTTGTGGCCATGCTTCTCACTCCACACTCATTCTGGTGGGGCAGAGTTCTCTTACCACCCCTTCAAGCTGTTGCTGGTGATCTCTGGGCTGGGCTGGGCTTGACATTTTAAACGTAACATGTACAAAATAGAACTCATTATCTTTTCCTCTAAACCCTTCTCCCCTCCTAACCTCTCTTTTACTTTTGGGCAATACTAGCCTCTTGGCTCTCAACCTAAGTGTAATCCTCAAATCCTCACTATTCCTTAATCCCTATATTTATTCGTTGCTAATGGATTTTATTTTTGCAACATCTCTGGAATATTTCTCCTTTTTCTCATCTTATACTGTCACCCATTCTAGTGCAAGCCCTCATCACCTCAGCCTGTACTATTATTGGTAGATCTATCTGCCATGAGTCTCTTCTCATTCCAATCCATTTTTTTTTTTTTAGGTTTTTGCAAGGCAATGGGGTTAAGTGGCTTGCCCAAGGCCACACAGCTAGGTAATTATTAAGTGTCTGAGACCAGATTCGAACCCAGGTACTCCTGACTCCAGGGCCAGTGCTTTATCCACTGTGCCAATCCATTCTTTAGCCATTAGAGTGATTTTCCTAAAGTACAGATTTGACCACCTCACCTCCCTACTCAACTCTAGTGTCTCCCTATTATGTCAAGATAATATTAAAAAATCCTCTGACATTCAAAGCCTTTCAGTAATCTTCATCCCACTACTTTCCCTTTTCTGATCCAATGACACTGGTCTCCAAGTTGTTCCATGAAGGGGAAAAAAAAAAAGGTCCAGGTCTCAGGTCCAGGAAGTTTTCTTTTCTAATCCACCATGCCTGGAATGCACTCCCTTCTCATCTCTGCCTACAGGCTTACTTTTAAGTACCATCTAAAATGATAACTTTTACAAGAAGTCTTTCCTAACCCCTCTTAATTCTAGTGCCTTACCTCTTTCATCACTTCATTTTTCTATATATAGGTAGTTTGTACAGGGTTGTTTTGTTGTTTTTTTTTTTGCTTTTTATATTTCCCATTAAACTGTGAGCTCCATGAGGGAAAGGATTGACTATCTTTTACTTCTTTTTGAATTTCCAGTCCCTAGCACTTAATAAATACTTATTAACTGATCCTATTCTATTCAGATATAAGGTATTTAGAAGGTATTTTCTATGTGAATAAGAAAAACTCCTGAGAAAGAACAATATCATAATCGATTATCTTACAATGTTGCTATTAATGTATATAATGTTCTCAATCTTTTGTGTATGAAAATTAATAAAATCCACTATGAATGTGTATGTTGTCCAATGTGCTTACATGAAGAAATACAATTTCTCAGATAAAGTTTGGGAGAAATATATTATTAAGAAGACCAAAGATAAAAACTGTTCCTCAAATCAATATACTGAGAAGACATGGTTCAAGGCAAAAGAATGAAAGAATGTGACTATTTTAGATCTGGGAAGGATATAATTGATAGGGTAGGAAGTTAAATAGCTACAGCCTGGGGCAATTAAATATGGACTGTTGGGTTTATATCTGAAAGAAAAGTGCATTTTGTGAGGATTTATTTCATCATAAGGTAAGACTTGAGTAGGCTCCGATTTGAGGGATTATTGGGAATAGTTGGGGAAAATAACTGAGAAAAGAACACTTGTAAAGGACCTCTGTGAAGATGTTAGTAAGACAATCTACTGTCAGGAAAATTTCAGCTAGTGTACTAGAAACTTGCTGATTGAAAAAATGCATTGCTTTAATAATTAATAAAAGACTGGAACTATTAGTGACCTCTTTGGAAAAAAGTCAAACACTGATCTATTGCTTTCTAGCATCATCTTCAGAGTGAAGAGATGAAACCTCTCAAAGTGCCTAGTTCTCCATTTTCCTCTCTGGTTTGAGAGGGGAACTCAGAGGGTAAAAGTTAGGCTTTGTATCTGTTTTATTATGAGCAGACATTAGGACCTAATTGGATAAAGCAGAATCCTGTTGAGTCGAGAAATGGAGTTAAATTTATAAGAATTCAGATCTTTCCCCGATTGATATATGGTCAAAAGATATAAACAGGCAGTTTTCAGATGAAGAAATTAAAGCTATCTATAGTCAGATGAAAAAAGTGTTCCCATTATTGATTAGAGAAAGGCAAATTAAAACAATTTTGAAGAACTACCTCACACATATCAGATTGACTAAAATGACAAAAGAGGAAAATGATCAGTGTTGGAAATGTGGGAAAACTGAGACATTAATGCACTACTGGAAGAGTTGTGACTGATCCAACCATTCTGGAGAGCAATTTGGAACAGTGCCCAAAGGGCTATAAAAAATGCATACCTTTTGCTCCAGAAATACCACTATTATGTATCCTAAAGAGATCATTAAAAAGAAGGAAAGACCTACAAAGTTTGAAAGTATTTATAGCAGCTCTTTTTGTAGTAGCAAAGAATTGAAAATTAAGGAGATGCCCATCAATTGGGGAATGACTGAACAAATTATGTTATATGAATGTTATAGAGTACTATTTTTCTGTAAGAAATCATGAGCAGGGGTGGCCAGGTGACATAGTAGATAAAACACCGGCCCTGGAGTCAGGAGTACTGGGTTCAAATCTGGTCTCAGACACTTAGTGATTGCCTAGCTGTGTGGCCTTGGGCAAGTCACTTAACCCCATTTGCCTTGCAAAAACCTAAAAAAAAAAAGAAATCATGAGCAGTCAGATCTTAGGAAAACCTGGAAAGATTTGCATGAACTGATGTTGTGAAATGAGCAGAGCCAGGAGAACATTAATAGCAACAGTGTGAGATGATCAACTAATATAGATGCAGCTCCTCTCAGTAATTCAGAGAGTAAGGACAGTCCTGAGAGACCTGTTATGTAAAATGCCATACACATCCAGAGGCAAAACTTTGGAGTCTGAATGCAGAACAATGCATACTATGTTCACTTTTAAAAACTTTTTTATGTTGTTTCTTTCTCTCCTTTTTTTCCCTTAGTTCCAATTCTTCTTTCATAACACAACTAATATGGAATATGTTAAACACAATTGTACATTTAAAACTTATAGGTAGAGGGGTGGCTAGGTGGTGTAGTGGATAAAGCACTGGCCCTGGAGTCAGGAGTACCTGGGTTCAAATCAGGTCTCAGACACTTAATAATTACCTAGTTGTGTGGCCTTGGGCAAGCCACTTAACCCCATTTGCCTTGCAAAAACCTAAAAAAACAAAACAAAACAAAACTTACAGGTAGAAAATGTAGAACTCTCAAAAGTTAGAAAAATATGGAACTCAAAAGCTTGCACAAGGATGAATGATGAAAACTATCTTTGCATGTAATTGGAAAAAATAAAAAGCTTCATTGGGAAAAAAAAAAGAGAGATGGATGGGCTTTGTCTGCATTGGAAACTAACCAGAGAGTTCTAGGGTGAGCTTTGCTTTGCTGTGAGAAATGACTGAGAGATGATTAGATAAAGCAGAATATTCTTTTTTTTTTAAGACCACAACATCAGAGAGGTAATGCCATGATAAGCATGTAAGTTGGTTTTGAGTGAGGGGGATGCCTGTGCTAAGTCACCAGCCTCATTTTCTCCTCTAGAGTCATCTGGGTCCAGTGAGATGGCCCTGGATGTAGGGCAATCAGCACCAAATGACTTGCCCAAGGTCACACAATTAGTAAGAGTCAAGTGTCTAAGGTTGGAACTTCCGTCCTCCTGAATCCAAGGTCAATGCTCTATCCATTGAGCCCTTTGATAAAGAAGAATCTTATTGAATGAAGAATGGATTTGTCTGAGATACAATATGAGTTGCCTGTAGTTGTCTGATTTAAGGTAATATCTCACAACAGCATAATACTTTCTTAGTGCCCTGTTAAGAATGACCATGACAGCTTGTCACAGTTTCATCACTGATTTAGCCATCAGTAGAGCAGAAAGGACTAGAAGGCTACCAACTATTCTTGAAGAGACCAAGAACATCAAGAGGTGTGAGTTGCCCCAAACAATGTACCTCTTTGTTAGATTTTATTTTTTTTTGGTTTTTGCAAAGCAATAGGGTTAAATGACTTGTCCAAGGTCATACAGTTAGATTATTATTAAATGTCTGAGGCCAGACTTGAACTCAGGTCCTCCTAACTACAAGGCCAGTGCTCTATCCACTTTGAGCTGCCCCTCCTTGCTAGATTTTTCTAAGTGTATGCCTACTTTCCTCCACAAAAATTGCACATTAATAGTTGTCTATGACATAAGTATATAAATGAATTGTGACATTTAGATTAGTCCTACATTTACCATGATGTTATCATCCTACATAACTATGATGTTATGATCATTTTTACTTTTTTTTAATTATTAAGTGTCTGTGTTTATGAGTTAATAGTGTCATGGTGACCGATATAGATGGGTAGCATCACCTGTGAGGCTCTGGATCTACAGTGTAGGTAGTATCTCCTCTACATAGGATTCTCTCTAGTATCCTAAAAGAGGATGAGTCATAATCACATGATAGTGGTTCTTTTTTAGGAACCCCAGACCCTCCACTGTGAGGTCAAGTTGGACTGAACAAGCCAGCTCAGAGAGTATTAATGAGGTTAGTCCCCAAGCCATGTGCCAGTCACACAAACATCCAAGTTCTCAACTCTCAGATCTGCCCTGACCCTATTATAGCCTTTTCTATAATTAATGCCTTATTTTTCTTCTTTTTCTGAAGATAGCCCCCAGTGCTGCATGCATGAGTTCAGAAGGAATGGACAATTTCATCCCTTTCTCAGTGAATCTTTGCTCTGCTGCAGGAATACTCTTGTTTGAGGTTGAGTATAGGGAGAAGGGCTGAAGGAACAAGTATAAAGTTTGTTTCCTATCAGTCAATCTGTCAATCAATATGTATTTATTAAGCAAACACTATATAGCAGGCAACACATTAAGTGCTGGAAATACAAAGAAGTAAAAAACAGTCCCTGTCTCCAAGGAGTTCACAATTTAATGGGGAAGACAAGTAAATAAGTATGCACAAACATGCTAAAGTAAAGTAAGGAAGTAAATAAGTAAACAGGAAATAAACAAGAAGGCAGGGAATACCTGATTTCATAGAGTCAAATTTAATCACTTGAGCTGAGAATTGGTACCAGGAAGTAATGAGAATGGTACTCAAATAGGGATTGATGACATTCCTTGCCAAGATTTTGCTTTCCATTTCCTGCAACTCTAACCTTAGTCATATTGAACACTATAACCTTGCTTTTGGGATGGAAATTCACAAACTTCCTTCCTTTACAATAGCTGACATGTATATGCTGCTTCATCACTCTAAGAACATTTTTTCTCATTCAATCATACCAACAATTCTGTTGGAGCATGTATTTTTTTGGGGGGAGGGGTTGGGAAGGGAACCAGACTTGTGATTTTCTTATCAAAGGAAGTCCCAAGGAGGAAACTCCCTTGTCCAGTGCAGATCAATAAATACCTACTCTGCATTTAATTATATTTTTTAAAAATATAATTTTTTTAATTTAAATACAAAATGAGAAAAAAATTCATGTACACAGTGGTACATAAAGGAGGAAAAACAATAAGCCTACATTTCATGAAATCCTATGTAATAAATCTTTTTTTTTTTAGGGTTTTTTTTTGCAAGGCAAATGGGGCTAAGTGGCTTGCCCAAGGCCACACAGCTAGGTAATTATTAAGTGTCTGAGGTCAGATTTGAACTCGGGTATTCCTGACTCTAGGGCCAGTGATCTATCCCCTGCACCACCTAGCTACCCCTATAATATAGTTTAAAGCCTGGTATTGCTCAATCTCCTTCTTTACAGTTTTTCTCTTAGTTTCTTTGAAATTCTTGACCATTTATTCTTCCAAATGAATTTTGTTATTATTTTTCTAATTCAGTAAAATATTTTTAGTAATTTAATTGGGATGACATTGTATAAATAGATTAGTTAGGTAAAACTGTCATGTTTTATTATATTGGCTTCATCTATGCATGAATAATGAATATTTTCCAATTATTTAAATCTGACTTTATATAAAGTGTTCTTTGTTTATGTTCATATATTTCCTGTGTCTGTTTTAGCAGATATTTTATACTGTCTAGTTCAATTAAATGGTCTAAAACAAACTATATACACAGAATATTTACCCTATTTTTCTCTTTTAATTACATCTATTTCAACTTACATTTTGTCTGAGATCATGATACCCCTACTTTTTTTACGTAATAAATTCTGCTCCAGCTCTTTATTTTATCTCTGTATATATAGCTCTCTCATTTTTATTGTTTCCTAAAAGCAACATCTTGTTGAATTCTTCTTTAATTTATTCTGCAACACATTTCTATTTTATTTTCATTCACATTCTAAGAAATAATTTCCCTCCATCCTATTTCCTCACTATCCTCACTCATCTAATTTAATTCTACCTCCTACCTATTAAATTAGTTGAAGTAACTCCAGCCAAACTCAGACAAGACACAGATTACCATTTTTTTCCCCTTTAGGACCTAAGGAAAAGCCTGGAGTTCTGAGATGTCACCAGGATCTGGGAGTACAGAATAACTAAGCCAAAGGAATATTGAGGACTGGGGGAAGGGGGGGGGCAGAAAACTAAGTGCTTAAAGGAATTGGAGACTTTGTAAACTATATATACATTGACAGTGTGAGAAGAGAGGGAACCCTAAAAGAAGGGGAAAGGTAGAATGGATGGTAGACGGGACACTTGAGTTTTGCAAAAGAAAAAGGACCTTTGGTAGGGGAGATATGGGACTTGAAAGTATGTCTGAACTCAATGGAAACTGAAGGATAGAGAGAGGCTGGGGAAGAGGGAAGAACCTCTGGATGTTGGGCCAGAATGCCAGAATTTCTTTAGGAAAGAAGAGTTATAGATGGAGAGATAAGAAGAGATGAGAACTGAACTGTGGTTTTTAGACAACTATCCCCTGATCTCTATAACCTGAAAAGTCTAGAATGGGGGTAACTTTGGGGCTGCATTTTATAGACTCACCAAGATTAAAGAGGAAGTTTGCAAAGCTCCCTGGAGAAGAAGAAATCTGTGGTACAAAGACAATTCCCATGCAATGCAAATACAGACTTAGGAAAGGGTTACAGGTTTGAGGAGGACATGGGTTATTGGGTATAGAAGCTAAAAAATTTTAGATTAGGTACCTGTCTCAGACAGGTCTAGAGAAAAAGATGCCTAGGTTATGTGGCCTGGATGACAGGAAATCTAGGAAGCTATCTCCCACCTCAAGCTCTCTTCCTTGGTTTCTCTTATATTTCTTTTTTTCTTTTTTTCTTTTTTAATTCTCATTTTGTACAAATTTTTTTTTACATTAATAAAATATTCTTGTTTAAGAGTAAACAACATACCCCTCCCCCATGAATATAGATTTGCTTGGGCAATAAAGTAAAGGGGAGAGAAAAAAATTAAAATTAAAAAAAGAATAAAAGTAATAATTGTAGGTATGGCCAGGTGGCGCAATGGATGAAGCACCAGCCCTGGAGCCACGAGCATCCAAGCCCACATCCAGCCCCGTAGACCCAACAATCACCCAGCCGTGTGACATGCAAGCCACCTGATCCCCACTGCCCTGCAAAAAACCTAAAAGAAGAAAAAAAAGACCCAAAATAAAATAAAATAGTAATAATAGTAGGGGTGGCTGGATGGCAGACAGGGCATTGGCCCTTGAGTCAGGAGCACCCGGGTCCAAATCTGGCCTCAGACACCCAAAGATCACCCTGCTATGTGGCCCCAGGCAGGCCACCCAGCCCCATTTGCCCTGCACCTCCCCCAAATAATAATAATAAAAAATGTGCTTCAGTCTTTGTTCCAACACCAACAACTCTGTCATGGGTGGATCACATTCTTTATGGTAAGTCCATCGCAAAAGTTACTTCCATATTTTTCCAACGTTGCCATTACTGATCGCATCTCCCTACTTTCTTATGTCTCCACTACCATGTACTATATTTTCTCTCTCCTTTCACTCTGACTCTGCTGTAGGGTCACTGAGTAGCACAGCAGACAGATCCCTGGTCCTGGGGTCAAGAAGCCCTGAGCCCCCATACCACCCCTTAGGCCCAGAATCCACCTGGCCCTATGGTCCTGGACAGGCCTTCCAATCCCAGCCCCTTGCAAGAAGTAAAAAAGAAAATGTGTTATATCTGACCACTCTCTCCCCATGGTCCATCCTCTCCTCCTTTATTCACATCCCCACCCCTTCCCTCTGCTCCCCCCTCCTTCTTACTCCAGATGCCTATACCCCATTGAGTATATATGCTGTTTCCTCTCCTAGCCACCTCTGATGAGAGCAAAGGTTCCCTCATTCCCCCTTGCCTCCCCCCTTCCATATCATTGCAAAAGCTCATTGTAATAATAAAAAAATCTTATTATATGAAATATCTTGGCCTATTACCCCCTCTCCTTTTTCTTTCTCCCATTACATTTCCCTTTTTTTCTATTGACACCATTTTTACACCATATTTTATCTTCAAATTCAGCTTTCTCCTGTGCTTCAACCATAAAAGCTCCCTCTACCTGCTCTATTAACTGAGGAGGTTGATACGAGTATTATCAGTGTCATTTTTCTATGCAGGAATACATGCAGTTCATCATCATTAAGTCCCTTATATTTCCCCCCTCTCCTCCAATCTCCATGCTTCACCTGAGTCCTGTATCTGAAGATCAAACCTTCTGTTCAGCTCTGGCCATTCCAACAGGAACATTTGAAATTCCCCTGGTTCATTGAAAGTCCATCTTTTTCCTTGGAAGAGGACATTTCAGGCTTGCTGGGTAGTTCATTCTTGGCTGCATTCTAAGCTCTTTTGCCTTCCGGTATATTCCAAGCCCTACGAGCTTCCAATGTAGTTGCTGCTAAGTCCTGTGTGATCCTGACTGCAGCTCCACGATATTTGAACTGTGTCCTTCTGGCTGCTTGTAATATTTTCTCTTTGACTTGGGAGTTCTGGAACTTGGCTATAATATTCCTATGGGTTGGTTTTTTGGGATCTCTTTCTCGGGGGGGATCGGTGGATTCTCTCTATTTCTATTTTGCCCTCTGCTTCTAGAATATCAGGGCAATTTTCCTGTAGTAATTCTTTGAAAATTATGTCAAGGCTGTTTTCCTGATCATGACTTTCAGGTATTCCAATAATTTTTAAATTATCTTTCCTAAGTCTGTTTTCCATATCAGTTGTTTTTTTCAATGAGATATTTCACATTTTCTTCTAATTTTTCACTTTTTGGTTTTGAAGTATTGATTCCTGATTTCTGGTAAATTCATCAATCTCCCTGAATTCTATTCTTTGTCTGAAGGATTTGTTCTCCTCAGAGAGTTTTCTTATCTCTTTTTCCATCTGGCCAATTTTGCTTTTTAAAGTATTCTTCTCCTCAATAACTTTTTGAACTGTTTTATCCATTTGACCTAAGCTGGTTTTTAGCATGCTATTTTCTTCAGCATTTTTTTGGATTTCCTTGACTAAGCTCTGCTGACTTCATTTTCATGTTTTTCCTGCATCTCTCTCCTTTCTTTTCCCAGTTTTTCTTCCAACTCCTTCATTTGATTTTCAAAGTCTTTTTTGAGCTCTGTCATAGCCTGAACCCAATTTCTGTTTTGCTTGGAGTCTTTAGATGCAGGAGCTTGTACCTCCTCATCTTCAGACTGAGTATTTTGATCCTTCTTGGGCTCATGAGCAAAATATTTCTCAATGGTCTTCCTCTTATTTCTCTGCTTGCTCATTTTCCCAGCCTGAGCCTTGTTTTGGGGTGCTTCCTCAGCTTTTGGGACACTCCCACAAGGGTCTCAGTGTGTGAGGCTTTGTCCTCCCTCCTGGTCTGTGAATGACCATAAGCGTCCCCCTCTGCCACGGGGCTGAGGTGGAGAGGGCCCTGCTGTTCTATGGGGGGGCCTAGACTGGGATCAGGATCTGAATGTGGTCAGAGCCCCAGAGTCCTGTTCCAGGGGCAGAGGACAGAGCTCTGCAGTTTCTCTCTGTTCACTCCCCTCCCTCTGCTCAATGGGCTCATGCCCTGGAGGCTCCTGCTTAAGGGCTCTGCCTGCTTCTGTTTCCTGGATCCGGGCTGGGTTCCTCGTGCTTGCTCTGGCAGAGGTCCCCAGCTGTTCCCCCACTTTATGCCCAGTGCTCCTTGGAGTGCAGCTCAGGAGACTCCCCAGCTTCTGTGAGCCGCAGCTCCCAGCACCCTGGGGCTGCCTCCGGGAGGCTGATGTTTTTTGCTCTGGCAGGCCACCCCTTTGGCGGGCCACCCCTCTGACCCCGGGGGGCAGAGCCTTTCTGCTCTTTTCCAGGTAGGAGAACTGCCTCAATGGGTCCCTTTGTGGGTTCTGTCTCTTGAAAATTTAGTTAGAGTCCTTAGTTTCACATTTTATCAGAGAGAGAGCCTAAGACTTGATCCCTTTTTGTCGCCATCTTTCTCTTATATTTCTATAGCTATTTTGGTCTCCTTGGAGCCTCTAGGTCAGGAGCCTTCATGATAGCTGAGCTCTCCAGTATCCTCACTCTGGAAATAGGAGCTAAAACTGAGAAACAAAGGAGCTCCCTGATGACACTATTGCCATTCTCCCTACATTCTGGGGAACTAAGATACTTCTCTAGCTCCAGTCAGCTCTCCTCAGACTCTACTTAGTAAATAATCATTCTACTCTCCCCCCACACCTCAATTCCTACTCCTTTTAAGCACCCAGGCTTCTTTTCCACCTCACTCCCCTTCCCCACACTCTTTCTCAAGATGCTGTTTCCACCCCCTACTTACATCTTGATCTTCCTTCTGTTCTCTCATCATCAAAACAAGTAATCAGTATAAGGTAATATATCAGAATTGATTAAATTTGAATTCCTCTAGTAGTGATTTTCAGCACTTTTTAAGATGGTTGTTCAAGGTTTATTTTTATTTTGAAAGCTATTTGTCATATCCTAGTGTGTATTCATGGAAGAATTCTGGTATGTGGGCTCCTGAGCCCTTTTCAGGGATACTTTCCATCTTTAGGGTTCACATGAACAGTGGCTATACCCCAGTAAAACTTTTTTTGATAGATGGACTAAACTAGGTCGAGGGTAAACTAGGTTGATGGGTCTCAAACCCATCAGTGTATTAGGGAGTGTTTACCCCAAGCATATGAAGATGTCCCCTGATGGAATGGATGGATAGAACAATTTGTTCCAATGGGCCATGAAAGTTTAACAAGGCACTGAGGAATGCTTAGAGCTTGGTTGGACATCCAAGATGGCAAGGTCATCCATTGCATCTGAAGCCATCACCAGTTGTCTTGACTCTATCTTGCCACTGGACTATGATCACTCTGAAAGAGAGAGAGGTCGATGACTTCTTGCAACTCCGCCTCACTTAAATTCAATTTATGTACAAATCAAGAGACATCACCAATACCATTTTAACATTTTTTTCCTCAAACTCCTTTGGCAACAGGCATCTGACAAAGGAGCAGGTACAAATACACTGGAAGCATGTAGTCATGACGCGGCACACAGTAGGCTCAGGCCATAGGGTTATCTTCTCACTGGAAGCAGCAATGAGATTAAGCAGCCCCCTGGATATCTGAGCAGCCTTTTAAGGATCCCACTGCTCAACTCCTGATGTGAGGAAGTGGCTAGAAAATTGTCTGCTTACTCAGCCCTATCCTGATTACTGCAGCAGGTGGGAATTCTACTCTGTGGTTGAAATACAAAAAATGTTTAAAAACTTCTTCAAAGATGATTCCATTCACCTAGGTATATGGAATGTACCCACACTCAAAATACAAAATCCAATAAAACTGAAAGATGAACAGCTCTTGTTGTAAGAGAACTCAATAGGTATCACAACCAAATAGCAGCCCTGAGTGAAACAAGGTTGCTAAATGAAGGACAACTTAGTGAAGCTGGAGTTTTACAAGTTTTTAAACAAGTTTTTCTGGAATGGCCACACTGAAGGGGAGCACCCTGAAGCTGGTGTAGGTTTTAAATCAAAACCAATCACTACAGTCAACAAACTTGTATGCCTACCAAAAGGAGTGAATGATAGGCTCATGGCATTGTGATTATCACCTACAGGAAAACACCATGACATTGTCATACCTATGCTCCCACCATGAGAAATCCTGATGAAGTCAAAGAAAAATTTTATGAAGAGCTAGAGATTTTTAACATCAATCAAAACAGAACAAGCTTATCAGACTTTAATGCTGGAATAGGCTTAGACTACTAGATATGGCAGGGAGTCATTGGGAGGAATGGAGTTAGAAACAGCAACAACAAATGGCACTAACTATTGAAGACTTGTGCATCTCATCACCTTCTCATCAACATGATCTTCCATTTACTTAAATGCAAAAAAATTTCATGGATGCACCCTTGAAACAAACACGGCACTTAATAGAGTGGAGAAGAAACAGCCAGGATATGAGAGTGACAAAAGCAATGTGTGGTGCAGAGTACTGGACAGGTCAGACTTACTCACATTCAACTGAAATGGCAACCTCAAGGCAAAATGACCACCAGAAGAATTAATATTAAGAGATTAGAGAGATTCACTGATCAAGAACAGTTTGTTCTGATTTGGAGGGAACATTGAGCCAAAACAAAGTTGGGTAGTTTTCAGAGATTTGGTATTATAATACTGCATTTGCCCATTTGGGGTAGATCACTCACAAACATCAAGACTGCTTTGATGGAAATGATGGAGAAATACAGAAGCTGTTAAATGAAAATTGAAAACACCACAGAGTTTACCAGCAGGATAGTTTATCTACTTTTTTGTTCGTTTTTTTGTAAGGTGACTTGTCCAAGATCACACAGCTAGGTAATCCACTGCACTGCCTAGCCACCCTAACCATGTCTTTTAACATGATATTTTCAGCCATGTGGTCAAATGCCTTCAATGAGGGTGAACGTGGCATTGAGAAAAGCTATTACACTGATGGTAACTTTTTCGATTTGAAAAAGCTACAAGCTAAGACCAAAGTGGAGGAAATCTTGGCACACGAGTTTCTGTTTGCAGATGAATGTGCACTTAATGCAGCCCCTGACACTGAGATACAACAATATATGTATCAATTCTCTGCTTCTTGTACTAATTTTGAACTAATAATGAACACCAAGAAAACACAGATGCTCCATTAGTCAGCACCACACCATCCATATGTAGAACCATAGATTACAGCAAATGAAGTTCTGAATACTGTACATAAGGTCACTTATTTTGGCAATATACTTTCCAGGAATGTACACATTGATAAAGAGGTTGACATATCAGAGCTGGCTCAGTGTTTGGGAGGCTCTGAAGGAAAGGGTAGAAGTGAAAAGCTGTTAGATTGAATACCAAACTGAAGGTTTACAGAGCCTTTTATGTTGACCTCATTGTGTATGCCTGTGAAACCTGGGTAATCTACCACTTGCCATGTCAGGAAACTGAATCTCTTCCCATTTAAATTGTCTTAAGAAGATTCTGAAGATGACCTAGTAGGATAAGGTACCAGACGCTGAGTTCCTTTCTTGAACTGAACTGCCAAGCATTTAAACTCTACTTCAGAAAGTGCAACTCTGAAGGACTGATCACTTTGCTAGAATACTAAATATACACTTGCCAAAAAGACTTTTATGGAGAATTCACACAGGGCAAGCACTCACAGGTGGGTCAGAAAAAGTGATACAAGGATACTTTCAAGGTCTTTCTGAAGAACTTTAGAACTGACTATACAACACTGTCAAAGGACCACCCACATGGCATGCCCTTATCAGAGAAGGTGCTGTGTTTTATGAGCAAAGTAGAATTGAAGTAGTTTATTTTTTTTTAGGTTTTTTTTTTTTTGCAAGGCAAATGGGGTTGAGTGGTTTGCCCAAGGCCACACAGCTAGGTAATTATTAAGTGTCTGAGATCAGATTTGAACCCAGGTACTCCTGACTCCAAGGCTGGTGCTTTACCCATTACACCACCTAGCTGCCCCTGAAATGAAGTAGTTTAAAGGAAACTAGATGCACAAGTTTAGAGAATTAATCCCAAATGTTCTCATGTGCTATTTATGCCCAAGCTGTGGTAGAGCATTCCTAGTTTATATTGGTCTGATCAGTCACAGTCAGATAAACTATAAGTCACAGTCAGATAAACTATAAGTCACAGTCAGGTAAACTATAAACATAGTGTGATGTCATTTTGATCCTCTTTGAATACAAAGGACAATACTGAATCAATCAATATCACTTAGCTTTTGGAGGATAATGCTTAATATTAGAGATTTGGTTCAGCTCCTTATAGGTTTTTATTTTTTATTTTTGCAAGGCAATGGGGTTAAGTGACTTGCCCAAGGTCACAAAGCTAAAGTGTCTGAGACTGGATTTGAACTCCTTTCCTCCTGAATCCGAGGCCAGCACTCTATTTGCTTCATCACTTAGCCACCCTTAACAACAATAACAACAAAAGATACTGATGCTGGTCCAAGCCTCAGTCTCTCCAACTAAGGGACCCCTCCCTTAAGTTTTGAACTCATTCTCAGGAATCCAAATCATTCCTGGAAGCTTCTTCCCTAAAGAAAATACCAGGGTTTTTTTCTTTCTTATCTCTGCATCTTTATACTGCACCCCAGGATCCCAGAGAAAATCATTTAAATATCCTAACATCTAGGATTTCTTCAGAAGATAGTAGAAAGATACTAAATATATAATATAGTATAGGATAACTATTTCCTCCACTCTTAAGAAATACAAAAGAATTAACATGACAAATATTTTAAAATGATGCAGTAATCTATCTAATTCCTATTACTAACATGGTTTGCTTTTAATGAAACTATTGAATAGGCTTTTGTTTGCTTCTCTCTCTCTCTCTTTCTTTTCTCCTTCCTTCATTCTTTCTTTCTTTCTTCCTTCTTTCTTTTTTCTTCCTTTTGAAACTGGGTGTCCCTATCTTGACTAGGCTGTGTGAGTGCAGCAGTCACTCAGGGATTCATCATTATTTTTGTGGGGTTTTTTTTAGGTTTTTGCAAGGCAAATGGGGTTAAGTGGCTTGCCCAAGGCCACACAGCTAGGTAATTATTAAGTGTCTGAGGCTGGATTTGAACCCAGGTACTCCTGACTCCAAGGCCGGTGCTTTATCCACTGCTCTACCTAGCCCCCCAGGGATTCATCATTATTGCTGATCATCACGGAAACCTGTTTAAAAAGACTTTTTGAAGAGTAAAAACATCACTTGTACAAAAATATTTAAAGCAGCCCTATTTGTGGTGGCAAAAAAAATGGAAATTAAGTGAATGTCTATCAGTTGGTAACAAATTGTGGTATATGTATGTCATGGAACACTATTGTTCTATTAGAAACCAGGAGGGATGGGAATTCAGGGAAGCCTGGAAAGATTTGCATGAACTGATGCCGAGTGAGATGAGCAGAACCAGAAAAACATTGTACATCCTTACAGCAACATGGGGGTGATGATCAACCCTGATGGACTTGCTCATTCCATCAGTGCAACAAGCAGGAACAATTTTGAGCTATCTGCAATGGAGAATACCACCCGTATCCAGAGAAAGAATTATGGACTTGGAACAAAGAACAAAGACTATTACCATCAAATTGGGGGGGGGGGGGGGAGCATTATATTATAATGTAATTTTACTATCTCATACTTTATATTTCTTCCTTAAGGATATGATTTCTCTGTTATCACATTCAACTGAGATCAATGTATAAAACATGGAACCAATGTAAACACTAACAGAATGCCTTCTGTGGGGGTGGGGAGGGAAGCAAGAATGGGGGAAAAATTGTAAAACTCAAAATAAATAAATTTTTCTTAAAAAAAAACTTTTGGGGGGCAGCTGGGTGGTGCAATGGATAGAGTACCTGCCCTGATGTCAGGAGGACCTGAGTTCAAATCTTACCTTAATAGCTTATATATTATCATTATATAATATATATTATATATAAATTATATACCTTAATAACTTACACTTAATAACTACCTAGCTGTATGACCTTCAGCAAGTCACTTTACCCCATTGCCTTGCAAAAATAAAAAAAAAAAGACCTCAATTTTAACACAGTTCTGAACCTTCTGAACAACTTTCTCAGTATGTATGTCTTCTGACAAACCAGATTAGGGATTAAAGGGATTATAAATTTCTTCTTTAAGAAATACTACAAACCACTTAACCCCATTTGCCTTGCAAAAAAAAAAAAACCTAAAAAAAAGAAATACTAGTAGCAGGGGCAGCTAGGTGGTGCAGTAGATAGAGCACTGGCCCTGGAGTCAGGAGTACCTGAGTTCAAATCCAGCCTTGGGCAAGCCACTTAAACCCATTGCCTTGCAAAAACTAAAAAAAAAAAAAAAAAATACTAGTAGCCATAGGAAATATCATTAATAGAGTGGCCAGTATCAACTGAAATGAGCTTCTTACTCTTGAATTCCCTAAGGGCTGGAGGGCTGGAAGCATCCATCTCAGCAGAAAATCATGTAAGAGATCCAGGTTCAGGTTCATCTGGAAAACACAAGTTTAAATTGCCAAATACAAATATGATGCTAGAGAGGCTTAGGCTAGAGAATTCTTAACCCTATTTCATGCTGGGCTGGGGGGGGGGGGGAGGAGAAGGAAGATGAGACAGAGAGAGAGACAGAGAGACAGACAGAGAGATCTGAGGAGAAAGAAAGAAAAGTAAATTTGAAAGTTGTCTCTTTAAAGTCTTCTTCCTGACTAAAGGGCCAATACTCTTTGAAGGGCAGTTCCTGTCACATTCATCTGATAAAGGAATAGCTGAAGCCACCAAGCAACAATTTATTTAGCACTGTGCTTTACATGTATCCCACTAAAAGTGAAGGCTAGTTGATTATTCTATTACATTATTGAAATAATCCATTTTGATATCCTCTGTGCTACAACTGGTTACAAATTCATTTTTCCCATCCCTACTTCAAAGGGAGAACTTTAAATTATCTTCAGTTTGTAGTAATGTGACTATATTTAGTTCAATTATCCAATTGGAATATAGTTTACATAGTGTAAGATTCACGAGTCTGTGATCTGCTTTTTTCCTTCCACGGTTCTTGTGGTAAAGAGATCTTCCCCCAATACTTTGTGTTCCTCAATTTAACAACTGTACCTTTATCTGTTTCCTCTTAAGTATTGATTAATTAATTTATTTTACTTATTAACTCCTCTGGTTTTTGAATCTAATACCAGATGATATTGGTAAAAGTTTTATAATGAGATATGACAATGCCAAATCCCTTTCATTCCCACTCTTTTCATTATTTCCTTAGATATTCTTGACTTTTTAATTCTTCCATATGAAAAATTATTTTTGTCTAATTTTATAAAGTATCCACTTTATAATTTGATTGGTATAGAATTAGAATTAGTATAGGATTGGTATAGAAGTAATGGGCTTACTTAGATAAAGCCACCAATTTGCTCTATTAGAATGAACATTGGTATCTCTTTTATTTAATTAGGTCTTTATTTTCTGTAAAATTATCAAATAATAATGGAGGCAATATATATATCCCTGTTTTATTCTTGTATTGAGAAAGCATATAGTATTTCTATATCAGAACTTTAGCTCTAAATTGGTTTTCGAGGAATTTTTTTATCATATTAAGAAAAAATTAATTCATTCCATGCTTTTTGGTGGTTTGCTATGTTTTATTTTTTCAATTGCATGAAAAAAAGTTTACAGCATTGTTTTTTTGCAAAATTTTGAGTTCCACATTTTTCTCCCTTCCTTTCTTTCCTACCCCCCTCCCCATGACAGTGAAAAGCTGATATAAATTATATATGTACAATTATATTTAATATATTTCCATATTAGTCATGTTGTAAAAGAAGTATCAGAACAAAAGGGGAAAAACTATGAGAGAAAAAATAAAACAGATTTTAAAAACTGAAAATTCTTTGGTCTGCATTCAGACTGTAGCTTTTTTCTAGATACAGAAAGCATTTTCTGTCACAAGTCTTTTAGACTTGTCTTTCCTCATTGACCTGCTAGGAGGAGCTAAGTGTGTCAAAGTTGATCATCTCACAATGTTGCTGTTATTGTGTATAATGTTCTCCTGAATCTGTCCATTTCACTCAGCATAAGTTCATGTAAGTCTTTCCAGGTTTTTCGGAAATCCACTTGCTCATGATTTCTTTTTTTTTTCCCCATTGATATTCCAATTACATGTTATGAAAGTTTTTCAACATTCATCTACATGCATGTACATATTTTACATAAGTTCCTTCTACTCTCCCTTCTCCAGGTGAATTACATACAGATTAGTCACTTTAGGTATGAGGAATTAGGATTAAGGAAAAAGAAAGAAAACCATGAGATAGGAAAAAAACACATAAGAGAAATTTTAAAAAGTGAATGTAGTGTTCATTCAGATTCTAAAGGGTTTGTTTTTGTTTTGTTTTGTTTTTCTTCCTCTGGATGGGGATAACATTGTCCATAGCAGGTCTCCTAGGGTTGTCCCAGTTATCTGAACTGTAAAGAGGAGTTGCATCCATAAAGATTGATCAACTCACAAAGTTGTTAATGTGTACAGTGTCCTCTTGGTCCTCCTCCCTTTGCTCTTGTTCATGATTTCTTATGAACAATAGTATTCCATCACATTTATATACCACAATTTATTCAATCATTCCCTAATTGATGACAATCCCCTCAATTTCCAATTCTTTGCTACTATAAAAAGAGCTGTTATAAATATTTTTGTACTTGTAGGTCTCTGTACTTTTATGATATTTTGGGGATACAGATCTCATAGTAATATTGCTGGATCACAGTTTTATAGCTCTTTGGGCATAGTTTCAAATTGCTCTCCAGAATGGTTGGATCAGTTTACAACTCTACCAAACATTGCATCAATGTCTCAGTTTTCCCATCTTATTGAAAGGATTTTAATTGGTGACATCCAGCTCATCCAAGTGGTATTACTCTCCCCAGATGTAGGGAGGGAAAAAAGATAAGGGAGAAGGAAGGGATGCTCAGTAGTGTTCACTTCAATATTGTTGTGAGGCTTAAATTAAATCATGGAATGGAAAGTGCTTTACATAAAGTAAAATGTCAGAAAAACCTAAAAAGGCTCTTTCTACAATTGTGGGGTTTTTTTAACTGTTTAATTATTGATATATTGTCCTAGTTGGTTTTCTAATATAGAACTATTCTTGCATTTCAGATTTAAATTCAATAGTCATAATCCTTTTTGAATATATTGTTCTAAACTCTTTGCCAGTATTTATTTTTAATCAATATTCGTTAGAAATGTTGGTTCCTTCTCTATTTTATCCCTCACTGTTTTGGAAGTAAGGATCATGTTTCTTTCATAAGAATTTGAATCATATAGTTTTATAGAATTTCTTTGCTTTTTGAAAAGTTTATGTAGTATGAGATTTTTGCTAATTCAGACTTTTCTATTGTTCTTTATCACAAGACAGGATTCCTTTTGGGACATTTAAATTACTGTGACATAAAGATAAAAGACATCATTTATTGACACTTGCTTAATATTTCTGAAAATGAGTTGTTTATGTTGTCTATTTCCTGTTTTGAGAGCTTTAGTATCTTATTCTTACTAGATACACGACAGAAAAATTCACTTTTAATGGAAATATGGGAAAATAGGCCAATACTGTTAATGGAGCTATAAATTGGTCCAGCTATTTAGAAAATAATTTGGAGTTTTGTAAGGAAAATTATCCATTTATGCCATTTCCTCTGCAACCCCATTATTTAGTTTATTACCACCCTCCCCACAGATGTTATTAACATGAAAAGACTCAGCTGTACATAGTAACACTTCATGATAGAAAAAAAAACTTAACTGTCCAACATTTTCAATGGCTGAATAAATTGTATGTGAATGTAATGAAACAAGAATATGTCAAGAGGAATGATGAATAGATAGAAATAGAAAAAGGCTTGTATGAAATGATGCAGAGGGGACAAATGAAAGCTGGAAGACTTATATACCCAATCACAACAGCTCTGTAAATGAATACAAGAAAATTGATGTGAAAAACACTGGACAATGTTGGTACTTTTTTTTTTTTTAGGTTTTTTGCAAGGCAAACGGGTTTAAGTGGCTTGCCCAAGGCCACGCAGCTAGGTAATTAGTAAGTGTCTGAGACTGGATTTGAACCCAGGTACTCCTGCCTCTAGGGCCGGTGCTTTATTCACTAATGCTACCTAGCTGCCCTGTTGTTGGTACTAACTTAATAGTGTACATATATTCCTTTTCTTTTAGAAAATAGGAAACTATAGTTTTCAGAGCATCAAGTTCTAAAATAAATCAAAGCCATGAGTTGAGAGATAATAGGGTAGCAAATCTGCCATCTGTGGAATGTCCAAAGGATTTCCCAAATCCAAGACTCAGGTAAAAGCTTCTTATACCTTTAGGAGGTAGGGGAAGAAGATAGCAAGGCTTGGTCATGAGATCTAGCATCCTCAGCAATCTGAGAAAGGAAAAACCACTCCGTTCTAGTTGTCAGAGGCCTAGAACCAGCTTAATTTGGGTTAGGGAATGCTACTGGCATTCTGATATTGCTAGGGTCGTTTAAGGAGTGGCTGGTAACATTACATTTGGTATTAAGAACTTCTGTCCTTATATAAATAATTGTTAATATAATTATTCTTTCAAGAGTAATTCTACAGGAGCGGTTAGGTGGTGCAGTGGATAGAGCACCGGCCCTGGAGTCAGGAGTCCCTGAGTTCAAATCCGGCCTCAGACACTTACAAGCTAGCTGTGTGGCCTTGGGCAAGTCAATTAACCCCATTGCCTTGCAAAAACCTAAAAAAAAAAGAGTAAGTCTACATATGAGAGTAGTGCCTCCAAGTGAGACAGCTGTCTTGGAAACAAAGACATAAGTTTACAGTCTCGTTTGCGGAGCAAGCATACACACATACTTTGAAAAGTTACACAGCTACTTGGAGAACTTGGGGACATCCTGAAGATAACCTGGTGGGTGCAGTTGTGGGAGGAGACCAGGAAAATTCTCAATTTTGAAGGAGACCATGGATTTCAGATAGTTCATTTTGGGAAAATTAATTAGAAGTACAGAAAAAGCTTGATGTATATATGCTATGTTGAATCAAAATGTATCGATTTTTTAAAAAAGTAGTTAAGCCAAATTTCAACTTTTTGTCTTTGGGAGTGGGAGGAAGAGGGCAAGGGAAATCCTCTCCTGAAGCAGTTGCAGGAGAAAAATGTGAAGCCAGGCTTGAAGCAGAACTCGTTCTGTTCGCGCTGTCCATCCCCGCGGCTTCTCACCGGGCTAAGGGTTCGGGCCCCAGCAGGGCGTGCGGCCACTTCAGCCTGTCCCCCGGCTCCTCAGCCCGGGCCCAGCTCACGCAGGACCACGTGCGGCCTCCCCACAGGGAAGGACGTGGGAAGCAGAGGCCGCCCGTACATGGAGGCTCCCCGGACACACCCCTTGCGGGGTGACGTCAGACGCCGCTGTCACAGCCGGCGCTGGGGGGGCTGCTGTGTGGGGGAGAATGGCCGCCGCCGCCGCCGCCAGCGGGACCCTGGGAGGTAAGAGCCTTGGCCTCCTGCCGGCCTCGCACCCCGCGCCAGGGGGCGCAGGCCCGGCGGCGCCGGCCCCCGAGCCCGAGCCCCGCGGCGCCCCACCTGTGGTCCCGCTGCCTGTCCGCCTCCTCTTCCTCCTTCCACTCCCCCGCGGTAGGGGGCGCCGCTCAGCACGGCGCCGGGCGCCTCCCTCCGCCGGCCCCTCCCGCGCCTCGGCGGGGCAGATCCGGAACGGGCCGGCCGCGCCCCTCCCCCGCACCCGAGCCCGCGGGCGCGGCGCTGCGCAGGCCCCAGGGCGGCCGCCGCGCCGCACACCGGACACACGGACACGCGGACACACACACATACACACGGACACGCGGACACACACACACACACACACACACACACACACACACACACACAGACACACCGGACACTCGGACACAGAGACACGGACACACGCACAGACACACATGCACACATGGACACACACGGACACAGACACACACAGAGAGACACACGGACACAGACACACACAGACACACACGCACAGACACACATGCACACACAGACACACACGGACGGACACATGGACACACACAGAGACACACGGACGGACACACAGACACACATGGACACACACGGACGGACACACAGACACACACACTCCCATCCAACCCTGCCCAGCACCAGTGACCCTTGGGCAGCCCTTGGGGATCATTGCCCCATCCCTCTTCCCTGTCAGCTCCATGCTAACATTTCATTCCAAGCCTTCTCAGGAAATAGGGGTGTGTGGGGGGGGAGTTGGGCCCTAGGATCTGAGAGATGCTGTGTATGTGTGTGTGTGTGGTGTGTGTATGTGTGTGTTGTGTGCGTGTGTTGTGTGCATGTGTGTGGTGTGTGTGTGTGTGGTATGTGTGTATGTGTGTGTATTGGAGCCAAGATGGGGCAGGGGGACTGGAGGGTAAAGTGATATTCCTCATTTCCACATGGGGTGGACAAAAGAATGAAGCAGGATGTGTGACAGAGACAAACTCTAGGGTTCTGGAGAATAATAAGGGGAAGGGTGAGTCAGCGCCAGCATCCCACTGGGCCAGGAGGAGACTAGAACGAGCCTTCTGTGAGATTCTTCACTTAGAACTTCAAAAGTGAGGAAGAAACCAGGACAGTATCAGGAAGATGCCAGGGCCTGAGCCTTGTGACTTACCTTATAGGATCTAAATGTCCTGTCATCAGCTCCTCCCAGATCTCCCCCTCCCTAGTTCCAGTCCTTTTTAGAGAACTTCAGGGCCCTAGCCTCTTCTTTGGGGCATTTGCTACCCCAGAGCCATATGGTTCCTTAGGCCCCAGTTTTCTACAGTGGGAAAGACCCATTTCTGGCTTATTCTTCCACTTCCTTCACTCCAAGCCATTCCTCACCCTAGACCTTTACAATGCAATGGAAAGAGGACTGGATTTGGACTCAAGGGATCTGAATTTAAAATCCACTCTGCCTCCAACTAACTAATGTGACTAGCCTCTCCAGGCATCAAGAAAATGAGAGTTGGACTAGAAGATTTGACTTTGTTTCCTCGCCTTCCTTGTTTCCTTCCTTGCCTTTGTTTCCTTTCCTTCAAGTTGTGGCTTTTTTTTTTTTGGCAAGGCAATGAGGTTAAGTGATTTGCCCAAGATCACACAGCCAGGTAATTATTAAGTGTCTGAAGTTGAATTTGAGCTCAGATCCTCCTGACTCCAGTGCTCTATCCACTCTGCCACCTAGCTGCCCCAATTGTATCTTTTCTGATACATCTTGGTTACCATTCCAAATCTGTTTCTCCAGCCCCTTTATCCTTAGTCTCCCACAAGCTACCCCCAACCCTTTCCCCTCAGGAATACCCAGGGGCTATGTTCTTTTCTTAGGAGTTGGGAGAGGGAGAGACACTGAGTATAAGCCTGAGCTTATGTTCTTCCAGGACATATATCCCCTCCCCCTGGCCCATCAGGCAGAGGGTGACCTTGCCATTTGGAGCTACCTTCACCATGAATAACAAGGACACCACTGAGATTGCTGGTGAGTTCTTTATTGCTTCTCCTTCCCTGCCCCCCTCCTCCCCATACACTAGATTTTAAATTGATAGGGTTAAAATCCTCTAGATTGCCAATCCTCGACCCATTTTCCTCATTCCCTAGTAAGAGTACTCTGAATCCTGGTTTTCAATTCTTCTCAGAGAACAGTCATCACCTGAAGATCTTTCTCCCCAAGAAGTTACTGGAGTGTCTTCCCAGATGCCCATTGCTGCCTCCTGAGCGGCTACGATGGAACACAAATGAGGTTCGGAATGGTTGCTAAGTAGACAAGGGTGGGATGAAAGACTTTATCCTTGATCTGGAGGGTAGGAAAAGGGGAAAAGTTTTGTTTTGTTTTTGGCAGGTTTGTATGTCTCAGTGTCTCTATATCAATAACCAGTTAAGTGATTGAGTACCAATTATATTCAAGGCATAATATCAAAAAGCTTACAGGTAGGGGCAGCTAGTGGGTAGAGCACCAGCCTTGGAGTCAGGAGGACTTGAGTTCAAATCCAACCTCAAACACTTAATTACCTAGCTGTGTGACCTTGGGCAAGTCACATAATCCCATTGCCTTAAATAAATTAAAAAAAGGTTATAGTTAGTTGGGGAAACAGGTTTCTTGAGGGCTAGAACCCTAAATTAATACAGTACTTTAGAGATAGAAGAACTCAATGACACTTCATTGGTTCAATGGGCTGATTTAGTATAAAAATATAATTTAGCTCTCTATAGGTGATCAATGTCAAATAATGATACAGATAGTAGGTTCTGTGCAGTTCTGTGCATGCAATAGCATGCATCCACATGATGGAGAGATGGTTTGAATTCAGGGCTGGTGAAAGAAAGGCAACGTTATGTCATTAAAAGAACACTATTTGTGGGCTCGCTTCATTTGTAAAATGATGGGATCCATCTGGATGGACCTCTGAAAACCCTTCTAAGACAATAGGATTTAAGCTTCATTTTTTTCTTCATAGTCCATGTGCCCACTATTAAAGTCAGCACATAATTTAAACATTTTTATACCACTATTAAGCTTTGTTTTATCTAGTGATATGAGCATGCAGAATGAAGCTACTTAAAGATGCATTGTAATTTAAATTTTTGTTGAAATGAAATGGAGAAAGCATGATCCTAAAGGATACCAAGCCTTGAAGGAAGGATTCACATAGGTTGTTTTTTTCAGTAGTGGGCTACATGATTAGAAAGCCATAAGTGTGATGAACACATTCTTTTTAAAAAATTCATTATAGTTATTAATCGATCTAAGTTTAATATTATGATTTCTGGGAACAATGAATTACATAGCTGTAATGGCAGGCTGATGATTTGGGTCCTAATGGCCTAAGGGTCCTTGTAAACCAGCAAGATTTGTTTTGCTAAGTTTAGCTGCATTTGACTTAAGGACCTCATGTTGTCAATCTAGAAGAAGGGTGGAAAGATGGGGAACATCCAAACAGGATTATCATGAGTTGACTTGGAAGCTAAACTATTTAATGTTTGTTAAAGGGTGGGGAGTTGTGAAGCTATGGTGAAGTGTTGCTCAAGCAGAGAAATAAGGGCAGATCAAGTTGGAAAGGAAGATTAAGGGAATATTGGTATGTTTGTTTAGGAGGAAGGTTAGAAAAAAGGTAGAAATTCTTGAATGCAAGCAAGGCTAAGGAATTTGAAGTTTACCTTTTAGGCAGTGAGAAGCCTTTTAAATGTATTTAATCAGGTAGAATAACAGTTGTGACATGGGAGTGATGTTTTCTTGAAGGTTATTAATCAGACAGAGGAAGAAAATACTTTTGATGGGGAAAGGAGTTAGAATTGCCATAGTTCCAGATTTGAGATTATAAGGATCTGTACCAGGGTAGGGACAGTAGAAATGGAAAGAATCTAATTGGATGGGGTGGAAGAAAAAGATCAGATATTTGGAGGAGGGATTCACTTTCCAGTTTTTGGAAAATCTCAGCCCTTATATGACAGACTCCTGGGGGAAAAAAGAGTTTCTTTGTGTCAAGGCAGAGAAAAATGGAACCTCTGAGAGTCTTTTATGGCAATTGTAAGAGATAATCAGGCTTTAATAGGCATCCAGAACTTGGCACTGGGTAGGCCTTTTAAGTTTTAACATGCCAGGGGAAAAAGTAAGGGTAGAAGTCTGGAGAGAAAAGCTATGAAATAAGGAGAATGAGGAAAGAATGAGGAAGAAGAGTACAGAATGAGTATTTTTTCCCCTCATAGGAGATTGCCTCATACTTAATCACCTTTGAGAAGCATGATGAGTGGCTGTCTTGCTCCCCCAAGACCAGGTAAGGGGACTTGGAGGAGGGGGATAAGACTAAAGATACAGGAGCCTAGAGTCTGCTTTATCTGGTTGCTTTCTTCTATGCTTCCCCAGACCTCAGAATGGCTCCATCATCCTCTATAACCGCAAGAAGGTAAAGTACCGGAAGGATGGCTATTGCTGGAAGAAGCGAAAGGATGGAAAGACCACTCGAGAGGACCACATGAAACTGAAGGTGCAAGGCATGGAGGTAGGGGAAAGTCTTATGAGTTTGATGACCAGTTCTGTTATCTTTAGTTTTAAATCATTCATGTCCTGGCTCAGTTCCTAGAATTCAAATGTTACTGTAGTCACCCCTCTCAGCTACAATATTAAGTCAACCATTTACCCTCTTGGACAATAGACTGGTTCCCCATTTCCTTCAATGACCCTGTTGTCTGACCCCCAACTTTGTTTCTCACAGAGAGACACATCTGTCCAGTCTCCTAACTTCTTTGCGGCTTCCCTTAGAAATCCCTATATATATCCTGAGTCCCAACTCTAGCCACCCCTCCTGTTCTCATTGTCCCAAATCTTATCTCTTAGATATTTCTAAAAGATTCCACTTTGAAGATCCTGAATACCTCACCCTTAACTCTGTTATTTTGATTTATGAGGCTTCTAGGTTCATGGGGGGGAAGAGAGAGAAACTTTTGGGGGGAAACTAGTCATTTGAAAGGGACTAAAAGAGAAGAGGAGGTAGGAAGCAGCCTTCCACTCCAACTATCTCTTGGCAGTGTCTCTATGGCTGCTATGTTCACTCCTCCATTGTTCCCACATTCCATCGTCGCTGTTACTGGCTGCTACAGGTATTGAGGGGATTGGGGAGTCAGATTCTTGGGGATTCAGGAGGGAGTGAAGAGAGAAAAGACTGGGCTCTGAGAAAGGAAAGAAGCTGAGTTAGAGGAAAGAGGGTTATGAACTAAGAAGACCAAATACCTGGGTATTTGGGAGGGATGAGAGTTTATGCGGGAGGTATAAGAGCTGAAGAGGCTGCTGGGGGAGGTGGAATTCTGGAAGGGAACTAAGTCCTGTGGGTGGAACATCTGGGTCCCAGTGTCCACCGGCACTCTGATGTCTACTGTTGCTACCCTCAGAACCCTGACATCGTCCTTGTGCACTATCTGAATGTCCCTGCCCTGGAAGATTGTGGGAAGGGCTGTGGCCCCATCCTTTGTTCCATCAGCAGCGATCGAAGGGAATGGCTCAAGTGGTCCAGGGAGGAGCTGGTGGGGCAACTGAAGCCCATGTGTAAGAACCCCAGAGTAAAAGTGGATCTCAGGGTGCCCTCACAGAAGCCAAGACTACGTCTAGGTGCCTTTGAAATGACCAGCTCTCCCTAGCTAGTGAGGATATTTGAGCTCTGTTGCTCCCAAGAGTGCTTGATGGATTCTCAAGACTTTATAATATAGGAATGGTGGGAGTAAGGGAAAGAGAGACTACATATCCCAGGGATGCTCAAACAGTTAGCTTTTTCCAGGCTACTAGTCCCATGGCACCATGGGAGTTGTAGTCCACTGAGAGAAAAGGACAGCAAGGGGAGTTTAGGGGCTGGATTTTCTTAGGTTCACCCAGCAGGCACTCCCTCCTCCCCTTTTCAGTTCATGGCATCAAGTGGAGCTGTGGGAATGGGGCAGGTGAGTTCTCAGTGGAACAGCTGGTGCAGCAGATTCTGGATACCCACCAGGCCAAGCCCCTGCCCCGTACCCATGCCTGCCTCTGCAGCGGAGGGCTCGGTTAGTGATGGGACCCAAGGGCTCCCTCTGACTCTGAGTTCTATTCCCCACTGGGGACAAAAACGCCCTTTATATTTGTTTGCATGCTAATTTGTATATATTTTGTACATTGTTTCCTAACAGTCCAGATGGACTGAAGACTTTTCTAGGCCCCACCTCTTCTTGGGGAAATGCCTTTCCAGGCTTTGGGCCAGTTTCTCACTCTATCATTTATCTTTGTGACCCCAGTCTCTGCGCTTTTCATGCATAGGCATTAGCTCACTGCCTTTTTTCTTTCTTTCCACCAGCCTGTTTCTTTTCCCCTTAGCAATTCTGCAAATTCCCCTGTTCACTTTTCCTTGCTGTGCCTTTCCAGCCAGAATTTTATTGCATCTCTGCTGCCCCCCAATGGCCACAATCATTATTGCGTATCTATCTAGATCAGGGTCCTAATGGATAGAAAATTTCCACTGAAGAGAGATTGGAAAGTTGTCTTACTCTACTCCTTTTCTTTCTTCCCTACCCCATTCTTCACTACAGGTTCCACAGGGAGCCTACCCCACAAATGCAACAATACCAAGCACCGAATCATCTCCCCTAAAATTGAGCCTCGGACCTTGGCCATACCTCCAATCCCACCTCCAAGACCCCCTGAGCCCCTTCTACAGGCTATTCCACCCCTTAATGAAACCCCTGAGCTTCCCAAAGTTGATACTTCACCCTCTTCCTCCTCTTCCTCCTCTTCCTCCTCTTCTTCTGGCTTCTCAGAACCTTCTGAGATTAGCCCTCGACCTACAGTAACTCCAGGAGGGCTTCCCCGGGGGGGACCTGCTCTCCTTCTCCTGACAGGTTTGGAGCAACTCACTGGGGGTTTAACTCCCAGTAGGCACTTGGCTCCTCAGCCTGAGTTTGGACCCTCCCTGGGCCTGGCCCTGGTCCTAAGTCCTCAGCCTCCTGCCCCACCTGGCCCACCTAGTCCTGCCTTTGATCCTGATCGATTTTTCAACAATCCCAGTCAAGGCCAGACTTATGGAGGTGGGCTTGGGGTGAGTCCCAGTTTCCCTGAAACAGAAACAGCCAGAACACCTTGCCCAGCTTTGGAACCTGCTGCTGCACTAGAGTCTGTGCCATCAGATCAAGGAATTACTCCTAAGCCTGGAGAAGGAAGAGAAAGGAACCGATACTTTCTCCGAGATGACGCAGGTGGGGAGGGAACTGGACCTGCTACAGTCTCTTCATCCCCATCCATGGAGCCTTCGGCCCGGTCTGGAAGAGGTGAAGGGCTGTTTGGAGGACCAGGGGGGACCAGTGAACTAGAGACTTTCAGCTTGTCTTCCTTCCCAGACCTCATGGGGGACCTGATCAGTGAGGAGGCTCCAGGGGCTCCTGGCCCTCCAGCCCTTAGCATTATCACTGACTTCTCTCCTGAGTGGTCCTATCCAGAGGTGAATATCATATTCATTCATCTTGTCCTTATTACTTGCTATCCTATTCCCACTGAGCCTAGCCCCTAGATTACCCAAACCTAAGTTTACATAGTAGCCATTGCCCTACTTCCCCTGTAGTCTATGATCTAGATTCCTTAACTTTCCTCAGATTTTTATGGCATGTGGCCTATCTTGTTTTCTATGCTCTTTCTCCCTTAATTATCTTAATATATACAGGGTATCCCAAAAGTCTTGGTGGAGTTTTACATTTAAATAGATTAAAACTGCACTCAGATTTGGGGGATATTTTATATAAATATATATATTATATATAAATATATATATATATATATATATATATATATATATATATATTATTCAGAGGGTATCCCCCCTCCCCATTCTCTGGTGATTCTTTGTTTGGATGGGAAAATTTGCTTGTTCACAGGGTGGGGTCAAGGTATTGATCACAGGTCCATGGACAGAGGTCTCAGAGCGTTATTCTTGTGTCTTCGACCACATCCTTGTGCCAGCCTCACTTGTACAATCTGGTGTCCTGCGCTGCTACTGTCCGGGTATGGAGTGGGAAGCTCTGATTAGACAGGTTAGGGTGGGATAGTCTCTAGATGCCTTATCAGAAACTTCACCATTAGAGTTTGGAGGCTGAAAACGTAATAAGGGGAGACCCAGGTCACCAAGGCCATGCCTGAAAGTTAGTTTTTATCCTTTTCTCCAGAGTGGCCAGGACTAAGGAGACAACATGGGGCAATGGAAGGAATCCTGGACTTGGATTTAGGAAAATTGTCTTCTAGTCTCAGCTCTTATTATTCACTGTGTCCTTAGCCAAGTCCTTTAACTTATCTGAATCTCATTTTGTATTGTCTGGCCTCTAAGACTTACTAACTTTATATATCTATAGAGTTAATGGGTCTGACAACTTTAATTGAAGATTTAGAAAAGAGAGAGAAAAGGTCTAGGGCTCTTAGAGACAGAAAGGGGTGATGGAAAAGATTCAAAAGACCTGAGTTCAAGTCTTAGCTCTATCACATTAGTTACATGATCTTAGGCAATTGATTTCCTCTTATCTAAAATACAAATGATTCATGCCATTGATGTCACATGATTATTGTGCTTTGCAATCCATAAAGCACTATATAGATGTGAAACACTTTTTATTATTGACTTCATTACCAGGATGTTAAAATGAACTCTGGTCTTATAGCCCAGACCCCATTGCCAAGAGATATTTCTCCTTTGTCCTAACATGCCTGTCAACTAGGGTCAGAGAAAAACTTCAAAGTTTCATCCCTTGAAGATAAAGTCTCTAAAACAATCCAGGAATCTTAGGAATGACCTCCTCAAAACAACAGGCTTTGTTTTACTTGGGTGTACCACCCCTGCCAATACCACCACTTTATGAACTGGAAGGCTTGGGAAAAAGAATAAGAGTTGAGCTCTCAGCTTCCAGTCTAGGAGAACAGGTCAGGTCAGAAGTCAAACTAGACCCTATTCCTTGGAGACTTTTCCCACTTTTATTAAGTAGTGAAGTTGGACGGGAGTAGAGGGAAAGAACAATGAGATCTATTTACCAGTCAAGCTGTATCGGAGAGTAGGCATTACCTTTCCAAAGATTTGTAGTCACCATTGCTAAGGAGCACATTTTTCCTAACATCTAGGTTTTCTGGGGCCTCTGGGAGATATAAGGCAAAGAGAAGAAGAGGATAGGTAGCAAAAGGCCTCAGGACTTTGGTCCAGGTCTCTAGCTTGCTGGCAGGAGTTATAAGAGAAATTGACATTTTTCTTTCTTCCCTTTTGTCTTCCCTAGCTCATGAGGCAGGGTTGGTATCTCTTCAGGTGGCAGGAGAAGAGGGCCCACTCTCTGCTTCTGTGCTCTTTGAGTATCGTGCCCGCCGTTTTTTAGCTCTTCCCAGCACTCAACTCGACTGGCTGTCCTTAGATGGTGAGTATCTAATTTACCCTGAACCCAGACATTCACTCCTGTAACCTCTGTACTTCATTTCTTTGTCCTTTCACTTGGTTCCCATTCCTTTTGGGGATTTGGTTGGATATCTGGTCTACCAGGGAATAAACACCCGTTATATGTCAAATATTATGCTATGCATTGGGAAGACTGTCCCTGGTCTGAAGGAGCTCACAGTATAAATGGAAAATAATATGCCAATCATATACAAGCAAGCTGTATACAGGATAAATAAAAAATAATCAACAGTGAGCAGACACGAGAATTAAGGTTTGAGAAAGGCTTTCTGTATAAGATAGGATTTTAGTTGGAACTTGAAGAAAGCCAGGAGGAGGAAATGAAAAGGGAGAGGACTCCAAGTATGGGAGACAGTCAGTGAAAAAATGCCCAGAGCTGAGAGATGAAGTGTCTTTTCCCAAGAGCAGAAATGGCTCACTGAATTTTAAAGAGTATGCAAAGGGTAGCAAGGACTAAGAAGACTGGAAAGGTGGGGCAAGTGGCTTGGTTATGAAGGACTTGGAACACTAAGCAGAGGATTTTTTATTTGATCCTGGAGGTGATAAGGAACAACTGGAGTTTATTAAGTTTTGGGGGTGTGGAGGGAAATGTCAAATCTACAGTTAAGGAAATCACTTTGGCAGAGTTCTCTACCTTCTATCTCTCCATGTCAGAGCTTAGTTCTAGTTTTTTTCTTGATCTGTAACTGGCTTCTTCTCCACCTCTTCTTTCTCAGATTTCTTGGACTCTTAAGTTCTGAGACTTTTTCTCTTTACATCACTGGGTTTTGGCTATTCTTAAAGTTCTGCAGAACTTTTTTACTTGGGGATCTAATGCTTGATCTGTTTTCTCTAATAGTTTTTCAGAGTTCCTTTGTAATTCTTTGCCTAGGTATTTTTCCTATTTTTTTTTTCCTCTTCAGTCCCTCTTATAGGAAAAAGAAGCTGTGAATAGTATAGTAAACAGCAGTGGGTCTGAAGTCTGGAGATGTGACTTCCAAGTTCCAAATTATTCACTTAATGGTTGTGTGACCTTGGACCTCTTTCCTATTTTATAAAATGCAAATACTACTAGCATTATGTACCTAACAACATTATTGTGAAGAAACATTTTTTATGAACTATTAATGCGCTTTTAACAACCCATCATCATTGTTTGTGCCCCATTTTGACAGTTTTTCTGGTGAAATTCTCATAAGTTATAAGACTTGAGAATTTTTATAAACAAAGTACAGGCATTAGAGACAAAAATTCAAGTCCTACCTCTCTTTATACCTCAATGACCTTGGGCAAGTCACTTAGTTTCCTCAGCTATAAAATAAAGTTGGACTTGATGACCTTTAGATCCCTTTTAACTCTAGAAAGTATAAACTTGAGATCCTGTCTCAGGTAGGAGATAATGTTTCAAGTAAGAAGAGATAGAGAACTCCAAAGAAATGATGCATAAAAGGGGGAACTGTTTTGAACAAAGTAGGAAAGAATTCCAAAACCCATTGCTTATTATCTTTTATCATGTAAACTGATTTGGGATCTAAATGTTTAAATTGTATTCTGGGACCTGGTATACATTCACTGTTCCTGGTTCAGGTTTGAGATGGTATCTTTCTTTCTTGGGTAGTCTTTTAGAGACCCAGGAATCTGGTCTCCTTACCAAAGGAGTACAGGAAAAATGATCCACATTTAGTGGATCCACTTCTTGCTCCAGGTCCAGGTTTTCTGCCTCCATAATCCTGGAGAAGTAGCAAGATCTTGGGGTGCTTCTTGTTTCTGATATTTGGAAGGTTGTTCACATCCTTTCCCAACTCAATTTCCTATCCTTTCCCCCTCCAAGACAACCAGTTCCGAATGTCCATACTGGAGCGACTAGAACAGATGGAAAAACGGATGGCAGAAATAGCAGCAACTGGCCAGGCTCCTCCCCCAGGTCCCGATCCTCACCCAGTACAGGTATCTGGAGAGAGGGAAATATTCACTGCATCTTCCCTAAGTAAATAGTTGTGGTGTTTAACCCATCTTACTTTCCTTTCTTTCTCTGCTTCCTATGACCTCTTTAGCCTGCTATCCCTGTCTTCTTCCTGGTATACCTTGTCTCCCAACTCTACCTTCTCCTCTTCTAAGGCTCCTATTCTGGGTGCCATCTTGGCATGCCTACTCCAAACTATTTCTGACTTAGAAAGGGGGGAGAAACTGGGGAAGGCAATGGGGGGGGAATCTTCAAAGATCTGGGGATCCTGACTTATATCAGCGAACTGGCAACTGTGTGGCACTGTTTTAAGGATAAGGACACCTAGATGTCTGACAGAATAATCTCGAGAGAACTAAGAGACAGGAGGCCTGGTTTCTAGAAGAAAGTGGAATCTAAAGATGGAATTGAAAAATGGTAGGAGAATCCAGGTCTCAGTGGGTGAATGGCACCAGATTACCCTTGGAATAGGACTGTTTGAAGATTATGGGAAAAGATGTGTGGGTGTCTGAGGCAGGAAGTAAGGTTAAGTGAGCACTAAGATGGATAGTTGGTAGCTGAGAGATTAGTCACTTGAGCCCCTAAAGTCGATAGAAGTCAAAAGAGCAAAACCTAGGTCCTTGGATGAGAGTGTGTGTGTTACAGGGAGATGTCCCAGGGCCTGGGTTTGAGGCCCGTGTGGTGGTCCTAGTAGAACACATGATCCCTCGTTATGGCTGGCGGGGCCCTGATCACCTGGTTCATGGGGGACCCTTCCGGGGTATGAGTCTCCTTCACCTAGCAGCAGCCCAGGGCTACGCCCGTCTCATTGAGACCCTGAGCCAGTGGAGGTGAGTACAGATTGGGAAGAGAAAGGGCTGGGATTGGGTTGGAAGGTGGTGAGTCAGAAAAGTAGTTCCAGGGTCAAAAAATGTCAATGAAGTTGGGGGCAGGGTTATTGTAGATGGGATTGGAAGAGGTTACAAGAATATAGATGTCCTTAGTCCTTGTCTTCTAGGCTTAAGTACTTTAATGTCTAAAGGTTTCTTCACCCTATTCACACCCTTACTCCTTTGCCCACTGACTTGCCCTTTTAGATGTCTTGACCTCTGGTCCCTCATCTCCTTGATATCTGCCTACCTTAATCCAACCTCATTTGCACCTATTCTTTTGTGCTCTGATTATCATCTCTTATCTCTGCCCTTCTCTTGCTACTTCTCCAGGATTATGGAGGCAGAAAACCTGGACCTGGAGCAAGAAGTGGATCCACTAAATGTGGATCATTTTTCCTGTACTCCTTTGGTAAGGAGACCAGATTCCTGGTCTCTAAGTGGTTACTGAAACCGGGGTAGGTGTGTGGGAAGAGGGGAAATATCGTGGGTTTGGGGTTCATAAGGCCAAAGTCATTTGAGGGGTACAAGGGCAGGGATTATGGAGATATGGAGACTATGGAATGATTAAGTTCCTAGGGGGAAGATAAAGATATTCGTATCTGTTCTTCCACACCCCCTCCCAGATGTGGGCCTGTGCCTTAGGACATCTAGAAGCTGCTGTGCTCCTTTTCCGATGGAACCACCAGGCACTGAACATCCCTGATTCTCTCGGTCGGCTCCCCTTGGCTGTGGCACAATCCCGGGGGCATGTACAACTTGCCCGATGCCTAGAAGAGTTACAGAGACAGGAAGCTTTGGTTGAGTCTGTGATTGCCCCTTCACCATCCTCTGCCAGCCCTGACACTGGTGAGGATGTTGCTAGGGAATAGGAGAGGAAAAAGTAGGAGGAAGCAAGAAATGAAGTTGAGAAATATGAGAGGAGAGGGAAATCTTGGGACAGGGAACAGCTTAAAGGGAGCAAGCTCTTTTAAAGAGAGCTATGATGGCTGGGGGAAACAACTGCAGCCAGAAGTGTAGAAAGAGAAAGAAAGAAGACAGGAGACAAGTGGTAGCATAGAAACAGAGTAGCAGTATGATATAGGCATGAAGAGAAGGGGTAAATGATGTAGGAGGCAACAGTACCTGTATTGATCATACCTTTTCAATTGCTGAATCCTTCCCTTCTCTCCTGCCCTTCTAGGTCTAAGCAGTATCTCTTCACCTTCAGAGTTGTCAGATGGCACATTTTCTGTCACTTCTGCCTACCCTAGTGCCGCAGACAGCAGTCCCCCACCTGCTTCTCTGCCTACTTCTGAGGGAATCACTGAGATGGTACAGCCAGGCCAGTCTCCTCATGATCTTTCTGAGACACCCAATCTACTGATGGACTATAAGGCCAGTAACACCAAGGGGCTTCCCTCATCTCCCTCTGTGAGTGAGGATTCTATGGTAGAGGCTCCAGTCCAGGGTTACAGGGCCAGTTCAAAGGGAGCTGATTGTCATCAGGCTGTGGACATAGTACAGGTATTTATTAAACTGAGTCTGGGGAGTGAAGATTTAAGGGTACTCATGAATGAGGGTTAGACAAAACAGGGTTATTTGGGAGGAAGTATGAAGGGACCAAAAGATCCCTTTCTGGAATGGTTTGGATCTGGAAGGTATTAAACTGGACAAAATTGACTCATTTTTTTTTTCCTATGAGTCTTGCCTAGCATTAAGGAACAGTGGTAGGCTTACAATAAAATCTTATAAACTCTTGAGAAAGAAAAAGATTTTTCATTTGTCTAGTCACTGTTGACAAATATTTATTTAATATTATATGTATTGTGCTATATTCTGTTATAAGATACAGCCTTACCCTTGAGGTATTAACAATCTAATTGGAAAGGGCATATAAAAAGTAAATAAGGGAAGTTAAATAAAAGAAAGATAGTATATGCTTAATGTCAAATGTGGTATATTGATAGTGAATCCATAGGAGAAAGCAGTCATCAAGGGAAAGCTAAGAAAGGCTTCCTAGAGGACATGGTAGAACCTGAGATGAACCTTTAAAAAAGAATTACACTTAAGGGAAGGTGGGGGAAAGATTTAAGACAGGAATATGAGTAAAGGCAGCAATAAACATGGTGTAATGAATAGACTAATTTTGCTGGAATGTAGGGTTTTTCTAGGGGAGAAGTAGATAGAGGATGGGGAGAAGTTTATAGAATCTTTAATACGAGGCTAAGGAATTTAGACTTCACTCTTAGAATATGTTGTCTAGAAGATTATAAATTCCTTAAGGGCAAAGAACCTTCTCTCACTTTTTGTCTTCCATTTTAGAGCCTTTATTTATTGTTCAGCCTTGTCCAACTTTTACAACTCTTTAGATCATAATATTTTAATGCTGTCCATGGGGTTTTCTTAGCCAAAGTACTGGATGGTTTGCCATTTCCTTTTCCAGTGGATAAAGACAAACAGAGTTAAGTGATAAAGCCCAATTAGTGTTTGAATTTGAATTTATTTCATCCTGACTCCGGTCCCAGCACTCTATTTGATGAGCCATCTAGCACTGTGCTATATTAGTAACTCAGTAAGTTCTCTGATCAGAGAAATAAGGGAATTAGAAAGAAAGATCTAGTGGGGCCTCAGCCAATGGGAGTGAAAGAGAGAAGGCTTGGAGATAGGATCAGGACCCAGTCATTTATTTATTTGTTTGTTTGTTTATTTGTTTATTCACTTATTTATTTGTTTATTGATTGATTGATTGATTGATTGATTAGCTTTTTCAAGGCAATGGGGTTAAGTGGCTTGCCCAAGGCCACACAGCTAGGTAATTATTATGTGTCTGAGGCCGGATTTGAACTCAGGTACTCTTGACTGCACCGCCTAGCCGCCCCCAAGGACCCAGTCATTTATAAGGCAGAATGAGAAGCTAATGGGTGGGATCTTTCAAATGTTTTCCACTAGGTGGATATGATTTCCCTGGCCAAACAGATAATTGAGGCAACACCAGAAAGGATTAAACAGGAAGACTTTGGAGGTGACCCTGAAGCTGGAGGTCCTCTTCAAGAACACACAGGAGCCATGGGACTCAATGAGACTATGTCCTGGCTGACTAGTTATCTGGAGAATGTGGACCACCTCCCTAGTCTCACCCCACACAGGTGACCACACTTCTGATCTTCTGATCATTTCCCCTCAAATTGGACAAGGAGGAAACAAGGATATCACCAGAATGTGACCCAGGGACCTTAGGTAGAGTGATGTAATCCCTGGTGTCCAATCTAGAAAAGGACCTTGCCTACAATTCTGGACTCCTGTAAAGGAAAAATAGCTCTCTAAATCAGTGATCAGGCAGAATCCCTCTACAGAAAACCCTGAGGTAGAAAGGAAGAAGTCATGGCTTGCAATCTGATGCCCTTCTTTCTATGCTTCCTGAAACAGCGAGCTGCTCTTTGAGAGGGCTCCCCCTGCCCCATCTTGGACAGAATTCCTTGGGGCCTCGGCCAATGGGAAGATGGAAAGTGACTTTGCACTGCTGACACTGTCTGATCACGAGCAACGGGAGCTTTATGAAGCGGGCCGAGTCATCCAGACTCCCTTCCGCAAGTACAAGGTTGGAGGGGAAATGGGGGTAGTGGGACCAGAAGGAGTGCACAGTTCACAACATTAATGTAGCATTGAAGATATAGGGTTGAGGAAGATACCAGCAGTTCCATCATTGGGGCTATAAAGGGTGCTAAGTGATATTTTACATGGTAGGATAGGGTGGGATGAGGTATCACTTCTGGGAAGTATGACTAAGATGACTGAATGAGTAAAAGGAAGAAATGGGTGCCAGAGAAAGAACAGTATATGGATCAGTTACTGAGTATATGGAGTTAGGAGTTAATATAAGGGGACATTTCAAGTGTGGGCCCTGAGAGTCAATTCTATATTCAAAACCAGCCCTGATCCTCATAGGGAGATTCATTATTATGGAAGCTGGGATGATTTCTGAATGGCATTTTCTTTATAGGAAAAGACAGTATTCAAGGAAAAGCCAATGGACAAGAACTCATTATGATCATAGTTTTTAGCAAGTGAAAAAAGTGCATATTTGGGAGCATGTTAGGTCTGTAAGCCCATGCAGAGGGACTGGTCTTAGATGGGGTTTGGAGTCAGAAGTGAGGAAAGTCATATTATAGCCCAGGGTTGTTAGCTTTGGTTAGAATAATTAGGCTCCAGACACAGGTCTTGTGAAGGAGTCAAAGATCACTGAGAGGACCACAGAACAGGACTTTGAAGGTTAAATGTTGTGGGGAATCATGATTCTAGGGATAAAATGACCCTTTCCCAGAGGGGAAATGTTAGGGACAAAGGGTCTTCAAGTTTCCCCTGCTCCACACCCCAAGGGCCGTCGACTAAAGGAGCAGCAGGAGATGGCAGCAGCTGTGATCCAGCGCTGTTACCGAAAGTACAAGCAGGTAAGATATTCTGCTCCAAATACAGACCATTTCTTGGACCCCTCTCTGGCTTAATTTGGCTCTAATCCCATTTCTCTTCCCACAAGCTAACGTGGATTGCACTTAAGGTAACTAAGGGAGTAGTTGAGAATAAAGGATAGTTATATCAGGGCAAGGATGTTTTCATGGAAAGACCTTCTTTCATCCATCATGATTTGAAAACAGTCCTCTTTTTAGAGTCTGTCTATTTAAGAGAAAATAGAGGGAGGGGGGTGGCTAGGTGGTACAGTGGATAGAGCACCAACCCAGAGTCAGGAGTACCTGAGTTCAAATGCCACCTCAGACACTTAATAATTACCTAGCTGTGGGGCCTTGCGCAAGCCACATAACCCCATTTGTCTTGCAAATTCCTAAGGAAAAAAAAAGTAAATAGAGCCTGTCTCTTTAAGAGTAAATAAAATTGCTTTGGAGTACATTGTATTCCAATGCTGCCTTGCATACTTAGTAGATATGATTATGAATTCAGAACCTCAGTTTCTTCATGCTGTAAAATGGGGATATCTACGGTAACTACCCCAAGATAGTTTTGAGGAAAATTTTTCAAATCTTAAAATGTCATAGAAATGTGAAGATTTTGTCTCTCTTTTGGTCACGTTTGGTTGCTATCTCCTGAATTCTGTCCTCCAGTTTGCACTCTATAAAAAGATGACTCAAGCAGCCATCCTGATCCAGAGCAAATTCCGAAGTTACTATGAACAGAAGCGATTTCAGCAGAGTCGAAGAGCAGCTGTATTAATCCAACAGCACTACCGTTCTTACCGATGCCGACCCGGTCCCTGCCATCGGCCTCCTGGGCCTTCAGGACCTCTGCCTCTTCGTGGCAAGTATGTTCTTGAGGCTCTTAGTTATGATGGGCCCCAGACTTCACAGAAAACTGCTGCCTTGCAGTATTACACCCAACTTCCCTCTTCCCTGCCACTGTGGTTGTCAAAAATCTTGTCCTTATACCTGAAATTTTCCTATGTTGGACTGTCTATACTCTGCCTTGACTTCCCCTTTCCTATCTAGTTTTCTCAGAGAGGTGGAATTGAAGAGGAGCTTGTACATTCTCCTTTAGCTTGTTAGCTTCCCTTTTTCCTTCCAGAGGGTCCTTACTCACCAAGAAGCAGGACCAGGCAGCTCGGAAAATCATGCGTTTCCTGAGGCGCTGTCAACACAGGTACTTGGTCCTCTCAACTATTTTATTTCCCCAATGAATATCCAATTTCTTCTTTTAAAAAATGTAGAATTTTATTTTTCCCCAGTTACACGTAACAACAATTTTTAACATTTGATTTTAAGACTTTGAGTTCCTAATTCTCTACCTTCGTCCCTCTCCAAGTGAGAAGACAAGCAATTGTCATTTCCTTCTAAGACTTGGCTTCTTTATCTCTCTCTCATAGGATGAAGGAACTGAAGCAGAGCCAGGAACTAGAGGGTCTCTCCCAACCCGAACTGACCACCTGATACACCACGGCCACCACCTTGAGGAAGGGTGGTCTTTATAGGGATAAGATCCCTTGCTGGAGCAGGAGACAGCGTTCCTATCAGACTCCATGGAACCTTTCCTTTGTAGGACTCTGCTCTTACCTTCTCCTTCCTTCAAGAATTCCTGCCCCCCTTGCCTTCCCCTTCTCCTATTTTTACTGGCCTTGGCCTCTACTCTGACCTCCACCTCAGTCTTGGGCTGGGATCTGTCAAGCCCTGCTTCTGAGCCCCCTGCAGCTGTGAAGGGCCCCCCTTTGCCCGCCTGCCTTACACACTTGAGCAGTCTCCCGTTTTCCTATCCGCTTCTGCCCCCCGCACATCACCCAGTCGCGTCTCGGATTCTGTCTCGGTGCCCTCCCCTTGCAGGTGGGATGGAGAGGGAGTGGGGGAGTTGTAAACAGTCCGGTTTGCTGGTGAGGGAGGACTTGGGAGGGGAGCGCGGGGGCTGGGGCCGCTTCCCCACCCCAGGGTCCGCCCCGGCGCCCAAGCCTTCACTCTTTTCCAGTGTGCACGGGCTCGGTTTGTACAACTTGTCATTAAAACATCGCTGCAACCCCCCGACTCCTGCTTTTGTTTGGGGGAGGAGGCAGGCCCAGGCCCCCGGCCAGCACCGCGAATCTGGGGCTCGGGGAGCTCGGGGGCGGGGCGCCAGCCTGCCCCGGGGGGCGGGGACGGGCTCCGGCCTCCGGAGCTAGGAGCGGGAGAGCGCGGACCCGCGGGCGGATGCGCCCCGGACACCTCCGTCGCCTCGGCCCCAGGTCCTGGCGCCCACCGGGGAGCCCGGGCCATTTTCGCGCGGGTCCCTCCTTCACCTTTAATAGACGGGATCATTCAATTGGGAGGACCGGGGGGAGGGGAGGAAGGTGATGATTTTCCACCTCCGGCAATCCACTGTCTTAAAGGCGTTTCGTCCTTCCCTTTAAGGCGGCAGTGCCGCCCTCGCTTAATCTCTCCCAAGATGGCGGACCTACTGGGCTCTATCCTGAGCTCCATGGAGAAGCCACCCAGCGTCGGTGACCAGGAGACCCGCCGCAAGGCCCGAGGTAAGGAGCCCCAACACACGCCCTGCCCCCGGCTGACAGAAGGCCACCCCCTGCTTCAGGCCTGGAGCCCCCTTCATTCTGAAGACCCCCTGTTGGGCCCCGCAGCGCCCCCTTGATCGCTCCATTGGACGTCGGCTCTGTCAGTCAGCGGAAGAGGACGGCCATTGGTGCCGTGCTCGTAGCTAGGCCCAGCTCCTTTTTTGTAATTCTTCCCCTCCGCCGTCCTTGATTTCTATTAGTAGAAACCCCGGCTCGTCTCCCTGCCCCTTCCCAAACGGCGAGCTTCGATTGGTTAACTGAACTAGGCCACACCCACCTCTTTTGTCTCTGCCCCGAGCTCCAATTGGCGGCTGGACCTCGTCTTCCCCTTTTTGCCTCTATCGGAATCACACTAGTTTTAATTGAGCTCTTTTCGGGATGGCCGGGTGGCGCAGTGGATAGAGAGCCCCGGCCCCGGAGTCAGGGGCACCCGCGTTCAAATGCGACCGCAGACACTTAACAATTACCGATCTGCGTGGCCTTGGGCAAGCCGCTTAACCCCACTGCCTTGCAAAAACCTACACACTCTCGTGTCTGCGCTAGGCCCAAGGAGTACAAAAACCAAGAGAGAAAAATCGCGTAGCTTCTATTCCAAAAGCCGCTTCAGGGGAAGCAAGCATCGTGGAAGCTCCTTACAAAACTTGGGCTAGACGTGTGTCCCTGGTCAAAGGGCTAAATTAAGCGATCTAAGAGTTTCCTCATCTCTAAAAGGTTATACTAGTTCCATTTATTTCTTGGGCTTTTCCTGAGAATCAAATGAGACAACAGAATAAAATAGTTGCAGAGAAGGTGCTGACATGTGCAGGTTAAAAGGAGTATCCTGGTATCCTCACCATAGAGTGCCCTACCGTAGGAATCAGATTTCTTCCTATTCTCAAATTTAAAGCTGTTAGAAAGGGAATAATATTAGCAAGTTGAAAGGTTCTGGAACACCCTTGTAGAGTGGTCCTTGATTTCTTGAAAGAAGAGTGGGATTCTTTGAAGCTGAAGTGCGGAGGAAATGCACTCTAGTATCAGCTAGTGCTAATGCAGAGGTAGAACAGAGAAATGGCCTATCTGACTGGATTAGAATATATTATCTAAACTTAAACCACCCAACCTTCTTTTCCAAACCATCCTCCCAGTTTCTTAGGCTCTTAGCTAAGGTGTCATCCTCAGCTCCTTCCTTTTTCTGCACCTCCTCCCCCATATTCAGTCTGTTGCCTATCTATTTTACCTTGGCAACATCTCTCAAATAGGTCACCTCTCCTGCCACCACTCTAGAGCAGGTCCTCATCACTGCTCCCCTGTACTATTGCAATAACCTCGTGCAAATAAATCTCTTCCAATGCCAGATTACCCTCCATTCAGCCTCCAAAGTGATTTTCCGAAAGTGCTAGTACAAACATGTCACCCTCTTACTTATTAAACTCTAGTGATTCCCTGTCACTTCTTAAATCAGTATATCTAGATCTATAAATATCCTCTGTCTAATAATCAAAGCCCTTTATAACCAACCCTACCCTTTCCAATCTTACACACAACACCTTGTACTTTTTAATACATTCCACTTCTCAGCTCCGAGCATTTTCTTTTTTTTTTTTTGCAAGGCAATGGGGTTAAAGCGGCTTGCCCAAGGCCACATGACTAGGTAATTATTAAGTGTCTGAGGCCAGATTTGAACTCAGGTACTCCTGACTCCAAGGCCAGTGCTCTATCCACTGCGCCACCTAGCCACCTCTGCCCCTGAACATTTTCTCTTGCTCTCCTTCATCCCTGGAATGCTTTTCTTCCTCATTTCTGCCAGGAAACTTTCCAGATTTCTATGGGGAAACCTTTAACCACCCCCTCTTAATTCTAGTGCCTTCCCTATTTCCCATTCATTCTATAAATTGTACATATTTTTTGCTTCTCTCCCACAAAAGATTGTGAGTTATTTAAGGGAAGGGAGTGTTAGAACACAATAGGACCCTAATAAATTCTTATTGACTTTTTTTTTTGTGCAAGGTAATGGGGTTAAGTGACTTGCCTCAGGTCACACAGCTAGTTAATTATTTGGTGTCTGAGTTCTGCTTTGAATTTAGGTTGTCCTTATTCCAGGGCCGATTCTCTATCCACTTTGCCACTTAGCTGTCCCTTATGGACTGTTTAGAAGAGGAATGAAGCTACAATAAAGCTAGATTAAAAGGGTGGGATCAGAGCTTTACAAACAACAGAACTTATTTGATCTTAGAGTTTTGAGTAGGAGAGTGAGATGATCAGATCTGGAATTAAGGAAAATCACCGTGGCAGTTGTGTGGAGCAGTGAAAGACTTGAGACAAGGAGTCTAATTAGGAGGCTGTTGGGGCAGTGACTATGTTATTAGAAAGGTTTTGGATTCAAAAGAAGTTGTGGAGGACAAGATTTGGCCATTTGGAAAAGGATTGAGTATGTTGTATGAAGTAGAGGTGTCAAGGATGGAACTAAGAGAAATACTAGAAGATTTGTTCCTCTCCAGAAACAGGGAAGTTTGAAAGAAGGATGGATTGGGGGAAAGGTGATGAGTTTATCTTTTGAACACGTTATGTTTGAAATTTCTCCAGAACATCCACTAGACAATGTCTAATAGGCAAAGTTGACCATGTAAGACTGGTTCATACGGGCTGGATATATAGAACTATGAAATTTCTGCAGAGAGATGATAATTGAACCCACAGGAGCTGGAGGCCATTAAGAGAGAGCACTCACAATTAGAAGTGATCATAGGGATCATAGATTTTAGAAATGAAGGGACTTTAGTTCTCATTTTATAGCTAAGGAAAGGATGAGTGACTCTTCGAGGATAATACTTTGTAAGTAAGTACTTTGAAGGTGAAATTTTTACCCAGGTCCCAAATTTTAACCCAAGTCAGGTGCTCATGGGCATATCTTGTTATCAGTGCAGCAAAGAGTTTAGGAAGGATGAAGATTGAGAAAATGTTAAGACCAGAGGGAATTGAATCAGGATAAGCCTGAGAAAAGGAGGTTAGTGGAAGGAGACTTCGAGGGGTTTAGAGTGTAGCAAAGGGGAGAGAAGAGTTGGTTCTTGGGGCTCTGAAAATCTAAAGACTTCCTGTTAAAGTAAGAGATCTGCTGAGTCTGAGGAAATGGGAAGGGGTATGTCTCTCTCTCCTCCTCCTCTTCTTCTCTTCACCTTCCTCCTGCCAAGCACCGTGAGACTCCTAACTCCGGCAGCCTTTGGGCCCCACGCTTCCTTTCCTTTTTAGGACCTGCCTGACCAGGAATGGAGCAATCCTATTGGCTCTCTCCTGCAGTCCGTCCTTTTGAATCCGGCTCTGCTTTCCCCGCCCTTTGCCCTCCTAGCTCCTATTGGCCAAAATCCTCTTGGTCTCTACTGAGCTTTTGAGCAGGAAGTGGTTACATTCATGTGGGGAGCTCTTCTTTATTTACCCTTGGAGCTTGCAGTGAAGCAGCTCATGCTTACTGAATGTAATGTAGATGGAAAGGGCCCCAGCCCTAACACCCCCGGCTGCTTCGCCGAGCTGCAAGTGGGTTACACCACACCAGTTGTCTCTCTGGGCTCCCCGTACCTCCCAGCTGACTTTTCTGAGCTGAACTCTTACTACCCCAGGGCACTCATTTTATTCCTTTCTCCTATGTGATCTCAGCACCAGAGGAAAAGAAGCTGTTCACTAGGAACACTCTCAGACACCTACATTATTCTCCTTTCCCTCCTCTCTGGCTCCAGTCTTGGAAGAAGAGATGACCCTTACCTTTGCCAAAGCCATCTTTAAAGTCAGCACATCTAAGTCGGATTGATTTTTCTTCTCTAAACCCTCTCCCAAACTTCCCTTTTTCAGTTAAGAGAAAGTCACCTAGTGTTGAGACCTCATAATGACTATCTTCCATTCTTCCTTCTATTTTCCATTCTAATACAAAAATTTTCTACCTCACAAGATTTCTTGCATCCATCCCTGTGTCTCTACTCACATTATTCTTCCCTCTTCCTCAAACCACTTGGCCTGGTATTCTTGATTTACTTTCATAACTTAACTGGAATCCGTTCTCTTATCTCCACTTCTTGTCTGGACTGTTACAATAACCTTGTAATGGAACTCCTGGCATCCAGTCTTTCTTTCTCAGATGTAATTTTCATATCCCTACTAAAATAATTTCTTAAAGCACAATTCTAACCATGCCACTCATTTTCAGTAGCTTCTTCTTGCCTCTAGGACAAAGTATAAATTCCTCAAGAAGGCATTAGAAGCTCTTCTCTGTCTTGCACAGTGCCTGGCACATAATAGAGGTTTAATAAATACGTGCTACTTCCATCCACACTGACCCTAAACTTGACAGCTGTTTACTTTCCTTTCTCCCTCCTCTCCAACCCAGAATGTACTATCTAACACCTCATCTTCATCTCTTAGAATTTTTGGTTTCCTCTTAGGCTCAGTTCTTGTGCCAACCTCCTATAGGAGCCCTTCCTTCCTAATTTATTGTGTTCTCTACCTTCTCAAAAAATTATGTATATATCTATCTTTATCTTTATGTATAGCTCTATATTTTATTCCCCAGTGAGGGCAAGGACTTTTTCCCTTTTTTTTCCTAAGCCTAGCCCAATGTATTCCACATAATTATTGTTATTCAGTCATGTCCAACTCTCCAATATTCCTCTTTGGGTTTTTTTTTGTCAAAAATATTTGAATGGTTTGTCATTTCCTTCTCCAGCTCATTTTACAGATAAGAAATTGAAGCAAACAAGGTTAAATGACTTGCCCAGATTGTGTCTGCTGCCGAATTTGAACTCAGGTCTTCCTTATTGCATTCCATTTTTTTTTTTAGGTTTTTGTAAGGCAATGGGGTTAAGTGGCTTGCCCAAAGCCACACAGGTAATCATTAAGTGTCTGAGGCCAGATTTGAACTCAGGTACTCCTGACTCCAGGGCTGGTGCTCTATCCGCCCCGCCACCTAGCCACCCCACTGCATTCCATTTGAACTAAAGTCTTCCAGTTTGCAAGTCTTGTGTGCTCAATCCTCTGTACCAGATTAACTACCTTGAATTTCTCTTCTTTTAATCACATGTTCATAATACACTGTCTTTCTTATATGTAGAAAAGTTCAACTATGTAATTGTTTTACACCTTTCGCTTACTTTCTGCCCAAAAAAACCTTTGTGGTTCCCTTTTACCTAAAAAGGAACACTGACCCTGACATTCAGAACCCTAAATTTTCCTCACTCTAAACTTCACTTTGTACTACTCATTGTGCCCCATATATAACCACATATTTTCTCACCTTTTTGTCTTTTCTCAAGCTGTTTCCTATACCCAGATCACTCATTTCTGCACACATACTCATACTTCCTCCTATTGAATTCCTATCCAAGCAGTTCAGATGTACCTCCTACATGGAGCTTTTCCTAATCCTTAATAGTTCACATGATTGTGGATTTAGAATTGTAAGGACCCTGAAAGGTTATCTTATCCAACCCTGTCATTTTACAATTGAAAAAAAAATGAAACTCAGAATGGCTAAGTGATTTATCCAAAGTTGGTAATGACACACCCTCCGAGAGCTCCCACAGCATTTTTGTTTTTACCTTTCTAGTGTACTTAACACGTAATATTGATATTGGAATCAGGAAGACCTGGGTTGTTTTCATCCAGGTTGTGTGACTCTAGGCAGGTCACTGAACCTCTCAGTTCCCCAAAAACTCTTTATCAGGATTGGTAAATGAAATTTCCTTCATGGGAGGAAATGTAAGAGGTCCTCACATAGCAGAAGAATCACAGATCCAGTCCAATAATAGTAATAAGAAATAAGAAAAATGACATTTTTTTCCTCATCTAACTGTTGAAATCTATCCATGATTCCCTAACGTCTGTCCTAAAACAGAATCAGAGAGTCTTAGCAGTGAAACTCTAAGAACACTAGAGAAAAGAGAAGCAGGAATTGTTTTTACTTTCATCTTTGAATTCCCAATACCTGTTGGTTCATTGCTTGGTTGCTGAAAACTTCCTTTCTTATGTCTAGAACAGGCTGCTTGCTTGAAGAAATTGCAGGAGCAAGAAAAGCGTCAGAAAGTGGAATTTCGAAAACAGGTATATGTGGCAAGAGGAATAGAAAGTAAATTTTGGGAAACACTCCTTAATTACAGAATTGGGCAATTGGGTTAATTTTCTAGGAGAGGAGGAACCTTGAAAAACATTGGGTATGGAGAGAGACAGTAGACCTGGAAGTGTAGCTGGTTCCACCTGAGTTCAGCAGGTGGAAGAGGAGAGGAACACTCTGATCTTATGGCTTCTCTCTTTCCACTTCTTCCCAAGATGGAGAAAGAAGTGTCAGATTTCATCCAGGACAGTGGTCAGACCAAGAGAAAGTTCCAGCCAATGAACAAGATTGAGAGGAGTATATTGTGAGTGAAGGGGCTCAGAGAATTAGGGGTGGAGGTGGAGAAGTGGGGCACACTTGGGGAGGCAGTCATGGTGAGAGAATTAAGTTTGGAGTCAGAATGCCTGATTCTAGTCACTTTTGGATTTTGTGACCATGGTCAAGTCCCTTTAATTTTCAAACCTTCAGTTTTTTCATTTATAAAATGGTCACAGTTATGAGCATCAAATGAAAAGTGTATGAGATGAATTGTAAACAGTAAAATAAAATAAAAGTAAGGTTATTATTGTGTTTATTTATTAGAGATTAGGGTAAGGGTGGGAAGAAATAGGGGGATAGAGAATCCTTTAGAGGAAGGTCACAAACCCTTATGGGCCCTCTGCTTTTCTCACTCTTCCATGCACACTCACTCTCCCTCTATTCCTCACTAGACATGATGTTGTGGAGGTGGCTGGCCTGACATCCTTCTCCTTTGGGGAGGATGATGAATGTCGTTACGTCATGATCTTCAAGAAGGTGAGAAAGACCTTTTTTTCTCATAATTCTCTAATCTACCAATCCTTTTCCCCAAAGGGACGGGGAACAGGTTCATTTGGATCAAGACAGAACCTACTGAGGCCCTGATTTTATCATTTTCTTCACTCCTAAGGAGTTTGCCCCTTCTGATGAAGAACTTGACTCATACCGGCGTGGGGAGGAGTGGGATCCACAGCAGGCAGAGGAGAAACGGAGACTCAAGGTAAAATAAGTGCCTCTGCCAGTTGTAAGCTCCTTCCAACCCTTGATTTCCCTAGGGGATCTGGTAGCCAGACCTTAACCCCAAACTCTATTTCCTCCCACTTTCCTCTTTAGGAGCTAGCCCAGTGGCAAGAGGAAGAAGCTGCCCAGCAGGGCCCTCCTGTGGTGAGCCCTGTGAGTGACTACAAGGACAAATACAGTCATCTTATTGGGAAAGGGGCAGCCAAGGATGCTGCCCATATGCTGCAGGCCAACAAGACCTATGGCTGTGGTAAGAGGATGGGGGAGAAATGATGGATAGGGTAAAGGGAGAGAAGAAAGGGACAAATAAGGGGAAGAGGAAAAAAATTTAGATTCATGGGAGAATTAGAGCTTTGGATGGTCTTGGTTTTTAAGGACAGTGGTGGCAAGATAGAAAGCTGAGTACTAAGAGAATTCTTAGTCCCTTGACCCCTCCTTTGCTCCCATTCCTAGTTCCAGTAGCCAATAAGAGGGATACACGCTCCATTGAGGAGGCCATGAATGAGATCCGTGCCAAGAAACGCCTTCGTCAGAGTGGAGAGGAAGGGACTCCCAGCTCCTAGGTCCTTTGTTTTTCTATCTTCTCCCCCTACAAGCCCCTTGTGGTTTTGAAAAGGGGGGGAATGGGAACATGGATGAAGTTGAAGGCACTACAATGTCACCTTGTCTTGACTTCCGATGACCATACCAGGGGTTGACCTCTGACCTCCCCCAGTGGAGCCATTAGGATGGGGTATGAGTATGGAGGCTCTCCTACGGTGATCTGGTCTGAGTGGTTTTAGATTTTTAAAATGTTGAGTATATGGGATAGTTGAGTGAATCTCCTTCCAGTTTTCCCTAAAAGATGTGTGAGAACGTAAGAGTGAGTATTTAATCTATATCATCCTGCCTTGTCCTGAGGTTGTTTCCCTTCCCTCAAGGCTAAGGGTAACTTTATGCTCAATAAATACTGTTTGACCTCATGTGCTGGTTTGTGCATGGAGCAAACCAGATATCTGATTCCTTGCTGGGAGTGACTTGAGTGTGAAGAAAGGCATGGACCCTGGGACAAAGATGTATGCTTTGGGAGGAGGGTCAGACCCAGGAATTAGAATTTTAAGAACCAAAATAACCTTTTCATTCCCTCATTCAACAGATGAGAAAAGTCAGTCTCAGAGAGATAAAGTTGACTTTCTGTTATCACATGGGGGAGCAAGTGGCAAGAGCTGGAACTAGAACATTCAGGTCTCTTGTTGCTATACCCTTATATATCAAAATTAGTTTGTTTTGTTTTGGTCAGATCTGATCTAGATTTTCTTCCCCTTACAGCTGTATAAAATACAGCTGCCACTGTCTCCACCCCACCCTGACTGGGATGCTTCACTTCTATGACCTTTTCCAGCATCTGCTCTCAGGGTCTCATCTCATTTTCTCTCCCTCTTCTCCCCATGTGTTTTTATATCATGTCTCTTTTCTACAACCTAGCCAGTTGTGTTCTCCTTTCCCCAATTATGCAGCTTATTTGATTTATGTGATTTCATATCTATCAGCTCACTTGATCCTCACAAAAGGCCTAGGAGATAGATAGTACAGACATTACCTTTGCTAATGAGGAAACACATTGAGCCTGCTGCCTACAATCTGTGGTCTTTTTAGTCCACCCTGCTGCTGCTCCCTTTTCAACATGGATGTCCCTTTCTCCTTTCCCCTCTCTGAAATTAGGATATCCTTTTATGATCCTAAACAATGACACTCTAGTCATTCTTGCTGTCCAAAGTGCTTTATTGAGAGGAGTGGTAGAGACAGTGATGAACTCAGATGCCTCTGTTGATCTAGGACATGGCTTCCTCCATTTATTTGGCCTTGGGGTTACGGAACTTTCGCCCAGCAAAGACAGCCTTATCTCCAAGTGCTTCCTCAATCCTAGGCAGTGAATAAAATAGCAGTAAGAATAGCCACTTCCTGTTCTACCTCTGCCTCACTTTTCCCTTACATACCTCCAATCCTACCCCACCCCTTTCAGCACTGAGGTACCTCATGAGCTGATTGTATTTGGCCAGACGCTCAGAACGGCAGGGAGCCCCTGTCTTGATCTGATGATATGAGACACAAGAGGAAAGTCACAGAGTCAAATGGAGAAGTGCCACAATCAATAATTGGAGACAAATTATGAAAGAAAATTCAAGAATGGGTGAGAACCTCCAGGGAGTTGCGTACATAGATTCTGGTGACCCCAAGGAGATGATGAACTATCCTGTTCCCTACCTGGCCAGTGCAGAGTCCCACCACCAGATCGGCTATGAAGGTGTCTTCTGTTTCTCCAGATCGGTGGCTGACCATCACTCCCCAGCCATTAGTCTGTGCCAGTTTGCAACTATAGAGAGAGGGGCCCAGTCTCATTACAGTGGAAAGAACATTGGCTCTGGAGTCAGAGGACTTGGGTTTAAACTCTACTTCTGACACCTATTATATATAGAAGACTCTCATCTCTTAAAAGGGGAGTTGGACTCAAAAGGGGATCCCATTGGGATCCCTTCCATTTCTAGGTCTGATCCCATCTTTGGTTTGAGCCCAATTCATTCATCTATTCATGCTACAACCATTTTTAAAGTACTTACAGTATATACAAAGAACTTGGTTGGGGGAGGGAGATGATGAGAAAGGATTTATATATATATATATATATATATATATATATATATATATATATATATATGTACGTATATACATAAAATAAATATCTGGGATTCTTGATGGGATGAGAATAATGGGGAAATGGTTCCTGCTCTTCTGGGAAAGAGAAGGAAGCAAAGATTTTTTTTTTAACCTTGAATTTTCCTGGTGAGGCTTCTGGATAGAGGGAAATTGGACCAAGGATATGTATGTAGGATAATAATTCATTCATGGGTAAATTTTTAGAACATGGAATGATTCCCATCCCTTTCCAGCTCGCCCAATGGAGACTCACGCCTGAATGGATTCAGTAACAGAACCAATCTGGTTGACTTTCAGCAAGAGGCAATTACAGGCTCGCTTCTCTACAGCCTGGGCAATACGCTTGGGATTGGTGACAGTGAGGTCATCACCCACAATCTGGATATTAACTCCAGAAAGAAATGAAGTCCAGGTGGCCCAGTCATCCTGGTCAAAGGGATCCTCAATGGAAACCACTGTTTGGGAAATGAAGATCATGGGGAGATGGTTATAATTAGAACAGAAAGATCCTTTAGTGGAGTTGGAAAAAAATGGACCTACTGTTAGGTGTCCTGTGTTCAAATTACAGTTCTAACCCTCTGTACTCCCAAAGGGCAAGAAGACTGGGTTTGGCTTCAGTGGACCCGTGTTGAGAACCCCAGCTTAACTTCTCAATATGGGATTAACCTTGGGGAAATCATTTGACATTTCTATAAAATAAGGATATTGAACTAGATGAGGTACCTTCTAATTCTCAATGATTTCTGAGCCTGAGTTGGAAGAAAAGCTCTTCTTTCACTAAAGACATATGAGCTATTATTAGATGTAGCATTAAGAGAGACCACTAGGCTCAAAAAAAAAAAAGATAATAGAATAAAATTAGGGAGGAAATGGGGAAAAGGAATAGGCCTCTGAAGTTCTGTAAGGGGGAAAGGAGGATAGGGTCTTTGAATAACTCACCGGGGTAGTTCTTGATGAAGCTCTTATATAGTTCCCCTAGCTTCTCCCCAGAAATGTGTCGAGCAGGATCATCAGGGGATTTGAAGTCAAGATCATATTTCCCACTTTTGTAGAACTCAGAGGCAGCAACATCCATGCCAATTACCACTTTATCTGGGTAACCAGCTGCCTCAATGGCTGTTTTCAGCAATTCCAAGGCTGGGGCGGGGGGGGGGGGGGTAAAGGTGAAATTAAAGAAGTAATAACCCAGTTTTCTTCTCTATCCCTTATTCCCTTTATGGATCCATTCTTTCCCTCACCCTATTCACTGACCTTCATTGTTCTCCAAGATGTTGGGGGCAAACCCACCCTCATCGCCTACATTTGTGGCATCCTTCCCGTACTTAGCCTTGATGACACCCTTTAGATGATGGTAGACTTCAGCTCCAATACGCATTGCCTCTCTGAAGGTTGCAGCCCCCACTGGCAGGATCATGAACTCCTGCATAGCCAGCTTGTTTCCAGCATGAGATCCCCCATTGATTACATTGAATGCCTAGGGAAAAGTAAGTGGAGGGAGTTTCAGATTCTGACCACAGGGAGATAAGACTAAGACTGTAGCATGAAGACCAAACTTGACCTGTAGAGGAAACAATGGACATAAATTCAAAAGACTTCCCTAAGGGAAGAATTTAATCATGTGATTCAGGAGGGAACTCTTAAAAATCAGGATTCCTGCCCTCATATTGCAAACAGTCCTTTTGTACAAATGGGGAAAAACAAGACTGGTTCTAGTTAACTATCTCCACTACATCTCTTAAATCCATCTCTCTCATGCCACTCCCATTTTTTTCATCCCTTTTCCCTCTTCAACTCTGAATGAAATGGTCTTCGGTTTTCTTGATGTGAGTGCATCTTTAAGAAAACTTGTAAAGTCATCTGAAGCAAAAGTGCCCAGAAGTCTTCAGTGCGTCACTATCCTATTTTATAGAATACAAACTCCTTACCCTTCATTTAAGACTGTCTACCATACAGCTTCAACATATTCCCAGCCTTATTTTACATTAATATCACAAAATGTAATGACCAAATGTCCTGTGAAATAATATTACTTATAGTTTGGGCATTCTTCAGCTTCTTAATTTGGTTTGTATTCTAGTCAAACATCCTAGTCCCCTGTTTAATCCCTACCTCCACTATTCTTTCCACATTTTTGCTGAAATGCTTTCCACATTTGTTGAAATTAGGATTATAAATTTGGAGCTGGAAGGAAATCCTCCAAAACTGATATATGCCTTTTGACCCAAGTACTACTTTCTGCTGGAAGGAATATTTTTTTCCTGCCTTGATTACATTCTGTCTTGTATTATTCCTATTTTGTAGTTTATGTGGATGGGTTCCTTCCTATTATCTAAAATCACTGATGACAATTTTGTACCACCTTTCATTTTTGTGTTCCCAGTTCCTGGCACAATGCCTTGTACGTAGCAGGAACTTAATAAATGCTTGTTAATTTGAAGTTAGACTCCAGTTGAGATGTGAGTGATCCAAGCTATACAATGGACTGCAAGGACTAGGATGAGACTTATCCTGGAGAGAGAGGATAGGGTCCTGATCTATAAAATGTCAGAGAAGGAGGCTTTAGGGAGTGATCCCTATGGGCAGTGAATCCTTAGGGTCAAGACTTCTTAAAGAGTTTTTATCCTTGAAAAAGGGGCAAACTCTGCCTTGAGAGGAAATATTGAAAGGAATATGAATGGGGCCCCAGGATCAAGAAAGACTTACTGGTACTGGCAGCACAAGGTCTGGGTTCCCAGCGAGGTCTGCAATGTGTCTGTAGAGGGGGACCCCCTTCTCTGCTGCTCCTGCCTTACACACAGCTAGAGACACACCCAGAATGGCATTGGCTCCAAACTTAGCTGTAGAAAAACGGATGGTGTGAAGATACTTCGTCAGTTGGAAAAGCCCTCCAGCACCCTCCTCCCATTGGGAATGGTATTATTCTCCCTTGAAATCCCCTTACTCACATTTGTTCTCTGTCCCATCAAGTTCAATCATGAATTTATCAACTTTTTCTTGATCCACCACACTCAATTTCTGGATGAGAGAAGAATATGAAACAGAAGAAAACTCCCCCAAAACCCCAAAGATAACTGATTGAAGGATGTGATCAAATCACAGAGACTTAGACAAGAACCTAAGAGGTTCAGATCATAATGGCTGTGAGGAGTGGAGGGTGAGAAATGGGAAAATATCAAGAATAGGAGAGGGGACAGATTTGAGGGATTTCTTATGGTCCCTTGACTGTTACCTTCTCCAGTAAAGCCGGGGCTAAAGTCTTATTGATGTGTTCCACAGCTTTCAACACCCCTAGGGAAGAGAGCAGATTAATTGGAGATCAATAAGATTCTGACTTCCTAGACTAGAGAGACCCCAGGTTCACAAACATTCTCCATCTGCTGGGTACAATACTCTGCCCATCATCCCACTTTTCCCCAGACAAATACATTCTCTTGAGTGACCTTTTCCCAGGTATCTGCTTTTGTCTCCATCTCTTAGCTCCAGAGCTTCATAAATCCCAGTAGAGGCCCCACTGGGTACAGCAGCTCTGAATCGACCTAAAGAGTAAGGGTTAAATGAGTTAAGACTACTCCCCTTTCAGAAACCAAGGAGAAAAAGGGACAAAGGATCAATCTCATATACCAGGAAAAGGGGACAGGGATGTGTGGGTTATAAAATCCAAGATGGGCAGGGGAGAAAGGGAGAAGTCAGGAAGAAGGTAGTTTGGAGATACATTTGAACACACGCAATATCCCTTCTCACCTTTGGCTGTATACAGATCCACTTCCACTGTGGGGTTCCCTCTAGAATCTAGGATTTCTCTTGCAAAAATCTTCTGCATTGCCATGACTGCGGACTTTATCAGGGGGGAAGCTTTTAAAGGACCAAAAAAAGCACCCCCCAAACCTCCCATGCCCTTTAAGTCTGGAAGGCAGGTGCTGGTACTAAAAATAGTCTAGAGAAAGGTCAGACCAGAAAGGCCCAGCTCCCTTTCCTTACTCAGTTCCTTACTCAGAACTCCTCCCATCCCCCCACCAAGATATGCCTAGAAAATCTTTTCCCTTTTAATTGTCCCCCATTCCCTTTCATCTTTCCCCAACCTCCTCAGATTCTCTTCTCCTTCCCTTCATGCACTCCCATTATTTTGCCACCTCCAGTCCCCCACTGCCATATCTATTTTAATCTGTTCCATAATACCACTCCTAATTCCCTTAATTCTCCCACATCCTTATTCTTCCTCCCCCCCACTTTATTTTGCCTCTCTCTGCCCATCCTATTCCCTCCCTTCATTTACCCTACTCCCCACATTCCTCCCTATATTCTCATGTCCCATCTCCTCCTCTTCTTTTCCAAATCCTTGTGTAATCCTTTTACCACCTGGGCTATCCTCCATCCTCTCCCTCATTCAGCTATCTCCATCCCTCCAACCTTCTCTTTCTTCAGTTTCTCCCCAACCTATGGGGGAAAGAACCCATCCCTGCCCCTGCCCTGTCCCTCTTAGAATGGGGCCTAAGAGGTCTCACCACAGCTGGAGTTCCTTGGACAAGGTCTGGGGATATGGACTGCTGCTGGGATAGTGTCAGGCTATCGCTCCTAAGCCTGGCATTTATTACTGACCCGCCCCTCTGCCCAGCCCCTCCCTCTATCCCTCTCTGGATCTGTGATTGGCAGCCAAGTTGCCCACCAAAGGCAAATTCATAATCCCTAAGACAGTCTCACTCCCCCTACTGATGTGATGCTGTGCTCTTCCAAAAAAGTCACCTTCCCCTTTAATTTCACCAATCACAAAGGGGGCTCATATGGGGCTGCCCAGAGATGGAGTGGGTGCAATAAGCCATTCCCTTACCCATTGCCTGGGTTGAATTTCCAGCAGCAAAGGTTAAAGACAGACCTTTACAAAAGGGCAAATGGGTAACCTGAGCCTATCCCTTCCTGCATAATCTGCAGGGGGGTCTTGGGGAAGGGGAGGGGAGGCTACACTCATCCACATACCTCCTGATAAAAGGCAGTGTCAGCAGTGGGGTTTTGGATCTTGAGGGGGAAACTGGGAGGAATCAGGGTTTGGCCCAAGGGACTCGGAATGAACACAAGTTTTTACCCACTATTGGGGTGCAAAAGGTCTTCTGCCTTTGATTTCTTAAAGTTGTTGCTCCTTCAAGGATCAGTTCTAAAAGGAGTCCTATACCTTCCTTGGTGTGGACAAACTTAAATAGAACTTTGAGGGCTTGTTTTTGTCTTTCTTGATCAATATTTATATTTGTGTCCGTTCAATCTCCTTGTTTATTAGAATCTTGTCTCTGGATCCTTTTCAATGTGTCTAATATGATTTGTCTCTTTCTGCTTTATGTTTTTCATTTTCTGTTATTTTCTTTGTAGTCGAGTCTGCTTCTTAAATGTATTTATCTGAATCTGTTCCTCTGTCTCCATGTTCCCTTAGTATCTTTCCCTTCCCTTAGTATCCATCAGAATTTCCCTGTTTCTTTTTCTATCTCCCAATGTTTATTTAGTTCAAATATAGGCTTACTGAACACCTGTCGGTGTTGCTATTGAGGAGATTCCTAAATTGGGAAATTGGGCTTAGATGACCTCTGAAGTTCTTTCCCAAATCAAGACTATCACCAAATCTCTCTCTTAAGTTCCTAACCTAGTACGTTCAGGAGTTCTGGATTTTTGTCAAAGGACTTGAATTTGAGTTCTGATTCTGCTATTTTGTGTGTGTGACCTTGGGTAAATATTGTGGGCCTCAGTTTCCTCATGCCTTCTGCCATTATGGTCCTGTGATATACTTATGTCTATTTCTTGTCAACTTTCTTTGAAAAGCCATGAAAATCTTAGAACATGATGCTTCCCAGATTGAAAGATAGGTCTTCCTTTTCTTTTTTGTCATTCCATTATATATTTTGTTTTTAATGATGTGCAGTGGTGGTTTCCACCAGTCATTTTTTTTGCAAGATTTTGAGTTTTTACAATTTTTTTCTCCCTCCCCCTTCCCCTCCCCCCAACAGAAGGCAATTTGATATAGTTTTTACATTTGTATGCATGATAAGCATAGATCAGATTGAATATGTTGTGAGAGAAGAAACAGCTCCAAAAGGAAGAAAACATTAGAGATATAAAAATTTTATAATACATAAAACAACTTTAAAAACCGAAGATAAATAAGCTTTGATCTTCCTTTACCGTGTCAGTTTTTTAATCTGGGTATTTTTATTTCTTAGGAGCTGTTTGTCTTATTTCCAAGTCCATCTGTATTCTTGACTCACCCTTTATCAAGTTTGTCTCCTTATGTTTACTTCGAAATCTGTCTGTCCTAGTCTTTTGTGCCGACTGCGTCTAAATGAATCTTTGTCAAAGTCTTCTAGGTCTCAGTCACTGAATTAATTCCAGCCTCCCTTTTATCTGCGAGTTTGTCTTTCTATGCCATCATTTGTATCCCCAGATCCATTTCTGCCGTCTCCTATCCACGTCCGTTTCTGCCTCCTTTTATCTTCAAGTCTTGTCTACTGTGCTCCAGGCCCTCATACCGTCTGTGCACTTCTTTGAGTTTGGTCCTGAGGCCTTAAATCTGTCCAAACTCTCCTAAATCTGAGCTTGTCAGCCTCCGGGTTTCTGTAAACGAGTGTGGTCCCGGGGTTTGCTCGGCCCGGCTCTCAGCGCGGCGTTAGCGGGCCGGGGCGGCTCGGGAGCGGCCAGTTCCCGTGCGCGCCAGCTGCCCCCGGCGCCAGGGAGCCGCGCCGCCGAGGCGCCCCGGGCCCGGCGCGGGTGCGCGCCCGCGGCCTGACTCACTTCCATGGAAGCCCAGAGCCGGCCTCGCAGCGCGCCCGGCCCCGCCCGCCCCGCCCGGCCCGCCCCGCCCGGGTGTAGGCGGCGGAGGCGCGGGTCCGGGAGCGGAGGCCAGGCCGGCGGGGAGGCGAGTGCCGGCCACGAGCCCCGGAGCCCCGCCCCGCCCGGGGGGAGGTCGGGGCGGCCTGGGCTGCGGGGCCGGGCGCCCGGCTCCGGCGGACTGCAGAGCCCCGCCGGGCTGCTGGAAATGAAGGGACCGCCGGCCGACCGGAAGCGGCCAAGCCCCTCGCGCTGGGGGAGGGGAGGAAGCTCGCTCCCTGCCCCTGCAGTGCCCGGCGCCCGGGCCCCGCCCTACCCCACCTCGTGCCCTGCGCGCCCGGAAGCTGGCGAGCTGCTGCGTCCCGGCAAAAAGTGGAAGGGGGGAAAGCCGCTTCGGCCCTCGCAGTCCCGACTAGGCTCTTAGTCTGTGCCCCCCCGGCGGGTCCGGCCCTCCCGAGCTGGAGGCCCGCCGGTAGCGGAGGCTGGCAAGAGCAGCCTGGCACCGTGGCACGCGTGCAGGGGCTCCCGGGCACTCTAACGAGCCTGCCCTTCCTCCCTGCTTCCCCCCCCCCCCCGGTCATGAGAGGAAATAAGCCTGCACGGGCGGGAGACGCGGCCTAGAGACCGAGGGCAAGGCGCGTCTCCTCCCCGCCCTGGTGAAGACCCCCCAGCGTGCGTGCGTGCGTGTGTGGTGTGTGTGCGTGTCTGTGTCTGTGCGCTGTGCGGTGTGTCTGTGTGTGTGCCCGCGCAGGCGCGGCAGCCGCCCCCGAGCTCCCGCTCCTCGCTGCCCCCTCCGGCCCAGCCCGCCTCGCCCAGCCCGCCCGGTCCCGGCGGCTCCGGGGCTTCCCGGCGCATGCGGCTGAGCGAGCCGTGCCCGGCTGCGAGCTGCGGGCGGGGGGGCGAGTGTTAAACATCCAACCGGCCTAGGCCAGGCTCGCTGCGCTTCGGCTCGCGGGGCCTCCGCCTCGCCATCCCGACCCCCCGCCCGAGCTTGGCTTGTCCCCCGAGAGGGGGCCCACATCCTAGCCCTCCAGTCCCCCCTCCCCGCGCCCACCCGGAGGTCCTTTCGTCGTACTAAGCAAATTTGGCTACTGAAAAGAGGAGGGGGAATTTTAAAAAATTTTTACAAAGTTTTTGGTCTGGGGAGGAGGAAGGGGGAAGACACGGCCCCGCCTCCACCGTCGTTTGCAAAAAAAAAAAAAGGAGGGGGAGGGGGAGGAGCCGCAGGACGAGCAGGAAGCGGAGCCCGAGGCAGCAGAGAGGACTGAGCTGCGAGCCCGCACGGCAGCGCGTGTTCACAGCTCTCCGCCACCCCTGCCCGCAGCAGCAGAGCCAGACCGCAGCGCCATGGCCGGTTGGAACGCCTACATCGACAACCTCATGGCGGACGGGACCTGTCAGGATGCGGCCATAGTCGGCTACAAGGACTCACCCTCCGTCTGGGCCGCCGTCCCCGGGAAAACCTTCGCCAACATCACGGTATAGAGAAAGGGGGCGAACTGGGGCCTGGAGGCTGTTAGGGGAGAAAGTTCACCCCGGGGTGCATGGGGGAACGGGAAATGCATTTGGAGATTTGGCTGGGCTTTTTGTTTGTTTTTTCATTTCAGGGCTGCGGGGGGAGGGGGAGCGCAGCAAGGCTTGGGAGCAGAACAGCCGGAGACATTTGGGGGGGCTGAGGGGCGGCCTGACTGAGAAATTTCGGCCAGGCCAAGCGCTAAGAGGATGTGAGTGAACGCGGGTAGTTGTGGGGCCGCTCGGGCCCTATGCGGGGGACCGGGGTAACGGGACGGGGGGCAGAGCAGCGCCTCCCCATCCTTCCCTCCTCGCCGCGGCCCAGCTTTCACTTATTATCACTTAGCTCGCTTAATAACGCGCCGAGGCCTTTAAATGGTTTCTCACGTTGCATTGCAAACCCGCCCTCCCCCCCTCGACCGTTTTTCCCCCAAATTCCTGGGACTCCCGCTTCGCAGTCGTTCCAGCAATACCACGGTTCTGGAGGGCGTTACATCCGGGGCACAGGGCGGGGAGGGGCGCCAGCCGCCCGGTTCATCGGACACTTCCGCCTCCCCCAGGGCGGGGCGGGGTGGATTCGAGATTTCTCCCTTAACCTTTTTTTTAAGGGGATGGCGGGGCGCCCCTCACTTCCGGTTGCATGCATACGCGCCCCCACTCGTTCCACCATTGTTCGCCCCCATTGTGGCGCCCGGAGCTTCTTGGTGTCTGGAGGCTTCTCCCGGCCAGGCCCGCGCTCTGCTGGGGCACTGCCCCTCCCAGCGCCTCCCCAGCAGCTTCCCCTGGCCCCCCCAGATTTCCCTGTAGCCTTACTCGTTTGCGGCAGCCCTCAGTACGCTTCCTTAGAGGGATTCATCCCCCGTTCCCTCGTAAGGTCGGGAACAGTTCGTACAAGGAAGTTTGGGGAAGTTTGAGAGGGTGGGGGTGGAGTAGGGAGCCATAAAGGTCAGAGGGCTCTTTCCTCAGCTTGCCCGGAAGTGGGGAGGGGGAGCGGAAGTTTGAAGTGGGGATTTCCGGGAGCTCGGTGGCCGGATGTGGGGTTGGGGGGGTGTAGAGGGGAGAGAGAATGCTTGAAGTAATTTTTGGTGCAAGAGAGCTCTGCCAGCTCCCCACGGGCACTAGTAACAAACTAGTGACCAAAAAAAGTTCTCTTAATTGCGATAGAATTGTTCGCAGGATCCCACCCCAGTGACCACTGGGCCCCAAACCACCAAATAATGTTCTCAGACCCAGGAATCCAGGGCCCCCACTCTGAGCTTGCCTGAGTCTTTGCCCAAATAAGGGCATAGCAGCTTTGTTCTGTCTCCGGCCCCTCCTCCTCTGCTTCTGCTTTCCTGAGGGGAAAAAGCCATGTGCTGTGACATACCCCTCATCTTTCAGACTGTTTTTCATCTTAACAGTTACATAGTATGTATAGTTTTAGTTACAGAGTGTGTATATATATGTAGTTATATAGACAGGTGTTTTTTGGCTTTGGGGGGGAGGAGGGGGAAGTTAAATGAATTCTTTAGGAATGATACGTTATATCCAGGAACTTCCTTGCAAGAATTACCTACACAAATTGGGGTGGGGGGAGTGGGAGAAAGCCATGCACACATTTTAGGTTTTTAATCTTACCCTTATATTTTTTGCCTCCTTCCGTCCATACTACAGCCAGCTGAAGTAGCTGTATTGGTTGGCAAAGATCGTTCAACTTTCTTCGTAAATGGGCTGACACTTGGGGGCCAGAAATGTTCAGTGATCAGGGATTCGCTGCTGCTAGATGGGGAGTTCACCATGGACCTTCGTACAAAGAGCACTGGGGGTGCTCCTACCTTCAACCTCACTGTTACCATGACTGCCAAGAGTAAGTTAAGACTTTTCTCTGGTCCTTAATCTTAAAAGGCAAATTGCTTAAACTTTAAAAGAAAAAAACTGGCTAAAATTTCACTTTCTGATGCATATACTACAACTTTTTCAATTATTTTCCCACCCAATGTGTGAGGTGTTGTAAGGTGGGGGACTTCCATGGGTGGTGATCATGCACAAATATCTTTGGTTACTGTAATCATAGGTGTTCAGGGCTGGGAATACTCAAATGTTCCTTTTCTTCCATTCTTAGCGCTAGTCCTGCTGATGGGGAAGGAAGGTATCCATGGGGGAATGATCAACAAGAAGTGTTATGAAATGGCTACCCACCTTCGACGCTCTCAATACTGACCTTCCCTGCCCCCCCTTTTTTTCCAAAGCTTCAGCACCATTTCCCTCACCATTTTTTTTGGGCCATTTCCCCCACCCACTTGTTGCTGCCAAAACTACACCTGGGAGGGGGGGGCCCAGGTTGGATGGACAGGCGCTCCCCCCTTTCCTTTTGAACCTCCTTCCTGTGTGTAGTTGGGAAGATTTTTTTTTTGGACAAAAATTTTTGTTGTTTTTTTTTTCTGGAAACTTATATTGGAATATGAATAAAAGATTCTACTAATAAAGGTGTGTGTGATGAGGGCTGGGATTGGCCAAGATAGGGAGACTCTGGGTTTCATCAAAAAGCAAAATAATTTAGTGCACACTGTTTCAACTAAGCTATCCCTTCCATCCAAGAAAAACAACTAGACTAAAGTTGGGGGTAGGAGTCCTGGGGTAGGACTCTACCCCTGGTCCAGAAACAGTAATTTTATTAACCCAATAGTGAAAATATGAAGATTGGGAAGGGAAAGGTCCTCAAGGAGGAAGGTGCAAATTCGGATCAGACAAGGAGAACTGAGGGAGATGGGGAAGTAGAAGGATCTTCAGAAAGGATAGGAGAGAGGGCACCAAAGGAATGTGGGAGGGTGATAGGGGGGCCTAGGAGCGGAGTCCGCTCAGAGACTGGGTTTCCATTCTCTCCATCCTCTTCTGCTTCTTGCTCTTCCTCCTCTTCTCCAGGTTCTTGGTGAACTGGTTGCTTGCAGATTGGACAAGTCTTCCTGGTTTGGGTGAGCCAGGGATCCACACAATGGCTATGATAGGCTGGGAGAAGACCAAGGCGAAATGGGTCTTTTATAAGAAAGGAGATAGGATAAAATTACCGTTGGGGGATAGAATATTCCTTACCATGAGCACATGGTAGTATCCTCAGCTTGTCTCCATCCTCATACTCTTCTAGGCAGATGGCACATACATCATATTCATCACCTGGTTGGGAGATTTACATATCTACAGTTATCAAAGGTATTTTAAAAAACCCCAGTTAAGAATCTCTATTCTAAAGTTCCTATAATTTCCTTGTTTAGTTAAGGAAATTAAGAGGTCAGGAAAGATTAAAAAGAGTTGTCCAATGTCAATGGTACAACTCAAATGCAGAAAAGACATGAAGGAAGTGATGGGGAGCAGAGGGATCAAGTCAGTAAAGGGGTAGAGGTGAAGGGAAGTGGTTTGGAGAAGGGAAGATAATAGAAATGGGGAAGGAAGGGTCAGGCCTCAGTTCTGTATCCTTATATGGACTCTAGACCTGAGGGTTTGGTTCTTGCCTTTACCCTCTTTCTCTTTTGCTCCTACTCCAGTGTACACAGCCTTTCCTCTCTTCCATCTCTTATTTCCAGACAGTTATAATCAGACCTTGACAGTGTTTGGGACTCTTATCTTCCCTGCCTCTCCCCTGTATGGAGGGTCATCTCAGAATCCTGCCTCACCCTTCTGATAGTTATGTGTGGGAATCTGTTTCAGCTGTTCTTTGCTCAGTCGGTTCCTTTGGAGCCTCTTCCGGTGCTGTACACATCGAACTACCTGGCAGGGGGAGAGGAGAGACACTACCTGGCAGAAGAAAGGAGAGGAACCCACCCTGGGAGCATCAAAAAGGCCTGGCCTGTTCAATTTAGTCTCTTCCTTTCCCCTCATGATCTTGGTATGACTTCTCAGCCTCTTTCCCAAACCCCTGGAAAAACAGATCTTGCCAAAAATTAACTCACCAGCACAGCTCCCATGGCCAGAACAAGCAGACCCACAACCCCAGTGAAGGGAATGAGGTAATATCCTAAAGGAAAAGCATTGTCTGGGATCAGAAAGACTCGGGCCCTAGGAAGAGACAATGAGGAGGGATCAGAGGGCATTGCAATAAGGCATTTAAAGAGTGGAGGCATGGGAAAAGGAAAGGAGATAGTGCAAAACTAATATTTCTCTTAACACTATAGTTTGCAAAACTTCCTCATAACAAATCTGTGACATAAGACATACAAGTTGACTATTCATATTTTGCAAATGAGGAAACAGGCTCAGAGAGACCTGCTACAGTCATAAAGCTTAGGAAATGGAAGAGCCAGGACTCAAGAGTCTGTGCCCTTCCAACCAGAGCTTTATGACTCTGGGATATGGCATGTCAGACCTGAGATAATAATTTTTTTGGGGGGGGGGGGGAGAAGGAAGGGGACACACAAGGTGAAGAGGAAAATAGTGAAATGAAAGATCCAAGGTGGGAAAAAGTGATTAGGAATACACCAAATATGAATCAGGGTTGAGGACAGGGAAGACACATCATACCCCTTGTCGTAGACAAAGAGGGAGCGCAGGTACTCTGAGCTTGTCTCTCCCACAAACACTGATGGGATCCAGATCTGCTGCTGAATTTCCTCTGCAGGAATGGGACTGTCATACCAGGGACCCAGGCATCCCCACCTCCTCTCCCTCCCCCCTCCCCCATTCCTCAAGGACTCAGCTGTTCAGGTATCCCAACTCTTACCACTATTCCACACCATGTTCAAGAGTTCATTGGAATTCACATTGTAGACTACAGCTGCCCTATACCCAGCTTTCTGAGCATTTAGAACCTAAAAGGACAAAGGGGAGTCAGAGGAGCCACTACTCAATCACTTCAAACATCTCCACCACCCTCATGCACATGCCCCATCCCCCCACCTTAAGATCAAAGTTGCAGTCAAATCTCCGAAGCAGGGCAATAAAGGCAGAACCATTCGCAGGAGCAAGAGGTGGAGGGTTGATAGGACTACAAGCATTGGCAGGATGAGCCTCCACTAGGAACCCCTGAAGGAGGGAAAAAGATTAGGTGCTCTTCCTGCCCAAAGGGATCCAAATATCTCCTCCAGGCAGCCAGAGACCTCACTTAACTAGGAACATCCATTCTAAACAAAAGCTCTTTTGGAATAAAGATCTTAAACCCTACAGTAAGATTCCTCCACACTCAAATAATTCTTCCCCAATAATTAATTTCAACCCCCCACTTTTGCTTAGAGTGCCCTCCATCTTGACTCCAAGCTTTCTGCAGCATAAGCTCTGGCTCAGGATATCTACTCTATCTCATCCCTACGTTGTTCAACTTTCCTAGGAGAGCAACAATTTAGCACCAATTAAATATATGCTGATATAAAGTTCTAACTAAAACATGGAAAAGCATCCTCTTGAGTCACCTATTCCAGGACTTAACGTTTTTTTCCCTCAGGCCCCCCTTTAAAAATCTGATGTAGCTTTCTCAGGATATTTTTTAAATTGTACTTAAGACTGAATTGTATTTAAAAGTCATCAAAATGTAAAAAAGTTCATGAATCCCCAAGTTAAGAACCCCTGACCCAGTCTAAACCTTTCACTTTACAGGTGAGCCACAGAGAAGTAATGTCACAAAGACACAAAGTAACAAATCCAGGTTTCTAAACTCAAGTCTTCTGACTACGCAGTCCTCTTTCCATTACCTTACTAAATTTACTGTTTCCTAACCCTTCTTGTCTGTTGATCCAAACTTCTAGGAGATAAGCAACTTACCTGGAGCCCCTCTTGGCTCAGGGAAGCCCCAAAAAGGGCAGGAAGGTCTGCAAAGTCCATGCTGGCATTGTGGTCGGAGGTCTGGGAACATATAAGATTCATTGCTCCTCTTCCTCCCAATGAACCCTGCTTCCTTCCTTCCACTCCCTGCCCCGATTCTAATAGGCGATACGCATAATTTAAAACTGGAAGGGGAATTAGTCCAAACCTCTCATTTAGGCAAATGAAGAAACTTTGAGGTCCAAAGATGGGAAGGAATTAACACAAGGGTAGTAACTGTTGAAGAATGCAGGTCCTTGGGTTCCCATGGAGTAAGAAATGATTGGGGATTCACTTTGCACAGGGAATGTGTTGTACTAAGCTCAGCTCACCCTGGACCCAGGTCCCCAGACTCACGGCTCGGATGAGCCCCCAAGTGGGGGTGATCCCCCATAGCACGGTGGCCATTAGCACAGGTAAGACCTCAGGACGCATGGTAGCAGCAGCAGCCGCAGGTGGGGAGGACCGAGTCCTGCAACCATTAAGAAAAGGGAGTTCCGTTTCGGCGTCCCAGGCCCACCCCCCCGGGTATGTCTCTGCCCGGTCCAGCAGTCTAGTCTTTCACTCAGCTCGAACTCCCCAGGGTACGAGGGAGGGAGAGATGACAGTTCTGAACCAAACGGGTCGGTAGAGAATCCACTAAGTTTCGTGGTTTGTGAGTAAGAAGGGGGAACCACAGATGAAAATAGGGACTTCCGGTGGAGGAGAAATGCGACAAGGAGTACTTCCGGACCTGGGGAGCTCCCCCAGACCCCCCTCCCGTTCCTTAAAAGGGACTTCCGGCCCCCAACACCTGGGCCCAGGGGACATCAAACGTGGGCCGGACGATTAAGGCAAGGAAATAACGGCGAAAAGGATCGCTACAGACGTCGGGGAGATCCAGGAGGCCCAAAGAGCCTGCCGCAGAGTGCTTCCCATCCCGCGGGGAGGCCTCCGCTGCCGCTCCCCCCGCGGATTCCCGGCGTACTAACCTCTTTTCCCTCCCAGGGCTGCTGGCGCCGCCGCCGCTAACCCAGGTTCATTCAAATCTCGCGAGAGCTTCCCCGCGTCCTCCACAGACGGAAGCAAATCGTCGCGAGAGTCCTGCCCGTCCCTCCCGGGCTCCTGGATCTCACGAGACTTGCCCGCTCTCTCCGAGTCCCCGAGCTCGTGCGCCGCGGAGCCGGGCCTGCTGCGGCCCCAGCCCCCGGCACGCCCGCCCCAGCTCCGCGCTCTCTTCCACTTATGCCCTTGTCCACGGGCCTCGAACCGCGCAGCCCGATCCGCCCCCAGTAGCGGTCCCCAAGCCCCGCCTCCGCGCCATGCCTCCCGGCCCGGGCTCCGGCCGGGCCGCCTCCTCGCGCGCCTGCGCGCCGGCTTCCCGCAGACGAGGCGGGGGGGCTGGCCCCGGGGCAGGGGGCTGGCCGAGAGCGAGGGCGCGCGCACGCAGTGTCACCTTGGGTGCGTGTCGGGGCACGCGCTCTCGAGGCCCGGCTGCAGCAGGCCTTAGCGGAGATGGCGGCGGCGGCGGCTCCTGGGGCCGGAGAGGCGGCTTTAAAGCCCCGCACGTCCCCCAAGTCGGTCAAGTTCTTGTTCGGGGGCCTGGCTGGGTAAGCGTTCTCCCCGCGCGGCGGGCTGGCCGGGGCGGGCGGCCGGGCGCCACTCCCGGGCCCCGGGGTCAGCCGGCACGTGGCTCTGCCCCGCCGCCCCTGTGGCCCCCCCGAGCGGGGCGGCGACCCCCAGCCGGACGCGGCCGAGCCCGGGGCACACGTACCTGGGCCGGGCGGCGTCCGTGCCCACGCGGGACCCGCCTCTGCATTCTTGCGCCTCACACCTGTGGCACTCAAGGGTGGGGTGCTGCCGACTCCCCTGAACCGGCTTCTCCCCCCCCCCAGGATGGGGGCCACTGTTTTTGTGCAGCCCCTAGACTTGGTGAAGAACCGAATGCAGCTGAGTGGGGAAGGGGCCAAGACCCGGGAATACAAGACGAGCTTCCACGCCCTCACCAGCATCCTGAGGACCGAAGGGCTTCGAGGCATCTACACAGGGTAATTCTGCAACTGGGCACCTGAGAGTTAGAGGCGAGGGCCTTTGGGGGAACGAAGGGGCAGGAGTTGTAGGTACAGCACAGGCACGGCGACTCAGCTCTTCCTAGTGGAGCTCTTAGGATGAAGAACTGAGGAAGGGACTTTAACCTCTCCCACTGGGCCTTGCTGACTGGGTTCCTGACCTGCTTTCTCCTTCCATCAGGCTTTCTGCCGGGCTCCTACGCCAGGCAACCTACACAACAACTCGCCTTGGCATTTACACTGTTCTCTTTGAGCGCCTGACTGGGGCAGACGGGACACCCCCTGGCTTCTTACTGAAAGCCCTGATTGGCATGACAGCAGGTGCCACAGGAGCCTTTGTAGGAACACCTGCTGAAGTTGCCCTGATTCGAATGACAGCTGATGGTCGGTGAGTCATATCAAATCTTACCTAAGGACCTAGAACCCCAAAGCCTCTCTCTGGGGACCCGTAGCCTGGGAAAAGCAGGGGATCGGCAATCAGAAGACACAGGTTCTAGTTGCACTACTCACACTCTACTTTTGGACCAGTCTCTACTCTCTTCAGCTATAAAATGAGGAGATTGATATTTTGACTTTGAAGCACTGTGGTTCTCTGTAATGCAAAGATAGAATTACCATGCTAATGCTTGGACTTTTCATGACCTTGACTCTTTCCATACATATCCTCTCCTTCCTGTCCCATTTTCTACCTCACTTATTCTCCGCAGGATGCCAGTGGATCAGCGCAGAGGTTATAAGAATGTTTTTGATGCACTCTTGAGGATTGCCAGGGAAGAGGGAGTCCCCACCCTTTGGAGGGTGAGTGGAAGAGGCTTGACCAGGGAAGAGAATGGGAGAGACCAGGGGGTCCAAAAAGAGGTGGGGGGCTGACACATTGCTTTTTCTCTTAATGCTAGGGTTGTATCCCTACCATGGCTAGAGCTGTTGTTGTCAATGCTGCCCAACTTGCTTCCTACTCACAATCTAAACAGTTTCTCTTGGATTCTGGTGAGCCCCAGACCTTCCCCACCCACCCAAGCATGCGGTCCCCAACCCTTCCTAGGATTTCAACTGATATATCTCCTTTCTCCTGCCACTGTAGGTCACTTCTCTGACAACATTTTCTGTCATTTCTGCGCCAGTATGATCAGTGGGCTGGTCACCACAGCAGCTTCTATGCCTGTGGACATTGTTAAAACCAGGTGAACTCAGGGTCTCTAAAGTAAAGGGGTAGGGTTGTCTAGGTTTTTACATGTACATTTAACATTGTTCAGATAATTACTCAATAGGACAGCAAACCAGTTAATTTTTTGGACTCTGAAGTCAAAAAGTCCTGGTCTGTTTTCTATTTTTCCTCATCTATACTATGTTGGGATGAAGCTAGGAAACTTTAAAAGCCTCTAACTTAAATCCCTACTTTCTTCAAAACTTTAACATGTTATTTACTCCTTCTTGTGCTCATCCCAGGATCCAGAATATGCGAATGATTGATGGGAAGCCAGAGTATAAGAATGGACTGGTGAGAATTTGGGGAATTGAGGGAAGCTATTCATATCTTTCTTCAGCATTCAATATAAGCAAACAATAAGCAAAATGGTCTATGTTTCCTCACATACTAAGGCCAGGGAATCTGTATACTTGGTTCTCTTATTGGGAATAACAATGGGGGGGGGGGGATTTATTCCTTTCAACCCCCAAGTCCACCCCCTGTTGTCTTGCAGGATGTGCTGGTGAAGGTCATTCGATATGAAGGATTCTTCAGCCTCTGGAAGGGATTCACTCCTTACTATGCCCGACTTGGTCCTCATACTGTCCTCACATTTATCTTCTTGGAGCAGATGAACAAAGCCTACAAGAAACTCTTTCTCAGTGGTTGAGGAACCCCAAGGGTGCCTGAGGACCAAGAGGAGACATGGCTCCCAGGAATAGGGATCTAAGGAGTCCCTATCACCTCACACCCCTTTGAGCTTTAGTCCTCCTGGCCCTAACCATACATTTACCTTCCAAAGGGGTTGTCTGGATTCTGCCCTCCTCAACCTCCCATTCTATTTATTTCCCCCAACTCCTTCACTTTTCCTCCCACCCTCTATGTGGTTTCTCCTGATATAAAAGACTTTGCTCTGTTCCCCCTGCTCCAGCTTGGACTCTACTTCCCTTTTCCTGTGGCCTCTGGGTTCCTCTCAGAGAACCTGGGACATGTCTCCATAATTATTGGGACTTCTATTCAACCCAGAAACATCCTAGGAAGGAGGGCAAGGAGTCCCTCACAAAAGCAACAATTTGGATAGTTTAATTTCCACAATGCAGTTGGACACCTAGGAATGATGTTCCTTAGCTGATAGAATATTTCTACTTGCTTCCCAAGCAGGGAAATTAAATTAGTAGGAGAAAGAAGAGGAAGGAAGCAGAGGAGCTAGAACAGAGGGGAGTGTGTATGTAGCCAAGGAGGCCTCATGGTAAAGCAGAATATTTCTCTCTCACTCCCCATCCCCAGCAGAGGGCCTAGTAAGCGCCTATTAAGAGATAGATATGAAATTTTGTATTTGCTCAACTTCTACATTGATCAAGACTAGGGCCCCTCCACAATCCACATGGTCCCCCATTTTTGTAATTATAAGAGACAGACATATGAAAGCAAGAGATAGGAAAAAGAGGTTTTTGTCCTTACTATGTGCTTGGGCACTCTATCCTCCCTCAGCCTAAGGACAGGGGTTGCTTTGATTGTGTTTCTGGGGAACGGGCTGTCTATGCCTTTTTTTTAATCTTAAAAATAATGGTAAAATATATGATTTTATGAAAATATATTTAACTGTAGTAAGGTATTTGTCATTACTTCAACTGGCTTTCTGAGATCATGGAAACATTCTGCAGTACTTATTTTCTGCTTTTGTTGGGAGGAGTGGGAGATGGATGTCCCCCAAAAGGGCTGAAACCCAAATACTACAAAGAAGAATAGGAGACAAACTAACTTTCCAGTCCAAAGGGAGGGTAGATGGGATGAGTGAGCAGCAATATTAGCAGGATCAATGAATAGGGACCATATATTGAGCACTAATGAACACCTCTCTCAATGGAGCCTAGGACAAATTGCTGCCTTTTATAGTCTATCCAATACATAACTTGGGGGAGGGATCAAGGATTCTTTTAACTCCAATCCAAATTGATAAAAATTTACTAAGATGAAAGAGGAGAAAGTTTGTTTTAGGAAGAGGGAAGCAGCTAATCTAGCTACTTGTTGGGGATGGGAGGAGAATATTTAGGAGAGTAAGAAAATGAAGTCCAACAGAAAGTTCCTTAAGTTTAGGGTCAAGAATCCTACTTCTGCTTACTGCCTGTAATGGTATTGGGCAAGTCCCTGAGCCTTGGGTTTCTTCATAAATGATTCTGCTAGATGACTTAAGCTGGAAAGGCTGAATTGAGATCATTTTGTCCAAGTTTACTTCTAGACTCCCTCTTCTGTTTGCTGATTATCAACATTTTAATTGTAGAAGCAATTCATAACACATTGAGGTATATCCAGTTCAACATTCATAAAGGAGACCTAGACAGTATTGCCACACAGTGGCAAAGCAAACACTAGATTGATAACTTTGTACCATTTGGGCATCTTAATGTAACCTGCACCTTTCCCTGAATCTAATTCCTTATTATCCATATGGAGCAGTAGGCTCCCCACAGGAAGGCAAAGAAGAAAAAATAGAAAGTTCCAGTATAAACCATAATAGCTATATAACAAATCTCATTGGCATTGAAGAAAAGAAGTAAATATCCCACTGACCTGTTTTGAGTTAAAAACAAAGCATGAGATTAGCCGAATAGTCTTAAACATAGTCATTGATCTCAGGGTGTCAGTTTTCATATCTGTAAAATGAGATTTCCAGCTCTGATCTGAGGTTGTTATTAAAAAAAAAAATTCAATACTATGGCCACTTGGGAAAAAGGAAGAAGAGGTATTTGATTTCATACCTGTGAAAGAAAAATATTTTTTTTTGCAACCCGAGGTGCAAATATGGATATATTTGGGCTACTTAACCCATATGCAAACTAAAATTAAGTTTACAAAGGTGATCATTGAAGGGTCTTAAGAGTAGAGAAGATAGAACAATTTTTTTTTTTTAGCGTTGGCCTTTTTAAAACTTCTGACATCAGTGTATAAGAGAAGTCATATTTGAACCTGGTTCAATATTACATAGTAAAGGGATTTTGATTTTTTAAGCCCAGATAGCTTAGAGGATTTTTTTTTTGTTATTAAAAGGTAGAGCTAGAGCGGCTAGGTGGCACAGTGGATAGAGCACCAGCCTTGGAGTCAGGAGTACCTGAGTTCAGATCCAGCTTCAGACACTTAATAATTACCTAGCTGTGTGACCTTGGGCAAGTCACTTAACCCCATTTGCCTTGCAAAAACCTTAAAAAAAAGGTAGAGTCAAATAGAGGTGGGTGATGATTGTGGTTGTCCTTTGTTCTCAAGAACAACTTGACATCAGGCAGGTGATCCCATGACAAGTGCATGAATTGGATTTGAGTGAGGGGGCTGCTGTTCTAAGTCACCAACCTCACTTTCTCCTCCATAGTCAAATGGGTTTAATGGCCAGATATGAATCAGAACTGGAGATGGCCCTGAATTCCAGACAATCGGGGTTAAGTGACTTGCCTAATGTCACACAGCTAGTAAGCGTCAAGTGTCTGAGGCCAGATTCAAACTCCTGTCCTCTTGACTCCAAGGCCAGAGCTCTGTTCACTGCTCTACGTAGCTTCCACCAGGTGGCTAAATATTTTTTTCATCTTTGCTAGATGCTGGAAGGAGAGGTTAAGTGGTTAGGAAAAGAGAATGTCTCAAGAAAAGAATAGTCTGTGTTGCAGCTCATTGGAGGGGAGAGCCTTTTCAGGTGATAAAATGTTTGAAATTTTAGGGGAATAGCATTGGAGGAACCTAGGGTTCCAGGGGAAACCCCTCTCCAACATTTCCCCTCCAAAGGATTCTACTTGGGATGGGAGGGTGGCATTGTGGTACAAAGGAAAGAACATCAGGAGAATTTTATATTCTATGGTTCAAACCTCAGAAATAATTTTTCTGCAATTTAAAAAATGTTAATGCATGTAGCCTAGAAATTCAATCTTTAACCTCCTAATGCTATGTCCCCATTTTGTTCTTATTTACTTCCTGTGCTTTCCCCTCATCCCCAGGTTAATCTTCTTTCCCAACATCTCTGGTCCCTGCTGTGTTACCCACTTGAGTTCCCAAAGTTCAAAGGACCTTGAAATCCAGGGCAGCTAGTTGGCACAATGGAGAGAGAACCAGCCCTGGAGTCAGGAGGAGTTCAAATCCATCCTCAGACATTTAATTATTTAACTGTATGACCTTGGGCATGTCACTTAACTCCATATCCTTGCAACACCTCCCCCCCAAAAAGGGGCCTTGAATCCAGCCCCATCTCCAACCGCTTTCAGGACATCTTGAATTTCTTACTACCACTTAAAACTCAAAATTTGTGGTAATGGGGAGAGGGAGAGTAGCAAAGTAGGTCTTCCCAAGACCCAACATCTTTCCCCTTCCACAACCAACCAATACACACAATAACTTGAAGATTAATTACTTGAAGACATTTTTATTATGGGTTCATATCCTGTCCCTAGATTCCAGAAGAACATATTACATCCTTACTGATCTTTCCCAAATCATTCAGGGTGCTAGATTCTGTCTAGGAACTTTAGCTTGATAAGTTGTGTTTTTTTTTTAATAGGAGCACTTCTCAGAGGCTGTGGCCTGAATACTTGATACTGACTGACCCCAACAGGTCTTCCCCTTGCCCCAGGCTTAGAGCAGATGGTTTCCTTTTCAGAGTCAGAGGTCCTACTTGGCCATTGGACCGTACCCACAGGAAAAGTCTAGTACGGAAGGAGGGTATTGTTCCTCCAAGAAAAAGGAGCCAAGCTCTGTGAACTATAACCTCCTTCCTCTTATGGAGTTCGAGGTGGACAGTGCCCTGTGGATTGGGGCTGTCCTCCATAAAGGTATAGGTTCTTAGCAGATGATGTGGGGGCTGAACTAGAGCTAAGAAGACAATGAGAACAATGGAAGAGATCAGAGCCCAAGCTATTCCAAAAATGTAGAACCACAGGGAGAAAAGGCAGCAGGAGATAGAAATCTGAGAGGAGTTGCTGGGATCACTTAAACTTCCTAGAGCCACAACTTCATTCGGTGAGGGAATATTGGAATTTAGGAGGGTTAAAGTTGAAGAGAGTCTGGGGGAGGTAACAAGCATGAAAGAAGTATGTACAGTAGAATCTGTGGTTGGAAATGTGACAGATTCTGAGATGGTTTGGAGCATGATAGTTTTTGAGGTTACTGGGAATGTAGTAGCTTCTGGAGAATTTGGGAACCTTGTAGTTTCTTGATTCTCTGAGAATGCAATGGATTCTGAGGTGGTCTGGAGTGTGATAGCTTCTGAGATAAGGAGCCTAGTGAGTTCTGGCATTGTTGGGAACACAGTAGTTTCTGGAATGTTAAGAAATAAAGTAGAACTTCGAGAAGTTGGGAATGTGACTTTTTCTGGGATGTGGTAGCTTCTGAGAAGATCAGAAGTTGTAGAAGCTTCTGAGGAGAAAAGGAACCTAGTTAATTCTGGCATAGTTGGGAACACAGTAGTTTCTGGGCTTTTAAAGAGCATGGTTAACCCTTGGGAAGTTAGTAATGGTAATATTTTTTGGAGGGTGGTCTGAGGTGTGGTAGCTTCTGAGGAGATCATAGTTGAGGGCATAGTTGTTTCTGGGCTGTTAAGGATTATTCCAGTAGTTGAGGATGTGATTGTTTCTGAGGTGATTGGAAATGTGGTAGGCTCTATCATGGTCATGTTTGAGCTATTATGGATTGTAGAGTGCTTCAGGGAGTTGGTGGTTGGAACAGTGGTTTCAGATTCTAAGACACCTTGCTCAGTTAGCCCATCGTACTCATCATAGCTATCATAGTCTCTATCCCCAGTGATGGGGCAGTTCATAGAAAAAGTGTAGACAGGTGTCCTAAAGGGAGTGTCACATTGTACACTCTTCACATCTGGAGTCATGACCTTGACATCCACACCTTTCTTCCAGAAGTAAACACTACCTTGGTTTTCCTTTAGCCAGTTCTGTAAGTATCGAAGTTCACAGTTGCACTTCCAGGGATTGGAATGGAGGAAGACATAAGGCAGCAAATGGTCCAAGAAGAAACCATAGGGAAGGACAGAGAGCAGGTTATTCTGTAGGAAGAGGGTGTTTAGTTGATGGAGATTTACCAGCAGGTCTGCTGACAAGTGTTGCAAGTAATTGTTTGCCAGATCCAGCTTCTGGAGATGGGGTACTTCTTTCAGAAAGTTCGGGGGCAGACTCGTTAACTTGTTGCCTGCAAGGTAGAGGTTCTCCAAGGAACCTAGACCAGTCAGGGCTCCTGGAGGCAGAAACTCTAGAGCATTTCTGGAGAGGTCTAGGAAGGTGAGAGAGGGGAGGGAATGCCCTAGGGGGACCCAGGTCTTTATAGCATTATCAGAGATATCCAGTATTGAGAGTAGTGGAAGCTTCCCATCTGCCACCAGGACACTTATGTTATTTTTAGTTAAGTAGAGTTCCGTGAGTTGGGTTAGAAGACTGAGGGAAGAAGTGGAGAAGGATTTCAGGTCATTATTTTGAAGTTGGAGGATGGCAGTGTCTGGGGACAGCTTTGTTGGCACAGACTTCAGACCACGTAATTCACAGTTGGTTTCAACCTTGCTAGCCACTTTTTGAGAGTCACAGGGAAATTGGGAATGGGAAGGGCCCAGGAGGAGGAGGAAGAGAAGTATTAAGAGTAGCTGGAGGTCCTATGGAAAGACAAAAGAGGAAGCGATGATTCCTTTCCTATTCCACATTCCAGATTCCAGAAGAACCCAAGACCCATCCAGTCTTTGGACTTTTTACCCCTCTTCTAATTCTCTACTCCTCCCCACCCGGCAGGACAAAGATTTCTCCCAGTTTCTCATTTCTTATGCACTTCTGCACTTAATCCTCTCAAATAACCTCTCCAGGACCCAGGTATCTGACCCCTAAGTCTCTCCTTACTATATCCTCAACCCTTGATTACCTCTAAGATCTCTGGTGTCTTCCTCCTCAGACTCCTATTTCTTATCTCACCATTCAAACTCTTAATTCTTTCTAGATCCCAAGGGTCCACCACTTTAGTCAAATAGTTCTTCCCTACTACCACCACCTTCAGTCCACCAGGCTGAAAAATCTTATCCCTCCTTATGGTACCCAAGTCAACACTTCTTTTCCAGTCCTTTCCACTACTCACCATTTCCCATGAGATCCTCAAGTTCATAGTTTCTTCCAGGGACAGTATTAATGCCTCTCTTTCTGCTCACTCTACAGGGAGACACTCTAAAGGGCTCTGGGCAAGAACAGGAAGGTGGGGGAAGAGAGAGGGAAGGAAATTCTGGTCTGATAGGAGCCCTGGGTTTTTCAAGGTGGGGGGGGGGATCCAGACAGAACCCTTATCATCTACTCTCACAGCTTCCCACCCCTATTTCCTCCATTCCTCAGAGTTCTAAGAAGTGAGGGGTAAAGGATAGTGGACTTTATTGTGAAATTGTTTCTTTATTAAGTTAAACAGTTACCTGTTTTCTGTAGCATAAGACATCTTTACTTGTTTTTTAATGGTAAGAACTATTTCATTTGCCATTGTGATTTGGTACCTCAGTATTTTATAGGGAGTTATTTTAAATACTCATGCACAAACATATACACAATGCTGATAGAGGGTGAGAGAAAATAAAGAGGTAGAGGAGTTTCCCCTACTGCCCACATAAGTTTGAAAGATCACTCTGTATAACTAAGTGAGGCTGGAGACACCTAAAGATTATAAGTCAAGAAAAGTGGTATAAGTGGTATAAGGTACCCTCTTGGGTAAATCCACAGGTCAATTAGAACATAATAATAATTATCCCCTCACGTCCTACTGCCTGCCATAAAACTGGGAAGCATTAGTTTCCTGAGGGATACATTTGAAAATTAAGAATTTTCGTGTAAGTATCCATTGATATCCATTGATGCAACCTTCTCTTCTGCTCCCAAATCCTTGGTGGCTCCAAAACTTATTCCATGTGTTATCCTTAAAAACAAAATCTTAAAAAATATAGGGTTAAAGTAAGAAAGTATAGGTTAGACATGGAGTTTTATTCTCTGGAATTTACCACTAACCTATGGGTGGAGGTGATTCTAGTAATGACCACACCTAGCTGAGGGAGATCAGCAGGAAGGGGAGGGGAGCAAACCAAGAGTAGACAAAAACCTTAAATTTCCCTGGAGACTACCTTATTATTTGATATCAAAGAGAATCATCCTTCTATAATGCTATTTTGCCTGCAGAAGGTAACATTTTAAAGTTATTTATTTATTTATTTTGAATTTTACAATTTTTCCCCAATCTCATCTCCCTCCCCCCACCCCCCACAGAAGGCAGTCTGTTAGTCTTTTCATTGTTTCCATGGTATACAATGATCTAAGTTGAATGTGATGAGAAAGAAATCATATCCTTAAGGACGAAAAATAAAGTATAAGAGATAGAAAAATTATATAACAAGATAACGTTTTTTTTTTTTAAATTAAAGATAATTGTCTTTGGTCTTTGTTTCAACTCCACAATTCTTTCTCTGAATACAGATGGTATTCTCCATCATGTATACCCCCAAACTGTGCCTGATTGTTGCACTGATAGAATGAGCAAGTCCATTAACATAGATCATCACCCCCATGTTGCTGTTATGTTTTTCTGGTTCTGCTCATCTCACTCAGCATCAGTTCATGCAAATCCCTCCAGGCTTCCCTGAATTCCCATCCCTCCTGATTTCTAATAGAACAATAGTGTTCCATGACATATATATACCACAGTTTGCTAAGCCATTCTCTAATTGAAGGACATTTACTTGATTGACCTTGAAATTTTTTGAGAGCAGTGGTAGCACAATGAACAATGACTGCCAAGGCTGGAAGACCAAGACAGTCCAAGTCCAGGGGCTATAAGGTCCTTAACACTATGTCCTAACATACTAGAGAGGACCCTTAAGGTCCTATAGTCTGAACCCCCCAAAATAGGAAGAGAGATACCCTAATCTAGGGAGAAGTCAGCACAACAATCTAGGTGATTTCAGAATAAAGAATCTAGGTCCCAGTTTCAAGGCCCATCAACTCTCAAAAATACATCAGGGGGTGGGGCAACCAGATGACAGAGCACTAGCCTGGAGTCAGGAGGCCCTGAGTTCAAATGTAGCCTCAGACACTTAATAATTACTTAATATTATGTAACCCTAAGGTCATTTAACTCTATTCCCTTGCAAAAACCAGAAAAAAGAAAAGCATCTGGAGGTGGCTGTCTGATTGTTGTGATAAGGTTATCAAACATCAGAGAAGTATCTTGGCCACCCCCCACTCCCACCCTCACTCCCACCCCCAGGACTCAGTAAATCCCTTCTCCCAGGCACAAGACAAACCTTGAAATAAGACAACAAATTCCTACAAAACCCTACCCTACCCTGAAAGGTCTTTGAGCTAGCATCCCTCATTTTCATGTCCCTGATTACCTTATCTTTTCTCACAGAACTACAACCCCTATTCTACTATCCCCAATTACCTCAGCTTTCTGCCCTTTTTTAAAGCTCATCCTCTCCTCAGCTGAATTGCTGGAAAGTATGATCCAGCTGGCTGCTGGAGAATATGATCTCCCTAAAAAGTGGTGGCTTTTAGTGGGACCCAAGACCTAGGTGGGATTCAAGCATTCGCTACAGCCATCTAGCTTCTCTGGAGGTGTCTACAGAAAACTGTTGAATTGGACAATGTCTAGTCACACCAAATTAAGTTTATATATTAATAAATGTTTTTCCAAACAATAATAAAATATTTCCCTATAGATTATACCTATAAGAAATGAATGAAGTGCTTACTATGTGCCAAGCACTGTGATACATATAGAAAAATAAGGCAATTCCTATCCTCAAGGAACTCCCATTCTAATGAAGGGTGGGGGAAGAAACTACACAGGGAAGGTTTTGGCTGCAAGTAATATGTAAAAGTCCCCTGATCCTTAGATGCAGTAGTAAAATTAGATGCCTCTTTCATGTCTTTTCCACTAATAAAAACTCTATCAGTTCCTGATATTGAACCATTTGATATTGGTGACTTAGGTGATAAGAGCTTTCCTTTTTACGGTCTTCAAAAAATATGACTTTAGTACCTACAGGACCAGGTGATTCTCTAGAGGAATTAATTCCTTTATAGAATGATGGATTTGGGACACTGTATGGAGGCTCCCCGGGCTTTTGGATTCAGGGTCTGGGGCTGTCTCCATGGTCTGAGAGGTCAAGTTTCCTGGTGAGATGACTTGCGTAGCACATAATACTTTCTGTTTCACCCTCAGTATGTTTCATCTAGGGTGACTTGCCTGCTCCTGTGGGTTATAGTTGGTTGGTTCTTTCTCCACATGATGCCTGTGAATACTGGAACAAAAATAGAATTGGTGATCTGGAAGTGCTACCACTTCCAGCTCTTGTTCTTACAAATGGAGTGTTTTTGTGTTTATGTCTGTATGAAGGGGTAGGGGGAGTGGACATAAGATGTATCTTGCTTTTATCTAAAATGGATAAAAAAGAATTTTACACACATACATACATACTTTGGTCTAGATATTTCTGCAAGTATATTAAAGAGAATGTTGAAGGACAAAAATAATTAGAGAATGTATGTGTTTGTGTGTGTGTGATAATTTAGCTTATGTGTGTCCATGTGGATCTGTAGTTCAGTTAAATCTCTAGAGTCTTCTCTGTTTATCCATCTTCAGTAGAAACTTTGATTCGTGGCAGGAGGGAAGCAGGAGACTGAGAGCAATATTTTGGAGAAAAACACCTTTGAAAGACTTAAAATTTTGATTATTTTAATTACCAATTCTCCAAAAGAAACTATGAAGATTGTTGTCCACCTCCTTCCAGAAAAATGTTAATTATAATATTCACAGACAAACTTTTTCACATGACCACTGTGAATTCATTTTGCTTGCTATAAGGTTTAGTTTTTTCTCTTGGTTTTCAATTGGAAGGATATTTGGGGAGAGGGCTTGCAATAGTGATATCTTCCCTCAAAACAGGGTCACTGTAACATTTAAAGACATTTAAAAATATCTTCTGCAGAAGATAATAGAAAGTTCAGTTCAGAACAAAAAAACTTGTTTGAGTTCAAATATAAGTAAATAATTTTTAAAGAAATCTTGCTAGGTTTCTCTTAAACTACCCTCTCCATCCTTTTTTATGGCACAGTATTTCCATTCTATTCATATACCACAATTTGTTCAGTCATTGTGCAATTGATGGAATGCATTGTGTTGCCAGTTCTTTGCTACAAGGACAAATATCACAAGAAAAAGTGCTGCTAAAACTTTTTTTGTAGTGTACATATGGATCATTTTCTTTTCTTTTTGCCCTCTTTGGGAGAGGTGGGAAATGTTATAGCTCCAAATTGCTTTCTTCAATAGCTGCACTAATTTATAGACATAAAACAACCCCTCCAACCAATTTCTGTGGAAACAAAGAATTTTTTAATTTGCCTTTCTCAGGTTTTGAAGTTCCATTTTTTCCATATAGTTGTTGATAGTTTGCATTTCCTTTCAGAATTGCCTATTTTTGTATTTTGACTATTTATGTATTGAGAAATGACTCTTTCTCAGAAACATTTGCTGCAAATGTTTCACACTCTCACACAGGGACACCCTTCTCTCCTTTCCTCAGTTTTAGGTTTCCCTTTTAATTCTACCTACATCTAAGTGCATTGAATTGGTTGTGCAAATTTTTTTTACATTTTCCATTTTCAAAATTGACTTTTATTTTTATGATTATCTCTGTTCCTTGCTTGGGCAAAAATTCTCCTCTGTTCCAAAGTAGTGACTTAGTTATCCCTAATTTTTTTTTTAGATTTTTGCAAGGCAAACGGGGTTAAGTGGCTTGCCCAAGGCCACACAGCTAGGTAATTATTAAGTGTCTGAGACCGGATTTGAACCCAGGTACTCCTGACTCCAAGGCTGGTGCTTTATCCACTATGCCACCTAGCTGCCCCCCCAATTTGTTTTTGATACTATTTTTTATATTTAGGACATATATCCATTTAGAGCTTATTGAGGTATGTGTTGTGAGATGGTGATCTAAATATAACCTAATTTCTGTCCGACAACTTTTCAGTTTTCCTAGAAGTTTTTCTTGATTGACCAGGATAAATATGAAAATCTACCTGTCTTCTCTTTAGCAGACATTAAAGAGTTTTCAAGTGTTACTATTTTTACTAAACATTTTATTCTTGAATATATAGTTATTTTTCATTTTAAACATATGTTATTTGTTTAAAAATGTTAATGAATTTAATATTATTAACTTTTAAATTAATATAGTTTTTTTACTTGTTTTAATTTTAAAATGTTAAATGTTTACCAAAACTCCTTGGAGTACTCCTCAATAATTTTTCAGAATGTAAAAGGATTCTGAAACCAAAGAGTTTGAAAACCTCTGTACTAGATAATCCCAGAGGTTCTTTCCTCACTTTGATAGTTTTATTCATTTTGATAGTCTATACTCTCCCTAGCCACATGGGGGCAATAGGGAGAATCAGTAAGGGTGTTCTCATTTGGTTTGTTGTTGTTTGTTCTTTCTCAAAGAAGACCATGATATCAGGGAAGTGATGCCATGGCATGCACGTAAATTGGATTTGAGTTAGGGACTGCTGTGTTAAATCACCAGCCTCACTTTCTCCTCCAGTGACCAGATATGAATCAGGAGAACAGAGATGACCCTGGATGCCAGGCAATCAGTGTTAAGTAACTTACAGCTAGTAAGTGTCAAATGTCTGAGGCCAGATTTGAACTCCAGGGCTGGTGCTCTATCTTATTATTTCTGGATGAATAGTTCATTTTAGGGATCATCAATTAACTACATCCTTTTCCAGAGGCCCAGAGAATGACTTGCAGAAGATGGACTGCTCTGTATTATGGTAGAGTATACTTTTTTGTTATACAGAAAGTATTCTTTACCTCTTTTAGGCTCAGTTTATCTGATAAACTGAAATATTAATATTTTTTCTTTTAGATTTTTTTTTTTGCAAGGCAAATGGGGTTAAGTAGCTTGCCCAAGGCCACACAGCTAGGTAATTATTAAGTGTCTGAGACCAGATTTGAACCCAGGTACTCCTGACTCCAGGGCCAGTGCTTTATCCACTACGCCACCTAGCCACCCCTGAAATATTAATATTTATGAGCCCTCACACATATTTTATTCACTTCAATTCAACAAACATTTTTTATTGTAAGGAGCCTTGTCCTGACATCCCTAGATTGTCTAAAATTGAGAAGAGAGAATTAGCCTCCTTTGATTGGTTTTTGTAGCCAGGAATGTTGTGTCTTTAAAAACTGCCAGATTCAGATAGTCTCTCTCTTTCTTCTTTTTTTCTTGTGGGGTCTTTCCTACTTCATCCAGAGGGTGAATATCCCGCCACCAAGTTGCAGTAAACTGAACCAGTGAGAGGGGAAAACCCTTCTCTCTCTTTTTCCCATTTCCCTCTTTCACAGGGGCTCTGATAAATAGGCCTAAGGGTGTCTGTTTCATGGCTCCTCCTCAGTTTCAGATGCTGATAGAGATCCCTGCCAGACTTGTGAGTTTGAATCATGGTAACCAGGATTTCAGAAAGGATTTTGCAGCCAGTCAGATTGGTAGGAAAGTTGTGAGAAGTCAGGATGCTTTTTATTCCAGCCTGATGGAGATTTTGGTCTTGGAACTGGAACTGTACTCTATAGGAATAGAACTAAGCTATAAACCTAATCCTCTTTCCCTCCCTGGAAATAAAGGTAATGCAAGGTGAGGAAGAAATAGTTTTGGGAGGGGAGTAAATTTGAATATTTCTTTTGAAAGCAAAAACTAATCTGACTAAAAAGCTACATGAAACTAGCATGTAAGGGGAACCACCTTCTAAAAAGTAGAAGACTGTCAGTGGTTGCTGAAATCATTTGCAGAAAGCCTCTATGCCTCTAATTTGAGACATCTATGTCCTCAGTCCCCTTAAAGATACCCTGCCTGTGAGAGGGATGAGGTGTAACCTTCAAATAGAAAGGGGTTAGGGTAGTCAGTTGCTGCTGCTGTTGCTGGCTCCCCAAACTTAGCCAGGTTCATCCTGAAACACTTGACAGGATCCTACTTGATCCAGTTGAGATCTGGTAGAACTTGTCAGAATTGGTGATACAGTAACATGGCCTTAAGAGAACTTAGATTTAATTTCAAAACATGCCATGATGAGGGAATTTAATTGCAAGAGGGAGAGATTAGAATTATGATTTGTTCTGCTGCAAGATACTTTTCACTATTGAGTTTATAACCCTGGGTTATTTCTCAAGGAATGTACTAATATAGTTTTGCTTTATTAGAACTGGATTGGCTTCAGACTAACACATTTTCTTTTAAAAAAAGACTGTTAAGAACTTAACCTTAACAAATGGACTAGATCTGTGATTTCATTGATATATAGGATATCTAGTGAGGAACCTTTTTTTTTTCTTAGGTTTTTGCAAGGCAAACGGAGTTAAGTGGCTTGCCCAAGGCCCCACAGCTAGGTAATTATTAAGTGTCTGAAGCCAGATTTTGAACCCAGGTACTCCTGACTCCAGGGTTGGTGCTCTATCCACTACGCCATCTAGCCTCCCCGTGGGGAAACTTTTAAATTCTAATTTAAAATAAGTTTTATTCTTCAGGACAAGAACTGTATTTCCACTTGTTTGCATTGCTTAATCACAAAAATTAAAAAAAATTGTACTGATAAAGTACAATGTTCACTTTTCTCCCTCTGCACTGCACATAATCAAGCATTCTAAATGCTCAGAATTTACACAACAGTTCAAAATTTGTTTCAATTGTCACTTCATGCAGTGTTGGTAACAAAAAAGCTGTGTGAAATATTTTTTTATTTTGGAGTACTTAGTGGACCTCTTCATGAGTCCAGAAAAATTATTTCTGATTGGGGCAGCTCTACAGCTGGGAATCCACTTGATATGCTCTTTAACTCTGATATAGTTCCTTACACTCTGATATATATCAGCAACCTGAGATTGCAGAGGCCTCAAAAATTCTCTAATTCTTCTTCTTTTGCTTATGTTCAAAGATAATAGTTAGATGTCAAATTAGATGAAAGGAAAAACAGTACTCTATTATCTTTTCAAGTTAGATGAAAGGAAAAATAGTAATCATTCTGTGAAAAAAATTATAGCAAGTTTCTTTGATAAAAATCTCATTTCTCAATAATATAGAGAATTGAGTCGAATTTATAAGAATACAAGCCATCCTGTCAATGGTAAAAGAATATGAACAGCCACTTTTCAATAGTAATCAAAACGATCTATAATAATATGAAAAAATTCTAAATGAATATTGATTAGGGAAATACAAATAAAAATAACCCTGATGTATCACTCCAGAACTATGGTTTTGATTAATATGACAGAAAAAAATACAAATGTTGGAGATAATGTAGGAAAATTGTGTCACTAATGAGTTCTTGGAGGAGTTGTGAACTATTTCAATCATTTTAGAGAACAATTTCAAACTATGCCCAAAGGGCTATATAGCCATGATTACCCTTTGATCTAGCAATACCACTACTGGTTTTATAATTCAAAGAGATAAAAAAAAACTTATATGTTAAAATAGTCTTTTTTATTGCAAAAACATTGGGAATTGGGATGCTTATCAGCTGGGGAATGATTGAAAAAGCTGTGGTGTATTATTGTGATGAAATACTATTGTACTATAAGAAATGATGAACAGGATGCTCTCCAAAAGTGAAATGAGCATAAAGAGAAGATCCTTGTACAAAGTAACAGCAATATTTAATGATGATTAAGAGTGAATGATTTGGCTATTCTCAGAAATGCAAGACAATTCCAAAGGACTTATGATAAAATGTCAGTTTTTATCCAGAGAAAGAAGTGAATGATTCTAAATATAAATGGAAGTATACTATGAACATTTTTCTTTATTTTGTTATTTGTTTCTTTATGGTCTTCTTTTCTATCAAAAATGTGTTGTGGGGCGGCTAGGTGGCGTAGTGGATAAAGCACCGGCCTTGGAGTCAGGAGTACCTGGGTTCAAATCTGGTCTCAGACACTTAATAATTACCTAGCTGTGTGGCCTTGGGCAAGCCACTTAACCCCATTTGCCTTGCAAAAACCTAAAAAAAAAAATGTGTTGTAACTTGAATCTATAATATCAATGTTAAAAAAGAAATGCATGATTTCATTATTATTTTACTAATTTAATAATTAATGTGCTACACCTATGCTATCATTTTATATTTTCTTGTACTTGTTCAAGGAGACCTGATTCAATATTTTATGAAAATTCTTTGCTTTGATCTGAAATTATGAATCTCCAATTCTTATTACTAAGATCAATAAAAAGAACTAAAATCTTTAGGTTATCAATAGTAAAGGATATTTTGTTTTGTTAAATAATAGCATATATAGCAAATGTGAAATATATGTTCAAAATAGACATGTCTTATAGATATTTGATGAGCTGAGTCAAGTATATTTTTTGTATAACAAAAAAATGATTCTTTAAGTTACTATATATTCTCTTTATTAAGAAGAGAAATTTATGTCTCAGAAAGTTGTTTCTCAACTTTCATTAAACCAGATATGTAATTCTCCGGTAAAGCAAACAGATGCTCTCATACACTGGTTTTGAGTAATGTCCATCTAGCTGACATAAATGTTATTCTTCAGAGTAATTTACTTCATAAGAGAAAAAGCACCTTTTTACACACATTCAGTTTTTGATTAACATCAAAAATAATTATGTACATGCATTTTATATAGGAGGTTGTTGAGCATCATTGGGCTTACTACTAAAATTAAAAGTTTAAGGAATTTCTGAGAAGTATATATTTTGTTGCTTCATGTATATGCCAGTCTGTTTGTAGTCTATTTCAAATTTTGAGCTTTATATATAGTCTTAATAATGTTAATGATCGTGCCTATGTATACAACACTCATAGGCAAAATGTATTGAATTAACGAATTCAATATCTCCTAGTTAGGTAAAATTTTTAAATCATTTAAATAAAAATATTTTCAAATCAAAGGAAATAAAAATTAAGAATTTTGAAATAATGGTATGCCTTAGATTGTATCACTAAGCAGTAAAGATTAAATATGGGAAAGTAGGTAAGTTGAAAGCATTAGGCTAAGGTCTCAGACAGATAGACAGAGACAAATACATCTAGATTTAGATCCCACAATGCAGACAATAAGTTACCTAGGAAAGGAATCCCCATTTGATAAGAATTTGTGGGAAAACTGAAAAGCATATTGCAGAATTAGGCTTAAACCTGCATCTTGTATCATTCATAGTAATAAAAAATGAAATCAACTCAATGTTAAAGGATACATACATGGACACATTGGAAGAAAAACATATCAGTTACTTTGTACAGCTATAGGTAATAGATGTATTATTTATCAAAAAGGAATGCTGTGATTAGATTAAATATGGAAAATATTAATTGCATGAAATTATAATGATCTTATCTGATGTGGAGAATTAAGATAAAAAAGGGAAATCTAATTTAAAAATTTTCATATTTACTATCCCTATTAACATCCTGAAACCCAAAATAAGCAATTACCAGAAATTTATAAAATCAAATGCATTAACCAATCAATAACTTATCAAATAATTTGAACCAAAGTTTTCAAAAGAAAAATCATACTGTAACCATATGAGGATACTGTGTACTAAAAATATTAATAGGAGTGGCTAGGTGGCGGCCCTGGAGTCCAGTACCTTGAGTTCAAATCTGGCTTCAGACACTTGATAATTACTTAGTTGTGTGGCTTTGAGCAAGCCACTTAACCACATTTGCCTTGCAAAAATCTAATATATATATATATGTATATATATACATATATATACATATATATATATAATAAAATTAAAGAAATCTGTAGTATCTCCTAAAATTTAACAATTAGATTAAAATAATATTTAGCAATGAGATGGATTTTATTTTTGTATTTTAAAAGCCACTTTTAAAAATATTATTTTTATTTTTCTCCTAATTGCATAAAAATACAAATTTCAACATTCACTTCCAAAACCTTGAGTTCCAAATTTTCTCCCTTCCTACCATTTCCTCCCCTTATTGAGAAAGTAAGTTACATGATAGACAAAACACATTACTACTATAGTATGCTGTAAAAGTAAACGTGTCATCCTCGAAAAAAAGAGAAACCTCAAGAAAATAAAGTGGAAAAAAAGAAGAATGCTTCAATCTTTATTCAGACACCATCAATTCTTTCTTTAGGATGGAGATAGTAAATACTCTTTGTCATAAGTCCTTCAGCATTGCTGAGAAAAGGCAGGTCATTCACAGCTGAATATATTATAATATTACTGTTACTTTGTACACAGTACATTTCCATTTGTATCTTCTCTTGTAAGTTTTACTGAGAGATCAGGTTCATAATTGCTTATAATAGAACAGCATTTCATCTCAATCACATACCACAATTTATTCATCTTTTCTAGAATATAGACCTAGGAGTAGGCATGGTTTTATAATCATTTGGGCACAGTCCCAAATTGCTCTACAGAATTGTTGAATCATTTCACAACTTCTCCAACAATGCATTAATGACTCAATTTTCCTTCATCCCTTCCAATATGTGTCATTTTCTCCTTCTGTCCTAGATGTCAATTCAATGAGTATAAGTTAATACTTCAGAATTATTCCAACCTGCATTTCTCCTATCAATAATGGATTAGGATATTTTAAAATAGGATTTAAATAGATTGTATTGATAGCCTCATCTGAAAACTGTTCATATCTCTCGATCCTTTATCATTTGGAGAATGACTCTTTTTTTTAATATTTTTTTTTTGCAAAACACCAAATTTATATTAACATCCACATATAACGTACCTTGACTGAACTGAAATATATCATAAATGAGTAATGTCTACTGCTTGACAAACTTAAGTTTTAACAATTAAAATAAATTAAACTGAAATCAAATAAATACAAACAAAATTCCAACAAATTGTACCTCTATATAAATGCACTGTTATCTTAAAGAAAGAAAAATACAAAACCAGTAGTATACCAATAGTTAATACTGATGGGTAAAAAAGTACTTTGAAGTACAGGGCTGTGGAATTATTGACTTTGTTATGCATGTAAGAAATATGGTTAAAAAAGGAAAAATCTTAAAACCTCTGAAAATCATCGCATAACATGAATTGCTTGTTTTCAAATAGATTTGGTAATTTTTTTTAACAAGTTTAAATTTCAGTCCTCTGTCATACAACCCCTTAAGATTTGAATATTCTTATGGTCATGCATTCTGTAAGACTCAGTAAATGAGGCAAATATTAGGCCAACCCTTTCCAAATGTGTTCATTTTGAAAAATAGGCTATGGGGGCAGCTAGGTGGCGCCGTGAACAGAACATCCACCCTGGAGTCAGGAGTACCTGAGTTCAAATATGGCCTCAGATACTTAATAATTACCTAGTTGTGTGGCCTTGGGCAAGCCACTTAACCCCATTTGCCTTGCAAAAAAGCCCAAAACAAATAAATGAAAACTAGGCTATAAAAAAGTGCAAAACTATGAAAACAAAATCTAGATTATGTACATATGGCTCAGTTTATGAACAGGAAAAAAAGATAAATAATGTATGATTTACTGATATACAGCACTTCATTATAAAGCCAGTTGATTGGTGTCAATTAGGTCCCCTTAACACAGGAGTTAAGACATACCTCAAGGATGTCTTATGTTGCATAATGAATATTTCTAGGTTTTGCTACCATAGGACATTGTTATAAATGAATGAAAAGAAAAACCTGCTGGAGTGAGAGAAAATTGTACATTTTATTCATGAACCTTGCAAGATACACCTTACAAGGTAAGGGTACTTCAGATAGTCTTCAAAGTCAAGTAATTTATGGTCTTCAGAAACTCTTTCCCTCTTGGGTGTTCATAGGCTCTCACAGTTTGAGTTACAATCTAAGAGGTCCATCCATTCCATGACATGACCCTAATTTGATTCCCCCCCCATCATCTGACTCATGATATGCTTAAAGAACCCCAATCCTCACAGGGGGTATGTGTTGCGGTCCACTCTGGGCAGCCGGGTCTCAGTTTATTTCACACAACTCTTCGGGGAGCTCCGCCGGACATGTCCCGCATGTTCAATAATGAAAGTCAGTCAGCCAGTGAGAGATAAGCAAGGAGTTTATTGCAGGTATATGCTACATCTCTGACTCACATAGTTGAAATAAGGGTATATATAAGCCTAGCCCCCTTGTATCAGCATCTCTCATCTCCAGGCCTGTGGAAGTATAACGGGCATGCCACAAAAGGTCTGTATCCTGGAAAAATGTGGAATCTTCAACAAGATAAAGATGAAAGGTAGAGAGATAAGTACCAGAACTCCTTCCTGGGACAGTTGAACAATATGAGGATGAAAGGCAGAGGGATAAGGACAAAAGGTCCTTCCTGAGAATATTCAACAAGATAAGGATGAAAGGCAGGAGAACAAAGAGAGAGAAGGGCCAGAGCTCCTTCCTGAGTTCAGAGCACTCTGGTATGGACATTCCTGTTGTCCCAGGTCTCAATGACTCTCAGGATGAACTCCTCATGGCCACATACTCTATCTATTATCCCCTTACAGGTACCTAATTGCTCAAACTCAGTAGCATTAGGTCAAGATCTCTAGGTCACTCTTGACCAGTTGAGAACTGGTTTGGAGTTTGGTATCCTGCAATGGGATTAGCAAAACTCTTCCAGTCTTGTGATTGGCTGGGCCATTCCCCCTTTGTAATGGATTCCCCAAGGGCTCCCCTCCACACCCTGTGAAGACCAATACCCTACATTTCTCACAACTCCCCCCTTTTCTTTTTAATAATAGCTTGGTCTTCACACTTCACCAGCAGTGTCTTCCTCAAATTAATTCACAATCCTCATCCTCGATAGGACTACTGACTTTTCCTATCAATATCTTTACCTCTTCCTTATTAGAGCCATACATCAGCTCTAATTTGCTGATAAAATCTTGTACTATTTGAGTTATTAACTGGATCATACATGGGAGATGCACACAGCTAATAGGATTCTCCCACTTAGGGCCAATAGTAAGGTACCCAGTAACTATTTCCACCATGAACCAGTAAACCAATTCATCCAAGAGGTACTAAATGGATTTGTCCAGGTTTGGACTGGAACATGTGCCAACTTTCTAATATCCCTAGTTATCTTCTTTACCACCTGCCCATTGTCCTCTATCTTTAGGCAGCAGCTTGACAAGTTCATTTTGTCACAGACTACTTCCTTGGCCAACAGGTAGTCTAGTACCAATCTATGTTGAATACTCGTCTCTCTTGTTTGCATGGCTTGGGTAGCCAGCAAGTCCAAGACCCTAGCTGTTTGATTGGTAATTATTTCAACTATAGCTTGGAGTCTTATTAGCCTATTCAGGATATAAATTGGGGTTCTATAGCTCCAAGTCCCATCCTGTGTCCAGGGAGTAGGCCCTTAAGTCTAGATAACTCCCTGACCAATTCTTTGGACACCTGGGTCTAGACAGTAGTCCTACAAATCTAATAATGTCCCTCTAGTTCTAGTTGGTCTTCCAGGAATAGTTTCCAACAAATGAATAATATTGTTCCTCCTCTTTACTTCCAAGGGGCCCTCTTAAATAGGCCACATAATCATCATGATGATAGGTACATTTCCAAAGTTACTGTACCTCCTTCCACAACAAGTTTTCATACAAATGTCTTTAGAAAAGTCTTCCTGGCTCCAAAATCCAAACCAAATCCCTGATTTTGTGCCATTGGATCAACCCTAAGAATAGCTAGTGATGTTCCTTAAACTATCTTTCTTGCAAATGGCCATTTCCACACTTTCCTTGTCAGTCCATACTAACTCATAATCAGTTTCCCTTAACAAATGCCCCAGTTTGCGCACCTTTACAAGGGATCCAGGTACCATCATTCATCTCACATGAGTCTGAAGCCACCTATCTCTAAGTTGTACAGTCCTGAATATATGTACCCTGCTTCTGGACATGTACAGACATTTGTGACTCCCCAGGCAAATATCCTGGCCAGTCAGTTATAAACAATAGTCACCCTGAACTGACTTAGTCATATGCCACTGGTGTCTCTCTCCTCTGGATCAGAATTCTGTGCCACTGTGCACCTCTGACCAAGGACTGAGAATCTAGGCCAGACCCAGGGGTACCCAAGGCCAATTTTCAAACTGCTGTGAACTATGGCAAGTCCAACAGCCACACCAAAAGACTGGGCATTGACTTCTGCCAGCTACACTCTCCTCCCACCTTTACTAATACCCTGTTGTCTAAATCAGAGATAAGACTCATTCCCTATACAGACTCACAGAGCTATAATAATGCCACCCAATAATCTCCCTCTTTCTTTCTCAATGGAGAACATTTTCACCCTGCTTCCCTTTCTCCTTTCCATAAGGAGAAGGGCATAAGTAGGGGTGTCGCATTTACAGAGTCAAGGGGAAGTTACAGATAAAAATGTACACATAGGTGAGAGATGGTGGAGATAACTGATCCAGTGTCTCTCCTCTCCCTTGGAGGCTTCCAATGTCCTTCAGCATCTTTTGAATCTGTTCCAAAAAGTCCTCTCCAGCTCCGGTGACTCCTTGAGACCTTGTCTTCTGGTAGAGAAACTGCTTAACATCTTATTCAGATCAAAACACATGCTTCCATCACTAAACAATGAAATTCTGGGGCTTATTACAATTTACATTTTTGCCTTATTGCCATATTGACACACATAGTTCACTTTTAACACAACTTCCATTAGTATTTTACTACATGAGCAAACTCACAAGTTTGAGTCAATGTGATCATTCTCATTGGGAGTTTGCTCCATACACATACATTCAACAGTCCTCTTTGTTCTAAGATTACCCAGCATCTGGCTTAAAATAAAACAATTTTGACCTTTGCTCTCATTACAATAATGACTCAAACATCCTTAACCAAAATGAATTTTTCCAAATATTCCCATATTTTCATTTTCCTGGTATACTTATCTAACTCACACTCATTTCCTCAAACTAGAACTTGAAACTGTAATTATCCTAAGAATTTCCCATTCTTCTTGCCTAAATATCCCCTCTAATACAAAAACTAAGGAAACTTGATTCCTATCTTAGAATGTATCTGATAGTAGGTGTCAGAGCCAGACACCTAACCCATCTCTGGCTATTAGATCTAATTTACCTAAATCTTTCCAGGACATTAAAGGAAATTTCCTTTATGAGTATCGAATGTCAGTGTCCATGCAGAGGTCACATGGGTAAGTCAAATGTCTTAGGCCAGATTTATTCTTCCAGGTGAGATATTATCCAAATGTCATTTTGGGGAAATCAAGTCAAAGGGGTCCAATCTCAGCCATACTGAGAAGCCACCCCTTTGGCTGCCCGCCCTGTCACCTGAATCCTTGACCCACTGGCTTCCTTGGCTCCAAGAACATGACATTTACCCAGTAGCATTTCTTTTTTGTTGTCCATCTTCGTATCTGACATAAGAGAAAATTAAAAGTCCTGTGATCTAAAATAGTTGTTTTACCTAATTAGAACTTCCAGTGAATTCAATTCACTAAATTCCAATTATAATCTTAATGGAGTCCCAATTAATGAAACCCCTACCTAAAGCTCTGAGTTTCCTTCCTGGGCCTTTGCCTAAAACCTGGTATTCTAACTATGACTGGCCCTACAGGCCTGTCTCCCATTTCTTACTAGAGACATCCCTTTGTCTGAAATCATATCTATTCCATCTCTATGTAAAGATGACATATCAGATTCCCCTTGGCTAGAGAAACCTCCTTCTAGCCTGTTGTATCTTTTTTTTTAGGTTTTTGCAAGGCAATGGGGTTAAGTGGATTGCCCGAGGCCACACAGCTAGCTAATTATTAAGTGTCTGAGGCAAGCTTTGAACTCAGATACTCCTGACTCCAGGGCCAGTGCTCTATCCACTGCAACACCTAGCCGCCCCTAGCCTGTTGTATCTTACAACAAATAAATGCCTCCTTTGTCCAGGACATTGCACAGAGAAACATCAAAATATCTTGTGTTTATCTTTCCTATATTATATAGTGCTTTTACTTCAAAGCAAACAACCACTGCTTTGGAATATACATATATAAATCCAAAATATTCCCAATTTACATACATAGCTAGAAACTTCTACATGTAAACCTGTTTACCTACTATCCATCCATAACATACAAATGGTTTTTCCCAAGACAATTGGGTTAAGTGACTTGTCTAAGGTCACAAAGCTAAGCAATCACTAAGTATCTGAGGCCTGACCTGAACCCAGGTCTCCTGACTCTGGGGCTGGTGCTCTATCCACTGAGCTACCTAGCTGCCCCCTAACATACAAATTACTTTTCAGAATTATTTAAAACCATTAAAACATCTTAGGTAGCCTTAAATTTCCAACATGCATTATTCATTTCATTATAACAGGACAGCAATAAGAGTAACAAAGTAATACACAAATCCCTCCATTATTACATTATTCATGAACCCACAGATCTGTCCCAGAAAGGTCATATTTTTTTTCATATTTTCCTTATTGCCCTTCAGAGCAATCACATTAATCCCAGGTTTTAACAATACTGTATTTAAATAACATTCACAAGAGATAACTAAATATTGCAAATATAATCTCTTTGCAGTTACAAAAGAATATCACATAACTGATAAAAACATCTTATTCTTCAATAAGTTACCTTACAATGGGGCCCATAATTGCAATTTGTTCAGAGTCCCCCATCAGCTGCCTGCAGTTACCAAGAGAGAAGTAAACATTCTTGACTTCTTTAAAATTAAACATGCATTGGTTTGTTATTTTTTTAGTTTTTTGCAAGGCAAATGGGGTTAAGTGGCTTGCCCAAGGCCACACAGATAGGTAATTATTAAGTGTCTGAGACCGGATTTGAACCCAGGTACTCCTGACTCCAAGGCTGGTGCTTTAGCTACTGCACCACCTAGCTGCCCCCCACATGCATTGTTAATATACATTAAACATTAAGATTCTTATTTAAACATCTCATTTCCCTTAGAACAAGAGCAAAATAAATATCCCATTTTCTTTACATTTTGTCTCTTTACTCAAATTCTCAGAATCCAGTCTCATATATATGACATTTTATTTATTTGTTTGTTCTTATTTTGTACAAATAATGAACAAACAAACAAGTATTCTTGTTTAAGAGTAAACATAATACCCCCTCCCCAAGAAAATATAGACCTGTGTAAACAATAAAGGGGAGAGAAAAAATATAATAATAACAATAACAATAATAATAATAATTGTAGGTATGGCCAGGTGGCGCAGTGGATGGAGAACCAGCCCTGGAGCCAAGAGCACCCAAACCCAAATCCGGCCCCAGACACCCAACAATCACCCAGCTGTGTGACCCCATGCAAGCCACCCCAACCCCATTGCCCTACAAAAACCAAAAAAAAGAAAAAGACCCAAAATAAAATAAAAAAGTAATAATAATAATAGTAGGGGCAGCTGGGTGCTAGACAGATCATTGGCCCTTGAGCCAGGAGCACCCAGGTCCAAATCCAGCCTCAGACACCAACAATCACTCAGTTGTGCGGGCCCAGGCAGGCCACCCAGTCCCATTTGCCCTGCAACACCCCCCAGAAAATAATAATAATAAAAAATGTGCTTCAGTCTGTTTTCCAAAACCACCAGCTGTTGTAGGTAGATCACATTCTTTAGGATAAGTCCATCACAAAAGTTACTTCCACATTTTTCCACTATTGCCATTGCTGATTGTGACTCCCTCCATTCATACTTCTCTTCTACCATGAACTATATTTTCTCTCTCCTTTCACTCTGTCTCTGCTGTAGGGTAGTTGAGCGGCACAGCAGACAGATCCCCAGCCCTGGGGCCAAGCGGCCCAGAGCCCACACACCACCCCTTACCCAGCATCCACCCGGCCCTATGGTTCTGGACAGGCCATCCAATCCCAGCCCCTTGCAAGAAGTAAAAAAGAAAATGTGTTATATCTGACCACTCTTGCCCCAGGGTCCATCCTCTCCTCCATCACTGACATTCCCCCTTTTCCCCCATCCCCCTTCTCTCCTTCTTACTCCAGATGTCTATACCCCATTGAGTATATATACTGTTTCCTCTCCTAGCCACCTCTCATGAGAGCAAAGATTCCCTCATTCTCCCTCACCTTTCCCCTTCCATATCATTTCAATAGCTCATTGTAATAAACAAAATCTTATTATATGAAATATCTTGGCCTATTCATCCTCTCCTTTTTCTTTCTCCCATTACATTTCCCTTTTTTCTATTGACTCCATTTTACATCATATTTTATCTTCAAATTCAGCTTTCTCCTGTGCTTCATCTATAAAAGCTCCTTCTACCTGCTCTATTAAATGAGAAGGTTCATATGAGTATTATCAGTACATTTTTCTATACAGGAATACATGTAGTTCATCATCATTAAGTCCCTCATATTTTCCCCTTCTCCTCCACTCTCTCTATGCTTTATCTGAGTCCTGTATTTGAAGATGAAACCTTCTGTTCAGCTCTGGCCATTCCAACAGGAACATTTGAAATTCCCCCGGTTCATTGAAAGTCCATCTGTTTTCCTGGAAGAGGACATTCAGTTTTGCTGGGTAGTTGATTCTCAGTTGCATTCTAAGCTCTTTTGCCTTCTGGAATATTATATTCCAAGCCCTACAAGCTTTTAATGTAGTTGCTGCTAAGTCCTGTGTGATCCTGACTGCAGCTCCACAATATTTGAATTGTGTCCTTCTGGCTTCTTGTAATATTTTCTCTTTGACTTGGGAGTTCTGGAACTTGGCTATAATATTCCTGGGGGTTGTTTGGTTGGTTTTTTTTTTTTGGATCTCTGTTTTGGGGAGAGTGGTGGATTCTCTCCATTTCTATTTTGCCCTCTGCTTCTATGGTATCAGGGCAATTTTCCTGTAGTAATTTTTTGAAAATGATGTCAAGGCTCTTTTCCTGATCACAGGTATTCCAAGAATTTTTAAATTATCTTTCCTAAATCTTTTTTCCATATCTATTGTTTTTTCAATGAGATGTTTCACATTTTCTTTTAATTTTTCAGTCTTTTGGTTTTGAAGTATTGAGTCCTGATTTCTCGTAAAATCAGTAAACTCCCTGAGCTCTATTTTTGTCTGAAGGATTTGTTTTCCTCAGAGAGCTTTCTTATCTCCTTTTCCATCTGGCCAATTCTGCTTTTTAAAGCCTTCTTCTCCTCAATAACTTTTTGAACTGTTTTATCCAGCTGGTTTTTAGCATGCTATTTTTTTGGATCTCTTTGACTAAGCTGATGACTTCATTTTCAAGTTTTTTAGAATTTTCTTTGATTATTGGGCTGCGAAAGGAACAAGTCCATCAGTTGATTATCAACCAATGTTGTTATTAATATGTATAATATTCTTCTGGTTCTGCTCATTTCACTCAGAATCAGTCCATTTAAGTCCTTTCAAACTTTAGGAAGCTTCTAGCTTTTCCCCAATACATGTAACTCTTGATGATTTTAGATAGATACTGCTTATTCTTTTAAGGAACATTAAATTAATTCCTTTGCTCTCTGGTGTTGTTAATAGGAATGGGTGTCATATTCTGTCAAAAGCTTATTCAGCATCTATTGAAATAATCATATGATTTCTATTGGGTTTGTTATTTATATGATCAATTTTTTTCATTTTAAAAAAAAATTTTGATTGACATACTCTTGGTTTCTCATGAAATCATTAGCTTCTAGTAGTTCTGTTCTAATACTCTGGAATGTATTTTCTTCCTTTAGCTTTTACATCTAATTTTTCATTTGGTCATGTTTATTTTTAAAGAGCTTTTTTTTTTACCAATTGTCTAATTGCATTCTTAAATTATATTTTCTTCTGTCACTTTTTGTTGCATGATGTTAACTTTCTTTTGTATTTCTTTTTCCAATTTTTCCAATTGATTTTTAAAATCCTTTCTCAGCTCTTCTGAGAATTATTATTGGACTGAAGACAGATTAGTTTTCCTAATATTGAACCAATCTATCATTCCTAATATAAATCCTACTTGATCATACATCAATAACTTTTTGTGATCACTTAGTTAATATTTTATTTAAAATTTTTACATCCATATTCATTATGGAAACTGTTCTATAAATTTCTTTGTTTTGAATCTTTCTGATTTAGGTATCAGCACCATATTGGTGACATAGAAGGAATTTAGCAGAACTCCTTTATCTTTTTTTTTCCAAATAGATTATATAGAATTGGAACTAATTGTTCTTTGAATATTTTATGGAATTCTCTTGTGAATCTATCAGGCTCTGGAGATTTTTTCTTGGGGAATTCATTGATCGCTTGTTCAAATTGTTTTTCCATGATGAGGAAATTTAAGTATTTAATTTCATCTTCTTCTAACCTGGGCAAATGTTATTTTTGTAAATGTTTAACCATTTCCCTTAGTTTGTCAAATATATTGGCATACAGTTGGACTAAATATCTTTGAATTGTCACTTTAATTTCCTCCTCATTAGTAGTAAATTCACCTTTTTCATTTTTGACATAGGCAATTTGGTTTTCTTCTTTCATTTTTAAGCAAATTAAACAGAGGTTTATCTAGTTTATTCCTTTTTTCATAAAACCAACTTTCAGTTTTATTTATTTCTTCAATGGTTTTCTTACTTTCAATTCTATTAATTTTTTCATTGATTATAAGAATTTCTAATTTGGCATTTAATTGGGAATTTTTAATTTGTTCTTCTCTAGCCTTTTTAATTGCATGCTCAATTCATTGACCTAGTCTTTCTCAATTTTATTCAAATTAGTATGCATTTAGAGATATATTTTCCCTAATATATGCTTTGACTGTATCCCATAAGTTGCTATGTTGTCTCTTTATTGTTATTGTCATCGATGAAATTATTAATTCATTCTATAATTTGTTGTTTGATCCACTCATTCTTTAAAATTAGGCTATTTAGTTTTCAATTAGTTTTAGATCTGTCTCTCCATGTTCCTTTATTGCACATGATTTTTATATATCATGGTGTGAAATAGATGCATTCAATATTTCTACTTTTCTGAATTTGATTATGAGGTATTTATGCTCTAATATATGGTCAATTTTTGTGTAGGTGCCATCTACTATAGGAAAAAATGTATATTCCTTTCTATCTTCATTCAGTTTTCTCCAGAGGTTTTCTCCAGAGTTTTCTAACATTCTTTTCACTTCTTTAACTTTCTTCTTATTTGTTTTATGGTTTAATTTATCTAATTCTGAAAGAGGGAGGTTGAGACCCCCCCCCCCCCCCCCCCCGGTATAGTTTTGCTGTATATATCCCTTTTAGGAGGTGATCAGTGAATTCTTTCAATGACTATTTTGGCCTCTGGTTCTAGGATGTCAGAGAAGTTCTCTTTTATGATTGCCTGAAGAGTGGAGTCAGGACTCATTATTTTAACAGTATTTTTTTGTTTTGTATTTTTTTTACAAGGAAATGGGGTTAAGTGATTTGCCCAAGGTCACACACAGTTAGTTAATTATTAAGTATCTGAGGCAAAATTTGGACTCAGATTCTCCTGACTCCAGGGCCATTGCTCTATCCACTGCACCACCTTGCTGCCCCCATGCTCTTTTTTGATCATAGTTTTCAAGTAGTCCAATTATTCTTAAATTTTGTCTCCTATTTTTATTTTCTAAGTCAGTTGTTTTTGTCAATGAAGCATTTTTTTATTTTCTTCCAATTTTTTTCATTTTTTAAAAAAATTTGATTTGACATACTCTTGGTTTCTCATGAAATCATTATTGTCTAGTAGTTCTAATTTAATTCTCTGGAATGTATTTTCTTCCTCTAGCTTTTACATCTAATTTTTCATTGGTAACTTTTATTTTTAAAAGAGCTGGGTTTTTTTTTTTCCAATTGTCTAATTGCATTTTTAAATTATTTGCTTTCTTCTGTCACTTTTTGTTGCATGATGTTAACTTTCTTTTGTATTTCTTTTTCCAACTTTTCCAATTGATTTTAAAATTTCTTTCTCAGATCTTCTGGGAAGTCTTATTGGACTGGAGACAAATTTATAGCTTCACATGAAGCAACCCTTCTCCTCTGCTTTTCTGCATTCTTATTTTGCCTATCCTTATCTCCAGGGTAACTTAAGATGGATCATAGTTTTCTCTGACCTTTCTTCATTTTGAGTGTTTTTTAGGTATTCTGAAGTTCTTGTGTTGGTGAAGGTGTTTGCTTGAAGACCTTCAGTGTCGAGAAATCTAGAAGCTTATTAAGAGCTCTGGGATGTTTATCTTGGGAATTTCTAGAGGTTGCTCAGTGAACTTACTTGTAAGGGAGGCCTGAAGTTCTCTCTCTCTCTCTCTCTCTCTCTCTCTCTCTCTCTCTCTGGTCATCCATACTTGTGAATGTCAGCTGCCCACTCCCTAGAGTAGAAACACCTGGGGTTATCTCTGGACTGTCCACAGGCAGCCCATTCCCTGAACTAGGTCAGCCATTATGTAAACACCAGAGTCTCTCTCAGGGTGGGGAAATCAGAAGCCTACTCTATAGTTAGAGTACCTGGGAACAGCAGGGACTATTTCTGAACTATCGGCACAGGAACACCAAGGGCTTTCTTTCTCTCTCTCTCTCTGATGACTGTCAGTGCTAGACAACTCAGCCACCCTGGACTATTGAGGAAGGTAGGAATCCGTGGGACATCTCCAAGCTGTTTACACCAGGACACCAGGTCCTCCTCAAGACTAGGAAACCAGGGGTTACCTGTCAAGGTCAGGCAGTCTAGGCCAATGGTGTAGGCTAAATGTCAATCCTGGGCACCTTTTCTGGAGCTGCCTACTGCACAGCTAAGTTCTAACGTCAAAGCCTCCACTCCCACAGCCAAGGATTTCAGGTGAGTTACCCTGCCTCATCCTGCTGGCTGTGTACTATGTCTCTGCTCTCTGCCCTGGGCACATCCAAACTCCCCCCCCCCCAACACACACCAAACCTTGCTAGAAGATGTTTCACTCTGATCTTTTGTGTGTTCTGACCCTCTAAAATCTATTAACACTCTTGATTAATGTCAGGTCTGAGGGAAACTCAGTAGATCTTAATAGAAGTCCTGGTTTCTCTCCACCATCTTGACCAGAAGTCCTTCCATTGCAATCTATATAATACATGATGCTTCTTGTACCTCTCCAGGTATTATTCATCATCACCTCTGAAAATAACTTGCAATCACTCTCTCTTTCTCTGTCAGAATAAATCATGGCATATTAATATAATGGAATATTATCGGGGGGGTTTTTAGCTTTTTTTTTTGCAAGGCAAATGGGGTTAAGTGGTTTGCCCAAGGCCACACAGCTAGGTAATTTATTAAGTGTCTGAGACTGGATTTCAACCCAGGTACTCCTGACTCCAGGGCTGGTGCTTTATCCACTACGCCCCCTAGCTGCCCCCTAAACAGTCTCTTTTTTTTAAGGTTTTTTTTTTTTTTTTGCAAGGCAAATGGGGTTAAGTGGCTTGCCCAAGGCCACACAGCTAGGTAATTATTAAGTGTCTGAGGTCAGATTTGAACTCAGGTACGCCTGACTCCAGAGCCGGTGCTCTATCCACGGCACCACCTAGCTGCCATGGAATATTATTGTTTTAAAAGAAGTGAGGAGCAGGCAGATATCAAAAAACCTAGGAAGACTTTGTATGAACTGATGCTTAGTGAAATGAACAGAACCAATAGAACATTGTACACTTTTACAAGAATGGTGTGTGATGGAGGTGGCTAGGTGGCATAGTGGATAGAGCACCAGCCCTGGAGTCAGGCGTACCTGTTCAAATCTGGCCTCAGACACTTAATAATTATCTAGCTGTGTGGCCTTGGGCAAGTCACTTAACCCCATTGCCTAGCAAAGAAAAAAAAAGAAGAAAGAATGGTGTGTGATGATCAACTATGATAGTCTTAGCTCTTCTAAGTAATACAGTGATCAAAGACCATTCTAAAAGAACTGTGAAGGAAAATACAATTCACAACCAGAAAAAATGCTATGGAATCTGAATACAGATCAAAGTATGCTATTTTCACATTTAAAATTTTTTTTATTCTCATATTTCCCTTTTGTTCTGATTCTTCTTTGACAGCATGACTAATATAGAAATATGTGTAACATGATTGTACATGTATGACCTATATTAGATTACCTTCTGTTTTTTTTGTTTGTTTGTTTTTAGGTTTTTGCGAGGCAAATGGGGTTAAGTGGCTTGCCCAAGGCCACACAGCTAGGTAATTATTAAGGGTCTGAGACTAGATTTGAACCCAGGTACTCCTGACTCCAGGGCTGGTGCTTTATCCACTGTGCCACCTAGCTGCCCCTTACCTTCTGTTTTAGAGTAGAGGAGGAAAGGGTGGAAAGGGAAAATTTCACAAACATGTATGTTGAAAGTTATCTTTAGGGAGTGGAGCCAAGATGGCAGCATGGATTCAGGAAGTCCCAGAAGCTCCCTTCCAGAAAGCTCTATATAGTTTAAAATTATGACTCTAACAAAATTCTTAGAATAGTAGAAACTACATAGAGACTGAAAGAAGCAATTTTCCAGCCCAAGATAACCTGGAAGATCCCCCAGAAGTCTCTGTTCCACCAAGATTAGGAGTCACAGCATAGTTATGGCCATGCTGCACTGGAGAGAACAAGCTCCAGTCTTACAAGGACAGCCTAGAGGTTGCCTGGGTCCCTGGGGATGCCTGGGTTCATGGCAACAGGAAGAGTTTCTAGATCTCCCAACCCAGGGATTGCAAAGGACAACTTGGAAGGTCAGTGGGGAAACTCTGCCAGAGTGAGTGTGGAGCCCAGCCCCTGTAAAAGCCAGAAGTCAGTCTGCGGAGCTACCCAGCAAGAGTCAATATGGCAGCCACTTCCAAAATACTCAGCCTTTAGACAGTAAAGGGGTGGGGGAGATGTCAGAGGTCTCTCCACTATCCCTGGGACAGGACTCTGTTGCTTTAGATGTACTCATATCCAGGTCACAGTCTAGGGCCCCATTGCCATAGCAGAACACAGTCCCTCCTCACAGCTCTAGGTCAAGGAGTGGTGCTTGTAGACGTCAATAGAGCAGAGTATAGGCCAGAAGAGCAGCCAGAGTCTCTCATAAGACACTGAAAGAATTGAGGGTCTTGGGGAGGGGGAAATCTCAAAAACACTCAAAACATGGGAAGTAAGTTGAAACCAGATCATAGGCAAGGGAAATGAATAAACAGGAAAAAAAAGAATCTGACCAAAAATAAATACACAGTCTTAAGATAACGAAGTCAAACCTTCTGTATCCAAAGCCTCCAAGAAAACAGGAATTGGTCTTAGGCTATGGAAGAGTTCAAAAACATTTTTGAAAATCAATTAAGGAAGGTAGAGGAAAAATTGGAAAGAGAAATGAGAGTAATACAGGAAAATTATGAAAACCAATTCAGCAGCTTGGTGAAGGAGACACAAAAGAAATGCCAAAGAAAACAGCATGTTAAAAATCAGTTTAGGTCAAATGGAAAAAGCAGTACAAAAGGTCAGTGAGGAGAAGAATGCTTTAAAAAGCAGCATTGGCATATGGAAAAGTAGATAATAAAGCTCTCTAAAGGAAACAACTCCTTCAAATGTAGAATTAAGCTAAAAGAAGCTGATGACTTTATAAGAAATCAAGAAACAGACAAAACCAACAAAATGAAAAACTAGAAGAAATTATGAACTATCTCATTGGAAAAACAACTGACCTGGAAAACAGATGAGGGCTTTAATGATATTGGACTCTTTGTGTTCTTGCATGGAAAGATAATACTGGTGATTCATAAGAACCTTCTGTTTGATTAAGGAGTTTAACTTTCAATTCGCTCCTATACAATGACACATTCACACCAATTTAAAGGATTGATAATAAATTTATTAAAGACACTGAAACAAAATCATAATAACATACATGGGATAAGATACTTTCTAAAAGCATACAAATAGCTTAAGCATACAAATAACAGCAACAATCCCACTACAATAATTAAGGTAACTATAAGCATAGAGGAGAAAGAAAGAGAAAACATCACCAATTGGGGGGGCACCAACATCTGAATCAACAGCAGCTGGGGAGTCCTGGGGGGCGGTACAGCCTTCAGAGTCCTGATTGGGAAAACATCCCAGGCAAAGCCTCTTTTGCATAGGTGAAACTCCAAGGGGCTGGCCAATGTTAAGGGACTTTTAAGGGGTCCCAGAGAAAGGTGGCAAATTGCCAATAGGTTTATATAAGCTTTTTGGCACTTAACCAGGACATGTGAAGAGTATACACATGACCATGTGAAGAATACATACATGACCTGGAAAAACTCGTGGCCAAGATTCTGAAATTAATTAAACATTGAACCTCTGGGCATGTAGCCAACCCTCCCAGGATTCAACCTCCAGGAATGGCTAGTTCCTAGAGGGAAGATCTAGCACATGAGAACACAACCAAGTTCATGCAAAGGTGCTGGGGGACCTTGGGTGGGGGGACCAGTATATGGCCTTGATCAGGATCAGAATGGGTATTAACCCTTCATTTGGCCTTGATACTGGAAAGGGCATATGTAGTTCCCACTAATGGAGAAACATGAAAAATTCTTATCTTAAAATACATGTAGCAATTACATATAAACAAGAAAACTAATACTAATAATAACAAAAATATAGGAAGAGCTATAGCATTAAAATATCTAGTGGCAGTAGGAGAGGAAAACAAGAAATCATATCAGTGATAATTAGTATCAATAGTTACAAGGTGAGAGGCATCAAGTAGTTTACCAGCAATTATGTGGATCTGTATTCGGTGTTCATTAAGAGCTCCCAATAGTTCCTTTAGAGAATCAGAATCACTTAATATTTGTATAAGAAGTTCTAAAGACATATACATATATATATAAAATATATAATATATAATATATATATATATATATATATATATATATATATATATATATATGGAAGAGGTAAAGATTTGGGTACCCATTTAAGAGTTACTTCAGCCACTTGGTCAGGGGAAAAGTAAAAGAAAATCATCACCCTACCATTGGAGATATATACTTCTTATAACACAGAGAAATTAGACTGAGGGTATATTGTCAAATCACAGAGATTATAGGAATGGTCCAAAAGACAGGGCTTCATCTGCCTTGTAACCATTCCACACACTATTCCTGAATTACACACAATACAATCAGACTATGAGTGCAAAGTAATCATATAGTACAAAAGGAATAACATGAAAATTACACATAGTTATAGGAGCATTGACTTTAAAATGAGTAATAGTGCCTATGCAGGAAGTATAAGTACAATTAGGAGAGGTTACAAATGCTATGATCCAATGATCTCTGGGGAGATAGTTCCTAAAAGCATTTTCCCACAATTTGGCATTGTAGTAATCACTGAGCATTTTCCTTTTGCAACAGCATATACATGTTTTCCAGGGAACATTAAGTCCAGTTAAATAGGGCAGAGATATTAGCATCAATATGCAAGTTAGCTAAGGTAGAAGCATTAAAAATGGTTAAAAATTGCTTTTCATATACTAGGGTTAGTTGGTGGAGTAGGACCATTGTGGGCAACCATTGAGCATTAATTGTCAAAGCCTGAGTAACAACCTGTCCAGCACTGTTGCAGTCTGCTGGCCAGGGCCTCAAGATCAACTGAATTTACTAAGCCCAAACCAGTTCCACCCCCACCAAGTAGGGTATCATACCAAGCACATTTTTCCCTTTTGCTAGTACAATTCTTTAGTATGGGGAAAGTGATATTATAATACAACAAAAATTTTGGGGAACTTTGAGATACAGTAACAACTGCTATGGGGAGCTCTAATAATTGAAGGAGAACTTTGTAATGGCTTTTGCCACCATAATAATTTAACATTCCACATACAGATATCAATTTATAATGTTGGTAAAATTATAAGATATTTGTATTGGTCCTTGGTGAGACTGAATTATGAAATAGTTTCATGGGTAATTACCCATCTAGAACAGTTTTGTATGGCAGCATCAATGTAGGGAAATCTAGTCTGTTGGGGGAATAAATGCAATGGCCTTAAGGCAGCATGAGGGATTTACCTGAGAACATACAGTAATATTCACTATGGGGTTATTGCTTATCAATACAGTACACACAGGGTAGTGTGCTTGCTAGAAAGTACAATAGTCCAATTAACAACATTGCATAGTTGGTTGGAAGGACAGGGTGATGTTATCTTGTTGTCTGGAAGATGTGGAGTTCTTCCACCACAAATAGACATGGGGTGATTGAATCTCAGGAGGGCTCCAGGAGTCCATGAGGTTGATCCATGCAGAAGAAACCCCCTAATAAACACTTCATTCATGTAAAAATACTTGAGTTAATGGAACAGTATACCATTTATCACTCCCTGAATAACAGATTACCATAGTATTATCTTTGCCTTTAAATTGTGACCCATTGTCACCCTTGATTAAAAGGCAAAGGCCCAATATAAGCAATTTGCCAAATTTGGGCAGCCTTCCTATTTCCCCAATAATAGTGTTGGGAATTGGTCTTTCTTTAAATAATTGACATTAAGTACATTGATCAGTAACTTGTCTTAACAATGAAAGGGGAATTGATGTGCTCCAATCAAGGGCCCATCTGTGAGAAGCTTGGAGTTCTAGATGTCCTGCAGTTATGTGGAGCTGTCTGGCCAAATTCAATAAATCTTCAGGTTCTTCAGTTTCTTTAGGAGCAATTGCGTGATTCCAATCTTTGATAACCCATCTATATATGCATGGGCATGGGCATCTACTCAAAAGGTTGAGACATTAGGCATTAGACATACTGGACCCAAATACATATATCATTCCATATTTCATGACCCCAAACTTGTTTCCCATGAAAATCCCAATTTTTATTTTTTGCATGCCACATGGACATCTAAGTGGTTAGGCCATTTGCTACTGACCAGGTGTCTGTAAAAAAAAAAATGACATTATCTCCCCTTCTCCTGTTTCAATACTTGATATATGGTCATCAGTTCTGTTCATTGACTGCTTTCCTGTTCTTTCTAAAACATTATTTGCTACAGCCTTCCAATGCCTAATTTGTCTGAAATATTTAGCAGAGCCATCCGTGAACCAAGTGTGTTTCTTTTGTTCAGGACTCAAGGCATCAAATCCTTGATTCCATCTGACTGGTAAAACTGCCTTCTGACGGGGAGTGGTTTGTGGAGACTGCACTGAGGTTAATTCAGACACTTTCTCAAGCAGGAGAGAGATGCCAGATTTTCCTGCTTTAGCTCTGAACTGTATGTACCATTTCCATTTAATTATATTGAACTTCTGTGCATGTCCTATCTTATGAGAGGCTGGAGTCCCCATTTATCCAGCTCATAATAGGTATTTGGGGTATTAACAGAACTTCATGATTTAAAAGGAGCTGTTCAATTTCTACTGATGCCCAATATGCAGCTAACAATTGTTCAAAAGGAGTATAGTTCTCTCCTACAGATAGTAGTCTAATGTTAAATTTTTAAAATTGCCCCAATCACTTTTAAGAACACATCTCAATTTAGTACAAATCTGCGTTGCACAATCCCAGAAGAAATTCCATAACTTATTAGTTGATTCAGTTCTCTATATTTCCTATTTTACTTTGATTTCAAATCCATTTTCAAAACTTCCAAAACCAATATCTTATACAAAATCAAACTTGCTTATACCTTCATTCTACATGCTTTAGCTTCCATAAATTTGATATACTTTCAAAAGAGAAAGCCAACCTTCTCTATTCCTCTTCATTTTTCCTTGCAACCCTTTCATTATTCTCTTCACAGGTCCTTAAATCCAGTATTCAGACTGTACAAGTTCAATTTTCTCTTAACATACTATTTTTTTAGATTTTTTTTTTTTTGCAAGGCAGTGGGGTTAAGTGGCTTGCCCAAGGCCACACAGCTAGGTAATTATTAAGTGTCTGAGGCCGGATTTGAATTCTGGTACTCCTGACTCCAGGGCCGGTGCTCTGTCCATTGGGCCACCTAGCCACCCCCCCATCTTAACACACTATTTAAGCATATTTCAGAATTTTTCACTCCCTTTCTTCTTCTTCTTCTTCTTCTTTTATTTTAATACATACTGTTCTTGACCACATACATTGACTTATTTAAAACCTTACTTTTATAGCTAAATAGGCATAGTTCTATTTACAAGTTCTTGGGCAAGATTTTTGTCTATGTCCCTGATTCCACTGTATACTTAAAATTTTACAGATTGTGCTAGTCCTTCTACTTTAGCAAGAATAATTTCTCATCAGGTAAATTTAAATGTACTGAATTAAAATGTACTAATATGTACTCCGGGAGAAAGGAAACAATCATCACTGAGTACTCCTTTTTGGGTAATAACTTGTTTTACCTAAATTTCTTTTCCTCCTGAGCCTGTAATTTTAATGGACATTCCATTTCTAAATATACTAAGATTGCCATACATCAAAGAGGTCTTGCCCCAGTATCAAAACAGAACAAAACAAAACTAACAAACAAACTTTAGTAACAATTGTATATCCATTTTTCCAATTTATAATTAATTAACCTTATGAGAGGCCTATAATTCCTCTGTCTGATCTTCATTACCGGGGTTTGGTCCCTATCTGCTATTCTCCTTTAAGATGGGTCAAATATGGGTAAAGGGAGGGTGCCAATGGAGTGGCCCTAATTTCCCTATTTCTACTTTCTTGTACTTTCTTCTTCTTATTCACTCTGAACAAGTCAGGAGTAGGGAGTCCATCAATCTTATTCCTATCCACTCCTGCTTGCAGCAGGGCAATAAACAAATCTTTTCAGGACATTCTATTTTTGTACTTATCTTGAGACTGACCAGCAGCATGTTCACCACTCCTATATTGAGATTTATTGCCATCAGTCTACTCACAGTTGCCTAAGTTCTCTAACTGGGAGATTTTGTCCAAAACTTCTGCCACAAGCTTGCCCGCTTCACTATGCAGCAATGTCATTATCAAATTTTTGTATCCAGGGGGAGCCCTCTGGAGGTCACTCCAACCAAAGTCAAATCATATGTATCTACATCCCCCACTATAGTATGAACTTTCTTTTTATCAATCTTCCCTTTTTTCTTCCTATTTAAACTATGACATTCTTTTTTTGTTGTTTTTTTGTTGTTTTTGTTTTTGCAAGGCAAATGGGGTTAAGTGGCTTGCCCAAGGCCACACAGCTAGGTAATTATTAAGTGTCTGAGACCAGATTTGAACCCAGTTTCTCCTGACTCCAGGGCCAGTGCTTTATCCACCATGCCACCTAGCTGCCCCTAAACTATGACATTCTAACCGCAGCTTTTTCAGCTACACTCTGATAATTACATACCTGATCTCCTAAAATAAAGTTCTGACATTGCAGAGTTTCTTCTACAAGCTTATCTCTCTGATCCCACCCCCTTCTACAGACTTCTGCCATTCCTTTGCCTTTTCCCACAATTATTTGCTTCAAACATTCAGTTACTTGTGTGGGAAACCCTTGTTTCATATGCTTTCCCCTATCTTCACATGGCCCAGTGCCATATGCCCATTCTCTAGCAAGGGATGAATATCTCAAATCTTCCTAACCTAGTATATACATATTTCTTTATTTTCTACATTTTTTCTTAAAAAATGGCATTTGTAGAGTGATCCTGTTTATGAGGCCAATTATGTTTGATTAACGAGTTTAGCTTTCAATTCACTCTTACACAATGACACATTCACACCAATTTAAATGATTGATAATGAATTTATTAAAGACACTGAAGCAGGGCAGCTAGGTGGAGCAATGGATAGAGCACTGGCCTTGGAGTCAGGAATACCTGAGTTCAAATCTGGCCTCAGACACTTAATAATTATCTAGTCGTGTGGCCTTGGGCAAGTCACTAAACCCCATTGCCTTGCAAAAACTAAAAAACATTAAAACAAACAAAAAAAAAAGACACTGAAGCAAAATCATAATAACATTACACAGGATATAACACTTTCTAAAAACATAGCTTAAGCATACAAATAGCAACAACAATTCCACTACAATAATTAAGGTAACTATAAGCATAGAGGAGAAAGAAAGAGAAAACATCAATTGGAGGAGCACCAACATCTGGGTGGGGGTAGAGTGGAGAGACAGCCTTCAGAGTCCTGATTGGGAAAACATCCCAGGCAAAGCCTCCTTCCATGGGTGAAACTCTGAGGGGCTAGCCAATGTTAGGGACTTTTAAGGGGTCCCAGAGGAAGGTGGCAAATTGCCAATAGGCTGATAAAAACTTTTTTGGCACTTAACCAGGACATGTGAAGAGTACGCGCATGCCCTGGGAAGACTTGTGGCCAAGGTTCTGAAATTAATTAAACATTGAAACCTCTGGGCAGGTAGCCAACCCTCCTAGAATTCAACCTCCAGGAATGGCTACTTCCTAGAGGGACTATCTGGCACATGAAAAGACAACAAGTTCATGCAAAAGTGATGGGGGACCTTGGTGGGGGAACCAGTATATGGTCTTGATCAGGATCAGAATGGGTATTAAATCTTCACCTTCTCATTTATTAGAGAAGTTAGAAGGAGCATATATAGATAAGGCACAGGAGGGAACTGAATATGAAGGTATAATAAATTACAAAGATGGAGTCAATGGGCAAAAAAGAAATGTACTGGGTGATAGGAAAAGAAGAGTAGAATGGACTAAGATATTTCATGAAAAAAAGAGTCAAGAAAAAGCTTTTGCAATGGAGTGTAAGGGGGAAGGGTGAGGAGGAATGAGTGAGCCTTCATTCTCATCAGGTAAAGTTATTTAATTAATGGGCTATCTGAAAGAGCCCTAAACTTTATTTTTCAAGAATTTCTCCAGGAAAATTGCCTTGACATCCTAGAAGCAGAGGGTAAAATAGAAATTGTGGGAATCCACCAATCACTTCCTGAAAGAGAGCCCTCCCAATTAAAAAATAAACTACCAGGAATATTATAACCAAATTCCAGAACTCCTAAATCAGAGAAAATATTATAAGCAGCTAGAAAGAAGCAATTGAAGATTTTATTTATTTTGAGTTTTACAATTTTTCCCCTAATCTTACTTCCCATCCCCCCCACAGAAAGCAATTTGTCAGTCTTTATATTGTTTCTATGTTGTACACTGATCCAAATTGAGTGTCATGAGAGAGAAATCATATCCTTAAGGAAGAAACATAAAGTATAAGAGATAACAAGATCAGACAATAAGATATCAGTTTTTTTTTTCTAAATTAAAGGGAATAGTCCTTGAACTTTGTTCAAACTCCACTGTTCTTTATTTGGATGCAGATAGTATTCTCCATTGCAGACAGCCCCAAATTGTCCCTGATTGTTGCACTGATGGAATGAGCAAATCCATCAAGGTTGATCATCACCCCCATGTTGCTGTTAGGATGTACAGTGTTTTTCTGGTTCTGCTCATCTCACTCAGCATCAGTTCATGCAAATCCCTCCAGGCTTCCCTGAATTTCCATCCCTCCTGGTTTCTAATAGAACAATAGTGTTCCATGACATACATATACCACAGCTTGCTAAGCTATTCCCCAACTGAAGGACATTTACTTGATTTCCAATTCTTTGTCACCACAAACAGGGCTGCTATGAATATTTTGTACAAGTGATGTTTTTACCCTTTTTTTACCATCTCTCCAGGGTATAGACCCAGTAGTGGTATTGCTGGGTCAAAGGGTATGCATATTTTTGTTGTCCTTTGGGAACAGATCCAAATTGCTCTCCAGAATGGTTGGATGAGTTCACAGCTCCACCAACAATGTAATTGTGTCCCAGTTTTCCCACAACCCTTCCAACAATGATCATTATCCTTTCTGGTCATATTGGCCAATCTGAGAGGTGTGAGGTGGTACCTCAGAGAAGCTTTAATTTCCATTTCTCTGATAAGTAATGATTTGGAGCAATTTTTCATATGACTATGGATTACTTTGATCTCCTCATCTGTAAATTGCTTTTGCATATCCTTTGACCATTTGTCAACTGAGGAATGGCTTTTTTTTTGAAAATATGACTTAGTTCTCTGTATATTTTAGAAATGAATCCTTTGTCTGAAACATTAGTTGTAAAGATTGTTTCCCAGTTTACTACATTTCTTTTGATCTTGGTTACAGTGGTTTTATCTGTGCAAAAGCTTTTTAATTTAATGTAATCAGAATCATCTAGTTTATTTTTAGTGATGTTTTCCATCTCTTCCTTAGTCATAAACTAATCCTCTTTCCATAGATCTGACAGGTAAACTAGTCCTTGATCTTCTAATTTGCTTATAGTATTGTTTTTTATGTCTAAATCCTGTATCCACTTTGATCTTGGTAAAGGGTGTGAGGTGTTGGTCTAATCTAAGTTTCTTCCATACTAACTTCCAATTTTCCCAGCAGTTTTTAGCAAAGAGAGAATTTTTATCCCAATAGCTGGACTCTTTGGGTTTATCAAACAGCAGATTACTGGGGCGGCTAGGTGGTGCAATGGATAGAGCACCAGCCTTGGAGTCAGGAGTACCTGATATCAAATATGTCCTCAGACACTTAATTACCTAGCTGTGTGGCCTTGGGCAAGCTACTTAACCCCATTGCCTTGGGGGAAAAAAAACCTAAAACAAAACAAACAGCAGATTTCCTTTCCTGCTTTTGCACTTAGTCTATTCTACTGTTCCACTACTCTATTTCTTAGCCAATACCAGATAGTTCTGATGACTGATGCTTTATAATATAATTTTAGATCAGGTAGGGCTAAGCCCCTTTGAAAGAAGTAATTTAAGTATCATGGTGCTACAGTCAGGATTACACAGGATTTAGCAGCATCTATATTAAGGGCTCATAGGGCTTGTAATATGATATTCCAAAAGGCAAAAGAGTTTGGATTACAACTGAGAATCAACTACCCATCAAAACTGAACATCCTCTTTCAGGGCAAAAGATGGACATTTAATGAAGTAGAGAATTTGTAAACCCAGACCAGAGTTGAACAGAAAGTTTGATCTTCAAGTAATTTTTGTTCTTTATATTCGAAGAAGACCACAAAATCAGGGAGGTGATGCCATGACAAGCACATGAATTGGATTTGAGTGAAAGGGATGCTGTGCTAAGTCAATAGCCTCACTTTCTCCTCAAGAGCCATCTGGGTCCAGTGACCAGATATGGATCAGGATGACTAGAATGGCTCTGGATTCTAGGCAGTCAGGGTTAAGTGACTTGCCCAAGGTCACACAGCTAGTAAGTAGCAAGTGTCAGAGTGAATTTGAATTCCTGTCCTCCTGACTCCAAGGCCAGTGCTCTATCCATTGAGCCATCTAACTGCCCTTCTCCGAGTACAGGACTCAGGTGAAATATGGGGGGGGGGAGTGAATGGGAAGGGTAAATTATGAGGGCTTTAATGATGTTGAACTGCTTGTATTCCTGCATGGGAAGATGATACTGATGACTCATATGAACCTTCTCATTTATTAGAGAAGTTAAATGAAGGAGCATATATAGACAAGGTACAGAAGAAATCTTAATATGAAGGTATAATAAATTATAAGATTGGAGTCAATGGGTGATAAAAGGAATATTTTGGGAGAAAGGAAAAGGAGGGTAGAATGGGCTAAGATATTTCATAAAAAAAGAGTCAAGAAAAAGCTTTTGCAATGGAGTAGAAGGGGAGAAGGTGAGGGGGAATGAGTGCACCTTTATTCTCATCAGAAATGGCTCAGGGAGGAACAACATAAACACTCAATAGAGTATAGCAGTGTACTTTACTCTAGAGGAAAAAGGAGAGAAAGGGGACAGGGGGAGGTGAGGGGGTGATAGAGGAGAGGGAAGATCATGGGAGAGGGTAGTCAGATACAACTCTATTTTTTTTTTGGCAAGGTGGTGGGATTAGGTGGCTTGCCCAAGGGTCACATGACTGGGTGGTCACATGACTGGGTGGTTGTTGGGTATCTGGGGCCAAATTTGGGTTCAGGTCCTCCTGGCTTCAGGGCCATTGTTCTGTCCACTGAGGCATTTGGCTGTCCCACAAAACACTTTTAAGGAGGGGCAAAATGAAAGGAGAGAAAGAATAGAATAAATCAGAGTGGGGAGGAATAGATTTAGGGAAATAGAGTTAGCAATAGCAAATTTGGGAAAAAATATTGAAGGAACTTCTCTGATGAACTTGTGGTGCAAAATGTGATCCATCCTAGAGACTGATAATAGCTGAAATAGTTTTGTTTCTTCTTTTTTCTCTCACTTTATTTTTTGTAAAGTTTCTCTAACTTTGTGGGAGTAGGGGGGGGATGATACTTTTAAACAAGACTATTGTAGCAATGTGCAAATAAATGAATAAATAAAAAATTTAAAACATTATCTTTAAACATAATTGGAAAAATAAATATAAAAAGAAACAAAAAGTTTCAAGCTCAATGGTTAACCTCTGGTTAGCTAAAAATATGGTCATATGCTTCAGATCACAGCATTGTCTATATATTTCAGAAAGTTGTTATTCACTATACATGTAGATAAAATACACTTAAAATTTTTCCTCCAATATCTTCCAAAGCACTTTTGATAAATGGCTATTCCAAATGGCTGAACATTAAATTTTTTAAGTATTGGTTAAATCAATCTGTCATTCCTGAAGGTGAATAAGTAATAATAATTATAGGTATATATCTATTAGACACATATATGGAGTTTTATGATCAATTAATGAACAGTATATTCTACTAAAACTTTTTTTACTGCAGAATTGGAATTGCTTGGTCAAAGGGTATGAACAGTTTTATTACTTTTTGAACATAGTTCCATATTGCTCTCCAGAAAAGTTGAATCTGTTCACAACTCCAACAGCAATGCATCAATGTCACGATCTGCCCACAACCTCTCCAACATTGATCATTTGCCCTTTTTCTCATCTTGGCCAATCTGATAGATATGAGGTGGTACCTCATTGTTGTTATAATTTTCATTTCTCTATTCAATGATTTGGAGCATTTTTTCATATAGTTATATATAGCTTTAATTTCTTCATTTGAAAACTGTCCATATCTTTTGGCCATTTATCAATGACTTGTAACCTTATAAATTTGATGCAATTCTCTATATTTTTTCAAAATGAGACACAACTCCTAGTTGTGAAGATTAATCCCCAGCTTTCTACTTTCCTTCTAATTTTGGCAACATTGATTTTTATTAGTGCAAACCTTTTTAATTTAACATAGTTAAAATCATTCATTTTTCAGTTTTGCAGCTCTAATTCTTGTTTGGTCATAATTTTATCCCCTTTCCATAGATCTGAAAGATAGAGTATTTCTTGATCTATTAATTTAACTATGGTGTTGCACTTTATGTCTAAATTCTGTACCCATTTTGAACTTATTTTGTTAAAGTGAGTAAGAGCTATGCCTAGTCTTTGCCATACTATTTTCCATTTTTCCCAACCATTTTTTTCAAATAGTGAGTGATGTCTTTGGGTATGTCAAATAGAGAGTTTCTGTAGTCATTGCGGTTTCTTTTGAACCTAACCTAATCCACTGATCTATTACTTTATTTTTTTTTTAAGGTTTTTGCAAGGCAATGGGGTTAAGTGGCTTGCCCAAGGCCACACAGCTAGGTAATTAGTAAGTGTCTGAGGTCAGATTTGAACTCAGGTCCTCCTGACTCCAGGGCCAGTGCTCTATCCACCATGCCACCTAGCAGCCCCCCCCCACCCCTCCCTTTTAACTTCATCAAGTTATTACCATCTTATTTTTTCTCTTCCTTTTCCCTACTCATCCCTAGTGTAGCCCCAGTAGGAAGTCCTTACTTTGTTTGTGGATACTCTGAATCTTTTCATAGGTCTGGAATGATTCAGAGGAGACTTTTGTTTTTGTTGTTCTGTCTTTTCAGTCATGTGTGACTTTTTTTGTCCCCATTTGGGATTTTCTTAAGCAAAAATTTGAAATGGTTGTCCATTTCTTTCTCCAATACATTCTACAGATGAGGAACTGAGGCAAACAGGCTTAAATAAGCTTTCCAGGGTTCACAGCTAGTACGTTTCTGAGGTCATATTTGAACTCTGGAAGATGATTTGGTCTAATTTCCTTTTCATTTGATTCCATGTTCAACCATGTGTGTGAACACAGCATGTTCTTTGTCTCTATAAATGCATACAAAGTGACCTGAGAGAGTAGAATCCTCAAAAAGGTGGCTTTGAGTCAACTAGAGATGAAATTTATATCTTGATATTTGAGCAGTATTTCATTTTATTTTGTTGACTAAACTTGAACCCAGCCATTGAGTTAAAATAAAAACCAAAGTGGAAAGTGTCATCCTTTCCTCCTTATCCTATGTTGGAAATAGAGATAAATGCTTCATTGGTTGGCTTAAGTTTCCAGACCTGTTATGCACAGAAGCAACCTCTTTGAATGAATAAAGGAGGCAGTGCTTTACTCTCCACATTCAATCTGTTGCCAAGTTCTAGAACATCTAATTCTAAAACCTTTCTTGTCTCCATTCTCTTCTCTCCCTTTATCACTTATTGTCTAGATTATTATTATAATCTCCTAATCAGCACCCTCTTTTCAGCCTGATTTCAATTTATACCCTAGTAATCTGGATTCAAATCTGACAAAACGAGATACTCATATTACAGAAGGGGATGACAATACAGAGGAAAAAGTGACCTTCATCCAGGATAAGGCATTGATTCAGTAGAGCAAGTTGAAAAGATCTATTTATACAAAAATATTTATAGCAGTTTATTTTTATGGTTTCAAAGAATTGGAAATTGAAGGATGAAGCTGGGTGGCTTAGGGGATCAAGTACAGACCTGAGTCCAAATCTAATCTTAGATATTTATTAGCTGTGTGATCCTGGACAAGTTCCTTCACCTGGTTTGTCTCAGTTTCTCACCTGTAAAATAAGCTGGAGGAGGAAAACTAGGTGGCCCAATGGATAGAGCACTGGCCCTGGAGTCCAGAGGACCCGAGTTCAAATTGAGCCTTAGACACTTAATAATTACCTAGCTGTATGATCTTGGGCAAGTCACTTACCCCATTGCCTTACCAAAAAAAAAAAATCCCAAAAAATAAGCTGGAGGAGGAAACTGCAAACTATTTGATTATCTGCCAAGAAAACCCAAATAGGGGCAGCTAGGTGGCATAGTGGATAGAGCACTGGCCCTGAAGTCAGGAGTAACTGAGTTCAAATCTGGCCTTAGACACTTAATAATTACTTAGCTGTGTGGCAAGCTTCTCAACCCCATTGCCTAGCAAAAACTAAAAAAAAAAAAAAAGAAAAGAAAAAACCTCCAAATATGCTCATTAAGAGTCAGACTTGGGGTGGCCAGGTGGCACAATGAAAAAGAGCATGGGCCCTGGAGTCAGGACTACCTGAGTTCAAATTCAGCCTCAGACACTTAATAATTACCTAGCTGTGTGGCCTTGGGCAAGCCATTTAACCCCATTGCCTTGTTAAAAAAAAAAGTCAGACTTGACTGAATTGCAATAGCCATCATCAATTAGGAAATGGTTAAACATATTGTGGTATATGACTGATTGTGCTATAAGAAATGACCATCAGAATGGTTTCAGAAAAATCTGTGAAACGTATATGGACTGGTGCAAAGTGAAGGGAGCAGAATCAGGAGAATATTGTACCCAGTAAGCAATAATCATGATAATGATCCAAGACAATTCCAAAGGACCTGGGATGAAATGACTCACTACCAGAGAGAAAACTGCTGAACTCTCAGTTCATTAAAGTATACTTTTTTTCACTTTGATTTTATTTCATGCTTTAATTTATTTTTGCAACATGGATAATATGGAAATCTTTTTTTGCATGATTTCATATACATAATTGACATCATATTCCTTACCTTCTCAATGGGTAAAGAAGGATAGAGAATTTGAAACTCAACATTTTAAAAAAAAATGAATGTTAAGGGGGCAGCTAGGTGGTGCAGTGGATAGAACACCATCCCTGGAGTCAGGAGTCCTTGAGTTCAAAGCCGACCTCAGACACATGATAATTACCTAGCTGTGTGGCCTTGGGCAAGCCACTTAACCCCATTTGCCTTGCAAAAAAAAAATGAATGTTAAACAAAAAATTTCATTAAAATCAAATAAATAAAAATAAACATTTGTTTGAATTATTCAAGTTGCCAGATCAGGATTTGAATGGAGGTTATATTTTTATCGTTGGGGACAATCGAATCTTTATTTAGTGGGTTACAGAGTCTGATTAAAGAAGAGACTAAAGAATTCTGGGATATTTAAGGGAGAAGGAAGAGTAGTAGAACAGTTGTCTCTGGAAGCAGCCAAGACATTGCTGTTCAGAGCAGGTGGTAGGGATGGGGGGAGGGAGGGAAAGGAAGTAGGATAATGCTGATAGTCCCCTTGCTAACTAGTCCCGGAACTAACACCCCCTCCCCCCAAGCTGGCTAAGATGGTCCTTCCCTTTACCACTGATCAATGCTCAGAATAACCTGGAGGAGACAGAGGACAGATGGAGGGGACTATGTTCTGGATACTGCTTCTTCAAGGGCTTCTGGGTATGGAGGCAGGAATGACAGGGCAGACACCAAAACAAAAAGATAAAGTCAGAGACTGAAAGAAGATAGATGGAGACAGAGGTGGAGTTAGAAACATGGGGTTGGGGTGGGGGGAGAGAAGAGAAGAGAGACAGAGAGAGGAAGAGGGAGAGGGAAAGGGAGAGACAGAACCTGAGACATACCATTAGATACAAACCAGAGGTTGAAAAAGAAGGGGAAAAGAGAGTCCTGGAGGAAAAGAATCAGGAAAACAAAGAGAAAAAAAGCACAAGATATAGAGTGAAACAGGTAGTTAAATGGCTAGTTGTAGGGAAGTGGCTCAGGCCCTCTCCTCAAAGTATGTCCCCCCCCTTCTGTCTTCTAGACCTTGGATGGGGGAAAAGTGAAGAACTTCGACTTTATCACCATCTCTTCAGTGACTATGACTCCACCAGAAGACCAGTGAAGTGGCCAGAAGAAAAAGTTTCTGTCAATTTCAAAGTCACCTTGACCAACCTTATCTCATTGGTAAGATTCAGCTTCCACCTTTTTCTATCCCCCTTCCTAACTCCTCCTAACTTCCTAACCACCTCCTCAAACTATTATGTGACCCCATTTCATCTCTGATCTCTCATAATCTCTTTTCTCCTTTATTTATTTCTCACCTCAATCCCCTAAGAATGAAAAACAGGAGACTCTCACAACCAGTGTTTGGATTGGAATTGTGAGTAGGGGCTGTGGAAGGAGGGCAGAAGACTGTAGTAGATAAAAGATCTTGGTGGTCTGAGGGAAAATTCTAAACCCACTTAATGATATGTAGAGGAGGGGGCTTCAAGGCAGAGAAAGCCTTTATGGCATCCTTTTTGCCCAAATTTCTCAGGATTGGAGTGACTATCGACTCAACTACAGCAGTAAGGACTTTGGGGGCATCACAACCCTGAGAGTTCCTGCTAACCTCGTATGGCTCCCTGACATCGTGCTGGAAAACAAGTTAGAAAGAGACACCTTTAACCTTGAAGGGATTAGTGGGGTGGGGAGCATCAGAAGGCTGGAAGCCTGAATATCTGAGAAGCTCGTAGCCTGGTCTCCACAAAGGAAGTGGGGAGAGGCAGGCCTCCAGTTCTACAGTGGCAGGTCCCAGTACTGCAAGCAGTAGAGACATTTTTCTCTGAGTCTAACCAGACCATCACAAAATCCATATTTCCACAAGACCCACACACACCTGAGCTCCTCAGGGATCTGGGTTACTCTGGGAAACTGTATACTTAGGGAGGGGCTGGATGCCTGAATCTCTGAAAGGGATTGGGGAGGTGTCAGGGACCTGAACATGAAAGTATTTAAGGGGGCTGAGAGCCTAGACTCCCGGATATCTTGTGGGGGGAGGGGTTACAGGATGATGAATTAAGTCATAGGAGCCCTGGAGGAGGGTTGGAGTGTGGAGCAATGGGTCTATACTAGATGCTTGGATCCCTCTGTATTGATAGCATAGATGGCGTTTTCGGAGTGGCCTATGAGGCCAATGTGCTGGTGAGTGAAGGGGGCTATGTGAGCTGGCTCCCCCCGGCCATCTATCGAAGCACCTGTGCAGTGGAAGTCACCTATTTCCCCTTCGATTGGCAAAACTGCTCCCTAGTCTTTAGGTAGGGTCTGGGTAAGGGGGGGGAGGGGAAGGGTCTTTAGAGGGTGGGACCAGGCTAGGGTGTGAATTGTAAAAGGGAAGCTGGGGCATGGGAAGGGGACTGACCCAATCTCCAGCACTCCTTCCTAAGGTCTCAGACATACAGCGCTGCAGAGGTGGCATTTGTCTTCTCTGAGGAGTCTGGCCAGATTCTAAACAAAATCCAGATTGATAAGGAGGCCTATACAGGTAACAATCCAGTTCTTAGGCTTTTCAGGGTAGTGGGAAGGTAATGCTGCAACGATTCTGTTTATGGGAACAAGTGATCTTAATTAAATCATTCAATTAATAAGCATTAATAAAAGTGTCTATTAATAAGGGCCCCAAATTGTACTGACTGTACTGACTGCTGGAAATGTAAAATTCAAAGAATGAAAATCCCTATTTGCAAGGAGTTTATATTCTAATAAGGAGCTAAGTACACCCATCAAGAAACATTTATTAAGTGCCTCCTGTGTACCCGGCACAGTGCTAAACTCTAGGGATACAAAGGTCAGGTCCTGCCCTCAAGGAGCTTAGATCAGGCATATACAAATAGATGGGACTTTGGACGAGTCACTTAACTGCATTGTCTTGCAACCCCCCCCCCCAAAAAAAGGACAAATATGCGTTATTCCATTTTTAGTGAGTGACAGAATGAGACGTTGAAACCCAGGTCTCCTGATTCCCAGACTGCCTCCACTATTTACAGAGCTGGCTCTTTTGCGCTGGTTTTTGTGCTTATCTAAAGCCTTTCATCTGTCTCCTCCATTCCTCCAACCCCAACAAGGTTTCGGGCTCCAGAGTGGTTTCAGACCATCTGTATCCCCTGAACTCTACGGCTGGCATCGTGCTAAGCTTGTGTGACCCAGCTGACTACATTAGCTAATTGATCTCCCTAATCCGCAGAGAATGGAGAGTGGGCCATCGATTTTTGTTCTGGGCAGATCTGGCACCATGATGACCGCTCCGTGGATGCCCCGGGAAACACTGAAGTCATCTACACGCTGATCATCCGGAGGAAGCCCCTTTTCTACGTCATCAATATCATCGTGCCCAGTGTTCTCATCTCAGGCCTCGTACTCCTCGTTTACTTCCTTCCCGCGCAGGGTAACTGGCCCAAGGCGGGCTGGTTTCACTCACTGGCTTAACACAAACTATTCTGCTGCTGTAGCGGGCCCTGTTCGTCCCACACAGCCATAACTTAAGGCTGGCCCCGCTGCCCCTAGTGGAAGAGGATAGGGCGGGGAAGCGGTGGGCGGCAGGTGTGCCAGAAGCTCACTCCACAACCCTTTTCAGCCGGTGGGCAAAAGTGCACGGTTTCCATCTCGGTCCTCCTGGCCCAGACCGTTTTCTTGTTTCTGATGGCAACAAAAATTCCAGAAACTTCTCTGAGCGTCCCTCTCTTGGGGAGGTAAGTGGGGCAAGAAGCTGAATCTGAGCTTGGGGCATGAGGTCAAGATCAACGGCAACAAAGGGGGACGGAAATGGAAAGATGAACCAAGAGGAAAGATGAGCTGGAGGGAGAACTGTCGTCTTAGGACAGGGGAGGAATTTGGGGGAAAGGGGTGGAATGTGGCGGGAGGAAAGGCCGGACCTGGAGGGCCTGGTTTCCCCTGGGTCTCATTTGCATTGGAACTGAGTCTACAGTTCCCTAACGACTTCCACTACCTCCGTTTGGTCTCGAGCCCTCCGGAATGTTCCTGCCAAGTAGGAGGAGCTGAGTACCTCCACCCGATGCACGGTCCCCAGCCCGGGAAGCATGCACCTCCTTGCTCCCTAGCTGCCTTCTCCACCGCCCCACCTTCAGGGCCCCGCGGTCGGGTCTCACCCTTTCACCTTGTCTCCTGTTGCAGCCAAGGTTACCCTACACAGAGACCCCAAGCAAAGCAGCCAGGGAGCCCGAGGACCTCTTCATATTTGAGCCCCTTCCTCTAAGAAGGGGTCAGAAATGTAGTGCAATGTAGTGACTCTCCGGGGGAGGAACCGCTGGGGGGGGGGGGGGGGGAAGGGGCTCCTTAAGAAACATCACCTTTGGGCCGGAAATGCAAATGCTGCCTTGTGAGTGATGAAGGACAAAGGACATGGTGCCCCAGAACTGTCCCAGCTGGCAAGTGCCTTTTGGAAATGTTGATCCAAGTTTCCGGTGGCCGTTTGGAGATTATGATTTAGCTGGCTACGACTGTGGTGTCACCTACTTTCTTCCCTCCTTGCCTTGGTTGAGTTGTAGGCAAAAAGGGCGAGGGCACTCTCTAGTCACTGTCTCCCTTGTCTCAGGTATCTCATTTTCGTCATGGTGGTAGCTGCGCTGATTGTCATGAATTGCGTCATCGTGCTCAACGTGTCCCTAAGGACACCAAACACTCATGTTATGTCCCCTCGGTTACGTTATGTAAGCTTTTGGGGGTGATGGGGCGTGTCTGCGTGCGTGTGGTGTGTGTGTGTGGGGTGTGTGTGGTGTGGTGTGTGTGTGGGGTGTGTGTAGTGTGTGTGTGTAGTGAGGTGGGTTTGGGGTAAAACATGGGCTAGGATGAGGAAATTATGCGGATCTACCGTCCCCCAGGTTTTCTTAGAGCTGTTGCCGGGTCTTTTGGGTTCTCTATCACCTCCACCGGTGCCAGAAGCGGATCCTCCCCAACGGAGGGCTTCCTCCCAGGGAATTCTGCTTCGGGCAGAGGAACTGATCCTGAGGAAGCCCCGGAGTGAGCTGCTATTTGAGGGCCAGAGACATCGGCATGAGCCAGGGCCAGGTGACAGGGTCATAAGAGATCAAGGGATGTGGGAGAGGTTCGAGTTGCAGGGGATTTGAGATGCCCTTTTCCTCCTTCCCTCTCTCAGCCAGCTCCACCGCTGCGCTATGTCAGAGTCTGGGAACTGCTGCAACAGAGATTCGTTGCTGTGTAGATGCAGTGAACTTCTTAGCGGAAAACAAGAGGGAGCAGGAAGACTCTGGGGAGGTAGGGAAGATGGAGAACCAAGTCAACAAGCATTTTATTAAAGGTCTACACTGAGCCAGGCACTATGTTAAGCACAGCTTAAAGGAAGTCAAAAGTGAGGGGAAAAATCCATGTGGGAATAGCAACCCCCCCCCCCCCAAAAGCCAGAGCCAGGTGATGGAGTACGTAGAGGGAAGAGGAGCAGAGAGGCTAGTGTCACTGGTTTGCCTTCCATTAACTGTTGAGCTTTCTTGGGTTAACTTGGCTGTCTGTATGCTTGAGAGAGACCACACTCAGTGCCTGTTCCCCCTTCTCCAGGAAGCTTCCAGTTGGGTCCTCGTGGGAAAGACCTTGGACAACGTTTGCTTCTGGGCAGCCCTGGTGCTTTTTGGGTTTGGCACAGGTCTCATCTTTCTTGGTGGTCACCTGAACCAAGTGCCTGACTTACCCTTCCCCCCTTGTATGTAGACTTCCCTCCTGACCAGACCGGAGCCCTAAGACTTTGGTTAGGTCTCTTTATCTTGACCCTTGTTGGTCAATCTCATAAATAAAACTTTCAGTGAGAAGTCACTAAGATTCAAGTGAAAAGGAGCTTCCAATATTTCTCTTTTAGATTTATGCTCACCCAGCCTCCTTTTAGTTCCATTGATATGACTCATGCTGAGGCCTCTCCTAATGGTATAAGGTTCTCAGCAGCCTCCTTTCCCACAAAAGTAGCCCTGGCTCACTCAACTCAATTCACAACCAAAGTAGGTCTTTTAACCTGCATTAAAACCCCCATTCCCAATGACTTAGGAATCTGAATATCATCTAACCTATGATTTCCCCAGGCATTTCCCTTTCCTCTCCTCCCTAAATCAACAACAACAAAAAATAGTAATAGCACTTAAATGCTTTAATATTTGCAAAGCACTTTGCATGTTAGTTCATTTGATCTGAGAGCTCTATGAAACAGGTTCTATTATTCCTTTTTTTAAAGATAAGAAAACAAAGGCATGGAGAGTTATCTGACTTGTCCCAGGGTCACACCGGTAGTGTGTCTGAGGCAGGATTTGAATTAAGGGTTTCCTTTTTTCCATATTCCACACTGTCCACTGAATCATCTAACCTTGTCTTGAACATCCAAGTCTAGATTCCCAGTCCCCCCCATCCCAAAATATCCCATCTTACTTGACCCAGACAATCCCATAAAAACCCACTATGTGTGCAGTACTGGTTTCTTGGTCCTCCTTCCACAGCAGTGGACCTGCTGGTTTCCATCTTCCATGACTGACCACTAGATCTTATTTTTCCTCTCAATAAAGCTTGCTTCTGCAAATTCCCCTCCTGAACGGTGTTTTGTCTTGTGTGTTTGACCTGTCATCCTATGTCTTTTCCTCTTGGACAAACTAGCAGTGAGACAGGAAGCTCTGTTCTTTTTCTACCTGGCTTTGAGGTCTATTTAGTTAGTAGATATTAAGGATAGGGAAAGCAGAGTAATTAGTATCTTAGGAAAAATCAGATAATTATAGGTGAGCACTTCCCTCCATCTCTCTTGCAAGAATGCTTCCTCTGTTGCTGCCCCCCAACTCCCCAATTCTGATACATCCCACTCCTATACAAAAATTCCTAGCTTCTGTTCACTTGATTCATTTATCATGGAGTCTGTTCTGACTACTACCTCTTCATTTTTGACTTATTGAATATAAAAATCTTTGTAGCTATAAATTCTAGTGCTTGGTTTCCCTGAATAAAAAAGCAATGGGAAAAGGAGAAGCTGGTTGAATTCTGTCTTTATTAACAAATGAAGTTTCCAAGGCCACTACATTGAGATTGGGAGCAGGGCATAGGATGAAGGGGGCTACTTGCTGCTCACACTATATACAAATGCAAGCAAGGTGGGGATGGTAGGTAGATGAGAGCAGTAGCCAGCCCCTTGCCCCCCCCATCAAGGAAGAGTATTGGAGAGGAAACGAGGGATAAGATTGGAAAGGGGAAGGAATGTTTTGGCTGGCAGCCCCCCTCCCCATTCCCTGGAGGTGAGGGGGAGATGATTAAAGTGCTTTCAGAGTGTAATGAGGAAATGGTCCCCATGGACCATTCCCCCCCCTTCCCCTGGAGTGACTGGTGACCCCCATTCTCTATGCCACACCCCAGGGTCTGGTACATTCATTGGGGGAGTCCGTTCCCCTGGCGTGCAAAAAAAGGGGTCCTAGGACTCTGCCCTAGACAGCAGCAGTAGAATGAAGGGAGGCATCCCCAAGCACTTTCCTCTTTGGTGGGGGAGAAAAAGGGGAAAAGAGGCTGGTTCCCAAATAATTTCTGGTAGGAGTCATACCTCTACCCAGAAGTAGGGGGTGGGGAGGCATACTTTTTTTTTTTAAAGAGAGAACATTTTGAGAAAGCAGGAAAGGAGAGGTCATGTGATCACAAAAAGCTTCAGGGGTCATAGGTCACGTTCCCAGCAGGCTCCATCGAATCAAACTAAAAAAAGCAAAAGCCCAGGGAGGGTAGAGAGGGAGAAGACTGAGAAGCCTGGCTTTTTGTTGTTGGGGTGGCAGGAGGTAGAGGTGGGTTATATGTCCAGTATGGATATATATACTCCACCCACCCCTACTCAGCCTAGGGTTCCCATCACCAGTTCATGATGCAGTTACGGTTCAGAGTCATGAAGTAAACTTGGCTGCTGCCTCCAGAGCGAACTGAGGCAAAGAACACCTGCAGATTATGGAAATAAAGGGAATGGATAGATTAGGGATAGTGGTGCCGTGGCAGTCTAGGAAGAACAGGGCCACCTATGGGGTGAAAGGGTCTCTTGCCTAGCAGTATGTGTGGACAGAAGAGAATTATCTGGATTTACAAAAGGGAGGAGAATGGTAGTAGCTGACAGGCATCCAGAACTGAAACTACTGAACAAGTGACCTATCCTGAGAACTCCAGTTTCCTCCCCTTAGCTGCGTTTTCCCTAGAAGCAGACTCTTAAGTCTGAGAGGGTGTTATTCTAGGTGGTCAGAGGCATTTGTGGGGGTGGCAGGTCAATGAATCTCCCACCTTGTCATTCCTCTCACACAGGAATTTGAGTCTCTGTGCCCTCTTATGCATGAAGACCCCATCCAAGTGTCCTGTTTCCACAGAGCGAATCTCAATGGCTTTCTCACCCCAGCCCATAATTTGATTGGAGCAGATGTAGGCTTCCAGGGAGGAAAAAAGATGTCAAAGACAACAGAATGGCCATTTTACAATATAAACCCTTCCATATATGGCCCCCATCCCTATTTCCCTAGGATGCTTCAGGAGCTCCTAGGAAGAGAAAATAAGGGAAGAGAGTTGAAGTTTGGACAGAGCTCTGAGATCAACTTGGAGGGTGGGATGACTTTGGGGTATGGTCTCAGAAATCTCCTCACCTACAGAGGTAGGCATTTCTCCCCACTGCAACACCACATCCTTGATGATCCGGCCATAAGTATTAACATACACACCCTCATCCTCATAGCAAAGAAGCATCTCCATGCCTTCAGCATTTGGAAGAAAGATGATGGCATGAGGGGTTATCTGGCTCTGGATCTGTTGGAGATTGAGAAGCAATTAAATCTAAACAGTAACTCTGCTTCCTCCCCAAACCCCTATACCCCTTAAAGCCTTAGCAATTTTTCCCATGAGCTCACATGTACAGGGATGTAGATATCATAGCTGTTCCCTGAGTCCACATCAACAGCATGGAAGCCAGCACTAGAGCCATAGATGACCTTGAGCCGCTGCCCCTCCTCCACCGTCAGGTCAACCAGCAGTGGCCGGTGAGGGAGGTCAGCAAAGGACTGAAGGGGACAGGGCAGTTCAGGGCGAGGAGTAGATGTGGGATGGGAAGGGGCTGGGGCTGGGAAGATGTGGAAAGGATGAAATGGGCCTGGGGCTAAGAGGGCAAGAGGGATGGGAGTGGACAGTTGAGAACAAGATTGAGGTGCTGGAGATGGGGGAATATGGGGAGTAGAAGGGAACAGTAAAAGCCCTGTAAAAGAAAAATTGGGGAGGGAGTGGGGGATTCAGAGTGAGAATATGGGATGGGGGGAACAGAAGAGATGTGGCTGGCAGGTGTTACCTTGAAAGCCATGAATTTATGGTAGGGCTTGGGAGCCCAAGCATACACCTCCACTGAATTCTTCAGGGCAATTACCAGGAACTTTATGCGTTCGTATTTCACTGAGGAAAGTGGGGTGGAGGTATTGTATGAGAAGGAAACAGGTGAATACACATCTTTATAACTGCCTTTCTAACAATCCTACAAATGTTTCTCCAGTGTTTCTGCTTCAAGCCCTCCCCAATCCTGAACTTAGAGTGAAATGCAAATCATGAGACAGTGTTCATCTCCCTACATTCCATCTCTCCCAATGGATAGTGTTTACTTCCTCTATTCCCTCCCCTATATCTTCCCATTGTTGACATGCTAACATCTGCCCTTTGCTGTCCCTCACAATGTCCAGTGAAATTTCCCTCTCACCAACTCTGTAGTGCCCACAGCCCTCCATGTCCCCTACAGTAGTCCATCCCTGTTTCTTCTCCACCTCTGGGTCATTGTGTAGGATCTTGTTCCGGAGCCAGGACAGGTAGTAAACACGAAGCTTATTCCTTTTCCCTGGTGGTACATCAAATACACACTTTTTAGCAGCCAAACTCCTTCTCCTGACCAATGTTACTGCAGTTGATATATCGATTCTACTTCCTTCCAATCCTCTTCTGATCCTCACTGCCTCCCACCCCGACCAGCTTCCACTCTCCATCCTCTTGCCAATATCAGGATTTGATGAGTGGATTTAATTCTTTTTTTTAAAATTTACATTTTATTTTTATTTAAGGCAATGGGGTTAAGAGTGATTTGCCCAAGGGCACACAGCTAGGCAATTATTAAGCATCTGAGTCCAGATTTGAATTTAGGTCCTCCTGACTCCAGGTGCTCTATCCACTTTGCCACCTAGCTGCCCCAATTTAATTCTTTTGTTAGCTCAAATCCATAGTACTTGAGATAATAAAAATTGACTCTTCTCCCAGATGTCCTGCATCCTACCTGAGATGGTGATGAGCAAGTTAAGCCCTTCCAGAACATCCATTTGCTGGAAACGTCTCCTCCCGATAAGCCCATACACTTTCCCCTGCCCACTTCGATCCAGCAACATCAAACCATTTTCTGTGCCTACAAGCAGGTTGACACCTGAAAATGCAAAGTCCCATATTACCCTGTGAGAGGGGAAATGGGATCTTTCCTCTACCTCAATTTCTAATTTAGAACCAATACCCCAGGAATCACACTCTCTTCCTTCTGGCAGACCTAATTAAAGAGGCAAAACCATCATTATTTGAGACTCATTTCTCTACTCCACTAATAATATGGAATTCACTCTACCCAACCCTGCCAGGGATATACAGATTTCCCCAGCTTAGGTTTAGCATCTTCCCTTCTCCCAGCTATACTTACCCCACAGGGCAGCACAGAGGATCTCTGAATTAAATCGTTTCTTATACTTTCGAATTTCAGGAGTGTCACTGTGGGGCCGAGTGTTAGTAGGGTTCACATTGACCACAGAGCCTTTTCGAACCTCATATTGCAACTGTTCCAGTCGTCCACCCTCTCTACCCACTAGGGCTGCAGGGAGAGAAGAAGTCGGTAAGGACCATAGATTTAAATAGACCTGAAAGGAATCTTGGAATTTAGCAGTAAAACTTCTAATTTAACAGATAAGGGGAAAAAAAAAGGACAACTGCTTTTTCCATTGTATAATAAGGCATCACTAAAGAGCTGTTCTGAACCCCATCACTTGTCCTAGACTGGAACAGCCTTCTCCCGACACTGACAAAAATGCTTCAGGATGAATGATGACTGGGATAAGAAAAATGGGTCCCTTGTCTGTTTTATTGGTCTCACAGTCTCTTAGAATAAATAGTGTCTATGCCTTCCCAATTTCTCAGGGTAGTTTCTCCCCAAGTCAGTTAGGTGGCACAGTAGACAGTATGCCAAGCCTAGAGTCAGGAAGACTCACCTTCCTGAGTTCAAATCTGACCTCAGACACATATTAGCTTTGTGATTCTCGAAAAGTCACTTTGTCTCAGTTTTGTCATCTGTCAAATGAACTGGAGAAGGAAATGGCAAACCACTCTAGCATCTTTGCCAAGAAGACCCCAAATAGTTCATTAGAGTTGGACACAACTAAAAATGACTGAGAAACAACAGTAGCAGAGTTTCTCCTCAGGGAGGCTGATGATGATGATGATGATGATGTTCCTGTTATCCTCACCTGTAATAGGGATAGTATCCCCACTGCCTCCTGGCTGGTAAATACCTAGATCCACAAACATAGTGAAGGAGCTCTTGCCAGGGGCTTTCACCAGGCCACGAGATTGGTACTGTAGAGACAGGATGGTGTGGGCAGTTAGACAAGCAGGAATTTCATTTCTATAGACTTCTGCTCAGGATTTCTACCAGGTCATTCTATATCCCTTTCCAAATGCCTCTTCTTTCCTAGATTTGGATTTCTCAGATTTACTTTCCTGTTCCAGATTTCTCTCACCCCTTTCTACATTTGATCCAAAATATTCTTTTTCTCTTCTTGGCCCCTACACAATCCCCCTTCCCATTCCACATACATCATTGCTTCCATCTTTAGCTGGGGAGCCCTGGCCTTTGCCACTCTCAGTAGGTGAATGGCTGGGCTGGACCACATCAGGCAGGTTAGTGTAACCATTGCTGTCATTATGTAGCAGTCCTCGCTCCTCCTCAGGAGTCTGCAGGAAGAAGAAGGGTCAATGCAAGCTTGGCCAGGTCTTACTGTCTCAAGTTTGCAAGTTTGGGTAATTGCTGGGTAGGAGAACTCACCCGTTGGACCACCATGGTTCCTCCTCCATAAGGAGTCTGGGCCCCAGACAATTCTTCAACATCATGGACAACCATGGTGCTGATGCTATCTGTGTCTCCATCACTGTTGGATAAAAGAGGGGAAGTCAAGGATATTTGTTCTAGTCCTATTCTTTTTTTGAAAGCAGCATTTTGTATTTAAAATTCCAGCAGGGCAGCTACAAATACTATGAATGATGTAATGATTTCTATTAATATTATTAATTTCCATATTATATCCATATGGCTCTCTCAAAAACTCCAAATATGACTCTACCCCAACGTCTACAGCAGCAATCATATAAAGTATAAGCTCAACATCTCCACCTGGAGGTAGAAGCACTAATAGTTTAGTATTTATCTCACATTAAATTTTGCTCCTTTTCATATCCCTCTTTTCTATTTCTGTTGTTGGTCACAGTCATTTAAACTACTAACCTCATTGTTATCTTTAACAATTTCCTTTTCCTTACCCACACAATCAGTTTAAAAATGCCATTAATTTTATCTTTGAAATATTTCTCACAAAATAATCAAAACATGCAGTGAAATTATGATGACTAAGCCTGATCCCAAAAGACAGACAGGAGAATATATCCTTTCTTCTTTGCTGGAAAGCTATATATAATATTGGACTTGGCTAATAGGCTGGTTGTTTTTGCTGAACTATTTTTTAAGTATTTTTTATTTTTTGTTTTAAGGCATGATGTTCTGAGGAGAGGGAAAGACTAAAAAAATGTGGCTGACGTAAAAACAAAAGAGGTCAAAATAACTTTAAGTTTCACATTTTTTTCCTTTCCAATCCTACCTTTGTTCAGGCTGTATACCTATTCGATATTATTGCTTTCTTATTTTTGTTTCCTTCTCTAGCTCAGTTATTTTTCTAACTCATTTCTCTGATCATGGCACTTTTCTGTTCAAAACTGTCTTGCACTGCCTAATTAATAAAGTATAAACTCCTACTTCTAGTTTTTTAAGTCCATTGTATAATATGAATCTAATCTATCTTTCAGTCTTATCTTACTCCTCAGATTCCTACATTCTACCATCTTCATAGCTTAGTCTCTGTATGATCCTCTATACTTAGAATGGGATTCCTTTCCATCTCTCTTTTATCTTTGTGGAAATAAGTCTTCCTCTTCCTTTCTTCCAGATATTACCTGTCTTCTTGTCAAGGTTAATCTCTTTTCAAGAGTGCTCTAGGGGCAGCTAGGTGGCGCAGTGCATAAAGTACCGGCCCTGGAGTCAGGAGTACCTGGGTTCAAATCCGGACTCAGACACTTAATAATTACCTAGCTGTGTGGCCTTGGGCAAGCCACTTAACCCCATTTGCCTTGCAAAAAAAACCCTAAAAAAAAAAAGTGCTCTATTCCATCCCTTCTCCAGAAAACTGAATCCTTTAGTCATCTCTCTTATCCCTAACTAATGGTACCCTCCCTACTGCCTCTCCATCCTTAAAAACTTTTACTAGAACCTACCATCCCCTCAAGATACCACCCTATGTCTGCCCTCCCTTTCTCAAACTTCTAGAACAGTCTATATTTGATACCTCTGCTTACATTTCTCTCACTTAGCAATCTCAATAGAAATTGTTATCTCCAAGTTAAATTACCAAATTCAGTGATCTTTCAATTTCCATTCTTCTTAATCTGTTTCATCTGGTAATATTGACCACCAAGATATTCTCTCTTCTATAAGTTTCCATGACAATATTGTTTAGTTTGAGGATTCCTTATTAAACTCCTTTGCAGACTTATCAGCATCCCTTAACTATGGATATTCCTCAAGGCTCTGTCCTAGGCCCTCTATTTTTCTTTCTACATTCTTTCTCACAGTAACTGTGTCAGCTCCCATGGTTTAATCCCAAATCTTTAAGCATGAGATACAGACCTACATCACCAAATGTGAAACTGGAGGTTCCAGAAATAGCTTAAACTCAACATATCACAAAATGAATTCGCATTCTTTCCTAAACACTCCTACTTCCCCATTTCTGTAGATAATACCACCATCTTTTTAGTCTCCCAGGTTCATAACTCAGTATTCTCTCAGACTCCTCTCTCCTACAAATCCAAACAATTGCCAAACCTTGCTGTTTCTATTTACACATTTCTTTCATCTTCTTCCTCTTCACTTACTGAGCTACCACCTTAGTTCAGACCTTGTATCATTTCTCAACTAGATTATTTTAACAGCCTCTTAATTCACTTTCCTCCCTCAAGTCTCATCTCTCTAGTCCATCCTTCAACTACTGCCAAAGTATAATTTTACTTAACTGCAGGTCTGATCATGTGACTACCCTGCTTCCTCTTTTGTCTGTATTATAAAACATAATCCCCTTTTTAGCTTTTTTTTTTAGGTTTTTGCAAGGTAAATGGGGTTAAGTGGCTTGCCCAAGGCCACACAGCTAGGTAATTATTAAGTGTCTGAGACAGGATTTGAACCTAGGTACTCCTGACTCCACAAGGCCGGTGCTTTATCCACTACACCACCTAGTTGCCCCCTATTTAGCTTTTAAAGCTCTTCACAACCTGGCCTTAACCTATCTTTCCAGCTTCCTTGGACATTATCCCCTCTTCTGTATTCTGGGACTCTGGGATTCAGTCAAACTAGCCTTCTCTCTGTTGCACACATGCCACTTTATCTCCTAGTTTGGTGCCTTTGTACTGGCAGGCCTCACAATTAAAATGCTCTCCCTGTTTACTCCTGCCTTATAAAGTCTTCCTTTTTGTTTATGCTTAAGTTTAAGATCCTGCTCCATGGCATGCTCCTTTGAGAACCCTTCTCAGAACCACTCTTTCCCCACCATTTAGCATGAAAGTGACCCTTCCCTCCTTAGCTTTTTTTAAATTTTTTTCAGGTTTTTGCAAGGCAAATGGGGTTAAGTGGCTTGCCCAAGGCTACACAGCTAGGTAATTATTAAGTGTCTGAGACCAGATTTGAACCCAGGTACTCCTGACTCCAAGGCTGGTACTTTATCCACTGTGCCACCTAGCTGCCCCCCCCTTAGGTTTTTAACAGCATTTTGAACTATCCTTTGTCCTTAGCTTATCCTAGTTATTTGGGGTACATATTTTCCTGATCCACAACATACACAATTATATTGTAAGTTCCTTGAAAGTATGACCTGTGTCATATCTATTTGTATATTCCTACTACAAAATTTAGCACATTACATAAAATAAGCACTAATAAAAAAAAGACATCCACAAATAATTACAATTCAAGGCAATGTGTGATAAAGACCATATAAAGGGACAAAAGTCAAAGAAAGTAATTAACTGATTTCCAAGGCAGGGGTCACCACTCCTATGAAATGGGGGAAATCATCCCTTTTCCAAAACTGTGTTTCTTTTACCCTTGTTCTCCTCCTAACTCAGCTATTTTAAATTTCTTTCCCATTTCTTCCATAATTATTTCTGATTCTATGTGGTTGCCCTCTACAGACAGACACCCCCCTCCTGTACCGAATTCCAGGAGTATCTCTGCTCTCTTCAGAGTGGTCACCATCTCCTTCCTCTTCTTCATCATCATCACTGCTCTCCATCTCCTCACTAGATGAGGAGTAGTCCATGGCTTTCTTGGGAGGTCGGGGGGCCTCATCTGCCATTCGCTCCTTTAGTAGCACGAAATCCTTAGTTGAAGAAAAGAGGAGGAGGCTGGGCAGGGGCTGCTAATCCCCAAGATTAGAAGGGAACTAAAGGTAGGAAAAAGGATTGGATCAACCCTGTCCACAATCATCTCTTGCACTAACCTCGCCAATAGCTCGCTTATAGCTCTGAGGGGAATCACAGAGGAAGAGAAGAAGCCAAAAGAAGCAGGAGAAAGATTAAAAGAGGTTAGTAATGTAAAAAATCCCCTCTGACTACCACTCCCAGTTCTGTTGCCCCCAATTCAATCCTATAGGTTCCTGTCCCCAGAGTTACCAGCTCCCAAAAGGAGTTCAGCTGATTACATGGCATACTCCTCAAGTCCTGAGATGGGGGGAACAACACCTGTTAATGAGATTACTCACTGCAGGCCGGCCAGGCCTAGAGCGATGGTCATCAGGTCTAACTTTGTTTCCTGGGGACAGGATGGGAGAGTTGTCCAGCTTGGAGGATGCTGGAGATGGGGTGGGGAGGAAGGGGAAAATAATGATAGGAATAGGAATGATTACTATTTCATTATTCCATTCTGACTCTCAATCATCCCAACCCCTGCTAATGCAGAAACAGGCTCAAGTACGTTTATCACAGTCCTTCTCAGTTCCATAGAGGGTAACATTCCCCACAGCTATATATTTGCCTTAGCTTAGAAAACTACTTTAGGGCAGGGCCCAGATCTTTGCTCCATGTCTTACACATGTCTAGCTCTAGCTCAACAACCAGAGAGAAGATTAATTCTAATTCCCTTGATTGTCATCTTGCGAGCTGTACTTGATTCCCGTGATGAGCCCCCAAACGCCCTTCTCCCCCCCCCCCCCCATCAAGGGGCCTCACCTCCTACTCGGTTGCGTTCTAGTGAGCCAGCCTGTGGTAGATGGCCATGGGACTGGAGGAGGCTGTCTCCACGCTCCCAACCTGGCTCACTCCTTCGAAGGTCTGGGTTACTGTGGCAGATGTAGCGGTCAGGAGAGGAGGGAGGGAGTCAATCTTCCCTTAACCTCCAGTGTAGAATTTGCATACCGAGGTGCTCATTACCATGGAGGGAGAGATGAGGAGGGGACAACTCTATTACCTATTGGTGTTGGGTGGGCTGGGGGGCTGAGCAGGGGGCCCTGGAAGGCCAGGGGTCACCCACTCTGCCTGAGTTTGCAGGTAGGTTTGCCAGGCAGAGTTGCTGCGAGGTCTGTGAAGGGAGCACAGGAGTGGCTGGGGGTGGGGGGAAAGTTTGTATGGTTAATCTAGGGCTCCTCCACCCCCATATGAGAGATAGCATATCCTCTATATCCTATCACCTAATAGCCTGGTCATTACCTGGCACAGACAGGTTGTGCTGGTCGGGAACTTCCAGCTCCACTGGTGTTAAGGGCAACGGCAATGGATGAGGTCCTCTGGGGCACCTGGAGAATGGTCAGAAATCCAGAGGCAGCAAAGGAAAAGAAGGGGGGGGATGCTGAGCTGAATGAATCTCTCTCTCTGTGTGCGTATATATATATGTGTGTGTGTGTTTTATATTTCTATCATTCCTTAGGACCTCTCTTCCACCTTCCATTTTTCTTATTTTTTTCCTTTCCTGTACTCTTCATTGCTCTTTTCCAATCACTCCCCTCCTTTTTATCTTCTTTCCATTCTTTTATGCCTTTCCCTGGGAAAGAGTATTAGATGAGCTTTAACTTACCTTAGGAGGGGCCTCACTATCTGTTCGATTCCAAGGAGGGGGAGCTGGTGTGGGGCCAGGACCCTCAGAAGTAGGGTCTGAGTTCTGTCGAATGATGGCTCCACGAGAGGTGGGAGTAGCAGTGGGTGGGGGGATGGTGGGGTCAGGATCATGAGCAGCAGGAAAGGCAGCTAAGTTTCTGGTAGGCTGATCTTGTAGGGATTGAGAACGGGGCACAGGTGCTGCATATGGCTTCAGTGGGACCCGATGTGCAACAAGGCTCTGCAGAAAAAGAATGGGTGATGAGAGGAAAAAACCTTTGTGGTTTATCTACACTCTTCACTCAGCTAAAAAAGAAGGAATAGAGAGCCTGGGGGAGGAGTTCTAGCTTCTATCTAGTGTGTCTTTCCCCTTCCTCCTCCTTTACCCTCTAAATTACCATTCAGATAACTTAGGGCTCTTGGTATTTATTATGTGTGAGAAAATGACAAAAAGACAGAAAAAGAAGCACACATCTGTAAGTGTGTTTTTATGTATATCTTTAGGTATATCTGAATGTCTCCTTATGTACTTATCTGCATCTAACAGTATCTGTAAAAACACACAGAAGCTATATATTGTGTATGTGTGTGTGTCTTTGTAGGGGAAGGTAAAGACTTACCTTGTGTGGTCCTTCCTGGGGCTCCACAGGTCTTTGCATGGGTGGGGTTGGGGAAAGGGACCCAGAAGGCCCAACAGGGGCTTGTGGGGGACTGGGATCTGGTCCTGTGCTGTTTGGCTTAGATTTGGCCAGGGGTGAGTTTTGTTGTTTGTTCATTCTTGTCCTCTCCTCTACCTGTGAAGAGATGGGTAGAGGCAGGTGTCAGAATAAAATCTCTGTTTCTTACTTTCCCCTTTTCTCTCTATAGTTATACAACCTCAGCCTTCTTTCTCCTCATCTCCCACCCCCCATCCCTATAATTATCCCTTTTCTTTAGTTCCTGGCTTCTTTCCACAATTCCCTCAGTCCTTTCATCAGACTCCAAGGATGCTTGGTCTTTGGGAACAGAGGATGAGAATTTATGGGTGATTCCTTGAGGGTGAGAGTATGAGTTTAGGAGAATACCTCTCGGGCCCATGCTGGCTTGTCAGCAGGGTTAGCACCCCGGCTATAGTGGTAAAGGGGTTTTTTGTCTCCTGGTGCAGGTGGCTGTTGCTGCTTCTGGAGTTGTTGCTGCTGCAGGGACTTGAGATAGGCATGTTCCTGCTGCAGCTGTCTCTGAAGCCTCTCTGACTGTCGCTGTTCCTCTAGCTGCTTTCGCTTGTATTCCTGGTACCATGGTGGGGGAAGGAAAAAGGAGATTCAGCACTGAAGTCATGGATTAGGGATGATACTCTTTTGAAGTTGGAGAAAATATAGACTCTTTTCTTTCTAAATGCCTAGAGAGGTTTTTTACCCCTGCAATCTCACTGGAACCTTTTCCCTGTCTACATCTCCTATTCTAAGCAAAGAAGCCCTGAAGTCCACCCTACCACCCTTCCCAAAAGGACATAAGGTAGTGGATGAAGGAACCCATTACCAGCAGCAGGGCCTGTTCCTGGAGCAGCTGTTGCTGAAGGATCTCAAGCTGTCGCTGCTCCTCCTCCAATTTATGTCGGATATACTCCTGGGTGGGGGAGGTGATGGGGAGGGGGGCAGGGAAACAAGAGCAGGGGAGAAAAGAGAAGGGAACAAGAGGACAGGAGGTGGAGGGACAAGAAAGGAGAAAAAGAATATAGAAGAGAGAGGATATGTGTATGGAGGATGGGGAAATAGGATAGTAAAGTAAAGGCAATGTTATGGAGATGACAAGAAAATAGGATTAGGGAATGAGAAGAAGGCAACCAGGCAGAAAGGATCAGAATGAATGGGCCAGGAAGAGACAGGTAATTCAGGAAAAAGAAACAGAGGGAAAAAAACGAGGGAGTCAGGGTAAGGGGGTGGTGGGGTGGTAGGAGAGAACACACACAGAAAGAAAGAGATAGTGAAGCTAGAAAAAAGACAGAAGAACCTGGGCGGTGGGGGGGGGGGGGGGGGAACAGGAGAGGTATGGGGAGCAGGGGAAGTGGACAGCAGAAGCCAGAGAGGGGATGTGCATAGATGTATATGTAGGGAGACTGTACCTGTTCTCGCTCAGCCTGGCGGCGTTCTTCCTCCCTTCGAAGGACTTGCATGTCCTCTAATCGCTGCTGCTCCTTCTTCTCCTGCAGTTTTCGCTGCTCCCGATCTCGACGTTGTTGCTGTAGGGGTTATGGAGGAGAGGAAGAGATCAACCAAGACTAAAGGAGTCAAGATATTTCTCGTATCAATTTAGGTTAAGTCAAATAGTGGGAAGAACCTTAATTCTTTTCTTCAAGGAACTGTCCAAAAGTATTGGAGACTAATTCTGAATATCAGTGATGGACAGATTTAGATTCACTTTTACAGAATTAATCCACACAATGAATGATTCAGAGTGCTAAGATAGAGAGTATGTGAGCAATAATTTTCATTTTTTTTGGGAGGGGGTTGTGAAGATATTGCTTATTCTTCTGGAGGAAGGGGAAAAATTTTAGTATTAAGTTTTGTATCCTGATGACAGGCAGTACTCAAAAGTACCCCTAATCAGGACACCTATAAAGACCACGTGGAACAGGCTACTAGGATCTAAGATTAGGGAAAGCCTTCTCAGAAAAGGTTCTTTAAAAATACCCGGCACAAAAAAAAGATGGAAAAATGACAATAAAGCCTTGCTAATCTGTTCCAGACTCATTAATATCCGATAACTAAGGCTCAATTCTGTAATCTTTTGATCTCTAAAAAGAAAGTTTGTTAAGAAAATTAGTAGTATTAGCCTGGGTGGACTTAAAAGAACTTTCAAAAGGCTGGTGTAAAAGATAAGAAAAACTAGAATGAAGTCACTTCTACTACTTCTTACTCCTGCAGTCTCACTGGAACCTTTTCCCTATCATCTTAAGGAATCCCTTAAGTATTCTATGATTCCATATTTGTAAAATGAGAGAACTAAATTAGATGATCACTAAGGTTTCTTTTAGTCTTCAATTCTGATGGTCCTATTTAAGCCTATTTATCTAGAAATAATTAATGTGAAAATTACAAATGATGCTCATCAATTCTTTAAAAAGCACTAGATAATTTTTAGCCATCAATTTGAAGTTCGCATATAAAATAAAAATGTATTTCTTAAACACTAAACTTCTCACTAACTCAGACTTGCCTTTCCCCCAAATTAGTCCAAATTAATTTATGAACCAGACTATATGTGAAAAATCCAAACTAACACATTAAGACAATAAAAGTATTAAGGCAGGGCTTCATTATAGAAACAATTCCTCCAGAAATCTGGATTCAAGTCCCTGTCACTTAGGTGGTTATGCCCCAGTTTTCTCATCTGTCAAAAAGGGACACTAGTCCTTACATTTCCTATCCCATAGGGTTAGAGGAAAGTACTTTTAACACTTTGTGTGCTATGTAAATATAACTGTTATTCTCTAACTTCAGGGGTGGTTCTGCTTTAGTTCATTAGCAGCACATCCCAACAGAATAACTTTCTGGTCTTCTCAGGGAATATGATTCTTGTTCATGTTCTTCCATAAATCTTCCACAAAAGATCTCCATACAGGAGGCATCTCTAGATCTTACTGACACTTTACTGGTATAGAACTCTGGTTGTCCATCTGTTTTGCTTCATTCCCATCACATGATCCATATATATAACTAGCCTAATTCCTTTTATCATCACATATTTTTCTTGATATTATCTTTTATGATATAGAATTATTTCTAATATTATGGTGGTGATAATTAAAGTACTATTAAGTGTTTGTTTATAAATCACTAATCGCTTGATAAGACAACTGACTTGGATGGTAAGGAAGGAGAAAAGGAGACATTAAGATATTAAAATAGAAGAAAATTATGGAATGACAACTAGTGATACTGTTAAACAATGATAAAAAGAAGTCAATTTAAAAAAAAGAAGTAAGGTATATTTATAAGATGGTCTATAAGACTCAGAATGCAAGACATGCAGCAATGAAGTTATTGGGGACAATGAGAGGGGGATGAAACTAGGTATCTGCCAATTTTTTTTTGTTAATGGAGAACAGTGAAAAAGAGAATCTTAAAAGAAATGATTGTAACCTGAGGTCTCTACCTTTGCCATGGTATAGACCCTCTGCTTACAATAGGAATGGGATCTAGATTTCAAGTTCCCTGGAACAATTTCAGAGACTGAGATCCAAAAGAAAAAATGCCCTTCCCTATAACTCAAGGAAAAATAAGTTGGAACATTGATAATTGATAATGAAGGAGATTTAAGATGAACTGTGGAGTAGGATTTGGACTAAGTGGAGTACAAAGAGCCCAACCCAAACGAGTTCTACTGATTCTTCCCAGAGTATGCCACCTCCCAGACTTGGTGCCAACCTCCTCCACGCGACGTCTTTCTTCCTTTTGCTCCTCAATCCGCTGTTGCCTTTGATGGAGAAGGTGCTTGATGTGAGCTTCTGGGTCACGCTGTAGCTGTTGCTGTTGCTGCTGCTGCTGCTGCTTCAAGGCCTCTGAGTTGCTCTTGTTTTCCTGCTGAAGACGGAGGAATTCTCGTCGGAGCGTTGATTCACCAGGCACATTCATGATTGAGCTAAGGAGAAAGGAAACGTGAAACTAGACATACACACACACTCCCCCCCCCATTACATGTCCCTCTACTCTTGATTCCTCCTAATTTAACAGCCTAATTTACCTTTGACTCCATTCTACTTAGCTAAATCTCTGGTCTTTATACTCGTTTACCTTTGAAACTTTGTACAAATATAAATGTATTAGAAAGAGCAATGGACTTGGAAACAAAAGAATCATAAAATGGGTTTAAATCCAAGTCTTGGAGATAACTGGCTTTTTGAGATACTGTTCCTTCTTCCTGTCTTAACTTGCTTCTCTCCTAAACTGCAAAATCAAATAATTCTCCTTCCAGGAAACTTTACTTGATAATTCTTTCTCATAATTCACTCCACATTTTCTCAGCATGTATGGATTTGCTTACACATCTCCCTTATACTTCTAAGATTAGGAGTTCCCCCTTGGATTACAAAACTACTCCCATTAGCCTAAGCAACAGCTCCTTCCCATTCGCCAAGTTTACCTTGGTTCTCCTTCTTCTCCATGGCTGTCATCTTCCTCTTCACTGCCACTGTACTCATATTCTGTCTCCTCTGCAAGGGAGAAACCCTTAATTGCCTCATGAAGTTCCCCTCACACTAACCTAGGAAGACCTGATAAGATGAAGATAAATCTTGGGCTAGATCTGAAGGAGACCACCACTCTAAACTTTCCACTTGGCTACCTACCCTCTTCCAACTAGAGGTCTCAAAATTGGGACTCTGGCAAAAACCTAGGTTATTATGGGAATATGTAGGAGCTCAGTCAATGGTTAGTTTAGATTAAGTGTTAATAATCTTGTAAGAGCAAAGGGGTCTCTAGAATTCAAAGTTCATGATTAGGTATTCCTTAGAGTAGGAGGGACAAAGGAGTGTAAGGAGAGAAAGCTTAGGGCTGGTCACAGTAAGGAACAAAATAATTGGACACTGAAATCCCCACCCTTCAACCCTCATTTCCCCTACTGACCCTTCTCGCCCCTTTTCTTTCGAGAACGGTCAATGTGGTCCTTAAGCTGAATTCGGACCTGTCGCTCTGTGGGCTGGTCCCGGATGAAAGGGAATTTGAGAAGTTGCTCAGTGGGTGGGCGGCTCAGGTATGTTTTTATGAGACATGTATCAATGAAGTCAATGAATTTCTTAGACCTGTAAGTGTTTAAAGAGACACATTGGGAAGGAAAGAATTCTGGACCTCATCTTGGAACAATATCCTCAGGAATTTAAACACACTTTAACAAATTGCATAATGTTTATTACTAATACTATTTTATTAATTTAGTGCTTTAAGATTTTCAAAGTATTTATGTTATTCCTTTCTTCACAGCAATACCCAGTTATGGAACCCACTCTGCTGTTCACACTCTAGGGTTTGCTCAACTCTTTACAAAGCTGGAAAAGGAGGTTCTGTTCTATTTTCAGACACCACCCCCTGCTGAATCCCCATTTCCTAAAGGCACCTACCATTTCTTAGACTTCAGCTTCGGCGGGGGGTTTCGAGGGATGAGAAAGAGGGCACGCATGGGGTGCATGTCACACAGAGCTAGGAAGATGAGAAGGACCATGAGTCCTTACACATCTCCCCTTCTATTCCTGTTCTGATAATTTAATAATCTCTTCCCAATATGCCTATCTTTGAATTCAGTTGGGTTATCCTCCCTTGGGTCCCTCCCACCTTAAAACTTGCCTCCTCCCTTCCCCATTACTCACGGGGGGCTCCCTCTGCCATCTCAATAGCTGTGATTCCTAGAGACCATATATCACTCTGCAAGAGAAAGGCCAGAGTTATGAGGGCTCCTATTCTGTGAAACCCCCCCTCCCTTGACCCACATATTTTTATTTCCACACATATATTTATTTCCAGGGCCCTTCTTTTTGATCTCATTACTATTCTTTCCTTTGTCTGTTCTCTTGTCCAAACTATACCCTCTTTCCTTTCTCCTCTCTGTCCAGTCCTATTCAATTCCTCCAATCTCTACCTACTTCCATATTTTTTCTTCTGAATTCCAGTCCTATTATTCTCACCTCCCTGCCATCACCCCAGCCTTTCAATTTATTTTTTTTCTAAGGTCTCAAGTTAGTACCCTGTAGTCATAGGTGGCATCAGGATTCTCATCACAGGCGATAACCTCTGGGGCCATCCAATAAGGGGTACCAATGAATGTATTCCGCCTGCCCACCGTTCTATCCAGCTGGGCACTCACTCCAAAGTCCACTAGGAAGATATAAGGAGAGGGGGGTAAGGAAGGAATGAGAAAGGAACCAGAAGGGAAGAATCTCCCCCACTTCATTCCACTGTATAACTAATACAACATCCTATGTGCCTGTACCCTTAAGTACTGTTCCTTACATATTATCTACTTTCTAAGAAGAAGCCCTGGGATATCTAGGAAAATAAAGGGGAGGGGACATGAAGCAGCTTTGGCTGAAAGGAGTATTCATTATGTACAACTTTTCAAATGGAGAGCAGACAATAGAGTAAAGGTGTGAAGAAGAGAAAAGGGTAGTGGGCCTGAGCTTCTAATGGACATTGGGGATTTGCCTAAGAACAGAGGAGGAAGAAGACTTTATGATTCTTCTTCAAACAGGAAAGGGGAAAGACACCTACCATCTATCCCAGAAGGAATTTCCATACCTAGCTTAACTTCTGCATTCTCTGTCAGCAGCACATTTTGGCCTTTGATATCTCGATGGATTACTTTATGGGCATGGAGGTGGGCCAGCCCCTAGAAAGGGTAGAGGTGGAAAAGGTGAGCTTCTGGTGCTGGTGAGGGTCAAAAAAAGAAAGGAACTGTAGTAGCAAAAGTAAACATCTAAAAGATTAGCTTGGGCAGAACTGACTGGAAAGAATGGGTACTCTATATTTTACAGAATGACAATTAAGCTAAACTTGTTGTAAATATTGGGGGGGGAGGTTTAGAGAGGAAATATATTATCATGTCTGTAGGTATGGCTGAATGGGATGACTCCTAGGGTAGCGGTCTCTCTCTTACCAGAGCAGGAATTTATTCTAGAACCCTGCCCATAGAGGTTCTCAGAGCAAGGGAAAGATAGCCTGGGATTGTAGAAAGATTTTTGTGGGGGAAAGAGGATAGGGGAGGGTTTGTCTCTCACCCTGAGGATCTCTCTGCAAATGTAGGCGATACAATCTTCCTTCAGAGCATTTCCTTTAGTGTTCTTCACCAGATCTGTCACAGAACCAGCACCACAGAACTCCATGACCAGCTACAGACCCAGGAGGGAGCAAACAAAGATTGAGTCATCAGTCTGGTAGATCCTCTCCCTTAACAGTTAAGGAAGGACAAGGCTCAATTAATCACTCTAGATCCTAGTCAGATCTCGGGGTAAGAAGATGACCTGGGCTGGAGACCATCATTAGATAGTATGAAAACTAATGAATAGTTTTTTAGAATTAGGAAAAAAAGGACTATAGGATAGGGAAAGGAAGTGAGTCTACAGTGACTCATTAAAATAACAAATGGATGGGGAATGACCATGGCCCTTTCTCTCCAAAGTCAATTTATAACTCATAAAGTTCCAGTTAATTAGTGCTTATTAAATTCCAATTAATGTAACTACTATATACTTAAACATATATTTATATTATATAATATAAACATTTATTTTAAGTACAAAATACACTATACTTAAATATGTATATTTATTATGACAAGATGTAGATCTTGACATGCCAATGTTCTGTTCAAAAATGTTCAGTGGACCTTTAATACAATTTATTTGGTAGCAATGTCCAATAGGAACCACCTGACCTTTCTATGTCACATACTACTTCCATCTTTTGCACTATATTTCAGCCAAAAGGGATTACTAGCTCTCCCCCAAAGACACTATACTGTCCTGCTTCAGGGTTTTTGTTCATGTTATTCCATATGCTTCGAGTGGAAACCATGGTGGATATGGAATCCTAAGACTTGAATTCAAATCTTGACTGTATGATTTGCCTCTCTGTGATCTAAGCAAGTCACACAGCTCTCTGGGCCTTGGTTTTCTTATAAATTAAAAGCTTCCAACCAGGTGACCTAGAAGGCTACTTCTAGCTGTCTTGTTTCCTTCCCCACTCCTGAATCCTTACCCATTCTTTAAAGTTAGATGTAAAATTGACTCTTCAAGGCAGCCTTTCCCCAGGCACATGAACCAGGATCAACCTACCTGGCATAAACTACAAAATACAAGGATTGATGAATGTGCTTTTTCTCTCCCAGTCACCAAGAATGGGACTCTTGTGTGCAGTAGGTGACTAACAGACATCTGTGGAACTGAATTAAGAATAATGCAAAGTAAAAAAGCCCTTAACCTCAAATTAATGAGCTCAAAGTGACCTTAGAGAGTCAGTTCTTTACTTTAGAAGTGAAGAAATTGAAGCTCCAGGAAAGGAAAGTGTCTGAAATCACCTTCTGGGAATCAGCAGAATTGAGAATGGAGCTCAAGTAGGTGTACTCAGTCTTTAAGAGCTTATAACAGCTAAAAAGACACAGAACACATGGATTTACAATAAACAAATACTAAAACAATATAGTTCATGTAATTTTAAATATAATTTCAGGATGTGCCACAGACCAAATATACTATCTGATTTTAGAGAAGGGGAAAAAACCATTTGGGCTGAGTAATGGGGAGAAAAGCATAGATTCCAGATTCGTTACTTATCTTGATACAGAAAAAGCATGTTTAGAAGGGTGGTATGTGATGACTTTAGCTTGGAGGTTTGGCTTACCCAGAGCTGGTCATCATTTCCAGGGGGACTTTTTTTGACAAAGGCTCCATAGTATGTTGCAATGTTGCGGTGGTGGGAATATTTTTTCAGCATATTGATTTCTTGCTTGATTTCTTCTTCCTCATCCTAATTGAGGTAAAGGAAGGTAAGTCCTAGGGTTTTCTCCAATTTCCATTTCCACCCAATATTCCCTGACCTCTTTACCTCTGTGACATCCATGACCTTGATGGCAGCCAGCTGCCCTGTCTTTACATGTCGACCCTGGGAGACAGAAACATTAGTTATCTAGGCATTACTTAGAGGCTAGAGCACAATATAATAGAGCCAAGATAATGCAGCTGATTTCCATATGGATCATTTAATTTTGAAAGAGAAGGTATTATCATTTAATATTGGTTAGAATCTTACTACATGCTGTTGATTATAAATGGGACAAGAAAGGGTAGATGTGAGGCTCATTCCTTCAACTCCAGGAAAAAGAAATATGAGGAAGTCTGCCTTTTGGAATAATATAATATATGAATAGAAGAAAAAATAAGACCCTTATGCTCAAGATGTTGGAAGCTGATTGGGATAATATGGCAAGAAGGTAAAGGGCATCCTACCTCATCCTCTTCTGTGCTGCCCAAATGCTCTCTACCCCACTGAAGTAAGATCATGTATAAGGCTTTGACTTCTTTCCTGTATCCCTCTTTCTACCCTAATTTGTGGGATATATTTCCAAGCTTTTGTTATTGGAATAGAGAGAAGAACAAAAGACAGAGCTGGAAAGGCTTTAGAAATGGCAAAAGGGATATAGGTAAAGATACCAAGGAAAGATACTTCCACCTTTATAGACTGGGCCCCACCATCCTTCCTGCTCCCCTTGCCTTGCCACCAGTCAAGCGTTCTGAAGTAAACCTTCCAAAGCTCTTACAGGGGAAACTCAGTGTCTGAAGCTTCCTAAAGAGGAAAGCAGAGGAAGACAGCTCCCACAGGCATAGACACAAGGATTGCCAGTCCCCAGGTTATTTTTACTCTCAACAATGATTTAAGACTCTAGTACACAGTAGCAGGGAGAATATAAAAATTTTATTTCTATAGCAACCACAAAGAACTTTTAAGAAGGGGTATGTGCACACCTTTCTAAAGCAACAAAGAGAATATGATATATGTGTATAGGGACAAGGTATAGGAGAATGTATGTGGACCCAAGGTGATCTACAAACACGCACTCAGAACTTCCGTCTCCATATGACAACACAATCATTATAAGCACAATTGGTGGCACCCCCAGTTTTATAAATATGAAAACTAAAACAGGTTAAGTGATTTTCTTCTAGGTGATACAACTAGTAAACAACAGTCAAAACTCAAAGTCAGTTTTTCTAAGAACCACAGTGCTTTCTACTATACCATGTTATTCCCTCATCAAAATGATGAGTTATCTTTTTCCAGTAGGGAAGCAGGATGTTTGAATCCAGTTATTTTTCATAGTGAAAAAATGTGTTTACAGTGAACCATCTATTCTCACTGGTCCCTTTTGTATCCATTATTAAATGAATGGGGGGAGACATCAATCTATAAAAACACCGCTTCTGTGGGAAGAATTAAAGTAACATATAGAGAATCAAACCTTTAACAAACCCTGAATGCTCTGTCATTGTCATACACACACACACACACACAGACACCACACACCCCACACTTCCTAACACAATAATCTTTTCCTTTCTGGATCTTAGTTTTTTAAATCTGCAAAATAAGAGGAGTAGGTTAGATGATCTCTAAGCCTCCATCCAGTTCCTCTGAACACATAAGTCTCCACCTCCCCAGTTCCAGTTTTGGATTTGCTGTTTTTCTTTTCCACAGTACCACTTGCCCAGGCCCAGGTCTGTTTCAAACATAATGTCAGTACAGGAACTGTACTAACTTTATCTAAGGAGAGAGGTTGGCAAAAAACTCTTTGCTTTTTCCCACTGATCCCCTCACCCTTCTTCCCTTTACCAATACCCTCAACTCATATCCTTTACATATCAACTTTTCTTAGCCTTTAGAAACAGGTCCCATTTTCTTTCCTCTAAAGTCTTACCTTATACACTTGTCCATAGGTACCATTGCCGACCACTTCCACCAGCTCAAATATTCCTGCAGGATCCTGGGGGAGTAGGGGAACAGAAGGAGGAAAACAAAAAAAGTATTAGGGCTAAAGGAATGTAGATTAAGGTTGAGTAAAGCTGGAAGTATATCCATTCTGAGTATGGGACTGACAATTCCCAGAGAGTTTAAAAAGGGAGGAGGAACCAATCACACAGCTGCCAAAATAATTATCTCAATGGATGGGACTAATTATGCTACTTTTTTACTCAAAGAGTCAATGGTTCTTTACTAACTTTAGGAGAAAATATAAACTTTTTAGAATTTGGCATTTAGAGTTTTCCATAGACTACAACCTGCCTTTATCTTCCTAGTCATATTCCCTTCAGTTCTGCAAAATGAAGGTGCCATTATCCACATTGGGGTATCCTCGCAGAGCCACTCTCCTTTGCCTAGAATGTCTCCTCTTTACTAAAATGTTTTCCCCCTTCCTCACCTTAAGTGTAACCACTTCCGTAAAGCCATCTCTGATCTTCCCAGCCTAAGATAAAACTGACTTCTCTTATACTTTTGCAGAACATATTGTTCAGTATGAGTCCTTTATCCTAATCATGTTCTAAGTTGTATTATACTTATCTGCGTTATGGGTGGTTATCCATGTTTTACCCAAGTTGCAATATAAGCCGTAAGAAACAAAGAACTATAATTGCTGGGGTGGCTAGGTGACGCAGTGGATAGAGCACCGGCCCTGGAGTCAGGAGTACCTGGGTTCAAATCGGGCCTCAGACACTTAATAATTATCTAGCTGTGTGGCCTTGGGCAAGCCACTTAACCCTGTTTGCCTTGCAAAAACCTAAAACAAACAAACAAAAAGAACTATAACTGTCTATATAATTTTCATCTTTGTATTCCCAACTTTAGCACAATGTCTGGCATAGAGTAGGCAATTTTTTTTTTTAGTTTTTTTGCAAGGCAAACGGGGTTAAGTGGCTTGCCCAAGGCCACACAGCTAGGTAATTAATTATTAAGTGTCCGAGACCGGATTTGAACCCAGGTACTCCTGACTCCAGTGCCAGTGCTCTATCCACTACGCCACCTAGCCGTCCCAGAGTAGGCACTTATTAAAAATTGAAATGAATTTTTTTTACAAATTTTATTTTTTTAAGATTTCATTTATTTTTTATTTACACATAACTAAAATATTCTTGTTTTAAGAGTAAAGATAATACCCTCTCTCCCATAAAAATATAAAACCTTATGAGAAATAAAGTAAAAGAAAGATGTGTTTCAGTCTGTGTTCTGATACCATCAACTCTGTTTCAGGTAGATCACGTTCTTTATTTGAAATGAATTTATTCAAGCACTTAGGAGTACGGGAATTAATGGTAATCAGTGATTCTCCTATGCTGCTTTGAGGACTTCCCCAGTATCCTTGTATGATTTGAGAAGATAGAAGTGTTGAGAATATCTGTCTTTTCTTTTTAAAAAATGTTAATGATGCATTTTGTTTAAATATCAAATTGATTTAAATATATGACTTCCCTCTTTCCTGTCCTATAAGCCATCACTTGTATAAAAAACCTTAACCCCCCCCCATATATGGCAATAAAGTGTTACAGTGCAAAGAGAGAGCACTGACTCAGATACTAATTGTTTTTGTGATCCAAGGCAAGTCACTTAACTCTTTTCAGCATCAGTTTTTTTCATCTGCAAAATGGGAATAAAGTACTCCTTCACAAATGAGATGACATGCATTTATTAAGTGCCTTCTACATGCCAGGAACTGAAATGGGTGAAGGACATATAATGACAAAAAGTGAAGCTGTCTTTAATCTCAAGGAGCTGACCTTCTATCAGGGAAGACAATGTACACACACACACACACACACACACACACACACACACACACACACACACACAACTATAAAAGGCAACTGGGGAGAGAGGGCACTGGCCAATGGGAAGGGGGCTAGAAATCAAGAAAGGTTTTCTATAGAAGTTGGTATTGAGCTGAATCTTGAGAGAAGTAAAGGAGGTCATGAAACCAAAGGGGAAGGTGTTATCCTCTGAGTCCAGGGGCTAGCCTGTGTAAAGGGAGAGGCAGATCCTGGAGGGGGAGAGGGGCAGGGAGACAAATCAGAATTATTGTCCAGCAAAAGATGACATGGAACAAAGTAGATGCATGAATAGAGAGAAGAGGGCATATTCAAGAGATATCAAAGAGATGTAAATTGCAAAATTCAGGATCTAGTGGGAGGGAGCAGGAGTTAAAGGCAATTTTGTAGTTGTGAATCTGAACTACTCCAAAGTCATTTCCAAATGCCTTGGATATCTTGAACTCAAGGTCCCTAAAATATCTTAGGTTGTTCAGTCGTGTCCATTTTGGGGTTTGAGGGGTTTTCTTGGCAAAAGATAGTGGAGTGGTTTGCCATTTCCTTCTCCAGATCATTTTATAGATGAGGAACTGAGACAAACAGGGTTAAAGGACTTGTCCAGAGTCACACAGCTAGTAAGTGTAGGAGGTCATATTTGAACTCATGAAGATGCCTTCCTGATTCTAAGCCCAGTGCTCTACTCACTGCCCCAGTGAATCATATCTAAAACACAATTCATTATCCCCTTCACTCTTCCTAACTCTCCTATTCCTGCCAAAGATACCACCATCTTCCCTCTTGATCCAGGCTTGAAATCTCAGTATCATCCTTTACTTTTCACTCTCTCATTGCCTATAAATGCCAAGTTCTATCAGTTCTTCCTACACCACATCTCTCTCATAGACACACATCCTAATTAACTATGGGTTGTGAAGAAAAGTGCAACCATTAATTGAGAAATGGTTGTATGAAAAGCAGAGTCACCAGCAAACTCTCAATTCTCACTGAGTTTCAGAAGATGGAAGGAGTGAGAAAGGAAGAGATTAATAAGAAAGAACATTTGTTAATTATGAAGTAGGGGTTCTAGAGGTCATAGTGGGACATGGAAGGCCTGGGGTAGGGCTAAGATAGATGAAAGTAGAAGGGTAATTAGATATCAATTAAAGATGAAAAATGAGGTTAATACAATGAGTGGACCTCAGAATCACCATGAAGAGAATGTAAGGCCCACTGAGGGATGGTCCCTCCTCAAGGAAGAATAAGATTAGACCATCAAGTCCTAGGCCTAACCTCATGTCAGATGGTGAAGTTGTATCCTGTGATACTTACAGGATACTACAAGTGGCCTTGAGCAAACCACTTAACCCCATTTGCCTTGCAAAAACCTAAAAAAAAAAAAAAAAGAACTATAACTGTCTATATAATTTTCATTTTTGTATTCCCAACCCTTAGCACAATATCTGGCTTATAGTTATAGTTCTTATTTTTTTTTCTTTTTAAGGCTTTTAAGTGGCTTGCCCAAGGCCACTTAAAGAAAGCTCTGGGGGAAAGAAGATGGAGGGGATCTTATCCTGGGGTAGGAAATAAGTGGCACTGGAAAAAGTCCTAAAGGCCATGGAAGCTAGAGGTTTGAAAGACAAAGTAAGCTTTGATGCCAGATTTTCTTTTCTGCTGCATCCAGAGGGTGAAGATCCCAGTTCACCCAAAGGAAGGACTCCATGAACTGAATGAAAGGGGAGAACTTTTCTTCCTTGAAATCTAACCTGCCTGGCTTTCAGACAATGAGGTTAAGTATGGTAAACTAGGTTCTTTGAATTCCTAGAAAAAGTTTATGTCTGGGACTTGATTTTTGAGATACCCTAGATGATGAAATCCTAGAGAAATTGTTTTAGGTGAAAATATATATATAATTGATTTTTCCCCCATGAGTTTTCTTTTTTTAAAATTTGTTTTTATTAAAGATATTATTTGAGTTTTACAATTTTCTCCTCAATCTTACTTCCCTCCTCCCCCCACCCCACCCACGGAAAGCAATCCATCAGTCTTTACTTTGTTTACATGTTGTACCTTGATCCAAATTGAGTGTGATGAGAGAGAAATCATATCCTTAAAGAAGAGACAAGAAGTCTAAGAGATGAGACAATAAGATATCTGTTTTTTCTAAATTAAAAGGAATAGTCCTTGAACTTTGTTCAAACTCCACATCTCCTTATCTAGATAGAGATGGCACTCTCCTTTGCAGACAGCCCAAAATTGTTCCCTGATGGAATGAGCAAGTCCTTCAAGGTTGATTATCACTCCCATGTTGCTGTTAGGGTGTACAGTGTTTTTTCTGGTTCTGCTCATCTCACTCAGCATCAGTTCATGCAACTCCCTCCAGGCTTCCCTGAAATCCCATCCCTCCTGGTTTCTAATAGAACAACAGTGTTCCATGACATACATATAACACAGTTTGCTAAGCCATTCCCCAATTGAAGGACATTTACTTGATTTCCAAATCTTTGCCACCACAAACAGGGCTGCTATAAATATTTTTGTACAAGTGATGTTTTTATCCTTTTACATCATCTCTTCAGGATATAGACCCAGTAGTGGTATTGCTGGGTCAAAGGGTATGCACATTTTTGTTGCCCTTTGGGCATAGTTCCAAATAGCTCTCCAGAAGGGTTGGATGAGTTCACAGCTCCACCAACAGTGTAATTAATAGTGTCCCAGAATTCCCAAAACCCTTCCAACAATGATCATTATCCTTTCTGGTCATATTGGCCAATCTGAGAGGTGTGTGGTAGTACCTCAAAGAAGCTTTAATTTGCATTTCTCTAACAATTAATGATTTAGAGCATTTTTTCATATGATTATGGACTGCTTTGATCCCCTCATCTGTAAATTGCCTTTGCATATCCTTTGACCATTTGTCAATTGGGGAATGGCTTTTTGTTTTAAAAATATGACTCAGTTCTCTGTATATTTTAGAAATGAGTCCTTTGTCAGAATCATTAGTTGTAAAGATTGTTTCCCAATTTACTACATTTCTTTTGATCTTGGTTAAGTGGTTTTATCTGTGCAAAAGCTTTTTAATTTAATGTAATCGAAATCATCTAATTGGTTTTTGGTGATGTTCTTCAACTCTTCCTTAGTTATAAACTGCTCCTCTTTCCATATATCTGACAGTTAAACTAGTCCTTGATCTTCTAATTTACTTATAGTATTGTTTTTTTTTTTATGTCTAAGTCCTGTAACCATTTGGATCTTATCTTGGTAAAGGGTGTTAGGTGTTGGTCTAATCTAAGTTTCTTCCATACTAACTTCCAATTATCCCAGCAGTTTTTATCAAAGAGGGAGTTTTTATCCCAATGGCTGGACTCTTTGGGTTTATCAAACAGCAGATTACTATAATCATCTCCTGCTTTTACACCTAGTCTATTCCACTGGTCCACCACTCTATTTCTTAGCCAATACCAAACAGTTTTGATGACTGATGCTTTATAATATAATTTTAGATCAGGTAGGGCTAAGCCACCTTCTTTTGCACTTTTTTTCATTAAGCTCCTGGCAATTCTTGACTTTTTATTTCTCCATATGAATTTACTTACAATTTTTTTAATTCATTAAACTAATTTTTTGGAATTTTGATTGGTAGGGCACTAAACAAAGTTTAGTTTTGGTAGAATTGTCATTTTTTTATATTAGCTCTACCTATCCATGAGCAGTTGACATTTGCCCAGTTATTTAAATTTGATTTAATTTGTGTGAGAAGTGTTTTATAATTGTTTTCAAAAAGATTCTGAGTCTGTCTTGGCAAATAGACTCCCAGGTATTTTATACTGTGCGAGGTTACTTTGAATGGGATTTCTCTTTCTAGCTCTTCCTGCTGTATCTTGCTAGACATATATAGAAAAGCTGAGGATTTATGAGGGCTTATTTTATAACCTGCAACTTTGCTAAAATTGCTAATTGTTTCCAGTAGTTTTTTGGATGATTTCTTGGGATTCTCTAGGTAGACCATCATGTCATCTGTAAAGAGAGTTTTGTCTCTTCCTTCCAATTCTAATTCCTTCAATTTCTTTTTCTTCTCTAATTGCTGAAGCTAACATTTCTAATACAATATTGAATAGTAGTGGTGATAATGGGCACCCTTGTTTCACCCTGATCTTATTGGGAATGCCTCTAGCCTCTCCCCATTGAATATAATGCTTGTTGATGGTTTCAGATAGATACTGCTAAATATTCTAAGGAACAGTCCATTTATTCCTACACTCTCTAGTGTTTTTAGTAGGAATGGATGCTGTATTTTGTCAAAAGCTTTTTTTCAGCATCTATTGATATGATCATATAATTTTTGATAGGTTTGTTGTTGATATAATTAAGTATACTAACAGTTTTCCTAATATTGAACCAACCCTACATTCCTGGAATAAATCCTACTTGATCATAATGTATTATTCTAGTGATAACTTGTTGTAATTGTTTTGCTAAGATTTTATTTAAGATTTTTGCATCTATATTCATCAGGGAAATAGGTCTATAATTTTTTTTCTTTTTGTATAGAACCCAGGTGAATGGCATTTTGCACTGAGAGAATCATTGGAAGAGTTTCTACTCAGGACAGTATTCTCATTTGAAAAAGGGACAAGTGTCAAGTTGACCCTAGGTCCCAATCCCTGCCGGGGAATTTGCTCTTTTTTTTTGTTTTGCTTGTGGATTGAGAAAGACCTTGCAAAAGATAAGCAAGCAGAGATATTTCATAAAAATCTGTAAAATGCTTCCTATTTTTTGATTTATTTAGGAAACCACATGAATGTTCCTTATTCTACAAATCTTAAAAATTTTATATTTGGAGATAATTGTAAATTTTTTACATGTACATGTGGGACTGCATCTAATAATGTAGCATTGGTTGCTTTGAGACTTCACTGTATAGCACTGAGAAAGCCAGTGAAAGGATACCTTGCCTCCTCAAGACCATAGAGAACTGTTCTAAATTTTGGATGAGAATTGTGTAAAAATTATTAAAAAACAAAACAAATTCCAAACAGGTAAATGTGTAACCCAGGCTTCTCCAGGCATACCCAGTTTACCTAACATGCAGTCCACTACTATACATTTTTTTTTCAAATTTGGGGCCCCCAAATTAAGTATGTCTCATACATGGGTGTGTCTTATATAGGGGGAAACATGGTAAGTTTCAGAGAGGGTGCTGACCTACAATGATGGAGGGACTACTCATCTATACTAATAAAACCACAAGTACAGTCTTTCTTTCCCCTCTAAAATTTGGGTTTTCCTCAGTTTAGAGATGATGTTTTCTGCAGTCCCACGTGAGATACATGAATGGGTATAGCCTCCTTTGATTGACTACCAACAACGTTCAAGACCAAACAGGTCATCTGCAGAATTCTCTTTCTGCAGCTCTCTTTTCTGCTGTCTAGAGGATTAAGAATACTATTTTACTGACAACAGGATCTTTTGGTCCAAGGAAATGGAACTGGGCTGGAGGGGGAGGGGCAGAGAGAAGGGTGTTTGTTTCTGTACTGTGTTGCCATGTCCCTCTTAGTTTCAAGTGCCAGAGGGGATCCCATGAACTAAGAGTTAAAGCTATGGCAGTCTCAGAGTGAGGACTATAATTCAATTGAAATAGCTAGCTAACTGTAAATGGAAACCAGAGGAAGCCAGGGTGCCTACAACTAGAGTCAGAGGACTTTTTGGACTTAGAAGTGGAATTGTGCCCTATGGAAGAAGCAAACTAAACTATAAAGCTAATAATCTACTTCTGGTCCCCAAAGACTGAGGTGGTACAAAGGGAGGATTATTCCTTTCCATATGTCAGGGGAGTAAATTTGTACATATGTGATTATACCTTTTAAGTAAATTTGTCATAGCTAAAAAAACAAAGACGACAAAATGAGGGGGTGGCAGAGTACATAAGAGAGAATAAAGAAATACTACTGAATATCAGCTTTAAAATTTGGGTTGAAGAGAGTTATGTAGTATTTTTGTTGTTTAGTCCTGTCTGACTTTTCCTGACCCCACGAGCCCATGGATCCCTTGGTATAATAGATGTATTAGAGGCCTCACAACCTGGAAGATCTAAGTTCAAATCCCACTTCTGACACATATGGCATGAACCTTAACTTAACTTCACTTAACTTCTCAGTGTATTTCCCCATGTATAAGATGCACATTTTTTTCAAAAAATTTGGGGTCTAAAAACTGGGAGCATTTTATACAGTGGTTGTTGATCTTTCTACTTTTATTTCTAGCTTTTTTGCACTTGTTGTCTTTGCACTCACTGTTTTGCATTTATTATTAGTATATTAGGTTACCTTTTGCCACATTCTGCCCAGAAAATGGTTCAGAAAAGATTTTGTACAGTGCTGAATTCAAATTCAAAGTGATGGAAATCGTGCTGCTGAATATAAGTTTGGTCCTTCTCCAACTGAGAAAACAATATGAGACTGGCTATAGGAAGAAGAAACCCCACTGAAATTCCACAGCAGAAGAGGGTCATGACAGGCAAATCAGGGAATTGGCCGGATTTAGAGAGGGAACTGAAGATATGGATTGAAGAACAAAGGGCAATTAGAATTCCTTCAGCATGAGGCAAGAAGAATTACAAATGAAAAAGTTACTGATTTCAAAGGAGGACACAATTGGTGCTTTGGGTTCATGAAATGGAATGGACTATGAGCATGCATCCACAAACCAGACTTGCCCAAAAGATGCCAAAATCTATGCACAGAAGCTCATGACTAATGACACTTGAGTTCAATAACTTTGTATAATACCTTTTTTTTTCAAACTTTGGGCCCCCAAATCAAGGTGCATCTTATACTTGGGAGCATCTTATATACAGGGAAATATGATTAAGTTTCAGAGAAGATTGCTGATCTGCAATGATGGAGGGACTCTACTCATCCAGGATTTCCCTATACTAATGAAATCACAAGTACAGTCTTTCTTTCCCCTCCAAAATTTTGGTTTTCCTCAGTTTAGAGATGATGTTTTCTTTCTGCATCTTCCAGGAACAATCCAGAAAAAAATGAATTTATATAAAAGCTTGAAGGATCTAGGAAGAACTTTCCTTCAGTGATTTAGGATAGAAAATGCTAGGGAGTGGGGTCATGAAGCAAACACTTGAAAAGCTGTGGCATAAGACTTAGAAGGCCTGGATTCAACATCCATTGCTGATACATTACTTCTCAGACCTTGGGTCACCATTTATTTAACCTTGTTGAACCTCAGTTTTCTCATCTGTACATGAGGTTGAACTAGATGGCATCTGATTCAAATTTAGATTTAATTATATATGTGTGTGTGTGTGTGTGTTCTGTTATGGAATTTCCACTTGTCCCTGCCAATAAGATGGTTTAATTAGAATACCCTGGAGAGTCAATTAAAATTATAACAGAAACAATTAACAGCCTCCACAAAATGTTAGAAAAAAAATCTACATAAATCAATAGCATTTTTTTTTGCATAATGCTTTTATAAACATGGTTTTTCAGGTGATTTTGGAAGGTTTCTTGAATGAAGGAGAGTTTGATAGGAGCCATATGAACAATGGAAGAAAGAAAGCACACAAAATGAGATTGTTGTTAATAGAAGAATAGGAATTTTAAAATACCTCAAAGTATCAAGTTGCATCAATTAACACAGGGTATTTTTTTGTCCACGAGGCAAAAAATAAAGAGATGAGTTTTAAATTTTCATTTTTAAGTTGAAATTATAATAACAATTTTGCATCAGCTCACACAGATGTCTTCCTAGACTTAACTACATAGGAACCTGTGTCAACTGGCCTAAACAGTTATGTTACACATCCACCACCAATAATTATAGAGTAGAGTTCTGACTTAAATTCCGTAGATACTATATTGGTTCAAGGACCTATGTTTTTGTCAGTGTAGGTTTTGATCCTGCCAATATAGGTTATAGCTATTCTATATCACAGTGGATGATTTTGGACAGTTATTATGGTTGAAAAGTATCTTGCACTGTGGCTAAGCTAGGATACTCCCTGAACAAGAGACATACCATCTCAGATGTAAATTCCTGCTAGCCTGGTAGGATTTGCTAAAGGTTTGCACTCTACTGACATAGCCTTTGAGAACTCTGGGTAATCACAATACAATGAGGTGTATAAGAAGAGGATTTTAGTGGATGATGTACTAATTTAATTTGTTATTATTAATATACTTTGTGATTGTGCCTCTGTTTTTTTTCCCCAAGTAGGGGAAAGTGATATGTTCTAAATGGGGATATCCATTTTATAGGATTTTTCTGAGGGTCAAACAAGGGATTCTAAAAATAACTTAAATAAATATCTCTTAATATTTCAAAGATAGTCTAGGTATAAGATTCAGTCCCCTCTCTCATTTCTCCTCTACTAGATTCTCTGTTCCCCTGAAACAAACTCAGTTACAAACATTATTCCTTTTGTCCCCATTGATTCTTTTTACACATTAGAACCATAGAATGCCTCAGCCAGAAGAAGTCATGTAATCTGACCTAATTTTATAGAGAAGAAGATAGGGAGGCAATTTCCCCAAGGTCATACAGACAGTGACAGAACCAGGTCCAAAACTCAGGCATCTTGACTTTCAAATCAGGAAGGATTACTTATTTATAATATACATTGACTGCTACTTTCATTTATCTCAAATATTAGAAAAACAACTCAGTTTATCTGTTCTATTGATATTATTATAATAAAAATGAAGATAATAGTTTTAAATACAAACAGTTAACAATTCAATTTCTGCAGAAAAATTTTTAATTTTGTCTAACTACTAGGTAAGGCTTTAAGATATTCTGGGGGACAGAGATGTCATTAAAAAACAAAGTAAGAAAGAATATCCACGTTAAGTCTGTATTTCAGCAAATCAATGCTCGGTTCAAGCTGAAGAAAATCTGGACTTACATGAACTGATGCTGAGAAAAGTAAGCAAATCCAGGAGAACATTGTATATGATAACATCAACATTGTATGGTAATCAACGATGATAGATTTAGTTCTCAGCAATACAGTGATCAAAAACAATTTAAAAAGATTTGTGATGGAAAATGCCATCTATGTCTAGAGAAAGAATTATGGAGGCTAAATGCATATCAAAGCTTACTATTTTACTTTTTTAAAAATTTCATCTTTGTTTTTTCTTCCTTGTGGTTTTCCATTTTTGTTCTGATTCTTCTTTCCTGGCATGACTAATAAGGAAATATGTATAACATGATTGAGCAAGTATCAGATTACTTGCTATCTTTGGGAAGAAAAAGGGAAGGAGGGGAAAAATTTTACAATAGTAAATTCTGAGGGGGCAGCTAGGTGGATAGAGCACCAGCCCTGGAATCTGGAGTACCTGAGTTCAAATTTGACCTCAGACAATAATTACCTAGCTGTGTGGCCTTAGGCAAGCCACTTAACCCCAACTGCCTTGCAAAAACCTAAAAAAAAAAAAAAAAAAAAAAAAAAAATGCTGAAAACTATCTTTACATGTATTTAAAAAAATGTAAAAAAAAGGAATACAGGCATCACCATTATCAGATATAATACTGTGTCTTTATCAGTAATTATGATCATCTGAACTATTACTGGTCGTAAATAGACACCTCAGTTTCTAGCTCCAAACCTGGGAGAGTCTTACCTTAAATAAATATAAAGACAGGAGAGAGTGTGACTTTAGAACATATATGATGGTCTGGGAAGTCTAGAAAAGGAATCTTTGGAACTGATTCAGGAGAGCAAAGAATAATACTTTGAAACTGGATGTGCCATAAATATTTAAAAGAAATAATGATAAAACTGATATGAAGTGATATAAAATAAACAAAAGAAAAATATCTGTACTGGCTACAACTATGTAAATGAAAACATGAATAGAATGGCAACACAATTCTGGTCAAATCCAACACATAATATTCATATTTTAAAAACAAACAGTAAATTATACAACCATTTTTTTATTTTTAAATTTTTTTGCAAGGCAAATGGGGTTAAATGGCTTGCCCAAAGCCACACAGCTAGGTAATTATTAAGTGTAGGAGGCCGAATTTGAACTCAGGTATTCCTGACTCCGGGCCGGTGCTCTATCCACTGTGCCACTTAGCCACTCCTTATACAACTATTTTTTTTTAATTTTATTTTTTAATTCTCATTTTGTACAAATGGTTTTTTTTACATTAATAAAATATGCTTGTTTAAGAGTAAACAGAATACCCCTCCACCCATGAATATCGACTTACTTGGGCGATAAAGTAAAGGGGAGAGAAAAAAAAATAAAATTAAAAAAAGAGTAATAGTAATAATTGTAGGTATGGCCAGGTGGCGCAATGGATGAAGCACCAGCCCTGGAGCCACGAGCACTTGAGCCCACATCCAGCCCTGTAGACCCAACAATCACCCAGTCATACCACCCCTTAGGCCCAGAATCCACCTGGCCCTATGGTCCTGGACAGGCCTTCCAATCCCAGCCCCTTGCAAGAAGTAAAAAAGAAAATGTGTTATATCTGACCACTCTCCCCCCATGGTCCATCCTCTCCTCCTTTATTCACATCCCCATCCCTTCCCCCTGCTCCCCCCGCTTCTTACTCCAGATGCCTATACCCCATTGGGTATATATGCTGTTTCCTCTCCTAGCCATCTCTGATGAGAGCAAAGGTTCCCTCATTTCCCCCTTGCCTTCCCCTTCCATATTACTGCAATAGCTCATTGTAATAAAAAAAAATCTTATTATATGAAATATCTTGGCCTATTTCCCCCTCTCCTTTTTCTTTCTCCCAGTACATTTCCCTTTTTTCTATTGACTCCATTTTTACACCATATTTTGTCTTCAAATTCAGCTTTCTCCTGTGCTTCAACTATAAAAGCTCCCTCTACCTGCTCTATTAACTGAGAAGGTTCATATGAGTATTATCAGTGTCATTTTTCTATGCAGGAATACATGCAGTTAATCATCATTAAATCCCTCATATTTTCCCCTTCTCCACTCTCTATGCTTCACTTGAGTCCTGTATCTGAAGATCAAACCTTCTGTTCAGCTCTGGCCATTCCAAAAGGAACATTTGAAATTCCCCTGGTTCATTGAAAGTCCATCTTTTTCCCTGGAAGAAGACATTCAGCCTTGCTGGGTAGTTCATTCGTGGCTGCATTCTAAGCTCTTTTGCCTTCCGGTATATTATATTCCAAGCCCCACGAGCTTCCAATGTGGTTGCTGCTAAGTCCTGTGTGATCCTGACTGCGCCTCCACGGTATTTGAACTGTGTCCTTCTGGCTACTTGTAATATTTTCTCTTTGACTTGGGAGTTCTGGAACTTGGCTACAATATACCTAGGGGTTGGTTTTTTGGGATCTTTCTTGGGGGGGAATCAGTGGATTCTCTCCATTTCTATTTTGCCCTCTGCTTCTAGAATATCAGGGCAATTTTCCTGTAGTAAATTCTTTGAAAATGATGTCAAGGCTCTTTTCCTGATCATGACTTTCAGGTATTCCAATAATTTTTAAATTATCTTTCCTAAGTCTGTTTTCCCTATCAGTTGTTTTTTCAATGAGATATTTCACATTTTCTTCTAATTTTTCATTTTTTTTTATTTTGAAGTATTGAGTCCTGATTTCTGGTAAATTCATCAATCTCCCTGAATTCTATTCTTTGTCTGAAGGATTTGTTCTCCTCAGAGAGTTTTCTTATCTCTTTTTCCATCTGGCCAATTTTGCTTTTTAAGGCATTCTTCTCCTCAATAACTTTTTGAACTGTTTTATCCATTTGACCTAAGCTGGTTTTTAGCATGCTATTTTCTTCAGCATTTTTCTGGATTTCCTTGACTAAGCTGCTGACTTCATTTTCATGTTTTTCCTGCATCTCTCTCCTTTCTTTTCCCAGTTTTTCTTCCAACTCCCTCATTTGATTTTCAAAGTCTTTTTTGAGCTCTGTCATAGCCTGAACCCAATTTCTGTTTTTCTTGGAGTCTTTAGATGCAGGAGCTTGTACCTCCTCATCTTCAGACTGAGTATTTTGATCCTTCTTGGGCTCATGTGCAAAATATTTCTCAATGGTCTTCCTCTTATTTCTCTGCTTGCTCATTTTCCCAGCCTGAGCCTGGTTTTGGGGTGCTTCCTGAGCTTTTGGGACACTGCCACAAGGGTCTCAGTGTGTGAGGCTCTGTCCTCCCTCCTGGTCTGTGAATGACCATAAGCGCCCCCCTCTGCCACGGGGCTGAGGTGGGGGGGCCTGCTGTTCTATGGGGGGGCCTAGCCTGCGATCAGGATCTGAATGTGGTCAGAGCCCCAGAGTCCTGTTCCAGAGGCAAAGGACAGAGCTCTGCAGTCTCTCTCTCTTCACTCCCCTCCCTCAGCTCAATGGGCTCATGCCCTGGAGGCTCCTGCTTCTGTTTCCATCCCGGCTGTGGAAAGACCACGCTGCTCCTCATTGTGTGCCCTGAGGGCTGGGCTCCACGTGCTCGTTCTGGCAGAGGTCCCCCCCTGTTCCCCCACTTTGTGCCCGGTGCTCCTCGGGGTGCAGCTCAGGAGACTCCCCCGCTGCTGTGAGCCCCGGCTCCCAGGTCCCTGGGGCTGCCTCCTGGAGGCTGAAGTTCTTTCGCTCTGGTGGGCCACCCCTCTGGTGGGCCACCCCTCCAACCCCGGGGAGCAGAGCCTTTCTGCTCTTTTCCAGGTTACCTTAAATAGGAGAACTGCCTCACTGGGTCCCTTTGTGGGTTTTGTCTCTAGAAAATTTAGAGTCCTTAGTTTCACGTTTTATCAGAGCGCCTAAGACTCAATCCCGCCATCTTGGCTCCGCCCCCATACAACTATTTTTTAAAGTGGCATCTACCACCAGCTGAAATAACTCTTATACTGGTCAGTTTAACTGTTTTCAGGAAATATACTGTGTGGGTACTTTGTTTAGACTTGTCTGCTATGTCAAAACAAAATGTATTGGGGGCAGCTAGGTAGCGCTGTGGATAGAGCCCTGGAGTCAGGAGTACCTGAGTTCAAATGTAACCTCAGACTTAATAATTATCTAGCTGTGTGGCCTTGGGCAAGCCACTTAACCCCAATGCCTTGCAAAAACCTAAAAAAAAAAAATCAAAATGTATTGGTAATGAAAAAAGTTATCAATTACACAAGCCTCTCATAGAAACCAATGGGATATTGGGAGAACTCCATCTATACTGTCTGCATGGAGGGCCTAAATAACATATTCTGGCTTGTAATGTTAGGGGAGAGGAGGATCTGTTTAGTCTGCTCTAGGGGAAGATGCTAAATTATAACATGAATATGTAATGCCTCCATTAAATTCCTCTTTTGAGACCTCATTATTGAACAGAAATAACTAAGTTGTTGAAGACCAGCAAAGTAAAGCTCCAGTACCAAAAGCTTCCAAGCAGGAAAAGTCTGAGTTCTAAAGGCTCTAACAATATACTATGTCTGTCCTTAAGGACTAATTTCAAAGTTACAAAATCGACTACAAAGGAGTGGATATGTTATAATCAATACCAATAAGAGAAATATGATAATAGATAGTCCACAGTTGAAGTCATAGATGTTTTAAAGTACTGAAATACTGAACAAGTATAAATATTCATATTTCACGTATTTATCATCAGGAAGACATCTGCACGACATGTGGTGGCTTTGTGCATTTGTAATGGACACAGGATAGTTATTCCCATGGGTAAATGCCTCTCTATGGAGGCAATGCCCACACTGAATCCAGCAATGGTGACCTCCTGGCTAATGATCTCTCATTTCCAAGTATTTTCTCTGATTGTTCCCCATGCCTGGAATGTTCTTCCTTCTCAACTCTGCCTTACTAGCTTCCCTGTTGTTTTTTTTAAGTCCTATTAAAATGTCATCTTCTGCAGGAAGCTTTACTCAGCCCCTCTTAATTCTAATGCCTCTCTCTATTATTTCCCCCTTATTCTCCATATATAGATTATTTGCATGATATATTTGCTTGCATTACCTATTAGATTGGAAGCTCCCAGGGGACAGGAACTGTCTTTTTCCTTTTTTTTTTGTATCCTCACCCTCATCAATTAACACTCTGCCTGGAACACAGAAGGTACTTAATGTTTACTAATTGACTGAATCAGTCCTAGTCATAATTCAACCTTGAAATATTGAACAAAAGATTTAAGCAAATGGAGTCCCCAACTCAAAACATTGTGAGTTCTATATATTAAGTGCTTTTAACAAATAGCTACCAATAAGTAATGCTTCATCTTGATGTGGAAGTTTTGTTTTGTTTTCTCAAGGAATTATGCTAGCAGAGTGTGAGGTGTTGCTAACAGATCCCAATGATCTGGGAAGGTTTTAAGGACAAATCTAGGTGGCAGCGTGGATAAAGCACTAGCATTGGAGTCAGGAGTACCTGGGTTCAAATCCGGTCTCAGACATTTAATAATTACCTAGCTGTGTGGCCTTGGGCAAGCCACTTAACCCCATTTGCCTTGCAAAAACCTAAAAAAAAAACCAACAACAAAAAAAAGAACAAATCTAGGCAGTTAGATAGGAGTGCCTATACTAGAATCAGGAGGACCCGAGTTCAAATCTAGTTTCAGATACTTAATTACCCAGCTGTGTGACCTTGTGCGACTCACTTAACCCCCACTGCCTTGTTTAAAAAAAAAAAAAAAGGACTGGCCTAGCATGAGAATAAACTGTATATAGGCCATCTCACCAATTTAATTCATAATGAATTTTTAAGGCCATAGAAACTCTCAAAGTAGTTGTGACCCAGAGGGTCAGTGGAAACATAAAGAATAAGAAGTGCTGGAATAGTGCAAAAACTATGAACAAATAAATATAGTTCATACTCTGTTCTACCTTTACCCCAAAACTTCCTATTCCTCAAAGGTGAGACTCCCAAAGTTGATCAAGGGAAAGGAATAAATTCCCTTCTTGCACTCTCATGCGAGAAGTTCCTATAGTTCTTAGAAAAAGAGCAGACAACTTCAATTCAACAAATATTTATTAAGTAACTATGCTAGACAGTAGGGATAAAAAGAATAAAAATTGAATAGTTTTTAAGAGTTTAAATTCTCTAAGGTTCATAAATACAAATAGATACATATAGTTATATAGAGTCATCTCAAAGGTATTGCCAAAGAAAAGTGAAGCAGTCAGAAAAGACATTATTTGGTCCACAGGCGTTATAGCATCAATCAATAGAGCTTTTTCCTTCTCTAAAAAATTTAGCTATGTATGTGACAGTTCAGCAAGAATAAATAGGAGGGATACATTGAATTCTATGGCAATGTAAGAAACAGAAAATTATAATCATATATACTTTGGAAATGTCCTGGGACTTCATCTTTGTCATTTTCTTCTCCTGTCTCTTTAAAGAGCAAGAGTAAGGAATTATCTCCTATCAATCTTATTACAGAACAATCATGCAAAGATAGCAGTGGTGAAGAGACATGACTTAGGTTCTTCTGCAAGATATACAACTTAAAGTTCCTACAAAGTAACTGACAAATCAACAAATATTTATGAAGTGTAAGATATGTGCCAGACATTACCTGAATGCCAGAGATACAAAGAAATAATCGAGGAGGTTGCAGTTCATGGGGAAGACAAGACTATATATATGTTATAACCATAAATATAAAGTGAAGAAATACTAATGTATTGTCTGTCTACTCTCATATCCTTACATAGTTTATTAATATTTCTTGATCCTTGTAGTTCCAAAAACAAAAAAAGTAAAAAAAGAAAATAATTCTCCTGGTAACTCTAAGGAAAATAGGTTCAGAAATGTTATCTCTGTCTCCCCACAGGGCCTGTCCTTTTTAAACAGATCAAAGGGAATAGGTTTTGTTCAAAAGATGCATTTAAATGGGCATCTCAAAGAATGGCTTTCAAGTTGTGTATTAGATGGAGAGTCATTCTTGAAAGACAGGAAAACTGCTCTGGTTGACTCAAAGACAAACAAATGTATATAACCCAATATTCTTTAAGATGGAATTTATGGGGGCTGCTAGGTGGCCTAGTGGATAGAGCACAGGCCCTGGAGTCAGGAGTACCTGGGTTCAAATCCGGTCTCAGACACTTAATAATTACCTAGCTGTGTGGCTTTGGGCAAGCCACTTAACCCCATTGCCTTACAAAAAAACCTAAAAAAAAGAGATGGAATTTATATTTCTTCCTTCCTTCCTTCCTTCCTTCCTTCCTTCCTTCCTTCCTTCCTTCCTTCCTTCCTTCCTTCCTTCCTGTTTGTGCAAGGCAAATGGGGTTAAATGGCTTGCCCAAGGCCACACAGCTAGGAAATTAAGTGAGGCCAGATTTTAACTCAGGGACTCCTGACTTCACCTGTCACAATCATAGTGCCTTGCTAGTACAGTCTTTAAGATAAGATACATCCTGTGGTCTACCTAGAGAAACCAAAGAATTCATCCAAAGAACTACTAAGAACAACTAGCAATTTTAGCAAAGTTGCAGGATATAAAATAAACCCTCATAAATCCTCAACTTTTCTATATATGTCTAGCAAGATACAGCAGGAAGAGCTAGAAAGAGAAATCCCATTCAAAGTAACTTCAGACAATATAAAATACCTGGGAGTCTATTTGCCAAGACAGACTCAGAATCTTTTTGAAAACAATTATAAAACACTTCTCACACAAATTAAATCAGATTTAAATAACTGGGCAAATATCAACTGCTCATGGATAGGTAGAGCTAATATAATAAAAATGACAATTCTACGAAAACTAAACTATCTGTTTAGTGCCCTACCAATCAAAATTCCAAAAAAATTACTTTAATGAGTTAGAAAAAGTTGTAAGTAAATTCATATGGAGAAATAAAAAGTCAAGAATTTCCAGGGATTTAATGAGAAAAAGTGCAAAAGAAGGGGGCTTAGCCCTACCTGATCTAAAATTATATTATAAAGCATCTGTCATCAAAAAACTAAAATTAAAACTAAAAATAAAAAATAGATATTGGCTAAGAAATAGAGTGGTGGACCAGTGGAATACACTAGGTGCAAAAGCAGGAGACGATTATAGTAATCTGCTGTTTGATAAACCCAAAGAGTCCAGCCATTGGGATAAAAACTCTCTCTTTGATAAAAACTGCTGGGAAAAATGGAAGTTAGTATGGAAGAAACCTAGATTAAACCAACACCTTAACACCCTTTACCAAGATAAGATCCAAATGGTTACAGGATTTAGACATAAAAAAATACTATAAGCAAATTAGAAGATCAAGGACTAGTTTACCTGTCAGATCTATGGAAAGGGGAGCAGTTTATGACTAAGGAAGAGATGGAGAACATCACCAAAAACAAACTAGGTGATTTCAACTACATTAAATTAAATAGCTTTTGCACAGATAAAACCACTGTAACCAAGATCAAAAGAAATGTAGTAAACTGGGAAACAATTTTTACAACTAATGATTCTGACAAAGGACTCATTTCTAAAAACAGAGAACTGAGTCATATTTAAAAAAAAAGCCATTCCTCAGTTGACAAATGGTCAAAGGATATGCAAAGGCAATTTACAGATGAGATCAAAGCAATCCATAGCCATATGAAAAATTGCTCTAAATCGTTAATTATTAGAGAAATGCAAATTAAAGCTTCTCTGAGGTACCACCTCTCAGACTGGCCAATATGACCAGAAAGGATAATGATCATTGTTGGAAGGGTTGTGGGAAATCTGGGACACTTACACTGTTGGTGGAGCTGTGAACTCAACCAACCTTTCTGGAGAGAAATTTGGAACTATGCCCAAAGGGAAACAAAAATGAGCATACCCTTTGATCCAGCGATACCACTATTGGGTCTATACCTGAAGAGATGATGAAAAAGGGTAAAAAACATCACTTGTACAAAAATATTCATAGCAGCCCTGTTTGTGGTGGCAAGGAATTACAAATGAAGTAAATGTCCTTCAATTGGGGAATGGCTTAGCAAACTGTGGTATATGTATGTCATGGAACACTATTGTTCTATTAGAAACCAGGAGGGATGGGAATTCAGGGAAGCCTGGAGGGATTTGCTTGAACTGATGCTGAGTGAGGCCAGAAAAACACTGTACACCTTAAAAGCAACATGGGGGTGATGATCAACCTTGATGGACTTGCTAATTCCATCAGTGCAATTTAGGGCTGTCTGCAAATGGAGAATACCATCTGTATCCAGAGAAAGAACCGTGGAGCCTGAACAAAGTTCAAGGACTATTCCCTTTAATTTACTTCTTTTTTTTTAGTTTTTTTTTTTGTAAGGCAATGGGGTTAAGTGGCTTGCCCAAGGCCACACAGCTAGGTTGGATTTGGACTCAGGTTCTCCTGACTCCAGGGCTGGTGCTCTATCCACTGTCCCACCTAGCGTCCCCTTATTCCCTTTAATTTAGAAAAAAAAACCAGATATCTTATTGTCTGATCTTGTTATCTCTTATACTTTCTGTTTCTTCCTTAAGGATATGATTTCTCTCTCATCACACTCAATTTGGATCAATGTACAACATGGAAACAAAGTGAAGACTGACAAATTGCTTTCTGTGGGGGGGGAGGGAAGTAAGATTGGGGGGAAATTGCAAAACTCAAATAAAATCTTTAATAAAAAAATTTTTAAAAGATAAGATACATCCTGGATGAAAAGAGAGAAAATTGTTTGTAAACCTTTACTCCTATGTAAACATTTATTACAGCTTAAGTGGAATTCTTGTTTATAGGAATTTTCAGTAAATATAAGATTTGAGAGAATTGTATTAGTAAAACCATGTCATCTCTGTGAAGTCTCGTTGATTGACCACCTAAAGTTTTATGGCTTTGTCTAAATTGTATAAAAAATTCCCCCAAATGTTGGGAAAACATTGGCATTTGTAAGGATGCCTTCCACCCACGGTTTTTGGTAAGAGCCTAGAGAATTAAACTTCATTTATTAAACTAACTTTTTTTGTTTTGTTTTAGCCAAAAAGAAATTGTGGCTAACAGTATATAAAATAGTTAAATTCAAGGAAATTTTAGAGGGTAGGCACTGACAGTACTAGGGAACAGGAAAGATTTCACAGAAAAGATGATTCTTGATGCTTAAGAGAAGGACTCTGAAGCAGAGGTAAGAAGAAAGTATATTCTAGATTTGGGGCCTACCAATACAAAGGTACTGAAAAAGTTTTCTGTTTGTGTCTGTATGTGTGCTCTCAACAGAAAGGTCAGTTTCACTGGATCCTAGACTCCCAAAATACAAGTGAAGAATATCTGCTGTTTGGATTCCACAAGAAAGTTGAAAGGAGGATTGTTAGTATACATTACAAAGAATAGGGTCTGCCTATATTGTTGCCTATGGGCAGGTACTTAGTTAAGAGAAAAGATTTAGCCTCCATTTGATCAAAAACTGCCCCACCAGTTTTTAAATTAACCTAATCTTAACCTTCTCCATTGTGCATACTCAAGGAGATCTAGCTGTTCCTGCTCAGTATAAAGAGCAGGGTGGGGAAAATGTATAGGAACCAACATATCAATTAGATTTGTGACCCCAGCCTGTGATTGGCATGAGGGGGCAGGATCAAAAGCCTTTCAAACTGCATAAAAGACCTTCCATTTCTGGAATTCTTGCCCCTCTCTTCCACCATGAGAGAGGTGTGCCATTTTGTTAAGATATTAATAAAAAACCATTGTAATCACTCTGGATTAAATATTCACAAGCCATTTATAATAGTACAGAAGAGGGCATTATGTTTAAAGTTACTGGAAAGAGGTTGAGGCCAGGTTTTGTAGAGCTTTAAAAGCTAAATGGGGAGTTATGGGGTTTTTTTTAGGTTTCTGCAAGGCAAATGGGGTTACAGCTAGCTAATTATTAACTGTCTGAGACCAGGTAATCCTGACTCCAAGGCTGGTGCTTTCTCCACTACGCCACCTAGCCGCACCTGGGGAGTTATGTTTTCAATAGAGGTAAAAAAAAGAAGTCACTGGAGCAGACTGAGTAGGGTAGTTGTGAGGAATGTAGGGTATAGGTCTTCACAGGGTGTGGAGGGGAGCCCTTGAGGAACCCATTACAAAGGGGGAATGGCCCAGCCAATCACAAGCCTGGAAGAGTTTTCCTAATCCCATTCCAGGGATAGCAAACCCCAAACCTGTTCTCAACTGGTCAAGAGTGACCTTGAGATCTTGACCTAATGCTACTAAGTTTGAACAATTAGTTAACTAAATATTAACCCACATACCCACTGTGAGGATTGGGGTTCTTTAGTATATCATGAGTAGGATGATGGGGGGGGGTCAAATTAGGGGCATGTCATGGAATGGGTGGACCTCTTAGATTGTAACTCAAACTCTGAGAGCCTATGAAAATCCAAGAGGGAGGGGAGTTTCTGAAGACCATAAATTACCTGACTTTGAAGACTAATTTGTGCCTCATGCCTAGGTGTGAGGTACCCATATCTTGTAAAATGTATCTTGTAAGGTTCGAGAATAAAATGTACAATTTTCTCTCACTCTAGCAGGTTTTTCTTTTCATTCATTTATAACAGTAGTCCATGATCAGACCTGCAGTTAAGAAAAATTTCTTTGGCAGTAGTGTAGGATTGACTAGAGAGATGAGAGACTTGAGGGTGGAGGGTGAATTAGGAGGCTTTTATCTAGTTGAGAAGTGATACAGCTTGGCAAATAAAAAGGAGGAAAATGGGCAATTGGATATGTGGGGAGGAAAGGAAGGAGAGGGAGAGAGAGGAGAGTTGGTGAGAGAATAGGGAGAAGTCCAAGATATGGCTGAGATCATGTAGCTGAGAGACTGGAAAGAGGAAAATTTAGAAGAGGGGAAAATATATTGAGTTCAGTTTTGGAAATGTTGAGTATAAGATGTCTTTGGGACATCCAGTTCATATGTCTAATGAGTGATGTTGGACTGAAGCTTGGAGAAGAATGACTCTGTCTTTCTCTCTTCAGTATAAAGATAATAGTTAAATCCCTGAGAGCTGAAGAGAGAGTAAACAGGGAAATGAAAAGAGGGTCTAGGATAGAACCTTGAGAAACATCCACAGTTAGGGGGTTATTAGGATCAATGAATCAGCAAAGGAGTGAGAAAGAGTAGCCAGACAGATAGGAGAACCAAGAAAGAAAACCTACAGAAAACCATAAATTCATAGCTCAGGCTCCATATGAATGAGATTCTCTATCTTGAGGAAACAGGAGCTATACTCCACATGATGCAATTTTCTCAAATCCAATCTCTATTGTTTTGGATTCAACACCTCCCCTGTGCAGGTGCCCTACTGTAATAAGCCCCAAAATGGGAGATAAAGCTGGTAAGAAGTATTTTTTATTCCCTGAGGTTCTCCTAAACTTGGGAAACTACTCCCAAAAGAACCAAGTCATATAAGGTCACTCACAAGCCCCAGGGTCTCTAGAATTCCTTTGAATGAAAAAGACCTGAGGCAAAGTTCTAGTTCTCCATTCATCCTTTGGGCTATAGACACAACAGTCTCCACCAAAGCTACTTGTGGCTAGAGGCTCCATCCTGCCAACCTTACCATCAGGATTCTCCTGACTGCCTACAAAGGAAGCTAAGTTTTGCTGAATGTTTCATCCATAATTTAAAACAATATTTGCATACTACCTTACATTTACCTCTGGGGGGGTAATGGATAAAAATGAGGATTAAAAAATCAGTATCTGCCTTCTTCACAATACTTATACTAGATCTTAGACTAATTATGTAATTGAGAATAAATTACAAAATCCCCAGATCTTACTATTCTCATCTACAAAATGAGAGTTAAATGATTTCTAAGGTCATTTAGGCACTATCATTCTTCAATTTTATGACTTTGTTATGTATGATCTTACAAGTGTTTTTTGTTTTTCATTTTCCTAGGACTCACCAATGATTTTGGAAAATGGACTATTGTTTGAATCTGTCACCTACTGGTTGTCTGGCTTTAGACAAATTATATTTCACATGAGTCTCAAATTCCTTCTCTGCAAAATGAGGTGATTGCACAGATCCACAAGATTCTAAGATCTTGGTTTAGAAATCATTTGGTCTGGCACTGCCATGGCAACTGCAGGTGGGTCTCGAAATTCAATAAATCTAGGAGCTTTTTAGGGGTGAATTAATGAAATGTTTTGACCAAATATAGCAAGTTAATTTTTAAGTTAATAATTTTCTATTACCCAAGAATGATATAAATATCCAAATGGCCCTTGGTAGAAAAAAGTTTCCCCACCCCTAGTCTAGAAGAAACCAATTTACCTTCAGTTGTGGAGAAAAAAACAAAAGCTGTCAGAAAAGACATTTGAATTTGACCATATGGCAGCTACCTTAATGAAAACATTTCCATCTCTCTCCCAACTTTACAGTCTGATCTAAATTCATGAGGCTCATTCCAAGGTTTGGAGAGCTAATTGGAGTTGTCTATTCTCCCAACATTTAATAGTGAACAATATCTAAACACTAAACACAGCGTAGTGGATAAAGCACCGGCCCTGGAGTCAGGAGTACCTGAGTTCAAATCCAGTCTCAGACACCACACCTAGCCATGTGGCTTTGGGCAAGCCACTTAACCCCGTTTGCCTTGCAAAAACCTAAAAAAAAAAAACCCCACTAAACACCATTAAAATATGAAACCAAAGCCCAATACCCAACTCATATATAATATATAGTCTGGTGAGTTTTCCTGAGGATCTGAATTTTAGCAGAGATTAATTACAGCTGGCTAGATCCTGGGTGGATAGAGTATAGGAGTAGGAAGACTGTTCAAGAGAGGAACATTCTTCTGGTACTGCACCAATCTTCTCCAAACAGAAACAAGTATCAGTACCCATGGGAAGGTTATAGGATGAGACTTTGAAAGCATTTCAATTCGAGGACAGATTACTTTGCTTTTGACCTCAGTCCTATCAGAAAGCCACCTGATCTTCAGGTGTTCTTGGAGATTTGAAGTATGTGCCTGAGCTCTTGAACAGTTTTTTTCTGTTTATATTAACTGACAGGGACACTTGAGCCTACATGGAGGAAGTCTTTTCATCACTCATTATTCTCCTGGTACATATTCAATAGCTTTGGTGTTAGGTACCTCATATTTGGAAGTGGGGGAGAAATTATTATATACTGATTCTTATCATTAATCTAAATGATATAATGACAGTGACAATGAAAAATGGAGGTTATTTCAGGATGGGCAGACTATTCAGCTTGGATATTTATATAGATATCCTATATAATGTAATAAAACATTCTATAATAATATCAACCTTAAAAGCTACTGGAAGAGACCTTCCACAAAAGTTAGAAGGAAAAAAACCTTCTGTACTTTTGACTTGCAAATTTATAAGGTTACAAGTGGTTATACCTCAAAGAAAACTATTAACTCTTAAGATAAAACAAAAAAGATGCTCAACATAAAAGATTCTTCTACCTAGGGAAATAGTATCCCAAAACTTTGCAACTGCAGTTACAGAAAATAATAGATAACAATAACAATATTAGTGTGATCCATCTGTATCTTGAACCATGAGATTATGGTACATAACATTCAAAAGAAGGTACTGGCTGATAAAAAAAACACAACCAGGACAATGATGTCCCTCCCCTTTCTCCTCCCCTAGGAAATAGGAGTGGTATATCTTGGAGAACAAGTCTCCACTTGCTTTTCAGGTTCATAAATCAGTTGTTACAATAAGCTGAGAAATGTCTTTGTATGCCCTACAATGCCTAGAATATAAAAATACTTGAAAAATACTGAGGAATTGAATGGATCTGATGGGAAAAGATTAGTTCAAAGAAATTTTAGGCCCACATCTGTTATCAACTAATTAAGTATCTTTGAACCTCTACTGTGGTCCCTAGCACTTGGGTAGGCTCTGTGGAGAGAGATATAAAGACTGAAAGGAGTTTATAATCTAGTGAGTTAAAGACTGGGCTGAGAGGTGAGAATATATGTGTGCATTTAAGTACTTATACAGGTACTTATATGTGAATGATACTTTCAAGAAAGGCGTGAAATAGGCAAGAACTCATCATGACTTCCTTAATCTACCAGGGTCACAAGGATTTAGATTTAGACCTTAAAGTCATTTAAGAAGTTACACAGTTCAAAATCCTCATTTAACAAATGATAGAACTCTGTCCCCCAGAGGTTATTAGCCCCAAATCACATAGTTAATAAATAGAAGAGCTGGGCTTCAAATCTGGGTCAGGTAGGGAAAAAGGGAAGAAAAAAATTAAGCACTTAATACGTATCAAATACAAAAGCAAAGACAGTTCCTGACCCTCAAGGAGTTTATAATCTATTAGGAGATGACAACATATACAGATAGGGAAGTGGTGGTCAGAAGAAGCACTTTGGTTTTTGGTTTTGAAGGTTATAGGGATGGGGTGGCTAGATGGCCCAGTGGATAGCGTACCGGCTCTGGAGTCAGGAATACCTGAGTTCAAACCTCAGACATTTAATAATTGCCTAGTTGTGTGGCCTTGGGCAAGCTACTTAACCCCACTGCCTTGCAAACCCCCCCCCAAAAAAATTATAGGGATAGAGTGGGACCTCAGGAGAGTAGACTGACACATTCCCCTTCCAGGAACAATGGCAGAATTTATTAGATTATGATTCCAGAACTAGGAAAAAGGACAAGTGGGGTGGCTAGATGGTACAGTGGATAGAACACCATCCCTGGAATCAGGAGTACCTGAGTTCAAATTTGACCTCAGACACTTAATAATTACCTAGCTGTGTGGCCTTGGGCAAGCCACTTAACCCGGTTGCCTTGCAAAAAAAAAAAAAGAAAAAAGAAAAAAGAAAGGGACAAGTAAAAAAGATATTTCCAGGAAAAGCCAGCTGTAATCAGGATAGTAACTCCAGATTCATCTACTACTGTTTCTATTTCACCAAGCTGTTTGGCTAATTGTCCCTCAAAAGGTTCTAGAGAAGCTTGACTTGGTAAGTAGTTATTTTTGCAGCTAGCCACAATTCATAGCCCAATTCCTAATTTAGCAATATTTCAACGATACTTTCAGCTTTGGTTGAAGCGAATACATATCACACCCTCTGTGGTTCAGTGCGTGAGACGATTAAACCCAGTACCCAGAATAACTTTAACAAAGAGGAAGGAGAGGTGGTTTGGATCATATCCCCTTGCAACAGAAATTATGCTGTCAAATGTAAAGAAATTAAAAAATGTTTTTAATGGAAGGGTGGGAGAAATAAGACTTTGAAAAAGAACCTTAAGAATAAGCTCCATTCCAATATTTACCAATTCCATCACAAAAATTCCTTCTGTCTTACCTCATAGGATTCTTCTGTGATCCTATTTATTTTATTTTGTGCACCTGAAAACAATATTCGGAGAGGATATCTTCAGATTAACAAAGGGGTCCATTAATAATAATAGGCAGTATTTATTTATATAAACAGTGACTATGTTCCAGGCACTATACTTTATATTTGATTCTCACAACAACCCTCTGGGGTAGACATTATTATCCTCATTTTGCAATTGAGGAAATTTAGGCAGAGTTAAGTGTCCTGCGTAACAATGACACTGAGTCTGAATTTGAACTCAGGTCTTCCTGACTTCAGGACCAAAACTTCTATCTACAAGTTCATCTAAATGCCTTTATTACTATATAATTATTTTCAAGCTATTTGTATATATGTATATCAAATGGGATAATATATGTAAAGAACTTTGCAAACTTTAAAGCCCTAAACAAATGCTGCCTATATTATACTTTCATACATACATATAATATGAAATATATATGTATATACACCAGATACTTAGTACAAATCAATCAATGAAAGTTTATTATGTATCTACTATGCATTGGGCACTGTGCTAATATGTTTTAGAAATACAAAAAGAGGCGAAAGCTAGTCCCTGTCCTCAAGAAGTTTATAATCTAATGGGGAAGACAACATGCAAACAAAAAGAAAGCCAGTGATATTCAAGATAAATAGTAAATAATTAACAGAGGTAAAGTACTAGAATTAAGAGGGGTTGGAAAAGATTTCCTGCAAAATGTGAGATTTTAATGGGAACTTAAAGGAAGTCAAGGAAATCAATAGTCAGAATGGAGGGGGGGGAGAACAGCATTCCAGGAATGAGGAACAGTCAGAAAATTTTCAGGCCTGAGAAATGGAGTATCTTACTACTGGAATAGTCAGAAGGTAAGTGTCAGTGGATCGAAGAGTACAATCTGGGGGAGTAAGAAGGCTGGAAAGGTAAGGGGGGGCTAGGTTATGAAGGACTTTGAAAGTCCAAAAATGGATTTTGTATTTGATCCTGGTGGCAATAGGAAAATATTAGATGGTACTGAGAAGGAGGGAAGGTGTAACATGATTGAACTTACACTTCGGTGTGGCTAAATGGAGAATGGATTGGAGTGGGGAGAGACTGGAGACAGGCAGCCCAATCAATAAGCTATTGCAATAATCTAGATATGAGAAGATAAGGATCTGCACTCAGAGTGGTGGCAGTGTCAAGAGAAGAGAAGGGGGCACCTTGGAAAGATGTTGTAAAGGTGAACTCAATAGGCCAAGGCAACATAATGGATATGGAGTTTGAGAGAGAGGGAAGAATCCAGGATGATTTGGAAGGTTGCTAGCCCGAGGGATTGGGAAGGTGGTGTTGCCCTTATCCAAAGCTTATAAACAACTGGGATCCAATAAATAGTTGAGGGGTTGTAGCTCAACCTAAAGAGGCTGGTTGTAGTCTTTCAGTCCAGGAAAAAGACTTTCCCTTCCATCAGATTCCTCTTATGTAAAGTTATACTTCATATCACATTTAATACTTTTTAGGCTCTCCACCAGGCCACTAAACTGAATCAAACAGTCCATCACTAATTCTCCAAACAAAAAGATATCACCACTTAAGTGCAATTTTTCTTGCTAAAATTAGCCTCTTTCTTTCTCCTTCCCCTTTCCTCAGCATCAGAAACCAGTATTTGGGTGGTTGGCACACCAGTGTACAGTAACAGGTCTTTATTAATCAACAACTTAGAAACATATGCCCTGAACTGTCAGCTTTCCAAGGGATGCATATGCATAACCATATGAAGATAGAAAATGAAGGGTTAAAAAATACTTTTCCAAAGAACAGACATATCTGAACAAAAAAAAAAATTGCTAAAAAATATCTTAGCCATCAACTTCTACTTAGCAATGTCTGCCAAGGACAGCTCTTCTATGATGTTATATTAATACAATATGAGCACAGCTTCCTAGTTCCAAAAGCACTGAAGGTTCACTAGTGGGAGAAATTGGGGTAGATGAAAATAGATGGGATCCAGTACAGCATTGGGTCTTTCCCAGCAGGCAATCCATCCCATGGCTCTAAGAGGTCTCTTGAACAGCTCTTATCACATTATCAGGGCTTGGATTTGAAAGACTAACATTTAAGGACCTAGAGAAGGTGGAGGTAGGGAGTTAAATTCAAAGAATTAAGTGACTTGTTCTATATCTCAAAGCACCTTTCCACAGGTCTAAAATTAACACTTTCTGCTATAGTTAACACTTTGACTCCCAACCTCAATTGAAAACTTAACCTTGAAATAGGAAGAGGGAGATAACATCCCTTTGAGGGCAGTTCACAAATACAGTAGGTGTATCCCTTTCCCCGCCTTCTATGAAGCAATGTAAAGGAATGGATGGGTTTTGTTACAGATGTCACCATTTTCCATTTCTCAGAGAAGACAGGAACAGAATAGAAGAGGTTTGCATTAGTAGTATCATGACAGTACTGTTGGTAGTCTACATATATGCCTAGAAAAGGTGCCTAGTTTCTGGAAGAAAGCAAGTAGGACCTGATAAAGAGTTTAACATTCCCTGTAGGCTCTGATAAACAGGATTGTATGTATATGTATATGTATATGTATATGTATATGTATATGTATATGTATATGTATATGTATATGTATATGTATATGTATATGAAATGGGTAGATGAAGGGATAAATTAGATGCTTCTCCCAGACTAGAGTGTTGGTTGGGAAAATGGAAGCCAGATGCTTAGATCCCAAGAGGGTTAGGATAGGGAGATACCTGGCAAGGGGAGAAACTGAGAGTGTGTGGTCAAGGCCAGGTCTAACATTTCTTTTAACAATACACTTGGCAAATCTGTATCCAGTTAAGGAGCTGTGGAGTTTGAACAAAGTTCAAGGGCTATTCCCTTTAATTTAGAAAAAAACAGATAATCTTATTGTCTGATCTTGTTACCTCTTAGAATTCTTGTCTCTTCTCTAAGGATATGATTTCTCTCATCACACCCAACTTGGATCAAGGTACAACATGGAAACAAAGACTGACAGACAGATTGCTTTCTGTTGGGGGGAGGGGGGAGGGAAGTAAGATTGGGGGGAAAATTGTAAAACTCAAATAATATCTTTGTTTTTGTTGTTTTTTTTGTTTTTGTTGTTTTTTTAGGTTTTTGCAAGGCAAATGGGGGTAAGTGGCTTGCCCAAGGCCACACAGCTAGGTAATTATTAAGTGTCTGAGACCAGATTTGAACCCAGGTACTCCTGACTCCAAGGCTGGTGCTTTATCTACTATGCCACCTAGCTGCCCCTCAAATAATATCTTTCATAAAAATTAATAATAAAAAAGAAAAAAAACAATACACTTGGCAAGAGAACTTTGAGTTCTTCTTGTCCAAAACTATTAAGAGGGGCTAACTCAACTTCTCCAACCCCAGACCTTGAGAAATGTGCAGTCTAGAGTCTCACAAAGCTAAGGCAAAATTTTAACCCATCTGTTTTTAATACATTTTAGTAACTAGTCACAGGATCTCAGCCACCTAAGTTAATCAACAGCTAGGTGAAGAAGCATGCCACTTGGAGAAAGTCCCAGAGAAGGCATGTAATATTTCTCTTTCTGAGAGTCTGAATTCCAACTTATCTTTTATTTGAAAATATCTACATTAACTATGTTGCAGTTACTCTACACTTAGTCTTCTTAGTCTGAATCCTCATAGTCCCACAGTCACTCACTAAAAATCACTCTCTCCCTCCCTAACAATATATCACCTCATCTCCTCAAAGAAGGAAAGTCTCAAACTAATATTACACCAAAGAAAATGATGACCTAAATGGCAGTGAAAAAAACTGTGTCACCCAATTAACAACATGACTCTGCTCCCTTTTATTCCAGCCCCTTCATCTGCCTCTTCACTCCCTCCAAATGAGGGGTATCTGTAAAGCTAACTATATTTTCCCATTATTGGACACATTCCTTGGTTAACTCAAATTCCAGCAAACCTCTTGAGAAAGAGCTAATCAGGAGATTAAACTCGAGATGAAAAACCCTGTTGCCTCTAATTTGTGAGGCCACCAAGGGCACTTGGGACAAAACAACTCTTGAGATGACAGGCTTAAGTCTTCCACCTTGAAATCACCAAATCTTTGCAAGCCTTTATGCCCTAAACAGCCTCCCACACCACACACACTCTAAGGATCTTCACTGTCACCAACCACCCACATTTCTTTCCCGTCAAAAAAGACAAAAATTCATTATTTTTTTTTCCTAGTGGGCTATAGCTCCTGACTAGCTGGCAGCAAATGTCCGAATACTAGTCGGTGCTTCAAGTCCCTGGCAGGTGTAATTGACTTTTCCAGTCAACTATTATCTCAGAGTTGCAATGTAATATCGAGGGAGGGATGTAAGGCCTGGCTGGAAACCGCTCCATTCTCAGGTGCACAAGTGAGATGGGCTTCAAAATCCTAACTCCTGGCGGGATTTGGGAATGAGCTGACAGAAGGTAAGTATGTCAAAGGTAATGAAAAGAACCAAGAAGGGGGGAGGAAAGCCAGCCATTAAACTACTGTTGGGGGAAAAAAGACACAAAAATCGCAATGCATGTGATTTGGGGGGAGGGGAGAGGAAAGACAAGTAAGGGAATCTAGGGAATGTCAGGCATAAGAAAAGTGTGTCAGGGGGGCGGGGGAAAGGGAGGCCAAGTGAAGGAAGCTCATCTCCAAAACATTTGCTGAGGACTGGGACGCGAGGGTCCAAGGTTGCAGAGGGATCACGAGTGAGACGGGGGTTGTGGGCACGGAGACATCGCCGGAAGGGGCAGTATAAGCAGGGAGGAGAGAAGTCCCAATGGCGGGGGTGGGGAAGGGAGGGAGGAAGGAAGGTGAGATGCCGGTGGATGGAGGGCAAGCGCACAGGGGTGCAGTCTCCGGCCCGGGGCGGCCAAGGCGCAGCGGGAAGGAAGTGCGAGAGGTGGCTGGGGCCTGCACGTGAGGGGGCGGGACTTCCCTCCACGCGGGGGTGCCCCCCAGGGAGGGGGCGCCGATCACCTCCGCCGACCCCTCCCCCGCACAGGTGCTCTCCGTAGCCGAGGCGCCGGGGCTGGGCTTCCCCGCGCGCCCAGCCGGCTTCCTCCCGGGCTCACTTACCCGCAGGGCGGACAGATCGATGTCGTCCAGGCTTCGGGCCGGGGCGGGATCTCCCATGGCGGCGGCCCGGCCGGAGCCTAGCGTCTCGGCCTGGGCGGGTCCCGGGAGATGTGGGGTCACTCAGGCTCCGGCTCCCTTCTTGCACTGGCGTTGTCGTTTCTGCCCCATTGGGGGAGAAGGGATCGGGGCTCCGCTTCGCCTCCCCTCTCCTTCCTTGGAAAGATGGGGCTGGGAGGGGAGCCGCAGGTAAGTTAACCAAAAGAATCCTTCCCGACTGGCTGACTGACAGGAGCGCAAGTCCTCCACTCGCAGGCTGGAGCTCCCGAACTCTACTGCGCACGCGTCCTCCGAGCCAGGGTGGGAGAGGAAGAGAGCTGGAGGAGAACCGGCTGTGCGCACGCGCGGGGATCAGCTGAAGGCCCTGGAGCTCCGAGAAGTGGGTGCGGGGCAGAGGTGCGGGATGCCACAGTCCAGAGGGCTGGAAATAACCCTCGCGCGTGCGCCCTATGAAGCCTCTCTTCTCTCTTGCTCCTCCAAGTTTCGCATGCCACCTTCTCTCCTCCCGCCGGCCAGAATTGCAGCTGGCGCCCGAACTTTCTCGCGGAACCACCTACCTGGTCGGGCGGGGTGGGGTGGGGGAGGGTGGGAAAGGGAGCCGCACCCAGTTCCACTTCACAACTTGAGAGGGGCTGCCATGGCAACCCCCCACGCTGAGGGGGAAAGCGGGCCTCCGGATAGGCTAGGCTAGGCTAGGACAGGTTGTCCACCCACCCTGGTCGCCAAGGTAACCAGAGAACCACTGGGGGAGGGAATGTCGCCAGGAAAGCCTGAGAAGAATGGATGTGGGAGAGGGCAGGTACAGTCCCTGAATCCTTGCAGTAGGAGAGCTCAGGAAAGGGAAGGTTAGAACTTTACTAAGGGGTACTTCTAAATAAGAGCATCTTACCAGGTCCTTTCCTAAACCATTTCTCCCCCTTCCCCTGCAAACAGAAGTATTCATAGTAAATATTGATAAGATGGCATTGATTGATTGCGTAGTCCTGTTTGTGATAGCAGAGTGTGTTCGGGACAATTTGATTTGGAGCCCCACATCACATGAAAATCTAGGACCGCTGTTGTTTTCCCCTTGGTACGGGAGCTTCCTAGAGTCCGGAATGTGTCTGCATTTTTAATTTATATTTGCCCTCAAAGCTCAGCTCAAGGCTCTCATGGGGGTGGGAAGGGGTGAAATGAACCTATATTCATTATCGTGGAAATTGAAAACCTCTAAGAGGCAGAGTCTGATAAGGTGACATTTTATGAGTTTCTGGCTCCCCTTTGTGCAATTCTACTGTGCACCCAGACATGTGTTGAAGGATGGGAAGGGCTGGGATAGGTGGAGTAAAGTGGGGTAGAGAGTATTTAGGTAGGAGAATTAAATGGAAGCAAGAATGAACAGGTTGTGTGTAGAAGCAGGGCAGAATAAGATTAATCAGGGCTTTGAATACCATGGTGAGGAGTTTGGACTTGATTGGTTGTCTTTTAATGAATAAATACCCCTGTAATGGAATCACATAGTCAAACTTCTACCTACTAGTGGTGGTGTTCTAGAAGCACAAGAACCACACTGCTTAGCCGCAGCCTTCTGTGACTAGAGGGAAGCACTAAGCCTCCCAGGCTCTCTGGGGTAAATCTAGTACCTTCTGTGAATTGAATGACCAGAGGACATAGCAACAACATCTTGTGTCATGAGATCGGGACTGTGGGGGAGGGGGACAATCTTGAACCATCTTCCTCTGTAAACTTCTCCTCCATCTATTGATACTATCTAGACTAATTTCCCAGTGGTTCACATACTTTCCAGTGGCTTATTAGCCATTCCAGAGATAATGAACTCTCAGCTATCAGTCTTTCAAAACATATTTATTAACCATCTTCTATGTGCCTGGCACAAGTGCTAAGAATAAAAATATGAAAAAGAATTCCCTGCCCTCAAGGAGCTTACAATTTACAGCAGAAAGGAAGCTGAAAGGGAAGAGAAAGATAAGTTTCAGAAGGGCATGATGGAGAAGTTAAGACAAGGCAGCCTGGCAGGAAGTGAAGAAATGACTGGGAGGAACTCTTTACTCTTCAATTTGCCCTAGAGGCAAAATGTACTTAAAAGGTGTGATTTCCTGATCTGGTGTGATTTTCCAGGATCAAGAGGTTCCTGGGATTGATGGAAAAGTCTAGCTGGATGGTTTAAGGTGCTGAAGAATAAACTCACTTTTCCACTCTCAGCTGTCTAATCCATACCCACATCCAATTCAACCTAGACCTACCTCCCCATATTCCTGCCCCTTCAACTTTGTCCTCTGGATTACCTGCTCCATGATTAGTAAACTTCCTTTAATTTTAGATATTTTCATCTCTTGTTTTTTTTTTCTCCATCTTCTAGCAATCCTTTGAAACCTGGCTTCCTCCAAATACTACATCGCTGGATCCCCTTTTCAGTACTGGCTTCACTTTCTTTTATACTTCCCTATCCCATGCACACTCACTGTTCCCATATGGAGTGAGTCAGAATATTTCTTTTTTTTAATATTTTAACATTTTATTTGTTTTTCAATTATATACAATAGTAATATGTACCCATCATTTTTTGCAAGGCTCTGAATTCTACAATTTCCCCCCTTCCCTCCCCCCCCACAGAAGGCTGTCTGATAGTCTCTACATTGTTTTCATGTCATGAATTGATGTAAATTGAATATTATAAGAGTAAACATAAGAATAAACATAACCCCCCCCCCCCAGAAGATGAGAAACCTCAAGAATAGAGAGAGAAAAAAAAATTGTGCATCAGTCTGTGTTCAGATTTCAGTGACTCTGTCTCTGGGGTGAGTTGCTTTCCTTATTATAAGTCCACCAGAGAAGTTGCTTCAATATTTTTCCCTCAGTTACTATTACTACCTGCACCTCCACTTTATTTCTCCCACTGTCATTTATTCTATTCTCTCGCTCTCCTTTCATCCTGGCCCTGTCCAAAAGTGTGTTGAATCTGAATACTCTCTCCCTTGATCTTCCCTCTCCTCTATCACCTATTCCCCCTTCCCTCCCCCCATTTTCCCTCATCCCATCCCTTTCCTCCCATCTTTTTCCAGGGCAAAATAGATTTACTCACCCTCTTAAGTGTGTATGTCATTTCCTCCCTGAGCCATTTCCAATGAGAGTGAAAGCTCACTCATTCCCCCTTGCCTTCACCCTCCCCCACTCCATTGAAAAAGCTTTTTCCTTGACTCTAATGTGAGATCTCTCAGCTTCTTCATCTCCTTTTCCTTCTTCCCAGTACTTTCCCCCATCACCCATTGACTCCATCTATCTCTTTACCACATTATACCATTATATTCTTCTCTTTCCTATGTCCTGTCTATATATGCTCCTTCTAACAGCTCTTATAAATGAGAAAGTTCATATGAGTTATCAATATCTTCTTCCTGTGTAGGAATACAAACAGTTCAACATCATCAAGTTCCTCATAGTTAGTCCCTCTCAAATTTGGAACTACAACAAAAATGTGCATACCCTTTGATCCAGCAATACCACTACTGGGTATATACCCTGAAGAGATGAAAAATACAAAAATATTCATAGCAGCCCTGTTTGTGGTGGCAAAGAATTGGAAATCAGTAAATGTCCTTCAATTGGGGAATGGCTTAGCAAACTCTGGTATATGTATGTCATGGAACACCATTGTTGTATTAGAAACCAGGAGGGATGGGAATTCAGGGAAACCTGGAGGGATTTGCATGAACTGATGCTGAGTGAGATGAGCAGAACCAGAAAAACACTGTACACCCTAACAGCAACATGGAGGTGATGATCAACCTTGACGGACATGCTTATTTCATCAGTGCAACAATCAGGGACAATTTGGGGCTGTCTGGAATGGAGAATACCATCTGTATCCAGATAAAGAACCATGGAGTTTGAACAAAGTACTTGGACTATTCCCTTTAATTTAGAAAAAAAAAACTGATATCTTATTGTCTGATGTTATCTCTTATACTTTGTTTCTTCCTTAAGGATATGATTTCTCTCCATCACACTCAATTTGTATCAATGTACAACATGGAAACAATATAAAGACTGACAAATTGCTTTGGGGGGGGAGTAAGATTGAAGGAAAATTATAAAACTCAAAATAAATAAAATCTTTAATAAAAAAAATACAGGCATACTAATTCACTGCTGTATTTGGTCCAGCCATTTTGTAAAATAATATTAAATTTAAAATAATGAAATAAAGTTGTAAAAACGTTTAAAAAAATAGTTTAGTCCCTCTCTTCCACTCCCTCTATGATTCACCAGAGTCCTGTACTTGGCGATCAAACTTTTTGTTCAGCTCTGGTCATCCCAATAGGAAAATCTGAAAGTCCTCTGTTTCATTGAAAGTCTATCTTTTCCCCTGAAAGAGGATGTTCAGTTTTTCTGGGTAGTTGATTGTCGGTTGTAAACCAAGATCTTTTGCCTTCTGGAATATCATATTCCAATCCCTATGAGCCCTTAATGTAGATGCTGCCAGATCCTGTGTAATCTTGACTATAGAGCCTCAGTAATTGAATTGTTTGTTTCTGGCAGCTTTTAGAATTTTCTCTTTGATTTGGGAGTTTTGGAATTTGGCTATTATATTCCTGGAAGTTTTTCTTTTGGGATCTCTTTCTGGGTGTGACTGGTGAATTCCCTCAATTTCTATTTTTACCCTCAGCTTCTGCAATCTCAGGGCAATTTTGCTGTAATATTTCTTGAAAAATGAAGTCTAGGCTCTTCTGGTCGTGGCTTTCAGATAGTCCAATAATTTTTAAGTTATTTCTTCTGGATCTTTTTTCGAGGTCAGTTGTTTTTCCAATGAGATATTTCACATCTTCTTATAATTTTTGGCTTTTTTGATAGACTTTTATTTCTTCCTGCTTTCTTGCAAAGTCATCAGCTTCCTTTAGTTCCATTTTGCATTTGAAGGAGTAATTTTCTTCAGTGAGCTTTTTCATCTTCTTTTCCAGTTGACCAATTCTGCTTTTTAAAGCATTCTTCTCATTTGCCTTTTGTTTTGCTTTTTCCATTAGGCCTAAACTGGTTTTTAACATATTATTTTCTTCAATCTTTTTTATATCCTCTTATATCCTCAGTTTTTTTTATATCCTCTTTCACCAAGCTTTTGATTTGGTTTTCATGATTTTTCTTTTTGATCTCATCCAGTCTGAGCCCATTTTCTATTTCTCTTGGAGGTTTTGGATATGGAAGCTTCAATTTTGTCATCATCTGAGTATGTGTTTTGATCTAACATGGGACTAAAGTAATTCTCTATGGTCAGATTCTTCTTTTTCTTTTGTTTACTCATTTCCTCAGCCCAAGACTAATTTACAGCACTTCCAGGGCTTTGGGGTTGTTTTGTTTTTTTTTGGGGGGGGACACCTCACTAGGACCTTTATTCCTCCAAGGCCTTATGCTCTCTAGCCTGTGCTTTGATATGTAGATGACCAACGCACCGGCCTCTGCCCTGGGGCTATAAGGAGAGATCCAGCTTGGTTATTTAGTGTGGAACCCCAAATTGCAATAGGTGAGTGTAGGCAAACAGCAGAGTCCTACCCCAGGGAGAGCAGAGAAATCTCTGCAGACTTCCCTTACAGTCTGGGGCAGGGGTGCAGATTGCTTTCTCCCAATTCTTGCTGCAGGTTTTGCGGCTGTGCTCCTCTCTCCACACTCACCCAGGTGCAGAGTTCTCTCACTGCCTCTTCAAGCTTTTGCCAGTGATATCTAGGCTGTGCTGGGCTGGGCTAGGCTGTGTTGGGCTGCATCCTGGCCATTTTTTTCCCAACCCCTGGTCCTGGTGAAACGCACCTTTCTCATGGAACTTCTAAGTTAACTTGGACTGGGAAAATGTATCACTCAGTCTTTCTGTGGGTTCTGCCCCTCTAAATTTTGTTTAGAGCCATCCTTTGTGTTTTTGGGGTTTGGGGTGTCAGAGTTCTTGGGAAATGCTGCCTTCATGCCGCCATCTTGCCTCCACCCCCCAGAATATTTCTTATTCCCCATTGCAACTGGGGGATTTCTCTCTCTATTGCCAACACTCAACAGCTTTTCCCCCTTTGTAATTATATTTGTCCAAATTCCAGAATATTCTCTCTCCTCTTTCAAATAGTTTAATGCCTAGCTCATAGTTTTTCTCTTCCACTGCTCCTAGAAGACTGAAACATAATATTTTTTTAAATTTATTTAAGGCAATGGGGTTAAGTGACTTGCCCAAGGTTACACAGCTAGGCAATTATTAAGTGTCTATTTTGAACTCAGGTCCTCCTGACTCCAGGGCCGGTGCTCTGTCCACTGTGCCACCTACCTGCCCCCAGAAACAGCATTTCATTATTCTTTCAGCTACTGTAATTTATCAGTTCTTCAATGTATTGAACTCCTATGACAATGCTCTTTTACTTGGCTATGAATAGATATGATCATAATCTCTATCTTCCTTTCATTCTCAAAGTGTTCCATTTTAATGTTCATGAGCTCTGAAATTTCTTTATCTGACCATATTTCATCATTTTATTCCTCCCTATGCCTTACAATGCCTAGCCCTCTTCATTCTTATAGACCTTGAATCTGTCATTCATTGTTTTCCAAGACAATCTGTTATATAATATTGGCTATACTCTCCTACCATCCCAATTTTGACCCTTTGGTGAACTAGCTCAAATCTAAAGCTTCTTCTAATCTTGAATCTTTTACCTTATTTTGGATCATTCCTTGCCTGGTTAGGCCTGAATTGTTCCCATCTTCTACTTTTCTAGGATCTATTCATTTGATGCTGAACAGGAGGAAAATTGTGAGCAGCATGAAATTATGTTGACTGGGTCCATGAGAGATTTGTATATAATCTCAACTAAATCTTCATTTCAGCAAAGTAATCTTTTTAATCCTGCCTCATTGATTTGCCAGCCTCACTCATCACAATGACTTTCACACTTTTTTCTCTCAAGTTACCTCTCTCTTCTTTTAGCTAAGGATCTTATGGAATACTTTACCAAAAATTTGAGACATTTTCTTCTCATGTCACATCCTTCTGACATTGTCCCTCATTATATTCCTGTTTGCTAATAGCAACTCCCCTAATGTGCACCCTGATCCCATTCCCTTCTGTTTTCTCTGGCAGATTGCCTCCACTATTATTATCTCTCTCTAATCTGTTTTATTTCTAATCTTATTTCCTTACCTGTAGGGAATGTACATATTTCTTCTGTTTTAAAACAACAGCAACAAAACAAACTCTTAACTGGACCCTAATCATTCCTGGTAGGGGAAATCCTATAGCACTTCTATTTTCAGCTAAACTTCTTTAAAAAGCCTGTATTAAGTCCCTTCACATCTCTTACTTTTTCTTAAACTTCCTACAATCTGAATGCTCTCCAATGTTTCCAGTTATCTCTTGATTGCAAAATCTAATGTTGACCACCCTCTTTTCTTGGATACTCTCTTCTTTCTAGATTTTCATGGTACTGCTCTCTCTTGATTTGTTTCCTGCCTATCTAACCAAATCTTTTCTGACTTTGTTGACTTTCCATGTCATAACCATCAAAATGAATCCAAGGCAGCTCCTGTAGGTTTGTGCAGTCTCTATGTCAATGATTCCCAAATTTTTATATTCTTTCCTAGTTTTCTAAGCTCTATTTCCCCATCACCAAATACATATTGATAATTTGAATTAGATGACCAGATCTGCAAATTAGAACTATTTTTTATTTTCCCCAAGTCCACCCTTCCACCAAACTTCTCTATTTCTGCAACCTCACTGTCATTCGGAACTCCTCCCTTTCCCACACACCACACATCTAATCAGTTGCCAAATCTTGTCATTTCTGCCTCTCAAATCTCACTCAAATCTGTCTCTTTCTCTTGACTCACACAGCCACAACCCTAGTTAAGATGCTTAGCAATTTTTGACTTCTTAATTGATCTTCCTGTCTCAAATATCTCCCTTATGGTATCTATTCCCCAACTAGACCTATGTCATTACCTCTAATAATAAACTCCAGTGACTCCTAAGATTACATATAAACTCTGATTTTGTATTTAAAACTTCATAACTTGGCCACATCCTTTTCCAACCTTCTTAAATATTACTTCCTTCCACCCACTTTACAATCTAACCATGGGCCTACTTACTGCTCCTCTTGCCTTGAATGCTTTTGCCTCTGGCTTCCTTCAAGACTCAGTTCAAGCACCTCTTTCTTCAAGAGGCTTTTTCCAGTCCCCCTCAGTTTCATTTCACTTAGACTTCACTCTAAGGTTATCTTGCATTTACTTATCTTATGCGTGCCTATTTTTATAAAACCTATTTCCACAATTAGTATATAAGTTGTATAAAGAATTTTTATAAAATCCTTTTTTCTTCGTATCCTCAGGATTTGATATAATGCCTACCTTATAACTACATCAGGTATTTAATAAATGGTTATTGATTCACTGGCAGATAAATTGACATCTAAATAATATGTATTGATTTTGTTATTGTCATATTGTCATTATTAAATCATTACTAACTTAAAAATAACCTTGAAGGGCTGCAAGGTGGCGTAGTGGATAAAGCACCGGCCCTGGAGTCAGGAGTACCTGGGTTCAAATCCAGTCTCAGACACTTAATAATTACCTAGCTGTGTGGCCTTGGGCAAGCCACTTAACCCCATCTGCCTTGCAAAAACCTAAAAACAAAACAAAATAAAACAAAACATAAAAATAACCTTGAGATTTATTTTATACCTACCAGATCGGCTAAAATGATTGAAGGGGAAAGCAATAAATATTAGAGGGAATGTGGTTAAAATGAGTGCAACAATTCATTGTTTATGGAAGAGGAATCTGAAATTGTGCCCAAAGAGTTATTAAACTCTCTATATCCTTTGACTCATTTTAGGTATATTTTCAAAGATGATTGGGGGAAAAGGAAAACAACCTATATGTTCCAGAATGTTTATAGCATCCTTCTTTGTGGTGGGAAAAAATACTGAAAATTGTAGGGATGCCCATCAGTTAGGGAATGGTTGAATGAGTGTAATAATGATTGTGATGAGATTGGTAATCTTAGAAAAATATGGAAAAACTTACATGAAATAATGAAGAATGAAATGAGCAGAACCAAGAGAACATCTTATACCCTAAGTATCAGCAATATTGTTTTAAGAGCAACTTTCAGTCATCAAATCATTTTAACTATTATAAATATCTAAATAAACATATGAAGGAAGATGCTATCTGTATCCTGAGAAAGAACTGATAAATAAAAGTATGTAGGGGTGGCTAGGTGGCGTAGTGGATAAAGCACTGGCCTTGGAGTCAGGAGTACCTGGGTTCAAATCCAGTCTCAGACACTTAATAATTACCTAGCTGTGTGGCCTTGGGCAAGCCACTTAACCCCATTTGGCTTGCAAAAAAATAAATAAATAAATAAAAGTATGTATAGAATAATTATATGTATGTGTGTGTCTAATGGCAGTCATTTCTAGGACAGTGAGGGGAAGAAGAAAAAAAGAAATTTACAAAACTTTTTTATATATTTAAAAGGAATACTAGATTGTACATAATAGATTTTCAGTTTCATGTGCCCTCATCTTTTTTATTATACTACTACATTATTATATTATTTATATACTATGTTATATATTATATACTATATACTATATTATACTACTATATTATTATACTAATACTATTTATATTATACTATTATATTATTATGAAAATTTATGTTTTTTAAAAAGATAATCTTGTCTAACTTTTTTCTTTTTCATTTTTGTGTGGTAAAAAATTTATTAATTTTAAGTTATAGATTAGCTTCATATATTTAAATTTTGTAGTAATTTTCCACATATGACCCAATTTGAATCATATAAGATGCCTGTGAGGTTCTCCCCACCACATTTGGAGATCATAAGTTTTCTTAGCAAAGATACTAAAGGTGGTTTTCCATTTCCTTTTCTAACTTCTTTTTAGAGATGAGGAAACAGTGACATGCCCAGGGTCACACAGCTAATAAGTATCCAAGACCAGATTTGAACTGAGGTCTTCTTAACTCCAGTCCTGATGCTCTTTCTACTTTGCCACTTAGGTCCCCATTTTAAAGATAATCAACTAAGTCCAGGGAAGCTAAATGACTTTTTAAAGATGTTTAATATTTGGTAGGAGGGGCAGCTAGGTGGTATAGTGGATAAAGCACTGGCCCTGGAGTCAGGAGTACCTGGGTTCAAATCCGGTCTCAGACACTTAATAATTACCTAGCTGTGTGGCCTTGGGCAAGCCACTTAACCCCATCTGCCTTGCAAAAACCTAAAAACAAAAATATTTGGTAGGAGAGGCAAAGCAGTGTTTTCACCCCACCCTGCTTTTTTCTTTTTCTTTTTTCTCATTTAGTTTTCCAATTATATGTAAAGATGATTTTTCAGCATTCATTTTTCTATAATCTTCTCCCTCCTACTCTTCCTTTCCCCTGTCTGGGATAGCAAGTAATCTGACATAGGATATTCATGTACAATCATGTAAAACATATTTCCACGTTAGGCATGTTGTGGAAGAAGAATCAAAACAAAAAGGAGAAAACCATGAGAAAAAATAAATTTTAAAAGTTGAAATTAGTATACATTGATCTGCATTCAGATGCCATAGATCTTTCTCTAGATGTGGATGGCATTTTCCCATCACATCTTTCAAAATTGTGTTATACTTAGCTCTTCTCATTAATACAGATCATCACACAAAGTTGCTGTTACTGTGTACAATGTTCTCCTGGTGCTGCTTACTCTCTTCAACTTCAGTTCATTTAAGTCTTTTCAGATTTTTCCAAAATCTGCCTGTTTATCATTTCTATTCTTTTTTTTAATTGATATTTTATTTTATTTTACCATTTACATGCAATGGTAGCTTTTCAACATTCATTCTTTTGCAAATTTATAAGTTCCATATTTTTCTTCCATTCTCTCTTTCCTATCCCCTCTCCCATGGTAGCAAACAGTCTGATAAAACATGTACATTCCTGTTTAATATATTTGCATATTTGTCGTGTTGTGAAAGAGGAATTAGATCTAAGGGGAAAGAAAAATCATGAGAGAGAAAGTAAAAGTGTAAAAGAAGTTTTTAAAAAGTGAACATGGGGGCAGCTAGGCGGCTAGTGGATAAAGCACCGGCCTTGGAGTCAGGAGTACCTGGGTTCAAATCCGGTCTCAGACACTTAATAATTACCTAGCTGTGTGGCCTTGGGCAAGCCACTTAACCCCATTGCCTTGCAAAAAAAAAAAAAACCCTAAAAAAAAAAAGTGAACATGGTATGCTTTACTCTGCATTCAGACTCCATAGTTTTTCCTAGGGCTGTGGATGTTATTGTCTTAGCCAACTCTTTCTCCCCCTCCCCCTCCCTCTCTCTCCCTCTCTCCTCTGTTGTCCTTGATCTCTAAACTGCTAAGAATAGCTGCATCCATCATAGTTGATCATCTCACAATGTTGTTAATGTGTACAATTTTCTCTTGATTATGCTCACTTCACTCAGGATCAGTTCATGCAAGTCTTTCCATGCTTCTCTAAAGTCCAATCGCTTATCATTTCTTATAAAACAATAATATCCCATCATGTTAATATATCACAATTTAAATTCCCCAGTTGATGGACATCCCCTCAATTTCCACTTCTTTGCCACCACTAAAAGAGCTGTGATCTTCAGTTCTGGTATTGCTGGGTGAAAGGGTATGCATAGTTTTGTTGCCTTTTGGGCATAGTTCCAAATTGCTCTCCAGAATGATTGGATCAGGTCCCATTTTTCCCATACCCTCTCCAAATTCTATCATTTTCCTTTTCGGTCATATTAGCCAATCTGGTAGGTGTGGGGTGGTACCTCAGAGTTGTTTTAATTTGCATTTCTCTACTTAAAAATGATTTAGAGCATTTTTTTTATTCAACTATAGATTGCTTTAATTTCTTACATCTGAAAATACCTGTTCATATCCTTTGACCATTTATCAATTGGGAAATGACTTGTATTTTTATAAATTTTACTTGGTTATCTATATATTTTAGAAATGAGACCTTTATTGGAAATATTAACTGTAAAAATTTTTTCCCAGCTTTCTGTTTTCCTTCTAATCTTGGTTGTATTGGTTTTGTCTGTGCAAAAGTTTTTCAGTTTAATGTAATCAGAATTTTCCTTCTCTTCTTTGGTCATAAATTATTCTTTTCTCAACATAGATCTGAGAGGTAAATGATTCCTTGCTCTTCTAATTGGCTTAAGGTATCAATCACCTTTTATATCTAAATCATGTAAACATTTTGACCTTATCTTTATATAAGGTAGAAGATGTTGGTCTATGTCTAGTTTCTGCCACACTATTTTCTAGTTTTCCCTGCATTTTTTGTCAAATAATGAGTTCTTATACCAGAAGCTGGAATATTTGAGTTTATCAAACACTATATTAATATAGTTATTTATTAATGTATCTTGTGAACCTAATCTATTTCACTGATCCACCACTCTGTTTCTTAACTTATATCCAACAGTTTTGATAACTGCTTCTTTTTAATATAGTTTTAGAATTGGGATGGCTAGACCATCTTCCTCTGCATTTTTTTGGTTCATTCCCTTGATAGTCTTGATCTTTTGTTCTTCAAGATCAATTTTATTATTTTTTCTAAAATAATTTTTGGACAGTTGTATTGAAATGACACTAAATAAGTAGATTAATTTCAATAAAATTGTATTTTTTAACATATTACCTTGGCCTATGTTATTTTTCCAGTTTTTTAGATCTGACTTTATTTGTGTAAAAAAGTGTTTTGTAATTATATCCATATAGTACCCGAGTTTGTCTCGGCAGCAAGATTTCTAAATGTTTTATATTGTCTATAGTTGTTTTGAATGGAATTTCTCTTTCTATCTCTTGCTGCTGGGTTTTGTTGGTAATGTGTAAAAATGCTGATGATTTATTTTATATCCTTCAACTTTGATAAAATTGTTCTTTCAAGTAGGTTTTAGTGGATTCTTTAGGATTGTCTAAATATGCCATCATATCATCTACAAAGAGTGATAGTATTATTTCCTTGTTTTCTAGTCTAATTCTGTTATTTTCTTTTTCTTCTCTTATTGCTAAAGCTAACATTTCTAGTACAATATAGAATAATAGTGAGGATGATAATGGCATCCTTGTTTGACATCTGATCTTACTAGGAAGACTTCTGGCTTTTCCCATTACATATGATGCTTCTAATGGTTTCTGATAAATATTGCTTATCATTTTGAGGAAAAATCCATTTATTCATTTTTTTTGCAAGGCAAATGGGGTTAAGTGGCTTGCCCAAGGCCACACAGCTAGGTAATTATTAAGTGTCTGAGGCTGGATTTGAACTCGGGTACTCCTGACTCCAGGGCCAGTGCTCTATCCACTGTGCCACCTAGCCTCCCCATTCCTATTTTCTCTAATGCTTTTAATAAGAGTGGATGCTGTATTTTATCAAGAACTTTTTCTGCATCTATTGAAATAATCTTATAATTTCTGAAAATTTTGTTATTGAAATGGTCCATTATTCTGATTATTTTCCTAATATTGAACCACCTTGGGCAGCTAGGTGGCACAGTGGATAGAGCACTGGCCTTGGAGTCAGGAGTATTTGAGTTCAAATGGGTCCTCAGACACTTAATAATTACCTAGCTGTGTGATCTTGGGCAAGTCACTTAACCCCATTGCCTTGCAAAAAAAAACAAAGCAAAACAAAATATTGAACCAACTGGTCATGGTCTATTATCCTGGTGATAACTGCCTGTGATCTCTTTGCTGATATTGTATTTAAAATTTTGCATCAATATTCATTACCCAAACTGGTTTATAATTTTCTTTCTTGGGTTTATCTCTTCCTGGTTTAGAAATAAGCTCCATATTTATTACATAAAAAGAATTTGGAAAGATTGCTTCTTTGCCTATTTTTCCAAATACTTTATATAGTATTGGAATTAGTTGTTCTTACAATGTTTGGTAGAATTCACTTGTGAATTTGAGTGGAATATTCCCTCTTAATATATTCCTAATGGTCCTCTCAGGATTAAAAATCATTAAAACAAAGACAGACTATTATTCTTAGACTATTCTTAGAAGAAAGAGGCAGAGAGACCTTGTATTCCAAGCCAGGTACTCTCCTGATTCTGTTGGGGGGGGGAATAGTGGACTATTTCTAGAGAGATCTTGTATTTTTAGTTAGTTACCTATTTGATGATAAAACTACCTTAACTGGGAGAACAGTACACTGTTCCCATGAGAAAAACCTTGCATTCCAACAAAGCTCAAAAGACTTTTCTTGTTTGATGATAAGTAGACTGATACTTGAATAAAATAGTTATAATCCTGAAGGTTATTCTCACCATCTTGATGGTGAGGTAATATTTTATGAAAACCTTTCATTCTTTTCTTTGTTGCTGGGGTAGATTTTCACAAGTAGAATATAACTTTGAAGAATAATCAATGAGTAGACAGAGAGGGACAATAGGAAGGAGGAGGGGATCATGTTAGGCCATATAATCTTGTTTGGCTGTCAATTCAGTACAGCTCCTTGATCTTCACTTCCTTTGTGAGACTTGGAGGGTTCCCTTTTCTTGAGAAAAGCCAAAATAAACTTTCTTTTTTGTTCAGAGGAGTCTCTATAATTTTTTTAAGTGGATATTTATCCCATACAGTTAAGTGTTAAAAGGGACCTTATTTTGAGTTAAAGAGGCAGGGAAGAAACAATGAAAATTACTAAATATGTTAAATAAAGAAATAGAAAGAAATGTGATTTTAATTTAAGAAAGTTTTAGGAATGTAAATTCTAGAAAAGTCAAGAGATTCAGGTTAATTCTAAAGTATATAATTTGGTTACACAGAAATGCCAGAAAAGGGTAACTAAATAGTTAATCTTTTACCAGAATAATATGGTAACATTATAGTTTCAGGAGTTTATTAGTATAGATTCTTGTAATGTTAATTATTATAGAGAATGACAGAACAGTGTGGGATCTGAGAATAGAAGAGCCCCCAGGAAAGATTTTGGACCTGCATCCTTATGAGAAAAGTTATGTGGTTTATTCTATGTGAAGAAGGGAGCAGGTGATATTCCAATTAGGCTGTGAGATTTATTTTTTTGAGTAGCTGTTTGCTTCTCAAAAGTTTTACCAGTTTAAAGTCAAGAAGTGTTAAATATTAAATCCTTTGAATGGAAAATGTTTTGTGAAAAGTGAAATCATGTCTGTGGTTTATATAGCTAGTTCAGAACAGTATTAACTACAGTCAAAAAAGAGTTAAAAAAGAATGGTGGAACAGAATATTAAGGGAAAATGTAGTCTGAGTAAGAGATTCTGAAAGTACTGGGAAGAGAATCAAGGCATAGAGACAATTGTGGTTTTTGAACCATTTCTTAAGTATGGAAATTGGTTAAAGCATGTAGACAGAAAATTTGAGCAGGTTTGATATTGATATTTGGGGGATTTGGGGGAAACTTGGGAGGTGATTTCAAAATCAATAAAAAAAGGGGGGTAGTATAAAAAGCCAAAAGTTCAAATGGATATATATTTTTAAATGAGGTTAAGGTTTAATTGCATTAAAATGCCACTTTTGCAATATCTGGCAGTGAATTGAGTGATAAATCCAATAAGATGAAAAGTTTAATATGAAAGCAATTGCTAGGTAAATGTTAATTTTTTATTATGTTATTATTGATTCTATAATGTGCTTATCTTTTGTACAAAGTAATCAGAAGATTTATATAAACTTAATGTTTATGGGTTTCTGGGTTTGTGTGGGTTTGTGTAAAATAGGTTTGTGTAAAAAAAAGGGTTTTTTTTATTTTAATGTTTTAAAGCTCCTCCAGAGTCATAGGAGGAAAAAAAAATTAATGAAAATGTTGTAATAGATAGTGACTAAATGGCCTTGGTGGAGGCTGGCAGTCTGCCAAAACTATTGCCAGGATAGACTGTTAAGTTATGTGCTCTTAATCAAGCTTTAGAATTACTAAACAAGGAGAATCAGGAAACACTGATTCAAAATATGTTTGGGGTATAGTCCATCAAAAAAAAAAAGCTGGGGTGAGTGACTATTGATAAACAATAAAGGTAAAGAATTAGTGCATATTCCTTTAATATCTCAAATTGAGGGGAATCTCCAGTTCCCAGAACATAAAAATCTTCTAATATTAAGAAATGTTGGTCAGTAAGGATAGAAAACTCTTATAAGTTAGAGCACTGAGAAGTTAGAATTGCACCAAAGATAAAAAGAATTTGCAACTTGTTTTTAGGCTTTGAAAAAGAAAATGATTTAAGGTTATTTTGAATATGACTTTTGGAATTTAAGAGAAGTATAAAGAAAGTTGTAATTACAAAAAAGGGATTTTTAGCAACAACTGGTCTTAAGAATTTTTCTGTGTTGCAAAATTCTAGGGAGTAAAGAGAATATACATAAATTGAAATATGTAGTGAAAAATTAGGAAACTTTGTATAACAACAGTTTTAAACAATGTTTTTGAAAATTTTAAATTGTATTACAATAGCAAACAATGAATGAATTGAGGTTTAACCTATCACATTTGTAAAGATTTGTTATGAGAAAACTAGAGAACACCTTGCCAACCGGTTATATCTCTCAAGGTATTTTGGGCCCAGAGAATTTGTGAACAACTTTGTGTTTTTTTCACCTCATGTTTATAAAAGGGAATATCTATATGTAAGATCAATGTAGCTTATTTATTATCTGTTATTTAAGAAGAAGAAATTATATATGTAAATGTAACACTGGCATGAGTAAAAAGTATACATTGGGCTTTTGAAATTATATGTATAAGACTAAATTTATGGAGAGTCTTATTTTCTTTGTTTTGAAAATTGAAGTGTATTTGGAAGAAGAGATAAATACGCTTATAAAGCACAAATTTAAAAGAGGTTTGTGTGTAAAAGATAATTAATTATAAAGTAAACTTTAAGAAAACCTGTTTTGTTTTGCTTTAAGAGAATGAGATGTCAGCATGAAAACTTTATGTTTCATGCAGGTTAAGGATTTAATATTTAAATTTTAAAGAAGTAAAATTGTAGATTTATTCCCCCACGTTAAATGAGATTCAGAGGGATAGTGTAACTGCAAGATTCCCTTTCCAATAATGTTCTATAAATGTGAGGGGCTTTGGAAAATGATTAGGAAATTAAAAATTATATAAACCTAATTAGATGACTTATCAATGAATAAAATATTGAAGTGTTAGCAAACATGTGATCTACCTTTGGAAATAGAAACTATTTTACTGTAATGTGGTCAAAACTGGAATTAATGCTTGATTGCTTTGTAGGGATAATGAGGGAAATTATCAAAGGTCATGACCCTCTGGGTCCCCTGAAATTTTTAAATGATGTGTTGGACCTTGCTCTAGAACTATAGGTCCAGGTATAAATGTAATAATGGGGGCGGCTAGGTGGCATAGTGGATAAAGCACTGGCCTTGGAGTCAGGAGTACCTGGGTTCAAATCAGGCCTCAGACACTTAATAATTACCTAGCTGTGTGGCCTTGGGCAAGCCACTTAACCCCATTTGCCTTGCAAAAAAAACCCCTAAAATGTAATAATGGAAAGATTGTTTTGTGAAATTTAGTTCTTAATGTGTTACACTTACTACTGTTTTGTTCAATTTAGAGATACTCTAATGGGTTGAATGAATGCTGAAAGGTAATGATTTGTATTTCAAACATGGCTAATAATTAGACAGGTAGATTATAGAGAATTGTTTGCATAAGAACTTGCATATATATGTATTAGAATTTTTGTGGTAATATGTGGTGTAAATATATGTTTATATATATATTTATAATCTCAAAGTTGTGGTTATTTCCTTTGAAGTAAAAGCACCTGAGCAACATGGGAAATAAAATGATAATAATTTGTGATTTTTTTTTTGTCACAATCTCTGGCTAATTCTTATATGAGAAATCTTATAATAATCTCCTAGGGGGCAGCTAGGTGGCGGCTAGGTGGCGTAGTGGATAAAGCACCAGCCTTGGAGTCAGGAGTACCTGGGTTCAAATCCGGTCTCAGACACTTAATAATTACCTAGCTGTGTGGCCTTAGGCAAGCCATTTAAGCCCATTTGCCTTGCAAAAACCTAAAAAAAAAAAAAAAAAAAAAAAAAAAAAAAGAATAATCTCCTAGCCAAAGGAGGTATTTATTTATTATAATACAGCAGGCTAGCCAAAAGGACGTGGGTCTGCAGATTAGAAGTTAGTGCCACCAGGAGGATAGACCTTCTAGTTGAATTATGAAACATATTTGTGAGAAATTGTATTTTTTTTTTTTTGGTATGTCAAGGAATACTCCAAATGCTGGGGAAACTTGACTTCTTTTTGAATGTTTAGAAAATCACTTTATTTAATGTATTCTGAGAACAGGGACAATCAGAGTAGATAAAGGTGATATATGTGTAGGGAAGGGGGCTGATTGTGACCCCACCCCAATCCAGATTAGAATTAGCTTCCTTGTGAAGTAGATTCACTTGGAGATCTAATTAGATGGAATTACTATTTTAGATCATGGGACTTTTAATTGGCTTTTGTTTTGTGTCTGACATCAGGTATGATCAGCAAAGGAAGTACTGTTGAGTCAATGCTCTTTTGAAGTCTAGAAGCCCAAAGGAGGTTTGGATACTACACAGGTGACAGGTGTATTGGGAGAAAAAGCCGAAGGGGTGACTTTTCAGTGCAACCTGAGGTTGTACCCTTTTGATTTGACTTCCCCAAATGTAACATTTGAATAATGTCTCACTGGATAAATCTAAAATTTGACTTAAGGCTTTTGACTATCCACATGACCTCTGCCTGGATACTGATGCTCAAAATTCTATCCATAAAGGAATTTTCCTTTGTTGTCCTAGATTTTTATAGTAAATCGCTAAAAGTCAATCTGATATAGAAATTTTAGGTCAAGTGGAATTTAATAGCTAGAGAGGCCAGCATGTGGTTTTAACCTCTGCTGTTAGCTATATGTTTTGAGAAGAATTAAGATTCTTTGATTTTATTTTATTTTGTGCTAGGAAAACGATATTTAGGTTAGAAGAATAAAGAAGGTTATATAATCTCAAGATACATTTCTGTGCAGTAGCAGTTTCAAGTTCTACTTTGAGGAGTGAATGTAAGTTATTTGAGTATATCAGTAGAAGAATCACCTATAGTTTAGTTAAGAAACCTTTTGGGAAGAAAAAAGAATTTATTTTAGTTAAGGATACTTGAGTTATTATTTTAATGAAGAGCAAGAGATTAAGCCTATTTGTGTATTGCTTGTTGGACACTCTGTACAAATATAGTCATCTAATGTAAATGTTATAAGCTCAAGTTAATTTGATAATTTTCAACATATTCACTTGTGAAGCGAACAATTATGGAAGCTGTATTTTTGTTAAAGTAAAGTATGTATATCAATGTGACAGTGAGTAAAACAAAAAGTGAATTTTAATAGCTTTAGAATTTTATAGTCTAATGATGAAAACATGAATCCGTCTGAAAAGATGTTGTGTTAAGAAGTTCCTTTACCAGAAGAGGAGATCTCAACAAGTCATCTGAACTGGAGATTGGAATGGACTCTGCAGATACAGAAAGATATTGAATGTCTCCAGGGGCAAAGAAAGAGAAGCTGGATGAATTCATCTTCCTCCATTGTGTCTATGTGTGTGTGTATGGGTTGTTTGGTCAGGGTTCCAAAAGAAGATGGGTGCCAAGTGGACAGGAAGAGAGATAATAGAACCTGAGAGTGTATCAAGGATAGTGTGAGAGGACTTCAGATGCCAAATATATATATTTAGAAAAGAGAGGAGGGATTTAGTGGGATGTTCCCTCTTAAGCATTACTGTTCCTAGGCAGAGCCAAGATGGTAACAGGAAAAGAGTCTCTCTTAGGTGCTTTCTATTAAAACTTATAAAATAAGGACTCTAACTAAATTTTCGAGGGACAGAACCCACAGAGAGATCCAGTAAGGCAGTTCTCCAGCCCAAGGTAACTTGGAAAATAGCAGAAAGGCTCGGCACTATGGGGTAAGAGGGGCAGCCTGCCAGAGTGAAGGAACTTCAGCCTCCTGGAGGCAGCCCTAGGGCGCTAGGAGCTGCAGCTCACAGCAGTGGGGCAGTTTCCTGACCTACACCCCAGGGAGCACTGGGCACAACTTGGAAGATCAGTGGGGAGTGGGGGGGGCGCTCTGCCAGACCTAGTATGAAGTTCAGCCCTCAGTGCTCTAAGCAAGCAGCTTGTCTGTAGCAGCCCAGATCCAGGAACCAGAAGCAGGCAGATCTGGTAAGCAGGACCCTCCAGGCAACTCAGCCTTGAGGACTCAGTCTAGGTAGGGGAGTGGAGAGAGACTGCCAAGCTCTGTCCTCTGTCCCTGGAACAGAACTCTGGGGCTCTGACCACATTCAGATCCTGATCACAGTCTAGGCCCCCATAGAAGGGCCCCCCCACCTCAGCCCCATGACAGAAGGGTATGCTTGTGGTCATTCACAGACCAGGAGGGAGGACGGAGCTTCACAATGAGATCCTTGTGGGGGGGTGTCCCAATAATACTGAAAAGCTCAGGAAGCACCCCAAGACCAGGCACAGGCTAGGGAAATGAGTAAACAGAGAAAAAGGAGGAACACCATTGAGAAATACTTTGTCTATGATCCCAAGAAGGATCAAAATAGTCAGAAGATGAGGAAGTCCTAGCTCCTGCATCTAAAGACTCCAAGAAAAACAGATATTGGGCTCAGGCTATGACAGAGCTCAAAAAAGATTTTGAAAATCAAGTGAGGGAGGTAGAAGAAAAATTGGGAAAAGAAATGAGAGAGATGCAGGAAAAACATGAAAAAGGAAGTCTGCAGCTTAGTCAAGGAGATCCAAAAAAAAATGATGAAGAAAATAGCATGTTAAAAACCAGTTTAGGTCAAAAAGATAAAACAGTTCAAAAAGTTATTGAGGAAAAGAATGCTTTAAAAAGCAGAACTGGCCAGATGGAAAAGGAGATAAGAAAGCTCTCTGAGGAAAACACATCCTTCAGAAGTAGAATGGAACTAAAGGAAGCTGCTGACTTTACAAGAAGTCAAAACACAATACTTCAAAACCAAAAGAATGAAAAATTAGAAGAAAATGTGAATCATCTCATTGAAAAAACAACTGATTTGGAAAACATATTCAGGAAAGATAATTTAAAAATTATTGGGATAATTGAATGTCATGATCAGGAAAAGAGACTTGACATCATTTTATTTTATTTATTTATTTTTTTTTAGGTTTTTTTTTTTTTTTGCAAGGCAAATGGGGTTAAGGGGCTTGCCCAAGGCCACACAGCTAGGTAATTATTAAGTGTCTGAGACTGGATTTGAACCCAGGTACTCCTGACTCCAAGGCCAGTGCTTTATCCACTATGCCACCTAGCCGCCCCTTGATATCATTTTAAAAGAATTCCTACAGGAAAATTGCCCTGATATCCTAGAAGCAGAAGGAAAAATAGAAATTGAGAGAATCCACCAATCTCACCTGGAAAGAGATCCAAAAAAAAACCCAATCAGGAATATTATAGCCAAGTTCCAGAACTCCCATGTCAAAGAGAAAATATTATAAGCAGCCAGAAGGACACAATTCAAATATCATGGAGCTGCAGTCAGGATCACACAGGACTTAGCAGCAACTACATTAAAGGCTTGTAGGGCTTGGAATATAATATTCTGGAAGGCAAAAGAGCTTGGAATGCAACCAAGAATCAACTACCCAGCAAAACTGAATGTCCTCTTACAGGGAAAAAGATAGACTTTCAATGAACCAGGGGAATTTCAAATGTTCTGTTGGAATGGCCAGAGCTGAACAAAAAGTTTGATCTTCAAATATAGGACTCAGGTGAAGTATAGAGAGTGGAGGAGAAGGGTAAAATATGAGGGACTTAATGATGATGAACTCCATGTATTCTGGCATAGAAAAATGATACTGATAATACTCATAGGAAACTTCTCATTTAATAGATCAGATAGAAGGAGCTTTTTATAGATGAAGCACAAGAGAGAGCTGAGTTTGAAGATATAATATATTCTAAAAATGGAGTCAGTGATTAAAAGGGAAATGTAATGGAAGTAAGAGATAGGAGATGTAGAATAGGCTAAGATATTTCATATAATAAGATTTTTTTATTACAATGAGCTATTGCAATGATATGGAAGGGCGGGAGGTAAGGGGGAATGAGGGAACCTTTACTGTCATCAGAGGTGGCTCAGAGAGGAAACAGCATATATACTCAATGGGGTATAGATATTTAGAATAAGAAGGAGAGAAGAGGGACAAGGGGGTTGGGGGGGATGTGAGTGATGGAGGAGAGGGTGGACCACAGGGGAGAGGAGGTCAGATATAACACATTTTCTTTTTTACTTCTTGCAAGGGGCTAGGATTGGATGACCTGTCCAGGACTACAGGGCCAGGTGGTTGCTGGGCCTTAGGGGTGGTAGGTGGGCTCGGGGCTTCTTGGGTCCTGTGCCACTCAACTACCCTACAGCACATTTAAGAAGAGGGATAGAGTGAAAGGGGGGAGAAAATATAGTGTATGGTTGTGAGGAAGTATGAATAGAGGGAGTTGCAATCAGCAATGGTAACAGTGGAAAATTATGGGAGTAGCTTTAATGATGGACTTATCCTAAAGAATGTGATCCACCCGCAACATTGCTGGTGGTGTTGGAACACAGACTGAAGCACATTTCTTATTCTTATTGTTATTTTGGGGGGTGTTGCGGGGTGAATGAGATTGGGTGGCCTGCCTGGGGTCGCACAGCTGGGTGATTGTGCCACCTGGCTGCCCCTACAATTATTATTATTATTATTATTATTATTATTATTATTGTTATCATCTTATTTTATTTTGGTTACTTTTTTTTAGTTTTTGCAGGGCAGTGGGCTTGGGGTGACTTGCCCAGGGTCACACAACTGGGTGATTGCTGGTTTTCTGGGGCCAGATTTGGACTTGGGTGCTCCTGACTCCAGGGCTGGTGCTTCGTCTAATGTGCCACTTAGCTTCCCCTATTATTATTATTATTTTAACTTTGATTTTAATTTTTTCCTCTTTACTTTATTGCTCAGTAGGGTCTATATTTTTTTGGGGGGAGGGGGCAATATGTTTACTTTTAAACAAGAATATTTTAATAATGTATAAAAATCATCATTTGTAAAAAAATAAAATAAATATAAGTAAAAATTTTTTTTTAAAAAGAGTTAATAGGGTGGAGCCAAGATGGCGACAAGGGATCCAGTCTTAGGAGCTCTCTGATAAAACTCATAAGCTAAGGACTCTAACGAAACTTTCGAGAGGCAGAACCCACAAAGGGACCCAGTGAGGCAGTTCTCCTACTCAAGGTAACCTGGAAAAGAGCAGAAAGGCTCTGCTCCCCAGGGTCGGAGGGGCGGCCCGCCAGAGGGGTGGCCCATCAGAGCGAAAGAACTTCAGCCTCCTGGAGGCAGCCCCAGGGCACTGGGAGCCCCGGCTCACAGCAGCGGGGGAGTCTCCTGAGCTGCACCCTGGGGAGCACTGGGCATAAAGTGGGGGAACAGCGGGGGACCTCTGCCAGAGCTAGCATGTGGAGCCCAGCCCTCAGGGCACACAGCAAGCAGCTTGGTCTTTCCACAGCCCAGACCTGGAAACAGAAGCAGGTGGAGTTGGTAAGCAGGAGCCCCCAGGGAATGAGCCCATTGAGCTGAGGGAGGGGAGTGAAGAGAGATTGCCTAGCTCTGTCCTCTGCCTCTGGAACAGGACTCTGGGGCTCTGACCACATTCAGATCGTGATCGCAGTCTAGGCCCCCCAAATAGAACAGCAGGGCCCCCCCCACCTCAGCCCCATGGCAGAGAAGGGTGCTTATGGTCATTCACAGACCAGGAGGGAGGACAGAGCCTCACACACTGAGACCCTTGTGGGAGTGTCCCAAAAGCTCAGGAAGCACCCCAAAACCAGGCCCAGGCTGGGAAAATGAGCAAGCAGAGAAATAAGAGGAATACTATTGAGAAATATTTTGCACATGAGCCCAAAAAGGATCAAAATACTCAGTCTGAAAATGAGGAAGCACAAGCTCCTGCATCTAAAGACTCCAAGAAAAACAGAAATTGGGTTCAGGCTATGACAGAGCTCAAAAAAGACTTTGAAAATCAAACGAGGGAATTGGAAGAAAAACTGGGAAAAGAAAGGAGAGAGGTGCAGGAAAAACATGAAAATGAAGTCAGCAGCTTAGTCAAGGAAATCCAAAAAAATGCTGAAGAAAATAGCATGCTAAAAATCAGCTTAGGTCAAATGTATAAAACAGTTCAAAAAGTTATTGAGGAGAAGAATGCTTTAAAAAGCAAAATTGGCCAGATGGAAAAAGAGATAAGAAAAAACTCTGAGGAGAACAAATCCTTCAGAAAAAGAATAGAATTCAGGGAGATTGATGAATTTACCAGAAATCAGGAATCAATACTTCAAAGCCAAAAAAATGAAAAATTAGAAGAAAATGTGAAATAATCTCATTGAAAAAACAACTGATATGGAAAACAGACTTAGGAAAGGTAACTTAAAAATAATAATTTTCCAATAGGAATACCTGAAAGTCATGATCAGGAAAAGAGCCTTGACATCATTTTCAAAGAATTACTACAGGAAAATTGCCCTGATATTCTAGAAGCAGAGGGCAAAATAGAAATGGAGAGAATCCACCGATCCCCCTGAGAAAGAGATCCCAAAAAACCAACCCCTAGGAATATTATAGCCAAGTTCCAGAACTCCCAAGTCAAAGAGAAAATATTACAAGCAGCCAGAAGGACACAGTTCAAATATCATGGAGCTGCAGTCAGAATCACATAGGACTTAGCAGCAACTACATTGGAAGCTCGTAGAGCTTGGAATACAATATACCGGAAGGCAAAAGAGCTTAGAATGCAGCCAAGAATGAACTGCCCAGCAAGGCTGAATGTCCTCTTCCAGGGAAAAAGATGGACTTTCAATGAACCAGGGGAATTTCAAATGTTCCTTTTGGAGTGGCCAGAGCTGAACAGAAGGTTTGCTCTTCAGATACAGGACTCAGGTGAAGCATGGAGATTGGAGGAGAGGGGGGAAATATGAGGGACTTAATGAGGATGAACTGCATGTATTCCTGCATAGAAAAATGACACTGATAATACTCATATGAACCTTCTCAGTTAATAGAGCAGGTAGAGGGAGCTTTTATAGTTGAAGCACAGGAGAAAGCTGAATTCGAAGATAAAATATGGTGTAAAAATGGAGTCAATAGCAAAAAAGGGAAATGGAATGGGAGAAAAAAAAGGAGAGGGGGAATAGTGCAAGATATTTCACATAATAAGATTTTTTTTTATTACAATGAGCTATTGCAATGATATGGAAGGGGGGAGGCAAGGGGGAATAAAGGAACCTTTGCTCTCATCAGAGATGGCTAGGAGAGGAAACAGCAAATATACTCAATGGGATATAGACATCTGGAATAAGAAGGGGGAGGACAGGGGGAAGGGGGGGATGTGAGTGATGGAGGAAAGGATGGACCATGGGGGGAGAGTGGTCAAATATAACACATTTTCTTTTTTACTTCTTGCAAGGGGCTGGGATTGGAAGGCCTGCCCAGAACCATAGGGCCAGGTGGATTCTGGGTCTAAGGGGTTGTATGGGGGCTCAGGGCGTCTTGGCCCCAGGACCAGGGATCTGTCTGCTGCGCCACTCAGCGACCTACAGCAGAGTCAGAGTGAAAGGAGAGAGAAAATATAGCACATGGTAGTGGAGAAATAAGAAAGGAGGGAGTTGCGATCAGCAATGGCAAGGTTGGAAAAATATGGAAGTAACTTTTGTGATGGACTTATCATAAAGAATGTGATCCATCCGTGACAGAATTGTTGGTGTTGGACCAAAGACTGAAGCACATTTTTTGTTATTATTATTTGGGGGAGGGTGCAGGGCAAGTGGGGCTGGGTGGCCTGCCTGGGGCCACACAGCAGGGTGATCTTTGGGTGTCTGGGGCCAGATTTGGACCCAGGTGCTCCTGGCTCAAGGGCCAATGCTCTGTCTGCCACCCAGTCACCCCTACTATTATTACTATTTTATTTTATTTTATTCTGGGTCTTTTTTTTTCCTTCTTTTTGGTTTTTGCAGGGCAGTGGGGATCAGATGGCTTGCATGTCACACGGCTGGGTGATTGTTAGGTTTACAAGGCTGGATATGGGCTCGGGTGCTCGTGGCTCCAGGGCTGGTGCTTCATCCATTGCGCCACCTGGCCATACCTACAATTATTACTATTATTTTTTAATTTTAATTTTTTTTCTCTCCACCTTTACTTTTTTTGCCCAAGCAAGTCTATCTATATTCATGGGGGGGAGAGGTATTTTGTTTCCTTGTAAACAAGAATATTTTATTAATGTAAAAAAAAATTTGTACAAAATGAGAATAAAAAATAAATTTAATAAAAAATTAAAAAAAGTTAATATTCCTAGTGAAGACCTCTCAGGATTAAAAATCATTAAAACAATGACAGACTATTACTCTTAGACTATTCTTAGAAGAAAGAGGGAGAGAGACCTTGTATTCCAGGCCCGGCGCCCTCCTGATTTTGTTAGGGGGGAAATAGTGGACTATTTCCAGAGAGACTTTGCATTTTTAGTTAGTCACTTATTTGAGGATAAAGCTATCTTAACTGGGAGAACAGTAGACTGTTCCCATGAGAAAAACCTTGCATTCCAACAAAGCTCATAAGACTCCTCTTGTTTGATGATAAGTAGACTGTTGCTTCAATAAGATAGTTATAATCCTGAAGGTTATTTTTACCATCTGGATAGTGAGGTAATATTTTATAAAAACCTTTCATTCTTTTCTTTGTTGTTGGGGTAGATTTTCACAATGTAACTGAAGACTAACTAGTGAGTCAACAGAGAGGGATGATAGGAAGGAGGAGGGATTGCATTAGGCATGTAATCTTGCTTGGCTGTCAATTCAGGACAATTCCTTGATCTTCATTTCCTTTGTGAACAAACTTTCTTTTTTGTTCAGAGGAGTCTCTATAATTTTTTTAAGTGGATTTTTATCCCATACAGATCCATCTGGCCCTTGGAGATTTTTTTCTTAGGGAGTTCATTGATGGCTTATTCAATTTCTTTTTCTGAAATGGTGTTGTTAAAGTATCTTATTTCCTCTTCTGCTTATCTGGGCAATTTATATTTTTATAAAATATTCATCCTTTTCACTTAGATTGTCAAATTTATTGGCATATAATAGAGCAAAATAACTTCCAAATTATTCATTGGTGGTGAATTCACCTTTTCACTTTTGATACTGGCAATTTGGTTTTCTTCTTTTTTTTTTATTTCTGCCTTTCTGCATTTGATTGTAAGGTTTTTATGCCCTAGTACATTGTCAATTTTGGTATAGGTACTATGTACTGCAGAGAATCATATCTAAGGTTTTAAAGAATTTATTCACCTTCCTAACTTATTTCTTGTTTATTTGTGCTTAGATTTATCTAATTCTGAGAGAGGGAGGTTGAAGTCCCCCATTATTATACTTTTACTGTCTATGTCTCCTTGTAATTCACTCAGTTTCTCCTCTAAGAATTTGGACATTATACCATTAGGTGCATATATATTTAATAATGATATAGCTTCATTGCCTATGATGCCTTTTAAGAAGATGAAGTTTCCCAAAGTCATATGTGTACTACATCATTGTTAAAATGTTGAGATATTTTGTTTTTTTCCAAGGATGGGGTGAGTTATTAAAAAAAAAATTAAAGAAACTGGAGCAGTGTATAGTAATCTTAGTAATCTTTCATCTTTAAGTAACTTATGTTTTTAAAGCTGTTTTAATTTGTTCTGTTTGGCATTAGAGTAGGAAAAACGTTATCCTGAAGAGCTCACTTCACCTTCTCTATATATTATCTTGACTTTCTTTAGTGCAGGAAAGATTGTTTCCTCACTGTATGCTTCTTCAGCACTATAATCTCTATTTCATTGCATAGTTATAGTTTACAAGGTAGTCTTGTTAGAATTTCTCATTGTGTATAACTAAAGTTTTGCAAAAGGTAGCTTACTGTTATATCTTTGGGAGGAGATGATTTGTTCTTGAAGAAGAGATTTGTTCTTTTAGGGGTAGAAAGAACTTTATTTGGGTTTCTTTTTGTTTTTTTCAAGGCAATGTGGTTAAGTGACTTACCCAAGGTCACACAGCTAGGTAATTATTAAGTGCCTGAGGACAAATTTGAACTCAAGCCCTCCTGACTCTAGGTCTCCTTGTATAGTCTTTCTTTTTATGTTTTTATTGTTTTAACCCAGTCTTGTATTTACATCCCTCTTGTCAAAATATGTTCTTTCGGGGCAGCTAGGTGGTGCAGTGGCTAGAGCACCAGCCCTGGAGTTAGGAGGACCTGAGTTCAAATTTGGTCTCAGACACTTAATAATCATTACCTATCTGTATGACCTTGGGCAAGTCACTTAACCCCATTGCCTCATAAAAAACCAAAACAAAATATACTCCTTTTATCTGACCTGATAGAAGTATAATCAAAGCTTGATTGCTTGATTGATAAGCAACTTTGCTTCATATTCACTAAAGTACCTTCCCTCTTCTGTCTCATTAGAAATGCACTTCTATAGAGTTATGAATCATATCAAATTATAATCACTTTATACCTCACCCCCTTTTCAACTACCCTCCATAGATACGCTATCCTCATGAGCCAAAGCATCATGCAAAGCCAAATCATTTCATGAACATTTGTACCCCTCAACCAAGCATACTTCCTCAAAATATAGCCAAAGCTTCAAGCAAAGCATGTCTTTTCATGATGTTTTCATATCCAGTCTCTCTAAGTATAATCTCTCCCTCTGTCTTTATAGTCTTCCAACCATATACCTACAACCCTCCCCAGCCAAAGTATCAGGGACACTCTCTCCCAATGACCCTTTAGCACCTCAACCGTTTTTTAATATCTAACTCTTCTAAGTACATCCCACCTGCTGTTGTACTATTGTAGTATAAACCTCTAAGTATCTAGTAAAGTTACTTCTGACTTAATTATGTATAGAGCCTCTGAGAATTCTAAATTCAGGTATACCTGAAGGTCTCTCTTAAGTACTTTAGTCTTGATTGTAAGGCTGGGAAACAATGGCACAGGACAACCCAGTAAAAGGTAGCCTCATCAGAGAATGTTTTGAGCTCTGTGAGCAAGACAGAATTAAAGTACCTCAAAGGAAACGAGATATTTGCCTGGACTATTTGTGCCTGACCTGTGCTACCACAGGTCAGAGCATTCTGAGTTGGTATTGGTCTGATCAGCCACAGTCAGACATACAGTAATTTCTCTCAAACCTAGTGATGTCATTTTGTTCTTCTTCAATAACAAAGGATAAGAACCAACCATACATATATCCTGTCCAATTTTGATTGTGCTTGCTTTGTATTTAAATTGCTTCTTTTTGTCTGCTTGCAGTATTTTCTCCTTTATTTGAGGATTCTGGAATTTGGGTATAAGAGTCTTTGGAGTTTTTATTCCAGGGTCTCTTTCTAGAAGTGTTTTGTGTATCCTTTCAAGGTCTATTTTGTCTTCTTTTTTTTTTTTTTTTTTTGATTTTTTAAGAGCATTTATTTAGGGCCATTTGATTCCATGCCAGGCCCTAGATGAGGGGCTAGAAAAGTTGATGGACTATGTACAACATATACAGAAGTAGGGCTGAGGTCCCATGAAATGCAAACTAGTCAGTCACACAGATGATGCCTGAAGTGGAGGGCAGTGGGTTTTCCCAAAATGTGGGGCCGGGCCCATGAGCAGGCACACACATGGTCAAATATGGGAAGATTCACCTAGTGGTTGTTCAGTTGTCCAAAACTTCTATCTTGCCTTTTCTTCCTCTCGGTTGAGGAAGCTTCATATTCTCCATGGTGACCTCTCCAGCTATGCTGCTTTCATCCTCAGATTCAGAACTTTCTCCTGAATCAAGTTTTTCAGAATCAGAGCTGCTCACTTCCACCATTTTTAATCTTGTCTTTGATTTTCAGGATTTCTAATTCAATATTTAATTGGAGGTTTTTAATTTATTATTTTTCCTAGCTTTTCTCATTGCATGCCCAATTCATTGATCTCTTCTTTATTCAATTTATTCATATAAGCATTTAGAGATATAAAATTTCCCCTAAAAACTGTTTTGGTTGCATCCCATAAGTTTTGTTGTGTTACCTCATTATTCTCATTCTTTTGTATAAAATTATTGTTTCTATGATTTGTTTGACCCACTCATTCTTTAAGATTGTTATTTAGTTTCCAATTAATTTTTAGTCTTACTTTCCATGATGCTTTATTAGATGTAGTTTTTATTGCATCATGATATGAGAAAGATACATTTGATATTTCTGGTTTTTAATGGTCAGTTTTTGAAGAGGTTCCTTGTACTACTGAGAAAAAGTACAGTTCATATTATTTCTTTTAAGTTTTCTCCAGAGGTGTATCATATATAATTTTTTTTTTTAGTTTTTGCAAGGCAATGGGGTTAAGTGGCTTGCCCCAGGCCACACAGCTAGGTAATTATTAAGTGTCTGAGACCGGATTTGAACTCAGGCACTCCTGACTCCAGGGCTGGTGCTCTATCCACTGTGCCACCTAGCCACCCCTATCATATATAATTTTTTAAAGATTCTTTTCACCTCTTTCACTTCTTTCTTGTTTATTTTGTGATTAGATTTATCAAACTCAGAGAGAAAGAGATTGAGGCTCCATACTGGTATAGTTTTACTCTTTGTTTCTTCCTGTAACTCACTTAACTTCTCCTCTTGATTGATTGTCTTCATTTGTAATTAAAGAAGCCTAGGATATCAAATAATTGATGGCATGACTTGCACATTGTGTTGATTATAGTGAGGGAAATGTTATGCAGAGACATCCTTCTCACAACCTTTACCAGAACTGTCATCACCCCATGGCCTGATCCTAGTAGGACACAGAATTTCTTGTGTTGACCTGGATGCTATGGGAGTTCTTGGCCTTAGGATGTCCCTCCCATATCATCGAGGCACCAGGGTGTTCAGAACAGCAGTGTGGTGATTTTTGTGATAGCTTTATGGCAACACAATATAGCTAACCTGTCAGCACAATAAATTTACAATTTTTTGACAGTGTGGTCTAGTTAATCTCTCTCTGTTGCCTTTAAGAATGTGGATGCTATGAATTGATGCAGAGTGAAATGAGCAGAAGCAGAAGAACATTATACATACTAATAACAATCAATAATAGTGATATGGATAAACCATGGACTTGTTTATTTCACCTGTACCATAATCAAAGACAGTTTTAAGGGACTAGTAATGGAAAATTTTTCCATATCCATATCCAGAGAAGGAACTGTGGAGTTTAAATGAAGACCAAAACTTAATATCTTCAATTTTTAAAAACTGCCTTATATATTATATAATTTTTTCTCACTCATGTTTCCTTTCTTTCAAAGGAAGAATCTGGATCTGATTCTTCTTTCACAAGCAGCTCAACATTTAACATGGCTCTAAATGTAGAGCCTATATCAGATTGTTTTCTCTCAGGAGGAAGGGGAGGGAAGGGAGGGAGGGAGGAAAATAATGAAACTCAAAACCTTGCAAAAAAAAATAAAAGATTGGTGGGGGAAAAAAAGATTGGTTAAAACTACCATGTAGTTGGAAAAATAAATAGGTAAAAAATTTTTTTAAAAAATTTGAAAAAATTACCTAGCTGTGTGGCCTTAGGCAAGCCACTTAACCCCATTTGCCTTGCAAAAAACCTAAAAAAAAAATTAAAAAAAAAGAATTTAGCACATAAATATTTAGTTTTGATATTACTTCATTTATATTATGCCTTTTAGCAAGATGTGGTTTTCTTGCTCATCTCTTTTAGTTATCTATTTTTGCTTTTGCTTTTTATGAGATCAGGTTTGCTAACCAAGCTTTTTCTGTATCAGCTGGAACATAATATATTCTGCTCCAATCTTTTACTTTTACTCTCTGCTTTAAATGTGTTTCTTGTAAAATTATAGGATTCGGTTTTTAATCCACTCTGTTATCCACTTCCATTTTATAGGAGAGTTCATCCAATTTACTTTCACAGTTATGATTACTAAATTTGTATTTCCCTCCATCTTATTTTCTCCCGTTTATACTTTTTTCTCTTTCCCTCCTAACCAGTATTTTGCTTTTGACCACCACCTCCCTCAATCTGCCCACCCTTCTATCAGTCTCATCTTCCCCTTTCTTTTACCTTTTCTCTCCTACTTCCCCATAGTGTAAGATAATATCCAATTAGAGTTCATTATTTCCTCCAAATCTGTTGAGAGTAAGATTCAATCAATGCTCACACCCTCCCTTTTTCCCCCTCTACTATAATAGGTCCTTTGTGCCTCTTCATGTGATTTACCCTCCTCTTCCTCCCCTTCTTCTCCCAGTATAATCCTTTTTTCCCCACATCTTAATTATTTTTATCATTACATCATAGTCAACTTATATCTAACTCCTTGTCTAAGAATGCTTCTAACTGTTCTAACAGAAATACAGTTCTCATGTGTTATATATATTATCTCAAATATAGATGTAAATTACAGTTTAGTCTTATTAACTTTTTTTCTTTCTTTTTACTTTTTTATACAACTCTTGAGTCTTGTGTTTGAATATTGAATTTTCTGTTCAGTTCTGGTCTTTTAATCAGGAAAGTTTGAAAGTCCACTATTTCATTGAATGTCCATCTTCCCCCCTGAAAAAGTATGCTGAATTTTGCAGGGTAGTTGATTCTTGATTGGTAATCCAAGCTCCTTTGCCCTCCAGAATATTGTATTCCAGACCCTCCAGTCCTATAATGTTGAAGTTACTTTGTAATCTTGACTATGGCAACTTGGTATATTTGCATTATTTTTGACTGCAGTATTTTCTCCTTTAGCTGATAAATCTGAAATTTGGCTACAGTATATTCCTTGGTGTTTTTATATAGGGACCTCTTTCAGCAGGTGATAAATGGATTCTTTCAAGAATTATTTTACCATCTTGTTCTAGAATATTAGGGCAGTTTTCCTTGATAATTTCATGAAAGATATTTTCCAAGCTCTTTTTTTGGTCATGGATTTCAGGTAGGCCAATAATTCATAAATTAGATGACAGAGTAGAATAGAATTTATTACACTTCAGCTGATACACTGATACAAAAAAAAAAAACCAGGGATACCAATCATGATCTCAAACAAAGTTAAAGCTAAAATTGATTTAATTTTTTATTTAATTTTATTTTTTATTCTCATTTTGTACAAATGTTTTTTTACATTAATAAAATATTTTTGTTTAAGAGTAAACAAAATACCCCCCCATCAATATAGACTTGCTTGAGTGATAAAGTAAAAGGGAGAGAAAAAAAATTAAAATTAAAAAAAATAATAGTAATAATTGTAGGTATGGCCAGGTGGCGCAATGGATGAAGCACCAGCCCTGGAGCCACAAGCACCTGAGCCCACATCCAGCCCCGTAGACCCAACAATCACTCAGCCATGTGACACGCAAGCCACCCGATCCCCACTGCCCTGCAAAAACCAAAAAGAAGGGAAAAAAAAGACCCAAAATAAAATAAAATAGTAATAATAGTAGGGGTGGCTGGGTGGCAGAAAGAGCATTGGCCCTTGAGCCAGGAGCACCCGGGTCCAAGTCCAGCCTCAGACACCCAAAGATCACCCTGCTATGTGGCCCCAGGCAGGCCACCCAGCCCCATTTGCCCTGCACCCTCACCCAAATAATAATAATAATAAATGTGCTTCAGTCTTTGTTCCAACACCAACAATTCTGTCACGGGTAGATCGCATTCTTTATGGTAAGTCCATCACAAAAGTTACTTCCATATTTTTCCAATGTTGCCATTGCTGATCGTAACTCCCTCCTTTCTTATTTCTCCACTACCATGTACTATATTTTCTCTCTCCTTTCACTCTGACTCTGCTGTAGGGTCCCTGAGTGGTGCAGCAGACAGATCCTTGGTTCTGGGGCCAAGAAGCCCTGAGCTCCCATACCACCCCTTAGGCCCAGAATCCACCTGGCCCTATGGTCCTGGACAGGCCTTCCAATCCCAGCCCCTTGCAAGAAGTAAAAAAGAAAATGTGTTATATCTGACCACTCTTCCCCCATGGTCCATCCTCTCCTCCTTTATTCACATCCCCACCCCTTCCCCCCTGCGCCCCACTCCTTCTTACTTCAGATGCCTATACCCCAATGAGTACATATGCTGTTTCCTCTCCTAGCCACCTCTGATGAGAGCAAAGGTTCCCTCATTCCCCCTTGCCCCCCCCTCCATATCATTGCAATAGCTCATTGTAATAAAAAAATCTTATTATATGAAATATCTTGGCCTATTCCTCCTCTCCTTTTTCTTTCTCCCATTACATTTTCCTTTTTTTCTATTGACTCCATTTTTACACCATATTTTATCTTCGAATTCAGCTTTCTCCTGTGCTTCAACTATAAAAGTTTAAAATTGATTTAATTAATAGAGATAACAGGGAAACTACATTATAGGGACAGCTAGGTGATGCAGTGAATAGAACATGGCCCTGGAGTCAGGAGGACCTGAGTTCAGATTTTGCCTCAGACGCTTAATAATTACCTAACTCTTTGATCTTGGGCAATTACTTAACCCCATTGCTTTGCAAAAAACCAAAAAAAAAAATCCATAATTTATCTATCCTGAATCTATTTTTCTAGTTTGGTCATTTTTCCTAGGAGGTACCTTACATTTTCTTCTATTTTTCCAGTCTTTTGATTTTGTTTGATGAATTCTTGATGGGGTTTTTTTTGTTTTGTTTTGTTTTTTGCAAGGCAGTGGCGTTAAGTGGCTTGCCCAAGGCCACACAGCTAGGTAATCATTAAGTGTCCGAGGCCGGTTTAGAACTCAGGTACTCCTGACTCCAAGGCTGGTGTTCTATCCACTGCGCCACCTAGCTGCCCCGAATTCTTGATCTTTTATAATGTCATTTGTTTCACTTAAGAAAAATTTTTTTTCTTCAGTCAGCTTTTGTTTCTTTTCCATTTGAACAATTCTATTTTTCTTTTTTAGGTTTTTGCAAGGCAATTGGGGTTAAGTGGCTTGCCCAAGGTCACACAAATAGGTAATTATTGTCTGAAACCATATTTGAACCCAGGTACTACTGACTCCAGGGCTGGTGCTTTATGGACTATGCCACCTAGCCACCCCTTGTGTAATTTTTTTTTTAGGTTTTTGCAAGGCAAATGGGGTTAAGTGGCTTGCCCAAGGCCACATGGCTAGGTAATTATTAAGTGTCTGAGATGGGACTTGAACTCAAGTACTCCTGACTCCTTGGCTGGTGTTCTATCCACTGTACCACCTAGCTGCACCCCTAATTCTATTTTTTAAGGTATCATTTTTCTTCAGTCAATTTTTGTGCTTCCTTTTCCAATTTTTTCATATTCTCTACCTTACTCTAATCCTTCTCCCCCAATTTTTCTTCTATCTTTCTTATTTAGTTTTTAAAATCCTTTTTGAGCTGTTCCAAGAGGATTTTTTGAGATTTGAGACCAATTCATAATCTCCTTTGATTCTGAGATAGTGTTTTGATCTTGTCACCAAAGTAGCTTTCTATGATTAGGGTTCTTTTTGGGGTTTTTTTGCTCATTTTAAAAGTTGAGCTCTGCTCCTGGAACACAGAGGGCATAAACTTTTTGTGCTGGGATCTGGCTTTCCCTACTGGTGCCTCAAGTGCTGGTGGTTTGCTGTCTGTGTTAGGAGAGCCTGACCCAGTCTCTCTTGTTGCACTGGTGTTCCTGGGCTCCTAGTATACCTTCGTAACTGCTGGCTGGCTGTAGCACTGGCCTGCTGAACCAGGGTCTGGGGGTTGTGGTTACTGATCTGCTCTGTGGCCAAAAGCTTCCTGCTGGCTCTCTTCTTCCCTGCCTGGACTGTGCTCATTTTTCCCAGGGAAATGGACCTTCCTGAAGTCCCTCCAAAAGACCTTGAATGAAAAGTTGTTTCAAAGCTGTCTTTTTCTGGGTTCTGTCACTCTAGAGTCTGTGTAGGGGATTCATGTTTCAGAAGGAAACAGGGAAACGCTCAGGGAGCTTTCCTAACTTCTCTCTATATCTTGGCTCCACCCAGGAAGTCTTGAACTTCCCATCAAAGCAATGTCCTGGTGACTCCAAAGCTAGCATTCTTTCCATGACTGATACAGAGATAGGAAATGACTTCAAATACCATCCAATCCCATCCTCAATTCACAATGAAGCCAACAAGACAAAACTTGTATAAGTCACTGTACAACCGGCATACAAACTTACACCCACTAGCATTCCTATGTGCACCATGCACACCAGGAAGACCCTTTGCCCCATACTTAGCTTGAGAAGGAAGGCAGGCAAAAAGAGGGAGGAAATGAAGAGATGGTCATTGAATTGTGCTTAATTTAACTGTGTGCTTGCCTGGATGCCTTGAGGATAAGGATTTCTTATTAAATTCTCTGAACCTATCCTACTGATGCAGAGAATTATGAATAAGCTTTAATGTTATTAAAATCTTGCTAATTGTGGAATTCTGTTTGTTCCTGAGATGTAAACTGCCTCCAGTTGTTTGTATCCTCTCTCCATTCCTCCTTCACCCAGCTTCCAGTTCCCAATTATTTGACCTTGCCCACTGATAATGGTGTGACAGGAAACGACATGTTGAACTCAGAGGTCACATCCCTTGGGACTGAAAGGACCAGTATGTTTTTCCCTTTGGAGAATACCTGGTCGAGGTGCTAGATCACTCCTCAAGTGCCACCCCTTGTCCAGCCTGCTACAGAAGTGTATTTAAGAGAGAAAACAAAAGATGGGCAGAAACACACAATTCATCCAGCTCCTATGTGCTTGTCCTGCTTCCTCTCTGCCCCACTCCAGACAGTTAACAAGGTAATGACTCCCCCAGAGGAGACGCACTTAACTGTGCTAATGAGGCTAATTAACAGACTTCCAATCAGCACTTGAGGACCTCTGTATGTGGCTTGTGGGGTGGGACTCGCTTTGGCAAAGCTGAACTCTGGAAGTAAAATGGGTTTTGGAAGGAGGGTGAAGTTTGAAGTGGTGAGGTTCCTCATAAGGTATGAAACCCATATTCTTCATTTAATTTTCATCATCTTAGAAATCTTCCCTGATTCATCACTCTCCCCATTCTAAGCCATCTGACTCTGAGGTTCCCTGGCTTCCAGGATTCTTGGTGAATATAGTGTGAGGAGGATCACAGATGATGAAAGAAAGACTAAGTTATCATTTTGAACAGGCTGTCTCAGGGCTAACAGTAGCCAAAGGCTCCACACTTCCATTTTCTCGAAGCACCCGAAGTGATTTAGTTGCATTAGATGGCAGGCAACTGATGTAGGGAGACTGACGTAACATTAGACAATCTCGGTTATTAGAAGGTTTTCTTACCCAAGAGGTATTCTCTCTCAACACAGGAATAAGTCTTATCTCTCTACAATGTCTCGATTATATGTGGAGTGGTTTGGATTCTTTACAGTCTTTTCCTGTGCTTGATTTGACTGCATTGGTGTGATGGAGGAAGGAACAGGGGTCTTGGAGAGAGCAGAGGACCAGAGATTTTCTACCTGCCTTCCTCAGTTTTTATAGTTTTGTCTATTGTTGACAAGCTCTGTTTCTCAATAATGCTTTGTCCTAGCCCCTCTCTTTCTTTTCCACTAGGGGTCCCTGAATCAGCTCCTTTCTGAGCTTGCTCAGAAAATGGCTGACTCAGACCTCGAAGCCACAGAGTCATCAAACTAGAGAGAAGGGCAGAGATGAAGTCTGAGGAGAGTAAAGAGAGGGAATTGGAGATAAAAGCAAACTGGAAAGAATTAGTGCAGTCCTTGTTGCCTCAATCCACAAAATGAGACCCTTTTCAAAAACTTAAAAAAATTACTTTTAAAAACACCTTTATTTATAAAATGACTATGTGATTGACATAAAGTATCTAAGTGCTCAGTGTCTTTAAGCAGGCTATGGTGAGTTTGTGTGGCTCTAGTAGTGGGACCCACTAGGGCACTGAGAGGGTGTCAGAATTCTGAACCCCTCCCCCCCAACCCCCAG